>NC_053393.1:462979301-464284894 GCF_905171765.1 Bufo bufo
GCGCTACTATATTCCGCCGCGATTGACAGACATTAGCATTGGGCTGTCCCTTGCTTTTAATAATAAATTAAATCAATGCTTTCATTCATTTTAACTTCTAGGGACAGTACCAGGTTGTTAAAAGTATATCACAGTTTTTTGAGTTTTTCTGTGTTTTTTTTATGTTAGTTAGATTGAGTTTGCAACGTCGCATTTTGTATGTCCAGTCCAGATTCATAATGGGCAGATTTTAACACATAAAATGCTAAGCACTTTATAAAAAGAGGTCCAGAGGGATGTATAATAGGCACGATTTACCTAATATTTTCTGGTGGACATACCCAAACTTGAACCTATACTAATCACATCGCTTCATATGCTCAATACATAGCACAATAGTTACTTTAACATGTTGGGTCATTGAGAAAAGAATACGTCTGCCCAAGATATGTCCGCACCATGAGACTTTGTAGAAATATACAATGTGTCAGGCGCCATACAACTTTTGGGTCTTTTGTAAAAGGAACAACTGACTGTTTCAAACTAGGAGGCAGTCGATGCAAGACTGTAGCATTATGCTTAAAATGAATGGAGCCTTTTAAAACTTAGGTATATCATTGCCAAAAAGAGCTAAATAGTTCTGTCAGCATTTTAAGAAGGGAGAGATTCTTTTTTTTCTTCTGAAACGCCATTCTGGACAGCTGTTAGTGACTTACCAAACTTTTCATATGGATATGTATGTTAATGGCAAGCAATGAACTGAGGATGAAGAGCCGCAAACACAGACCAGAGATTCAGTGCACATCAAAAGCCTTGACAAAAGGGGCAGTAAAAGAGGCAGCAATGGTGGAGCCTTCACTTTTGTACACTGAATTAGTTCTGCAAGCAATGAAACTGATCTTTTCTCCTTGCCAGAAAAGTCCGGTGATTTTTGTAAGTACTCATTAGCACAAGAGGCATTTATGAAGATAATTGACTGACGCTGATACCTCTGGCTGTCACAACAGTGCCAAAAGACCATGTGCACAGTTGTGTTTTGTCCAAAAGATGCTAGATTTAAAGGCTCACCATAATGTGTCAGCTCACCCTCCGCTCCCCTATGCGCACATCTCCCCATCAATTGCTAGTTCTTTCTTATTTGTTAACCATAAAACAAGGGGGGTTTAACATTTCGAGGGAAAGGAGAGAAATCTCTTTATGGATCCATAAACTATGAATAGATAGGAGCATGTTTTCTGCTAACATGAGCTATCAGCGCCCATTACAGAGTCTGCAGCTACTAAGCAGAAAACATTTCTCAGCTGAATGTTGTATGTTCTAAATGCAGAGTAGAGAGGGCGGTATTTTCTGCTTTTACAGAACGATAACATAAAAAGTCAAATATGATTTATCCAATGTGTGTATGTTATAGAAAATATTTGGTGTGACAATGCATTTGGTGAATGGGTCCCAGCTGATAATTTTATTTCTTCTATGGAAAATGACCCACACATAGGCATATATTAATTGGCTGATCCTGGTACTGATAAGGGGTTGACTGATCTTTAAAGCGGTTGTGTTACTTTAGCAAATAGCATTTATTAAAGTTAATACAAGGCGCTTATGAATGCATTGTGATTTTACATATTGCTTCCTTTGCTGGCTGGATTCAATTTTCCGTCACATTATACACTGCTCGTTTCCATGGTTACGACCACCCTGCAGTCCATCAGTGGTGGCTGTGGTTGCGCACTATAGAAAAAAAGCACCAACCTATGTGCGCTCTCATGGTGCCAGCCACCTGTGAGGCTGGTACTTTTTCCTATAGTGTGCAACCACAAGCACTGCTGATGGATTGCGGGGTGGTCGTAACCATGGAAATGAGCAGTGTCTAATGTGATGGAAAAGTGAATCCAGCCAGCAAGGGAAGCAATATGGACATCCACAATACATTAGTAAGTGCCTTGTATTAAGTTTCTCTACATGATAAATGCTATTTGCTGAAGTGACACGACCCCTTTAAAGGCTGAGAGTGGCATAAGAAACAACTCACCTCCACCAATCCCCTACCGCTACAGTGTTTGCTGGGCCCCCTAACGTCTCTTCTTCCTTGAGCCTCTTGACACACAGGAAATGCTCGCTCAGCCAATCACAGGATGTTGTAGTGACCCGATCCAACCAGTGATTGGCTGAGCAGACATTTCCTGTGTGTTGGGAGGCACCAGAAAGCAGAGACCAGCAAGGACCTGGATGCATTGGAAAGGGAGTGACGAGGGATCGGCGGAGCTGAGTATGATTTAATTTGTTCTATATGACACTGTGAGTTTTTTTTTTTTTTTTTAATCAGCTGCTTACATCTAAAGGGGTTGGCCACTTTGCATATAATTTTCACAAATGCGCAATGAATACCGGCAACTTACTACAATATATTCTTTAGAATTTTTGCAGTTTTTACTATATTTTTTTTCTGCCCCTTTTTTCAGCTTTCTTCTCAGATGGCACTGCCACTCCCATCCTGAAAATGTTCAGTGATGGAGGAACATATCATGTTACCCTCTGCATCAGCATCTCCCATTGAAACATACTGTACTTGCACTAGTTTCATTCATGGGTGCAGATCCCAGAAGATCCCATGAAATATGGTTGTATATGTTATCAAATAACATATGAGTAAAAATAAAAAATAAAAACTCCTTTAATTATTCAGAATTGTGTATTGTGACTTTAGTAAGATACAAATCAGGCAACTTTTCTCATCTTGAGTCATACTTCAACAGAAGTAAATGGGAAAAGTAGCGCATCCGTTGTGCAATGATCTGGGTTCCCATTTATTGGAGCGTGATTTATGCTTTCCTGGAGTGTTCCTTTAAATGATAAATATTGTAACTTTTACTTTTAGTCTGAGGACAAGTAACTCAGTTTTAAGGAATGAACTCATATTTTATACATTTTCTTAAATGTATGGCATTCAGTTCAACACCCCACAGGTCAAATACGTCAAATACGTGTAATGGAAATTTAGAATTTTATGGTGTATCTACACCCACACCCCCGTGACCCACATTAATCTTGAGAATAGGGCCCGTTAGCTGTTTGCAGTGTATGGAGAGGTGGCTGTGGATGGATAGCTCTCTTCATTCACTTCTTTAGGGGCTCCAAGAACAGCTGCTTGGCTGCTTGGAGAACTCTCATAGAAGTGAATAGAGAGCGTCACATACGCCATCATCTCTCCATACACTATAGTTGTCCAATGGGCCCCGTTCTCGAAATCCTGTGGATATGTCATGAAGTCTAAGATGGGAATACCTCTTTAACTATAATGTTTCTAAATGGTTTTAATTCAATGTGGCCTAGATTAAGCACGGGAAGGTATTTTAATATATTTTAGTGTACATGACTAGGTGTGCAATTTACTAGAATGGGAAATGGTGGTATAAAGTAACAGTATAATAGATGACTGTCACTTTTCCACCTTTTCCACAGACCAAGGATTGGGCCAGATATTGGAAACAATAACAATTCATACAAATGTTTATTACCTATAATTGTCATGTGTAAGCAGGGCCGGCTCCAGGTTCATGTGGGCCCTTGGGCGATAAATCCCAGTGGGCCCCCATGAGGCATTTTTTTACATTGACATGTCCCCCTGTGGCTCCTACACGGTATAATGACCCCCAGTGGCCCCTATACAGTATAATGACTACTAGTGGCCCTTCACACAGTATAATGAACCCCCAATTCCCCCCCCCCCCACTGTATAATGACCACCTGTGGCCCTGCATTCAGAATAATAACCCCCAGTCGCCCCCATTTAGAATAATGACCCCCAGTAGCCCCCACACTGGGGGAATACTGTATGGAGGGGGCTCTGGGGGTATTTATACTGAATGGAGGGTCATTGGTGATCATTACTAAATGGACACTGGGGGTCATTATACTATGTAAAGGGCCCTCACAGTATAATGACCCCACAGTGGCCCTCCATTCAGAATAATGACCCCCAGTCGCCCCCACACTGGGGGTTATACTGTATGGAGGGGGCACGAGGGGTTATTATATTTAATGGGGGCTCTGGTGGTCATTATGCTAAATGGAGGGTCAATGGGGATCATTATACTAAATGGGGGGCACTGGGAGTCATTATACTGTGTAAGGGACCCTCACAGTGTGATGAATGACCCCCCAGTGGCCCCCTCACATACCTATCATTGCAGGGGAGCTGGTGGTCCTGTCATTCACTAACCGCAGCTCCCTGCGCTCCTTCTCTCCTCCGGCCCGCTGCAGCAGTGAGCCAGGCCTGGAGGAGAGAAGGAGATGTGCAGTGATGATGCTAGAACTGACTGGGCCCCACAGCGAAATTTAGTACGCCCCCCTCCCCCCCAATGTGTGTTCACATTACGTTTTTCCTATCGGTTTGATGTATACACATGTGCAGCACTCCACGTTTTTGTATCCTGCAGAGTCAAGTAAAAAATGCATACGTTAACGTATATGTTTTTTTACCATGGAACTGTATGCTGAACGGACGCCACTGTACGGCATCAGTCTGAGGCATCTGTTAACGCATACATTTTCACTATGCATTAAATGGATGGCAAAAATGTGATGTGAACCCAGCCCTAGTGTCAGAATAAGCCCCAGTACACAGCGGAGCAGCGTGGCGGAGAGGGGAGGCCGCCATGTACTGACAGAGCGCTACCTGGTGGTCAGGGATGAGGACTGTGCTTCCCAAGGATCATTTTCTACTGGAAAATACAGGGCACAGTATAATACACTAGAATCTATATAATATAAAGATATTAGCCCCACCCCCCGAATAATCATACGATTAGGGGGTCATTTATTATATAGAAATACGTCTATATTAGGCGTATTTCTGACACAGATGTGGCGCAAAGGTCCTTAACACCGCAATCTGTATCTTTTCCCACTCATGCCAGGTCTAAAAAAAGTGGTGTGGGCAGAAAGGGATACAGTTATGGCCATCCAGTTATTGGATACCACCGCCATATAGTGATAACACCGCCATATAGTGATAACACCGCCATACAAGGATAAAACCACCATACAGTGACCGGATAAAAGGGTATAAGAGGGCATAGTACAGGGAATGACTATGGGCACTGCACAGAGTGTGGTAAGAGGGCACAATGCAGGGTATAAAGGGGCACAGTACGGGGTGAGGGGCACAGTACGGGGTGAGGGGCACAGTCACATGACCCTGTGATGTTAGAAGGTCCTTATGGTGAATGCGGTTCAGATGCCACCATAATGAGAGGCAGAGGAGTGAGACAGGGGCCCGGGGCCCTGGATGGACAGGAGGGGTGGACACAGCAAGTAGGTGGAAGGGGCTCTGAGGGGGATTCATACAAGTAGTGGCAGGAGGTCTGTGCAGGGCAGCAATAGGAGATAGGATGGTGGGACAGGAGCCCTGGATACATGAGGGAGGAATGGAGACAGCAGGGGCTCCATAAGGGTGATATAGGACAGGATATGGGGGGGGGGGGGGGCAGGTGTCATGGAGACAATCAGCTTAATAAAACAGTAACACAACTAAATAGAATGAAGCAGCAGTGTCCCCCCCTTTCCTTCTGTCCCACAGAGAAGAGACAGTCACAGTGCAGACTCACTCACAGACTGTCTCCACACTTCTCTGCTCCAGCTCCAGCCGTGCGGTCTCTCTCCAGTCTCCTCAGGCAGCGTGTGTCCTGTGTAGAGGGGGCGTGCCCTGTGTACAGGGGGCGTGTCCTGAGTCTCTGCAGCTCAGAGGGCCCACCAAAGGGGTACTGCGTATGTGAAAGGACAGCAGTGAGAGCTTCCATCTGTATTGATGGAAGTGCTCATAGCAGCTCAGTGGGCCCCCCCAGGAGCATTGGGCCCCGGCACTTGCCCGGGGATGCCGGGTTATGACGCCGGCCCTGTGTGTAAGCATGCCGTTGATCACCCAACAAATGAGCAAAACATGCTGCTGGCAATGCGCAAAATGAATAGGAGACTGTAATAAAGATCATCCATCTGATCAATTTTTGCAGAACAATTTTCATATCGTCCCTTAATTCCCAGGGAATGTAGAAGACTAATTCAAGATTAAATAAAAATACCAAGAGATCCACAAGTGAGCTCTTTTACCATGACACTGCTGGGATTCCTGCACCCAACTACTATAGATATGATATAGTTTTCATAATTGACTTAAAAAAGTTATTACAAGCCCTGTAAGAAGTGTATTATAAGCCTAGAGTAGTGATAGTTTGTCAGCAGGGATCAGATTTGTTTCCCCTCCTAATAAATCTTTGAACTCTTGTTGTGAGAACGGTTCCCAGCCTTCTTTTCTGCTTACAAATTACCCCTGAATACCTGCTGAGTTCCTGCCCAGAAGCGTCTGCTCAGCTCCAAGTAATTCATTATCTCTTCAAATTTAGGCTTAACAGGGTAACTTCCTACTCTTAATGGATCAGTAATTTGGTTACTCTCTTGCATACATTATTTTATGGCTTCAGGAAAGTTTATGGGTTGGAGCAACATAAATGTATGAGTATCTCAAAGTATCAACTTTAGCCATCTAAAGGGTGTTGCTAACTCTCCTCAAACTTTGCCTATGAAGATAATCCTCATCTTCTCAATGAATGGCAACTCCAGAAAAAATGCAAACAATTTTTTGCCTGTTTAGCAGGATCTGCAACTACTCTTGGATAGGACTATGCCACAGTTGTCAGTACAGTGTCCTGACCAGGAGCTGTGCAGAGAAAAATCCTAATGGACCACTGGGTGTTTACTAATGCTGAGGGTACTTCCTTCTAGAGACTGCTGGGGGAGAAGACATATCCTGTACATCTGGTGGTGGGAAAACCCCTTTAAAGAACCTTACTAAGAAATCATGAAAAGTGGTTGTCCTGCAGATTATTATTTTTGAAGAAAAGCTCGGAACTGTGTAAAATAATAAAACATTTTAAAAAGTCATACTCACCTATTCAATCCCCCATCGCTCTCATTGAATGCCTCCTGCCCCCCCCCCCCTCCCCCCTTGTCTCTAATTTCTGGACAAACTCTTTATAGGGGCTGTGCAGTGCTTAGATATTGATGACCTATCCTCAGGATAGGTTATCAATATCAGATTGGTGGGGGTCTGAGACCCCTGCCGATCAGCTGTTTGAAAAGGCCACAGTGCTTGTGCTCGCCTTGTGGATCATAGCACTGGCATTGTATAATTACACCTTTCCCACCCATTCAAGTGAACGGTAAAGGAAGGTGTAATCACACTGTGCCACTGCTACCATCTAGAGGTGGGCTCTTGAAATAGCTTATTAATGGGGGTGCCGGGTATTGGACCCTCGCTGATCTGATATTGATGACCTATCCTGAGAATCGGTCATCAATATCTAAGTACTACACAACCCCTTTAATAGTTTCCTACATTATAAGATGCTATGGAAATATATGTATACGATGTTGAGTGGTAACAACATGGTGACTCAGCACAGAATATCAATTTCAGCAAGATTCTGAAAGCACACTGATTGATCTCGCTCGCAATTTATTTAGCTGCAAGTTATTGATATTTTATTTTTCATACAGATGTGTTTTCCATGCTTTTTGAGGTAACATTAGCAAGAATATTATGTTTTAGGAACTTTGGGGGAGATTTATTAACAGCTGTGTTGTATACCGCCTTCTTTATTTCTCCTGTGTTGGCATGAGATGTACCACTATTATTAAGACATGTATGACTCTTAAAGGGCATCAGTCATCGGATTTGTATCTATTAAACTGGCTGACCTGCTGCATGTGCACTTGGCAGCTGAAGTTTTAATATATGCAAATCAGCCTCTAGGAGCAATAGGGGTGTTGCCGTTACACCTAGAGGCTCCACTCTCTCTGCAACTGCCGGGCCCTCTGCACTTTGACTGACAGGACCAGGCAGTGTAAACATCATCATGCCTGCCCCTATCAATCAGTGGTCACAGGTTCATCAGGGAACATAGAGAATATGGAGCACAATAGCAATAATGGATGACCCAGTACGATTGGTCCCAGGTGCAGCCCTTTGGGGGAGATCACTTCGCTTTCAGTCAGGTACAAATAGCTCGAACAGGGTTAGTGTCACCCCCTCCATCTTATTGTCTGAAACGGATGTGTTATACTTACCTTCTTGTCCACCGAGTACAGAATCAGTCCATGTAAAGCAAGAGCTGGATCTCCTTGAAAATTACGCCTCGCTACTCAAGGAAAACGGCAAACTGCTGACAAGGGGTAACCTGCTATAATCCGGTAACCTAAACTGCATTGGACATCCTTTCATTACCTGTTCATCAAAACCATAAGTTACCACTACAGTGGCACTATATTATGTATAATTGTCCCCTCATGGGCCCTGGACCTTTTTATCAATAGTAATTAGTGTTTTGTATAGTTGTCTTGTGGGTCTATATTTTAACAAAATCAGAATATATAGTAGTTAGATTTCAATATGTAGAGTGAAACAAAAGCTTTATTTGCCCGTAGGGGTAACCTTTGAGTGAGTGTTTATATGACACCCCTTTAACCACTCTATAAGGTCCTCATTTGTATATACTGGGATGGAACATGACTGCATAGCATCGTATACCAATAAAGTTATAGATACCATTAATTGTTTCTCACCCATCACTGTCTGGGAGAAATAATAACTCATAAATGGCTTAACTGGGAAAAACATCATACAAGGCAATGCCTAATATTTTTTGGCATATTTTGTTAATATAGATGTTCCTTTATTATGCATTGTATCTCTTGCATAAGATAGTACATACTGGGCCCACCTTTACAGGATTAACCTTTCACAGTGGTAATTGCTTCGTTCTATGAACATCTCTGATTGATGGCAATGGATGGTGAGACTGTGTGAAGTGGTCCGAATAAAGGCATGCTCTAGACGATTGCAATAGTATGCCTACACAGATTGCATAAAGTTCTTTTGAAAAGTGTAATTGATTGGACTTTTCAATACATGAGAGACAACTCCATTCTGACATATTCCGTCCAACTTTACGCCAAAAACAACACTTTTCTGGCATACATTTGGCTATTTAGACCCTATAGGCAGAGTAGACATATGTCAAAAGTGTACTACAGACATGGTCTGAACCTAGACTTAAAGATGATGTACCATCTCAGACTTTCATGGCTGAGATGTGAATAAAGTCAATAAGTACTGACCTGGAGTTTTGAAAATGGCTGAGTGGCCAACACTCTGCTCTCTTCATAACACTTATAGCAGTGAATGGGAGCTACAAAAATGAAACGGCAAATCACCTGATGCTTGAATGACTCCTAAATCTGTCCAGCCTCGGCCTGCACTTACAGAGCCTATTCCTATCTTTGCCATGAAAGTTTAAGATTGGACAACCTCAAGGGGTTTTATGAGACTTATATACTGATTGTCTATCCTCTGGATAGATCATCAGCATTTGATCGGTGGGGATCTTGCTAATCAGCGGTTTGAGAAGGCACCAGCGCTCCTGTGAGTGTTGCAGCCTTCTCTCAGCTTTCTCTAGGCCAAGTGACGTCATGTTCATCAGTCACATATGTGCTATACAATGTACGGTGCTGTGATTGGTGAGCAGGCAAAAGGTTGTGGTGCTCACAGAAGTACCGGTACCTTCTCAAACAGCTGATCTTGGGGGTCCCAGGTGTCGAACCCCGTCCGTTCAGATAATGATGACCTATCCAGAGGATAATACAGATTGACAGGCAAAGGAAGTGGAAGGCCATTCCGCAGGGGTGGTAGGGGTCGGCAGGTGCACCAGGCCGGAGCCTAAGTTAGAAGTTGGAGAAAATGCGTGCGATTACGTCAAAGGATGCTTCAGAGTTGGTTGAGTGGCTCACTCAGCCTTCCGCTTCTGCACCCTCCTTATCCTCTGTATCTGCATTCTCCTCAATCTCTGCTGTGTGCACCCCCAAAGACACCACCACCATAGCCCCCCACTCGAGTCAGAGGAATAAGGGGTTTGATATACCTGCTTCCACAAAATACAGATTGAGGGGTGCGATATACCTGCTTCCACAAAAAAAGGATTAAGGGGATTGATATACCTGCTTCTACCAAATATTGATTGAGGTCTGCGATACACCTGCTTCCACAAAATACTGATTGAGGCCTGCGATACACCTGCTTCCACAAAATACTGATTGAGGGTTGCGATATACCTGCTTTCGCTAAATCCTGATTAAGGGGTTTGATATACCTGCTTCCACAAAATACAGATTGAGGGGTGTGATATACCTGCTTCCACCAAATATTGATTAAGGGGTTCTATATACCTGCTTCCACCAAATACTGATTGAGGGGTGTGATATACCTGCTTCCACCAAATATTGATTAAGGGGTTCTATATACCTGCTTCCACAAAATACAGATTGAGGGGTGCGATATACCTGCCACCACCAAATATTGATTGAGGCCTGCAATACACCTGCTTCCACAAAATACTGATTGAGGGGTGCGATACACCTGCTTCCACAAAATACAGATTGAGGGGTGCGATATACCTGCCTCCACCAAATATTGATTAAGAGGTTCTATATACCTGTTTCCACAAAATACTGATTGAGGGTTGCGATACACCTGCTTCCACAAAATACTGATTGAGAGGTGCGATGTACCGCTTCCGCAAAATACTGATTAAGGGCTTTGATATACCTGCTTCCACAAAATACTGATTGAGGGGTGCAATATACCTGCTTCCACAAAATATTGATTAGGGGATCTATATACCTGTTTCCACAAAATACTGATTGAGGTGTGCGATATACCTGCTTCAACAAAAAACTGATTAAGGGAATTGATATACCTGCTTCTACCAAATATTTATTATGGGGTTCTATATACCTGCTTCCGCCAAATATTGATTAAGGGGTTCTATATACTTGCTTCCACAAAATACTGATTAAGAGGATTAAAATACCTGCTTCCACAAAATACTGATTAAGGGGATTGATATACCTGCTTCCACTAAATACTGAATAAGGGGTTTGATATACCTGCTTCCACAAAATACAGATTGAGGGGTGCGATATACCTGCTTCCATCAAATATTGATTAAGGGTTTCTATATACCTGCTTCCACAAAATACTGATTGAGGGGTGCGATATACCTGCTTCCACAAAATATTGATTAACTGGATTGATATACCTGCTTCTACCAAATTTTGATTGAGGCCTGCGATACACCTGCTTCCACAAAATACTGATTGAGGCCTGCGATACACCTGCTTCCACATAATACTGATTGAAGGGGGTGATATACCTGCTTCTGCAAAATACTGATTAAGGGGTTTGATATACCTTCTTCCACAAAATACAGATTGAGGGGTGTGATATACCTAATTCCACCAAATATTTATTAAGGGATTCAATATACCTGCTTCCACATAATACTAATTGAGGGTTGCGATATACCTGCTTCCGCCAAATATTGACTAAGGGGTTCTATATACCTGCTTCCACCAAATACTGATTGAGGCCTGCGATACACCTGCTTCCACAAATTACTGATCTAGGGGTGCAATATACCTGCTTCCGCAAAATACTGATTAAGGGGTTTGATATACCTACTCCCACAAGATACATATTGAGGGTTGCGATATACCTGCTTCCACGAAATATTGATTAGGGGTTCTATATACCTGCTTTCAGAAAATACTGATTGAAGGGTGCAATATACCTGCTTCCACCAAGAATTGATTAAGGGGTTCTATATACCTGCTTCCACAAAATACAGATTGAGGGGTGCGATATACCTGCTTCCACCAAATATTGATTGAGGCCTACGATACACCTGCTTCCACAAAATACAGATGGAGGGGTGCGATACATCTGCTTCCACCAAATATTGATTAAGAGGTTCTATATACCAGTTTCCACAAAATACTGATTGAGGGTTGCGATACACCTGCTTTCGCAAAATACTGATTGAGGGGTGCAATGTACCTGCTTCCGCAAAAGACTGATTAAGGGGTTCTATATACCTGATTCCACAAAATACAGATTGAGGGGTGTGATATATCTGCTTCCACAAAATACTGATTAAGGGTTTTTTATATACCTGCTTCCACAAAATACTGATTGAGGGGTGCGATATACCTGCTTCCACCAAAGATTGATTGATACCTGCGATACACCTGTTAACACAAAATACTTATTGAGGGGTGCGATATACCTGCTTCCACCAAATATTGATTAAGGGGTTCTATATATCTGCTTCTACAAAATACTGATTGAGGGGTGCGATATACCTGCTTCAACAAATATTGATTGAGACCTGCGATACACCTGCTTCCACAAAATACTGATTGAGGGTTGTGATATACCTGCTTCCACCAAATATTGATTATGGGGTTCTATATACCTGTTTCCACAAAATTCTGATTGAGGGGTGCGATACACCTCTTCAACAAAATACTGATTAAGGGGATTGATATACCTGCTTCCTCCAAATATTAATTGAGGCCTGCGATACACATGCTTCCACAAAATACTGATTAAGGGGATTGATATACCTGCTTCCACCAAATATTAATTAAGGCCTACGATACACCTGCTTCCACAAAATACTGATTAAGGGGTTTGATATACCTGCCTCCACAAAAACTGCTCTTCTCTAGGGACTTTGGCACAGGGTTATTTTGAAAATGACATGCATAGGAAGTGGAAGGCCATTTCGCAGGGGTGGTAGGGGTCGGGCAGGTGCACCAGACCGGATCCTAAGTGGGAAATTGGAGAAAGTGCATGCGATTACGTCAAAGGATGCTTCAGAGTTGGTTGAGTGGCTCACTCAGCCTTCCACTTCTGCACCCTCCTCATCCTCTGTATCTGCATTCTCCTCACTCTCTGCTGTGTGCACCCCCAAAGACACCACAACCACCATAGCCCCTCAACTCAAGTCAGAGGAATTTTTTTCCCATCCATTCCCAGACCTTACCGAGGCACAGCCATTCTTGGCATCGGATAAGGAAGAAGAGGTAGCAACGGCCGCCACCCAGCGGTCTGACGACAGTACCTAGATCAGCGCAAGGAGGGTGGTCCCCGCTGTTTCTGCCTACTCCGAGATCTCTAATGTCAGTGGTGGTGAAGGTGACGATGATGACGTGTCGATGGATGTCATGTTGGTGCCAACAAGAGAAGAAGAGTAGGGGAGTTCAGAGGGAGAGACGGAACAGCAGATAGGGAGGAGAAGGAGGAGAAGCAGGCAGAACTCGCAGTGCACCGGAGGCAAAAAGCAGACTGCAAATGTATCTGGAGCAAACCATCCACTATGCACGGTCACATCTTACGCTCCCAGGACGGCGGCACATGGCTCCGCAGTGTAGCCTTTTTTTAACATCTCAGCTGCTGACAATAGTGTTGCCATCTGCAGCCTGTCCTGTCAACGCATCAGTCGCGGTAAGCCCAACACTCACCTAGGGATGACCGCCTTAAGAAGGCACCTGGCCTCCCATCACCGAGCCCAACGGCTGACTGCTGGCTTGTCGGAACTGCTAGCCCGCCAACTACTGGTGGACTCGGAGGCCTTTAGAAAATTTGTGGCCATTGGCACACCGCAATGGAAAGTCCCCGGAAGGAAATATTTCTCCCAGGAGGGCATCCCAGAGCTATATGGCCATGTTCAGCAGCAAGTAAATATATCTCTGGCACACAGTGTCAGTGCCAAGATACATCTGACCACAGACACGTGGCCTAGCAAACATGGGCAGGGAAGGTGAACCTTCTGACGGCCGTCAAGCATGTAACTCATGGCACCCGTGTAGATTTGGTGTTACTGCCATGGATTGCATGCAGGCCTGCCTCTTCTTCTCCTCCTCCATCCTCCGTCTCCTCCTTGGCTGACCCCTCCTTTTCCACTGCTACCGCCTCTTCCGCTGCACCCCCCAAGCTCTCCAGAACCTATTTGACGTTCCAGGTGAGACGTTGCCAAGCTGTGCTGCAGCTTTTGTTCCTGGAAGCCAAGAGCCACACCGGTCCTGCATTGCTTTCAGCTTTGCGGTCACAGGCCGATCAGTGGCTAACCAAGCTCAATTTGACAGTTGGTAAAGTGGTGTGCGACAACTGTGCCAATCTGCTGAGCTCGCTGAAACAGGAAAAGTGACATCGTAACTTGCGCCTTCTTTCTGGAGCGTGCATTGCGTTGTGTCATTGATCAAGCCGTCGAGGAGCAGGAGCTGGAAGATGAGTAAATCGCAATGCTTAATGAATTCCCAAGTGGGGGCTACTCCATCTGAGACGAGTCAGCAGGAGTGTGAAGAGGAGGATGGTGGCTGGGGGGAGGAGGAGGAGGAGGAGCAAGAATAGCAGGCTTTGAGGGGGACTTTAAACTTTTTGGGGATCCCTGGTGTTGTCCGTGGCTGGGGGAGGATACCGAGGACGACATTCTCTTGGGTGATGAGCAGGAGCCAGGACGCTCCACCGCTTCTAGTTTAGTGCAAATGGGGGCCTTCATGCTCCAGTGTTTGAAGAGGGACCCACGTATAAAAAGCATAAAGGGCAATGACCAGTACTGGGTGGCAACGTACTTAGACCCCTGGTACAAACACAATATGGCAGACATGTTACCAGCATCACAGAGGGCTATAAGAATTTCCAGGCCTTGCTGCGAGAGATGCTGCATTCTGCTGTTGTGGGCGCTGGCAGAGGAATTTCCACCCGCAGAGAAACATGTGCGGGTACCAATCCTACCGCACCTGCAAGAATAGGGCGGTTTGAAGATGTGTTGGTCACTTCGAATATGAGATCATTCTTGCAGCCAACCCATCGACTGCCGCACTCCGGATCCAGCCTCAGGGAACGCCTAGACCGACAGGTGTTTGACTACATCAGGTTAACGGCCGATGTGGATGCTCTGAGAAGCGAGAAACCACTGGACTACTGGGTGTGCAGGCTTGAACTGTGGCCAGAGCTGGCACAATTTTCCATGGAACTCTTGGCTTGCCCCTCGTTGAGTGTCCTGTCCGAATGGACGTTCAGCGCAGAAGGGGGGATTGTGACCGATAAGCACACTCCCCTAGCTCACGACAGTGTGGACTACCACACATTTCTAAAAATGAATGGGGCATGGATCTCTGAGGAATTCAACACCTGTGACGACCACGTGTAATTGAATTTCCTCATGCCAGCCCACACATATCCGCCACCACCCAGAACAAAGAATGGTTCTTGTCTTATGTATATACAGCGGCATAAAAGGCCTTTTCTTTTAGGTGAATGCCTAATTTTTAGGGCCTCTACTCCAGTGGCCTACAGTAAAATTTTAACCAGTGATTACCTAATGTACCTCCAGCCACATAATCACTTGCTCTTTTCTGTCAGGTGAATGCCTAATTTCTGGGGCCTGTACTCCACTGGCCTACAGTAAAATTGTTATTCAGTGACCGCCTAATGTACCTCCAGCCACATAATCACTTGCTCTTTTCTGTCAGGTGAATGCCTAATTTTTTGGGCCTGTACTCCAGCAGGGCACATTTTTGAGAGTTTCCCTTTTAGAAGCATAAAAATGGCCTCTGATTAAAATACGTATTTTTTGCGGGAATTTCTGCCATTGATTCCCCTCTGGTATGTCACTGTCCATGTTGTGGGACTATTTGTGCACTTCTAGTAAGTATTTGGTGGCTGCAAGGATGACCTGAAAGTTTTTCAGGTTGTCCTGCCATTAAAGTGAATGGGGACAGCCGCGAACGCGCAGTTCGTGAACATTTGATCGCGAACGTACGTTCATGAAACGTCCCTGTCGATGTTCGTCAATCACTACTCAGCAAAGCCCAGAATACATGTATAAATGGGGTCAAGAGGAGAGATAGCTGTCTGTTGGACAAGCATACTTTGCACTCATATAATAAACAGTTATCTTGCACATGTCAAATCAGAATATGTTGAATAGCTAAAAAGTGAACCATGATTATAACTATGCATTAAAATAGCGAAACATCCAGATGCAAGACCATTTTATTTGAGTTCCTGTAAATAATCATATTATACACCAATTATTTTCCATTTTACTCTCTCTGTGATGTATGAATGAATGTCACAATTTATAATTGCGCTTAGCTTATCTATGAAATGTGACAGCCTGAATATAGATGTATTTGCGTATTTGTAAAGTTTTGAATTCTCAGCTTTCTGGCCATTTTATTAGCCCCACTGAATGGTTTCTTGTACAAAGGTGATTTACCCCTTTCTAAGCAAATTCAGATGCTTTATATGTAACGGTGCAAAAAAAGGGGGTTAGTCAGCACCTCCCAGTGCGCAGGTGCACGCCGCCATGGGAAAGACCTAGAGGAAAAAAAAGAGACAATGCGGCAGCACCCTGCAAATCAGATAAACTACAATAATGCCCAAAATTATAGTGCTAATGCTACGCTTATTTATAAAGTGAGATGATTGGCCAATGCAGTTTGTACAAAACCATCTGAGCCCGTCTGCCGAACGTAGCATTAGCACTATCATTTTTGATATTATTGTACTTTATCTGATTTGCAGGGTGCTGCTGCATTGTCTCTTTTTTTTCCTCTAGGTCTTTCCCATGGAGGCGTGCACCTGCGCACTGGGAGGTGCTGACTAACCCCCTTTTTTTAGCAGATTTACAATGCTGGAGATGTGGCACTCCAGCGAGTCGTACACTCCTGATTAGCCTGTCTGCCCCATAGGTTGATTTGAATTAGTTTCAGTATAAAGCTGTAGCCTGCTCTCACTACATTCATTGGAAGCTGTCTGGCACAAGGAAAGGTATAGAGTGGGCTCGGCATGCATGTTGGTACCTGCATCCCTTGTAATGGAGGCCATTATAGCACCAAAAATTGTAAAAAGCAGAGTGGATACAGCATGCATGTGGATCCAACACTCCCTGAACTTTATGGCGGCCATTATGTCGCATAACAGGTAGTATTTAGTGTTAGGACCCGTGTAACAGAGATCGCCTTGACGTTCGGCAGACGGGCTCAGATGGTTTTGTACAAAATGCATTGGCCAAGCATCTCACTTTATAAATAAGCGTAGCATTAGCACTATAATTTTTGGCATTATTGTACTTTATCTGATTTGCAGGGTGCTGCTGCATTGTCTCTTTTTTTTTTTCCTTATATGTAACGGTAATATTTTCTTGTTTTTACTCTTCTAAATATGTTTTCTTCCATGTTATTTCCATAATTAGATCAGGGCCAAAAAAAAATGTTTCATGTCTTTCTCCCGACTCTAATATTGACTCTTTTTTTTTTTTTTTTCTTCTCTCGGTTGTGGCAATGAGCAGTAATTGCAGTAGTCTAGACACAGAGACAGATGCAAAGTAGAGCATTATTATACCGGACATTTGCCCTAGTACCATACCGTCTAATTGCCCAGAAAATATATTTCCCCATGAATTATTTGTAATTGGACTTTAAATGGACCAACTGTTGTATATTGATGCGAATTGTGTCCTTTTCAAAAGTATTAAAAATACATTTGCTTTAGGTCTTTAGTGTCTGTGGAATAGATTAAGGTCCCTTGAAGAAAAACATCAGTTTTTTTTTGGAATGACAATGATCTTTTTCCACGTTTCCTTATTTTTTTTTTTTGCTATTATTAGCATTTATGAAAAGTTTTGGATCACAGTTTCTTATTGTGGCAACTCTTTATTGGACGTGTCACAAGTGTTGGGTAATAGAGACTAAACTTATAACGCGAGGTGTGTCTGGGCACTTAGCTGAACCATTTGCTAGGTTCTCCGTTTATATCATGGGTCAGCAAAACTGAATGTCTTAGTCATTGTTCATTGACTAGCCTTTCTTTTCGCAGGAACGAAAGCAATCTACCCAAGTACAGTGCAGAATCTTAAGAGAAACTACCTACTTTTTCTCCTCTAAAATACTGCCGAAATAATTTAAACTGACAGTGCCTTTTAATCAAGTAAACACATTTTAACTAGTTTTTTCCCCAATCCTTCTATTCATGCCAACTATAGAAATTAGCCTTCACTCTTCCTTCACTTACACATGGATACACAGACTTGCATGAACACAAGGAAAAAAAAAATTCTTTTCTCCTGTCAGCATTCCTAACCAACAATAGTTAGATTAGTGAAAATGAGGGCCTCCGCAGAGAAAAGACATTCAGCCACAGAAGGCTCCCTGTAGGAACAGCTGGTAGGGGTTAATAGCCGCTGAACCTCACAGCCAGGGTCTTTTCTCTATTGTGTGTTCCACTCCTGGGAAGGAAGAAGACTTGTGACAGCCTCTGGGGTGCAGGGGATAAGGGGAATGGTAACAGGTCACAGAAGCTCTGCTCAAGGATATGGTTACCTAAGGACAGCAGAAGAAAAGAGGGCGCTCACTTTATTTATGGATGGAAATTGTACCTGTTTCTACAGTCCTTTTGTCAGCCTGAAGAAAGCATGGCAGCATTCACCACCTTGGCCAATAGCATTTTAATTCATGTTACGACGTTAGCAGAACAATCGGCGCCGGGGTGTTCAATGAATTATTCACACCCTGTAAAATGGGTGCAATTCAAGTGACGGAGGTCCCTAAGTCAGGGAAGCACAGGCTGTATACCTAGAATGCCATTTGGGTGGGAGGAGGAAGGGTTACTGCTGCTTTGAGCACGATGTCAGTGCCAACTTTGGTTTTTTTTTTAACAGAAAGGAAAATGAGTTTTGTAAACTTCTGAAAACCCCAAAAATCAATAAGTGGTTGAATGGAAGTGTGCGCTGCAGCGTAATCACCTCACCGCGTGAAGACCAAGGGGTGGTTTCTGCCAGCGTCCAATTCTTTTCAAGACCCTGGGTGAATATTAGATTATATCCTTGCTTATGTGACCAGGTTAGGTGACTTGACAACATAAGGTGCTAAAAAAAAAAAAAGGGGGGGCATCAGCGAATAAAACAAGGTGCCTGCGCAAGTTTTGTCTATTTTTAAAGCAACAAAGCCGTTTTCCAGTGGCACGTCGCGCGCTGTTCAATGCCTCCTAGAGAATGGGTTAAGCTTTCTGACTTTCTGGTTACAGTGAAATTATGACAGAAAGAAAATTGTTCCGTTTTAGCATGAAAATGCTTGTACAAATACTGTCGTTCCTTCCTTCTTGCTTTCTTTATAATGCTTCAACGATAGCTAAAATGACAGACATTTGACAGGTATCTGTAAGCATACAACCCAGGCAGCTCATTAAAGTTTTTATTCCTATGCATTGCCTTTCACAAAGGCAAAAACCCATTAGCATTGACTGTTTTGCAGATTAGAAGAATTAAGGGCTTCAAATGTTGGCTTATACCAAGCAATGTCATTTGTGAAGTGATGTTTGCTTTATTATTTCCCGCACTCTCCCTCTGAAACAAGCCTGACATGACTCGAGCTCAACATAGGGCGTAATGTGCAAACCAAAAGACTGGCTCATCGATGAAAAGAAACACATTTCCTTTTATACATGACTGGAATGGCAAAGAGGGGAGACTTTACATGTACTCTTTAGGCTCATTAGACTACTGATTATAATAGTTCTCCGATGTAATCTTTAATCGACTTTGACACTAGATTTGCCCCGTTACAAATCCTGTCATGCAAATTAAGTCATTTGTGTTGTTTGATATGGAAAGATCTGCTATGAAATGAAAGATTAGTTCACAGATGAGGCACCAGAGACTGCTGCCCTCGTGCACCATGCAACTGATTACAAGGATGAGATCATCTATTTTTACACTGCCGCTAACATTTATTTTTACACTGCCACTATCAGTTAAGGAAGCAGGGTTAACCATTTCAGTGCCAGACCTTGGTATGGAATTGATCATACGTGCACATTTGCCATCTTCGGATCCCCAGACTGGTCTAAAAATGCTATGCTCCATAAAACACATTGAATGGAACTGTATCAAGCAAGATAACTGCTGCAAAGAGAAATGGACTGGTAGATGCAAGTCAGAAACTCATCTATTATAGAGCCACCTACCACCTCCATGGAGTGTCCCAAATTTGAAAGATTTGTACTTGGCTTTTACACTGCTCGATTCTTGAGCAGATTATTGGGAAGAATAGTTCCTACAAATGCTCATCCCCATTAATTGGCCCATGTAAAGGTGCCACAGATCACCCAATGAACAAGCAAACTGCTGGTTCATCAGGTGGAATGATCCTTGGCGTGGACACCTCAATAATGATCGTTTCTGGGCAGCAGATTGTGCTGTGTAAACAGTGATCTGCTGCCCAGAAGCAATGAATTTGTATGCGGACGAGGGATATCAGTAGCCATTGCTCATCCTCATACTGTGGAGGTGATCGTTAGATGTAAATGCAGCGCTTCACCTCCACTGACGAGCAGGCAGTAATTGGGGAGGAACACTTCCTTTCAGATAATTGTCTGCTCATCTGCGCAGTGTAAATGTGTCTTTAGTATTGACCAAAGTCACAAGCATGTTCCTTGCATGTTAGATTTTGATTTTACTAGAATCAATTCTAATATTCATCTTCAATTTTTCTAAAAATCAGAGACAGAGAGAAATAGATGGACAGAGAGAGTTTTCCAAGCAACCTGAGCACATTTGATTCAGGTCACAATTTTCCGGACCCAAATCGAATCAGTAAATTTGGCCAAATCAGACCCAAAGAAAATTTTAAGAAACTCTCTAGATCTTGTTCAATGTATTCAATTTAAAGATAATTCCTATCATAATATGTAGTGCTGCTTAATTTTCTGATTCATATTCATTTATGGAAAAGGGGTTAAAGTGGTACACATCTCTTGTGTGGATAACCAAACAGCACATCCATGCAGCTTCAGTCCCTCAAATCTAAGTAGCTTGTATTTTAAAAGTTACAACCATTTTTTGGTGGAATAAATTATCGATTTAAAAAAAAAGAATACATTTCCGAAAATAAGGCTGAGAATGAAAATAAACGGAGGCAATGACCATAAAGTCCTCATCTTCTTGATCCTGTTCTGTTTGAAATTTCAATGAAAAGGAATAATAGTTAAGAAAAAAAAACCTATATAGTTTTATTTTTAGTGGCCACTTTTTTCTATAAATTGATTTAGGAAACAGGTGGTACTTGATAGCACTTTTGGCTGGTTTCTTCAGGAGAGCGCTAATTTCACTGAATTAGGTCACATAACTTTTATTCTCTATGTCTAAAATACCATATCTAAAACAGCTTATCTCAATGCATCCAGCACCAGATACTAGACACAGTAAAATACATCAACTTTCTCCTAGCATAAAATCTCATTTTTTTACATTGCAGAACTATACAGTCTCATCCCCATTTTGTTCTTTCATCTGGATGTTCCTTCTACGGAGTCTCTCGGGTTTTTCAGTCAGGTGCTGGTTGTTTTAGAGGTCATACCCCATATCTCTTCCTCTAACAGAAAGAAAATGTCCATGTGGTCGAAAGTACATACAGAAGAGGAATGATGGTGGTGGGACCCTACCTTTGGCATTGTTTGGCGTAATTGGTAAAGCACCGGCCCTGAAGAAGGTGACCTCACTGAGGCACTGTCCCTCTATTTCCTGCTACACCATGAAAAGTTACCATCATAAAACCACTAATAAATATCAATAGTGATATAGTGAATTAAAAATTATAAGTACTTTTCTGATGTGTTACTATAACAATAATGTGATTTCATCAGATGAACCAAACTGGTAATTGAACTTATATCAGTTGCCTGACAGATATTGGTTTTGGTAACATGTATGGCACTCAATATGTCATCTAACTTGTGCTAATAAATAGCCCTTATCTCTCTTCCAGGGTCCGTCTGACATTTAGAAATGGTGTTGTTGAGTAGGTTTACCTCGATGACAGGTAAATCGGGTAGTCTGTTCAGGTTGAGGAGCAGATTACCTGAGTTCCCGTATCCATCACAGCAAGGCACTGCCGGGCAGAATTTTTTTCACTGCAGAATGCAAGCATTTATGGTGGAAACCCACTGGTTATAGTGAATGGGGATCCGACGGTGTCTGGCTATGATGGATATCGTAACTTTGGTAGTCTGCTCCTCTGCCGAAACAGACTACTGGATTTCTTGCCTCAGATGTGAATCTACCCTAAAGGGGCTGGCTACTTTGTGGCTACTATTGACCGATGTGTATGTAAGATGACTATATGATACTAATTTAGCCTTTGTTAATATTCTGTGCTGTTTTCTATATTTCATAAGCCATGTCCTCCTGTTGGGCAGATCTTCTGTGCTATCCACATGGACCCTCTATTAGCAGCTCTCATGGACAGGACCTTCATTTGGACAGCACAAAAAACTTGGGCAACAATGGGGCTGTCACGGCTGAGGATGGGGAAAACCCTCAGCCGTGCGATGCCAAAAGATGTTAGTCGCTGCTCAGCCAGGACAACAGAATAAGGGAGCAGGTCACCTCCTAACGCATCCCTAATGTGACCCTGACTCCTAGCTGCATGAGCCGACCTTGAAGGTAGGAGGGCTCATGCTCAGGAACCTCGGATCCCTACTCACCCTCCGCCGATCCCTGAACTAGGAGCTGGGTAGACCACCTGTTCCTCCTGGATGCGGAGAAACAGGAGTCTAAACTGGCCGAGCTGCAAGGGGATAGACATAAAAGGACAAAGCACACATAAACACACAGGAAGCCAGAACCATAGCTGCAATAATAACAGACACCACATAAACATAAACTTAACATCACATAACATTTATGACCACAAGGGTGGCCCTCACTGGCAGATGGTATAAAGTAGGAGGGTGACTCCAGCAGACCATGGCTGAAGTACCCCTCTGACTACTGCTCTCAGCAGAGGCTATATAGGCCCAAGTAGCCACACCCACACAGACACAGCCAGTGTTCACACACACAGAATGGAGTTAACCCTTCCTAGACCAGGCAAGGGAAAACAGCCACATACAGGGGAAGTGTACAAACCCTTATCACACTGCAGCTGTTACCGCAGGCAACGACATGCGTGGCAACCGTGTCCTGGGAGTCAGCCAGAAGGCCGAGACACTGCCACTACATGTACAGAATACAACACGTTGCCTCGGGCAGCCACAAGTGAAGGGAAACTATCACAGTGCACACACCCAAACTTCGTGTACACCAAACATATAAAAAGGCACACCTACAAAGACAGGTTGCCAGGTGCAACCGCATGCAGATTGCAGCAAGCTGCCAAGCACAAACATGTTGCCAGCGGCAACCACATGTGAGGCAACAATCCAGCCGCCCTCACCATGTAAATGACAAAAACCAAACCGCAGGCAACTGCATGCGGATCAGGAGTCACGACCATAACCATGGTCGTGACAGGGGCAGAATAGATTTTTTCGGGATCCTTTCCAATAGCCATATTTTTGCAGATTCATACGCAAAAGATAAAATACGGTACATTTTGTAGCAGATAAAACTATTTCTACAGATAAAGCTTTAAAAGGGTTTTCGGGAGTTCAACATTAATAGCCTATCCTCTGGTGAGGTCCTCATGATCTGATTGGTTGGGATCTATACACCTGACGATCAGCTGTACCATGAAGAGGTTATGTCGCTAGTGAGCATACCAAGTGTTGGGCATTGAATAGGGGCTGTGCTTGGTATTGCAGCCCAAGTCACTTGAATAGGACTGAGCTGAAATTAGGCCACATGATGAATGGTCTAGAAAGAGGTCGAAGCAGTTTATGGAAAGCCGTGGCCTCTTTAAACAGCTGATCAGTGGGGGTGCTGGGAGTCCCCTTTAAAATTGAGCAAGATCAGATTTCCCACTATAGATTTTTTTTTTTTTACGTGCACAACACTTTGAAAAACATTGGGGCACATTTATCAAACTGGTGTAAAGTAGAACTGGCTTAATTGCCCATAGCAACCAATTAGATCCCTCCTTTAATTTTTCAAAGGAGCTGTCCAAAATTTAAGGAGGAATATGGTTGGTTGCTATGGGCAACCAAGCCAGTTCTACTTTACACCAGTTTGATAAATGATCTCTATTGTTCCAGGTGCCAGAGTTGAGTTTTGCCCATTTTCCGACTGAAGCAACTAACATCTAATGTGCTTTCTTGCTACAGCTTAGGGACAAACCCAAGTGTCTATGTTATCTTCTAGATTGCTTACTCTGTCGATATATTGGTACATACCGCCTTTTAAGCAATCAGTCTGGGACTTATCGATATTGAAGGATACCAGAATAAAGAAGGAATTTGTTTTATTGAATACATATAATTATCAAGCATTTCACCAATGTTAGATCCCATGTTGTCCTATGGTATTTGTAAACTGCAAGTATATTGAAATGAATGCTGTCCTTTGATGACTTTGATCACGATCCCTCAGGAATTGGATTAACACTTTGCACTTGTCCACTGTAAATTAATGTCTTCCTCAGAAATACTTACCGCCAGGAGAATGTCAAACTCATTTCTTGGCTTGATGGCAGATGATGTTCCCGTGCATTCTGCCATCCTTGTGACAGCCCAGGTCAAGCAGTATGACAGGGAACTGAAATAATCAGCTCCCTGCCATTCAGCTAGCAAACATAGGACTCCTGTTCCTGTATGCGCCACATCATGGCTCTGAACTTCCTAGTAAATGAACGATAAGATGAAAATTGATCAATGGTAATAAAATATGGAAACAAGTAAACCTGGGTAGGAAAATGAAAGAAAGAAAACAAGTAAGAAGAAGCAAAATATTTCTATAAATGCATGTATATGTCTGTTATTGATGAAAACAGAATAAAGTAATTATAAGTTCAATATTGTGAAAAAATAATATATTTTAAAATTGTTGAATGTATTGATTCCGTTAACATCCAAAAGTGAATTATGTATTATACAACTGTCACATACCTACCCCAACCGTCTCCAGCCTTGTCTTGTCCTGTCAGTCTCCATAATGAGTCTCACAGTCATGCTGGCAGGGATGCTGGATGGTGCATGCCGGAGCTCGCCATGCCAATCACAATTATAGGCACTGTGTTTAAAATGGCAATGCACTGGCCTCATTGCCAATCATATGGTATACCCTTGCTAGACTTATGCTAGACTTATTTTCGCAGTATTTACAGTAGCTGCCTTGTGCTGTGACCCCTTTTTGACTTAAATTTATGTCATCCTACTGTACCGTATACCCTACCCGAGCCTTTATATAATTTGAGTATTGTTTTTCGGCTGCTGCTGTACCTGGTTCTTCTTTACTACAGTTACCCGAGCATTGGCTACATAACCACTTTATACCTGGTACTGCATGTGTATCCACTTGACTCCATTCTGAACTCTACTATTTACAGATGCCCAACTAGGCAATGGAACCTGTCTTGACCCAGGTACAAATTAATACTTCACTTTTATTATAATTCGCTAAAAATTGAACTGTACTGAACATGTGTGCAATTATACTCTTTAATTGAAATAGGACAAGACCAAGAAATTATAAATTAAAAAACACAATGCACCTCTGCACTGTAAGTGGCATGCAGTGCACAGTGAAAGTGTGAGAGATGTGCACTATCTCCCACCTTGTATGGTTATGCACAAATTGCTACTAGTAACTCCACCGAGAAAATGACACTACCACAGCACCATGTGTGGCTCACTTGTAACAACCAGTATAGTTGTAATGACAACTTTATAAGCTAGTAGGGGAGTAGTGATTAATCCCTCTACATACACGTAGAACATGAAGCAGTAACGCTGGGAACCGTTACAGCCAACTCAGTAGCCAGCAATAGTCGCCCTGTTGATTTAACAGTGAGACCGACACAACACCATCAATGTCTGGCCGCTAGGTGCTGAAACAGTGGAGAGGCGCAGAGCAATTTAAAATCTACAGCTGTCCCCCGACATGTTTCGCCAGTCTTCTGGCTTCTTCAGTCCATTGCCCCTGAAGAAGCCAGAAGACTGGCGAAACATGTCGGGGGACAGCTGTAGATTTTAAATTGCTCTGCGCCTCTCCACTTTATCAGCACCTAGCGGCCAGACATTGATGGTGTTGTGTCGGTCTCACTGTTAAATCAACAGGGCGACTATTGCTGGCTACTGAGTTGGCTGTAACGGTTCCCAACGTTACTGCTTCCTCCTATCAGCAAAGCCCTGTGTATGTAGAGGGATTAATCACTACTCCCCTACTAGCTTATAAAGTTGTCATTACAACTATACTGGTTGTTACAAGTGAGCCACACATGGTGCTGTGGTAGTGTCATTTTCTCGGTGGAGTTACTAGTAGCAATTTGTGCATAACCATACAAGGTGGGAGATAGTGCACATCTCTCACACTTTCACTGTGCACTGCATGCCACTTACAGTGCAGAGGTGCATTGTGTTTTTTAATTTATAATTTCTTGGTCTTGTCCTATTTCAATTAAAGAGTATAATTGCACACATGTTCAGTACAGTTCAATTTTTAGCAAATTATAATAAAAGTGAAGTATTAATTTGTACCTGGGTCAAGACAGGTTCCATTGCCTAGTTGGGCATCTGTAAATAGTATAGTTAAATAACCTTACCCAGGTCTGTCCCAAATTAAAATAAAATACATTCTGAACTCTCTGACCATGCTTCAGTTCCCACCTTTATATTATACTCCTTCCAGTAGACTTATAAAGATGTCAACATTGTTATTGTCCATAGATATTGCATCTCCTAACACTCTCATATTATTTTGCTTCCCCTTAGCTAACAATATCCAGGGAATTAACCACCTGACCAGCTTGAGGTACCAAAGTCCTGGAGCCAGCTGACTACCTTCAAAAAGACCCATATAATCTCCTAAAATCTTCTTTACTCCCACTAACAATGTTGGAGCTTCTTTTATTAGAACTTGGCATTATGTTGTTCCTCTGTTATTCTTCCTACAAATGAAAGCATAAATTGACACACATGTTATCAGCCTTGAGTCTGCTTGTTGACCTATCCAACTGTCCAGTGCTGTCAGCATCAGATTGCATAGGGGCATGCCCTTTTCCCTAAGAGAATGGTAGATCCCGGTTGTCAATTCACAGCGTTGTGGCAGTGTTCTGACTCTTTCTGGGCCCATACTGAAGTTGACAACTCCCCCAGTTTGACAACTGACAAACTAACTAATCATTCCCCAATCTCACCTACTATGAGAGGGAATTGCCTAGTCCCAGAACCCAAAGATGTGCAGGTATCACATCATACAATATCACAAATACACAGTGCAGGAGGTTTAACCCCAGCCCATGTATACAATAAAAAGTAATAAAAGGGCGTTGAATGAAAAAGTTGCAAACAAGAAATCTCTTAGAGTGAAACAAACAAATAAAACAAGTATTATTTTTTTTTTCCATCTAAAACTAAAATACATGTCTGTCCATCCCCACCTTTAAAAAAATCTATCTACAGGAGTAGTGATATTTTTACTTCACAGTTTTTGCTAAAATCTGGTATAAACTCTTTAATAACTATGGGCCATTGTTTCTCATGCCAGTTCCCCTTCTGCATCTCCCATATTTGACAGCTAATTCTGAAAAATTTAAGGTTTGGCATTTCCTACACTAGTGCCCACAAGATTATGACATTGTACAGAATTTTTTCATAAAGTGGCATATCCCCTTAACCCTTTCAGGACCGGGCCATTTTCAATTTTTGCTTTTAACTCCATGCCTTCTCGGAGCCATAACTATTTTATTTTTCTGTTCACCTAGCCATTTGTGGCCATTATCGCTGATTGCCGACATAACCCCCTGAGACTTTAAACTGCTGTTTAAAACAGAAGAAACCCGGCGGGAATGGTGCCCACCCCACTCACAAGTGGGTACCATTTTTACAATCCCAGACTTCCGCTGTACATGTACACCTTTGGTCCTGAAGGGGTTAAGAGCAAGACGGTCCACTGATGCCTTTCTGAGAAAAGGCTTTTGGTCTGTGAAAACAGACAAATAAGACATGTCTAATTTTTTGATGACCGTTATTCATCACTGAGCTGTCAAAAAAAAAGGCCATTTGAACGACCAGATAGACTAATATTGTTCTTAAAATAGCCATGTGATGGCCGTGAAAAAAAATAGCAGCCATGCACCACAACTGTGCTGGTTATAGTCATGGATGCAGATGCTGGAACATGGGAAGAAAGGGATGCAAATGAGCTCTTAGCAAGCTATTCCTCTAATGCCACCAGATGTAAGGCAGCTATCCTATAAGTCAATGTTCGACCCTATAAATAGGCCTTGAGACATGACTCAGACATTAAATAAGCCAGCACCTCATATGCAGACAGCTGTTTCGGGGTGATTGCCCCTCATCAGTGCCAGTGCAAGCTAATACTCTCTGCTCTGTCCACATTTCATCTGGCATAGCAAAACACTAAAATCTCATAGCGTTCCTAATGTTTAGATCTCTGCTTTTTAAAGTCAGCAAATCCATGAAAAGTTATACCAGTACAAAACCACCCAGATCAGTAAACATGGAGGCTACAGAGAATGAGAACCATGAGGAATGCTCAGAGCTTCAGGAACCCCCATAATGTTTTTCAACACAACACAACAGGCCACCAAACATGTTAGATCATCAGCTTATCCTTCAGATTTGGACATCTTTGATCTAGTGTGTATGGCCAGCCTATATTAGAATTCAACTTAGTCACATGAAATAGGGGTGATACGTTGAAAGTAGTGATACACTACTTTGACCATGTGCATTAAAGATTGGTGAGGGACCATTACTAGTGGGATACCTCAGCAGTCAGTATTGGGCCTTATTCTCTTCAATATATTTATTAATGATCCTGTAGAAGGCTTGCACAGTGAAATATAAATTTTTGTAGATGACACTAAACTGTGTAAAGTAATTAACATGGAAGAGGACAGTATTGTACTGCTACAGATGGATTTGGATAGATTGAAGGTTTGGGCAGATAAGTGGCAGATTAAGTTTAACACTGACCAATGTAAGATTATGCACATGGGAAGGAATAATGCAAGTCACCCGTACATACTAAATGGTAAAACACTGGGTAACACTGATATGGAAAAGAACTTATGAATTTAAGTGAACAGCAAACAAAGCTGTAGAAACCAGTGTCAGGCAGCTTCTGCCAAGGCCAATAAGATTTGGGGTCATCAGAAGGGTGAGAACATAGTCCTGCCACTTTACAAATCACTAGTCAGACCACACATGGAGTACTGTGTACAGTTCTGCGCTCCTGTGAACAAGGCAGACATAGCAGAGCTGGAGAGGGTTCAGAGGAGGGTAACTAAAGTAATAACTAGAATGGGTGGACTACAGTACCCTGATCAAATTAGGGCTATTCACTTTAGAAAAAAGACGACTAAGAGGAGATCTAATAACTATGTATAAATATATCAGGGGTCAGTACAGAGATCTCTCCCATCATCTATTTATACCTACGACTGTGACTGTGATGAGGGGACATCCTTTTTTTTTTTATTGGTGTCTGTTCATATTATCTTACTGAAAATCATTTGCATTTTTCCTGTATTTCTGTGCTTTCTTGCATATTCTCTATAGGCACAGTCCACTGTTCCATGCCAGATCAACCAAAGTGTTGTTCTCCATGCATGCCTTGCTTTTCTGCATTTAAACTAATTTTATCTTTTATGTATTATGCCATGACTAAGGGCTCCTCTGTCCCCAAACTGGTCGGCATGATGTTTTTATCTTATGTCCTGAAATGAAACAAAGACATTTTTTACTTATCCTGCGAGTGCTGAGCAGACTACACTTAAGACAATGAGGACATCCTCTACATCTAGAGGAAAAAAGGTTTCTACACAAACATATAAGAAGATTCTTTACGGTAAGAGCAGTGAGACTATGGAATTCTCTGCTTGAGGAGGTGGTGATGGCAAACTCACTATAAGAGTTCAAGAGAGGCCTGGATATATTTCTGGAGTGTAATAATATTAAAGATTATAGTTATTAGATTTCTGGAGAAGGGTCGTTGATCCAGACAGTTATTCTGACTGCCTGATTGGAGTCGAGAAGGAATTTTTTCCCCATAAAATTAGGAAAATTGGCTTCTACCTCATGTTTTTTTTTGCCTTCCTCTAGATCAACAGGATACACAGCTGAACTCGATGGATGGATGATGTCTTTTTTCAGCCTTACAAACTATGTTACCTCTGGAACCCCCTCCTATCTTCCTATGTCGAAAAAGGGGTACCTGAAGTGAAGGAGAGTGCAACATGCATGAGCACTGTGCTCTCCATTCATTGTTATAGAGAGAGCACCGCGGTTGCATGGCCACCTTTCTGTTCACTGCCATTGGACTGATGGAAATTGGTGTTAAAGAGGACCTGCCACCACAAAATGCGATGCAATCTGAAAGCACCATGTTATAGAGCAGGAGAAGCTGAGCAGAATGATACATCGTTTTGTGGGAAAAGATTCAGTGACACTTGTAATTTACACATGTATAGCTTTACTTTTTTCACTTCCTGTGACCAGCTATCGGTACATCTGCTCAGCTTCTCCTGTTCTATAACATGGAGACTTCAGATTGCATTGCAATTTGTGGTGACAGGTCCTCTTTAATGGAGGGTGGCCATGCTTCTGCAGTGGGCTCTCCTTCACTTTGGGGGCCCTATTATGGAAATAGGAGAGACTCGCACCTATCTGACATTGATGGCATACCCTAGTGATATGCCATTAATGTCTGAGTTGGGAATACGCCTCTAATGCTTCTACTATGATCAGAATGACTTTTTTTGTTCCAGTAGAAACTATCTGCACTTATACATTTCTTTAGCAATAACTCCAATACTGACAACATATAGGACTGTTATTAGAACAGGAAAAATCGTTGCGTCTATTGAACGCTTTAAAGTAAGCATTGAAATCATGACCAGTACATGAATTGCCTATTATTTTCTGTCATTATCATTTACATTGTAGGATACAGCTCTCTTCTTCTGAGGAGCAGTGACATCTAATGACAAATGATATGACGAATAGCTACCATTTCTCCATGTACGTTTACCTGCCAATACAGTTTTAATTCCCGCTCTGCATTCGAATTGGTTGGGGGTGTGGGGGTTAAAGGCAGCATCAGCAATATATTAAGAAAATAAAAGATTTTGCCTTTATTTTCTGTTTTGTATTTTCTGTATGTATAATCTGATTAAGTGATGTACGCAGAATGGATAGGGCATATAAATTCATTTTGTATTTCAAAATATTACAGACTATTAGATTTTATGACTTTATACCATTATCTTTATATCGAGTGACGGTAACACTTTTCCGAACTTAATTGAAAGTAACACAGTTTAATTACATTACAATATTTAAATAAGCCGGTGCTTATAAATCTGTTCTACATGTCAGCTTCAGTTATACTGAGTCATTTATTTGGTGGTGCTAGGTGACAAAGAAGTCCCAGGTGGCTGACTTGTGTACTGTATTGCAGCAAGTACACTTCATTGTTAATAAAATGAAAGAGACGGGTAAATATTTCTGAAAATAATGTTATCTGACACTGAAAAACATGCTCATATGTGATCTCTAAGTGAATGCTTACCTTGTAAATTTAAGCTTATATACCTTTCAGCTAAAAACGGCCATACAGCTGGTCAACCCTGTATGTGTTTGTAAATTAGAGACAGACACCAGACACCTTTGGCAGGCTGCTTATCTACCTGGAAAGAAACGGATCGCGCATTTTGAAATCATGCCCCTGACATTGCCATTGTGGGAGAGTCTGGAGGCCCCATATACATTGGATGGTTGGCCAGTCCTGCTAAAATAAGTAGGTTCAGGCTCCATATATGTATGGCCAACTTAAAGGGAATTATTATTATAATTATGTTTTTATGTTAAACATATTTGTAAAGACATTTTGGTGGTCTTATTTTTAATTTTCCATGCCACAATGTATATAAAAAAACAACAGAATCCTGCAGTTTTTGCAATGACAACTAATCCTAAAAATAAACACGATTTCTTAGTCTGTATAGATCACTTTTCTGCAGTCATCTTCTTATCAATACAGATTGGATTACAATGACAGGTACCACCTATATATAAAACACATAATCCACCATTCACAATAGGTGGTATCACAGCTTCCCCCTCCTGACCTGTTCACAAAGCATGTCTAGAATACTTTCCCATAGAAGTCAATGAGGACAGCTTCTATTTATTGTGTCTATGGCCCATGGTGGCTGCTGTAAAGCATATCTCTGAATGCAGCCCTTGTTATCAGGAAAAATAATTTATAAAAATCTACAATCAGAAAATAAAAACATATAAAAAAAACGATAAGTGTGACTATCTGGTATTAACTGGCAGAATTTTTTTTCGGTGACACATTTCCTTTCAGCCTGCCAGATTAAAGGTATTTTACAGGAGTTAGATATTGATGGCCTATCCTTGGGATAGGTCATCAGTATCAGATCGGTTGGGGACTCCCAGGACCCCTGCAGATCAGCTGTTTGAAGAGACCGCGATGCTCCGGTGAGCGCTGCAGCCTCTTCTTAGGCTAGTAACGTTAGATTCATTGGGCCATGACTGTAATACCAAGCACAACTGATATTGGTCTGTAGGATACGGTCATAAATAATCAAACTTCTGGAAAACTCTTTTTCAAACTGAACAGTTTCTAATGTTTAGGCAAAGCCTAGACTGTGACATTGGTCGCAACCAAGTTGATGTAAAACTGAAAGTCTGTTATAATTTTCTATGAGTTACATGACTCGTGAATGATTTCTATATTATAAAAAAAAACTATTCAAATTATTGTAAAGAGACAGAAACTCTATTTCTTAGGGGGGAAAAACAATGTTCAAGCACTGGGCCACAAAAAAGGTGCCAGTGTTGCCATAGCAACAAATAAGATCAATTATCTTTCATTTTATTTCCAGTCTATTCTGGAAAAATAAAATGTGGAATCTGTATTATGGACATTGTACATTGAGACTTCATAAAAGAGTTATGCTATGGTTGAAGTAAAAAAATCAGACATCATATAGTACATGACAGTCTCTTTGTAACAAAGCTAGAACCAGCCCCTCACATCAGGGGCAGACTGGGAACTTAAGGTGGCCCTGGAAAAAAACCTAAAAGAGGCCCCATGTTGTAGGTTGGTCCACACTGACAGAAGGCAGGACAACATAAGTAGGTGGGGCCAGCAATACCGTAATACTGAACAAAAAACCGCCTCAGCAGAACAAAATACCACAGTGCAGTATAAAATACTTCCTACATTAATTAATGCTGAGAGCATCAGATATTTATGTATCTCGGTAGCAGCCGAAAGAAGGTCTTGGGCGGCCCTCTGGGAAATTTCCCTGTTGGGTCTATGGCCGGTCCACACATGGATCCAGAGATATCATATTCATTGTTCCAATTAGTGTCACAACCCCAATGGTGGAAGACTTTCTGTATGAGATCCTTTGTTAGTTTCATGCCTTAAGCATCAATAGGAAAAAAACTTTGGTTGAACTTGTATGTATCATAATTGTTCTTCAGCTATTATATTGGTTGATTTCTGGCCTTCAACTAAGTCATTCTAATGCCATGGCGTGTTTGTTACATGTGTTAGTTTCTTAACTAAGATGTTGCTTGATGGTTACTCAGGCATGTCTATGCATTGGTAGGTCATTTTCTGTAGAAATTTCTTCAGTATTCAGAGGTCTAAAGGGCCTTTTACACAGGATGAGAATCCTAAAGATAATCGCTAATGAGCATTCAGAGGAATGATAATTAGCAAAATGTACTGCCGATTAATTCAATCGTTTGTGTGCACATAAAAAATGATCGTTTACTGGCAGAAGATTGTGCTGTGTAAACACGATCTTCTGTTGGCAAATAACAAGTCAGTATGGGAATGAGCGATGGCATTAATGATCACTCCTCCCCATACTGGGGAGGAGATCACTGCATATAAATATAGCAGTCTCCTCCGCTGATAAGCAGGAGATTGTCGGGAAGGAACGCTTCCTTCCCGACAATCTGCTGCTCTGTCGTCGCATGTAAAAGGACCTTTACTTTCTGAGTCTCTGTAGTTCAAAATATTCAAACAATTCAAGCAGAGCATGCTTCCTGGAAGGAAAAATAGGAATTTAAGTCTGCTGGTGACAGGATTTATGGATACTATTACATAAATCATGAACTTGCCATTCGGGTTCTTGAAGGTCCAAACAAAAGGTCTGACCAAAAAAATTAATAAATAAATAAAAACTGATTCAAAGCTTCCCTATCAGAATATAAAACAATGGAAGGCTACTTTCACACCAGCGTTTTTGATGGATCCGTCATGAATCAGCAAAAACGCTTCTGTCACGATAATACAACCGTCTGCATCCATTATGAACGGATCAGGTTGTATTATCTCTAAAATAGCCATGACGGATCCGTCTCTAAAACCATTGTAAGTAAATGGGGGACCGATCCATTTTCTATTGTCAGATTGTGAATCATGACAGACCCACCTTGCTCAGTACCACATGGCGGACAGAAAAAACGATACTTGCAGCGTTATTCTGTCTGCGATGGGGACAGTACCAAACAGAACAGAATGTATTCTGGTCCACTCCGTTTCATTCAGTTTTGTCCCCATGGATGGATCTCAATAGCGGAAAGGGAAAGCGCAGATGTGAAAGTAGTCTAATTGTGGTTCTCCTCATACTTTTTATGCTATACAGTGCATTTGCAATAAATGTGTTGACCTACAATAAATAAAAAAGTGTAAAAAAAACTATTCCCATGTGTGGTGGACCACTGAATCATTGATGCTAGAGCTTCACCCCTCTTCTAATTTCATTTTAGAACCCCAGACAAATAAAAACAAATGATGCTCTTGTAAAATAAGTTGACACGCTGAGTACCCTGCTGATGTTTTTGTGATGTCATCATGGGATTGGCGCACAAAAGAGGGAGTGAAAATTTTTCACCAAAGACTAAGAAAAGGTACCTTGCATGGTGACTTCAAACTGTCTTCAATGAGCTATACATGAAACAATGGTGCACCAAATTCAATTAATTACTAAGAACAACCAGAGGAAATTTATAGACTGAGGTTTCATATGTTTGTGTTAAAATGAAGTTGGTCAGAGTGAAATGTGTCAAATTTATTAGAAGACACCTCTTAATACTTTTGGTGCATCTTGGGTGTCCTACAAACAACAAATGAATGTTAATGCATAATGCTAAATTTAAAGCAAGGAGATGCTTTCATCCTTTCCAAATTTAGTAGAATACTAAAAGTCTATCTAACCTTTCAACAAATTTTAAATTAATCAACAGTACCGTTTGCATGCATAAGGAATAATACTATTTCTGACCATCATATCAATTGTATCTGGCATTTTTTAGCAGTTTTCTCCTCTGTTCTGTATGGTGAATATTAGGTTTGCAGTTCTCCCAGATCTGGTGGTTGGAGGCTTGTTAAAATCCTTTTATAACGACTATTCCCTACATAGGGATCTTACCTTTGGCTGTGGCTTCTTTTCCTTAAAAAACGATCTTTTAAAATATGCAAATCACTTCACTACCAGCAAGTAGGGCGTCTACTTGCTGGTAGCCGCCGCAAAAAACCGCCCCCTCGTCCTGTTGATTGACAGGGCCAGCGAATGCTCTCCTCCTCCGGCTGGCCCTGTCAGTATTTCAAATCCTGTGCCTGTCTTCATTCGGCGCAGGCGCTCTGAGAGAAGGAGGCTCGCCTCCTCAGCACTCCCTCAGTGCGCCTGCGCCGATGACGTCACCGAAAGAGAAGACGTCATCGGCACAGGCGCACTGAGGGAGTGCTGAGGAGGCGAGCCTCCTTCTCTCAGAGCGCCTGCGCCGAATGAAGACAGGCACAGGATTAGAAATACTGACAGGGCCAGCCGGAGGAGGAGAGCGTTCGCTGGCCCTGTCAATCAACAGGACGAGGGGGCGGTTTTTTGCGGCGGCTACCAGCAAGTAGACGCCCTACTTGCTGGTAGTGAAGTGATTTGCATATTTTAAAAGATCGTTTTTTAAGGAAAAGAAGCCACAGCCAAAGGTAAGATCCCTATGTAGGGAATAGTTGTTATAAAAGGATTTTAACAAGATCAAAAAAAAAAGAAGGGTTTTGGGGGTGACAGAAGCCCTTTAAGTTACTTTCTCACAGTCACTCAGAAGCAGCCTCAAGATCTTGAAGGACATTACAGAGAAGTACTGACCTGTACTGATTTTAACAGAGCACTTAGGCTAAAACATAAACTTCCTATTTAGCTGCAGCAGTCTCTTTGCTTTGGTGTCTCAGGTGGAGTCTTATCTCACTCAGCTCTTGGTTATTCCTCCCCCCTCCCCTCTCCACAGACTTATATGGGATAAGTAATCTGATTCTTCTTGCAAGCTGGTCTGTCCTAGATGGCTTTAACAGAAAATTGGAGTTGAGGCACGACAAGTAAACAGCTGATAACAGGACAGCTCAATATTTCTCTTTGATAACATAAACTACAAATTTTATTTTGGTTGCTTGCACTATTTCATTAAACGTTAGTGTACAATTGAAATGACAGATTATTAAAATCAGTTCTTATGATAAACATGTTTTAATATTGAAATGGTGTGTTTGTCAATCGCTATCCACACACAAAAACATTTGGAATATTTTTGTAATTTTCAGTATAGTTGACACAATACGCTGACACTGTTTTCTGTAGTTCACTTGTCAGCTTTGCATAGATTGAGAAAGTCATCTCATAGTCATTACAGAAACATGAAACACAGAAAATGCACATCTTCTGTATGATCAGTATATGTCCCAGGAGATCAGTTGTTTGTCCTTTGCTCACTCCCCTGTGTCTGAAGCATTCCCCATTCTGCCTGAGGTAGGGCAACACATTGTAAAATTCAGCTGAAAATAAAAGAAATCTGTAGGAAATTAACCCATGTGTTTTCTGCAGGATTTCTATAAGACTGTTTTAGGAATATGCAGAAAATAATGACAGCATAGGCAAGATTATGCCATGTTAACATTTATCATTTTTTTTTTTCTGGTCCTTTAATGACAGCTCTATTGTACTGCTGGAGGACTAAATAAAGTAGTAGGATGGCAAGACTCTTCATTATCAGCACAGAAAGGATATATATATATATATATATATATATATATATATATATATATATATATATATACACAGTACAGACCAAAAGTTTGGACACACCTTCTCATTCAAAGAGTTTTCTTTATTTTCATGACTATGAAGGCATCAAAACTATGAATTAACACGTGTGGAATTATATACATAACAAACAAGTGTGAAACAACTGAAAATATGTCATATTCTAGGTTCTTCAAAGTAGCCACCTTTTGCTTTGATTACTGATTTGCACACTCTTGGCATTCTCTTGATGAGCTTCAAGAGGTAGTCCCCTGAAATGGTCTTCCAACAGTCTTGAAGGAGTTCCCAGAGATGCTTAGCACTTGTTGGCACTTTTGCCTTCACTCTGCGGTTCAGCTCACCCCAAACCATCTCGATTGGGTTCAGGTCCGGTGACTGTGGAGGCCAGGTCATCTGGCGCAGCACCCCATCACTCTCCTTCATGGTCAAATAGCCCTTACTTTCAAAGTTTTCCCAATTTTTCGGCTGACTGACTGACCTTAATTTCTTAAAGTAATGATGGCCACTCGTTTTTCTTTACTTAGCTGCTTTTTTCTTGCCATAATACAAATTCTAACAGTCTATTCAGTAGGACTATCAGCTGTGTATCCACCTGACTTCTCCTCAACGCCACTGATGGTCCCAACCCCATTTATAAGGCAAGAAATCCCACTTATTAAACCTGACAGGGCACACCTATGAAGTGAAAACCATTTCAGGGGACTACCTCTTGAAGCTCATCAAGAGAATGCCAAGAGTGTGCAAAGCAGTAATCAAAGCAAAAGGTGGCTACTTTGAAGAACCTAGAATATGACATATTTTCAGTTGTTTCACACTTGTTTGTTATGTATATAATTCCACATGTGTTAATTCATAGTTTTGATGCCTTCAGTGTGAATCTACAATTTTCATAGTCATGAAAATAAAAAAAACTCTTTGAATGAGAAGGTGTGTCCAAACTTTTGGTCTGTACTGTATATATATATATATATATATATATATATATATATATATATATATATATCCTTGGGAGGAGGTCCATCACTTCCCGGAGACTGTAATGGTTTATGACATTTCTCCATTAATTGTCTCCCACTCATTTCAGCTGCCATAAAGCACACACACCTGCTGCACTGTCTAAAAGAACACTACAGGAAGGTTGAATCTCTAATATATCCACCTCGAGAAAAGCTTTTTAAAGTAAACATTTTTTAAAGGGCATCTGTCAGCACATTTGTACCTATGAAACTGGCTGACCTGTTACATGTGCGCTTGGCAGCTGAAGGCATCTGTGTTGGTCCCATGTTCATATGTGCCTGCATTGCTGAGAAAAACGATGTTTTAACATATGCAAATAAGTCTCTCGGAGCAACGGGGGCGTTGTTGTTACTCCTAGAGGCGCTGCTTTCTCTGCAACTTCCAAATCCTCTGCAGTGTGATTGACAGCCCCCCCCCTCCCCAAAAAAAAATATTTGAATCCTACTAGCAACCTGCTGTCTGTGGGATTATATGGGGACCAGACTTAATCATATACACAAAATCAAATAAATGCCCTCCCCACTAATAAATAACTAACAAATACTAATATTAGATATCTTTATTGTTTGTACTAAATGGTAAACATATAAAATCAATTATGACAGCGGCATACATATACAAAAGAGGAGGGTACAATGGTAGACATCCAAGTCTATCATGGGATCTCATGCATACAGTATATAATGGTACATATAAAGTGCATAGTGCTAAATAGGGTAAATATAAATGTCCCAAAACAAATGATAGAAGGTAAGGGTAGCAAGATGAAAAGGTGAAAAAGGATCACATGTTGCACAAACAAAGCATAGCCCCAAATTAATAATGTAATACAGACCAAAGTGCCTGGCTCTGTCAATCAAAATGCAGAGAGCAGGGCGGTTCCAGAGAGAGCAGAGCCTCTAGGTGTAATGGCAACGCCCCTGTTGCTCCTAAAGTCTCATTTGCATATGTAAAAACTTTATTTTTCTCAGTAATGCGGGCACATATGAACATGGGACCAACACAGATGTCTTCAGCTGCCAAGTGCACATGTAACAGGTCAGCCAGTGTCATAGGTACAAATCTGCTAGATAGATGTCCTTTAAAAAACTGAAACTATTTTTCTTTTACAATATCACATCTGATTAATTAAACTAAAATTGAACAGGTAAAACATTCTATTTAAAATCAATGCTGCAGTGTATTAAGTTATCAGTCATATATTGCATACATTTAAATAATATAGGAGAAAGGTGTCACAGTTTATACCTTGTAATAGAGAAAAGAAGATTGAGCCAACTATACTGAAAGAAACACAGGTTGACTTTTCAAACCGACCCAAACATAATATGTTTTCACATTAGCATGCTAAGGAGCTGGAAAATAGCATGACTACTCCTCATTATTACTGAATAAGGTGATAAAAGCATTTTTGTCTTTCAGGCACCCCTATAGTGCAGGTCGCAGCATGTACATAGAATTAGCCATATTCAACTGTGAAATTCACTGTGGGTTATCACACAATAGAGTTTAGCACCAGTAGATTAGATTTCAGTGCCAAAACCAGAAATTATATGATGGAGGCAGAAATTCTCTAAATGGCACTAGATTTTTATTCCTTTCGTTAGCAAATTGAAACCATTCAGTGGAACATTCCTGCTTTAGTCAGTCAGGACAAAGAAAAGTGTTTTTCCAGTCCTCATTGTCTTGCTCATTTTTTGTGCTTACAAATGTTATTAATAAAATATACACGTAACAATTAAAATGTTACCATAAGATTAATCAACTCACAACATGGATGAAGCCAAACATTTTTGTCATTAATCATTTGATTTGGTCATTATTGTTAGAAAATAGGTGAGCTTTTTCCTGGAAGTTTGAAGTAATCTTAGAAATGTAATATTAATAGGTAAAAAAAAAATAATAGCAAATGCAAAAAGTGCAATTAGGTTCACAAAAATATAAAAAAAGAAATGCAGTAAAGTTTCTTTAGTCGGGCACCTGTTTTCTTCACAAGATGTGGACAGTGAGATCTGAACTTGCAGGTTCACAAGCAGCAATCTCAGAAACATCGGTACTTGAAAATAAAAGCAGCAGCATGGAAATAGCCAGCAACACAGTATAACCGTCTTCAAAGTGTTTATCCATGATGAAGGTAAACATTTGCTATAATACCGTATGAAAAAATGTGAAAAAGCAAAAATCAACAAATGTATATATAAAAATAATAATAATAATATATATATATATATATATATATATATATATATAAAGAGAAAAATGGCGGCACTGGCTACAGAGAGAAATTGCGGGTGCACGTCCCAAGGGGAATAGACTGATGTCCCCGATGAATAAATCCAGAAAAAAGAGCGGCACTCCAAGAAATAAAAGCAAGTGAACCCTTTATTCACCCCAGTGGTGCAACGTTTCGGCTCTGGTCACGAGCCTTCCGAGGAAGGCTCGTGACCAGAGCCGAAACGTTGCACCACTGGGGTGAATAAAGGGTTCACTTGCTTTTATTTCTTGGAGTGCCGCTCTTTTTTCTGGATTTATATATATATATATATATATATATATATAAAAAAAGTCTTTCAGTCCTGCACCTTATAGTAACATAGTAACATAGTACACAAGGCCGAAAAAAGACATCTGTCCATCCAGTTCGGCCTGTTATAGCTTAGAATATGTTAAAAAATAAAAGAGAAAGCAAGCTTCACAAAAAGTGAGCTCTGAACTTGTAAGTTCACAAGATGAAATGTAAGTAACATCAGTTCTTGAGAATTAAAGAAGCTATATGAAAGCCAGCCAATAACATAGTGTAACTCATAGTGATATACCATATATCTCTGGATCAACTTGCAGGATGACAGGCCGAACTGGATGGACAAATGTCTTTTTTCGGACTTATGTACTATGTTACTATGTTACTATGTTAAAGGTGCTTATTCATGATAAAGATTAAAATTTACTTAAATACTACATGACAAATGCAGATGTTAACAGGTGAACATAGGCTTTAAAAAAGAACTCATAACAAAAATATATTCTCTGACCTGCTAGAAAGGTACAAGATGTAATCTGTAGTGAATGTAATATTCTTATCAGTGTCAGTATTTGTGAGCTATCCCCTACCTTCTGCTTCTCGGCTGTGTGATGTGACCAGAAATCAGACTTTACAAATCACACAGCTTCCCATGTGTGGACAGGAAGTCCATTTCTCTATGTATTCCTATGGGAGTCTCAATGTCAGTCTCATAGGAATGAATAGAGAAGTAACTTCCTGTCCTGTGTCAGTTGGAGGTCAGAGAGTTGGTCACATGACACAGCTAAGGATCAGAAGGGAGGGGATAACTCCCAAACACAGTCACCGACGAGAAGATTACATTCACTACAGATTACATTATGTACCTTTCTAACAGGTCAGAGAATATCTTTTTTTTGTGGGAGTGCTACTTTAACTGTTTCACTGCTAGAAAAATGTTATCTGAAAATAGAAACCTTACCACATTAAATATATTTCTCTGGAAACCTATTCTGCTGCAATTTGGACCCAAAGCACAAGTGAAAACTGTCACACATATCTAGATACAGCATTGAGGGCATAAAAACAAAATATAGTAAGCAAATAATAAATATAATTATACATAATTGTCTCTCATCCCATCTGACCCCAAACTCAAAATCAGTTTTAGATGAATGGCATAGAAAAAAAGGCACTTATTTTTTATGCATTTACTCCTATTCTAAAATTTATAACTAAATTATGAGTGTTCTGGAATGGCAGTTGAAAAAACACAAATCAAATAGCCACATATACAGTCAGGTCCATAAATATTAGGACACTGACACAAGTCTTACATTTTTGGCTCTATACACCACCACAATGGATTTGAAATGAAACGAACAAGATGTGCTTTAACTGCAGACTGTCAGCTTTAATTTGAGGGTATTTACATCCAAATGAGGTGAACGATGTAGGAATTACAACAGTTTGCATATGTGCCTCCCACTTGTTAAGGGACCAAAAGTGATGGGACAGAATAATAATCATAAATCAAACTTTCACTTTTTAATACTTGGTTGCAAATAGGGATGAGCGAACCCGAACTGTATAGTTCGGGTTCGTACCGAATTTTGGGGTGTCCGTGACACGGACCCGAACCCGAACATTTTCGTAAAAGTCTGTGTTCGGGTTCGGTGTTCGGCGCTTTCTTGGCGCTTTTTGAAAGGCTGCAAAGCAGCCAATCAACAAGCGTCATACTACTTGCCCCAAGAGGCCATCACAGCCTTGCCTACTATTGGCATGGCTGTGATTGGCCAGTGCAGCATGTGACCCAGCCTCTATATAAGCTTGGGTCACGTTGCGCTGCATGTCACTCTGCTGATTGAAGCATAGGGAGAGGTTGCAGCTGCGACGTTAGGGCGAGATTAGGCAGTGATTAACTCCTTCAAAAGACTTCATTCTGTGATCGATATGCAGCTGTGGATCATTGAAGTGCTAATATTGACTTGCTCACTTTTTTGAGGCTGCCCAGAGCGTTTTTAGATCACTTTTTTTCTGGGGTGATCGGCAGCCATTTTGTGACTTGTGGTGCGCCAGCACAAGCTATCACCAAGTGTATTTAACCATCAATAGTGTGGTTATTTTGTGCTATATCCTACATCAGCTGCAGGCTGAGCCTGTGTCACCGAAGTGCATTTAACCATCAACAGTCTGGTTATTTTTTGGCCATATACTACATCAGCTGCAGGCTGAGCCTGTGTCACCGAAGTGCATTTAACCATCAACAGTCTGATTATTTTTTGGCCATATACTACATCTGGTGCAGGCTGAGCCTGTGTCACCCAAGTGCATTTAACCATCAACAGTGTGGTTATTTTTTGGCCATATACTACATCAGGGGCAAGTTGAGCCTGTCACCCAGCGCCTAAAAAATAGACCTGACATTTCTATTCAACCAAATCTGTACTGTTTTAGCTGGTCAAGTTATTTGTAGTGACCGTAAAAGCACACTTTTTGTTCTGGGTTGAAAAACTATTCCCAAATTTGCCATTCTCAAAATAACTAGTTTCTGGTATATGAGGCCTACTTGAAATCTATCCCAAAAAGGATATCTTACATTGAAGGTACTGATAGTGTCATTCAGAAAAACCTAAGACACACGCTACCGTGCAGATAGAAGTCTGATTCTGAGATTAAACCTTAACCTGTCACACAGTGCAAAAAAAAAAGGTCTCACATTTCTATTCAAGCAAATCTGTACTGTTTTAGCTGGTCAAGTTATTTGTAGTGACCGTAAAAGCACTTTTTTTTTTCTGGGTTGAAAAACTATTCCCAAATTTGCCATTCTCAAAATAACTAGTTTCTGGTATTTGAGGCCTACTTGAAATCTATCCCAAAAAGGATATCTTACATTGAAGGTACTGATAGTGTCATTCAGAAAAACCTAAGACACACGCTACCGTGCAGATAGAAGTCTGATTCTGAGATTAAACCTTAACCTGTCACACAGTGCAAAAAAAAACAGGTCTCACATTTCTATTCAAGCAAATCTGTACTGTTTTAGCTGGTCAAGTTATTTGTAGTGACCGTAAAAGCACATTTTTTTTTCTGGGTTGAAAAACTATTCCCAAATTTGCCATTCTCAAAATAACTAGTTTCTGGTATTTGAGGCCTACTTGAAATCTATCCCAAAAAGGATATCTTACATTGAAGGTACTGATAGTGTCATTCAGAAAAACCTAAGACACACGCTACCGTGCAGATAGAAGTCTGATTCTGTGATTAAACCTTAACCTGTCACACAGTGCAAAAAAAAAACAGGTCTCACATTTCTATTCAAGCAAATCTGTACTGTTTTAGCTGGTCAAGTTATTTGTAGCGACCGTAAAAGCACATTTTTTTTTCTGGGTTGAAAAACTATTCCCAAATTTGCCATTCTCAAAATAACTAGTTTCTGGTATTTGAGGCCTACTTGAAATCTATCCCAAAAAGGATATCTTACATTGAAGGTACTGATAGTGTCATTCAGAAAAACCTAAGACACACGCTATCGTGCAGATAGAAGTCTGATTCTGAGATTAAACCTTAACCTGTCACACAGTGCAAAAAAAAACAGGTCTCACATTTCTATTCAAGCAAATCTGTACTGTTTTAGCTGGTCAAGTTATTTGTAGCGACCGTAAAAGCCCTTTTTTTTTTCTGGGTTGAAAAACTATTCCCAAATTTGCCATTCTCAAAATTGTGGTGAACGGGAACAATGAGGAAAACATCTAATAAGGGACGCGGACGTGGACATGGTTGTGGTGGTGTTAGTGGACCCTCTGGTGCTGGGAGAGGACGTGGCCGTTCTGCCACAGCCACACGTCCTAGTGTACCAACTACCTCAGGTCCCAGTAGCCGCCAGAATTTACAGGGATATTTGGTGGGGCCCAATGCCGTTCTAAGAATGGTAAGGCCTGAGCAGGTACAGGCATTAGTCAATTGGGTGGCCGACAGTGCATCCAGCACGTTCACATTATCTCCCACCCAGTCTTCTGCAGAAAGCGCACAGATGGCGCATGAAAACCAAGCCCATCAGTCTGTCACATCACCCCCATGCATATCAGGGAAACTGTCTGAGCCTCAAGTTATGCAGCAGTCTCTTATGCTGTTTGAAGACTCTGCTGCCAGGGTTTCCCAAGGGCATCCACCTAGCCCTTCACCAGGGGTGGAAGAGATAGAATGCACTAACGCACAACCACTTATGTTTCCTGATGATGAGGACATGGGAATACCACCTCAGCACGTCTCTGATGATGACGAAACACAGGTGCCAACTGCTGCGTCTTTCTGCAGTGTGCAGACTGAACAGGAGGTCAGGGGTCAAGACTGGGTGGAAGACGATGCAGGGGACGATGAGGTCCTAGAATGAAGGTCGTGCCACTGACTTTCAGAGTTCGGAGGACGAGGCAGTGGTGAGACCGAGCCAACAGCGTAGCAAAAGAGGGAGCAGTGGGCAAAATCAGAACACCCGCCGCCAAGAGACTCCGCCTGCTACTGACCGCCGCCATCTGGGACCGAGCACCCCAAAGGCAGCTTCAAGGAGTTCCCTGGCATGGCACTTCTTCAAACAATGTGCTGACGACAAGACCCGAGTGGTTTGCACGCTGTGCCATCAGAGCCTGAAGCGAGGCATTAACGTTCTGAACCTTAGCACAACCTGCATGACCAGGCACCTGCATGCAAAGCATGAACTGCAGTGGAGTAAACACCTTAAAAACAAGGAAGTCACTCAGGCTCCCCCTGCTGCCTCTTCTGCTGCTGCCGCCTCGGCCTCTTCTGCTGCTGCTGCCGCCGCCTCGGCCTCTTCCTCTGCCTCTGGAGGAACGTTGGCACCTGCCGCCCAGCAAACATGGGATGTACCACCAACACCACCACCTGCGTCACCAAGCATCTCAACCATGTCACACGGCAGCGTTCAGCTCTCCATCTCACAAACATTTGAGAGAAAGCGTAAATTCCCACCTAGCCACCCTCGATCCCTGGCCCTGAATGCCAGCATTTCTAAACTACTGGCCTATGAAATGCTGTCATTTAGGCTGGTGGACACACACAGCTTCAAACAGCTCATGTCACTTGCTGTCCCACAGTATGTTGTTCCCAGCCGCCACTACTTCTCCAAGAGAGCCGTGCCTTCCCTGCACAAACAAGTGTCCGATAAAATCAAGTGTGCACTGCGCAACGCCATCTGTGGCAAGGTCCACCTAACCACAGATACGTGGACCAGTAAGCACGGCCAGGGACGCTATATCTCCCTAACTGCACACTGGGTAAATGTAGTGGCGGCTGGGCCCCAGGCGGAGAGCTGTTTGGCGCACGTTCTTCCGCCGCCAAGGATCGCAGGGCAACATTCTTTTCCTCCTGTCTCCTCCTCCTCCTACTCAGCTTCCTCCTCCTCTTCTTCCACCTTCTCATCAAGTCAGCCACACACCTTCACCACCAACTTCAGCACAGCACGGGGTAAACGTCAGCAGGCCATTCTGAAACTCATATGTTTGGGGGACAGGCCCCACACCGCACAGGAGTTGTGGCGGGGTATAGAACAACAGACCGACGAGTGGTTGCTGCCGGTGAGCCTCAAGCCCGGCCTGGTGGTGTGCGATAATGGGCGAAATCTCGTTGCAGCTCTGGGACTAGCCTAGTGTTTGACGCACATCCCTTGCCTGGCGCATGTGCTGAATTTGGTGGTGCAGAAGTTCATTCGCAACTACCCCGACATGTCAGAGCTGCTGCATAAAGTGCGGGCCGTCTGTTCGCGCTTCTGGCGTTCACACCCTGCCGCTGCTCGCCTGTCTGCGCTACAGCGTAACTTCGGCCTTCCCGCTCACCGCCTCATATGCGACGTACCCACCAGGTGGAACTCCACCTTGCATATGCTGGACAGACTGTGCGAGCAGCAGCAGGCCATAGTGGAGTTTCAGCTGCAGCACGCACGGGTCAGTCGCACTGTGGATCAGACACACTTCACCACCAATGACTGGGCCTCCATGCGAGACCTGTGTGCCCTGTTGCGCTGTTTCGAGTACTCCACCAACATGGCAAGTGGCGATGACGTCGTTATCAGCGTTACAATACCACTTCTATGTCTCCTTGAGAAAACACTTAGGGCGATGATGGAAGAGGAGGTGGCCCAGGAGGAAGAGGAGGAAGAGGGGTCATTTTTAGCACTTTCAGGCCAGTCTCTTCGAAGTGACTCAGAGGGAGTTTTTTTGTAACACCAGAGGCCAGGTACAAATGTGGCCAGACAGGGCCCACTACTGGAGGACGAGGAGGACGAGGAGGAGGTGGAGGAGGATGAGGATGAAGCATGTTCACAGCGGGGTGGCACCCAAAGCAGCTCGGGCCCATCACTGGTGCGTGGCTGGGGGGAAACACAGGACGATGACGATACGCCTCCCACAGAGGACAGCTTGTCCTTACCTCTGGGCAGCCTGGCACACATGAGCGACTACATGCTGCAGTGCCTGCGCAACGACAGCAGAGTTGCCCACATTTTAACGTGTGCGGACTACTGGGTTGCCACCCTGCTGGATCCCCGGTACAAAGACAATGTGCCCACCTTACTTCCTACACTGGAGCGTGATAGGAAGATGCGCGAGTACAAGCGCACGTTGGTAGACGCGCTACTGAGAGCATTCCCAAATGTCACAGGGGAATCAGTGGAAGCCCAAGGCGAAGGCAGAGGAGGAGCAAGAGGTCGCCAACGCAGCTGTGTCACGCCCAGCTCCTCTGATGGCAGGGTTAGCATGGCAGAGATGTGGAAAAGTTTTGTCAACACGCCACAGCTAAGTGCACCACCACCTGATACGGAACGTGTTAGCAGGAGGCAACATTTCACTAACATGGTGGAACAGTACCTGTGCACACCCTTCCACGTACTGACTGATGGTTCGGCCCCATTCAACTTCTGGGTCTCCAAATTGTCCACGTGGCCAGAGCTAGCCTTTTATGCCTTGGAGGTGCTGGCCTGCCCGGCGGCCAGCGTTTTGTCTGAACGTGTATTCAGCACGGCAGGGGGCGTCATTACAGACAAACGCAGCCGCCTGTCTACAGCCAATGTGGACAAGCTGACGTTCATAAAAATGAACCAGGCATGGATCACACAGGACCTGTCCATCCCTTGTGCAGATTAGATATTAACTACCTCCCCTTAAAAATATATTATTGTACTCCAGGGCACTTCCTCATTCAATACTATTTTTATTTTCATTTTACCATTATATTGCGGGGCAACCCAAAGTTGAATGAACCTCTCCTCTGTCTGGGTGCCGGGGCCTAAATGTGTGACAGTGGCCTGTTCCAGTGGTGGGTGACGTGAAGCCTGATTCTCTGCTATGACATGAAGACTGATTCTGTGCTGACATGAAGCCAGATTCTCTGTTATGGGACCTCTCTCCTCTGCCTGGGTGCCTGGGCCTAAATATGTGACAGTGGCCTGTTCCAGTGGTGGGTGACGTGAAGGCTGATTCTCTGCTATGACATGAAGACTGATTCTCTGCTGACATGAAGCCTGAATCTCTGTTATGGGACCTCTCTCCTCTGCCTGGGTGCCTGGGCCTAAATATGTGACAGTGGCCTGTTCCAGTGGTGGGTGACGTGAAGCCTGATTCTCTGCTATGACATGAAGACTGATTCTCTGCTGACATGAAGCCTGAATCTCTGTTATGGGACCTCTCTCCTCTGCCTGGGTGCCTGGGCCTAAATATGTGACAGTGGCCTGTTCCAGTGGTGGGTGACGTAAAGCCTGATTCTCTGCTATGACATGAAGACTGATTCTGTGCTGACATGAAGCCAGATTCTCTGTTACGGGACCTCTCTCCTCTGTCTGGATGCCGGGGCCTAAATATGTGACAGTGGCCTGTTCCAGTTGTGGGTGACGTGAAGCCTGATTCTCTGCTATGACATGAAGACTGATTCTCTGCTGACATGAAGCCTGAATCTCTGTTATGGGACCTCTCTCCTCTGCCTGGGTGCCTGGGCCTAAATATGTGACAGTGGCCTGTTCCAGTGGTGGGTGACGTGAAGCCTGATTCTCTGCTATGACATGAAGACAGATTCTGCGCTGACATAAGGCCAGATTCTCTGTTACGGGACCTCTCTCCTCTGCCTGGGTGCCTGGGCCTAAATGTGTGACAGTGGCCTGTTCCAGTGGTGGGTGACGTGAAGCCTGATTCTCTGCTATGACATGAAGACAGATTCTGCGCTGACATCAGGCCAGATTCTCTGTTACGGGACCTCTCTCCTCTGCCTGGGTGCCTGGGCCTAAATGTGTGACAGTGGCCTGTTCCAGTGGTGGGTGACGTGAAGCCTGATTCTCTGCTATGACATGAAGACTGATTCTGCGCTGACATCAGGCCAGATTCTATGTTACGGGACCTCTCTCCTCTGCCTGGGTGCCTGGGCCTAAATGTGTGACAGTGGCCTGTTCCAGTGGTGGGTGACGTGAAGCCTGATTCTCTGCTATGACATGAAGACTGATTCTCTGCTGACATGAAGCCAGATTCTCTGCTATGGCATGAAGAGACTGATTCTGTGCTGACATGAAGCCAGATTCTTTGCTATGGCATGAAGAGACTGATTCTCTGCTGACGTGAAGCCAGATTCTCTGCTATGGGACCTCTGTCCAATTGATATTGGGTCATTTTTTTTTATTTTTTTTTTATTTTAATTCATTTCCCTATCCACATTTGTTTGCAGGGGATTTACCTACATGTTGCTGCCTTTTGCAGCCCTCTAGCTCTTTCCTGGGCTGTTTTACAGCCTTTTTAGTGCCCAAAAGTTCGGGTCCCCATTGACTTCAATGGGGTTCGGGTTCGGGACGAAGTTCGGTTCGGGTTCGGATCCCGAACCCGAACATTTCCGGGAAGTTCGGACGAACTTCTCGAACCCGAACATCCAGGTGTTCGCTCAACTCTAGTTGCAAATCCTTTGCAGTCAATTACAGCCTGAAATCTGGAACGCATAGACATCACCAGACGCTGGGTTTCATCTCTGGTGATGCTCTGCCAGGCCTCTACTGCAACTGTCTTCAGTTCCTGCTTGTTCTTGGGGCATTTTCCCTTCAGTTTTGTCTTCAGCAAGTGAAATGCATGCTCAATCGGATTCAGGTCAGGTGATTGACTTGGCCATTGCATAACATTCCACTTCTTTCCCTTAAAAAACTCTTTGGTTGCTTTTGCAGTATGCTTTAGGTCATTGTCCATCTGCACTGTGAAGCGCCATCCAATGAGTTCTGAAGCATTTGGCTGAATATGAGCAGATAATATTGCCCGAAACACTTCAGAATTCCTCCTGCTGCTTTTGTCAGCAGTCACATCATTAATAAAATCAATAAAGAGAACCAATTCCATTGGCAGCCATACGTGCCCACGCCATGACACTACCACCACCATGCTTCACTGATGAGGTAGTATGCTTAGGATCATGAGCAGTTCCTTTCCTTCTCCATACTCTTCTCCTCCCTTCACTCTGGTACAAGTTGATCTTGGTCTCATCTGTCCATAGGATGTTGTTCCAGAACTGTGAAGGCTTTTTTAGATGTCGTTTGTCAACCTCTAATCTGGCCTTCCTGTTTTTGAGGCTCACCAATGGTTTACATCTTGTGGTGAACCCTCTGTATTCACTCTGGTGAAGTCTTCTCTTGATTGTTGACTTTGACACACATACACCTACCTCCTGGAGAGTGTTCTTGATCTGGCCAACTGTTGTGAAGGGTGTTTTCTTCACCAGGGAAAAAATTCTTCGGTCATCCACCACAGTTGTTTTCCGTGGTTTTCCGGGTCTTTTGGTGTTGCTGAGCTCACCGGTTCTTTCCTTCTTTTTAAGAATGTTCCAAACAGTAGTTTTGGCCACACCTAATGTTTTTGCTATCTCTCTGATTTATTTTTATTTTTTCACCCTAATGATGGCTTGCTTCACTGATAGTGACAGCTCTTTGGATCTCATCTTGAGACTTGACAGCAACAGATTCCAAATGCAAATAGCACACTTGAAATGAACTCTGGACATTTTATCTGCTCATTGTAATTGGGATAATGAGGGAATAACACACACCTTGCCATGGAACAGCTGAGAAGCCAATTGTCCCATTACTTTTGGTTACTTAACAAGTGGGAGGCACATATGCAAATTATTGTAATTCCTACACCGTTCACCTGATTTGGATGTAAATACCCTCAAATTATAGCTGACAGTCTGCAGTTAAAGCACATCTTGTTCGTTTCATTTAAAATCCATTGTGGTGGTTTATAGAGGCAAAAATTTTACAATTGTGTCGATGTCCCAATATTTATGGACCTGACTCTACTTCTCAACATTGAAACTGCAACACCAAGAAGCACAAGCCATAAGGTTATGCAAATGAGCAGATGATCATGCCGATGATCACATTTTCAAGCACCTATCTCCGATCTTTGGCATGTGGGAGGGGCATAAAAGCCAGATTGAAAGCAGTTTTTTTGCCACATAAAATCCAAAAAATCATATCACGTTGTGTGGGATGATTGTGCGATGCCTCCTGTTCATCAATGTGCTAGCTATCACCACTTGCCATAAACTGAGAGAGACAAAGTCCTTGAATTGACAGGCTTTGTCCAAGATGTCTTCTCTGTTTAATATTTCAAGGTTGGGAGAATAACGAGAAACTGGAATGAAAGCAAGCGGTGCACAGAGATGAACCTTTTGCATGGTCAGATTGTCTGGTTAGAAGCATAGTGTGTTGTCATCTATTCTATGCTGCAAACGAAATTGGACATCATATCCCTAGGGTGGCAAACAATGTCTACACAAACCATCAGAAGACTTTTGCATGTTTTGGCTATGAGCCAGACCTCCATCTACCAGTGTTCCATTGACTTCATTCCAACACACTCAAAAGCTATCATGTGCACAGCAAGACAGCTATAGATGCTAAAATGGAGGTCTATTCAATTCAGTGATGAGTCCCACTTATGTCTCAAACTCAAATCATAGTCTGAGATTAGTCTGGAGACCACGTGGGCAATGCCATAAGGAGGTCTTCACAAGGGAATGTTACACCACATGTTACATGTACAGCAGCTCGACCACTCTAGTCTTCATTTCCGACACAACAACAGCTCGGTATTACATTGATTCAGTCATGAAACCAGTGGTATGGCTATTTCTCCAAAGTGTCCCAGGATGTCATTGGTGTGTAATTGAATAGGGATCTGCCAGCAGAAGATCTTGAGGATTTTCATATCTAAGTGCATTAGGCGTGGTAGAACATTCCTCAGACAACCATTAATATCTTCTTTGATTGAATAAATCAAGATGTTTATAATATTTTGTTTCCATTTTTTATCATTTGCGTATCAATAACATGCCTATACCATAATGCCATGAGTTTTCCTTCTTGATGTAGCAATTTTAATATTGAGGAGTATAATATCTATGTAAAATTAGTAAAAAAGAAAAAAGAAAATATGTTATGGCGATTGCGAAGATTGTTTATAATCCAAAAGGCTGCCATTATCAAAGTGGTTTCATGGCATGCAGGACTTGTAGTTTCACATCACCTGGAGAGCTGCAAATTGCAGATCACTAATGCAATTGCATAAGGCTGGACTTTCTTATGGTATCTTACATTGACACACATTTTGAGTTTAAAGAGGTTTCAAAGAGCCAAACGTTGCTGGCGTATGCTTACAATAGGTTTGATTGTTAGTGCCCCAAGTGCCCCACTGATCAGCAGAATTAATCAGCTGTGAGACCTTACAGATGGACTGCTGTGCCTGGTACTGCAACCCAGGTCCTCAGATGCTTCATCCTGCTGTTCAGTGGTGGCCCTGGGTGTTGGACCCTTAAGAACAAACATGTATAGCCTATCCCAGTGATGGGCAAACTGCAGCTCTCCAGCTGTTTTAAAACTACAAATCCCATCATGCCCCACTGTAGGCTGATAGCTGTAGGCAGACTGGGCATACTGGGAGTTGTAGTTTTACAGCAGCTGGAGAGCTGCAGTTTGCCCATTCCTGGCCTATTTCACACACTAATCTAGTAAGAATTGTTAAATGTTCATGGATATTATATTAACACAGCCGGATGAATGTATTAAAAGAAAACAAAAAAGTCTTTATTAGGATAATCTATTAAAATCAGAGAAATTCTATGTATCACTTTGTGTGACCATCAGGCAACCAGACTAAAAGTGGTGTAGACGGGATTATCGTATAATCCGCTACATCAATTCAGGTCTGGAATAATGCTTATAGTTGCTAGCAAGGTGCTGCTAACAATATGAAAGCAAAGAAAAAAGGACACAGTCCAATTAGGTTATAGGCTAGGGCGTGACACCAGCACCCCTCTATATCGGCAGCACACTCTGACAACTATAGGCATATATCTGGTGACTAGCTTCAGAGAGAGCTATATATAGCACACAGCACTGGCTGTACTTGGCCTATGGAATCTGGTCTATGATTCAACCAATCATCCACATACATCAGCCTCAGTGATTATTGTGTACACTGCTTGATACAATTGGTACCATACACACTGCTTGCACACGGCTATGTTTGGAAAGGTCCCATCTGTAGTCAATCATCCAAATTATATACACCGTGATACCTATTATGCTCTCAAGCTCGAGTCTCAAATAGCCTATATATTGGTTGCCAGTGGAAACTACCTAAGAGGTAGATTGTCAGTGCACATTCACACCCTGCCTTTAGAACCGTGTCCTATAGTCATTGACATCGGCACTACGCGTTTCATTGTGACATATGTGCGCCGTGTATCTTCAGGAGCTAAGTTAAGAACGTCTGTGAAAGAACAAGTCACCTGCAATGTTGTGTGCACGGGCTACCCGCGCTATGATGGCCGTACGCGGCCAAACACACGCCAAATACATATAACAAAATCCCCGCCCCCGAGAGGGTGTGCAAGTACAAACGCCCATCAGAGCAGGGGGCGCATTCACTGCTCACGCCCTTTGACTAGCGAGTACCCAGATGAGCTATGACGGAGTTAGGGCATGCACGCTTGTAATCAGGGGGAATCCAGTCCGCGGTCCGTATTATTAGCCTGGCCCAATGTAAGTAGACCGGTATAGACCCCACGGAGGACTCTTGTTAAGCGCTGAAAAACGATGAAATACAGAACCACACATCTACCTCCTCCCTGAAATTTCTAAAGGAGGCAGATAGGATTATAGATCGTCCTCCTGATTAACCTAAACACAATCTCAGTGATTGACAACTGTGTCTCATCCTCTTCATCAACCTCTTAAGACAGTAATTGTGGTTGACTCATTGGCCACTGTGTCTCATCATCATCCACCTCATTAAACACTAATTGCCGCTCCCCACTGTCATGTTCTTGTGACTGTGGATGCTCAAGAGGTTGGAAATCAGGGTACAAGATCTCATGTCCCTCTTCAAGCGTGCTTGGCGAGAGAGCCAAATCAAGTAATGGCAATGAAAAGAGGTCCTCGGAGTATCCAAGTGTGTGATCACTTGTTTGGCCAGACTGTACATGGTGGAAGGAAGGAGGATCAGGGTGAGGATTGTGTTGACTAGACTCCTGGCTACTGAGACTGGACTTGGTGGAAGACAGGGTGGTGTTTAATCGACGGAAGCATTATCTGCTGCAATCCAACCGACCATCTGCTCGCACTGGGCTGACTTCGCAAGCGTTGTCCTGCGCCGCCCTGCAAACTGGGACATGAAGCTAGGTATGTTGGATGATTGTTTTTCTTGTTCTCTGGCAGCAGGCACAGTTTCTCCGAGCCCCGGGCCACGGCCTCTGCGTACACCATCAGCATCACAGCCACTTCCCCGTCCCTTACTGCTCGCCTTCTTCATTTTAAATGGGATATATACTTGAAAGTATGTCACACGTACAGTAGCGTAGGATTTGGAAGGGTATGCGCAAAAAAATTTACAAAGGTATTTGTGATGAGGAAACGTTATACAGGACAGGTACCACAGGTAATGTCACTGTTCGCAGTGTCTACGGAAAAAGTACACTGGATGTCACAGATTATTTAGGGATGTGTACACTTTAAACAAGAGATGTGGCATGGATAATTTAACTGTCCGCGGTGGCCTATTACACGGGATTTAGCGCAGGATGCGCTAAAAATATGTATTTCTGCTGTTACACACAATAGTCCTTAAAAGGACTTTTGGGTCTCTGAAAAGTTTTTTGTATAAAAATCTTCCTATTACACTCCCTACACTGTCTGTCCCTTCCTATACACAGCTCTCCCTAACACTGAGCAATTTAGCGCAGGTAGCGCTCAGGGCCGTCTTTAACGCAGGGCAAAAGGGGCAGCTGCCCCGGGCCCAGTTGCTCCTGGGGGGCCCAAGGCAGCTGCCTCTTGAGCCCTGCTGGCCACTCCAGTGGCGCAACGATCGAGGTTGGGCCCAGCGGGAAGGGGCCCGCAGCCCGGCCAGTGATTTTTTTTTTTGTATTTGAAGTGCGGCTGCACTGAATTCTATTCCTTATCTTGTCATCGCGAGACCCGAGGTCTCGCGGGATCACAGTTGGGACTGGGAGGGTAACGTGATTGCGATTTGCACGCCACCTAACTGAAGCTCGCCGCAGCCTGCAACTTAGTACAGAGCGGAACAAGTAGGTAGTATTTTTTTAAAATAATAATAATAATGTATGGCACTGCCCTGGCACACTGTTCCTGCTTCATCCCGGTGGGGAAGGGGGGGTATCAGAGGTGATGATCAGTGGTGCGGCAGTGCTGGTTGCGGCCGGCTGTATGAGGGCAGGAGGTCACGGCACTGGCAGCAAGAGCAAATCCTTCCTAGGGGTCAAGCCCCGGTGGAAAAATAATTAAAAAAAAAGTGGCAAACAAATATATACAGTGGCTTTGGGGGCAAAAAATGGAATATATACAGAGGTGGGAAAAATTTATATATTATATACCCATTTTCTCCCCTATGTATACATTCAATTTTACCCCCTCTGTATATATATGATATATATACAGAGGGGGCAAAAAATAGAATATATACATAGGGGGAAAAATGGATATATTATATGTTTTACTGTATGTGAGTAAGGGTGCTGGATGGTTGGAGAAGAGGGAGTGGGGTGGAGAAGGGAGGGGTGGGTGGAGAGGTTAGTAGTACAGTACTATCTGGACATTGTAAAAAAAAAAAAAAAAAGTAATCTGCAAAATACTATATATTTGTGTCAGAAGTTGTACTTTTTTAATTTTTAGAATAATGATACAGCCATTTTATTTGATACTTTTGTGCTGATTCCTATTTTTTTCTCTATATTAACCTCCTTAGTGGTAATCCCGAGTGTGGCTCGGGGTCACATTACACTGCAAGCAGCGGTAACCCTGAGCCACACTCGGGACCACCATGAGTTAATTTGAACGGCGATGGGATGGATGCAGACTATAGGGACACTATAGTCACCAGAACCACAACAGCTAAATGTAGTAGTTCTGGTGTCTATAGCATGTCTCTGCCAGCTTTTTAATGTAAACACTGCCTTTTCAGAAAAAAAAGCCAGTATTTACATTACTGCCAAGGAACACCTCTAGTGGCCACTCATCAGACAGACACTAGAGGGGCTTCCTAGTCCAGTGTTGCACAACGTGGAGGGCGTGATTGCATGCTAGGGTGTGGGAAGGCGGGATCCAGAGGGCCCAAGTAAATTCTTGCCCAGGGTCCAATCAATATTAAAGACGGCCCTGGTTGCGCTACAAACATATATTGCTGCTGTCACACACAACAGTCTTTACAAGGACTTTTGGGTCTCTGAAACGTTTTTGTACTAAAAAAATATTCAATTACACTCCCTACACTCTCTGTCCTTTCCTATGCTCAGCTCTCCCTGACTACGAATGAGCCAAACTTGCGTCATCGGGTGCTATATAGCACCCGATGACACGTTCCGGCCAGCCAATCACTGTAATGCCAGTAGCCAACTTGGCTACTGGCATTACAGTGAGGGTAGTATTTGCCTGCAAGTTTTTGGCTGCGTAGCAGCCAAGAAACGTGCGGGGAAGAGACTTGAGCATGGCGCTCGAGCACATGCGGTACTCGAGCATGCTCGATCAACACTACTTCCCTACATTATCTTTAAAAAAAATTCTAGAAGTTTTTCATGTATGCTATTCTAATGTTCCTTCATTTGTAACTGCCTATGTAATTACACTAATTAGGGAGAGGGAATACTGACATAATGTAATGTTACTTTGCCAACCACCATTAGCCACCTTGAATCTTTAACCTTTTTATAAGATGTCAAATTTCTGCATTTGATCTAAAAACATTTTCTTCTTATCCTTAATTGTGAGAACATTGTAAGGAATATTTGCATATGAATAAGCAACAGCTTATGTGGCAGATCGCGCGCCATGTTTTTTCTGCCATTAGCCTTACACCTACCGAGTAGATACATTACAAGCCAGATGTTAAATTGCTTTGACTTTGGTGTTAAATGAAAAGTATTATGTTAAGCATGTTGAATCCAGGTCTAATACTTTAGCCTTCAAGCAGAGAATAATATATCAGCCCCAGATTCATATAATACTGCAAATTTTGTAAGCCTGTTTCCATTTTTTATGAGAAAGCCTAAATATAAAAATGCATTTCCAGTGATTTAATGAATAATCTATCTACAGGTGGTGAACAAAATAATCAATACAACACATAAAAAAGATATTTACTGTAAAATACAGAAATATCTACGAAAAGTAGTGTTCTCCGAAAGTAATATAGATGCTGAATAGTGTACTGGGGAAGGGAGGAGGTTTTTATCAAAAGGGTACATAACATAAAGTAGCAACATGTACTTTCCATGGACTTTTTGGGAAGACAAAGCCCAGGCCTGGTTGCTCTCATTCCCTTTTCCACTGGTTAGCAGGTACCATAATGGGGTACATTTTCTGTGGGCTCAGGATTTTTTTATGTATCGAATTGCATATTTTTAAGATACAATTTTTTTTTTTTGCATTTTAAAAGTTTTATAAAAATAATGAGCCATTTTTGCTTCTGAAGCTTGCATGTATTACAATACATAGGAACCTAAGGAATGCGATTCTGTGCTAAATCCATCTGATAAGCTCCCTGGATGCTCGGTCTCCAGCCCGTCCTGTGTTCTTTTGAATGATTAAGTAAATTGAATAATGAGCAAATCAAAATTGGTTGGCCTTGATTTGATCATAATTCATTTTAGATGATAATTCAGGAGAAGACTGAAAGAGCTGGAGATGGAGCCATCTGAGCTTGTCTGATGGATTTAGCACAAAATGGCAGTGAGGAGCTTGCTGTTTATTGTAATAGATGTTAGCTTCAGAAGCCAAACAGTCCAAAATGTGTCATAAAAAATTATCACAAAAATTATGTTTAGCCTATAATATATACAATTCAATGAAAAAGAAATTTTGATCCATAGTTGACCATAGTTTTTAAACTACTCTAAAAGCAAAAGATGAGCCAAGAATGTAGTCCTTAATCCTTAAACATGTCTTGCTGTAACTATAGCGCTTATAATCTAATGTCCTTATATCAGACAGGTAAAGCAACTGTACATAAGAATTATACAAACTCATAGTTTTATTTTCAGCCTTCTACAGGAGCGTCTTCTACATCCAACTATTCTGAACATCTAGAAACAGGAAAGACAAAAAAAAATTAAAACTGAATGAATAAAGGAGAAATAAAAGACTAAGGCCCCTGTCACACGGGCGAGATTTCCGCGCGGGTGCAATGCGTGAGGTGAACGCATTGCACCCGCACTGAATCCGGATCCATTCATTTCTATGGGGCTGTGCACATGAGCGGTGATTTTCACGCATCACTTGTGCGTTGCGTGGAAATCACAGCATGCTCCTCTTTGTGCGTTTTCCACGAAATGCAGGCCCCATAGAAGTGAATGGGGCTGTGTGAAAATCGCAAGCATCCGCAAGCAAGTGCGGATGCGGTGCGATTTTAATGCACGGTTGCTAGGAGACGATCGGGATGGAGACCCGATCATTATTATTTTCCCTTATAACATGGTTATAAGGGAAAATAATAGCATTCTTAATACAGATATAAAAAAAATTCAAATAATTTAACTCACCTTAATCCACTTGTTCGCGCAGCCCCGCTTCTCTTCTGTCTTCATCTTTGCTGTGCACAGGAAAAGGACCTATGGTGACGTCACTACGCTCATCACATGGTCCGTCACATGATCTATCACCATAGTAAAAGATCATGTGATGGACCATGTGATGAGCGCAGTGACGTCATCAAAGATCCTATTCCTCAAAGAAGAAGACAGAAGAGAAGCCGGGCTGCGCGAACAAGTGGATTAAGGTGAGTTGAATTATTATTATTATTTTTTAACCCTTCCAGCCCTATTGTACTATGCATTCTGTATTAAGAATGCTATTATTTTACCTTATAACCATTTTATAAGGGAAAATAATACAATCTACACAACACCTAACCCAAACCCGAACTTCTGTGAAGAAGTTCGGGTTTGGGTACCAAACATGCCGATTTTTCTCACGCGCGTGCAAAACGCATTACAATGTTTTGCACTCGCGCGGAAAAATCGTGCATGTTCCCGCAACGCACCCACATCTTTTCCCGCAACACCCGTGTGAAACCAGCCTAAAGGAAATACATAGACTATATGGAGAATATCTTCTCAGTGATGTGCTCTGGACGTATTACAGTCACTGATACCACTGCAGATACTCGCTTTATGTTCTTCTTCCACAAGCAGTGTCTTAAGTACCTTAAGATTTATTATAACATTTACCAGTGCTTATTTATAGCTTAAAAAAGCAAACCATCCTGTAGTGTACATCTGAAGATTAGGATATATTGTACAAGAATCCTTGAACAATTTTATCAAAAGCCCATTTCTATGTAGTGTTTTACCCCAATAAATCACAGAGGAGAAATCTTTCAGCAGATACCACCTCGCAGATAAATGAATAGTAAGGAGAAGGGTCATCACAGATTTTCTGTCTTACGACCTGTCACAAGCAAGAACCCAGTAACATATTATACATATTTCTGCACCGCAATGTTAAAAAAATAAACACCTGGACAGAACACAGCAAATAAAACATTACAGCCACCAATGGTTAAGGTTACTTTTGTCAGAACCTTTAAAATAACAGCATAAATATTCTACTAGTAATACTGTGTTATAACTGATATTATTATAACTAGAGATGAACGAATAGAAGCTGACGAAGTGGAATTCGATCCGATATGTTCTAAAGCCTTTTGTGGCGTCCATAAGTAGAAAGAAAATAGGGGCCTATTTGCCATTCAGCGGTGCAGTTATATGTCCTAAAGGCCTTTTGGCATGTATTAGTAGAAAAAAGGGGCATATTAGCAGTTGTGTGGTGAAGTGAGAAAATTACAGACTTTTTGGAGGTGTTTAATTTCCTTTTTATTTATTTATTTGATCTAACAGTATGTCAGACAGAGAAGTGCCAGGCCCTGCACAGAGGAGTGGCAGAGGCCTAAATGTTTCTGGCTCAGGCACAGGTCGCAGTCGAAGAGAGAGGCCTGAGCTCCCTGTGTCATCTAGCGGTCGTCTCTTGACCAGCAACCCAGCGGTTCTTGAATGGTTGTCTCGGTCAACCACTTCGTCCCAAGTGACATTAGACACCTCCAGCCAAGAGTCGGTGGGCTCGACAGACACAAACCTTAATTGGCTTGGCCTGGGAGCAGGCCCTGTGCCCTCACCTGTCCTCAACCTGCCTCTGTCCTGTTCAGTTCCCTCAGCTAGAGAAGTATTATATGCTGTGGGCTCAGCTCACAGCGAGGACGAGCTACTAGAGGACAGTCAGCAGCTACTGTACAGCCAAGATGTAGAGGAGACATCCGCCGCTTCCTCTGCTAGACGGGCAAGTCGTGATGAGGAGAGTGGCGTGGGAGCTGGTGTTGCGAGCGGTTAGGCTCCTGACCCAGAGACCGTTCAGGAGGACATCAGTGGTGTGCAGACAGGACTCAATGATGATGTAGCTGATCGCATTTGTGAGCCGGGTGAATTAGGGGCTTCATCATCATCAGGAGAAGAGGGTGGCAGCTTACCCATGAGGCAGCAGTGGAGCCAGCAAGTCGCTAGCATTGCCGGGAGTCAGCAGTATGGCAGCAGTGGGAGGTCGGGAGCCAAAAATACCCTGGGTAGACCACCCGCTTTGCAGGAGCCTACCTGCCTGGAAAGTAGTGGTGCAGGGGTTTACGGAAGCAGCGGCAGTAGCAGTCAGTGAGTGCGGAGTGTTGGGGGTAAAATCACCTACTCGGCGGTGTGGCAGTTTTCTGTTAAGCCGCCGGATGAGGTGAACATAGCCATTTGTAGAATCTGTGGGCAGAAGGTGAAGCATAGTCAGGGTGCCAATGTTGGCACCATGGAACTGCATCAACATATGCAGCGTCACCATAAAGTGGCCTAGGAGAACCGTGGCTCTGATGTGCAAAATAATGCACCTGGGGCGTAAAAACCCAAGAGCAGAATATAAAATCAGTGATACAGTCCTAACCTCAGTATCTGAGGAAAGGGATTTAGGGGTCATTATTTCAGAAGACTTAAAGGTAGGCAGACAATGTCATAGAGCAGCAGGAAATACTAGCAGAATGCTTGGGTGTATAGGGAGAGGCATTACTAGTAGAAAGAGGGAGGTGCTCATGCCGCTCTACAGAGCACTAGTGAGACCTCATTTGGAGTATTGTGCTCAGTACTGGAGACCATATCTCCAGAAGGATATTGATACTTTGGAGAGAGTTCAGAGAAGAGCTACTAAACTGGTACATGGATTGCAGGATAAAACTTACCAGGAAAGATTAAAGGACCTTAACATGTATAGCTTGGAAGAAAGACGAGACAGAGGGGATATGATAGAAACTTTTAAATACATAAAGGGAATCAACAAGGTAAAAGAGGAGAGAATATTTAAAAGAAGAAAAACTGCTACAAGAGGACATAGTTTTAAATTAGAGGGGCAAAGGTTTAAAAGTAATATCAGGAAGTATTACTTTACTGAGAGAGTAGTGGATGCATGGAATAGCCTTCCTGCAGAAGTGGTAGCTGCAAATACAGTGAAGGAGTTTAAGCATGCATGGGATAGGCATAAGGCATCCTTCAGATAAGATAGGGCCGGGGGCTATTCATAGTATTCAGTATATTGGGCAGACTAGATGGGCCAAATGGTTCTTATCTGCCGACACATTCTATGTTTCTATGTTTCTATGTGGTGGTCCAGCCTGCCGCAGCAACTGCTGCTTCACCCAGTGGCACTCTCCCGATGTCAGGTAGTCAAGGCTCCACCCCCTCAGCCGAAGGGAGCTGTCTGTCCTTCCCATCTTCTGCTGGTCCTGATGCTCCTGCTCCTCCTACTACTCCTCATCAGTCATTCTGTCAGCAATCAATCACGAAGCGATTGCCAAGAGAACACAGTATGAGTGCACTCATCTAATGGAGCAGAAGCTGAATGTGCTCCTGGCCAAGTTGCTGGTGCTGCAGTCCCTCCCTTTTCAAGTGGTGGACTCTACACCTTTCAGAGAACTTATGTTTTGTGCCGAGCCGAGGTGGAGAGTCCAAAGCCGTCATTTCTTTGCCAAAAAGGCAGTACCAGTCCTGCACACGTATGTAGAACAGAAGGTGGGCCAGTCCTTGAGCCTGTTGGTGTCTGCCAAAGTGCACGGCAAAGCCAACATGTGGAGCTGTAACTATGGTCAGGGACAATACATGTCCTTTACTGCCGAGCGGCATCCCCCAACATAGGCTGATATGCGACGTTTCCACCCATTGGAATTCCACCCTCCATATGTTGGACTGACTATACGAACAGAGAAAGGCCATAAGTGATTTATTGATCCAAGCGGACAGGAGTACTCCCCTGTGTAACTTCAATGTCAGCCAGTGGCAGCTCATGCGTGACACCTGCCATTTGTTCAGGCCCTTTGAGGAGGCAACGTTATTTGTCAGTCGCCAGGACTTCGGGATGAACAACGTCATTCCACTGTTTCATGTCCTGGAACAGATGCTGATAAATCTGGCTGGTCAGGGGACTGGAGACATGGCGCCTAGATCTCACGGCCACATAAGCCCTGTGGGGGCTGAACAGGAGAAGGAGGAGGACATTGGAGCACAAGCAATGTGTAGCGAAATAGGGGTTTCTCTACACAGGTGACAGGGGAGGAGGATCAGGAGAAGCCAGAAGAGCTACAGCGCGATGAGGAAGATGAGGCAGAGGACCCAGAAACACAATGGCAGTATGCAATGGAGATGGAGGCAGGGAGTCCCTCCAAGTCACTTGCACAAATGGCCCGATGCATGCTCACTTGCTTGCGTAGTGACAGCTGACTTGTCACCATTCGGCAGAGGGATGACTTCTGGCTCTCCACCGTGTTGGACCCACGGTATCGGTCCAAAATGGGGGCCTTTTTTACACTGGCTGAGAGGGAGGACAAACTGAACTACTACAGAGACATCCTATGTAGTCAGTTGGCCGCTGCCTATCTGCGCCATCGTCCATCCTCTCACAGGTCTGATCGGGGGGGCCCTCTGCGCTCACGTTCCTCTGCCATGGCTGCTGTGGGGGGTTGGAGGAAGGAGCAGTTCCAGCTCCATCAGCAGCAACTTGAGTCTAGAGTCACTGAGAAGCAGCTTTCTTCACCCACCTAGTGAAAAAACTACTCACCAGCAGCAGCTAGACCTGGAGCAGGACCTGAACCAGCAGGTGGTAGCATACTTGGACAGCACCCTGCCCCCCTACATTGAAGATCCGCTGGACTACTGGGCAGCGCTGTCTATATGCTTCTGGTACAAATAAAGTAACCGGATTTCTTCATCTAACTGACGAGTGCTGCGGATTTCTATAAAAAGCAGGAGACAGTCACTTCTGTCTTCACAAATGTTAGTACAGTGGTTCTTCAAGATACAATTGCCTCAGGATACAATATTTGCAGCTTTCAGTGGTCTATTCTCTAGGCCATCGTAAGTTGAAACTAGACTCAACATACACTGCCTCAGACCCAACTAATCGATATGGCCATTAACCACCTATATTGACTGTTTAGTAGCTCCTCTCTACAGTACAGTGCGGTACTATATGTCTTGTACTTACCTCTATCTGCGCCAGGATGAGTTACTCTTTGGATGTCAGGTGGCTCCATTTTATTTTTCTGGTACATTGTGCACTATATGGAACCCTGATGAAGCTTCTGTCCTCATGAGAGAAAATAATTTACAGCTTTCATTATCTATTCCTGACTGTTAGGCTAAGGCTACACGACGACATGTGTCATAGGGCACAACTACATTGCAACATTTTTTGTGCGACATTTTGTCGCAGTAATGTCGCGGGGCAATTTTTATAATGATGACGCGACAGTCGCCGAAAAATCTATCTTGTATGGGTTTTTTGCAACTGTCGTGTCACAGTCACAGCATGTCGCATGTCGCAGTGCGACACCATTGACTATCATTATAAAAATTATCGTGCAACATTACTGCGACAAATGTCGTCGTGTAGCCCTAGCCTTATATGTAAGGACTTTATCTGTCTTCATTTTCTCTCATATTGGGGTGACATTTTGGGGCTTTGGAACAAATTACTAGTTTTTATGGACTCAAGTTACAATGGTTAGAACGTACAATGGTCGTCCCCGAACCAATTAATATTGTAACTTAGGGGGCCACTGTTAATATAATACAGGATCTTGCACTGGGCATTCTTGTGATCTTTAGACAATGCATATCAAGATTTATCTTTCAAAATAGCTTTATCTGCTATGAAATTTCTATATTTTTGGCTTATAAATCTGCTAAAATCTGGCTGTTGAAAAGGATCCTCCAAAAAACCATATGGTGACTATGTGTCTCTTCTAAGCAGCTCCTCTACATATGTTCTATTAGGTAATATAGACATCAGCGAGAGTGTTCCTCAGCTGATGATCTCAGTCTATGACGCAGAGAGAAAACCCTACAGTAAGTGCAGCTTCTGTCCTGACAAACTCACTGCCGCCATATATTTCATGGGCTTCATTCATTAAAATGTGAAGCATTACATTTCTCCTGAATAATCTGTGGTACTGTGGTATTGAGCGTTTGTAAGCAGCTTGTCCTGATGATGACAACTGTTCAGTCATTCTTGAAAAAACTTTGTAATGTAACATACCTCGTCTCTGAGTGTAAGGCCTCATGCACACGGCCGTTGTTTTGGTCCGCATCCGATCCGGATGCGGACCCATTCACTTCAATGGGAACGCAAAAGATGTGGACAGCACTCCGTGTGCATCGGTTACTCTGTTCCGTGGTCCGCAAAAAAAAATATAACCTGTCCTATTCTTGTCTATTCCCATTTTGCGGACAAGAATAGGCAGTTACACTAATGGCTGTCCGTGCCGTTCCGCAAATTGCAGAACGCACACGGACGCCATCCGTGTTTTGCGCATCTGCGGTTTGCGGACTGCAAAACACACAACGGTTGTGTGCATGAGGCCTAAGTACCAGATATCAAGTCTCATCAATGAGAAAGCCTAAGTATCAGCTGCACTATATTAAATGCGAGAGTACGACATCAAGGAAACCCAAAGGTCTTGCAGGATCACAGGAACATTTTAGAATTGTCAAAAGACACCTACACAGGTCGTTAGAGGTCATATTAGGTCATTAGCCACGGTTACCATTATATACAACGATGATCCTTACAGTTTTGCTGTCTTTGGTTTTGGCCGACATTTTTGGGCCACAGTACTATATTGTGGCAGTTGTGTAATATTACCCTGCCATTGTTGACTGGCATAATATAGAAATATTACAAAGCGTCTCCTTTATTTTCCATTATTAAAAAGACACAGAAACGCAACATGTACAATTCCTTGCTTTCTACTATTCATTTTACACATTTTTTTTATTAATTTCATTTTGTGTAGTATAAACAAATTGACAGCTTTTATGTTGCAAGGCTTTGTAAGGCTTTGTTCTATTTCAATTTGTTCAATTTCCTCACATAATTAGCTACTAAATAATAGGAGAACAAAATAAATGGTACTGTGCATTATGTACATAGCCATTATTTCACTTACCCTTCACATGCTGAAAAAAATATACCAACATTTACATATATTAAATGGTCCATATTAATCTCTTTTAGTGCTTGGTCTCTGCAGCACCTCACAGCAGCAGTGTTCTCAGACTACTTATCTCTTCTTGGTTACATTTAAATATTCCCTGCCATTGTGTAAATGAAATGATGCTTGTCTAACAACTGGACAACAAATGTTGCTAGCATTTAGCTATTGATAACCGAATGGATTTGGTCTCATATAATAGAAAGCATTGTAGGGAATTCATTACACAATTGCTTGCTGGCCTTTCAACACTTGAATGGATATTTATATATTTGGCGCCTGCACATCTAAATGCATGTGCTTTAATATGAATTTTTTATTTTATTGTGAAATACAATGCCACATTTTCCAGTCAACTGCACATAAAGCATAAAAAGCATTCACCTTTGTTCAAAAATATGTGTATATTTTACATTGCGGAATAAAGGATCTCACTAACAGAATATTTTCATTTTTAACAAATATTATTATTTTTTTTTTTTTGGTTTATTAATGCCTGTAGCTGAAGCCATTGCTACCAAGGAGACTGGTCTTACAATCTATGACACCTTTGAACTGATTTTTTGTATTGTTAATTTGCATACAAAATTCACAAATAAGCAACTTTCTGTCTTCATTAGAAATGTTCTACCATGTTGCTTCCATACTGTGTGTGCCAGCCCTTCAACTTGCTGCTGGAGCTGCTGAATCTGACATAAATCCATCAGAGCCCCTCTCCTATTCTCCCCCAACTAATAGCTGGCTACCCTGGGGTACGGAAGGCACCCTTCCCTGTGGGAAGGTGCCTGAACAGTAGGGCCTAGATCACTTGTATCCTGCATAGATGTGATGTTTCTGAATTCATCTGCCCCTGTGCCAACTTCTGCCTGTTTCCTGGATTTGACCCTTCATTAACTGACCTAACTTCTGCCTGATCTTTGTTATGACCATGAGCTGCCTGCCCTGACCTCAGACTGTACATCAGATCACAAAATATCAGCATTTCCTGATTTTGGCCCGTCCTTACGGATTTGCCTGATCCATCAGTGCTCCTCATTGATGTCTCTTTACCCCTATGGGGCAGCAATCACTTGAACAGAGATTATTTCAAGGGGTAGTGGCCTGGAGGTTTCCCTACAGTGGAGTCCAGATACCTATACAGAAGTTAAAGGGTGAACACCAGAGTGGCCACTTAGATAACACCCTTAGGAGTAGCCCTGAGCTGAATCTGATCAAGTGGCACAGCAGATCTATATCCGCTTCATAAAATGAAACTAGGAGGAGGCTGCAAAATTTATATTGGGGGAGAGGGGGTTAATATGTATGAAGAAATGAAAATTACAGACTGAAACTTGTCCAGCAGAGTAGATAATGCTACGTAAAGTACACAATTACCCTGTTAATTTACAAGGTTAACCTTTCTCATTTGTGTGTTAAAGTGGTTGTCCCACTCAGGATTCCTTGCATGTGGCAGAATGGAGAGCAGTTCTGTAAGAAAGGCTTCTACTCTGGCAGACCTGGAGCCTCCATTCATTACATGGACAGTCAGTCAATTGAATGCTGAAATTGTAATGTTACATTTTCCTGCAGTGACTACTTTTTAAAAAGGTGTTTTCATAAGACAACCCCTTTGACATCTGTTATAGCAGTTTTCTTCTAAGCAGTGCTCGTATGGGTAAAAATCCTCTTTCCCACGTTTTTTCTGTGGGCTATTATATGGGTATTTTTACCCTAAAGGGGGTTTCACATGAAAACTATGCTACATTTTTCCAACCAGCACCTGGACCTGAATACTTTTGCATGTAATAAAGAATTATGTATAGCCACTGACTTCTAATATATAAAGCTGAGTGTATGTGTGAATGTCCACTAAAGGAGTCCGCACCATCACACTTATAATCACTATATTTGGCACACAGGTACATCAGGTGTCCGGGAAGGTTTTAGACTGGGTCTCAGCTCTCTAGCACATACCATTCCTGAGATATTCCCAAAAAATGCATTAGCCAATAGCAGACTGCCATACACATGGTCACATGTCCCTTATCAGCCAATAGAAGTTTGCAGGTCCTTAGTCTCCACATACACACAGTTTTACACCAGGTTTCCATAACAATCCAGCCAATTTTCTTTACTCTGTCGATGATACTGTTAAAGGAGCAGAGTGCTGTGCAGATCACAGTCAAGGGGGCAGGTAGGCTGGCCATTCAGCGAGCCGCTGTGGAGGTCGCTGTTAAGGAACGGGATGCTGTGGAGGTCACTGTTAAGGGGGCGGGCACTGTGGAGGTCTCTGTTAAAGGGGCAGGGAACGGTGAAGGTCACATTTAAGGGGACATCCGCTATGGAGATCAGTGTTAAGGGGCGGGGTACTGTAGAGGTCACTGTTCCAGGGGCGGGTGTTGTGGAGGTCACATTTTAAAGGAATAGAGGTCTGTGGAGGTCACAGTTAAGGGGGTGGGTTATTGTGGAAATCACTGTTAAGGAGACGGGGTACTGTGGAGGTCACTAATAAAGGGGCGGCCACTGTGGAGGTTACTGTTAAAGGGGAGGGCGCTGTGGATGTTACTGTTAAGCGGGAAGGCCACTGTGGAGGTTACTGTTAAGGGAAGAGGGGACTGTGGAGGCCACTATTAAAGGGGTAGTGGGGTACTGTGAGGTCACTGTTAAGGGAGTGGGGTACAGTGGAGGTCACTGTTAATGAAGCGGGGTACTGTGGCAGTCACTGTTAAAGGGGCGTGCAAAATAACCGTGGAGCCCCAGTTATGGGTCTTCAACACTGTGAAAGCCAGATATCCCTCAAAGGAAGGAAAACCGAGCAAAGGGGTGTCCCCATTACAGAGATCACCAAATCCACCATATTAAGTGGCCCCTATATCAAGACACCCCTTTGCTCGGTTTTCCTTCCTTTTAAGGGGTTATCTGGCTTTTACTGTGTTAAAGACCCATAACTGGGTTTTACCTATCACTGTTTCCCAGGGAGCTTTGCACTTTGGATTGCTGTGTCGAGACTCTTAAATGAGGCTCCACAGTGTTTTCTGTAGCTGGTCTCCTTAAGATCATCTATTGTTTTGTTTGAGTAGTCTCCAAGGCATTCCACTCCACACTGAATCCTACTCCACACTGATGAGGGGCAACACCCCGAAACAGCTGTCTGTGGATGTTTAACTGGCTTAGGTCTTCCCTGTCACATCCTTAAAGCTTGTAAAAGAGCGGGATCTTGACATAGGGGCCACTTAATATGGTGGAGGTCACTGTCAAGGGCGTGGAGCACTGTAGAACTCACTGTTAAAGGGCCAGGCTGCTGTGAAAATCAAAGTTAAGGGGGTGGGCTGCTGTGGAGGTCCCATTTTAAGGAGACGGGGCACTGTGGGGGGGCAGTGTTAAGGGGTGGGTGGCTGTAGAGGTCACTGTTAAGGGGGTGTGGTACTGTAGATGTCACTGTTATAGTGGATACTGTGGTCCTTCAGCTAGTATGCAATAAAATGCATCTGTATAGAGAAAGCTGCTGTTTGTTCTTCTTGTTAATTCTTCATCCACCTCAATAACATCGCTGAGGTGGTCGCACATGCTCAGTTTAATCTTTCAACTGCCACCAGCCATATCTACTGCTCCCAATAGTCATAAAAGTCAAGGAGGTGTGACCAAAGCAATAACTTACATGAGAATGACAGACACAAAGAGCAGGAAAGTTGGAAGTGGGGGGGTTGTCTGTATGAGTATGTCACAGTATGTACAGTATGTCTGTACAGTATGTCTACCACTTTCTATGCTGTAATGAATGTCAAGTGGGAATGTTTAAGGGAGGGGAGGTCATGAGGGATGGTTATCTGGCCAACGGCTAACTAACGTGTATGGTTAGCCTTAGTTCAGATCTGTCTAAATTCACTTTGCAGTGACCTTGAGCCCCAAGGGCACATGACCAGGTCTTTTACCCGGTTCTGCGGGTGTCACAGTCCTAGTTCGACTTTTTAATTGCATCATTAGGATGTGTGTACAATAAAAAACTAGCAGGGAAGCAGCATTAGTCCCTGTTCACATCATCCTATGTGACCATGTTTGGTGGCTGTAATGGAAGCTCCAGACATATGAAATCAATATACAAAGGGATGGGAGGCCACGTTGTACCCAACTGCCAAATATTAGGATCTTGAATACTTTGTAGAGAATGACGGCTGCTTAGGAAGTTTATCCATAAATTTGTAACACAAAAAATTCTGTATTAGTAGGTGAAATTAAAAAATAAATGTAACCATAATAACACCATTGAGACAATGACTGACAGCAACGGGTCTCTAGTAATCATGTACCTTATTTATAGAAATAACCCTCTCCATTACTTGTACTTATTGGCACTAACGAGGCCCCAGTTTCTTTGTAGTCGCTCTTCACAATGCAAGTCACCTGTTTACCGGTATATTTCATTTGGAAGATGCTTAAAAAAAAGCAGCTTTCACCTTAGCTTTCTATTTCAAAACTTCTACAGTGTCAAGAGGAGAATGCTCTGCTATATCATGTTTCCAGCACTTAAAGATCTAATTGGGATATTGTTCTGTACATGCTGTTAGACACTGTAGTGACAAGAGGAATCTTAGCTAATGCTGGCATTGAGCCAACACATATCTTCTTTGAAGAAAGTGCAGGCTAATTAAAGTGCAATCTGGGAAAGTGCTCTGCAGAGAGAACAAAGAATTGCTATCAACAAAGTGCTGGAAAACCTCTTTCGGTGGCATGTTATTGGGCTCGGTTGTTTGCCTTCTTCTCTGTTTTATCCCTCTTATGTGTTTAGCGCTACATTGTTTTTGCGCGCTTCAATAAAGTTCGGCTTTAGCCCTCTGCAAAGATGTCAGACCGGAATCACGAGATACAAGCAATGAAGGAAAATGTAATAGATGTTTTCTTAATAAGACATATTTTAATTAGAACTTCTTCTAAATAATGATTACGCTTTGGGTTAAAAATATATGGCTAAGTACCTATTTTTGATGTTCTGTCTTTTACAGGAGAAAACAAGGTTCCTTTGAAATGAATGGCCTTGAATACTACATTGTCGCTTAATCTAAATAGGTCCACGTTTTTGGGCTGATTTCCTAATATATGTGGGGTCAAAGTTACATTTTCCTGATAAGGGCTCCAATTTTATGCAGTGATATAAAATTACAATACACATCTGCCACTAGAGGGAGCTTATAAGCTTACTGCATACTGTCTATATATTTAATTTAAAGGGGTTGTGCAAGAATAGGGGGTTTTGTCAACCACTCACCCCCACCCCCCACCCCGCACACACACACACTTGGCCGAACCTGGAGCTTATTTCCTGAATCCTGTCTCTCCTCTCCCTCTCCTTCAGGACTGTGATTCTCCACTGGGCTACCTCGGTAAAAAAATCTATTTTTAAGCCGCCAATCACTGGCTGCGGTGGTGACTGGATCCCCTTGTCATGTGGCCATTTGTCACCTCTGTGGCCAGTGATCGGCTGCAGTCGATGTCAAACTGGATGTTTTCAGTAAAGGGAGCTCAGAGGAACATCACAGGCGTGGAGGAGAAGGAGCAGGAAGCCAGCGTCAGGAAGCTTACCTTTACAGGTCAAGCTGAGTGCACAACCCCTTTAAAGGGATTATCCGGTATAAGTCAAGCTTGGATGGCAGGCAGCAGCATGTTAACAAAATTCAAACAAACCTCACTCACCTTTTAAAATGCCCTCTTGCACTCCTGTACTGGATCTCTGGCAGTGACATGAACATGTCCTTAGTCCCCAAACAGTTGCAGCCACTCTCTGACCTCAGTGGTCACTTGTGCTAGAACAGCACATTCCATTTTACACATCATTCTTAGTAGAAAAGTCTATTGGCATAGTCCTGTAAACAAACGTGGTGCTTCTTCTGACGGTCCGTGTGCCAGAAGTTCAAATCTACTCCAGCTATGAACTGGTATATAATTAAACTATGATTTACATCAGTTTCTGTAAATTTTAGTAAATCTGATGGGCTTCAAGAGGCCATGTCTTCTCTCCCCTCACCCTGCTGAGCCCAACTCAGTTTTCTCACCACATTTGAATAGTGGAGAAACATGTGAAAAGTTACAAATTTGCAAATATGCCATAATTTTTTATTTTTTTTATGTCTCAAAAGTGGAGTAAATACACTGATAAATCTGCATCTGTGTCTATATAGAGAAACAGAGCCAACTGATGCCTGAGGAAGCGGGTTCATCCAGCGATACTCATGGATCAGGGTTCCATGCAAACTCCATCTACCTCATGTAACTGGTATTTAAATTTTCCAAGAACATTGGATGTGACCTATTCACTATCCGTTTTCAGGAATGGTTGCATTTGCAGTTAATTTGATGATATCAATGGACTTTGATTATCTTGTAGTATTGTCTTAGGATGTATAAAGAGAGAACGAGGGATATATAACATGATTATTGTTATAGTCTGGGCCATATTCAATACATGGAGGGGGGGTTATTTGCACTTAGGTGATGGTACTTATTTTGTACTCTATCCAAGTTTTATGTACAGAATTTTAAAGGGGTTGTCCAGTCTTTTAATATTGATGCTGTATCCTCAGGATGGGACATCAATATCTGATCATCAGGGGGTCCAGCACCTCAAACCCCCGCTGATAAGCTGCTTCAGTGTAGCTCCAGTGCGGAAGGTGTCACCAAAACTATGCGGTTTGGTCCATTGAGAAGTGGACAGAGCTTGAAATTGTGATAATGCTCCCACTGACTTCAGTGAAAGCATTGGTACAGTAACCAACTCCATCTTCTACACAATGGATGAAGCTGTTTAGTTCTAGCCAGGGGAAAGGAGTTCATAGAAACCATGGGGCCCCATAGCAAAACTTAGAATTGTCCCCCCCGCCCCCCAACTGAGTGGTCTGCCATCATTGGCCCTACTCCACTGGTTCTGGCACAAGGTTCCAGCATCTGGGCTACTCTGCAACAGCTGATTGGTGTTGGTGTGGTGGATCAGATACTGATAGCCTATCCTGAGGACAGGCCATTAATAGAAAATTAGTGGACAATCGCTTTCATGTTTGCTTTTTGGCTTTAATAACATTGTTATATGTTTTATATTTTTGGATGTGTGATTATTTATATGTGATCCTGATTTTTGGCATTACCCCTTCATTGCATACAGTATGTATGTTGATAAACAGGAGCTTGGTATCTCAAAAACAGTTGTTAACAGTGTTAAAAAATAAACATTCATTTTAATGTACATATATTTTATTTTACCAATATGCATTAAACAGGTTTTCTAAGGAGAATTTTAACAAATGGGCCACAACATGTCAAAATAATACAGAAGCATTACTCACCAACATCAAACTCCCGCACCTACCATTCTGAAACTGCTCCAGTCCCTGCTACTCTGCATTTCTTGTCCCAGCTCAACACACCAGAAATGCTAGTAAAGGCCCTTAGCTGTGATCTACCTCATCCAGAGTTTGGCTAAGCAGGTCTTTCCTAACATTTCTGCTGCATCAAACTGAGACAGGTAGTACAGATCAGCATGGACCTTAGCAACGGTGGCAGGAGAGCAGTAGAGGTGAGTAATGCTTCTTTATTGTATTATTTTGAATAAGTTCTGGTGCACATCTTTTTAATCTCCCAGGAAAGATTTTGCAGAGCAATCAGATCTATAATCTACTTTTCAATTGGACTCCCACTGGTTGAACAAGGATGGTGATATATTTTATCAAAATACTTGTAAAATGCACATGTAAAGCTACTGTATGTTAGAGTTACAGCCGTGCATTACTCCTGCATCAGTAATATACTCACTAAAGGGTCTTGGTCTTTTATTTTAACTTACAAAACAGACATGAAAGTTAGTAGTAAGGCTATTTGTAGACTGACATATCTATGTAAGCAGAAGAACCATCTACAGACAGTGTGGCTCAATAAGTCTTGAAAATCCCATGAAGAATTATTCTCACCCTCAGAACACCCCATGCTGTCCTTAATTTCACATAGTCAGGAACCTTTCTCAGAGGTATTTTGTAGGTCACTTTTCCACATTCTACAAGGTTCACTTAGACATTCAGACAGTGAAGTATATATGGTGAGTAGTTCCTATGTCTCCTTTCACCTGAATATTTATTGATTTACAACCGGTCTACGTTTGATGTTTGGAACAGAGTCATCTTAAGTTTTTCTGGCTCCTGTGATCATGTCTTTTAAATTACTAGTTTGAGAAATTGAAGAAAACAACTTTTGTGGCCGGTAGGAAGTGTTGATCCCTGGCAGATTTTTACTATATTTCCGTTTAACATGACTCTGATAAATAAGTTATGGTCACACCTTTTTAATAATGAAGTATGGCTGAAAAAAAACTCAACCAAGGGATGGGAGAGGATAGACATCAGAATTTTATCAGAAAATGACCTATTGTTTAAATCACAGTTTAATGTTTCACATATTTTTAAAGAATTATTGATATTTTTACCTTTTCCATGTCAATATCTATATTTATCCCCTTAGTGACCAGCCTGTTTTGGGCCTTACTGACCAAACGTTTTTCTTCCTTTTTTCATTGTCGCGTTCCAAGAGCTATAACTTTTTATTTTTCCGTCTATATAGCTTTATGAGGGCTTGTTTTTTTGCGGGAAAAGTTGTAGTTTTTAATGGCACCATTTTGGGGTACACATAACTTTCTGATTAACTTTTATTAAATCTTTCTGGGAGGGAGATGGGAAAAACAGCAATATAGCCACTGCGTTTTTATGTTATAAATTTTACGGCGTTCATTTTTCGGTATAAAGAACATAATATCTTTTTTATATGGGTCAATACGATTACAGTGATACCAAATACATATAGTTTTTTTTACGTTTTACAACTTTTTTGCAATAAAACCTATTTTTTTCTTTAATATTTTTTTTTTTTTTTGCATTGCCGCTTCCCAAGACCCATAACTTTTTTATTTTGCTTTCTATGAGGTTTTGTGAGAGCTAGATTTTTGTGGGACGACTTGTATTTTTCATTGGTATCATTTTGAAGTATATGGCGCTTTTTGTTCTTTTGTTTGTTATTGCGTTTTTTCGTGGCAAATAAGAATAAATTTGTAATTCTGTATTTCATTTTATTTTTTACGGCGTTCACCGTAGGGGATAATTTATGTGATATTTATGTAGTACTGGTCGTTACAGACGCAGCAATACCAAACATATGGGGGAGATTTTTTTGGGCAATTTTTTTCATTGTAAAGCCTATTTTCAATGGGAAAAAAATGTGTCTTTTTTAATGGGATTTTTTTGTTGAATATATGTGGGTTTTTTAAACTTTTTTTTTTACCAGTTAATATTCCAACAAGGGGACTATAACAGACAGCTTTTTGATTGATTTTAAAATGCAATGCATTATCTCTATAGTGATACATTGCATTTTAATGTCAGTGCTATTCTGCTATCCAGAAGCCTGCTGGAAATTACTCAAGGCTGGTCTGGGGCCTACACGAGACCCCAGTCAGCCTTCACACACATCGGCACCCCGCAATCACATTTGCGCGGTGCCAATGGGAGACATAGGGAGTCTGCTCCCTCTCTCAGCACTTTACATGCGGCAGGCGCCATTAAGGTACAGATAAGTGTTGCCAGTTGCGGGCATGTTCTTGCACAGTCTGACACTGTCCAATCAGTGCCGCCAGTGTCAGACTGTGCTGGGACACACCTCTAACTGGTAACTCTCAACTGTACCTTTATCCATAGATTTCTAGAAGGAATAAGAGAAGAATGGTACAACATACAGTTATAAGAAAAGATGCTCCAGAATTATTACATGGGGAATGCAAGTAGCTACTAAAACAGACACGCCAGGAGAGGTGCAGCTCCTCTTTTAACATTTATTTTAAAGGAAATGTGTCACCAAAATTTTCTACCAGTTAAAACCAGATAGTAAAGCCTGTATTACACAGCCAGATATGGTAGACCAGGAATGCCCAACTTGTGGCCCTCCAGCAAAACTACAACTCCCAGTATGCCTGGACAGCCTACAGCTATTAGGGCATGCTGGGAATTGTAGTTTTGCAACAGCTAGAGAGTCGCAGGTTGAGCATCACTATGTTAGACGATTGTTGGGAGGGAAGCGTTCCCTCCCAGCAATCGCCTGCTATTACAGCTGCTATTACATGGTGCAATCTCCTCCGCAGCATGGGGAGGAGCGATCACTGTGCCATTGCTGGTCCCCATGCTGTATAGTCTTCCCCTCCTATCCCTTGGTTGAACTTGATGGATTTTTGTATTTTTCAACCGTATTAACTATGTAAGTAAGATGATCGCTAACAAGCATTCATACGAACACTCATTAGCGATCATCTTCAGAAAAATCGGCAGGTGCAGTACAGGCTTTACACATCTCCTTTTCTTAAAAATTTTTTTATTTATTTTTATTGCAGATTTTATATTCTATATACTGGACACGATTATTGGGGCGGTCATTCTGCCTGAGCTGTTCTTAACAGCATTTATAAAGCATTAGACAAATGCTTTAACCACCTCAGCCCACCTAGCTTAAACACCCTTAATGACCAGGCCACTTTTTACACTTCTGCACTACACTACTTTCACCATTTATTGCTCGGTCATGCAACTTATCACCCAAATGAATTTTACCTCCTTTTCTTCTCACTAATAGAGCTTTCATTTGGTGGTATTTCATTGCTGCTGACATTTTTACTTTTTTTGTTATTAATCGAAATTTAACGATTGTTTTGCAAAAAAATGACATTTTTCACTTTCAGTTGTAAAATTTTGCCAAAAAAACTACATCCATATATAAATTTTTCTCTAAATTTATTTTCTACATGTCTTTGATAAAAAAAAAAAATGTTTGGGTAAAAAAAAATGGTTTGGGTAAAAGTTATAGCGTTTACAAACTATGGTACAAAAATGTGAATTTCCGCTTTTTGAAGCAGCTCTGACTTTCTGAGCACCTGTCAAGTTTCCTGAGGTTCTACAATGGCCAGACAGTACAAACACCCCACAAATGACCCCATTTCGGAAAGTAGACACCCTAAGGTATTCGCTGATGGGCATAGTGAGTTCATAGAACATGATGATTTTTTTTTTGGATTTTTTTTTCTTACAAAGTCTCATATTCCACTAACCTGTGACAAAAAATAAAAACTTCTATGAACTCACTATGCCCATCAGCGAATACCTTGGGGTGTCTTCTTTCCAAAATGGGGTCACTTGTGGGGTAGTTATACTGCCCTGGCATTCTAGGGGCCCTAATGTGTGGTAAGTAGTTTGAAATCAAAATCTGTAAAAAATGGCCGGTGAAATCTGAAAGGTGCTCTTTGGAATGTGGGCCCCTTTGCCCACCTAGGCTGCAAAAAAGTGTCACACATCTGGTATCTCCGTACTCAGGAGAAGTTGGGCAATGTGTTTTGGGGTGTCATTTTACATATACCCATGCTGGGTGAGATAAATATCTTGGTCAAATGCCAACTTTGTATAAAAAAAATGGGAAAAGTTGTCTTTTGCCAAGATATTTCTCTCACCCAGCATGGGTATATGTAAAATGACACCCCAAAACACATTGCCCAACTTCTCCTGAGTGCGGAGATACCACATGTGTGACACTTTTTTGCAGCCTAGGTGGGCAAAGGGGCCCACATTCCAAAGAGCACCTTTCGGATTTCACCGGCCATTTTTTACAGATTTTGGGCTGAAAGAAAAAATGAATGGCACAGATTTCTTCATTCGCATCGATCAATGTGGATGAAAAAATCTCTGCCAAAAAAAAAAAAGGAGGGGAAAGGCGTCTGTCAGGACATAGGAGCTCCGCCCAACATCCATACCCACTTAGCCCGTATGCCCTGGCAAACCAGATTTATCCATTCACATCAATCGATGTGGATGAATAAATCATTGCCGGGATTTTTTATTTTTTTTTATATATACAAAGTGTTTACCAAAGTATATGAACACCGCCGCCTCCTCAGTTCATATGCCTCGGCAAACGTATCTTTTACTGCAGAGGAGAAATCTCGTCTTGCAGCGCCGCATACACCGACTTGTGTGTAATCTGATATCAGCGCAATGCTTCTGTCAGAATGCACATCAGTGCTGCAGCTAATCGATCGGTTGGTCCACCTGGAAGGTAAAAAAAACAAAACAAAAAAGAAAAAACCAGGCCGCAACGCAATACATTTTATTAACTTTATAATAACTTTTGAACAGAACATATAAACTTTTTTTTAACTTTTTGAACTGAAAGTTAACTTTTTTGCTTACTGGTGTTTTTTTTTTTTTTTTTACCTTTTATAGGACAAACCTCTTCTTCCCCATGGGACAATGTGCAAAGCGCAAATCGCCCAAAGATGTGGCGAAGTACATTATGCACTTTATCCCAGGTGAAAGGAGAGGTTTGCAGCAGCTGTGAGTAAAAGGGCCCTAATAGCCCTGTGTGCCTGTCCTGTGAGATGCAATCCCTATGCTAAGTGTACCTGTGTGTGGTACTTCCGGAAACACTCTCCAAAGCATAGGGCAGGGTGGTCAGGACAGTCAGGACAGAAATAGTGGGTGTCACGCCTTATTCCACTCCTGCTACAGACACAACATCTTTTTCGGGGTGACGGTTGGGTTGAGGTACCAGGAACGACACTGGGGAAATGTCGCTCGTGTAGACGGCTAACTACACTGGTGGATGGGGCCACGGAAACTTCTGGATACAGGAGGTTCTCGATGATCTCTTCCTGAAATTTGAGGAAGGATCGTGTTCTCCCAGCCTTACTGTAGAGAACAAAACTATTATATGCAGCCAATTGAATCAAATATACAGGCACCTTCTTATACCAGCGTCTGGTGCGTCGGGAAACGAAATACGGAGACAACATCTGGTCATTGAAGTCCACCCCTCCCATGAGCAAATTATAGTCGTGGACACAGAGGGGCTTTTTAATGACACGGGTTGCTCGCTCAATTTGTATTGTCGTGTCTGCGTGAATGGAGGAGAGCATGTAAACGTCACGCTTGTCTCTCCATTTCACCCCGAGCAGTTCTTCGTTACACAAGGCAGCCCTCTCCCCCCTTGCAAGACGGGTGGTAATGAGCCGTTGGGGGAAGCCCACGCGACTAGTTCGCGCGGTGCCACAGCAGCCAATCTGTTCTAGGAACAAATGCCTGAAGAGTGGCACACTTGTGTAGAAATTGTCCACATAAAGATGGTACCCCTTGCCAAATAAGGGTGACACCAAGTCCCAGACTGTCTTCCCACTGCTCCCCAGGTAGTCAGGGCAACCGACCGGCTCCAGGGTCTGATCTTTTCCCTCATAGATCCGAAATTTGTGGGTATAGCCTGTGGCCCTTTCACAGAGCTTATACAATTTGACCCCATACCGGGCGCGCTTGCTTGGGATGTATTGTTTGAAGCCAAGGCGCCCGGTAAAATGTATTAGGGACTCGTCTACGCAGATGTTTTGCTCTGGGGTATACAAATCTGCAAATTTCTGGTTGAAGTGGTCTATGAGGGGCCGAATTTTGTGGAGCCGGTCAAAAGCTGGGTGGCCTCTGGGACGGGAGGTGGTGTTGTCGCTAAAGTGCAGGAAACGCAGGATGGCCTCAAATCGTGCCCTGGACATAGCAGCAGAGAACAAGAAAAATGTTAATTTCGGAAACTTGGACTGGTTTCCTCCGGAAAGGCTGGGCATAAAAGCTTCCCGGGTTGGTGGATATAAATTGAATGGCATACCGATTTGTTTCTGCCACGACTAAGTCCAAGAGCTCCGCAGTCAAGAACAGCTCAAAAAATCCCAGGGCCGAACCGATCTGAGCTGTCTCAACCCGAACTCCAGACTGGGCGGTGAAAGGGGGAACTAATGGTGCGGCTGAAGTTGGTGACTGCCAATCAGGATTTGCCAGCACCTCAGGGACTCTAGGGGGTCTACGGGCCTGCCTGTGCGGTGGCTGCGATGGGGTAACTACTGCACGTGCCACCGTACCAGCTTCAACTGCCCTTCTGGTGCTCGCCACTTCACCATGTTGTACGGCAGTGCTGGTACTAGGTCCAGGGAGGGCTGCGCTGCTGGTGTATGCCTCACCACGTGATCCGACAGCGCCAGCCCCACTCTGCTGCTCTTGAAGCGGATCCTGCGCAACCTGTGGTCTAGCGACACAGGGCCGGGTACGCCTGGTTCTATCAGGGACCTCAACCTCCTCGTCCGAACTTTGGGTCAGACTGCCACTGCTTTCTACAGGTTCATATTATGACCCGCTAGATTCGTCAGATGAGGGTTCCCATTCCTCATCCGACTGGGTCAGAATCCTGTAGGCCTCTTCAGAAGAATACCCCCTGTTTGACATTTGGACTACTAAATTTAGGGGTATTCCCTGAGACTACCCAAGAAAAAAAGCAAGCCTGTCTTACAAAGGGGAGGCTAGCGAAGTACCGGAGGCCGCTGCGATTGATAAAAAATATCAAAACTGATTTTTTTATCGCCGCAGCGCTTGGAAAGTGATTGTGCAGTGATCAAAAAAATATATATTTTTTGTCACTGCGGCGGGGTGGGTGTGGGTGAACGCACGTGTGGGCAACCGATCAGGCTTGATCGGGCAAACACTGCGTTTTGGGTGGAGGGAGAGCTAAGGTGACACTAATACAATTATAGATCTGACTGTGATCAGTTTTGATCACTTACAGATACTATAAAAGTACAAATGCTGATTAGCGATACGCTAATCAGCGAATCAGTGACTGCGGTGTGGTGGGCTGGGCGCTAACTGACACTAAACTACCTAACCAAGGGGCCTAAACTATCCTAAAACCTATCAGTCAATACTGGTGGAAAAAAAAAGTGACAGTTTACACTGATCACTTTTTTCCTTTCACTAGGTGATTGACAGGGGCGATCAAGGGGTGATCAAGGGGTTAATTTGGGTGATGGGGGGTGATCTGGGGCTAAGTGTAGTGTTTGGTGCTACTCACTGTGATGTCTGCTCCTCTGCTGGAAGCAAACCGACGAAAAGGACCAGCGGAGGAGCAGATAAGCCATATAACACATCATATTTACAAATATAATGTGTTATCTGGCTTTTGATTTGATTTTTTGAAAATCGCCAGCCTGCCAGCCACGATCATTGGCTGGCAGGCTGGTGATGAAATACTTCTTTAACTTTTGCCGGCCCGCTTTGAGCCAGAGACAGAACAATTATTAGAAACATTAACAAGAAAAAACTCCTATACCGTAACAGTCTAAACCTGACCATGGGCTGAATTTTCTATCATAAGTAAAGTAATTACAAAGTGTCTCTGTGAACAGTATGCTATAATAAAAGAAAAGGAGAGAAGCAAAGCCATTTGTAAGGCATTTATAGTCTATGGGAAACAATATCCATTAATGCATGTTGTACTGCAATAACAGTACTTATATATCAGTTAACCATTAACGCATTGTATTGCGTCAAGATACCGTGCATTATTATAGTAAATGCGTTGTTCTGTAATATCTACATTAATATAACAGTTTAGTTCCATGCATTGTTCTACCATTGTAAATGTTCAATACCACTGTGCAGTGTATTTGTAGAAGAAAATGGACATTTAATTGCACCTCTGTCTTTAAATCATAGAAAAAACACCTGCAATTTTGCTAGTACCGTTTAATAATCTGTGTACCAAACCCATGACTTTTCATTTATAGGCCTCATAATGAAATGTCTGGTAAACGGAAGACCCGTGAGACCCATGCCTCATCATTTGAGAGTCAGAATGCGGGTTGTTGCTCAAACAGCAGTAGCAGCACCAGCCTTCCGGCCAGTAGTAGTAGCGGTAGGCCACTTTTTTCCTTGCCCCTGACACGAAACACATTATTATCATTGCGGACAAAGAGAATAAGATTGTGGACACATTGGGTCACAGCATTCCTCCTGCTCCTCCTCCTTGCAGCCCCCGAAAAGCTTCTCACTTCCATCATCTCTGTCTTCACTGCCCCCTCCTAGTGGGCTGCCTTCTTTTTTCCTAAGAAGAGGCAAAAAAAAACTAAAACAGACTATGGAAAACACTCAAGAGGGTCTACATGTTGATGCCTTGAATGAGAACAGTCAAGTTTGGACTGCCATGAGGAGGAGGTTCAGGGGGAGGTTAGTGACCCTGTGCATAGCTGTGTTGGTGGTGGTAGTAGCGGCAATGGTAATGACAGCAGTACACATTGCAATTATAGAGCAGAGAATCGGAAGGTCAAACCCACGATGACATATCACAGTCTGATAAAAGTGCTGCGGAGGGTGAGGACTCTGACAATGATTGTATGTTGTTCAAGACCTGGGAGCCGAAGGAGGGTGCTGAGGTGGAGTTGGCATCTGTGGAGAATAGCGGTGGGCATGATAGAAGTAATAAAAAGCAGAGGCAATGCACGTTCAGAATTACCCAAACATCTGCCAAGGACAGATCTACCTTTATTATGGTTAGCTCGGCAACTGGTGATGCCACTGATACTGGCATAAAACATGGCAGACCTAAACGAACCTCGGCTGCCACTGGCTTTGTGTGTGTCTCCTGTCTGGCAGTTTTGCTCCACAGTGCCAAAAGACAAAAGCATTACCATGTGCAAGATCTGCAGTATTAAAATAAGCCATGGGTGTTCAAACGCAAGGATAGGCACTACAGCTCTGTTGCAGCACATGAAGCAGCATCATCAGATATTGTGGGAAATATTTCTCCAAAAAAGCCATCCCTGCCTTGTAGTGTCACATGTCAGAAAAACGCGAGCCAAGCCTTGCAATTGTCACTGTGCCACTGTGGACACCTGCAGCAGCTATTATAGACAGGGACAGTACATGTGTCACTCCTGTGACAGGTCTTAGAAGGTCTGAAAGATTATGTGCACATTAGTGATATGACAGCCTCTTTTGGTTTCACTTTGTCTGTGTGTTGCTGGTATGTCCACACCTCCTGTTCAGGTGTGGATCATGTGACCTTTACCTCTCCCTATTTAATCTGACTTTATCCATCACTGCTTGCTCTGGATAGCTTTATTTGGTTTTGGAAGAGCTGGAGTGTGGTTTGTGTTGAAGTCCTGTTCATCCATCATCCTCAGAAGTTAAGTGTCCCGCTTGTTGTGTTTTCTATTCCCCCCCCCCGGTTGTTTAGTAGGCCTCAGCGAGACGCTAGTTCCTTCACCAGGGAAGGAACGGGCTGTCTCTGCCCTGTCATTACCTTTAGGGCATCCGAGGGTCACCAGGGTTTTCTAGGTTCCTGTGTATAGGCATCTCTACCATCGAGAGGTGCCCATACGGATAGGAGTTAGGGCCAGGAGCAGGGTTTTATAGGTGGTGACCCTTTTCCTTCCCTAGCGGTGAGGCCTAGTGTCTTTACCCTTCCTTCTTGTTGTCTTTTGGTGTTCTCCCCTATTACATCTGTGACAACATGTCATTCACATTTCCAGGCGGGGGCAGATAAATAGATCTGCCATTGCTGATAGTGGCTATTTATCGCCAGCCCCATCATACAATATACTTCTGGACAACCACTGTTTCTTCTGCCAATTAACATTTGGCGAGTATAAATAAGGGCAGGCATTCTACCGCCATGAATGCATAATTTTTGGACACTGGTGCTGAACAAGACACTGTTTCTTATAACATTAACATGTGTGTATAAACAGGGGCAGGGATCTGCCCCTATTAAGGCATAATTTTTGAATGTTTGGTCCCAAAAAACCACTATCTGCCCCTGATAAGGGACAATTTTTGGAACATTTTTTTAATTTTAAAAAGCATAACAAATGTGACTGTACAGTGTGTTTTTAAACATGATGTTTGTTAACACCTTTAACCATGAGTTTACACATGTATGTTCGTGCCACTCTGACATTATTTGCTGTTGCTGTCATTGCGTTCAAGAGCTTAAAGGGGTTGTCTCACTTCAGCAAATGGCATTTATCATGTAAACAAAGTTAATACAAGGCACTTACTAATGTATTTTGATTGTCCATATTGCCTGATTTGCTGCTTTGATTAATTTTTAATCGCATTATCCACTGCTCATGTCCAGGGATTACTATCACCCTGCAATCCAACAGCAGTGGTTGTGCTTGCACACTAAAGGAAAAAAGAGAGAGGCCGTTGCTTTTTCCTCTAGTGTGCAAGCACAACCAGAGCTGCTGGATGCAGGGTGGCCATAACCCCTGGAAATGACCAGTGGATAATGTGCATGAAAAATGAATCAAGCCAGCAAAGGAGGCAATATGGATAATCACAATACATTAGTAAGTGCCTTGTATTAACTTTCTCTACATAAAATGAAGTAAGACAACCCCTTTAAAAGGGCTGATGGGCAAACACAGAGCAAAAATTGGTAAACATTTTGTTTTAAAAAGAGAGAATGACAATATGTAAAAAATCCTAGGAGACCTCAAATTCATAAACAGATTTTCAGGCCAATTAGAGCACAATTTGGCGATGCATAACATTTCTTGACAAATCGGACACAAATGAATTTCAAGAGGTTCGCTCATCTCTACTATGAGTCCATCTTGATTCTGTCTCCTGCAGCGAGGAGAGAGAATGTGCTATGTGAGTGCTTCTCTCTCCTTGCTCTAGCGATGAGTCGGGGTCTCAATACTCAGAGTCCCTCTTATCAAAACATTTTATATGTGGCTATAACATATGAAAAGTTTTTACAAAGTGCAAAGACACTTTAAACTGGGTAATTGTTAACAGATAATAAAAATTGAAAAAGAGCAGGCTTCAAATATATCAGGAATAAATCAATAACTCGATAGTGTTAGTGTCATTATATGGGAGTTCTTTCCAAAAACTGGACAAGTTGTTACTATTAAAGGGGCAGCCTGTTTTAGATAACAAATTTTCCAGCACCTTCATCATCATCATAGAGATCAGCAGCAATGAGAATCTCTCGCTTTGGAGAACTCTGGTCATCATTACACAGAAAACTATTTCAGTGGGAACTATGTAAGTCTACTTTCACACTTGCGTTTTGGCTTTCCGTTTGTGAGATCCGTTCAGGGCTCTCTCACAAGCGGTCCAAAACAGATCAGTTTGCATTCTAAAGCATTCTGAATGGAAAAGGATCCGCTCAGAATGCATCAGTTTGCATCAGTTCAGTCTCCATTCCTCTTTGGAGACGGACACCAAAACGCTGCTTGCAAAGTTTGGGTGTCCGTCTGATGAAACTGAGCCAAATGGATCCGTCCTGGCAAACAATGTAAGTCAATGGGGACGGATCCGTTTTCACTGACACAATCTGGCACAATAAAAAACGGATCCGTCCTCCATTGACTTTCAATAATGTTCAAGACGGATCCGTCTTGGCTATGTTAAAGATAATACAAGTGGATACATTCTGAACGGATGTACAGTACATTACAAACAAGTGTGAAACAACTGAAAATATGTCATATTCTAGGTTCTTCAAAGTAGCCACCTTTTGCTTTGATTACTGCTTTGCACACTCTTGGCATTCTCTTGATGAGCTTCAAGAGGTAGTCCCCTGAAATGGTTTTCACTTCACAGGTGTGCCCTGTCAGGTTTAATAAGTGGGATTTCTTGCCTTATAAATGGGTTTGGGACCATCAGTTGCATTGAGGAGAAGTCAGGTGGATGCACAGCTGATAGTCCTACTGAATAGACTGTTAGAATTTGTATTATGGCAAGAAAAAAGCAGCTAAGTAAAGAAAAACGAGTGGCCATCATTACTTTAAGAAATAAAGGTCAGTCAGTCAGCCGAAAAATTGGGAAAACTTTGAAAGTAAGGGCTATTTGACCATGAAGGAGAGTGATGGGTTGCTGCGCCAGATGACCTGGCCTCCACAGTCACCGGACCTGAACCCAATCAAGATGGTTTGGGGTGAGCTGGACCGCAGAGTGAAGGCAAAAGGGCCAACAAGTGCTAAGCATCTCTGGGAACTCCTTCAAGACTGTTGGAAGACCATTTCAGGGGACTACCTCTTGAAGCTCATCAAGAGAATGCCAAGAGTGTGCAAAGCAGTAATCAAAGCAAAAGGTGGCTACTTTGAAGAACCTAGAATATGACATATTTTTAGTTGTTTCACACTTGTTTGTTATGTATATAATTCCATATGTGTTAATTCATAGTTTTGATGCCTTCATAGTCATGAAAATAAAGAAAACTCTTTGAATGAGAAGGTGTGTCCAAACTTTTGGTCTGTACTGTATATATATATATATATATATATATATGTGTGTGTTGCCTTTCTCTGTTGTTTGTCATTAGGCCTGAGGGAGACTCCTGTTCATCCTTCATTTTGGAGGAACAGGTAGACTCAGTCCTGACATTAGTTCCAGGGTCCTATAGGGTGAGATAGGATTCTAGGTATCCAGTGTGTGAACTTGCCTACCTTTGGGGCCTGTTCATACTGGTAGTCTGTCAGGACTGGAGTTAGGATTTTCTCTAGGAGGTGTCCATCTTCCTTCCCTAGTTTCCAGGCCTTATTCCGGTATCCTCCTTCCCTCCTATGCTCGGGGCAGTGTTTTCCTCCCACACAAGTGTAACAGTAACATCAACCATTGTGAATGGTAAATCCTGTGTTATCTATATACATTATTGCTATTCTTTGTAATCCTGTCTATGATGATAATGAAATGACTTGTGTAAATGATCTCTTTAAAACAAGAAGTGTCAGCCTATTAAGAGGTTTAGCGGTCTGGGTGAAAACTGCAAGACTACAGGTTTTAAAAAATATATAAATAGTGACATGGAAAATAATAAAACAAAATGAATGCATTCATTTCTATGAAGTAGTAAACCAGTATGGCACACTAGGTGATGCTACATGGAGTCGGGATCCCACCCCGTCATATATGATAAAGTAAACTCCAGCAAATAAGTGCATTGGTATTCTTGGTATTTATTGTAACGCGGCAAAATAACACTTTGTGACGTTTCGGCTAGGTAGCCTTACCTAGCCGAAACGTCACAAAGTGTTATTTTGCCGCGTTACAATAAATACCAAGAATACCAACGCAATTATTTGCTGGAGTTTACTTTATCATGCATTCATTTCTATGGGAGTTCCGTTGGTAGCCGATTACAGCACTCGGCTATCTCCAGAATTTCTATAGAGATGAATGAAGTGGCCTCATGCATGCCCTACAAGCAGCTTCATTTATTTCAGGGAGGTGGAAGGGAATACGGGCCCCAGGTCTCATGATCGTGGGGCCTCCAGCAGTAGGACCACCACTGATCTGCTAGTTATCCTGGATAGTGGATAACTTCTAACAACCAGTCTACCTCTTTAAGGAGACAAATAAACAATTATAGTGGACTTCTGGGGGAGCAAGTACTTTTTCAAAGCATTTTTCTGAAGCCAAGGCCAATACTGAATGAATGTGGACAGTGAGGAATTCACATCCAAAGAACCCTTTAAAAGTGTGAAATTAACATAATGGTGCATCCTAAATATCTGCAGTAAAAAGATCAAAAGCGGCTGAGGGCTTACTCATGGAGTGAGAAGGACCTCAGCAGAAGATAGGAATGTACAGCAGTCCTACATCTAACAAACCTAGACCGGCAATTTATGCATGTGAACATACTGTACACCTACCAAAGTGCCAACTAGGATGCACACTATCTGACCGGCATGAGAAAACTAGTACGAGCAGCTCTGGGGCTCGTACTAGTTTTCCGGCCCACAAGTTAAATCCACTGGAGCCCACTGCCGGTGAACTTGTCTGGTGTACCCCAGAGCGATTTGAGCCTGTGATTCCTGATTTTGAAGGCCAACCAGCAATCCAGATTTCCACAGTGGGCTTCACTGAATATGACTTTTTTAGTCATTTTTTCAGTGACCAACTGGTAAATCTAATGGTGGAGCAAACAAACCTGTACGCCCAACAGTTTGTTGCTCAACACCCGGGCTCCTTTTTGGCTAGGCCCGGTGGCTGGACGCCGGTCAGTGCAGCCGAGATGAGGACATTTTGGGGCCTCGTGCTGCATATGGGCCTAGTCAAGAAACCTAGTGTCAGGCATTACTGGAGTGGGGACGTTCTCTACCAGACCCCACTTTACAGTATGGCCATATGGTTTCTACTCTAGGGGGGCTTCAAATGGGACATGGTGTCAAAAAAACAGTCCATCAAAATCTGCCTTCCAAAAAACATATGGCGCACCTTTCCCTCTACGTCCTACTGTGTGCCCATACAATACGGACACATATGGGGTGTTTCTGCAAACTACAGAATCGGGGCAATAAATATTGAGTTTTGTTTGGCTGTTAACCCTTGCTTTGTTACTGGACAAAATGGATTAAAATGGAAAATGTGCCAAAAAATCGAAATTCTGAAATTTTATCTCCATTTGCCATTAACTCTTGTGGAATACCTAAAGGGTTAATGACGTTTGTAAAATCAGTTTTGAATAGCTTGAGGGGTGTAGTTTCTAAAATGGGGTCATTTTTGGGTGGTTTCTATTATGTAAGCCTCGCAAAGTGACTTCAGACCTGAACTGGTCCCTAAAAATTGGGTTTTTGAAAATTTCAGAAAAATTTCAAGATTTGCTTCTAAATTTCTAAGCCTTGTAACATCTCCAAAAAATAAAATATCATTCCCAAAAGGATCCAAACATGAAGTAGACATATGGGGAATGTAAAGTAATAACTATTTTTGGAGGTATTACTATGTATTATAGAAGTAGAGAAATTGAAACTTGGAAATTTGCAATTTTTTAAAAATGTTTGGTAAATTTGGTATTTCTTATAAATAAAAATTTATTTTTTTGACTTCATTTTACCAGTGTCATGAAGTACAATATGTGACTAAAAAACACTCTCAGAATGGCCTGCATAAGTCAAAGAGTTTTAAAGTTATCACCACTTAAAGTGACATTGGTCAGATTTGAAAAAAATGGCCTTGTCCTTAACCTCTTAAGGACATAGGGCGTACAGGTACGCCCTTGTGCCCTAGTACACGTACGCCCTGTGTATTTTCGATCACTGCCGTGCGGCTGGCAGTGATCGGAACCCGGTGCCTGCTCAAATCATTGAGCAGGCACCTAGGCTAAATGCGCGGGGGGGTCCCGTGACCCCCCCATGTCGGCGATCGCGGCAAACCGCAGGTCAATTCAGACCTGCGGTTTGCTGCGATTTCTGAAGTTTCTGGTCCCCGCGGTCCCTGACCGCTGGGATCAGAAACTTTATATGCCTAAAAAAACGTTTTATTCACCCCCCCCCTGCACCCCCGAATGATTTTATGGTGGCGGGAGGTGCAGGGGGAGGGTTGCGGGCGGTGTGGGCGGTGCGGGAGGCGGGCGGTTGGTTTCTAGTGGGTATACCAGGTATACCAGGCGGTTGGTTTCTAGTGGGTATACCAGGGTGCCAGCACATTGCTGGCACCCTGGTATAAACGGCTGACATCTGCGATGCGATGTCAGCCGTTTAACCCTTTCCATACAGCGGTCCGTACGGACCGCTGTATGGAAAAGGTTAACAGCGCAGGGAGCTCCCTCCCTCTCCCATCGGGGGGCTGCTGTGCCTTTGCAGTCCCCCGATGGAGAGGGAGAGAGCCCCCAGACAGCCCCCCGAGAGATCCCCTCCTTACCCTTCCCCGTCTGCGAAGTTCTGACCAGAACTGAGCAGACGGGGAAGGTTCCCATGGCAACAGGACGCCATCCTGCTGTCCATGGTGCTGAACAGATCTGTGCTAAAAGGCATAGATCTGTTCAGTGTAAGTAAAATACAGTGCAGTACAATATATATTGTACTGTACTGTATTATACAGACATCAGACCCACTGGATCTTCAAGAACCAAGTGGGTCTGGGTAAAAAAAAAGTGAATAAAAGTGAAAAAAATGTAAAAATCAAAAAACACATTTATCACTGATAAAAAATGAAAAAAATAAAATTCCCTACACATGTTTGGTAACGCCGCGTCCGTAACGACCTGATCTATAAAACGGTCATGTTACTTTACCCGAACGGTGAACACCATAAAAATAAAAAATAAAAAACTATGATGAAATTGAAATTTTGCCCACCTTACATCACAAAAAAGGTAATAAAAGTGATCAAAAAAGTTGCATGTACGCCAAAATTGTAACAATCAAACCGTCATATCATCCCGCAAAAATCATACCCTACCCAAGATAATCGCCCAAAAACTGAAAAAACTATGGCTCTTAGACTATGGAAACACTAAAACATGATTTTTTTTGTTTCAAAAATGAAATCATTGTGTAAAACTTACATAAATAAAAAAAAAGTATACATATTAGGTATCGCCGCGTCCGTATCGCCCGGCTCTATAAAAACATCACATGATCTAACCCCTCAGATGACCACCGTAAAAAAATAAAAATAAAAACGGTGTAAAAAAAGCCATTTTTTGTCATCTTACGTCACAAAAAGTGTAATAGCAAGCAATCAAAAAGTCATATGCACCCCAAAATAGATGCCAATCAAACCGTCATCTCATCCCGCAAAAAATGAGACCCTACTTAAGATAATCGCCCAAAAACTGAAAAAACTATGGCTCTTAGACTATGGAGACACTAAAACATTTTTTTTGTTTTAAAAATGAAATCATTGTGTAAAACTTACATAAATAAAAAAAATTGTATACATATTAGGTATCGCCTCGTCCGTGACAACCTGCTCTATGAAATTACCACATGATCTAACCTGTCAGATGAATGTTGTAAATAACAAAAAAAAAAACGGTGCCAAAAAAGCTATTTCTTGTTACCTTGCCGCACAAAAAGTGTAATATAGAGCAACCAAAAATCATATGTACCCTAAACTAGTACCAACAAAACTGCCAACCTATCCCGTAGTTTCTAAAATGGGGTCACTTTTTTGGAGTTTCTACTCTAGGGGTGCATCAGGGGGGCTTCAAATGGGACATGGTGTAAAAAAAAACTGTCCAGCAAAACCTGCCTTCCAAAAACCGTATGGCATTCCTTTCCTTCTGCGCCCTGCCGTGTGCCCGTACAGTAGTTTACGGCCACATATGGGGTGTTTCTGTAAACTACAGAATTAGGGCCATAAATAATGAGTTTTGTTTGGCTGTTAACCCTTGCTTTGTAACTGGAAAAAAAATATTAAAATGGAAAATCTGCCAAAAAAGTGAAATTTTGAAATTGTATCTCTATTTTCCATTAAATCTTGTGCAACACCTAAAGGGTTAACAAAGTTTGTAAAATCAGTTTTGAATACCTTGAGGGGTGTAGTTTCTTAGATGGGGTCACTTTTATGGAGTTTCTCCTCTAGGGGTGCATCAGGGGGGCTTCAAATGGGACATGGTGCCAAAAAAACAGTCCAGCAAAATCAGCCCTCCAAAAACCAAACGGCGCACCTTTCACTCTACGCCCCGCTGTGTGCCCGTACAGTAGTTTACGGCCACATATGGGGTGTTTCTGTAAACAGCAGAGTCAGGGCAATAAAGATACAGTCTTGTTTGGCTGTTAACCCTTGCTTTGTTAGTGGAAAAAATGGGTTAAAATGGAAAATTAGGCAAAAAAATGAAATTCTCAAATTTCATCGCCATTTGCCAATAACTCTTGTGCAACACCTAAAGGGTTAACGACGTATGTAAAATCAGTTTTGAATACCTTGAGGGGTGTAGTTTCTTAGATGGGGTCACTTTTAGGGAGTTTCTCCTCTAGGGGTGCATCAGGGGGCTTCAAATGGGACATGGTGTAAATAAACCAGTCCATAAAAATCAGCCTTCCAAAAACCAAACGGCGCACCTTTCACTCTACGCCCCGCTGTGTGGCCGTACAGTAGTTTACGGCCACATATTGGGTGTTTCTGTAAACGGCAGAGTCAGGGCAATAAAGATACAGTCTTGTTTGGCTGTTAACCCTTGGTTTGTTAGTGGAAAAAATGGGTTAAAATGAAAAATTAGACAAAAAAATTAAATTCTCAAATTTCCTCCCCATTTGCCAATAACTCTTGTGCAACACCAAAAGGGTTAACAATGTATGCAAAATCAGTTTTGAATACCTTGAGGGGTTTAGTTTCTTAGATGGGGTCATTTTTGGGTGGTTTCTATAATGTAAGCCTCGCAAAGTGACTTGAGACCTGAACTGGTCCCTAAAAATTGAGTTTTTGTAAATTTCTGAAAAATTTCAAGATTTGCTTCTAAACTTCTAAGCCTTATAACATCCCCAAAAAATAAAATATCATTCCCAAAACAATTCAAACATGAAGTAGACATATGGGGAATGTAAAGTCATCACAATTTTTGGGGGTATTACTATGTATTACAGAAGTAGAGAAACTGAAACTTTGAAATTTGCACATTTTTCCAAATTTTTGTTAAATAAGGTATTTTTTGGTGCAAAAAAAATTATTTTTTTGACTCCATTTTACCAGTGTCATGAAGTACAATATGTGACGAAAAAACAATCTCAGAACGGCCTGGATAAGTCAAAGCGTTTTAAAGTTATCAGCACTTAAAGGGACTCTGGTCAGATTTTCAAAAAATGGCCTGGTCCTAAGGTGTAAAAAGGCTGTGTCCTTAAGGGGTTAAGGTGAAATAAGGCTGTGTGCCAAAGGGGTTAAGCAAGGAAATAACCACGCCAACTCGCTGTTTCTCATCCCCAGATGAGTGTGGACGTAGCCCAAAATACAGTTTGCAGCGCCTCCCTAAACAAAATGAGAATCTGTCTGAGAGGGCAACTTTATGCTCCACATAGGCCTGGTCTCCACCACTACCATTAGGACCAACAGCCTGTGATCTCTGCATCTGCAAGACGGTCGTGCGGAGGTCAGCTACCTCCAAAGACAGCCCTTGCAGCTGACTGCCAGTGCAGCAACAGGATCCATGGCTGCACACAAACAAACAAAAATGATGGTTTTGGCAGTTTATAATGTTACACTTCGGTGTGGGAGGGAAACAACCCAACTGAGCACAGGAGGGAAGGTTGGAACAGGAATCAGGCCTGAGAACTAGGGAAGGAAGATGGACATCTCCTAGTGAAAACCCTAACCAAAATCCTGACTGACTACCAGTAGGAACAGAACCCAAAGGTAGTTAAGTTCATACTACCTGTCCCTCCAAAAGGAAGGACGAACAGGAGTCTTCTACAGGCCTAATACAAACAATAGGGAAAAGCAACACACATAACCCAAACAAAATACAAAAAAGAAAGGAAAGACTTAACTTCAAAGAACCTATGGAAGCACCAGGAACTCAGCTGAGATCCAACCACAAACTATCCACAGGCACAGAAGCTATAAACCGCACAGCATTGTGGGAGAAGCAACTATAAATAAGGAAGGTTAAATTACCACATTAGCAACACCTGGAGGCAAGGGGTGTGTCCATTACCATAAACAACACAGACGCCTATTTATCTACAAGGAAAAGCTGTCAGATCAAACCACGTGTTGCCAGTTTTACAGATCTACTGCCACTCACTGTCGCCGGGACGGCCGTATGTCTTGGTACGTCCGTGACAGTACCTAGCACTAAAAACATATTTGCATACACAATATATTCAGTGCTATACAGAATACAGCGCCACATACCTCTTACATCCAGTGATGTTGCCTCTGATGTAGATGTTCTCTTTCCTCATCTTTTCCTTTCAGACTAGACCCCCATGATGATTTTTCACCCATCTCTTTTCTCTGCAGTTTGACAAAAAGACATCTTTGGCTCCTACTTTTCCATCCTCCTCCTACCTTCTGAACAACTCATCCTGCCACCCCCAATACTCTGCCCACTGTGCTCCCCAATACTATAATACAGAAACAGATAATCCACCTTATAATACTAGTACCACACAGATAGTACCCCCAATACTGTGCCCGCTGTGCTCCCAATACTATACTACAGAAACAGATAATCCCCATGATAACACTAGTTCCACAAAGATAGTGCCCCTTCAATAATTATTGGCACACACTGCCCTAAAATAGATGCACCCAGCAAATAGTGCCCCTGACTAATAGTGTAAACATTAAGTCTAGCCCCTTAAGGACTCAGCCCTATTTCACCTTAAGGACTTGGCCATTTTTTGCAAATCTGACCAGTGTCACTTTAAGTGCTCATAACTTTAAAACGCATTGACTTATCCAGGCCGTTCTGAGATTGTTTTTTCGTCACATATTGTACTTCATGACACTGCTAAAATTGGGTCAAAAAAGTTAATTTTTTTGCATAAAAAAATACCATATTTACCAAAAATTTAGAAAAATTAGCAAATTTCAAACTTTCAGTTTCTCTACTTCAGTAATACATAGTAATACCCCCAAAAATTGTGATTACTTTACATTCCCCATATGTCTACTTCATGTTTGTAGCATTTTGGGATTGATATTTTATTTTTTGGGGATGTTATAAGGCTTAGAAGTTTAGAAGCAAATCTTGAAATTTTTCAGAAATTTACAAAAACCCAATTTTTAGGGACCACTACAGGTCTGAAGTCACTTTGCGAGGCTTACATAATAGAAACCGCCCAAAAATGACCCCATTCTATAAACTACACCCCTCAAGGTATTCAAAACTGATTTTACAAACTTCGTTAACACTTTAGGTGTTGCACAAGAGTTATTGGCAAATGGGGATGAAATTTGCGAATTTCTTTTTTTTGCCTAATTTTCCATTTTAACCCATTTTTTCCACTAACAAAGCAAGGGTTAACAGCCAAACAAGACTGTATCTTTATTGCCCTGACTCTGCTGTTTACAGAAACTCCCCATATGTGGCCGTAAACTACTGTACGGGCACACAGCGGGGCGTAGAGTGAAAGGTGCGCCGTTTGGTTTTTGGAGGGCTGATTTTGCTGGACTGTTTTTTTGGCACCATGTCCCATTTGAAGCCCCCCTGATGCACCCCTAGAGGAGAAACTCCATAAAAGTGACCCCATCTAAGAAACTACACCCCTCAAGGTATTCAAAACTGATTTTACAAACTTTGTTAACCCTTTAGGTGTTGCACAAGATTTAATGGAAAATAGAGATACAATTTCAAAATTTCACTTTTTTGGCAGATTTTCCATTTTAATATTTTTTTTCCAGTTACAAAGCAAGGGTTAACAGCCAAACAAAACTCATTATTTATGGCCCTGATTCTGTAGTTTACAGAAACACCCCATATGTGGTCGTAAACCGCTGTACGGGCACACGGCAGGGCGCAGAAGGAAAGGAATGCCATACGGTTTTTGGAAGGCAGATTTTGCTGGACTGGTTTTTTTGACACCATGTCCCATTTGAAGCCCCCCTGATGCACCCCTAGAGTAGAAACTCCAAAAAAGTGACCCCATTTTAGAAACTACGGGATAGGGTGGCAGTTTTGTTGGTACTAGTTTAGGGTACATATGATTTTTGGTTGCTCTATATTACACTTTTTTGTGCGGCAAGGTAACAAGAAATAGATTTTTTGGCACGTTTTTTTTTTTTGTTATTTACAACATTCATCTGACAGGTTAGATCATGTGGTAATTTTATAGAGCAGGTTGTCACGGACGCGGCGATACCTAATATGTATACAATTTTTTTTATTTATGTAAGTTTTACACAATGATTTCATTTTTAAAACAAAAAAAATGTTTTAGTGTCTCCATAGTCTAAGAGCCATAGTTTTTTCAGTTTTTGGGCGATTATCTTAAGTAGGGTCTCATTTTTTGCGGGATGAGATGACGGTTTGAGTGGCACTATTTTGGGGTGCATATGACTTTTTGATCACTTGCTATTACACTTTTTGTGACGTAAGATGACAAAAAATGGCTTTTTTTACACCGTTTTTATTTTTATTTTTTTACGGTGGTCACCTGAGGGGTTAGGTCATGTGATATTTTTATAGAGCCGGTCGATACGGACGCGGCAATACCTAATATGTATACTTTTTATTTATTTATTTAAGTTTTACACAATGATTTCTATTTTGAAACCAAAAGAATCATGTTTTAGTGTTTCCATAGTCTAAGAGCCATAGTTTTTTCAGTTTTTGGGCGATTATCTTGGGTAGGGTATGATTTTTGCGGGATGAGATGACGGTTTGATTGGTACTATTTTGGCGTACATGCAACTTTTTTGATCACTTTTATTACCTTTTTTGGGAAGTAAGGTGGGCAAAATTTCAATTTCCTAATAGTTTTTATTTTTTTATTTTTATGGCGTTCACCGTGCGGGGAAAGTAACATGACCGTTTTATAGATCAGGTCGTTACGGACGCGGCGATACCAAACATGTGTAGGGAATTTTATTTTTTTCATTTTTAATCAGTGATAAATGTGTTTTTGGATTTTTACTTTTTTTTCACTTTTTTTCACTTTTTTTTTGACCCAGACCCACTTGGTTCTTGAAGATCCAGTGGGTCTGATGTCTGTATAATACAGTACAGAACAATATATATTGTACAGTACTGTATTTTACTTACACTTTGTCTGAACAGATCTCTGCCTTTAGCACAGATCTGTTCAGCACCATGGACAGCAGGATGCCTGAGAGGCGTCCTGTTGCCATGGGAACCTTCCCCGTCTGCTCAGTAGTTGTCAGAACTTCGCAGACGGGGAAGGGTAAGCACAGGGCTGAGGGGGGCTGTCTGGGGGCTCTCTCCCTCTCCATCGGGGGGCTGCAAAGGCACAGCAGCCCCCCGATGGGAGAGGGAGGGAGCTCCCTCTTACTGTTAACTTTTTCCATACAGCGGTCCGTACGGACCGCTGTATGGAAAGGGTTAAACGGCTGACATCGCATCATCGATGTCAGCCGTTTATACCAGGGTGCCAGCAATGTGCTGGCACCCTGGTATACCCACTAGAGACCAACGATTATACATGGGGAGGCGGGCGGGGGATCGCGATCCCGCCTGCCGCACCGCCCGCCTCCCGCACCGCCCCCACCGCCCACAACTCTCCCCCTGCACCACCCGCCGGCAAAAAATCATGCAGGGGTGCAGGGGGGGGTCAGGGCCCGCGGGGATCAGAAACTGCACAAAGCGCAGCAAACCGCAGGTCTGAATTGACCTGCGGTTTTCTGCGATCGCCGATGCGGGGGGGTCAAATGACCCCCCCCTGCATTGTTACGGGATGCCGGCTGAATGATTTCAGCCGAAATCCCGTTCCGATTAACCCCTCGGGCGCCGGAATACAGATTTCAAGTTATGACGTACTGGTACGTCATGGGTCCTTAAGGACTCGGGATCCATGCCGCACCGATACGTCCTAAGTCCTTAAGGGGCTAGGGATGAGCGAATCGACTTCGGATGAAACATCCGAAGTCGATTTGCATAAAACTTTGTTCTAATACTATACGGAGCAGGAGTTCCGTACAGTATTAGAATGTATTGGCTCCAAAAATTAATTTGTACTGTAAAAAAAACATTTCCCGAACTCGGGTTCGGTTCCAAGTGGTATTCTCCCCTTCCCCATTGTGTCCCCCATAATGTGCCAGTATAAAATCCCCCCCCCCCATAGCGCTCCTTCCCCTTCACCATAGTACCCCCATAATGTGCCCATATAAAATGCCCCACATAGTGTTCTCCCCCCAATTCCATAGTGCCCCCATAATGTGCCAGAATAAGATTCCCCCATAGTGTCCCCCATTATGCGCCAGTATAAATGCCCCTTCATAGTGCCCCCATAATGTGCCAATATAATATGCTTCCATAGTGTTCTTTCCCCCCCTCCAACACCATAGTGCCCCTAAAATGTGACAGTATAAGATGCCCCATAGTGCCCCCATGATGTGCCAGTAATGCACCCAGTAGATGCTCCCATAGTTTCCCTTATGATGTCCCAGTAGATGCCCACATAGTACCCCCATGAAGTGCCAGTAATTCCTCCAGTAGATGCCCCCATAGTGTCCCCCATGATGTGCCAATAATGCCCCTATGGTGTCCCCATGATGTGCCAGTAGATGCCCCCATAGTGTCCCCCATGATGTCCCAGTAATGCCCCCAGTAGATGCCCCCACAGTGTCCCCCATGATGTGCCAGTAATGCTCCCAGTATATGCCCCCACAGTGTCCCCCATGATGTGCCAGTAGATGCCCCCATAGTGTCCCCCATGATGTGCCAGTAGATGCCCCCATAGTGTCCCCCATTATGTTCCAGTAATGCCCCTATAGTGTCCCCCATGATGTGCCAGTAGATGCCCCCATAGTGTCCCCCATGATATGCCAGCAATGCCCCCAGTGGATATCCCCATAGGTTCCCCCATGATGTGCCAGTAATGCTCCCATAGTGTTCCCCATGATGTGCCAGTAGATGCCCCCATAGTATCCACCAGAATGTGCCAGTAGATGCCCCCATAGTGTCCCCAATGATGTGCCAGTAATGCCCCCATAGTGTCCCCCATCATGTACCAGTAATGCCCCATAGAGTCCCCCATCATGTGCTAGTAATTGTCCCATAGTATCCCCCATCATGTGCCAGTAATGCCCCCATAGTATAACCCATCATGTGTCACTAATGCCCCCATATTATTCCCCATCATGTGACGGTAATGCCCCCATCATGTGCCAGTAATGCCCCCATAGTGTCCTCATCATGTGCCAGTAATGCCCCCATATTGTCCCCATCATGTGCCAGTAATTCCCCCAGTTGATGCCCCCCTCATCATGTGCCAGTAATGCCCCCATAGTGTCCCCCATCATGTGCCAGTAATGCCCCCATATTGTCCCCATCATGTGCCAGTAATGCCCCCATACTGTTCCCCATCAGGTGCCAGTAATGCCCCCCATAGTGTCCACCATCATGTGCTAGTAATGCCCCCCATAGTGTCCACCATCATGTGCCAGTAATGCCCCCATATTGTCCCCATCATGTGCCAGTAATTCCCCCAGTTGATGCCCCCCTCATCATGTGCCAGTAATGCCCCCATAGTGTCCCCCATCATGTTCCAGCAATGCCCCCATATTGTCCCCCATCATGTGCCAGTAATGCCCCCATAGTTTCCCCCATCATGTGCCAGTAATTCCCCCAGTTGATGCCCCCATAGAGCACCACATAAAAGAAACAAAAAACACTAAGGCTGGGTTCACACGGGAAAAGATGCAGTTGCGTTGCAGGAACATGCACGATTTTTCCCCGCGAGTGCAAAGCGTTTTAATGCGTTTTGCATCCGTGTGAGAAAAATCGGCATGTTTGGTACCCAGACCCGAACCCGGACTTCTTCACAGAAGTTCGGGTTTGGGTTCAGAATTCTGTAAATTTTATTATTTTCCCTTATAACATGGTTATAAGGGAAAATAATAGCATTCTTTAATACATAATGCTTAGTAGAAGGTCAATTGAGGGTTAAAAAAAATAAAAAAAATTAATTCACCTCCTCCAATTGATCGCGTAGCTGCCGGTCTCCTGTTCTTTCTTCAGGACCTGTCAAAGGACCTGTGGTGACATCACTGAGCTCATCACATGGTCCATCACCATGGTGATGGATCATGTGATGTATCATGTGATGAGCACAGTGTTATGTGGGAAAAATAAGGCATGTTATAAGGGAAAATAATACAGTGAATAGACTTTTATCCTAACAACCATGCGTGAAATTCGCACATCATCCGCACTTGCTTGTGGATGCTTGCGATTTTCACACAGCCCCATTCACTTCTATGGGGCCTGTGTTGAATGAAAAACGCACAATATAGAGCATGCTGCGATTTTCACGCAACGCAGAAGTGTGAAAATCACCGCTCATCTGAACAGCCCCATAGAAATGAATGGGTCCGGATTCAGTGAGGGTTCACCTCACGCATTGCACCCGCGCGGAAATCTCGCCCGTGTGAAAGGGGCCTGATACTTACCTCAATGCTGGCAGCGATGCAGGCCTCTTCCGGCCTGTGTCCCGCGCAGTACAAATCTCGGCTCAGGCGGACGCGATGATGTCATCGCTCCGCCTGCGCCAGCCTCCTCTATTAGAGGAGCAGGAAAGGGAGACGCCTCTCCCTTGCTCTGCTGCAACATTAATCTGTATTGCTCATTTCCCCCTGACCTGCTGCCGCCGCTGCCAAGCTCCAGATCGGGATTCAGCCAGCAGCACGGTTCTCCGATCCGTCTGTAAATTTAACAACCGGATCTGGAGAACCGGAGGGAACCGGACACAGGCGGGATGGCACCTTTCTTTACAAGTTGATAGGCTTTATTCTCCCTAAACTTATTCAAGTCTTTGACAAATTATCTGTGTTTGCGTTCTTTCAACAGATTTTGAAACTTCTCTACTGACGTCTGTAAAGACGCTTCATGTTTTTTTCAAATCCGGGTCAGTGTCAAACTTCAGAACCTTCTCTTTCAAATCACGCTATTTGTCAGATGTTTTCTCAAACAAGATCTTTTCTTCCTCTAAGAGAATTCTCATAAGATTTAGATCCACTTACCCCCAAGAGACCATCTGAGGAAGCACAGACACATATTCTCCTTATTTCCACCTTTGATGTGGCTAACGTAGAAGTTAAAACAATCTTGAACAAATACTGGCCCATTTTATTGATGGACTCTGAGGTGAGGCACACCATTTCTCCCTACCCGAGTGTCACCTATCGTAGAGTAGGAGTCTTAGGGATCTGCTGGTACATAGCCACTATGTGGCTCCGGTTGGAACTGGCACCTGGCTTGATCGCCGTCCCATGGGTATGTTTAGTTGCAGAGGATGCAAAGCATGCAACTTCATCTCTACCTCTAAAACAGTCACATGCTCCGCAACGAACCAAATCTTTACTATATGCGATTTTATTAATTGCAAAAGCAAAGGCGGTGGTGTATATCTGCCAGTGCCCGTGCCCTAAGGACTACATTGTAAAGACCTATAGAGAGCTGAGGAGAATGGTATGTGAGCACATCAATGATGTTCGCAAAAAGAACATTACGCCTGTAGCTAGTCACGTAATTGAACATCATGCGGGTGACCCCCGGGTCATGAAGTTTTCAGCCTTGGAATTGATCCCTTCCTCCCCGAGAAGGGGAGACTGGGATAGGAAAATCCTCCAAAAAGAACCAGAGTGGATCTACAGATGCCGATTAGTGATGATCGAGCACCAAAGTATTCGGGTGTTCGGGCCGAACACATTGCTATATTCATGTGCTCGGCCGAGCACCCGAGTATAATGGAAGTCAATGAGAGACAACCAGGCACCCCCTTCTCTAAAGAGGGGAGGGTGCCTGGTCCATTGGAAAAGGTCAGAAAGTGACAGAAACACCACCGAAATGGATCGGGAACATCATGGGGACGATGTCTGGATGCATCTTGGACTCCCAGATCGCTGCTGGGAACTATGTTGTCCTAGTTGTACGCCACTTTTACAGACTGACAAAAATACGCACAAAACCCCCCAAAAAATCTGTTTTACAGGAAAAATTGTTAGGAAACATTCTTTCCTGTATATTCAATTGTATATAAAATGCAAGTGCTGCACTAAAATTACAAGGAAGAGGTACTTCGTTGCAACCTGTATATCACATAAAGGAGAGCCTCATTCACATTGTGGTACAATTGTTCATGTAGTGGGAGTATGCACTAAGTGAAAGTGCTGCCAAAAATTACAAGGAACCAGCACTCCAATACACCTTTTGTTACACATAAAAGAGGGCATCATACACAGCCTTGAAAAGTTATGATTGATGGCTGTCACAGCCAGACAGCTGAGAAGCGCTCACAGGAGCTTTTCAGATCCTCCTCCTTGAATTTCTTTGTTTTGGTTTAGTTTCTCATCTCATTAGTCTATCTCAGCTGTCATGTAGTTGGACTGATTGCTGCCGTTTAAGTTCCTCCCCATAATGCAGTAGTGTGCGGCTGATACAACTTCCTGGAGTGTGTGTGCATGCTGTTCCCAGTTCCCAGTTCCCAGTCGTCTGCAAGATAAGTGCTGTTTATGTATTTATGATTTTCTCTTTTCTGGATCCAGGTGACCCTGACTCCCTCCTTGTCAGTGTAGGGAGCCGGTGGTCGTGTCCCCTCACTATTGTAGGGTCTTCAGGTAATAGATAGCCGAAGGAACGTGGATATGCGCCCATCCACCTTTGGGGTGTTCGCATAGGCTGAGCAGTGAGGGAGAGTGGCAGGTCTATTGCAAGGGTCTCCCTTTGTTCCTTAGTTGTGGATCCAGAGAGGTATTGTCTTGTTTCCTGTACACCATCCGTGACAATGGCCTGCTGGTGACCCTCAAAAACATTTGGAGCAAGGGCCTGCTGATCTGACCATCTAAAACATTAGGGGCGAGGGCCTGGTGCCGCATTGGTGACTCTAAATAACCTCTGGCCGATTGCACGTCCCTGTGATGGCGACAATCCATTCGGATGTCTGCCCTATCAACTTTCGATGTTCTTTTCTGTGCCTACCATGGTGATCACGGGTAATGGGGAATCAGGATTCCATGCCAGAGAGGGATCTTGAGAAAGGGATACCACATCCAAGGGAGGTCAATGGCTGAAATCTGATTGGGTGGAGAGGGTGGGTCAAGTCATTATAGCAGAAACATGCAAAGAAGGCAGCAGGCGCGGCAATTACCCACTCCTGTCTCGGGGAGGTAGTGACGATAAATAACAATACAGGACTCTTAAGATGCCCTGTTATTGGAATGAGTAATAAAAAATTACAGGGAATGTCACTGTGGTATTTTGGATGAGGAAACGTTATACAGGAGAGGCCCTGCTGCCGCTTTGTTGACTCTAGATAACTTCTGCCGGATCGCACATACCCGTGACGTCCACAATCCATTTGGATTTCTTCCATATCAACTTTCGATGTTCTTTTAAGCGCCTACCATGGTGATCACGGGTAACGGGGAATCAGGGTTCCATGCCGTAGAGGGAGCCTGATAAACGGCTATGGCTACTACTTCAAAGCAAGGCAGCATGAGTTGCGGGCCTGCATGTGAGCTGACCCTGTAAAAGATTCGAGTTGCGGGCCTGCAGGTGAGCTGAACCAGTAAAATATTTTAGGTGCGGCCTGCTGGTGAGCTGAGGTGGAACCAACAAACCCAACTTGATTTTGATGGCTGCATTAATCCGTAGGTGACCGTCATACAGCTCTACAGATTTGTTTCCACCTGCATCTTTCTAAACAATCTGTGGCCTCAGTCTTTTATCCAGACTTAGTCATTAAGCCACTATGTGGCCTCCTCATGCTGTCATCTCCATACCATGTCACCTTGCCACTCATTTTTTCACGATACAGTACAGACCAAAAGTTTGGACACACCTTCTCATTCAAAGAGTTTTCTTTATTTTCATGACTATGAAAATTGCAGATTCACACTGAAGCCATCAAAACTATGAATTAACACATGTGGAATTATATACATAACAAACAAGTGTGAAACAACTGAAAATTGTCATATTCTAGGTTCTTCAAAGTAGCCACCTTTTGCTTTGATTACTGCTTTGCACACTCTTGGCATTCTCTTGATGAGCTTCAAGAGATAGTCCCCTGAAATGGTTTTCACTTCACAGGTGTGCCCTGTCAGGTTTAATAAGTGGGATTTCTTGCCTTATAAATGGGGTTGGGACCATCAGTGGCGTTGAGGAGAAGTCAGGTGGATGCACAGCTGATAGTCCTACTAAATAGACTGTTAGAATTTGTATTATGGCAAGAAAAAAGAAGCTAAGTAAAGAAAAACGAGTGGCCATCATTACTTTAAGAAATGAAGGTCAGTCAGTCAGCCGAAAAATTGGGAAAACTTTGAAAGTAAGGGCTATTTGACCATGAAGGAGAGTGATGGGGTGCTGCGCCAGATGACCTGGCCTCCACAGTCACGGGACCTGAACCCAATCGAGATGGTTTGGGGTGAGCTGGACCGCAGAGTGAAGGCAAAAGGGCCAACAAGTGCTAAGCATCTCTGGGAACTCCTTTAAGACTCTTGGAAAACCATTTCAGGGGACTACCTCTTGAAGCTCATCAAGAGAATGCCAAGAGTGTGCCCAAAGCAAAAGGTGGCTACTTTGAAGAACCTAGAATATGACATATTTTCAGTTGTTTCACACTTGTTTGTTATGTATATAATTCCACATGTGTTAATTCATAGTTTTGATGCCTTCATAGTCATGAAAATAAAGAAAACTCTTTGAATGAGAAGGTGTGTCCAAACTTTTGGTCTGTACTGTACTTCTGATGCTGATGCTGCTTAAAAGGTCTTAAACTGATCACCAGGCCCACAATTTAATTAAGATTTTGTAATCGATAAACCCAACTTTCTTTTGTTGGCTGCATCAGTGGCATAGCTAGAATTGACTGGGCCCCACAGCAAATTTTTGAATGGGGCTCCATCCCTCAGTAATTTTTTAGCGACCCCTTCCATTCATGCCTCCCCCATTCCTGTGGCTAGTAAAGATCGCTCTCTCAGACTAGGGCAGGCAGCTGTTTCATCAGTTTTATACACTGTCTATAATGACACTGTATATAATTTCATTGTGTAATACTGTTGAGGGGGCCCTAACCAAATCCTTTAGTCCTCCTCCTCGTGGATGGACCCCTTCTGGGTCAGGACCCCAAAGCTGCAGCTTCCCCTGCTTCCTCTATAGCTACGGCCCTGGTCTGCATTAATCTGCAGGTAATGGTGATACAACTCCACAGATTGTTTCTATCTGCATCTTTCAAAACAATCTGTGGCCTCAGTCTTTTATCCAGACTATGTCATTATCCAGACTATGTGGCCTCCTCATGCTGCCATCTCCACACCATGTCAGCTTGCCACTTATTTTTATCGCCATGCTGCTGCAGCTTAAAAGGGCTTAAAGTGATTACCAGGACCACAATCTAATTAAGGTTTTACGCACAAAACCAAAGTAAAATATCGATTTTATAGGAAAATTTGATTGAAAACATTCTTTTCTGTATATTTACTTGTATTTAAAATGCAAGTCCTGCCAAAAATTACAATGAAGAGGCATTCCGATACAACCTGTATATCACATTCACATTGAGTTGCGGGCCCGCAGGTGAGCTGACCCTGTAAAAGATTTTAGGTTTGGGCCTGCAGGTGAGCTGACCCTGTAAAAGATTTGAGTTGCAGGCATGCAGGTGAGCTGACCAATAATATATTTGAGGGCCTGCTGCTGAGCTGACCCTCTAAAACATTAGGGGCGAGGGACTGCTGCTGAACTCACCCTCTAAAACATTAGAGGCGAGGGCCTGCTGGTGAGCTGACCCTATAAAAAAAAATGTGAGTTGAGGGCCTGCAGTTGAGCTGACCCTATTAAAAAAAATTAGAGTGGAGGGAATATAGACAATCTGGATGAGGAGGAGGAGGAGGAAGAGGAGGAGGAGGAGAAAACAAGATTCAACCATATACTCTTTCTTTGTGGTGGAAAAGGTGCATGGGAATACACTACAGTAGATCGAGTACATTATAAATGATAGATTGAAATTGCCTTTATGTTCATCATCAGCTCAGCTCTCCTCTGGTGGAGTTGAGAGGTCAGGGGCAATCCAGGCCTTGTTCATTTTTATCTGAGTCAACCTGTCAGCATTGCCAGTGAACAAGCGGATACGCTTGTTCTGTTATAGTGCCACCAGCAGCACTAAATAAACGCTCAGACAAAATACTGGCGGCAGGGCAGGCCAGCACCTCCAAGGCGTAGAGTGCAAGTTCGTGCCACGTGTCCAGCTTGGACACCCAGTAGTTGTAAGGCACTGAGGGATCATTTAGGATGCTGACATGGTCTGCTATGTATTCCTTCACCATCTTCCAAAACTTTTCCCTCCTTGTACCACTAGGCCGCGCTTCAGGTTGAGATTGCTGGCGGAGTGTCATGAAAGTGTCCCATGCCTTGGAGAGTGTTGCCTTTGTTGGAACTGCTGTGTGTTCCCCTTGTCTCCCTTCCTCGGTTGCCTAAGGAAGTACGGACTTTGCCGCCAGCTTTGTCAGATGGAAAATTTTGGTGCAATTTTCCAACAAGGATCTTCTGGTATTCCACCATTTTGCTCGTCCTTTCCACCACAGGAATGAGAGATGAGAAGTTCTCTTTGTAGCAGGGGTCGAGAAGAGTGAACACCCAGTAATCCGTGTTATCTAAAATGCGTATAAAGCGAGGGTCGCTGGAAAGGCAGCCTAACATGAAGTCAGCCATGTGTGCCAGAGTACCAACAGGCATCAGGATGACTCTCCATCTCCTCCTCCTCCTCCTCTTCTGCCCATCCACACTGAACAGATGGAATTAAAGTTCCATGGGTACTGCCCTCTCTAGCAGAGGCAACTGTCTCCAGCTCCTCCTCCTCCTCTTCATGGTCCAATTCGCACTGAGAAGACGAACTGAGGGTGGGCTGGCTATCACCCTGTGTAATGTCCTCCCCCATTTCCTCATCTGCCACATTCAGAGCGTAGTCCTTAATTGTGAGCAGCGATCGTTTGAGTAGACACAGCAGTGGGATGGTTACGCTGATAATAGCGTTATCGCCAGTAACCATCTGTGTGGATTCATTAAAGTTTTATAAAACCTCACTGAGGTCTGACATCAATGCACACTCCTCGCTTGTGAATAGTGGCAGTTGACTCGAAAGGCGACGACCATGTTGCAGCTGGTATTCCACAACTGCCCTCTGCTGCTCACAAAGCCTGGCCAACATGTGGAACGTAGAGTTCCAGCGTGTGCTCACGTCACACAACAGTCGGTGAGCTGGAAGCCGCAAGCGCTGCTGCAGCGTTGACAGACCGGCTGAAGCTGTGGACGACTTGTGGAAATGGGCCCACATGTGGCGCGCCAGCACTAGTAGCTCTGGCAAATTGGGGTAGGTTTTGATAAACCGCTGAACCACTAAGTTTAAGACTTGGGCTAGGCATGGGATGTGTGTCAGGTTGCCGAGCTCCAAAGCCGCCACCAAGTTACGGCCATTGTCAGACACAACCATGCCTTGTTGTAGGTTGAGTGGCGAGAGTCACAGCTTGGTTTGGTCCCTTATACCCTGCCACAGCTCTGCGGCGGTGTGCTGTTTGTCCCCTAAACAGATCAACTTCAGCACGGCCTGTTGACGCTTACCCACAGCAGTGCTACACTGCTTCCAGCTAGTGACTGATGGCTGACTGCTGCTGGAGGTGGAAGTGGTGGAGGAGGCGGCGGAGGAGGAGGAGAAGTGGGGGTTGGAGCCAGTAATATAGCTGCTGGCGGAGACCCTGATGGACGTAGGGCCCGCAATCCTGGGTGTAGATAGCACCTGTACCATCCCAGGGTACGACTCACTCCCGGCCTCCACAACATTCACCCAGTGAGCGGTCAGGGAAATGTAGCGTCCCTGGCCACCAACACTTGTCCATGTGTCCGTGGTTAAGTGGACCTTCCCAGGAACTGCGTTGGTCAGGGCACGGGTGATGTTCTGGGACACATACTAATGTAAGGCACGGCATACCGTGAAAAATACTGGCGGCTGGGGACTGTGTACCGAGGGACGGCCGCCGACATCAGGCTGCGGAAGGCCTCAGTGTCCACAAGCCTAAATGGCAACATTTCAAGGGCCAATAAATTCGAAAGTTGCGCGTTTAGTGCTATGGCCTGTCTGGGTATTTGTGCTTGCGTTCAAATGACCGTGTTATGGACATTTGGACGCTGCGCTGAGACAGGGAAGTGGATGTTGTTGCTGATGGTTCCTGCAAAGGCCCAGGTGCAGGGCGAGGGGCATCCAAGACTGCGCCTTTGACAGGGGATTGGCCAGTAGTGCGTAACACAGGGGAAGAGGAGGCAGTGGTGTGACCCGCAGACCCAGATTGTGGACCCAGGCGTTCGGCCCACTTCTTAGGGTGCTTGGATGCCATGTGGCGGATCATGCTGGTGGTGGTGAGGTTGCTAGTGTTCACGCCCCTGCTCATTTTGGCACGCACAGGTTGCAAACTAACACTCTTTTGTCGTCTGCACTTTCCTCAAAAAAGCGCCATACTGCGGAACACTGACCCCTTGGTAAGGTAGAATTATGCATGGGCGTGCTCGGTGTAACGGTTGCGGGCCTGTTTGGTGTGGGCCAACTTCTCCTTTTTGCCACCCCACTGCATCTTCCGGCCTGTTGCGGTGCTGCGGATCCCTCCCCCTCTGTACTGCTGTCCTCGCTCGACTTTTCACCTTCCCATGTTGGGTCAGTGACCGTATCGTCAACCACCTCCTCTTCCACTTCCTGACTCTGCTCATCCTACTGACTTGACCTAACCACAACCTCAGTGATTGGTAACTGTGTCTCATCATCATCCACCTCGTGAACGAATGATTGCTCGTGAACGAATGATTGCCGTTCACCACTGTCATCTTCTTGAGACTGTGAAGGATCAAGAGGTTGGGAATCAGGGCACAATATCTCAGGTCCCTCTTCAAGCGTGCTGGGCGCGAGGGCCAAATGTAATAGTGGCGCTGGATAGAGCTCCTCGGAATATCCGAGTGTGGGATCACTCGTTTTGGCAAGCCTCTCCATGGTGGGAGGAAGGATGATCAGAGAGAGGATTCGGTTGACCAGACTCTTGGCTACAGAGACTGGGCTTGGTGGAAGAGAGGGTGGTGCTTAACCGACTGGAAGCATTATCGTCAGCAATCCAACTGACCAACTGTTCACACTGGTCCGACTTGGAAAGTGTTGTCTTGCGCCGCCCAGCTAAGTTGGACATGAAGCTGGGTACGGTGGATGTTATATTTTTTTTTCTGGTGCACTGGCAGCAGGCACAGTTTCATTGCGCCCAGGGCCATGGCTTCTACGTGCACCATCAGCATCATGCCCACTTCCCCGTCCCTTAGTGCTCGCCTTCTTCATATTAATGGTTTTGTCACTAGATGTGGCAAAGATTGTTTTACAGTCCGCTAAAGACACCGTTTTCTGATGCAGGACAGTATATGTCACAGAAACACACAGAATATGAACACTAGATTAGGCCCAGATTTTTGGAATTTGCAAAACAAACTCAGTTTTTGGATGCAGGACAGTATATGTCACAGAAACACACAGAATATGGACACAAGATTAGGCCCAGATTTTTTGAATTTGCCCTAAAGAAACAGTTTTTGGATGCAGGACAGTATATGTCAAAGAAACACACAGAATATGGACACTAGAATAGGCCAAGATTATTAGAATTTGCCCTAAAGAAACAGTTTTTGGATGCAGGACAGTATATGTCACTGAAACACACAGAATATGGACAGTAGATTAGGCCCAGATTATTGGAATTTGCCCTAAAGAAACAGTTTTTGGATGCAGGGCAGTATATGTCACAGAAACACACAGAATATGGACACTAGATTAGGCCAAGATTATTAGAATTTGCCCTAAAGAAACAGTTTTTGGATGCAGGACAGTATATGTCACAGAAACACACAGAATATGGACACTAGACTAGGCCCAGAGTATTGGAATTTGCCCTAAAGAAACAGTTTTTGGATGCAGGACAGTATATGTCAAAGAAACACACAGATTATGGACAGCAGATTAGGCCCAGATTTTTGGAATTTGCCCTAAAGAAACAGTTTTTGGATGCAGGACAATATATGTCACAGAAACACACAGAATATGGACACTAGATTTGGCCCAGATTTTTGGAATTTGCCCTAAAGAAACAGTTTTTGGATGCAGGGCAGTATATGTCACAGAAACACACAGAATATGGACACTAGATTAGGCCAAGATTATTAGAATTTGCCCTAAAGAAACAGTTTTTGGATGCAGGACAGTATATGTCACAGAAACACACAGAATATGTTTACTAGACTAGGCCCAGAGTATTGGAATTTGCCCTAAAGAAACAGTTTTTGGATGCAGGACAGTATATGTCAAAGAAACACACAGATTATGGACAGCAGATTAGGCCCAGATTTTTGGAATTTGCCCTAAAGAAACAGTTTTTGGATGCAGGACAATATATGTCACAGAAACACACAGAATATGGACACTAGATTTGGCCCAGATTTTTGGAATTTGCCCTAAAGAAACAGTTTTTGGATGCAGGACAGTATATGTCAAAGAAACACACAGAATATGAATAGTAGATTAGGCCCAGATTTTTTGAATTTCCCCTAAAGAAACAGATTTTGGATGCAGGACAGTATATGTCACAGAACACACAGAATATGGACACTAGATTAGGCCCAGATTTTTTGAATTTGCAAAACAAACTCAGTTTTTGGATGCAGGACAGTATATGTCACAGAAACACACAGAATATAGACAGTAGATTAGTCCCAGATTATTGGAATCTGCGTTACAGATACTGTTTTTTGATGTTGTTTATATTTAGATTTTTCCCTATATCTGGGCCTGACAACCACACAATGTATTGAAGCACAGATCACACAATTCACGGATTGCATCATTGACAGCAAAAATATGGATAGATTATGGGGAAAAAAATAGTGTTTTCTGTATTATAATTTTTTCCCTATATCTGGCCCTGACAACCACACAATGAATTGAAGCGCAGATCACACAATTCACGGATTGCAATGTTGACAGCAAAAATGTGGATAGATTATGGGAAAAAAAATTGTGTTTTCTGTATTATAATTTTTTTCCTATGTCTGGGCCTGACAACCACACAAGGTATTGCAGCGCAGATCTGACAACTCACGGATGACACCGTTTACAGCAAAAATGTGGATAGATTTTGGGAATTGTTTTTTGTTTTCACTAATATTCTTCCTATCTCTGCCCCTGACACACAGAAGGTATAGCACAGATGTCACAAGTCACTGCAGACACCCTCTATATAGAAAAAGAATCGCTATTTGCAAAGTATGTAAAAAAATAATTTGAGTACTACTTTGCTAAAATAAATTGCTGCCAACCACACACAATAGTCCTTAAAAGGACTTTTGAGTCTTTGAAACGTTATTCACTTGAATAAAATGCTATCACAAACTTCCTACACTATCTGTCCCTTCCTAAGCGCAGTTCTCCCTGACTCGCAATGAGCCGAAACCCGCGTCATCGGGTGCTATATAGCACCCGATGATGCGTCTTGGCCAGCCAATCACAGTAATGCCAGTAGCCAACATGGCTACTGGCATTACAGTGATGGCAGTACTTACCTGCACGTTTATTAGCTGCTTAGCAGCCGTGAAACTTGTGGGGGATGAGACTCGGGCATGGCGCTCGAGCACATGTGGTACTCGGCCGAGTACCGTCCATGTGCCGAGCATAGTGATGCTCGAGGCGAACAAGTATTCAGCCGAGCATGCTCGCTCATCACTAATGCAGATCCCAGTCACCATCTGGTCTTAATTAATGTTGAGCGCGAATATTCGAAAAGCAATTTTTTTTCGCAAATATCGTCACTTTGAGAATTCGAGAATATTTTGAATATATTGCTATATATTCGTAATGACGAATCTTTTTTTTTTTCTTTTTTTTTTTAACACAGTACATATCAGGTGATCATCCATCCCTTCTTCTAGCTTGTGGGCCAATGAGAAGGCTTTGTCACAGCTTAGCAACCAATATAAAAGTTGCCTACCCGGTACTTCGCCGGTATATATACGCCGGTATTTCACGCGTATTATGCGAATAATACATTGTGTCACGGGTAAGGAAGGTAGAGAGTAAGTGCACCCCCTAAACTGCCACCCTAAACCCTGTCCCTGCCTACTTGCACCACCCGCCCTAGGTGACGGGACGCAACTGTGCGACGGTCCCTGACCTATGTAAGTGTAGAGCAGAGCGAACAGAGAAGGAGAGGAACATACAGCCAAGGCAGAAGGCGGTACACAAGACTAAGGCAAACGGATAGACAGGGAGGTAGATAAGACAACAGTACCCAGTGATGGGAAAGGCAATGGCAGGTCAACTAGCCGAGGTCGGTCCGGGAGGTCACGTAAATACAAGGGACGAGGCAGGAGACGAAATCCTAGAATGAGCCGAGGTCAAATCCGAGAGATAGCATAGGTACCAAGGGAGTGGGCAAAGCGAGGTCAGGAAACAAACAAGGTCAATACCAGAGGTCAAGTAGGAAGCAATAATAATAGTACACACAGCCCTAGAGACGAAAATCATAGGCAACCTGTAGCCAGCAGGCCGCCTGTATTTATAGTGGGGAGTGAGGGTCATGTGACGTGGCCAGCGTCACATGACCGACAGACAGACAAGTCCAGCACCGAGTCATCAGCTCGGCGCTCAAGGCAGACCTAGGAGCAGGGAGCCTCCCAGCTAGCAAAGCCGCCCTGGGAACGAGGCCAAACACAGATCCTCACTCCCGAAGCTAAGCAGCAGGTCTGCGGCTGATGGGAGACAGAGTGCGCCTTCGGCACCCCGTTACACATTGCCGATTTTCGCAATTAAGAATATCATCTCGAATTCACGAATATTCTACAAAATATTCGCGAAATATCGCTAATTCAAATATTGCCCCTGCCGCTCATCACTAGTCTTAATGAGAGGTTAACCTTTACCTGCTTCATCTAGCACTGAGGGGTCACCCAAAGTGTATATTCTGTACATGGCCTGTCCTTCTCTAGCCACTCTAGCTTCTGCTTCAGTGTACTTTCAGTTGTGGATTTGTCATGAATGCGGGAAGCATTAATTTAGTTACAAGTGACATACGCATCGCCACTTGTATCCAACATTCTCTGAGTGATTGTCTTTGATGTATCAATGCTCTGGACAATCGTTTGGTAGGGCAACTATCTCTTGCCATAGAGTGTAATTTGAGGTTGGTAGGAGTTTTGGAGATTTTATGTGTCACCGTATTATCTTTTTACACCCTAATCTATTTTTCCTAACCTAGCAAATTTCTATTTTGTTTATTTATTATTTTTGGTAATCTAGCTTAAGACAGTCACTGTCTCTTGTTAGGTTCAATTTGCATTAAAATGAGACATTAGGGTTATAGGATCAGGATGGCTTTGATTGCAATCTCCTTGCCACTATACCAGCTATCTTATGATGTCATACACATCCATGTGTGTGGCCTCTCTTTAATTTATACATTCCTTCTTGTCTGGCTTGTTTTTAAAAACTGGGGATCTGCTTTGAAGGACGCTCGTTACAGAACCGGAAGTGGCGCTTGCGTTCCACGGACCCGGAAGTTAAGCGCAGCATGTGTCCCACTCACCAGAAGCGCCTGCTCCGGTATATGTGGGACGCACACTGCTCCACTACTTAAGGCCAGCCATAGTATTCCCTACCTTACTGCACTATCGAGCACTCTCTTGAAGGCTGGCTGTTGAAGGGAAACGCATATGTAAGTACGAGTCCATCTAACTATTGTTAAAGACTTTTATGTTGTTATCATCACTTGCTGATGGGCCATTACTTTTACTTTGCAGGTAGCATCTTCTGCTCCCAATACATCAGGAACTACATGTGACGTTGTGACGTACCGGGGTCCAGACCGGCCCCACCGCGTCACGTGACAAGGGTTGCCCAAGCCCTTCAGGCCGATAACAAGGGTTACCCAAGCCCCTCAGGCCGATGACAAGGGTTGCCCAAGTCCTTTAGGCCCTTTGCCGGGCTGAAACTTGAGCATAAATCGCCACCTGAAGCCTGCAAGCACACCCACGCACTAACACAAAACTTTCACTGCCACAACCCGTCAGTTATAAGGTCGACAGGATACCCCTGAGTGTTCCACTCGCAACCAGACACCCACACGATAGCAAGCCTTGACGCAAAAACAACATACACCCTCAGGCTGCACACACACTCTTCATGGAGCTAACAGGTTCTTAAGGTTACAAACCATCAAACTTTTAGGTTTAATGTATAAAAAATAGACAGTACTTGGTTACAAAAAATGATTAACAAGAGACATACATAAATGGCAAACAATTGTAAAATAAAAAGGAGAAAACAAAGAAAGTTCTGATACTTAACATTTGTGTGGTAAAATTTGGGCAGAGTAATGGTGGACAAACCAATTTCGATTGGATCTCCCACTTTGTGACAAATACCCAAATATCCAGGGATTGCGTTTTTATGCCTTTCCTCCAGGAGGGGGATTCTCACTCCCACCTCTGGCTCAGCCCCTCTGGGCCAAACTACATTACCCATGCAGCCAATTAGGGAACAGGTATGAAAATATCAAAAAGATAGTTTTCCAGTTGCCCTGGTGAAGATACAGACCCCAGCCGTTCTTTATAATTCATATCTGATCGTTCTGAGTCCTAGCATATCAAACGCTACACGTCCAGGACGCTCGGAAGATGAGATCCTTATTTTAAGAAGATGAAGGCGAGTTGATATGCCATGTGTCCATGCGATGACCCCATCATACCAGAGATGATAAGCTAGATTTTGGGGACATCCGATCCCTCCTGAACAAGTTATGAAGGATTACGGATTATGGTTCATACTCTGGTTAGGAAGCCCCTATGCTGACACAATGCGTCGGAGAGTCTGCTGTCCCCTGTCCCGAGTGTGACCAGCAAACGGGCCCATCCTCGTTAGCATCTCTGTACTAACTACCCCCCGGGGAGCAGGCTGCTGCTTTCCCAGGTATGAGGCAGACATCTCGGCCTGTATGCAGCCTTAAACCAATTCATCAATGGCTGCTGGCCTGGCAACACAAATACATAAATACATACTGTATATATATGTGAATCACACCAGAACATGTTACACCACAACACATAACCATAAAACATATATTATCACAGAAAACATTATAATAACTAGGAATAGGGGTGGTCCTTATTCCTGACAGACGTATTAAACCTTTCCCCTCATTATTTTTCCTCAGCGAGTCTCATAATGTGAATATCATTGATTATCATTTGTATTCTTATGTTCATGGGCCCTTGTTTATTACCGACCCCCTGAGGAAACCCATTTGGGGGAAACACGTCGGAGTAAAATTTAACCACTTAGGGCCATCCAGGGTTTAATAGGATAGGTACGAGGACGGGGATACTCTGCCATCTGGGGTCGTCCCCGGGATGAGGGGTAATTTGGGTCTCCATAGGGAAAGTGCTCCCATTAGGAAACCCTACCCACTACACCCTTGTACCACAGAATACTTTTGCTGGATTCATTTTCTTTTTTTTTCTTTTTAAAATCTTTTTATTGATTTTGTCACAGAAATGGGGGTGAACAAACAATATTGCAGACAGGCAAATTCTGCAAAGGTATACTAGTAAGTCCGCACAGAAGGTTTACAGCAATTGGACAAGGGTACAATTTGATACATTAGAACACAGCCTGGCCGACTAAGGCAGGTAGAGCATACTAAATTGCATAAAACAGTCATTATTGATAAGTTAACCATTACAACCTGCTCTGCTGGCCTCACTTCGTCCAATAAATCAAGGCTATTTCAAACAGTCTTTCCTGAACTGGGACGCGCGAGACCAAGATCCCTTTTTATTTCAAAGAAAGCCCTTGCCCGGATGGTGCAAGGAGCCGAGCGGACAGTTGCTGGATTCATTTTGGTCTTTTTTCTCTTTATATATATATATATATATATATATATATATATGTATTAACTATATCGATTGGTAGTGATACCTTACCTACCATACTATTAGGGATGTTTTGGCCCGTTTCCATGACTTGTGTGTGCAGGTTTATCTCTTTTTTAAATTCAATTAAAATCGATATTTTAGGGGTCCTTTCTTTGTAATTAATTATTTTTGATTCGTTTTTTTTGGGGATACCTTTACTATCAATTTTATTTTTGCATTTGTGTCTATCTATCTATCTACCTATGTTTATACAGTATGTTATTCTATAAAGTATTCCATTGTGTACAAAAAACACCAAAAATATTTCGGAATGTATGAAGGGTGTTCAGCCATGTAGGCACCACTACAGAAATATTTTTCAACTTCCTTTTCTGCTGAATGTTTTCTTGCAAAATCTAAAAGAAAAGCAGATAAGATTGAAAAATGGTTAAAAAGATAAAGCAATATAGTTCTGTCACTTCAGAACATAAATAACAGCGTTTCTGCTTATGCACACTAAGATGGTTATGATAAGGACTGCAGTGAATCTCAGTCACATAAACTACCTGTGATACAGTACGGCGGAAGAGCCCTTGGCTAATAAAGCAGCTATTTTCAGAGTCCTGCCATTTGACTTGATAAACACAGACATGAACAGTAGTAACTGGCGTCAGAGGTGTGCTGTGTACATCCCTTGAAGGCATTTCTTGATGCAAGCCAATTCTTGTGCTATATCCAGCTCTGCCTCGATAGTTAGTGTGTAGAGTTATATAGAAATAAGTCACTGCAACAGTATCAATTAAACTTTAAATAACTTTTATATTTCTTACAGATAGCTGCAGGAAGCCATAGAACATGACAACAGAAGTTTCCCTTTGCAATATGTTGTCTCTACTATTGCTTAAAGTGTAACTGTCATATTTGTTTTTATTTGCAAGTTTATTAGAGCTAGGTATGTGATCCTGAGTTAGTCTGTCAATGATTGTCAAACGATCTGTAATTACTAGAGATGAGCGAATCAAAGATGACGAAGTGGAATTCGATCCAAATTTCCGGAATTATTCGATTCGCACCGAATCCGAATTTCCTCACGCTTCGTGGTAATGAATCATATTTTTTCTTAAAATGGCTGCTGCACATGTTAGTCTCGTCAAAGTGAAAACAGGACAGCACCACTTGTTAGTTGATTTCTGTGTAAAATGGCGGTGGGGCTTGCAGTGCCAGGCCCCGACCTGAGGGCCCCCTTGGTAGCCCAAAAAATAGATGAAAAACCGCAGCACTCCCAGTCTTGAATCCAATTTTGTGTTTATTAACACCGAAAAAAATAGCAACGTTTCGACAGCAAAGTCTTTTTATATATATATAGCTTGAAAAAGACTTTCCTGTCGAAACTCTGCTATTTTTTTCGGTGTTAATAAACACAAAATTGGATTCAAGACTGGGAGTGCTGCGGTTTTTCATCTATTTTTTTGCTGCACATGTTAGGACATGGAGAAAGGAACTCTGGAAATGAGGGATCACCCACAATGCCATGCATGTAGCCAATCAGCAGCCAGCCAGCTCTGTCATGTCACAGCCCTTTAAATAGCCTCAGCCCTCTTGGATTCAGCCAGTGTACTTAGTGCAGGGGGAGACATTAGCAGGCACTAGGGACAGTCGCAGAAAAGACTTGAAAACTTATATTTTGCTCAATGGAAGTTCAAGGACAGAGCATTAGAAGTGTAGGTAAAGAATAGGAAGGAATTATTCCACAGTATTGAAGCAGAACAGGGTTCAATAAGGGTGTTTACAGTCGGTAATAGGAACAATCCTATTACACCTTGCTGCACTGACTGCGGATCCAAATTGCAATTTTAGGTTTGCAATACCTCTGTAATTCCAGCAAACCGTTCTTGCTATTGGGGTCTTATTAGCCCTTGTGCAGTGCAGTTATACACTCACCTAATGTAACAGTCCTACAGGCTCACCTGAGTCAGAGGACCGCTTGCTGGAGGTAGGAGTGGAGCCCAGTGGCAAGGACCGCAGGCAGGTAGTAAGCGTGGTCAGACAATCCGGATGGCAACGGTGGTAGCAGTTTAGTAGGTAGGGATAAGGCAGAAGAGTAGTCGGTAGGCAGGCGGTGGGTCAGGGCAGGCGGCAGTAAGCGTGGTCAGACAATCCGGATGGCAACGGTGGTAGCAGTTCAGTAGGTAGGGATAAGGCAGAAGAGTAGTCGGTAGGCAATTCCTGGTCAGCAGTGGACTTCCAGCAGTAGCAGGAGCAACAGATGAGGAGAAGCTTGATCAAGGCTCAGGAGCTCAATAATCAGCAAACTGGAGTGCAAGGGGCTGGACTATATAGGGAAGTACCAGGTGTGGGGAATCAAGGGTAATGAGCAAGGCTAGGCAAGACTGAGGTTAACTAATAGGCTTCAGGGAGGAATGTCCAGAGAGGACGGTAGCCTAGTAAGCAGGGCTACCGCCTGGGATGTGGCTGGTCACGGGTTCGAATCCCGACAGTACTCCCCCTTTTCCAAGGTGACCTCCGGGCACCGCAGGGGCAGGATTACCGGGGTGCCGTTGGTGGAACTCTTTTACCAGTCTGGGGGCGTGGACATTTTCTTCTCGCTCCCAGGAGTTATCCTCGGGAGGGTAACCCTCCCACCCAATTAGGTATTGTAGTCTTCCCCGGTGGATCCTGGAGTCGAGAATCTTCGCGACAACGTATTCTTCTTCACCCTGTACCCTCACAGGTGGTGGAGGGGGCGAGTGGTGGCCTGTGAAGGTGTTCTCCACGTATGGCTTGAGGAGAGAGCAATGGAAGACAGGGTGCACCCTAATGGAGTCCGGGAGGTCGAGCCGGAACGTGACCTTGTTGATTTGTGCGGTGATCCGGAACGGACCCATGTATCTTTGGGCAAATTTTTTGGAGGGGACCTTCAATCTGAGGTTCCTGGTGGACAGCCACACCTTGTCTCCCACATGGAAGCCCGGGGTGGGTTTGCGATGTCTGTCTGCTCCCTGTTTAAAGCGCCTCTGGGCAAGCTGGAGGTTGTCTATAATGTTCTCTTGTGCCTCCTGTAGGGTTGTTAGGCGTTCGGCCACTGCTGGGAGGGTGGAGGCAACGGGTAGGTGGGGAATGAACACCGGGTGCGAGCCTGTGTTAGCAAAGAAGGGGCTGTGCTTGGTTGAGCTGTGCTCAGCATTGTTGTAGGCGAACTCGGCCGTGGGGAGATGATCAAGCCAGTCATCCTGCAGGTGGGAGCTGAAACAGCGTAGGTATTGCTCTAGGGTCTGATTAGTTCTCTCCGTCTGCCCGTTTGACTGAGGGTGGAAAGCAGAGGACAGGTTCACTTTAACTCCGAGCGCCAGGCAGAAGTTGTTCCAGAACTTTGAGGCAAATTGTACGCCTCGGTCGGAGACCACGTCGTCCGGGATCCCATGCAGCCTGAAGACCTCTCTGAGAATAAGATCGGCCGTCTGTTTGGCTGTGGGTAGGCCTTTGTAGGGGATGAAATGGGCCATCTTGGTGAGACGGTCAACCACGACCAGGATGGTGTTCATCCCTTTTGAAGTAGGAAGGTCTACCACAAAGTCCATGGAGATCGAGCCCCAGGGGCGGGAGGGAATCGGGAGGGGTTGTAACAGACCCATGGGAGAGGAACGAGGAGTCTTATTGCGGGCACAGACCGTGCACGAGGAGATGTACCTCTTGATGTCCTCCTTGTATGTTGGCCACCAGAAGGAGCGGGAGAGAAGCTCCTGGGTCTTTCTTGTGCCAAAATGGCCGGCCACCTTGGAGTCATGGTTGAGTTTGAGCACTTCGAGCCGTGCGATTTCTGGTACATATAGTTGTAGGTCCTGATGAAACCAATGACCGTTCTTAAACGTAAGGCTGACATTGCCTGTGGGGTGGGAGAGGAAGGGGTCATTTTCATATCCTTCTTTGATTGTGCCCAGGAGTTCTTTAGAGTAGGTGGCCCCTACGACCCTTCTCTCGGGTAAGATGTTATTTTGGCCCTTGTTACTCTGTGAGGGCTCGGAAAACATTCTGGAGAGGGCGTCAGCCTTGCCGTTTTTTGATCCAGGGCGATAGGTGATGAGATAGTTGAAGCGGGAAAAGAATAGGCTCCATCTGGCCTGTCTGGCTGAGAGTCTCTTAGCGCTGCGGATGAACTCGAGGTTCTTGTGGTCAGTTAGTACGATTATGGGGTTGGTGGCTCCCTCCAGCAGGTGTCTCCACTCGGAGAAGGCATCCTTGATCGCCAGTAGTTCTTTGTTCCCGATGTCATAGTTCTTCTCGGAGGGGGACATCTGGCGGGAGAAATATGCGCACGGGTGTAATAGCATCCTCTCCCCTGTCCGTTGTGACAAAACTGCCCCCACCGCAGAGTCTGATGCATCCACTTCGACTGTAAATGGGAGCTCGGGGTTCGGGTGGATTAGGATTGGGGCAGAAGTGAAGAGGAGTTTCAACTTGGTGAAGGCCTCCTGGGCCTCGGGTGTCCAGGAGAAGGGGACTGCCTTCTTGGTGAGTTGGGTGATTGGTGCTATGACCTTGGAGAAGTTCCGGATAAACTTCCGATAGAAGTTGGCGAAGCCAATGAATCTTTGTATCTCCTTCTCGTTTTTCGGAACGGGCCAGTTCATCACAGCTTGGACCTTCCCCGGGTCCATACTTAGGCCCGCTGGGGAGATGATGTATCCGAGGAACTGAGTGGTGGTTCGCTCAAACTCGCATTTCTCTAGCTTAATATAGAGAGAGTTCTGTCTGAGCCTCTGCAGTACCCTGCGGACGTGTTCGCGGTGCTGCTTGAGGTCTTCAGAGAAGATCAAGATGTCGTCCAGGTAAACGACTACAAACAGATCCAGCATGTCCCTGAGGACGTCGTTAATGAAGTGCTGGAAGGTGGCGGGAGCATTGCAGAGTCCGAAAGGCATGACCAGGTACTCGAAATGACCATAACGTGTCCGGAAGGCGGTCTTCCATTCGTCCCCAGGGCGGATTCGGACGAGGTTGTAGGCCCCTCGAAGGTCGAGTTTGGTGAAGATCTTCGCTTCCCGGAGTCTCTCAAGGAGTTCGGAAATCAGTGGGAGCGGGTACCGGTTTTTTACGGTTATGTCATTAAGCTTTCTGTAGTCTATGCAGGGACGCAGGGAGGAGTCTTTTTTCTCTACGAAGAAAAAGGGGGCTCCCACGGGGGAGGTGGAGGGCCGGATGAACCCCTTCCTCAGGTCCTTGTCCAGGTACTCTTTCAGAGCCTTGAGTTCAGGCTCTGAGAGGGAGTAGATACTGCCAAAGGGTATTTCGGCCCCGGGCAACAGTTCTATAGGGCAGTCGTAGGGTCGGTGTGGTGGCAGCTTGTCTGCGTTTTTCTTGTCGCAGACATCCTGGAACTCGCTGTATTGAGGGGGTAGCAGATCCTTGACGGATAGCTTTGAGATGGTGGTGTCTTCGGGTGGAAGGACGGGTCTGTGGGAGCAATTTAGCGAGCAGAACTCGGACGGGAATCGTATGCAGCAGGTTTCCCAGTCTACCGAGGGGTTGTGGGTGGCCAACCAAGGGATGCCCAAGATCACCGGGAACTTCGGGGAAGCGATCAGCGAGAAGTGGATCTTTTCGCGGTGATCGGGTTCTATGAGGAGTTGTAGTTCGGTGGTCTTGTGAGTGGCCGGCCCAGAGGAGAGTGGGGATCCGTCGACGGTTTCCAGGTCAACAGGGGCTGCCTTGATTGTCAGTGGAATGTTCTTTTCGCAGGCGAAGGTTAAGTCCATGAAGTTGCCTCCCGCCCCGGAGTCTAACATCGCTGAACAGTGTCGATGAGGATGGGAATGATGAAATGGGATCCATGAGCCGCCGTATTGTTATTTTCCGGGGCTGCTGACGGGGTTGGAGTCTGTGATTGCTCCTTTAGTTCCGTGACGGCAATAGTCTTTCGGATCTTATGAGGACATTTCATGGCAAAATGACCCGGCTCCCCACAGTAGAGGCAGAGATTTTCGGCCAGCCGTCTCTCCTTCTCAGCTGTAGATAGAGACCTACGGAGAGCGTCGACCTGCATAGGTTCAGTTGCTGATTGGGGGTCGCGCTGGGCGTTGGAAGAGAAGGAGTAAGTGGGTCTGTGGTCGGAGGACCAGAGTCTTTCTCTCTTCCTCTCGGAGAGTCTTTGATCTATCCGGATGCATAACTGAATGAAGTCATCCAGATCGTCCGGGGCCTCAACTCTGGCGAGTTCGTCCTTTATTAATTCTGACAGGCCTCGCCGGAATTGGCTCCTCTGTGCCGCTGGGTTCCAGGTGGTGTCCGTGACCCAACGGCGAAACTCGGCGGTGTATTCGGCGACGGAGCGTCTCCCTTGCCGCAGACCATGTAGTCGCGCCTCAGCTGTCGCACAGCGGTTGGGGTCGTCGAAGACTTGGCTCATGGCGGTGATGAAGTTGTTTAGGTCGTCAAGGAGCTGACTGTTAGTCTCCACGTAAGGTGATGCCCATGCTAATGCTTCTTCCGTCAGGAGATTGACCATGAATAGCACCTTCTTTTTCTCGGTGGTGAAGGGGGCCGGGTACATCTGAAAATAGATGCGGCATTGGTTTAGAAACCCCCGATACTGGCGTCTGTCGCCGCCGAATCTTGATGGAAGTGGCAGGCGGGTGTCTGCGGCCGCGCCGCGGACGTCCAGGTGTTGCCTCTGTAGTTCAATAATCTCCCTTTGCTGGCTTTGGACTACGCATTGGAGCTGGGCAAATTTCTCCTGATATGTAGTACCAAATTCTTGAAGTTCGGAGACCTGCTTACGCAGAGTGGCCATTGCGGACTCCATAGTGTGGCTGATTATTCTGTAACAGTCCTACAGGCTCACCTGAGTCAGAGGACCGCTTGCTGGAGGTAGGAGTGGAGCCCAGTGGCAAGGACCGCAGGCAGGTAGTAAGCGTGGTCAGACAATCCGGATGGCAACGGTGGTAGCAGTTCAGTAGGTAGGGATAAGGCAGAAGAGTAGTCGGTAGGCAATTCCTGGTCAGCAGTGGACTTCCAGCAGTAGCAGGAGCAACAGATGAGGAGAAGCTTGATCAAGGCTCAGGAGCTCAATAATCAGCAAACTGGAGTGCAAGGGGCTGGACTATATAGGGAAGTACCAGGTGTGGGGAATCAAGGGTAATGAGCAAGGCTAGGCAAGACTGAGGTTAACTAATAGGCTTCAGGGAGGAATGTCCAGAGAGGACGGTAGCCTAGTAAGCAGGGCTACCGCCTGGGATGTGGCTGGTCACGGGTTCGAATCCCGACACCTAAAGAATTATTAGGAACACCATACTAATACGGTGTTGGACCCCCTTTTGCCTTCAGAACTGCCTTAATTCTACGTGGCATTGATTCAACAAGGTGCTGATAGCATTCTTTAGAAATGTTGACCCATATTGATAGGATAGCATCTTGCAGTTGATGGAGATTTGAGGGATGCACATCCAGGGCACGAAGCTCCCGTTCCACCACATCCCAAAGATGCTCTATTGGGTTGAGATCTGGTGACTGTGGGGGCCATTTTAGTACAGTGAACTCATTGTCATGTTCAAGAAACCAATTTGAAATGATTCAAGCTTTGTGACATGGTGCATTATCCTGCTGGAAGTAGCCATCCGAGGATGGATACATGTTCTCATTCTGTTTACGCCAAATTCGAACTCTACCATTTGAATGTCTCAACAGAAATCGAGACTCATCAGACCAGGCAACATTTTTCCAGTCTTCAACAGTCCAATTTTGGTGAGCTCGTGCAAATTGTAGCCTCTTTTTCCTGTTTGTAGTGGAGATGAGTGGTACCCGGTGGGGTCTTCTGCTGTTGTAGTCCATCCGCCTCAAGGTTGTGCATGTTGTGGCTTCACAAATGCTTTGCTGCATACCTCGATTGTAACGAGTGGTTATTGCAGTCAACGTTGCTCTTCTATCAGCTTGAATTAGTCGGCCCATTCTCCTCTGACCTCTAGCATCCACAAGGCATTTTTGCCCACAGGACTGCCGCATACTGGATGTTTTTCCCTTTTCACACCATTCTTTGTAAACCCTAGAAATGGTTGTGCGTGAAAATCCCAGTAACTGAGCAGATTGTGAAATACTCAGACCGGCCCGTCTGGCACCAACAACCATGCCACGCTCAAAATTGCTTAAATCACCTTTCTTTCACATTCTGACATTCAGTTTGGAGTTCAGGAGATTGTCTTGACCAGGACCACCCCCCTAAATGCATTGAAGCAACTGCCATGTGATTGGTTGACTAGATAATTGCATTAATGAGAAATAGAACAGGTGTTCCTAATAATTCTTTAGGTGAGTGTATATGTTCTAAAGCCTTTTTTTGTTGTGTATTAGTGGGGAACAAATAGGGGGCTTATTAGCCATTGTGTGTTGAAGTGAGAAAATTACAGCCCTGTTTGGCGTGCATTAGTGGCAAAAAATAAAACATTATTTGCCGTTCACGGCTGCAGTTATATGTTCTAAAACCTTTTTTTGGCGTGTATTAGTGGGGAAAAAGAAAGAGGGCTTATTAGCCGTTGTCTGGTGAAGTGGGAAAATGACAGCCCTTTTTGGCGTGTATTAGGCTGGGTTCACACGGGCGTTGCGGGAAAATGTGCGGGTGCGTTGCGGGAACACCCGCGATTTTTCCGCGAGTGCAAAACATTGCAACATCTTCACAGAAGTTCGGGCTTGGGATCGGTGTTCTGTAGATTGTATTATTTCCCCTTATAACATAGTTCTGAATACAGAATGCATAGTAAACTAGCGCTGGAGGGGTTAAAAAATAAATAAATAATAATTTAACTCACCTTAGTCCACTTGATCGCATAGCCCGGCATCTCCTTCTGTCTCCTTTGCTGAACAGGACCTGTGGTGAGCATTAATTACAGGTAAAGGACCTTTGGTGACGTCACTCCGGTCATCACATGATCCATCATTCACTTCTATGGGCCCTGCGTTGCGTGAATAACGCAGAATATAGAGCATGCTGCGATTTTCACGCAACGCATAAGTGATGCGTGAAAATCACCGCTCATCTGAACAGCCTCATTGAAATGATTCGGTCGGGATTCAGTGCGGGTGCCATAAGTTCACCTACCGCATTGCACCCGCGCGGAAATCTCGCCCGTGTGAACGCAGCCTTAGTGGCAAAAAAATATATAATTTGCTGTTCACGCCCGCAGTTATATGTTCTAAAGCCTTTTTTTGTTGTGTATTAGTGGGGGGGGGGGGGGGGGAAGGGGCTTAGTAGCCATTGTGTGGAGAAGTGAGAAAATTAAAGCCCTTTTTGGTGTGTATTAATGGCAACAAAAAAAAACTTTATTTGTTTCATGGTACCTCCCGTGTCAGAGGTTAGAAGATCTGGGAGACTGGCTGCCCGTGCGGTTAACTGACAGTCTCTTGATTCTCAGTGTTGATGTTTGGTAATGACCACACCTCTTGTCAGGTGCAGCTTGTGGTCATTACTGCATTACCTATTTAGTTTGGTCTCACACTTCAATCCATGCGGTTGATATTCTCTGCTTGTATTTGGAAGAATTGATGTGTGGACCTTTCCTGTGTTCCTGCTAATCCATTTTCTATAAGATAATTTGTACTGCTCTTTGTATTTGGTTGTTCCCTTGTGCTTGTTGTTACTAGCTTAGTCCAGCAATAGAAATAACCCTTATGAAAAATTATATATAATTTTAATAATAATCATGCATGAATGACGTACACAACTAAACTATTTTAGGTAGAACCACCAACAGCTGGGTAAGCTGATATTGGGTGGGGAATCTCTCCCTAAGCTGACACCCTGACACCCTATTAGGGTGTTTTTAGACGTGTTGGTGCACCTTGTACCTCTTGATATGCGACCATATCAATAGGGCTGTATACAAAGGGCACCTGTCTGTCTGTTTATCTGGTAGTCCACCATGAAGCCAACACCCACCCGCTGTCACTTATCTAGGGTACAGTAGGAGGCGGTAGTTAAGGCTCGAGGACAGGGAGTCCCCACCATTAGGGGGCGTCCCTGGGCTGAGGGGTAGCTCAGGGTGTCAGCTTAGGGAGAGATTCCCCACCCAATATCAGCTAACCCAGCTGTTGGTGGTTCTACCTAAAATAGTTTAGTTGTGTACGTCATTCATGTATGATTATTATTAAAATTATATATCATTTTTCATAAGGGTTATTTCTATTGCTGGACTAAGTTATTCAATTATTGACCCATTATAATCCTGTATCTCTTAATTGCTGGACTTTAATACTTGTTGTTACTAGGCCTCAGTGAGACGCTGGTTCATTTACCTGGGAAGGAACCAGTTTTCTCATTCCCTTTTGTATGTGTGTATTAGTGGCAAAAAAAATATCATCTGCCGTTCAGCGGTGAAGTTCCATTGTACTACAGCCATTTACGGGGTGTATTAATAGGATAGATATATACGTCCTATTAGCCGTTCTGCTGTGAATTGTGAGTGTTATATTTATTTTTTGGGGGTGTATTAATAGGAAAAAGAATAAGTCTTATTAGCCAGTCTGCAGTGAACCGACATTGTTATACAGCCATTGTTGGTGTGTATTAATGGTAAAAATAAGTACGTGTTATTAGCCGTTCTGCAGTGAATTTACATTGTCATACAGACATTGTTGCGCTGTATTATTTAGAGGTGGGACGTCGAATCCGTCAAATCCACGAATCCCTTGAATCTTGCTGGATTCGTGGGATTCGTGGACTCGAATCCTGATGTTCGATAACGGGATTCGTTGTCGATGCATCCCGTTATCGAATAACTTTAAATCAGCGCATCTTTAATACCTTACAATGAAGCTCCAGTAACAGGCATAGCGGGCGGCGGCATAACGTCACTTACTCACGTGACGCGCCTGCTCCACCTGCTTCATTCATAAAGTGGGCGGAGCAGGCGTGTCACGTGAGTGAGTGACGTTACGCCGCAGCCCGCTCTGCCTGTTGCTGGAGCTTCATTGTAAGGTAATAAAGATGCACTTAACCTAAAGTTAAAGTAAAAGTTACTGCCGGGCCGGGGATGTTATGGGGGATCTGTGTATGGCACTGTTATGGGGGATCTGTGGATGGCGCTGTTATTGGGGGATCTGTGGATGGCGCTGTTATGGGGAGGGGGATCTGTGGCTGGCGCTGTTATGGGGATCTGTGGATGGCTCTGTTATGGGGGGATCTGTGGATGGCACTGTTATGGGGAGGGGGATCTGTGGATGGCGCTGTTACTGTATGGGGGATCTGTGGATGGCTCTGTTATGGGGGGATCTGTGGATGACACATATAGCATAAGAAGCTATATAGTGTCATCCACAGATCCCCCTCCCTATAACAGTGCCATCCACAGATCCCCTCCATAACAGTGTCATCCACAGATCCCCCTCCCCATAACAGTGCCATCCACAGATCCCCTCCATAACAGCGCCATCCACAGATCCCCCTCCCCATAACAGTGCCATCCACAGATCCCCCCCCCATAACAATGCCATCCACAGATCCCCGCATAACAGCGCCCTCCACAGATGGCCCATAGCAGTGTCATCCACAGATCCCCCATAACAGTGCGATTGTTAGATCCCCCATAAACATAAATTATTCTTTATTTTTTTTTAACCTCTCCAGCCCTATTGTACTATGCATTCTGTATTCAGAATGCTATTATTTTCCCTTATAACCATGTTATAAGGGAAAATAATAATGATCGGGTCCCCATCTCTATCGTCACCTAGCAACCGTGCGTGAAAATCGCACCGCATCCGCACTTGCTTGCGGATGCTTGCGATTTTTACGCAACCCCATTCATTTCTATGGGGCCTGAAACGTGAAAAACGCACAAAGAGGAGCATGCTGCGATTTTCACGCAACGCACAAGTGATGCGTGAAAATCACCGCTCATGTGCACAGCCCCATAGAAATGAATGGGTCCGGATTCAGTGCGGGTGCAATGTGTTCACCTCACGCACTGCACCCGCGCGGAAATCTCGCCCGTGTGAAAGGGGCCTTACACCCTTCTCACAATTCTTATGTACAGGATTCGTAGGCTTCGTCATTCAAAAGATTCGATATATTCGAGAACCTATTCGGATTCGAAAAAAATTGGATTCGTCCCACCTCTAGTATTATTAGCAAAAGTAAGTACATGTTATTAGCCATTGTGAATTTACATTGTCATACAGACATTGTTGCGCTGTATTAATAGCAAAAATAAGTATGTGTTATTAGCCGTTCTGCGGTGAATTTACAATGTCATTCAGTGGTGATATTTTTTCGTGAAACAGCCTTTTTTGGGAAAATTGGTCGGTGAATGTAGACTTTCTTCTGTAGGGACTGAGTAATTGCGTTGATTAGCCATTCAGTGGTGAAATTTGTTTTTGATACAGCCTTTTTGGGGAAAATTAGTCGGTAGCTGTAACTACGGTCAAGGACAATATATGTCCTTTACGGCCCACTGGGTAAATGTGGTTCCTGCACAGCCACACCAGCAACTTGGCCAGGTGACGCCACTTCCGCCTCCACATTCTCATGCCGTTGGTCCAGCAACAATGTCCGCCTCTGCCTCCTCATCCTCCACCGTGTCCTCAGTCTCCACTGCAGGGACAACTCACAGTGCCCCTCCAGCATACCACATGTGTAGGGCACGACGGTGTCACGCTGTTTTGCACCTCATTTGCCCGGGCGAATGCAGTCACACAGGGGAGGAACTGCTCCGCGTCCTTCATCAAGAAATCGAATCCTGGCTTTCTCCGCGACAACTCAAAACTGGAACCATAGTGACCGACAACAGGAAGAACATGGTATCGGTGCTGCGTCAAGGAGGGCTGAGCCATGCACCCTGCATGGCGCATGTGTTCAATCTGGTTGTAAAGCGGTTTCTGAAGTCTTCCACCCATCTGCAAGACATCCTAAAAATGGCCAGGAAACTTTGCTTGCACTTCAGCCACTCGTACACCGCCAAGCACACGCTCCTTGAGCTGCAGTGGCAGAACGGCGTACCCCAACATAGGCTGATATGCGATGTTTCCACCCGTCGGAATTCCACCCTCCATATGTTGGACTGACTAAACGAACAGAGAAAGGCCATAAACATTTTCTTGATGATCCAAGCGAACAGAGGTACTCCCCTGTGTAACTTCGATGTTAGCCAGTGGCAGCTCATGCGTGTTACCTGCCGCTTGCTCGTGTCCTTTGAGGAGGCCACTTTATTTGACAGTCGCCAGAACTACGGGATGAACTACGTCATTTCACTGATTCATATCCTGTAAAAAATGCTGGTAAATCTGGCTGGACAGGGGACTGGAGACATGGCGGCTACATCTCACAGCCACATGAGGAGGAGTAGGACATTGGAGCACAAGCAATGTGTAGCGAAATTGGTGGTTTTTCTACACAGGTGACAGGAGCGGAGGAGCAGGAGCAGCTGGATGAGCAAGAGGGAGATGAGGAAGACAAGGCAGATGACCCAGGCACACCATGGTAGTATGCAGTGGAGATGGAGGCAGGGAGTCCCCCCGAGTCAGTTGCGCAAATGGCCCAATGCATGCTCACTTGCTTGCGTAGTGACAGCCGAATTGTCACCATTCGTCAGAGGGATGACTACTGGCTTTCCACCATGTTAGACCCTCGCTACCGGTCCAAAATGGGGCCCTTTTTTACACCCGCTGAGAGGGAGGACAAACTGAACTACTATAGAGACATCCTATGTAGTCAGTTGGCCGCTGCCTAGCTGCCTATCTGCCCTATCGTCTATCCTCTCGTAGGTCTGACCCAGGGGGGGCGGGGGGGGGGGCGCTCTGCGCTCATGTTCCACTGCCATGGCTGCTGGGGAAGGGGGGGGGGCAAGAGCAGTACCAGCTCCATCAGCAGCAGCCTTAGTCTAGTGTCGCTGACGAGCAGCTTTTTTCATCCGCATAGTGAAGAAACTACTCACCAGCAGCTAGCCATAAATCAGAACCTGAACCAGCAGGTGGTGGCATACTTGGAGTGCACCCTGCCACCCGTCATCGAAGATCCGCTGGACTACTGGGCAGCCAAACTAGATTTGTGGCTGCAACTGGCCGAGTTTGCCCTGGAAAAGCTGTCCCTCCCGGCCAGTAGTTGTAATGACCGACGTCACGCACAGGGAGGAAAACAGGGAAAGCCCTGCCCAAGGGAGAGGGAAAGGTGGTGACCCCTAACTCACCTTGCGGCTGGCACCTGACTGCCCTGACGTCCCTAGACGGGTTTCTCACCCGTGCGGCGATCACGTGCCTAAACCCTGGCTTTCCCTAATATGAGCCCTAGATAGTGAACGGGCCGGTGGAATCGCTAGTCTGCACCACTATCACTAAGAGGGAAACACCAGGGAGAGGACAGACAAAACAGACAAACACATACACCCAGGTGGGCGACCACAATAGACCAAAAAGGTCCAACAGGGATCTGGAGGGTAGCGTTCTGGACCAACTACCAGAGAACGCAGCAACACAGCTCCAGAAGGTCAGAATAGATGTCCAGGCAGGAGGCTCTATCTCTGGCAACCAGAGAAGTGTGAGAGAGGAATATAAGGAGGTCTGGGAGTGCTGGACAAGGAACAGCTGAGGAGAAGGAGCTACGGATCCCTGAGTGAGCCAAAAGGGTTTGCAAAGCAAACCCAGAAAGCTACCATAAGGAAAACAGCCCTATCTTAAATAGAGCGTGCAGCCAACCGCTGCGACTTCCTGACCCCGGGTATAACGGAGTCAGGCGTGGTTCTCGATACCCTCGTGACAGTAGTGTAGCATTAGAGCGGGTGTTTAGTGCGCGGGGGCCATAGTTACCCCAAGGAGAACTCGCCTGTCCACCCAAAATGTGGAGAGAATGACCTTTGTCAAGGTGAATCATGCGTGGATCAGCCAAGATTTCCACCCACCAATGCCTGATGCATCAGATTAGATCATCCATGCTGCCTCACCCAAACCTTGACAAAAGAGACCGGTTTCTTCTGGCTACCTGCCTCAGCTACTATTCTTATGCTGTCACCCGCCTGATGCCACACATCTGATGCCAAGTGCTCCTTCTTACACTCACCATCGTCAGCGGGTACTGTTATTGCCACCCACCTCCCCACTCTGTCACCGGGTCAATCTGTGGCCTCCTCATGCTGCTGCTACCTCAACACTATGTCACTGGGCCATTCTGTGGACTTCTAAAATTGTTCTCCCACCCTCCCCACTCCATGACTGGGCCACTATTTTGCCTTCTTGGCCTGGATGACATCACCATTTATTTGACCCATTTTCTGATCTGTCAGAAGGGAAAAAAATAAGACACACAACGGATCCTGTCTGTGTAGCAACTGTAAGGCCTGTATGGTCCCATCAGAATTGGCTTATGATTTGGTAGCCAAAAGCAGGAGTGGGTACAAAACACAGAAGACATGCAAATATTCCATTCACGTGTCATCTCTGTTTTGGATCCTCTCCTGTTTTTTTTGGGCATTAGCAATACTGATGGATTACTGACCAAATGCTGACCTAGTGAAGGCGGATGCTCAACAGACAGGATCCGTTATTTGGGGGGGTTTTCTTCGGACAGATCAGAGGAAGGGCAAAATAGTCAGTGAAGTCAACACAAACCTACTGCTGACACCCTCTCCACTCTGTCAGGGGGGCTCTACTTGTATAAGCGTTTAATAGAACCGGATCTGTAGACATCTATGTGGAATCAGCTAAAGACTGTGTAAAAGGAGTGCGCTTCTTCTTGACGCTAACATTGACCTGTAAGGCTGAGTTCATGCTTGAGTTATTTGGTCAGTTTTTGCCCCGTAACTGCCCAAATAAGTGAAGTGTGCATTGATTCTAAGAGCAAAGCCTGTCATCTGCGTGTCATACTGACTCACAGTATTGTTTCACTACCACAGCAGACTCCCTATGCATGTTACTGCAAAGCAGTGTTCTACACCACTATAAAGGCTCTCTGCAGCGAGGAAATAGCTGTTTTTTAATGCGATTTGCCGCAAATAAATTTGGATCGAATTGTTTCGAAAAATTCGCTCATCTCTAGTAATTACCCCATAATAACAGCTGTCATTAACCCTTTCATGACCAAGGGTCATTGATACCCCCGTGACCACGTCTAATTTTGCAAATCTGACATGTGTCACTTTAAGTGGTAATAACTTTGGAATGCTTTTACTTATCCAAATCAGTCTGAGACTGTTTTCTGATGACACATTGTACTTCATGATAATCATAAATTTAAGTCAATATATTTTACCTTTATTTATTAAAAAAAAACTAAATCTACCCAAAATTTTAAAAAATTTGCAATTTTCAAAACTTTAATTTCTCTGCTTTTAAAACAGAAAGTGATACCTCATAAAATATTCTATTACTTAACATTCCCCATATGTCTACTTTATGTTGTCATCATTTTGTAAATGTCATTTTTTATTTTTTTAGGACGTTAGAAGGCTTAGAAGTTTAGAAGCAATTCTTAAAATTTTCAAGACAATTTTCAAAACCCGCTTTTTTAGGACCAGTTCAGGTCTGAAGTCAGTTTCTGGGGCTTACATAGTGGAAACCCCCCATATATGACCCCATTTTAGAAACTACACCCCTCAAGTTACTCAAAACTGATTTTACAAACTTTGTTAACCCTTTAGGTGTTCCACAAGAATTAAAGGAAAATGGAGATGAAATTTCAAAATTTCACTTTTTTGGCAGATTTTCAATTTTAATTCATTTTTTTCTTTAACACATCGAAGGTTAACGGCCAAACAAAACTCAATATTTATTACCCTGATTCTGCAGTTTACACAAACACCCCATATGTGGTCGTAAACTGATATAAGGGCACAAGGCAGGGCGTAGAAGAAAAGGAGCGCCGTATGGTTTTTGGAGGGGAGATTTTGCTGGACTGGTTTTTAGACACCTTGTCCCATTTGAAGCCCCCCTGATGCATACAGTAGGAACTCCCAAAAAGTGACCCCATTTTGGAAACTAGGGGATAAGGTGCCAGTTTTAGTGGTACTATTTTAGGGTACATATGATTTTTAATTGCTCTATATTATGTTTTTTGTGAGGCGACGTAACCAAAAAATGGCTGTTTTGGCACCGTTTTTATTTTTAATTTTTTACAAGATTAATCTGACAAGGTAGATCATGTGCTATTTTTATAGAGCAGGTTGTTACGGATGCAATGATATCAAATATGTCTACTTTCTTTATTTGTTTGTTTGTTTCAGTTTTGCATAATAAAGCATTTTTGGAAAAAAAATAGGTTTTTGTGTCTCCATTTTCTGATTGCCGTAATTTTTTTTATTTTTCTGCCAATCATCTTGTGCAGGGGCTCGTTTTTTGCAGAAAGAGTTGATGTTTTTATTGGTACCATTTTTGGGTACATAATTTTTTGATCATTCATTATTACACTTTATGGGGCAAGGTGACCAAAAAATTTATTGTTTTGGAACAGTTTTTATTTATTTATTTTTACAGCATTCACCTGAGGGTTAGGTCATGTGACATTTTTATAGAGCAGATCGTTACGGATGTGGCACTACCTAATATGTATACTTTTTCTTATTTATTTAAGTTTTACACAATAATAGCATTTTTGAAACCAAAAAAATGATGTTTTAGTGTCTCCATAGTGTGAGAGCCATAGCTTTTTTTATATTTTTTGACCAATCGTCTTAGGTAGGGTCACATTTTTTTGTGGGATGAGGTGACGGTTAGATTGGTACTATTTTGTGGGGCATACGCCTTTTTGATCGCTTGGTGTTGCAATTTTTCTGAAGTAAGGTGACAAAAATTTGCTTTTTTGGCACTGTTTTTATTTAAAAAAAATTACGGTGTCTTGCTGAGGGTTTAGGTCATGTGATATTTTTATAGAGCTGGTTGTTACGGATGCGGCGATACCTAATATGTATACTTTTTTACATTTATTTCACTTTAACACAATAATAGCATATTTGAAACAAAAAAATGATGTTTTAGTGTATCGTTCTAAGAGCTATATTTTTTTTTATTTTTTAAGTGATTTTCTTATGTAGGGGCTCATGTTTTGCGGGATGAGGTGACGTTTTATTGGTACCATTTTGTGGTACATACGCCTTTTTGATCGCTTGGTGTTGCACTTTTTGTGATGTAAGGTGACAAAAATGGCTTTCTTTGACACAGTTTTTTTTATGGTGTTTATCAGACAGGGTGGATCATGTGATATATTTATAGAGCCGGTTATGGACGCAGTGATACCTAATATGTGTAGTTATTTATATTTTTCATTTTTTTTATCTCTTATAAATGAGCGGATATAGGAAAAGGCAATTTATTTTATTTTTAATTTACCGTATTTTCACCCTATAAGACGCACCTGCCCATAAGACACACCTAGGTTTTTGAGGAGGAAAATAAGAAAAAAAATATTTTGAACCAAAAGGTGTGGCTTTTGAACTAATGGTGGTCTGTGGATGATACTACTATGGGGAATCTGTGGATGACACTGTTATGGAGGGGATCTGTGGATGACACTGTTATTGGGGATATGTGAATGGCACTGTTATGGGGAGGGGGATCTGTGGATAGCACTGTTATGGGGGCATCTGTGGATCACACTGTTATGGGGGGGGGATCTGTGAATGACACTGCTATATATGTGTCAACCACAGATCCTCCCCATAACAGTGTCCTCCAATACACAGGGCCCACTCACAGCAGTCTTCATATCTAAACTGTAATCATCCTTAGTTAAAGTAGCACTATCTCGTGTACTAGTACTTACTATCAAACTCCCGGAGCATGCAGGGCAGCCGGCAGTGAATAATCCAGCAGCAGTAACCTATGCTAAAAATTGTTTTTTTTTAATGAAAACATGAAAGTACAGTACACCCCCAAAAATTTATAAAGGATCAATTAGAACCCAGCATCTAGAAAGAAGTGAGCAATATTTGGTCATTTTACCGTATATACCCTCATTTATGGTGGTGGTGGCAATGAGGGCAGTTATAGTCCTTTACGGTGGCTAATCCTTCTCCCCAGCGCTCCCTGGGGCTCCATGCTTGGAGTCAGTGGAGAGCACACCCTTTCTTCTCTTGGGGCACATCCTGGACTTTTTGGGGCAGCCTTAATGGTGGTGGTTGGGGCAGCCTTAATGTTAAGTAGATGGGTGCAAGACAGAAGGGCAAACAGAAGGGCCTGTGAATGGATGGTGGAGTCACTGACCAAGCCCCTTTGGCTGCAATAAATAATCTTTACTTAGCAGATATTGGGAGTTGTTTTACATATAGCAGCGAAAGGCACAGATCCAATGTATATTACAGTAATCCTCACTGAGTCTCACTCTAAGTATACTTTGCAATCTTCCCAAATAACCAAGGGCATGCAATACTGTTCTCAATAACTCTTTCTACAATGCCCAGGCTGCTGGGTGCAGAACTCAAATCTGGATGGTCAATTCATCACAGAAGTGTGACTTGTGCTGTAGGCAATTACCTCTTCCCACAGCTGTAAAGTCTTTTAGAGCAAGCAAGCAATTACTTTACTGTCTTTTTTCATGCACAGCCTTGAAATTGGTTCTCAACCATCTGCAAATGTCTACAGTTTTTTTCTCAGGGATGGTCTCTCAGTTCAGTTGCTTTTCTGGCAGGTTTCAGTTTCAGGGATGAAAGTTCCCTGGACTAGGACTAGTTATCAGCAGCTCACACAGATATGTCCTTGCTCTAGGCCTGCTCAGCAAAAACTGTCAACTAACCAAGGGGTGGGGCCTGCGCATCACCCTGGCAACTGCACTAATATGGCCTGTTAACTATTTGCTGTCTATATACAATGATATTAAACTCCACTTAGCCCATTAAAGACAATGTACTCGTTGTTTTACACGTCTAAATACATTTTTCAAATGTTTAGGCTTATATCCCGATGGAAAGCCCCTCAAAGGGATAAAACACAACGTAAATACAGCCTAAGGCCTCTTGCACACGACCATATGGCTTTTTCAGTGTTTTGCGGTCCATTTTTCACGGATCTGTTGTTCCGTTTTTTTGTTTCCATTGTGTTTCCGTTTTTATGTTCCGTTTTTCCGTATGGCATATACAGTATACAGTAATTACATAGAAAAAATTGGGCTGGGCATAACATTTTCAATAGATGGTTCCGCAAAATGGAACGGATACGGAAGACATACGGATGCATTTCTGTATGTGTTCCGTTTTTTTGCGGACCCATTGACTTGAATGGAGCCACAGAAAGTGATTTGCGGGCAATAATAGGACATGTTCTATCTTTCAGTGGAACGGGAAAATGGAAATACGGAAACAGAATGCATACAGAGTACATTCAGTTTTTTTTTGCTGAACCATTGAAATTAATGGTTCCATATACGGACCGTATACGGAACGCAAAAAACGGCCCTTAAACGGGGGGAAAAAATGGTCGTGTGAAAGAGGCCTAAGTAAAAGAAACATAATGAATAACGACTTATATATAATTTTTCTGTTTTAATTTTTTTTTTTATTTCCCTTCACCAGTGGGCTTTTATTGTATTATTGCAAGTTGATGTACATTTTTGGATAGAAATAAAGCTTAAAGGATATGGACACTTGAGTTAAAAAAATAAAATAATTTACACTAATTAATTTATTTTGTGGAGAAAATAATTTCTCCTATTGGTTGTGTTTATTTAATTTAATTTTTTCGTTTTTGTGACAAGTGCCATATTACTCATGTAACAATCAAGAAGTACTGATAAGGTAATTATTACCGACCATGTGGTTCAAAACTTGAATTTGAACCACATGGTCGGTAATATTTACCTTATATTTACATGAGTAATATGGCACTTGGCACTTTCAATTGTTGTATATTGTATGTGATGGTCACTCTTGTCTATTGATTACATGTTCTCCCAAGTGAAGTGGATTTATTAATTATACTTGTTATTTTATATCATTTTTATTATATAACAGGTTCAAGGGATACTGAATGACCATTACTATTCAAGGGGTCTGGTTCTTTGATATGTGACCTAGTATCTGTGGTTCTTTATTTTTCCTGTATATTTATGCCGCTGTTATGGTTTTAATTGTTTATTTTCTAATATGTATTAAATAAAATATTTTGTGGATTTACTACATGCTGTGTATTGTGTTTGGTGTGGTAGATGGTATATCTAAGCCTGATCAGGCTTAGGGCTCATGCACACGACCGTATGTATTTTGCGGTCCGCAAAAAAACTGATCCGCAAAAAATACGGATGACATCTGTGTGCATTCCATATTTTGTGGAACGGAACAGCTGGCCCCTAATAGAACAGTACTATCCTTGTCCGTAATGCGTACTGCAGTGTATTGTAAGCCATCAGACCCACTGGATCTTCAAGAACTAAGTGGGTCTGGGTCCAAAAAATGTAAAAAAAAAAATATGCGGAAAAAAAGGTAAAATAAATAAAATAAAATAAATAAAATAAAAAAAACCTTCTTCCTATATCCACACATAATTGTCTAAAAATGTAAAAAAAAAAAAAAACACTAAACATGTTTGGTATAGCCGCGTCCGTAAGGCGTTAGGACCTGATCTAGAAAAGGATCATGTTACTTTTACTGCACGGTGAACATCGTAAAAAAATAAGAAAAACTATGATGGAATTGCAGTTTTGACCACCGCACTTCCCACCATGTGCTGTCCACATCTGCGCTTCCGTTTCGCTGCCCCACAAAAAAATAGAGCATATCCTATTCTTGTCCGTAGCCACGGACAAAAATAGGCATTTCCATCATAGTGCCGGCCATGTGCGGTTTTCAAAATGCGGAACACACATTGCCGGTGTCCGTGTTTGGCAGATCCGCAATTTGCGGACAACAAAACAGTTGCGCACTTGTGAATGGACCCTTAAGGTCCGTGGTAGCAGAATCCATAACAAAATTCTTAGATAACCTGAGCCTTGTATGCCGAACTTGAAACACATGTTCACTCAACACTAGTCGCAACGTTTTAGCTCATAGGTTTAAAAAAGACTCTGTGAATGAGCTAAAAACATTGCGACCACAGTGGTGAATAAAGTGTTTCAGAGTGCTGTCATTTTTTCTTTACACACACATATATATATATATATATATATATACAGGGAGTGCAGAATTATTAGGCAAGTTGTATTTTTGAGGATTAATTTTATTATTGAACAACAACCATGTTCTCAATGAACCCAAAAAACTCATTAATATCAAAGCTGAATATTTTTGGAAGTAGTTTTTAGTTTGTTTTTAGTTTTAGCTATTTTAGGGGGATATCTGTGTGTGCAGGTGACTATTACTGTGCATAATTATTAGGCAACTTAACAAAAAACAAATATATACCCATTTCAATTATTTATTATTACCAGTGAAACCAATATAACATCTCAACATTCACAAATATACATTTCTGACATTCAAAAACAAAACAAAAACAAATCAGTGACCAATATAGCCACCTTTCTTTGCAAGGACACTCAAAAGCCTGCCATCCATGGATTCTGTCAGTGTTTTGATCTGTTCACCATCAACATTGCGTGCAGCAGCAACCACAGCCTCCCAGACACTGTTCAGAGAGGTGTACTGTTTTCCCTCCTTGTAAATCTCACATTTGACGATGGACCACAGGTTCTCAATGGGGTTCATATCTGGTGAACAAGGAGGCCATGTCATTAGATTTTCTTCTTTTATACCCTTTCTTGCCAGCCACGCTGTGGAGTACTTGGACGCGTGTGATGGAGCATTGTCCTGCATGAAAATCATGTTTTTCTTGAAGGATGCAGACTTCTTCCTGTACCACTGCTTGAAGAAGGTGTCTTCCAGAAACTGGCAGTAGGACTGGGAGTTGAGCTTGACTCCATCCTCAACCCGAAAAGGCCCCACAAGCTCATATTTGATGATACCAGCCCAAACCAGTACTCCACCTCCACCTTGCTGGCGTCTGAGTCGGACTGGAGCTCTCTGCCCTTTACCAATCCAGCCACGGGCCCATCCATCTGGCCCATCAAGACTCACTCTCATTTCATCAGTCCATAAAACCTTAGAAAAATCAGTCTTGAGATATTTCTTGGCCCAGTCTTGACGTTTCAGCTTGTGTGTCTTGTTCAGTGGTGGTCGTCTTTCAGCCTTTCTTACATTGGCCATGTCTCTGAGTATTGCACACCTTGTGCTTTTGGGCACTCCAGTGATGTTGCAGCTTTGAAATATGGCCAAACTGGTGGCAAGTGGCATCTTGACAGCTGCACGCTTGACTTTTCTCAGTTCATGGGCAGTTATTTTGCGCCTTGGTTTTTTCCACACGCTTCTTGCGACCCTGTTGACTATTTTGAATGAAACGCTTGATTGTTCGATGATCACGCTTCAGAAGCTTTGCAATTTTAAGAGTGTTGCATCCCTCTGCAAGATATCTCACTATTTTTGACTTTTCTGAGCCTGTCAAGTCCTTCTTTTGACCCATTTTGCCAAAGGAAAGGAAGTTGCCTAATAATTATGCACACCTAATATAGGGTGTTGATGTCATTAGACCACACCCCTTCTCATTACAGAGATGCACATCACCTAATATGCTTAATTGGTAGTAGGCTTTTGAGCCTATACAGCTTGGAGTAAGACAACATGCATAAAGAGGATGATGTGGTCAAAATACTCATTTGCCTAATAATTCTGCACGCAGTGTACAGTCCTGATCAAAAGTTTAAGACCACTTGAAAACTGGCAATCTTATTTTACATTGTTGGATCTTAACAAGGTTCCAAGTAGAGCTTCAACATGCAACAAGAAGAAATGAGAGTGAGACAAAACATTTTTTGAGCATTCAATTAATTTAAAATAATGATTACACTGAAACAGGCTGTTTTTCAGCTGATCCAAATTTTAGGACCACATGCCTTTAAAAGGCCAAATCTGTGCAAAGATGTGGATTCATTGTCATTTTCTGTCAGGTAGTCACACGTTGTGATGGCAAAGGCAAAAAAAACTCTCCCTTTTCGAACGTGGTTGGGTTGTTGAACTGCATAAGCAGGGTCTCTCACAGCGCGCCATCGCTGCTGATCTGGGACGCAGTAAGACAGTCATTTGGAATTTCTTAAATGATCCTGAGGGTTATGGAACAAAAAAGTCAAGTGGAAGACCCAAAAAAATTTCATCAGCACTGAGCCGGAGGATCTAATTGGCTGTCCGTCAAGACACTGGATGATCCTCGACCTAAATTAAGGCCCTTACTGGTGCTGACTGCAGCCCCATAACCATCAGACGGCATCTGAGACTGAAGGGCTTCAAAAACAAAAAACGTCTTCAAAGACCTCGTCTCCTTGAACGCCACAGAACTGCTCATTTGGACTTTGCAAGAGAGCACCAAACATGGGACATTCAAAGGTGGAAGAAAGTTTTATTCTCTGATGAGAAAAAATGTAACCTTGATGGTCCTGATGGTTTCCAACGTTACTGGCATGACAAGCAGATCCCACCTGAGATGTTTTCTACGCGCCACAGTGGAGGGGGCGCCATAATGGTCTGGGCTGCTTTTTCCTTCAGTGGAACAATGGAGCTTCAGGAAGTGCAGGGGCGTCAAACGGGTTGAATATTCGCTTGAATATTCGTCTTATATTCGTTGAAATCAAATATTCGTCATTATTGTATTTATCGCGATTAATATGCGATTTAATCATTCGCATATTGCGATTTTTAAGCTTAGAATTAGAAGTTAGAAATTATAACTTCTAATTGCCTTATAACTTAATAATAAGGCAACTTTCCTATTCTTTAATCTTGGAGATCTAGATTTAACACGAATATAGCGCTATATTTGTTAATAAAAGAATCAAGATAGCGAAGTATTCTTTATTCTACTTCAACGAAGATAGCGAAGTATTCTACATCAACGAAGATAGCGAAGTATTCTACATCTTCCTCAATTTAAGTTATTATCGCATTACGCGATAATGACAACTACGTAATTATCGAGTAAAGCGATATATCTTCCTATGTTGTCCCAATACAGCATTGAAATCCTCCACAAAAGTTAGCATAACACCGTATTAAAGTTACTATCGCATTACGCGATAATGACAACTATGTCATTATCGAGTAAGGCGATTTATCTCCCTATGTTTAATGCTCCACAAAAGTAACTTAGCATAACACCGTATTAAAGTTAGCAAATATTATCGCATTAAGATTACAACTTAGGCGATTTTGATAATGGTGATATTGGGGGAATTAACGGTCAGATATAACGAATATAGTACTATATCTAAGAATAGTGGATTATAAAAGTTGGATTCGCAATGCGGTTAATAATAATAGCAAATATCGCATTGCGATTACAAATTAGCACTGCTAGATTCCATATTCGTTACCTTTGTTAATTCTAGCAAGCTGACCCATTCCATTAGAGACCCAGCAGCAGCTACAAGTTAAAATCGCAATGCGATTAATCTAACTTGAATTAATCGCATTGCAATTTGAACTTAGACCTGGGTTACTAAATTACTTTAAATTAGCAAGGATGACGAATATATTTATTAGTCAAAACGAAATATTCTCCATCTTTGCTTATTCAAGAAAGCCAACCATTGTAAACCAGGTACAAGTTAAAATCGTTATGCAATTTATTCAAGTTATATTATTCGCATTGCGATTGCAACTTGATTCTCACATCCGACAGTACATTTTAGTATGGAGGCGTTCCCATGGTGATGGGGATGCTCCATGTGCACAGGAAGTAGATAGAGGCAGCAACGGGCACTGACTTGAGCGGGCAGAGAGCAAGGAATCCTCTCTTAAAAGTACTGCTTTTGGACAAAGCTAGGGTAACAATTAAAAAAAAAAAAGGAATATTCAAAATAACGAATATATAGCACTATATTCGAAATATTCGCGAATTAGCAAAGTGCCGATATTTGCTTAAAAATTTCGATATTCGAATATTCGCGCTCAACACTACTGGCTATGTCCAGATGTTGCAGAGAGCATTCCTCATGACTGAGGGCCCTCGTCTGTGTGGTAACGACTGGGTTTTTCAACAGGACAACGCTACAGTACACAATGCCAGCCGGATAAGGGACTTCTTCCAGGAGAAAACCATCACTCTTTTGGCCCATCCTGCATGTTCCCCTGATCTAAATCCAATTGAGAACCTTTGGAGATGGATGGCAAGGGAAGTTTACAAAAATTGACAACAGCTCCAGACAGTAGATGGCCTTCGTGCGGCCGTCTTCACCACTTGGAGAAATGTTCCCACTCACCTCATGGAAACGCTTGCATCAAGCATGCGGAAACAAATTTTTGAAGTGATCAACAATAACGGCGGAGCTACTCATTACTGATTTCATGTTTGGAAGTTGGATTTCGGTTTTGGGGGGGTTTCGTTTTTTTTTGGAGGTGTGGCCCTAAACTTTTGATCAGCTGAAAAACAGCCTGTTTTAGTTTATTCGTTGTTTTCATTAAATCAAATGCTCAAAAAATGTTTTGTCTCACTCCCATTTCTTCTTGTTGCATGTTGAAGCTGTACTTGGAACCTTGTTAAGATCCAGCCATGCTAAATATGTTTTTTTGCAATTTTTCAAGTGGTCTTAAACTTTTGATCAGGACTGTGTATATATGTCATTTTATTTATCAAACTGATGTAAAGTAGAACTGGCTTAGTTGCCCATAGCAACCAATCAGATTCCAACTTTCATTTTTCAAAGCTCCATTGGAAAATGAAAGGAGGAATCTGATTGGTTGCTAAGGGCAACTAAGCCAGTTTTCCTTTGCACCAGCTTTGATAAATCTCCCTCTCTTTGTACTTCTATGTGTACATAGCATTGTGTGTCGTCACACTGTACTAATCTGTGTGGGAAAAGTGACCGCTTGCTGTGCGGACTGCACACAATACTGTATTCAGAAGAGAGTGCAGGTAGTGAGAGCTGTCAGTAATGAGATTTATATCCTGCTTATAACGCCATGGTTCTGACTGTAGATTGCTGCACTAATGTTATCAGCAGAAATAATGGACTTTCTACAGAATGGAAAGTGAGAAATAGATCTGCTGATTACAGGCTGTAGCATACTGTAAGACTCACCATGTTGTGGACTGGAATGAAATCTTACTAGCAATTTACTTGCAAGTGCCAGCACCCTATATGTAAGTAGCTGTTAGCTCTGCTGTGTAACAGGATGTGGGGCGGGGCTGTGCTATGTAACAGGATGTGGGGGGTGGTGCTGTGCTATGTAACAGGATATGGGGCGGGGCTGTGCTATGTAACAGGATGTGGGGGCGGGGCTGTGCTATGTAACAGGATGTGGGGGCGGGGCTGTGCTATGTAACAGGATGTGGGGGCGGGTAGCGGAGCTTGTGCTGGTGCATGTGAAATTCACAGGAACGCCCACAGAGCCTCACAGAAGATGACCGCACTGAGCAAAACTCATAGAGTATTTCTGAGAGCATGTCAGTAAACTAACAAGTGCAATTTTATTATGTGCTGCATTACGGTAAGATATGGGGTTATTGATTTTTAGTGCACAAAGGTGTCCATAGCCTTAACACAGAAATATATGGGTTCATTTATCAAACTGGTGAAAAGTAGAACTGGCTTAATTGCCCATAGCAACCAATCAGATTCCACCTTTCATTTTGCAATGGAGCTTTGAAAAATGAAAGGAGGAATCTGGTTGCTATGGGCAACTAAGCCAGTTCTACTTTACACCAGTTTGATAAATAACCCCAATATTCAAAGCTACTGGGCCCAGGTTGATTTCTGTTTTTTTTTTTTTAATACACCTCTCACCAGCCAGGAGAGAGAGAAAAGAATGGTTAGCATCCCTGGGTTGATTTCATTATTAGTGGCTGTGGGTTGAGTTCTGAAAATTACCAGTTCCGCGTTATTGATATGCAGGGGTATATACCGTATCAGGGGGGGCTGATAGAAAATTATAAAATAATGCCCAAAGCGAAACTGGAAAATATTATGCTTGCTTGCACTGATCTCCGTTCTAAGATCCCTGGGTTAATACACATTTGTTTGCTAATATTGTGAAGAAGAGATGCCTTTTTTGTACTGGTACCATATCAGTCACATGTCTATGGGACGTAGACCATATGTGCACAATAGTCCCATTTCACTCTTAGTTTGGCTTTTGTGTGACTACGTATTCTTGACATTCTAGCCGAAACAAATGTTATTCATACTAAAGACTTGTGAACAATTCAGAATATTCTGGCACAATGCACTTATACTACGCCACTGTCTTTTCTAGGAGGATATTCATGTCTGACTTGTCTGACTCAGCCAGGCATACACACTAAATGCTTTTATCGTCTCTCTGATTTACTGCATAAGAACCATGACAGGAGTTGCTTTTTTTCTTTTTTAACTTCATCTCACAAAGAAAAAACCTCAAAAGATTGAAAAACTCTGCATGAAATACTTCCAGCATGAGTCAGAAAGGCAGGGTAAGGTTTCGTGTGATAAGCTTATTTCCCAATAAGTGGACTCTTGGGCGTAATTAGGAGAAGGTTTTATTTATTTCCTGCTCAGGATGGGCCATCAATGGTTAAATGACACTAGTAGTATATATTAGTAATGCAACATTGCAAAGCAGATCTCAAAATATAGTTTACAATCAATAATTCAACCAAACTTTTCACCCTACAGAAAACCTTGGGAAAAATTTGTAATCAACAGTACTCCAATTTGTGGACTAGGGATGATGAGCCAATCGACTTGGGATGAAACATACGAAGTCGATTCGCATAAAACTTTGTTTCAATACTGTACGGAGCGAGCGCTTCGTACAGTATTAGAATGTATTGGCTCCGATGAGCCAAAGTTATTACTTTGCGAAGTCTTGCGAGACTTCGCATAACTTCAAAAATGTATTTATACTGTAAAAAAAACATTTCCTGAACTCGGGTTCGGTTCCAAGTTTTTTACAGTATAAATACATTTTTGAAGTTATTATGCGAAGTCTCGCAAGACTTCACGAAGTAATAACTTTGGCTCATTGGAGCCAATACATTCTAATACTGTACGGAGCGTACAGTATTGAAACGAAGTTTTATGCGAATAGACTTCGGATGTTTCATCCAAAGTCGATTGGCTCATCATCCCTAGTCCACATATTGGAGTACTGTTGGTTACAAATTTTTCCCAAGCTTTATGTGAATCGACTTCATCTTTAATGTGGACCCAATGTGAGCTTCCTGGACTAAGAGTGTGACTCTGACTACCAGTCAGAACTGAAGCCGAGTTCAGAGCCAAGTTTTAAACTGGTTTTTCACTTTAGAAATCAAATACTAAAGTTATTCACCAAACTCTCGCAAGACTTCGCAAATAACTGACTTCGCCTCATCGGAGACCGTACATTTAATACAGCATTAATCTGAAGTTTTGAGCACAGCGACTTCGGATCTAGGATCAAACGACAACCACTCAGAATACCATTGATATCAATTGGAAGCAACACTATGTTTATTGTGTTTGAGCTGTAATGGACCATATTAAAAGTTACGAGTAAGTTTTAATCACTACTCTATATTGTGAGGGAACATTAATATTGGAGTGGTGCACTCAATGACACAGACCTTTGGTCTGAGAAAAATACACAAATGTTGAGTAGTTGAATTGTATTGGCTGGCTGATTTGACTTCAGAGCAGGGTCAGTATAGAGTCATTCATCCATCCACTCCATTGCTGAATCATCTCCTCCATCTGTGGTTGTCATCATTCAGTTCTTGTCATCTAGCAGAGACTTCATGTTACTACTTTGTTTTATGCCAGAGTAGATACATGCTTCATCTATGTTTTTTGCGACCATCCAGTTGCTGCACAATTTGCTGTGCAAGTCTTGGGGGTATCTGAGTACCAACAATACTTGAGAAACGTGACTGCTAGAGATAAGCGAATTTATTCAAAATTCGATTTGGCTGCTTTGCTGAATTTTACAAAAAAGTAAAAAGTAGCGGGTGCAATGATAGGGAGCTTCGATAGCGCCGCCCCCATCATTGGACCCCCTATAAATGCCGCATTCATACATGATCTAGGCATCTGAGAGTAAATACAGTTTAAAACTAACAGAAAAAAAATTAAATCATACTTACCGCCTCCATTTGCTCGCGATGGTTCGGCCGCCGCCATCTTGCTTGAAGATCTGACGCAGCCCGAGATGACGTTGTCACGCCGGCCGTCGTGGTGATGCCATACGTCACCATGCACGAGATTTCGGCCGAGATCTTCAATCAAGATGCCTGCCGCTGGCCCATCGTGAGCAAATGGAGGAAGCAAGTATGATTTTTTTTGTTTTTTACACTATTTCAGGTTAAATCGATTTACTAGCAAGAAGCACAAGGAAATTCGGCTTTGCGGCGAACCGAATTTATCCTGAAATTCGGATCGAATTCCAATTTCGCTCAACTCTAGTGACTGCTATAGGTGAATTCCAGTTCTGCAGTGTCAAGTACAACCAGTGTTATTTTACGGAGCCATATGGAGTATATTCTGTTAGATTTCACATGATTTGTAGAGGACTCCATGTGCCTCTGGAAAGCTCAACTATGTGCACAAGGCCTTACGCCAACTGGTTTAATAGCTAATAAAGACAGGCTACACAGGACTTTTGAAAATAATACCACATTATGCATGTAATATGCATGACATTTTCATGTGACTGTCAGGCATCAGGCTGCCTAAATTGTAATAACTGTGTTTTATATGGTTTATACATCTATCAATGTTGTATTTAAAGGGAACCAGTCATCAACTTTATGCTGTCCATACTAACGGCAGCTTAAAGTAGAGACAGGTGAGTTGATTTTAGCGGTCTGTCATTTATAAGTTAAAAATAAGTGGTTGCCAAGAACCAATATCAGAATCATTGCAGACTGGGCCTGGAAAAGAGTCACAGCCACCTGAGAAGAGTCATGGTTAATTCATAAATTCCTGCCCTCCCGCCCACCTGCTGATGACTACCTAGTTTTCTCCCTTTCTCTCTAGGAGAGAACTGCCAATTATCAGCAGATGGGTGAGAGGAGATTATGAACAACCATGACTCTTCTCAGGTAGATTTGACTCTTTTCAAGGCTTGGGCTGCAATGATTATGATGCTGGTTTTCGGCAACCACTTACTTTTAGCTCATGAGTGACACACCGCTGAAATCAGCATTTCTGTCACTAATGTATGCTGCCCTCAGTGAGGTCAGCATAAAGTTGATGACAGGTTCCCTTTAAAGGTGCCCATACACCTTCAATAGCTATCCCTAATGACCTCCCTGTACACATGCATGCTGGGTTCGGCTGAGAATGCATGTATTCTCAATGCGGAGAGAGGGGTAAGCCATTTCCAAACACCTCTCGTGGCAGAATACCTTTCCTGTAAACAAAAAGATCAAATTCTGAAATTTAACATGCCTGATCCTTCTTTATCCCACAATTTAGATGGAAAAAAAGCCCTCCATGAAGTTTTCTTTCTCTCTAAAATAACCGATCTCAGATGGAAATGCCTAAAAACCGATGCAAAATGTGTATAACTGAGCATAACGTATGCTTAAAATACCGGATCCGTTTTTTTTTTGTTTTCTGTTCTTCTGATGGTGCAAAAGAATAGAAAACGAAACGGTGATGTGAACACAGCTTTTTAAATGCCTTTCACTTCACTTGTCTGTAGTTTTAGGCTGGGTTTATACGTAACTGGTTAGCTGCGTTTTTTCTGCAGCAGAAAATCTGCAGCGTTTCTGCTTGTAATCTGCTGCAGAAAAAAAAAGCACACGGACTGCATTTTTGTGGATTTGTGGACAGCAAAATAAATACGGTTATGTGCAGCAAATCAAGGGAGAAGGAGATCTCACTTCAGTTCTGCTAAAACTGGACTTACTATTTGGTAATGATGTCCTGAATGTATTTCTGGCTGGGATTTTCTGCCTCCTGAAGTCTGCAGCCATCTGCTCACCTGCAGCTAATCCCAGAACATCATTTGCCATTAACGTGGCCATGATTAGAACCTCTAAGCCAGTGCAGTCGTGGAGAGAGCTGTACTACTGGATATGAATAATAGCATTTCAGACAGTTGCAGGTTCAAGGCAAAAACATTTTTAGACTCTGCCATCTGGATCTGCGAGCCATCAATCAGACATTCGTTGCCACAGCTGCTGTTCATTTTTGCTCTAGGAGATGTGGAGACATGAAAAAAAGAAAGCAACGGAATATGGGCATTACCAGGAGCAGCAGCTGGAGTTCTGGTTTGTCATCATTTGCTACAAAGATTAAACAGTTATCTGTTCTGTTGGAATAGATATGGAGGTGATAAGACCAGTGATAAATCCCTGCTGGTCAAACATTTATCTTGCTGCTGAATATATAAATTTGATTTATCCCTCAATAAGATTCCAAGTCTAGTAAGTCAAGTCATCTAACTCCAGTGTAATCTTTCTAATTAGCTGGAGGACACCATGGATAGGTTTGAACTGTATCACATTTTTCTGACACATAGGAATACTCGGTATTGCTTATGCCACCAATGTTTCTGTAGTCATCTAGTTGATGCGGATGAGAAAAATTAGTCATTTTTAGCATTTATGGTATTTACAATTGAAAAATATCTCTAGGGGAATATCTGGTGCGCAGAAATGCACCCAAGCTTGTACATTCTATGGGGTTTGCAATAATGAGAAATGTAATCTAAAAGCTATCATAATTTAAAATGGTTAAACTTTCTAGAAATTACTCCATTTTGAATTCCCATAGTTGGTAAATATAAAAAATATAAAAGCTGGGTTTGCTTACAATGGAAGGTTTACTGTTGGTAAGGAGCGCCAGTCGGCAATATAGTAAGTTGACTGACACTTGTTTCGCTCCAGTTACATGGATGTGATGGAAAGATAGCTAGTATAGTTGATCGGGCACATAAAGTTTAAATACTGTTGGCTGGACAAAAAAAAAAAAATTTTTTAATTTGTTTAGAGTCCGATTCAACCTAATCAGTCTGAAAATTTGATTTGGATACAAATTTTGACCCATATCAAAAGTGCTCTGACTGGCCTAAAAAATTGGTGTATGACACTTTTCTCTATTATTTTTTTTCTTTTCTTTTTTCCAATTTTTTTTCTTTCTCACTCTCCCTCTTCAAACTTTTGAACGCTTGTCAGAGTGACACTAACATACATAGCTATGGGTAAACGCATGGTTGACAGTGTTAACAAACAGCCTGTGTAAAATATACTGCACTGCATCAGATTTGTTAAATTTTTTTTTAAAAAAATGCTCCAAAAATTGTTCCTTATTGGGGGCACATGCCTGCTCATCTTCACATACACTCAGTAGTATTGAAAGAAGCAGTGGCTTGTTCTGAATAAGTGGTTCTAAAATGCGCCTCTTTTGGGAATTGCCACTGTCAGCAATGGCAGATCTATTCATTGGCCTCAGGAGTTATGTGAAAATCCTGACAGATCCATTTCTCATTTGCACCTGTTTTTCCCCCAAAATCCTGTCTAATTTTTCTCCAATTTATAAGTGAACAATAAGTATATTTTAGTGTGCCAACAGCAGTTTATATTTTAGTTCCACCCAATGTATATTCAGTTGCACCTGTTTTTTACCCAGAAAAACTGTTGCAAATGTTCTGCATTGATGTGTGCAAATAAGCCTATTTTTTGTTACAGAGGTTGTACAATTGCCTCTTTTTCCCCAAAAAGCCACTACAGTGTAGAAATAAGCATATTTTCCAGCATCACCATCCGGGCATATTTTGGCAGCAGACTGTATCCAATCGCACATTTTATTTTTATTTTTTTTAAATCAACAGTTGAGAATTTTATTACAAAAAATTATTTTAGCATATGCTAGTGTGCCTACCCTGATGTATTGGTTTGTGTCACCATTTCTCCATATCACAATAGTAGGCTTAAAAGCTGTGTCAGTCAGACCTTGGGCAAGTTGGTGGGAGTTGCCATTTGGTCCCATGTGGTCATTTTTAGGCACAATTACAGCGATTACTGTATTGGACTCTGTCCAACTGCAAAAAAAATTCTAAAACAATTTATGAAAATTGTCTTTAAAAAAAATCCATTTATCAGAGTTATGTGCCTGACCTAATGTCAGAGTTGTGTACCTAACCTGTCATTTTTTGTATTGGACTTTGTGGAATTAAGAATTTTGTTTAAAAAATGTTGAAAATTATCTTGTCCTCCCAAAAATCCATTTATCAGAATTTTGTACCTAACAATAAAATTTAAATGGTGTGCCTGGCAGGAAGCGCTATTATACAGCAGCCGACTCTGTTAGGAAGCAGGTCCCCACTTCCTCAGTATATATTATAAAATATAGAATTGTGTACCTGACCTATCACATATTGTACTGGATTTTGTCCAAATGAGAATTTTGTTTTCTAAAAAATTATTAAAAATGGTCTTGTCTTCCAAAATAATCCATTTATCAGAGCTGTGTATCTGACCTGTCATATATTGTACTGGACCTATTTTGTGTGTTTCTTCCAATCCAAATTGCCAAAACTTTACAACAATTTTTGTGAAATACGTGATGAATCCCAATCGTTTAGAATCAATTCACTTACCTCTATTGTTTGCATGAAATCCCTGTTTACATGGGGCAATCTGCTGCCTACGACCAATGTGTTTATGTTGACTTAGCATAAAAAATTTGATAAATGACAAATAAGCACTTACATGAGCATGTTTACATAGGGCAATTATCGGAAGCAAGTGTTTGAAAGTGCACTCATTCACCCAATTAGATGCCTATGTTAGTGGGCCTTTAGGATAAAGGAGAAAAATGCAGTGAATTGGATTCTAATCAGAGATGGACAAACTGATTCTAAACTAATTGAATTTGCAAATTTCCCGAAAAAATTAAATTTTGTGGAATTCAAAACTTGTCTTGGCATTAAAAAGCTTCAAATGAGTTGGATACAGTGCTAAGAGACCCCAGAGTATTATACGTGACTTTTTGAGTTGTGCTGAACAGTGGGATCGTAGTGTAGCAGTGTTTGCATAGAAATAAAAGGGATTGCAGTTCGACTCACATGTTTACCACGACCCCAAAACTGGATTTTTTTTCTATTGTTGTTTTTGCTACTCTCGTGTAACGGTTGTCGAACACGAGCAAGTATCACGGTCGGCGTGACTATCACATACGTGACACAGAGGGAGGGAACAAGGAAGGCCCTGACCAAGTGAGAGGGAAGGTGGTGACCCCTGACTCACCTAGCGGCTGGCACCTGGCTGCCCTGACGTCCCTAGACGGGTTCCTCACCCGTACGCCGATCACGTGCCTAAAGCCCTGGCTTTCCCTAAGCTGAGCCCTAGATAGTGAACAGGGCGGTGGGAACACTAGTCCGCACCACTAGCTCTAAAGGAAAACACCAAGGGAAGGACAGACAATACAAACTCAACATATAATCCCAGGTGAGCGACAACAGGAGACAACAAGAAGCCCAACAGGGATCCGGAGGGTAGCACTCTGGAACAACAACCAGGATTCACAACTCCAGTGGGTCAGTATAGATGTCCAGGCAGGAAGCTCTATAACTGGCAACTAGAGAAGTGTGAGGGGAGAATATAAGGAGGTTGGGAGTGGCAGACAAGAAACAGCTGAGGAGGAGAAGCTACGGATCCCTGATTGAGACAAAAAGGATAGCAAGGCAAACACAGAAAACAATCACTAAGAAACAACGTGATCTTTAGATATAGAGCGCGCAGCCACCCGCTGCGACCTCCTTACCCCGGGTATAACGGAGTCAGACGTGGCTCTAGATACCCTCGTGACAGTACCCCCCCTTTCACGAGGGGCCTCCGGACACTCAGGACCAGGTCTCTCCGGATGAGAGGTATGGAAAGCCTGAATTAACCTGTTGGCGTTTACCTCTGACGCTGGAACCCACATTCTTTCCTCGGGACCGTAACCCCTCCAATGCACCAGATACTGAAGAGAGCGGCGGACACGACGAGAATCAACAATTCTGGCTATTTGAAACTCCAGATTACCATCCACAATAACAGGAGGAGGTGGCAGCGGTGATGGTTCTAGAAATGGAACATACTTCTTGAGTAACGATTTATGGAAGACGTTATGGATCTTAAAAGTCTGAGGTAGCTCCAGGCGAAAAGCCACAGGGTTAATGACGGCTACTATTTTATAAGGACCAATGAACCTAGGGCCCAGTTTCCAAGAGGGAACCTTCAACTTAATATTCCTAGTAGACAACCACACATAGTCATTCACCCCTAGGTCTGGACCTGGCGACCGTTTCTTATCGGCCATGCATTTATATTTACCACTCATCTTTTTCAAGTTAACTTGCACCTTCTGCCATACCGAAGAAAGAGATGAAGAAAACCTTTCCTCTTCGGGAACCCCAGAAGACCCCCCCTCTTTGAAAGTACAAAATTGGGGATGAAAACCGTATGCACCAAGGAATGGTGACTTGCCAGTGGACTCCTGATAATGATTATTTATGGCAAACTCAGCTAACGGTAAATATGATGACCACAACTCTTGGTTTTCAGACACAAAACACCTTAAATATGTTTCTAGGTTTTGGTTGGTACGCTCAGTCTGTCCATTCGACTGAGGATGGAAAGCTGAGGAAAAGGACAAGTGTACCCCCAAACGGGAACAAAAAGCTTTCCAAAACTTAGAAATAAACTGGGTTCCCCGATCCGAAACCACATCGGAAGGGACCCCGTGAAGCTTCACGATTTCACTGATAAACACCTGAGCAAGAGTTTTAGCATTAGGAAGTGCGGGTAGCGCAATAAAGTGTACCATTTTGCTAAACCTGTCTACTACTACCAAAATAACTGTTTTACCCGCAGACAACGGTAAGTCAGTGATGAAATCCATTGACAGATGTGTCCATGGCCTATTGGGGATAAAAAGAGGCAATAAAGACCCTGCTGGACGTGTATGAGAGACTTTCGCGCGTGCACAAGTAGAGCAAGTAGACACGAAATCCATTACATCCTGACGCAACCTTGGCCACCAAAAACGACGAGATAATAGCTCCAAAGTTGCTTTACTACCCGGGTGCCCAGCAAGTGCCGAATTATGATGTTCTTTTAATAATTCAAGACGCAGGTTTAACGGTACAAACTATTTCTCTGAGGGGCAAGAGGCCGGGGCGTCCCCCTGGGCCTCTAACACCTTTCCCTCTAGAACAGAGTGTACAGCAGAGACAACCACTCCTCTTTGTAAAATAGGTACCGGATCACTAGCATTACCCCCTCCAGGGAAACTACGAGATAACGCGTCTGCCTTGGTATTTTTTGCCCCAGGACGATAGGTGATTACAAAGTTAAATCTGGTAAAGAATAGCGACCACCTAGCTTGTCTAGGGGTGAGACGCTTAGCCGATTCTAGGTACAGAAGGTTTTTGTGATCCGTAATCACCGTGACGGGGTGGATTGCTCCCTCTAAGAAGTGACACCACTCTTCAAGCGCCAGCTTAATCGCCAACAGTTCCCTATTTCCAACATCATAGTTCTTCTCTGCAGAAGATAATTTTTTGGAAAAGAAAGCGCAAGGGCGCCATTTGCCAGGAGACGGACCCTGAGACAATACAGCCCCCACTCCCACCTCTGACGCATCTACCTCAACAATAAAAGGCTGGGAGACATCAGGTTGAATTAGAACAGGTGCCGAGGTAAACCTCTCTTTTAGAGAGGAAAATGCATTTTTAGCGGTGTCAGAGCATTTAGAAAACTCAGTCCCCTTCCTAGTCATGTCGGTAAGGGGTTTAACGATCACTGAATAATTTTTAATGAACTTTCTATAGAAATTTGCGAAACCCAAAAACCGTTGTAGGGCTTTAAGGTTCTCAGGAAGATCCCAATCTAAAATTGCCTGGACCTTCCCAGGATCCATACGGAAACCTGAAGCAGGTAATAGATATCCCAGGAACTGTATTTCCTGAACGGCGAAGACACATTTTTCAATTTTCGCATATAATTTATTCGTCCGTAGGACCTGCAGTACTTGCCTGACATGCACCTCATGTGTTTTCAGATCAGCCGAATAAATTAAGATATCATCTAGGTATATGACAACAAACCTGCCGATGAGATGACTAAAAATATCATTAACGAAATGTTGGAAGACAGCGGGGGCATTGGTCAGACCGAAAGGCATAACTAGATTTTCATAATGCCCCTCAGGGGTGTTAAAAGCTGTCTTCCACTCATCCCCTTCCCTGATATGAATCAGATTGTAGGCCCCCCTAAGATCAAGTTTGGAGAACCACCTAGCACCCGCAATCTGATTAAAAAGGTCAGGAATGAGAGGAAGAGGGTATGGGTCTCGGATGGTTGTCTGGTTTAGCTCACGAAAATCTAGGCAAGGACGCAGGCCCCCATCTTTCTTTTTAACAAAGAAAAACCCTGCAGCCACGGGTGAAGAAGAGGGTCTGATGTGTCCCTTAGCCAGACTCTCGGAGATATAATCTTTCATGGCTTGTCTCTCGGGACCTGAAAGATTATACAACCTGGACTTGGGTAATTTTGCACCGGGAATCAGGTTAACCGGGCAATCATAAGGACGATGAGGTGGTAGCTTCTGACAACCCTTTTCAGAAAAAACGTCCTCAAAGTCCGAAATAAATGTAGGTAGGGAAGCTATGGAGGTGATTAAGCAATTGTTATTTAAGCAATTCTCTCTGCAATGCTCACTCCACTCCAATATCTCCCTGGCCTGCCAATCCACCACTGGATTGTGCGCTACCAACCAGGGAAGACCCAATACCACAGGAGAGGGAAGGCCCTCCAGAACGTAACATGAAAGACACTCATTATGGTGGTCCCCTACCCGAAGGTGTAAATTATGAACAATGTGGGTGAGGTTTCTCTGAGACAGAGGAGCCGAATCTATAGCGAATACGGGAATAGGTCTCTGCAGCGTACAGAGAGACAAACCCATAGTGCGGGCAAAATGGGCATCAATCAAATTTACCCCTGCTCCACTGTCTAGAAAAAAAGAAATAGACTCCGTCTTAACACCAAAAACAATAACCGCTGGTAACAGAAATTGAGATGTTCGTATGGAGGAAACGTATACCCCCCGGCTGACATCCTCCGCACAGCCCGGGGTTAGTAGTTTTCCGACGGTCTTTTGTTTTTGAGAAAGGAGGGACAGACATTAATGAAATGACCCTTCCCCCCACAGAAAAAACAAGCCCCCCCCTATGGCGAACCTCAGGAGGACGGACCTGACGAGAAGTTCCGCCTAGCTGCATAGGCTCATCTAAGTCAGTACAGACTAATTGTTGCTTGGGAGAGGTAACCAATTGCTCAGGAATTTTCGATCTCTCCCTAAGACGCCTATCTATTCTGATAGAGAGGGACATAACAGCATCAAGGGAAAGGGGGGTCTCATACAGCGCCAGTGCATCCTTAACCCTTTCAGTTAACCCAGAGCAGAACTGACTCCTGAGAGCCGGGTCGTTCCACTGAGTATCCGTAGCCCACCTACGGAACTCTGAGCAATATTCCTCTGCTGACCGATCTCCCTGTAGGAGTCTCCATAACTTCGACTCAGCCAGGGCGACTCGGTCAGGTTCATTATATATGAGACCCAAAGCCCCAAAAAATCCCTCCACTGACCGGAGAGCCTGGGAACCAGGGGGTAACGAGAACGCCCAGGATTGTGGGTCCCCCTGAAGCAGGGAAATGACAATCCCAACCCGCTGTTCTTCATTACCTGAGGAGTAAGGGCGCAACTTAAAGTATAATTTGCAGGCCTCACGGAACGTTGCAAATTTGTCCCTTCCCCCAGAAAATCTGTCAGGAAGAACAACCTTGGGTTCTGTAACAACCTGGTTACCCATAGCAACCGCTGGGGGTGCGGTCTGCTGCATTTGCTGCTGTTGTTGGAGGACAGACGCCTTCAATCCTGCCACCTCCAAAGACAGGCCTTGAAGCTGTTTTGCCAAGGCAGCAATAGGATCCATATTGGATTCTAAGTAGAGAAAAAAAAAAAAAAAAAAAAAAATTAATTTTTTTTTTTTTTTTTTTCAAAAAGTAAAGGCCAGTTATAATATCACGGTCGGCGTGACTATCACATACGTGACACAGAGGGAGGGAACAAGGAAGGCCCTGACCAAGTGAGAGGGAAGGTGGTGACCCCTGACTCACCTAGCGGCTGGCACCTGGCTGCCCTGACGTCCCTAGACGGGTTCCTCACCCGTACGCCGATCACGTGCCTAAAGCCCTGGCTTTCCCTAAGCTGAGCCCTAGATAGTGAACAGGGCGGTGGGAACACTAGTCCGCACCACTAGCTCTAAAGGAAAACACCAAGGGAAGGACACACAATACAAACTCAACATATAATCCCAGGTGAGCGACAACAGGAGACAACAAGAAGCCCAACAGGGATCCGGAGGGTAGCACTCTGGAACGACAACCAGGATTCACAACTCCAGTGGGTCAGTATAGATGTCCAGGCAGGAAGCTCTATAACTGGCAACTAGAGAAGTGTGAGGGGAGAATATAAGGAGGTTGGGAGTGGCAGACAAGAAACAGCTGAGGAGGAGAAGCTACGGATCCCTGATTGAGACAAAAAGGATAGCAAGGCAAACACAGAAAACAATCACTAAGAAACAACGTGATCTTTAGATATAGAGCGCGCAGCCACCCGCTGCGACCTCTTGACCCCGGGTATAACGGAGTCAGACGTGGCTCTAGATACCCTCGTGACAGCGAGTCTCTCTGTGACCGCATTCATTTCTATGCTAACACCACTACACTGCAACCCCACTGTGATCCTTGAGTGCAACAACTGTTGGGGGACCAAGATCACCATGTAGCCAAACCCTAAAAAGCTTAAAAATGAAAAATTTTTAAATTGTGAATTTTACCACATTTTTGGGATGGGGATGATCCTTCCCAACAACGTGGGTGATGCTAGAAAGGCTTGTCCTCATTGCGGCTGGCTATTGGCTGGGCCCCCCCCCCCCCCCTTTGCTGGATGTTTTTATGCGCACACGATGGAAAGATGCAGCGGCGGCCGTTTGGGCATCAGAAGCTACGTAGGTGCTGGAGAGCATGGTAAGTACAACCTGTGTGAGGGACCCGGGCATTAGAGGGGACCTTATAGGGTTTGGATAACCCCTTTTAAAGTGGCCCTGGATATAATACTAAAAGTGGCCCTGTTTTGTAGTTGGGTCTAAATTGATGGAAGGCAGGGCCAGAAATACTATATTGTGGCACATTATACCACCCCCAACAAAGCCAAATACCACAGTCCATCACAAAATACTGCCAGCAGCACAAAATACATCTCCAGTAAGGTCTATGCAGGGCCAACGTCAGCACCCGGCACACCAAGGCAAGTTCTGGGGCCCACTGCTCCTGGGGGGGCCCACTGTGCCCGCTCACTCCTGCACCTGTATCCTGGTCTTCATTAAACTGCCTGTTCTGAATTCTAGGGCAGCTTACCCCAGCAATTTAGACAATTTTAGCCATGTGCACTGCTGGGGTGGGCGGCCCCAGGACTCAGAACAGGGTAGATGGAGTTTCCTACCGGGCTAAAGGACCTTCCTGATGTCATCCGCCAATGTGACCAGTGGGGGAGGAGCAGGAGGAGCAGAGAGCTGTGTTCCTGTACCGAAAGGAGCCTGGCTGGAATGTGATGAGGCCTAGCTATGTCCCTGTGTGTGTGTGTGTGTGTCTGTCCCTGTGTGTGTGTGTGTGTGTGTGTGTGTGACTGTCCCTGTGTGTGTGTCTGTGTATGTGTGTCTGTCCCTGTGTGTGTGTGTGTGTGTGTGTGTGTGACTGTCCCTGTGTGTGTGTGTCTGTCTGTCTGTCCCTGTGTGTGTGTCTTTGTCTGTCTGTCCCTGTTTGTGTGTGTGTGTGTGTCAGTCTGTCTGTCCCTATGTGTGTGTCTGTCTGTCCCTGTGTGTGTGTCTGTCCCTGTGTGTGTGCCTTTGTGTGTGTCTAAAGGCATAGCTTAGACCCCATACCACAGTCTAGCCAGTGCCTAATGGGTTACAGTTTAGACCACCTTCTAGTACATGTTGATAATTCCCTTTTAAACCCCAGTCCATATCCCCTCAGTACTGGGAATCGGTGGGAGTCATATTGGTAGGTAACAAAAGGTTGGAGCATAACTAAAGGTGGAATTCCCTTTTAATGTCCCCTAAAGGTGGCCACACATTAGATAGAAGTTGGTTGACAATCTCACCATCACACAGGTGTCTGTCCATATGTATGTGTCTGTCCCTGTGTGTGTGTGTCCCTGTGTGTGTGTCTATGTGTGTGTCTGTCCATGTGTGTGTGTCTGTCCCTGTGTGTATGTGTGTCCCTAAGTGTTTGTGTCTGTCCCTGAGTGTGTCCGTCCCTGTGTGTGTCCGTCCCTGTGTGTGTGTCCGTCCCTGTGTATGTGTCCATCCCTGTGTGTGTGTCCATCCATGTGTGTATGTGTGTCCCTGTGTGTGTGTGTCTGTCCCTGTGTGTGTGTCTGTTCCTCTGTGTGTGTCTGTCACTGCGTGTGTATCTGTGTGTGTCCCTGTGTGTGTCCGTCCCTGCGTGTGTGTGTGTCTGTGTGTGTCCGTCCCTGTGTGTGTGTGTCCGTCCCTGTGTGTGTGTGTGTGTCTGTTCCTGTCTGTATTTGACCGCCTCTGTGTGTGTGTCTGTCCCTGTGTGTGTATCTGTCCCTGTGTGTATTTGACCATCCTTGTGTGTGTGTGTGTGTGTGTGTATGTGTCTGTCCATCACCATGCCCACAGTGTTCCTATGCCTTGACGCAGCTGCATCAGGACGTTCTGTGCGGGGCAAAAAGATGATGGAAGAGGAGGCAGCGCGGCCAGCATGGAGACGTGGGAGAGACACAGGGAGGCACACTAAGGACGTAGGTAACACTACCACATGATCTACACTAGTGTTATCTGTGGTTTTACATAGGACTGCATGTAACACTACCACATTATCAGCACTAGTGTTATCTGTGGTTTTACATAGGACTGCAGGTAACACCAACACATTATTAGTACTTGTGTCATCTGTGGTTTTACATTGGACTGCAGGTAACACTAACACATTATTAGCACTAGTGTCATCTGTGGTTTTACATAGGACTGCAGGTAACACTACCACATTATCAGCACTAGTGTTATCTGTGGTTTTACATAGGACTGCAGGTAACACTACTACATTTTCTATACTCAGATAGCCATGACTGTGTTATCTGTGCTGTTACATAGGACTGCAGGTGATATCTACTATATTATCTGTACTCACAGAGTTATCTCACTGTGTAAGGGGGCCCACTGAGACTTTATTGCCCAAGAGCCCACATGAACCTTGAGCCGCCCTTGAGTCTATGGCCAATGATAATCACATTGTTAGAAAAAAAGAGGGTGGGAGATTGACCTCATGATGAGGGTAACAAAAATGTTGTTGGTATCAGATCAACCCACCATTTTCTATAACTTCCCCTCTTTTCTTTGCATGCCACTGGTCAAGATGCTGCAAAACCACTTGTGTAGTAATGAGCCTTTCTGATCATTACAGGTATTGGCTCTGTTAGGTTGGGGGCGGGTACAGCCTCTCTCCTCTGGAGGGGGTTTTGCCTTTAGGGCACCCTAGCCTGTTGTCTCCCTTCCTGGTGGTGGGCTGATGCTGAAACTCTAGATTTTGTTTTGGTGGCTGTATGAAGACATAGGGCTTGCAGGCGCCAAACTTAGGCTTTAATGGTTGTCTGTGGCTGAAAAGCCTCACTGTGGGTGGTATGGGTGGTCTGCTATGTAATTTTGTTTATATGCCTATATGTATATTTTTATATATTGGTATGTAGTGTGTATATATGTTGTATATTTGTATATTGATGTACAGTACAGACCAAAAGTTTGGACACACCTTCTCATTCAAAGAGTTTTCTTTATTTTCATGACTATGAAGGCATCAAAACTATGAATTAACACATGTGGAATTATATACTTAACAATCAAGTGTGAAACAACTGAAAATATGTCATATTCTAGGTTCTTCAAAGTAGCCACCTTTTGCTTTGATTACTGCTTTGCACACTCTTGGCATTCTCTTGATGAGCTTCAAGAGGTAGTATTTATTTATTTATTTATTTGTTATGTTTTTAAAATGTTAATAAAAGAAATACAGGTATTGGCTCTGTTAAAGGGGTTGTGCAGGCAGTTTATATTGATAACCTATCCTCAGGATAGGTCAATATCAGATCAGTGGGGGTCCGACACCCCTGCTGATCAGATGTTTGAATAGGAGGTGACACTCCATACGATCGCTACTTCCTCTTCATTACACTGCCCGTTGTCTTGGAGGTGCAGTGTAATTACAAGTACTCGCTCCATTAACTTGAATGGAGCGAATACTTGTAATTACACTAAACCACCGCTACAGGGGAGACAGTGCATAGTGTAGTGAACACGAAGCAGCATTCGCATGGAGCACCGCCTCCTCTTCAAACAGCTGATCAGCGGGGTGCTGAGTGCCAAAAACATTCTACTTTCTGCAGTTTTGAAAAGTGGATGGGAAAGTATGTGTGGTTACTAATATTAAGCAAATCAAAATCCACAAAGTGGGCTTCGATCCGAATTTCAGGATAAATTTGATTCAGCGCGAAACCGAATTTCCTCATGCTTCATGGTAGCGAATCGATTTTATCTGAAATAGTGTAAAAACAAAAATAAAATAATTACTCACCACATCCATTTGCCCGCGACGAGCCAGCTACCGCCATCTTGCTTGAAGATCTCGCACGAAATCCCGTGCGCAGTGACATACGACATCACCACGCCAGCCAGCATGACAATGCCTCCACGGGCAATGTAAGATTTCATGCCAGATCTTCAATAAATATGGGGGGGACCGGCCTGTCGCGAGCAAATGGATGAGGTTAGTATGATTTTTAAATTTTTATTTAAGACTCTGTTATTTCTATCAGATGCCGCAATCAGCAATGAATGCAGCATCTGAGGGGTACAATGACGGGGATCGGCTAATTGCCTCTCCCTGTCATTGCACCCACTACTTACGAAGAAATACGCTTTATGGCGAAGTAATTCGCCACAAAGCTAATTATTTTGTAAAATTCGGCAAAGCATCCATATAGAATTTTTTAATACTTCGCTCATCTCTCATGGTTACGTATGTTAATTAATACACTTCACTCCAGATTTATCACTGCAAAAAAAAGGTAGACAAAATTGTAAAATTTAAAGATGCGCTAGATTTATCACACCGTGAGTCATTTGATCATTTTGCTGCAAAGCTCACCAAGATAATCTCAAGAAAAATTGGCTTTGAAAATTTCACTCGCTATAAGTTACTCCAATTTGTTTAGTGTTTCCGGAGCCTGAACTGGGTATTGTTCTACAGACAAAAAACTGCAGAATATGAAATAAACCGAAATGTATGTTATTATATGTATGTTATACTAACCCTCATATTTCTTTATGTCAGATTCCTGATTATGCATTGAGAAAATCAGCAAGATGTGAAGTACAGTATATCTTTTGGTATCACATGTAACATCAAATGTGATTATCACAAGGAAAATGTGCGGAAGCACCTTCTGTACTGTATTCCTCTGTAATTTTGCTAATTATGACACCATTCTTCTAATGTTTAAGTCATTTTCAATGGCATTACACAAAGGAAGTGACACCCAAATGAATGTCTTAGCTAACAAACGGCCAGTCTACTCAGTTACACAGTTTCTGAATTTATGTTATACAGTAGTAGATGTCTGATTATATTATTATATTGTCTTCATTTTTCATTTTTACTACAGTAAATACAGTGTAGCTATGCCGCGCTATAAGACAAACAATACCAACGCAATTTTGCTGGAGTTTTTTGATATTCTAGTAAAGCAACTTTAGTCACAAATTATAATTAATCCAAATCTTTGGTGCTGACGCAATCACATTGTGGGCGGTGGAAGAGTCATTCACAGGAAAAAACATGCAGTGTTTCCTAAAAATCCAAACCATTACAGAGGAGCTAACAAAGATCCAAGGAGAAAAATACCCAATACAATTAATGCTCTGGGTTGCAACTTCTCATGATTTATTGTATTTAAAGGCTATGTACACCTTCAGAGGCAATTGTTTTTATAATTGCATGCAACTCATTTTTGGCTAAAGAATTTTTTTTTCAATTGGCCTTTATTAAAAATATTGAGCTGTCACACAGGGTTAACTATTTTTCTAGCTGTGTGACTGGTACTTTCACTTTCACTTTGTGACAGTCATCTAATAAACCTTATCTCTAAACTACTGAGAGGTCGTAAACACTTATTTAAGCCACATTCTTATCATTAAGATAAAAACCTAGATATAAAGAGTGTTTAGGAGGTCAGGGAGCAGAGATAAGGAGTCCGTCTGCTCCTGGTCTGACAGAAAAGACAGAAAATCCAAAGGGTACTACTAGAGCATGTCAGCTCTGTACAGAAAAAAGGACGTCATATATTTTTTTTTTATGAAGACCAATTAAAAAAAATATTTTTAGCTCAAAATGAGTACAATGCAATAATACAAAAATGCCCCTAAAGGTATACGTAGCCTTTAAGGATATTATATATATAATATAATATTATATGATATGATATTATATCTATATGATTTATTTATTTTATTCACGTATATAGCACTGGCCTAGTCCACAGTAGTGATGAGCGGCAGGGGTCATATTCGAATTCGCGATATTTCGCAAATATTTTGTAAAATATTTGTTGAATATTCGCAAATTTGAAAATTCTTGATTTTTTTTTCTCGAAAAAGTGACCTCCACAGTGAGCTTTACAGGACCTGCCCCTTAATACAGACCATAGGTTACAGTCCCCTTAACTGTGACCTCCACCATTCCCTGTCCCCTTAACAGAGACCTCCACAGGGACTGCCCCTTTAACAGTGACTGCCACAGTACCCTGCTCCCTTAAGAGTGACCTCATAGTACCCCTCTGCCTTAACAGTGACCTCACAGTACCACGCTACCCCTTTAATAGTGGCCTCCACAGTCACCTCCTCTCTTAACAGTGACCTTCACAGTGCCCTCTCCTTTAACATTGACCGCCACAGTGGCCTGCCCCCTTAACAGTAACATCCACAGCGCCCTCCCCTTTAAAAGTGACCTCCACAGTACCCCGTCTCTTTAACAGTGATTTACACAATAACCCGCCCCCTAACAGTGACCTCCACAGAGCTCCATTCCCTTAAAATGTGACCTCCACAACACCCTGCCCCCTTAACAGTGACCTCTACAGCACCTCGCCCCTTAACACTGACCTCCATAGCGGACCGTCCCCTTAACTGTGATCTCCACCGTTCCCTGCCCCTTAACAGAGACCTCCACAGCACCCGACCCTTCAACAGTGAGCTCCACAGCGACCCACCCATTTAACAGTGACCTCCACAGTGGCCGCCCCTTTATTAGTGACCTCCACAGTACCCCGTCTCCTTAACAGTGATTTCCACAACATCCCACCCCTTTAACAGTGGCCTCTACAACAATCTGCCCCTTAACACTGACCTCCATAGTGGACCGCCCCCTTAATTGTGACCTCCGCAGCAGCCTGCCCCTAGGCTGGCCAGAGGTCCGGTTTTAGGCAGGACAGTCCAGCTTTCAGACTCTCTGTCTTCCATTCAGCGCAGGGCCTGGATGGACACAGGGATGTCCTTTTGAACATCTCACTCTCAGACAGCAGCACTGTGCTGTCTGAGCGTAAGCTGCAGGGAGAAAGTCACCCTCCCTCCCACCCCTGCAGCTGACAGAAGTTAATTTTTACCTTCATTTTTTCAATCCCCGTCGGCTGCGGAGTGGGAGGGGGCATGGCCTAACCGGGTCGGGGGCATGGCTTAGTGGACCTGGGGCAGGGTTTTTTATGTCCATCTTTTAAGGGTGGCCTGAATGGCCACCCTACCTACCCTCTTAACTGTGACCTCCACAGCACTCCGCTCCCTTAACAGTGTCATCCACAGCACCCTACACTTTGCGTAGCGGAACGGCCAATCCTTAATAGAACAGCCCTATCCTTGTCTGTAATGGTGACAAGAATAGGACATGTTCTATAATTTTGTGGATGGCATGGAACACGGTGTGCTTTTCGGCATCTTTTACGGCCCCATTGAAGTGAATCGGTCCACATTCAGCCCACAAAAAATGTGCATTGCATATGGACCCAAACCACGGTCGTCTGCATGAGCCCTCAATATGTAGCAGGGTAAGGTCTCATGCAAGTGACCGTATTATTTTCCACTCCTGATCTGCACTCATTCCAAAGGTGCCGCAAAAAATGCGGACAGCACACCATGTGTTGCCTGCATCCGTATGCCCGCATGTCCATCCGGGAAAAAATACATGTCCTATTCTCGTCTGTTTTGTGGACAAGAATAGGCATTTTGAAAATGGGACCCGCAGAAATTGTGGGATGCACATGACCGCTATCCATATTTTGCAGAAGATTTCTATGATTTAGGTGTGATATTAGTTAGAGATGAGTGAATTTCTTAAAAGTTCGATTCGGCTGATTCGCAGAATTCTAATTTTTTTTTTGCTTCGTGACGAATTACTTCGTCATGAAGCGCATTTTTTGGTAAGCAGCAGGTGCAATGACAGGGAGCGGCGATAACGCCGCCACCGTCATTGTACCCCTCAGATGCCGCATTCATACATGATCGCGGTATCTGAGTGCAAAATTAACAATAACATTTTTTTTTTATCAAACTTACCGCCTCCATTTGCTCGCGACGGGCCGGCCACTGCCATCTTGCTTGAAGATCTCGGCCGAAATCCTGTGCGCCGGCTGGCATGGTGACGTATGCCGTCATTACGCCGGCCGGCGTGATGATGTAATCTCGCGCCGCACAGGATTTCAGCCAAGATCTTAAAGCAAGATGGAGGCTGGCACAAGGAAATTCAGCTTCTAGGTGAATCGAATTTATACTGAAATTCAGATCGAATTCCACTTTGTTGCATTCGATTCGCTCATCTCTAATAATAGTCATGATTATTATTACTAATTGTAGTAGTATTACAGTATTAGAATTATTTCATAATTTACAGATTTTTTGTAATTGATCATTTTTAAATAATATTTCATCAAATCGATCCACGTTTATTTCATTGACCTATGTAAAATTACAATCTTGAATAGAAGTTGAAATGTGAATATCCGTTTTCCATGAAGACCTGAAACAACGTAATGTTGATTCTGTGATTTTTCACAGTACTTAGGTGGTATGAGGAGACAGTACTAATGAGGAAGGGGGGGAAAAAAGAGAATGTGTGTGACAAGTAATTATGTCACCTACTTGAACAGCTTAATTAGCCACTTTGATAATTATGACATCTCATTTGTCTGTTAATTCTATGTCCTCTGAATTCTACCTTTGATTTTTCGCTCAGTCACATAAGACGATTAGATAAGCGAGAGTCCATTATGTCTATGAGCCTCCTCATCTGGAGGCTCTCTTTACAAGTGCTCTCCAAACCGGGCCCCGACAGCTCGTGTCTTCCCCGTCTCCAGAGAAAATGTTTGCTGAGCAAATTAATGGTGTAAACAGGTTGCTAGTGGGGAACGCTCAGCCCACTTAAGAGTGACAGCAAACAAACCGCTTCAAGTACCTTTCAAATCACTTTAGTAAATAGACATTTACAGTTTGTTCAAGTAATTAACATGCTAATTAGAAAGCAGTTATGTCGAGGAGCACTGCAGACTGCTCTGTCATTCAGCTGCTACATTTTTTGGCACATAGAATTCGCCCTACATGTTGGGACCCCTGTATAATCACTGTCGTTACAATGGCCTCTAATAGGCAGAAGTGACGTAATGCTTCAGATGTCCAACATAAGAAGGATCTTCTCAAGAGGACGGGCTTGTTGGACACTTGTGATTCAGTGGTGGGTCGTTCTTGTCAGTTAGTGTTTCATTGTTATGGTATACTTTCTTAAATGGTGGGTTGCTGGGGGTCTGACTGTTGACGACCCCAACAAGAACAGGGGCCATTGCTCCTCATGTCAGTGAAGCAGCAGACACGCATGTGTGTCCATGGTTCCATTAAACTCTATGGGACGGCTATCTCCGACAGAGCGCATGTGTGACCGCCGCTGCGTTCAAATGGTGACCCGGTTTCATGATCGGCGGAGACCCCAGCAGTTGGATAGGGATAAGTTGTCTTAAAGGGAATGTGTCAGCATGTTTTCACTAATAGAAGTACCAGCAATGCCCAACAATACATGTTGATGACTTGATGACACACTCCCTTTAATGGAACAGCCACTTTAACCAAGTCAAGACTGGTCTGTTTTAGTTTGTCAAAGAGGACCGCTCACCTCTCCTGACAATTCTGGGACTTCTCCTGACTAGGGATGAGGGCACCTCGAAATTTACAGGTTCGGGTTCGGTGTTCGGGTGGTGTGGGAAGTCCGTTATGGATTCCGTTATAACGGAACATAACCGAATTCGTAGACGGAATGGAAAACGCAAGCCATTTTGATCCGTCATAATAGAACTATGCAGAAACCAGACGGATCTGTTGTGATTGGCCATAGACTTCTATTATGATGGATCAAAACAGAATGCCTCTTAAAGGCTTCCGTTTTGCATTCCGTCTACGAATTACGTTATATTCCGTTATAACGGAATTCCTACAACACCTGAACGCCGAACCTGTACAGTTCGGGTTCGCTCATCTGTACCCCTGACATGTCTGTTACCATGCAATTACAGTTCTGGAGAATGGTTTCTTATGACTCTATGCTGTACCGTTCCTCTCTTATGGACTTTATAGATAAAGGTACAGCTGGACGGTGCCAGTTGGATGTGTGTCCCTGCACAGTCCACCACTAGCAGCGTAGATTGGACAACGCCAGACTGCTCAGGGGCACTCCCCCAACTGGTAACTCCCATCTGTACCTTTATACATAAACTTCTAGCGATAGAAGGCGAGTGGCAAAATAGGAGATCGTAAGAATAAATGTTTCAGAATTGAAATTTCATGTGTAATACAATGATTTACTAAAACAGGCATGTCAGGAGAGGTGACAAGTCCCCTTTAATGACCAGGCACAGTTCATTTTTAAATCTTTTGGTACATGTGGGTTTGAAGCTATAAAGTTTTTTTTAGACATTCAAAATATTTTTTCCTCTGTTACAGCTATTTTTATGCAGTTTTTACATATAAGTATTTTTTGGGGGGGAAAAAGGTAAAACAAAACCAAATAGGTGTCAGTTTTTTTTTATATATTTTCTTTGATAGCACAAAGGGCAACTAAAATTTTATTTAAAATTAAATTGTGCTCCATTTTTATATAGGGGACATAAAGCTTTAGCTTGTCCGGGGCTGGGTAGAAGCTGCAGTTTGGGCTACCGAATTCATAGACTGGAATGGAAAATGCAAGTTTTTTTATGTACTGATTGATTAATCTATTCCACACAGAGTGCCCCCATAAAGTCACACAGGCCATTGGAGGGTATTTAAAAATTTTTTACTGCTGATTTCACCTGTAATACAACTTAGGCCTCATTCAGACGGCCGCAGTGTTTTGAGGATCCATAATTTGCCACACATGGCCGCAACCATAATAGGACATGCCGTATCCTTTCTGCGGAACCACGGATGCGGACAGCACGCGGTGTGCTGTCAGCATCATTTCCTGCCCCATTGAAATAAATGGGTCCGCACCCGTTCATATGGCTGTCTGAATGAGACCTTACCGAGATACGTTGGAGAGGTGATTGAGTTGGCTAAAACCAGTTCCTGCAGCACCCGGGGGTCACCATACATGGTGATCGGTGATTGTTTTGTACACAGCAATCAGGAAGGCAGAGACTGTAATAAAATCTCACTGCTTTCAATATGAGGAGTCTTATGACAGGCGGATCCTCTCTCCTGCAGCTGCATGATTTCTGCCAGAGACATCACAAAGAGATTCAGAAACATCCCTGCAGAGTTCTATGCAGACGAGCTGGACATTTTAAGATGTTCAGTGGTCCGCAAGTGATTAAATTAAAGAGGACCTGTCATGTCTCCTGACGTGCCTAATCATTGTATTTCACATTACATGACTATTCTTTGCTTATGACTTGTGTTATTCTATTACTCCTACTGGAAGTTTACAAATGAATTGCCAGATGGGTGTTTCCAGTTGGGGGTTTGTGTGGCACTGTTCAGGGCTGCTAGTGTCAGAATATGCAGAGACATACCCTTAGCTGGTAACGTCCATCTGGAAATTCATTCGTAAACTACTAGTGGGAATAACAGAGGAATGGCACAGCACAGAGTCATAAGAAAAGATGCCCCAGAATTGTTATTGCAAAGGGGAATGTATAAAACAGACAGACAGTCAGGAATGATCACAGGTCCTCTTTAAAGGGATGATAGGTCCTCGATTCGCTCATTCCTAATCACAATAGACCCACATCAGGCACCCCATTGTGGTCTTGGAGTGTCAATGCCTCTATTTGTCTTTTAATACGCATTTTTAATAGACTAATAAAGATATATTTGTACATCTGTGTCGGCAGTGTGCTTTGGATTTTTCATATAGGTGATTTGCACATAGCGACAGTAAACGATGCAAAATATATCTGTGGGAAAACTCCTGCATACAGCTTAGGCTAGTCTCACACTAGCAGCAAGTTACTCCAGCAGGCTGTTCCGGCGGGTGAACAGCCTGTCGGCTAGTGCACGTGTGCCCCCAGACTACCGCTCCGGCCCCATTGACTATAATGGGGGTGGGCTGGAGTTCTGGGGGCACGCGTGCACTAGCGGCAGCACAGATCCGACAGGCTGTTCACCCACCGGAACAGCCTGCCGGAGTTCCTTGCCACATACCACCCAACTAAGGAGCTAAACTATCAGCGGAGCGCAAAGCAATGAAAACGAACATCTCCAGCTGCCCTGCCCCCACCAGAGCACCGGATCAGGACTCAGCCGGTAACACGGTTCTCCGATCCAGTTGTAATTTTAAAAAACAGATCTGGAGAACTGGAGGGATCTGGCTGAATCCCATGTCTGGTGTAATGTGCTCTAATTGAGTCACTACAGATGGACTCTCTCTGGACACAGTGGTGGCCTGAATGAGAAAGTTAAATGGGTTGTCCCATCTTGTCATTTCCATGGTGAGATGGGACTAAGCAATGCTCATTGGAGCGCCACGGCCTCTTCAAACAGCTAATAGGCGGGGGTGCTGGGAGTCAGACCCCCACTGATCTGATATTGGTGACCTTTCCTGAGGCCATCAATATTTAACTCCCAGAATATTTTACCCCATTAATCCCATATGCCAGTCTCTCCGCCAAGGTGAATCTTATCTTATGTGTAATTTATGTTTTTTAGTCTTTAGGTTATTGACAGAAATGAATGTTGATTTTGTAAATATGCAAATTTGTGTGAATTCCAACAACTCGTCTATATCAGAAGCAACACCTGTATGGAGTCATTTACAATGGGAACTTTACTAGAAAAGTGGCCACAGGAATGTGGTTGATCAAGGAGACAGCAGGGTCATGTGCTCCTGGTGACCACAGGACAGTGCAACAAAAGAGGTTGTGTCTGGCTCTCCGGTAAACCCTAGCTGGGAGGTTGTTGTCTAGATATGAACAAAGCGTCACTTTTAAAAGATCAAAGGGACCTGGCATTTAGATCGGGAGGATAAGACATAAAGGGACACTCAGGTGAGTGCCGGACATCTGCAGAACAAAATGACACTGCAATAAAACAAGTGGCTTTGAAATGTCTTCAGCAAGCAGTGAAATAATCCTTTGATATTTGTCCATTCCCGCTGTTCATATAAAAAGTTTTTTGTAAGCAAATACAGGCCATGAAGACATACAATTAACTACAAAGTGCGCTGAAACCACCCAAAGGTGACCCAAAAATTGTTATAATATATGCAAGAAAGGAAAGACCCAGAATGAATAATAGAAGGAACGTACAAGTCAGTCAAATCCTGTATGTATATATATCTAATATATAAAGCTGAGTGTGTGTGTGTGTGTGTGTGTGTATGTCCGCTAAAGTAATCCGCACCGTCGCATTTACAATCACGAAATTTGGCACACAGGTACATCAGGTGTCCAGAAAGGTTTTAGACCAAGTCTCAGCTCTCTAGTTCCTGAGATATAGAAGCTTGATCACATGACACTTATCAGCCAATAGAAGCTCGCAGATCCTCCAGCCTTCACATGCACAGTTTTACTCCAGGTTTCCATAACAACCCAGCCATTTATCTTCACTGCTGTAGGAGAGCTTTAAAGGAAATCTGTCACCAGGATAATCGTTATTGAAGTAAAGCCATGGCCTAATAGCACTTAGTACCTTATGTTAAGATGTGCCTTTGTTCCAGCAATAGATGTTTTTATAGATGTTTTTATAGATGTTTTTATAGATTTTTCTATAGATGTTTTTATAGATGTTTTTATCCTCTGAAAATCAAGTTTATTTGGTATGCAAATGAGCCAGTAAGGTGCCAAGAGGGGCGTCACTCTTGCAGGAAGGAGCCCAGACACGCCCCCTGCCACAATGCGTCCACCCTCAAAAGACTTAAAACCCCATCCCTAGGTCCCGCTAAGACACACCGCTTATCTGGTTAGGCCATGCCCCTCCCACTTCTGAGCCGACGGGGATTGAAAAATGAAGGTAAAAATCAACTTCTGTCAGCTGCAGGGGTGGGAGGGAAGGTGACTTTCTCCCTGAAGCTTACACTCAGACAGCACAGTGCTGCTGTCTTAGAATGAGCTGTTCAAAAGGACACGCCCCTGATCCAGTTATGCCACGCCCCCTTCCACTCCTCAACTGACTGAGATTGAAAAAATGAAGTTTAAAATCAACTTCTAGGTCCCACTAAGCCACGCCCAGATCTGGTTAGGCCACACTCTCTCCCACTCCTAAGCCGATGGGAATTGAAAAAATGAAGGTAAAAATCAACTTCTGTCAGCTGCAGGGGTGGGAGGGAGGGTGACTTTCTCCCTGCAGCTCACACTCAGACAGAACAGTGCTGCTGTCTTAGAATGAGCTGTTCAAAAGGACACGTCCTCGATCCGGTTAGTCCACGCCCCCTTCCACTCCTCAGCCGTCTGAGATTGAAAAAATGAAGTTTAAAATTAACTTCTAGGTCCCGCTAAGCTACTCCCAGATCTGGTTAGACCACACTCCCTCCATTCCTCCGACAGGGATTGAAAAAATGAATGTAAAAATCTACTTCTTTCAGCTGCAGAGGTGGTAGAGAGGGTGAATTTCTCCCTTCAGCTCACACTCAGACAGTACAGTGCTGCTGTCTTAGAGTGAGCTGTTCAAAAGGACACGCCCCCGATCTAGTAAAGGCCACTGTTAAGGGGGCAGGCCCCTGTGGAGGTCACTGTCAAGGGGGTGGTATGCTGTGAAAGTCACTGTAAAGGGGAAGGCTGCTGTAAAGGTCAAAGTTAAGGGAGTGGGCTGCTGTGGAGGTCCAATTTTAAGGGACGGGGCACTGTGGGGGGGTCAGTGTTAAGGGGTGGGGGGCTGTGGAGGTCACTTTTTTTTGGTGCGGGGTGCTGTAGATGTCACTGTTATAGTGGATAGTGTTGATATCTTTTAACAACACACACAAACATTAAATAAAATAAATTAAATATACCCGAGTGAAGCCGGGTCCTTCAGCTAGTATATATATACAGTACAGACCAAAAGTTTGGACACACCTTCTCATTCAAAGAGTTTTCTTTATTTTCATGACTATAAAGGCATCAAAACTATGAATTAACACATGTGGAATTATATACATAACAAACAAGTGTGCAACAACTGAAAATATGTCATATTCTAGGTTCTTCAAAGTAGCCACCTTTTGCTTTGATTACTGCTTTGCACACTCTTGGCATTCTCTTGATGAGCTTCAAGAGGTAGTCCCCTGAAATGGTCTTCCAAAAGTCTTGAAGGAGTTCCCAGAGATGCTTAGCACTTGTTGGCCCTTTTGCCTTCACTCTGCAGTCCAGCTCACCCCAAACCATCTCGATTGGGTTCAGGTCCGGTGACTGTGGAGTCCAGGTCATCTGGCGCAGCACATCATCACTCTCCTTCATGGTAAAATAGCCCTTACTTTCAAAGTTTTCCCAATTTTTCGGCTGACTGACTGACCTTCATTTCTTAAAGTAATGATGACCACTCGTTTTTCTTTACTTAGCTGCTTTTTTCTTGCCATAATACAAATTCTAACAGTCTATTCAGTATGACTATCAGCTGTGTATCCACCTGACTTCTCAACGCAACTGATGGTCCCAACCCCATTTATAAGGCAAGAAATCCCACTTATTAAACCTGACAGGGCACACCTGTGAAGTGAAAACCATTTCAGGGGACTACCTCTTGAAGCTCATCAAGAGAATGCCAAGAGTGTGCAAAGCAGTAATCAAAGCAAAAGGTGGCTATTTTGAAGAACCTAGAATATGACATATTTTCAGTTGTTTCACACTTGTTTGTTATGTATATAATTCCACATGTGTTAATTCATAGTTTTGATGCCTTCAGTGTGAATCTACAATTTTCATAGTCATGAAAATAAAGAAAACTCTTTGAATGAGAAGGTGTGTCCAAACTTTTGGCCTGTACTGTATATATATATATATATAAATATATTAAAAAGTCTAGTATGACTTAGTACAGTGTATTACAGTTATTAAAGGGAATCTGCCAGCACATACCTCAGATTCCTTCTGTTCTGCTGATTCAAAGTTTTTTGACCCCATCCAGATCTGTGGCTCCATTGCAGAGAATTTGCGTCTGTTCTGATAGGCAAATGAGCTCTTTGGTGCAATGAGGGCGGCACCCTCGCACCCTGTCGCGCCACAAGCTCTGTCCTTTGTCGTGGATAACACCTCCCCCAGCTGTGAGTGACAGAACCAGCCTGTAACGCACGTGTGCAATTCCTGAACCAACGGTGCACGCACAAGAACACAGGGCTAGACGAGATTACATTGCCAGCCTAGCCTTGTCAAGGGTGTCGCCCTAGGTGTACCAATTAGTGGGTCTGTATGTTGGACAAACTCGAGCAGGTCCTGCAAACCGTTGGTTATGTATGATGTCCTGACTCTCCCCCAATGGCAGATGTTGGAGGAAAGACAGATTGGGCAGTCAGTGTTCAACATGGCCAATCTTTTGTTCTTTTGTGAGATAAACTACTTCTAGACATGTTTGGCAGCAGTTTATTTCCCCTCTCCCTATTAAAAACACGTGCATGCTTGGCTTGGCCAAGTCTATATGTGTATGGGAGGGGTAGATCTGGGCCAAATGAGCTGTCTAAGGTGCTGTATCTAAACACTGTACTCACTGTTTTCATAAACCCCATATATAATAATGGAGAGGCAAAGGACATACTCATTCTCGGTGACTGGTGGGGTCCAGTAGTGGAGTCTTTAGACATTTATCACCTATCCACAAATGCACAATCCCCTTTAAAGGATTTTACTGGGAGTAGAATATTGATATCCCATCATTAGAATCAGTAATGAATATCTCATCAACTGGCACCCCTGCTGATCAGCTGTTTGAAGAGGCCATGGTGCTGGTGAGTACAATGTCCTCTTCTTATGCCAAACAAAAGTGTTTGTAGAGCAGCACCCACGGACGTAAATGGCCACCGCGGTAATGTAACAGCCGAGCCACGACCGCAGATCCTCAGCAGTCGACCATATAGCAAATGAAAAGAGGTAGCGGCAGCATCTCCAGTGAATCCTTGATTGGACGGACTTTACAGAAAGTGTGCCATAAAATCAAGCAGCAACGTTTCAGCTCTATCCCAGCCTTTGTCAAGCCTAATACAGAGTGATGATCTCTACCCTTTTAAAGTGCATGCAGCTCAACCCACAAAAGGGGGGAACCAATACAATATATAGCAACCATTTACAATTAACATCACACCCAATGAATGGTGTCTTATAATCAAACTAAAATGCATACACCCGCAGGTGCATGTCATGTGCTCACCCTAAACAGTGCACCACAGTATTGTCCGTTCATCACGGCCAGCGGGACTCACATTGCGCGTCTCCAGAGGCGCATTGCGCATGTCAGTGTTGTTATCCATAAGTGTTTAGGACCTGGGGAGCGCGCCAGTCACATGACCCTATCATGAATTTGGTCCAGATGGATGGAGATTAGGGAACGTATTAATAAACATAAGAGTACGATCAGAAAACAGACAATGGACAAGCCAGTAGCTAAACACTTTGTGGAATGTGGTCACTCTGTCAACCAGATCAGGTTCAGGGTGATAGACTGGGTAGGTGCACCTAGAAGAGGTGGGCGCAGAGGGCGTATCCTCAGGAAAAAAGAGTTACAGTGGATTTTCACGCTGAACTCTAAGCAGTCCTATGGACTCAACTGATAGGTTCAGTGCAGTAAGTGGATATAATATGGATTTATTTGATATATCTGATTCGGTATAGGTGGATGCATTTGTTTTTAATGATTTTTTATTGTTTATATGGATATATTTATGTCACAATAGTAATTTGGTATATTTGACATTTCTTTACAGTATTTTATTGAAGCATCTCAGTCTGTCTTCGGATATTGGGACTCCAGTTGCGGTCTCCAGATGTGGTAGCACCTTTTTGACCTATTAAACTGTGCCTTTTTGGCCCTAGTTCAGTGTAGTTCATATCCCAGGTTCAGCTCCCGGCATCCCCAGTCTGCTTACAGCTGTTAGCTTGCGGCGGGGCATGGTGGGATTTGTGGTGTTGCGGTGGCTGGGGAGCCGCAGTTTGCCCCTCACTGGTCTATACAATCTCCAATAATTTATGTAATCTCCACTAGTATCGGAATATGGTAATAGCATGCATTGTACTGTGCTCAAATAGATAGGGTAGCAGATCGACATGGTACTTATACGCATCCATTTTTACCCCTGGTTACATGGGTATATGGTTATGCATATAAATATTCGCTATGTATATCAAGATTCATATTTATACGCCTGGATCTTACATATATCCCATACATATTTAAGTATGGATGAACAGGAGGAGACTAGGGGGAGATTATGCGATCAGGTGATGTTCAGATGACCATCATGTGACTAGGGTCATGTGACCGGCGCGCTCCCCAGGTCCTGAACACTTATGGATAACAACACTGACATGCGCAATGCGCCTCTGGAGACGCGCAATGTGGGTCCCGCTGGACGTGATGAACGGACAATACTGTGGTGCACTGTTTATTTTAGTTTGATTATAAGACACCATTCATTGGGTGTGATGTTAATTGTAAATGGTTGCTATATATTGTATTGGTTCCCCCCTTTTGTGGGTGGAGCTGCATGCACTTTAAAAGGGTAGAGATCATCACTCTGTATTAGGCTTGACAAAGGCTGGGATAGAGCCGAAACGTTGCTGCTTAATTTTATGGCACACTTTCTGTATAGTCCGTCCGATAAAGTATTGGAGATGCTGCCGCTACCTCTCTTCATTTGTTCTTCATATGCCAGTGACTCCATGTTCAACGGTCATGGCCTAGGTGCCGTTTATTGGTCAGGGCCAAGGCACATTTAAATGAATAGCCTAAGGTGCAAGCACAAGCCCATGCACAACCACTATACGATGAACAGCGCTGTGCTTGGCATGCTGTGAGGAGGCCACAGTGCCCACCGGAGCTTCATGGCCTCTTCAAACAGCCGGTCAGTGGCGGTTCTGGGTGTATGAACCCTACAAGTTATTTCTGGTCTGAAGAAGGGACCTTTCCGGCCCAGAAACGCGTAATCTGTGCAAACTATGAATAAATAAAAGCTATAAACTAACCTTCAGCCTGGACCTTCCTGGTTGCGCCGCTGCTGACCTGAATTTTCTTCCACAACCCCACAAATGAGATATTTATGACCTATGTTAAGGATAGGTCATCAATATTTTACTCCGGAAACCACATTTATTAAAAAAAAGTTTTGTTTGAATTACACCATTCATACAATACTCTAACTGTTCCTGACGTGACAAAAATAGTGATGATTATGACTGTTCAAAACATTCCATTTTCCCAGCATTAGGTGGGAGCACCTTATTGACGCTGGTGTGCACGCATACAATTATTCACTCGGCAACAGCACAATCTGACGTGTGTATAACCAGCTGCAGTATGCGGTCCATAAAAGCACATGCTACTCTGATACATGTCACTGGCAGGAAGGCAGGCATTGTTGGTATGATAATGAAGCTTCAGCGGGTAAGTATAGCCTCAGGTATTGTCCCAATACACTATCTGTATTCATCTCAAGAAGTTCTGAAGACATTTGTGATAACACGACGTCAGTGAAAAAGAGGGTAAATAAAGGCCATCAATTTGAAATTGTTCATCAGACAATCTAATTTGCAGAGAAATCCACTTGTCAAGCTCTACCTAAAACTTTTTCCAGATAAGAAATCATTTCAGCCCGACTGTCCATCTTGTCTTGTGATAGCAGATAGAGTAATCTAAAGAAATACACGGAATACAATTTACCAGCCACTTCTCTGAAGATTTTTGTAAACAGTGCTGAATTAAGGTCCTGCTCTGGCTACATTTCTGTACATGCTACTTTATGTAGTAATGTTGTTAACTATTACACTACAACTAGTAATAATAATATGATATATTAAAGTAGTAATAAGAATAATATTACTTTTTGTGTGATTATTATTGTTACAGTTTGTAACAAATAAAACTAAAGGTACTATAACAGTAGTAGTAGTAATAATAATAATAATAATAATAATAATAATAATAAAAAACTAATCAATTCTACATTTTGAGCTTTGCTTCTATTATTGTGGGCTATTCACATCTTTTTAATAAAATAATATTTGGAATATTATACAGGTTTTCAGTTTAAAAAGAGTATTAGCAGTTTTGACCATTTGAAAAATGTTCACAGCTCTAGGTAAGGGCTGAGAAGAGAAGGAAAATATACCTTTTGTGTTGTTTTGGTATCAGGAGTAGTGTGAATATGAATTTTTATTCTGGCAGGCACTACTCCTGCAGAGAAGACTCCACAGTGAAGCACCACCTCATGGGCAGTTGCAGATGCAGGATCTCGCAAAATAAATGTTTAGATTCACACTACTCCTGATACTTACCAAAATCTCCACAAAAGGTATGTTCGTCCTGCTCTTACCAATCCATAATGCTGTCAGCAGTTTATCAAGTCAAAACTGATGACAGACTCCCTCAAAATATTGGTAAGGCTTAGTTACTTCACATATAAACTGTGATCTGAAAAGATAAGGAAGTATGCTAAATTATAAGGAATAGGAAGGTTTAGATCAGCTAAAAAAGTTAAGATAGAAATTAGAGATGAGCAAATCAAGTCCAAACAAATTGATTTAATGTAGAATTTGCTGAAATTTTTTTGGGGATTTATCCGAAAAGAATTGCACAAAATGGTGGCCACTGTTTTACAGTTCAGAAGACTGTTTGGCACCCGGGGCGGGTTCTTTCTCTGCCCCCCCCCCAATACTTGACCACATACCTCTTACATCCAGGGACATCTTCTGTCATGTAGACCTTCTCTTTCATCTTCTCCTCCGTTAGACCGCCATGAGAAATTCTTTCAGCCGCATCTCGTCTCTACAGAGTTTGTAACACAGACACGTTAGATTTCTCAATTTTTCCATCAATTCCCCCATCCTGGTGTCCCCACAGTGTCATCCTGCAGCCACTCCCAATATTGTGCCAGTTGTGCCCTCCAATGCCCCAGGTACTATACTGCTGAAAAAATAGTGACATAATTGGGGTAATTTATCAAACTGGAGTAAAGTAAAACTAGATTTCCAAAAGAGCTGTCAAAAATGAAAGGTGGAATCTGATTGGCTGCTATGCAACTAAGGCTACTTTCACACTTGCGTTCGGGGTTCCGCTTGTGAGTTCCGTTTGAAGGCTCTCACAAGCGACCCCGAACGGATCCGTACAGCCCCAATGCATTCTGAGTGGATGAGGATCCGCTCAGAATGCATCAGTCTGGCACCGTTTGGCCTCCGTTTCGCTCAGCAGGAGGACACCTGAACGCAGCTTGCAGCGTTCGGGTGTCCGCCTGGCTGAGCGGATCCAAACAAATCCGTCCAGACTTACAATGTAAGTCAATGGGGACCGATCCGTTTGACGTTGACACAATATGGTGCAATTGCAAACGGATCCGTCCCCCATTGACTTTCAATGTAAAGTCAGGAGTCCCTATTAATATACCATCGGATCGGAGTTTTCTCCAATCCGATGGTATATTTTAACTTGAAGCGTCCCCATCACCATGGGAACGCCTCTATGTTAGAATATACCATCGGATTTGAGTTAGATAGTGAAACTCAGATCCGACAGTATATTCTAACACAGAGGCGTTCCCATAGTGATGGGGACGCTTCAAGTTAGAATATACTGAGAACTGTGTAATAACTGCCCCCTGCTGCCTGGCAGCACCTGATCTCTTACAGGGGGCTGTGATCTGAACAATTTACCCCTCAGGTGCCACACCTGAGGGGTTAATTGTGCGTATCATAGCCCCCTGTAAAAGATCAGGTGCTGCCAGGCAGCAGGGGCCAAACCCCCCTCTCTCCCCAGTTTTAAATTCATTTGTGGCCAGTGCGGCCCCCCTCCCTCCCCAGTATTATATTCATTGGTGGCCAGTGCGGCCCCCCCTCCCTCCCTCCCCAGTATTATATTCATTGGTGGCCAGTGCGGCCCCCCTCCCTCCCTCCCCAGTATTATATTCATTGGTGGCCAGTGCGGCCCCCCTCCCTCCCCAGTATTATATTCATTGGTGGCCAGTGCGGCCTCCCCTCTCCCCCCCCCTAATTAAAATACCCCCCCATCATTGGTGGCAGCGGAGAGTTCTGATCGGAGTCCCAGTTTAATCGCTGGGGCTCCGATTGGTTACCATGGCAGCCAAGACGCTACTGCAGTCCTGGCTGCCATGGTTACTTAGCAATTTTAGAAGCATTATACTTACCAGCGATGTCTATGACCGTCCGGGCGCTCCTCCTACTGGTAAGTGAAAGGTCTGTGCGGCGCATTGCTTATAGCACAGACCTTTCGCTTACCGGTAGGAAGAGCGCCCGGCCGGTCACAGACATCGCAGGTAAGTATAATGCTTCTAAAATTGATAAGTAACCATGGCAGCCAGGACTGCAGTAGCGTCTTGGCTGTCATGGTAACCGATCGGAGCCCCAGCGATTAAACTGGGACTCCGATCGGAACTCTCCGCTGCCACCAATGATGGGGGGTGATTTTAATTAGGGGGGGGGAGAGGGGAGGCTGCACTGGCCACCAATGAATATAATACTGGTGAGGGAGGGAGGGGGGCCGCACTGGCCACCAATGAATATAATACTGGGGAGGGAGGGGGGCCTCACTGGCCACCTATGAATATAATACTGGGGAGGGAGGGAGGGCCGCACTGGCTACCAATGATTATAATACTGGGGAGGGAGGGGAGCCGCACTGGCCACCAATGAATATAATACTGGGGAGGGAGGGGGGCCGCACTGGCCACCAATGAATATAATACTGGGGATGGAGGGGGGGCCGCACTGGCCACAAATGAATTTAAAACTGGGGAGGGAGGGGGGTCTGCCTGGCAGCACCTGATCTCTTACAGGGGGGCTATGATACGCACAATTAACCCCTCAGGAGCGGCACCTGAGGGGTTAATTGTGCTGATCACAGCCCCTGTAAGAGATCGGGTGCTGCCAGGCAGCAGGGGGCAGTCATGTACACAGTTCTTTTAGTATATTCTAACTTGAAGCGTCCCCATCACTATGGGAACGCCTCTGTGTTAGAATATACTGTCGGATCTGAGTTTTCACGAAGTTAAAAATCAGATCTGAAAAAAACAGTTATGCAGACGGATCCGTTCTGAACAGATGCAAGGGTTTGCATTATAAGAGCGTATCCGTCTGTGCAGACACCAGACGGATCCGCTCCGAACGCAAGTGTGAAAGTAGCCTAAGCCAGTTCTACTTTACACCAGTTTGATAAATTACCCCAAATGTCCCTATAGTGTCCACAGCAGCAATAATGTCTCCTAGAGTGCCCCCAGTAATAATAAACCCTATTTTGTGCTCAAGGCAATAATCCCTGTAAAGTGTCCCCAGAAATAATAGAATTGCCCCTACAGTGCCTCCCCAATAGCAAAGCACCCCATTCTGCCCCCATATAGTAATTTCCACCACACTGCCCCCCGGTATAGTAATTTCCCCCACACTGCCCCCACACAGTAATTTCCACCACACTGCCCCCACACAGTAATTTGCCCCACACTGGCCCCATACAGTAATTTGCCCCACACTGCCCCCACACAGTGATTTTCCCCACACTGCCCCCACACAGTAATTTCCACCACACTGCCCCACACAGTAATTTGCCCCAGACTGCCCCCACACAGTGATTTGCCCCACACTGCCCCCACACAGTAATTTGCCCCACACTGCCCCCATACAGTAATTTGCCCCACACTGCCCCCACACAGTAATTTCCCCCACACAGTAGTTTCCCACACACAGTAGTTTCCCACACACAGTAGTTCCCCCCACTCTGCCCCCACACAGTAGTGTCCCCCACACAGTAATTTCCCCCACACAGTAGTTTCCCCACACTGCCCCCATACTGTTGACGTCATCGTGCGTGCCTGCAACGGGATTTCACTACCGCATAGGCCTCCTAGGCCTGAAGCCTATGGCGGTAATCGGTGGCGGGGCAGGGAACTATGCGCTCCGCTCTTGTGCCCCGCCGCAGTATGTGGGTGTCAGCGCTTCAGCAATGAGCTCTTCCATCTGTATTGATGGAAGCGCTCATTGCTTCTGGGCCTGGCAGTGGCACCCCCGTGAGAGTTTCATTGTAAAAAAAAAAAAAGTATCCATTTTTTTGGATACAGGATACAAGAACGTGGAGTACTGCATTTTTGTATCGTGTACGTCATAGTCCAGTAAAAACACATGTATGTTAAAGAATCAAATGCCACTGTATGACGTCTGCCTGCCCGTTTAAAAATGTGTCATTACTAATGCTGCCTTGGCATTACAGAAACAGTTGGGTACAGTCTTAGGAGACCTCAACTTTTCAGGGTAATTGGGGCACTGTTGATACAGACCGGATTTATTCAGACTAAATTCAGTTTGAAAACTGATTTGACCAAAATCTAATTTGATCTGAAGCAAATTTTGGGAAATTTGTTCAGCTCAAATATAAAAAATTTTATTTTATTTTTTATGGCTTTGTGGGAAATGTCCATGCATACAAATGGCCAATTCAGTACCATATCTCCCAGAATAGGAAAGGACCAGGCATGTGGAAATCTGATATCTGATATTGCTTCAGGTTATAGCAGGTGGCCCACAAAAACATTAGATTTTCCAAAACTGGTCAAGTCCACCAACATTAATCTATTATGTAGTTGGTTCCATTAGTCTGAAATCTTCTAAAGAATAGATGAATGAAGTACTTTCCCATGAAAATCGATCAGATTTCTGTTTTCATTTTCCTAAACGTCTCTTACAAATTTGAGGTGGAATCTGTCTGTTATGGGCAACTCCACCACTTTTCTTTTGCTACACTTTTGATACATCTCCTACACCATGTATCAAGCAGAATCCAGGAAAACTGAAGAATTTGTTATGGCTATATAGAACAGTATAATGTGAATGGACATGGCACAAGAGATAATATATGTAAGCCTATGGAAAAACATGATTTACTAAACGTTCAGTCATCTAGAACTAGTGGAACAATACACAATAGTTATCTGTTTTCTGACATCAAAGGCATCTGGTCTAAATAAAGGATAAACATACTGTATGTTTTAGTACTTAGGTTATACTAAATTCATAGTATGATTATACCTAATAAATACATCACTTTATTCATTTTAAGCTTTCTTATAGACTGGCTATGTCTACCACTGCATATAATTGGGCAGACTAGATGGGCCAAATGGTTCTTATCTGCCGACACATTCTATGTTTCTATGTTTCTATAATATATGGTACTTTATATTATATGGAAATATAGTACTTGAAAGAATTTCTTTATCGTAAAAGTGATCAGTGCATTTTTAGTAGGATGTTATTCACTCACCTTTTCTTTTGTTCCAATTTGTCCTGAAATGGTTAAAGGCATGCATAACTTCAAAATACTAAAATGTAGCCAGTAACTCAGTCTACAGTGCCAGGAGGAACGCGTCTGTGATGTCATCATGACTAACTTGCATACACAGACATTTCTGAAGACAATATGTAGCCACATTCAAAGATTTCAGAATTTATGATCCCCGTTAGCAGTAAATGTAAATGGCTGAAATATTTAGCGTCTGTAGAAGGATGTTGTTTTGCTGTTATTAGTGGCCTCCAGCCAAAATCTCTTTGAGATGGATCAAAGATGCTATCATAGCAACTTACTGAGTACACAACCACTAGCATTTAAACTGCTTGATCTAAGCATTCCTGTTACTATATGGGGGTCATATACAGGCAGAGTTATTGTCATGACATATTTTTTTCTGTCTCCATCTATTCCAAGAAAGCCAGATTGCTACTTTATACATTGTTCATTTTAAATAAAAGATTCAAATATATCAAACAAACAAATGACGATATGAAGTAAGCAGCATTACCCTCTAAGAATGTTCCTCCGAAGACCTACAGCATGGGTAGTGGAAGTATACTGTATCCTTAATATATATTACATTTCACACAAAATGATAACCAATGTAATCAATGAAAAGCAAATCAATAGATATATTTATAAGCCAAAATCAGGAGTGATCCCAAAAGACAGAAGAGGTGCAAATCTTTCCATTATACTTCTTCTCAGTAGATTAAACCAAACACAGGACCAAATACTGACCATCTGAAAGTGGCCTTAAGAGGACCTGTCACCACTCCTGACTTCTGCTCTAGTAAATACTTTACACATTGATGTCCTTCTGAAGGCAGTGGTCAAATGGTCAGTGTTTCATCCTTGAAGATGTCCATGAAGGGTGGAGAACATGGACAGCACATATCCAAGAGTCACTCACATGTGAATTAGTCCTTATTCCTACCAGTTGGGGTTGTGTCCATACAAAGACTGACCCTGTCCAATAAGTGCCAACCAGTGGCATAACTACAACTGACCAGGCCCCAAAGCAAATATTTGAATCCCCCCCCAGCAACTTCTTCGCCACCCCCAACTCATGTGCAACCCCCACTCCTTTGGTTGACAGTGCAAAGGGTGCAGCAGTTGCAGAGAGAGAAGAGCCTCTAGGTGTAACGGCAACGCCCCTGTTGCTCCTAGAGGTTTGTTTGCACATATTAAAACATAATTTTTCTCAGCAGTGCGGGCACATATGAACATGGGACAAACACAGATGTCTTCAGCTGCCAAGTGCACATGCAACAGGTCAGTCAGTTTCATAGGCACAAATTTTCTGACGGATGTTCTTTAACCACCTCAGCCCCCAGTGCTTAAACACCCTGAAAGACTAGGCCACTTTTTACACTTCTGACCTACACTACTTTCACCGTTTATTGCTCGGTCATGCAACTTACCACCCAAATGAATTTTACCTCCTTTTCTTCTCACTAATAGAGCTTTCATTTGGTGGTATTTCATTGCTGCTGACATTTTTACTTTTTTTGTTATTAATCGAAATTTAACGTTTTTTTTGCAAAAAAATGACATTTTTCACTTTCAGTTGTCAAATTTTGCAGAAAAAACGAGATCCATATATAAATTTTGCTCTAAATTTATTGTTCTACATGTCTTTGATAAAAAAAAAATGTTTGGGTACAAAAAAAATTGTTTGGGTAAAAGTTATAGCGTTTACAAACTATGGTACAAAAATTTGAATTTCCGCTTTTTGAAGCAGCTCTGACTTTCTGAGCACCTGTCATGTTTCCTGAGGTTCTACAATTCCCAGACAGTACAAACACCCCACAAATGACCCCATTTCGGAAAGTACACACCCTAAGGTATTCGCTGATGGGCATAGTGAGTTCATAGAACTTTTTATTTTTTGTCACAAGTTAGCGGAAAATGATGATTTTTTTATATTTTTTTTTTCTTACAAAGTCTCATATTCCACTAACTTGTAACAAAAAATAAAAAGTTCTATGAACTCACTATGCCCATCACGAAATACCTTGGGGTCTCTTCTTTCCAAAATGGGGTCACTTGTGGGGTAGTTATACTGCCCTGGCATTCTAGGGGCCCAAATGTGTGGTAAGGAGTTTGAAATCAAATTCTGTAAAAAATGACCTGTGAAATCCGAAAGAAGCTCTTTGAAATATGGGCCCCTTTGCCCACCTAGGCTGCAAAAAAGTGTCACACATCTGGTATCTCTGTATTCAGGAGAAGTTGAGGAATGTGTTTTGGGGTGTCTTTTTACATATACCCATGCTGGGTGAGATAAATATCTTGGTCAAATGCCAACTTTGTATAAAAAAATTGGAAAAGTTGTCTTTTGCCAAGATATTTCTCTCACCCAGCATGGGTATATGTAAAATGACACCCCAAAACACATTCCCCACCTTCTCCTGAGTACGGAGATACCAGATGTGTGACACTTCTTTGCAGCCTAGGTGGGCAAAGGGGCCCATATTCCAAAGAGCACCTTTCGGATTTCACAGGTCATTTTTTACAGAATTTGATTTCAAACTCCTTACCACACATTTGGGCCCCTAGAATGCCAGGGCAGTATAACTACCCCACAAGTGACCCCATTTTGGAAAGAAGAGACCCCAAGGTATTCGCTGATGGGCATAGTGAGTTCATGGAAGTTTTTATTTTTTGTCACAAGTTAGTGGAATATGAGACTTTGTATGAAAAAAAAAAATCATCATTTTCCACTAACTTGTGACAAAAAATAAAAAATTCTAGGAACTCGCCATGCCCCTCACGGAATACCTTGGGGTGTCTTCTTTCCAAAATGGGGTCACTTGTGGGGTAGTTATGCTGCCCTGGCATTTTACAGGGGCCCTAATGTGTGGTAAGTAGGTAAATGACCTGTGAAATCCGAAAGGTGCTCTTTGGAATGTGGGCCCCTTTGCCCACCTAGGCTGCAAAAAAGTGTCACACATCTGGTATCTCCGTACTCAGGAGAAGGTGGGGAATGTGTTTTGGCATGTCATTTTACATATACCCATGCTGGGTGAGAGAAATATCTTGGCAAAAGACAACTTTTCCAATTTTTTTATACAAAGTTGGCATGTGACCAAGATATTTATCTCACCCAGCATGGGTATATGTAAAAAGACACCCCAAAACACATTCCTCAACTTCTCCTGAATACAGAGATACCAGATGTGTGACACTTTTTTGCAGCCTAGGTGGGCAAAGGTGCCCAAATTCCTTTTAGGAGGGCATTTTTAGACATTTGGATACCAGACTTCTTCTCACGCTTTGGGGCCCCTAAAATTCCAGGGCAGTATAAATACCCCACATGTGACCCCATTTTGGAAAGAAGACACCCCAAGGTATTCAATGAAGGGCATGGCGAGTTCATAGAAAAAAAATATTTTTGGCACAAGTTAGCGGAAATTGATTTTTTTGATTTTGTTCTCACAAAGTCTCCCTTTCCGCTAACTTGGGACAAAAATTTCAATCTTTCATGGACTCAGTATGCCCCTCAGCGAATACCTTGGGGTGTCTTCTTTCCAAAATGGTGTTATTTGTGGGGTGTTTGTACTGCCCTGGCATTTGAGGGTCTCCGCAATCATTACATGTATGCCCAGCATTAGGAGTTTCTGCTATTCTCCTTATATTGAGCATACGGGTAATGAGATTTTTTTTTTCCGTTCAGCCTCTGGGCTGAAAGAAAAAAATGAACGGCACAGATTTCTTCATTCGCATCGATCAATGTGGATGAAAAAATCTCTGCCAAAAAAAAAAAAGGAGGGGAAAGGCGTCTGCCAGGACATAGGAGCTCCGCCCAACATCCATACCCACTTAGCTCGTATGCCCTGGCAAACCCGATTTCTCCATTCACATCAATCGATGTGGATAAATAAATCATTGCCGGGATTTTTTTTTTTTATATATACAAAGTGTTTGCCAAAGTATTTGAACACCGCCACCTCCTCAGCTCATATGCCTCGGCAAACGTATCTTTTACTGCAGAGGAGAAATCTCGTCTTGCAGCGCCGCATACACCGACTTGCGTGTAATCTGACAGCAGCGCAATGCTTCTGTCAGAATGCACATCAGTGCTGCAGCTAGTCGATCGGTTGGTCCACCTAAAAGGTAAAAAAAACAAAACAAAAAAGAAAAAACCAGGCCGCAACGCAATAACTTTATTAACTTTAGAACAGAACATATTAACTTTTTTAAAACTTTTTTAACTTTTTTACTTACCGGTAATTTTTTTTTTGTTTAGTTTTTTTTACCTTTATAGAACAAACCTCTCCTTCCCCATGGGACAATGTGCAAAGCGCAAATCGCCCAAAGATGTGGCAAAGTACGTTATGCACTTTATCCCAGGTGAAAGGAGAGGTTTGCAGCAGCTGAGAGTAAAAGGGCCCTAATAGCCCTGTGTGCCTGTCCTGTGAGATGCAATCCCTATGCTAAGTGTACCTGTGTGTGGTACTTCCGGAAACACTCTCCATAGCATAGGGCAGGGTGGTCAGCACAGTCAGGACAGAAATAGCGGGTGTCACGCCTTATTCCACTCCTGCTACAGACACGACATCTTTTTCGGGGTGACGGTTGGGTTGAGGTACCAGGAACGACACTGGGGAAATGTCGCTCGTGTAGACGGCTAACTACACTGGTGGATGGGGCCACGGAACCTCCTGGGTAAAGGAGGTTCTCGATGATCTCTTCCTGGAATTTGAGGAAAGATCGTGTTCTCCCAGCCTTACTGTAGAGAACAAAACTATTGTACAGCGCCAATTGAATTAAATATACAGACACCTTCTTATACCAGCGTCTGGTTCTGCGGGAAACTAAATACGGAGACAACATCTGGTCATTGAAGTCCACCCCTCCCATGAGCGCATTATAGTCGTGGACACAGAGGGGCTTTTCAATGACACGGGTTGCTCGCTCAATTTGGATTGTCGTGTCTGTGTGAATGGAGGAGAGCATGTAAACGTCACGCTTGTCTCTCCATTTCACCGCGAGCAGTTCTTCGTTACACAAGGCAGCCCTCTCCCCCCTTGCGAGACGGGTGGTTACAAGCCGTTGGGGGAAGCCCACGCGACTAGTTCGCGCGGTGCCACAGGCGCAAATCCGTTCTAGAAACAAATGCCTAAAGAGGGACACACTTGTGTAGAAATTGTCCACATAAAGATGGTACCCCTTGCCGAATAAGGGTGACACCAAGTCCCAGACTGTCTTCCCACTGCTCCCCAGGTAGTCAGGGCAACCGACCGGCTCCAGGGTCTGATCTTTTCCCTCATAGATCCGAAATTTGTGGGTATAGCCTGTGGCCCTTTCACAGAGCTTATACAATTTGACCCCATACCGGGCACGCTTGCTTGGGATGTATTGTTTAAAGCCAAGGCGCCCGGTAAAATGTATTAGGGACTCGTCTACGCAGATGTTTTGCTCAGGGGTATACAAATCTGCAAATTTCTGGTTGAAATGGTCTATGAGGGGCCGAATTTTGTGGAGCCGGTCAAAAGCAGGGTGGCCTCTGGGACGGGAGGTGGTGTTGTCGCTAAAATGCAGAAAACGCAGGATGGTCTCAAATCGTGTCCTGGACATAGCAGCAGAGAACATGGGCATGTGATGAATCGGGTGCGTGGACCAATATGACCGCAATTCATGCTTTTTTGTCAGGCCCATGTTGAGGAGAAGGCCCAGAAAAATTTTAAGTTCGGAAACTTGGACTGGTTTCCACCGGAAAGGCTGGGCATAATAGCTTCCCGGGTTTGTGTGGCATACCGGTTTGTCTCTGCCACGACTAAGTCCAAGAGCTCCGCAGTCAAGAACAGCTCAAAAAATCCCAGGGCCGAACCGATTTGAGCCGTCTCAACCCGAACTCCAGACTGGGCGGTGAAAGGGGGAACTACTGGTGCGGCTGAAGTTGGTGACTGCCAATCAGGATTTGCCAGCACCTCAAGGACTCTAGGGGGTCTACGGGCCTGTCTGTGCGGTGGCTGCGACGGGGTAACTATTGCACGTGCCACCGTACCAGCTTCAACTGCCCTTCTGGTGCTCGCTACTTCACCATGTTGTACGGCAGTGCTGGTACTAGGTCCAGGAAGGGCTGCGCTGCTGGTGTATGCCTCACCACGTGATCCGGCAGCGACAGCCCCACTCTGCTGCTCTTGAAGCGAATCCTGCGCAACCTGTGGTCTAGCGACATGGGGCCGGGTACGCCTGGTGCTGCCAGGGACCTCCACCTCCTCGTCCGAACTTTGGGTCAGAGAGCCACTGCTTTCCACAGGTTCATATTCTGACCCGCTAGATTCGTCAGATGAGGGTTCCCACTCCTCATCCGACTGGGTCAGAATCCTGTAGTCCTCTTCAGAAGAATACCCCCTGTTTGACATTTTGGACTACTAAATTTAGGGGTATTCCCTGAGACTACCCAAGAAAAAAAGCAAGCCTGTCTTACAAAGGGGAGGCTAGCGAAGTACCAGAGGCCGCTGCGGTTGATATAAAATATCAAAACTGATTTTTTTATCGCCGCAGTGCGTGTAAAGTGAATGTGCAGTGATCAAAAAAATATATTTTTTTGTCACTGCGGTGAGGCGGGCGTGGGTGAACGCACGTGTGGGCGACCGATCAGGCCTGATCGGGCAAACACTGCGTTTTGAGTGGAGGGTGAACTAAAGTGACACTAATACTATTATAGATCTGACCGTGATCAGTTTTGATCACTTACAGATACTATAAAAGTACAAATGCTGATTAGTGATACGCTAATCAGCGAATAAAAGTGACTGCGGTGCGGTGGGCTGGGCGCTAACTGACGCTAACTACCTAACCAAGGGGCCTAAACTATCCCTAAAACCTAACAGCCAATACTAGTGAAAAAAAAAAGTGACAGTTTACACTGATCACTTTTTGTCTTTCACTAGTGATTGACAGGGGCGATCAAAGGGGTGATCAAAGGGTTAATTGGGGTGCAGGGGGGTGATCAGGGGCTACAGTGAAGTGTTTGGTGTACTCACAGTTCAGTCTGCTTCTCTGCTGGATCCAACCGACAAAAAGGACCAGCAGAGAAGCTGAGAAGCCATATATTTACTAATATGATCTGTTATATGGCTTGTGATTGGATTTTTTAAAAATCGCCAGCCTGCCAGCCAATGATCGTTGCTGGCAGGCTGGTGACGAACTTCTTCTTTAACTTTTGCCGGCCCGCGATGCGCATGCGCGGGCCGGCTTTGAGCGAAATCTCGCGTCTCGCGAGATGACGCGTATATGCGTGACTCTGCGCAGCGCTGCCACCTCCGGAACGCGATCCTGCGTTAGGCGGTCCGGAGGTGTTTAAAACCAGCCCTTTTTCTAAGCCCTAACCCCCCACACATACACAACCAATAATGGAACAGATCAGCTGGAGATTAAAGGGAACTTATCACATTGAAATTGCAGTTCACTCTGCACGCGGGTCTTATAGAACAGAAGGTGCTGAGCAAATTCATAATTTTGTGGAAAAGAGTCACTAAAACCATTGCTCATTCTGTGATTAGGAGTCCAGTGGGCTTTCTGTATGCACACTCCTCCAGGAAAAGCTGTCAGCCACTGAGTAGGACCACCCACTGGACTCCTAAGCACAGAAAGATCAGAGATTCAAATTAGTAGCTTTTCTGACAAAACTATATACGAGTGTGCAAGTGTTTGATCGCAAGTGTGTGTTTTTTTTAAGTGTGTGCAGGGACTTTAGGAGGGGACTACATTAAGTCAGTTGTTTATAATTTTCATTGCAGTGTATTATTGTATTTTTTTTGTTCTTTTTTCACTCTTTTCTGGTGTAATCCCCATTTAGTATGTGTTCCATTATTGACAGCGCAGTCCAGTCCACATCTTGTCAAATGTATGCAGTCCTGGAACAGCCATTTAAGGGTACATATTTTTGTGCAAAATGTAAGCAAATGACACTTTTGGTATCGCACATCCTGTATCTAAATGAGCAAATTTCAAAACTAAGATACCTTAACAATATGGAAAACAGTTTGCTGCTCGCTAAGCAGAAACTCTATGGGGTAGAAGAGGGGAGGGCTCAGAAAAGTGAGGTAAGTAGCTGGATAGCAGAAATCGGAGTAAATGAAAGCGTGCCAAGGAGGCTAGCCCGGATCTGACCCCAACAAGTTTGAAAGGTTGGCAGATGAGGGGGATGTTAGTTCAATGAGAGCACTGCTGCAGCCAGACACTTCCTCTGCCAGTCAGGGGGATGTTAGCTCCAGTAAGGCCGGGACCAGGAGAGCAGGGCAGGCAGGTGCTGGTAGTGGGAGACTCGATCATTAAAGGTACAGATAGGGCGATCCGTCAAAAAGAATGAGATTGTTGTATTGTGTTTTGTCTTCCTGGCACTCGAGTTTGAAGTATCCTGGATCGGGTTTATAGATTACTGGGAGGGTCTGCTGAAGACCCAGAGGTCATTGTTCACATTGGAACCAATTAAAAAGTTAGAAGTAGGTGGAGGATACTTAAAATGATTTAAGGACTTAGATTAAAAGCTCAGAGCAAGGAACTCAGATGTAGAATTTTTTGAACTACCATATGTACCACTAGCCACACCAGAAAGGCAGCGGGAGATTAGGAAGGTTAACAAATGGCTCAAAAACTGGTGTAGAAAGGAGGGGTTTGGGTACCTGGAGAACTGAGGGGTGATTTAATAACTATGTATACATATATCAGGGGTCAGTACAGAGATCTCTCCCATCATCTATTTATCCCCAGGACTGTGACTGTGAGGAGGGGACATCCTCCGTACATAGAGGAGTATGGGCCCCATAGCAAGGATCACACCAGGCCCTCCACACAGGACAGAAGGGTTTCCACCTTAACCCCTTTCAATGACCCTTGGGCCATTTTTCCACTGCCATGTTTGCTAATAGTTTTTCCTTTAGAGGGCAGAGTCCTGACCAAGCTTTCACCCCCAGTTGAAGAGGAGATGATCCCAACTAAGACTGGGCCCCCTCTTGCCCTGGGCCCTATAGCAGTCGCATGGTCTGCCGCTATGGTAGTTACACCCCTTGTCCTCTGCGTCTGGAGGAAAGAAGGTTTGCACACAAACATAGAAGAGGATTCTTTACGGTAAGAGCAGTGAGACTATGGAACTCTCTGCCTGAGGAGGTGGTGATGGTGAGTACAATAAAGGAATTCAAGAGGGGCCTGGATGTATTTCTGGAGTGTAATAATATTACAGGCTATAGCTACTAGAGAGGGGTCGTTGATCCAGGGAGTTATTCTGATTGCCTGATTGGAGTCGGGAAGGAATTTTTTATTCCCCTAAAGTGGGGAAAATTGGCTTCTACCTCACAGTTTTTTTTTGCCTTTATCTGCATCAACTTGCAGGATAACAGGCCGAACTGGATGGACAAATGTCTTTTTTTAGCCTTACAAACTATCTATTGGGGTAATTTATCAAAGTAGAGATGGCTTAGTTGCCCATAGCAACCAATCAGATTCCACCTTTCATTTTTGACAGCTCCTTTGGAAAATAAAAGGTGGAAACTGATTGGTTGCTATGGACAACTAGGCCAGTTCTATTTTACACCAGTTTGATAAATGACCCCATATATTACTATGTATATATCAGTCTGCTCAGCTCCCTCTGCGCTATAGCATGCTGCCTGCAGACCGCACTGCATTGTGAATGTGAGAGGTTCACTATAACTCCTGCATTCTCTGCAGGTTTTCTACAAGACGTTTTGTTTCAGAAACATGCAAAAAATTATGCAGTCAAATTAACTTCTGTTTACTTATATCCTTCATTTCTAATGTGGTCTTTTACTGTCGGCCATGTAAAACCACAGTACTGAAGCATCTGCAGGGGACATGAATAGGTGTACAGAGCTTACCTGGAGAAAACAGTGGGACTCCAGATCCACCTGTCAAGATTGGATAACCCATTTATGTACCAGCTAATGCTATAGTCAGGAATCAGGATGTATAGACATAATCTGTGGTGTACGAGCTGTTGGGATGTAGATATTCCTATTTTGTCACCGCAGTGGTTATATTTATTTTTAAACATTTCATACTTTGCTTTTTTTTATACTTTTGTTGATTCTTGTTTTGCAGAACTGACTGTGATTTCTGGTTGTAGTGAGAGTCTTTGGGTGATAATTATAGGCCCGATCCCCGCCGTTGGGTCTGGTTACACTACAGTATAATGTTATGATTAAGACCAGGTTAGAATCCCCATCTTCCAGCCAATAACAAGTAGAGAAGCCTGCAGTGGGAGAAATTGTTCCTGCGGCCACGGAGCAGCAAATAATATGTGTGTTTGGACACCATTTCACGATGTCCTAATGACATGCAAACTGCATAGTAACAAGTAATTAAATGGAACAACCTGTGGATGCTGGAAGCACATTAAGGCTCTATATATAATCAGAGACAGAGGTTGTATTGCTAGGGCTTTGAAAAGACCATATATCCTACATAAAATATATCCTACTGGTTTATGCTTCTGGATATCATGTTGCTTTGTTGGAATTGCTCGTATGGATTTAATAGTCAACGTCAAGATAAAAAAAAAAGACAAAATACTTATCTACTTATCTATTGATTTATTATAGTATAGTATATATTTACCTACATTTTTTCTGTGTGTATGTTTTGCTGCACAGCTCTCCCCACATTTAGATGTTCACATAAAGTCCTGCCTTCAGTGAGGCTAGGCACCCATGGTCTTGCCCCACTGCATGAAATTGCTTAGTTTATTAATTGGACAGTGTCAATTAGGGAAAACTACGGCAACATTTTTTGGCATTGCAAGAGTGTGTGACTTAGGCACTATATGTTACACCATAAGGCTCAGTTCACACCTGAGCATTCTGAAAGGAGCGCTCTGTATGCGCGATTGTACGGGCGTTTACAAGCGCGCATACAGAGACAAGTGTGCACACAGTGTCGCGCTTTCCCGAAAGTCTATGTACGGGAACCCGCGGCAAGCGCCCAAAAAAACGCTCCTGTACTTGTGTGAGCGTCGGGCGTTTTACAGCGCGATCGTACGCGCTGTAAAACGCCCAGGTGAGAACCATTCCCATAGGGAAGCATTGGTTTCTCCTTGTTGAGCGTTTTACAGCGCGTAGGAACGCGCTGTAAAACGCTCAGGTGTGAACTGAGCCTAAGTGGAATGCAACTATCGAACATGCTGCACAGTGAACCGACCATCCCCGCATCATTTCTAAGGTTTGTCTGTTGCCTTCCGTGTGTCCTTTTATATTATAGAGGGGCCGTTTCCTACTCTGTTTGCTCCCCTTTAATTAACGTCTCTGCATTTATTTTTGAGGCTAACCAAAAGCTTCCCCTATTTCCCCTTTTCCCATACTTAGGGGAGATGTCTGGTCATAATGACTGCCCACTATCCAGTGCACAGGTACACCCAACCATTATCGACCGGCTGAACACAATACCATGACATTAACATGTGACATATAGACCTCTTTATACGCAAATTCTGAAAGGCTTTGTGAAGGTAGAAGGTTCAGAGCAGGGGGTTGGCAGCCATGGCGAGGTGAGCAATACAAAAGTTACCAAACCACTACCATGAAAAACCTCCTACTTTCACACAGAAGAGAAGCAGCCATGTTTAGGTTCCACATAAAACAATGGGGAGAATTTATCATGAGGGTAATATTTGAAGTCACTTTTGGCGTAGTTTGCATTAAATTTATCAAATGTTGCATGTTGTTTGTAACCCCTACAAGAGTAGGGCGAGCTGAAGTCACAACTTTAACTGTAGATCCCGACCTACCAGGTGGCCTACCTACCTGTCTAGTGGCAGACAGAGATTTAGAAAAGCTATTAGAGCAACCCAAAAAATATGAAACATACAATAAAAATTTCTGTCACATTGAACATGGTATCTGATCAGCAGGCAACAGGTTATATAGAAGAAGCTACACAGATGGATATATGTATGGTGGTTTTGTGGGAAAAGATTCAGTATAAGTTGCATTCCCTATATTTAGGTGTCTAGTGAGAAGTCCTATTTAAAGGACATCTGTCAGCAGATTTGTACCTGGCTGACCTGTTCTATGTGCACTTGGCAGCTGAAGACATCTGTGTTGGTCCCATGTTCATATTTGCCCGCATTGATCAGAAAAACGATCTTTTACTATATGTAAGTGAGCCTCTAGGAGCAACGGGGTTATTGCCATTACACCTAGAGGCTCAGCTCTCTCTGCAACTGCTGCGCCCTGTGCACTTTGATTGACAGGACCAGACAGAGATAACATCATCACTCATGGCCCTGTCAAAGTGCAGAGGGTGCGGTAGTTTCAGAGAGGGCAGAGTCTCTAGGAATGATGGCAATGCCCCCGTTGCTCCTAGAGGCTGATTTGCATATATTCATACTTCATTTTTCTCAGTAATACAGGCACATATGAACATGGGACCAACACAGATGCCTTCAGCTGCCAAGTGCACAGGTAACAGGTCAGCCAGTTTTATAGGTACAAATCTGCTGACAGATGTCCTTTAAGGATCAGCAGCAAACTTTGTAAGCACAGCCATACATGAAAGGCTATGAATCAGTAAATATTCCACCCCCTGGACACTTAAGCATAGAAAGAACAGAGATGTAAATGTATTAATTACAAGCTATAGTGAACCTATTCTGGCAAAACAATATATCAATATGCTCAACTCCTTGCTCTGTAAGGTCGCCCACAGATAGGATGCAAAAGTTTCCATTGTAATACGACTGGTGAAATGCACATTAAATACAATCTATACTGGCTCTAAGGAAATAAATGTTTTATATATATATATATATATATATATATATATATATATATATATACTGTTTTGTTAAATTATACTTAAACAATGGAGACATTACAAAAACTTTATAAGGGAAACACCTTTATGTATTGATGACTCACGACAGTTAAACAAACACAACCAGTAATTAGAAAGCCATAAAGAAAATGTATTCTTGGAACAGAAATTTATGGGACTGAGGTGGAACATTGTTGATGAAGCTTCAGGGATTGAATAGCATCACCTCTATCTACGGAATATGTTGGCAAGGATGTATGCTGTCATTAAGAGAAAAAGGTGAAAGATGCCAAAGTTTCATGTTTTCCTGGGATCCATAGTTACAGCTTTATGACCTTCAGTACAGTAAAGTACAGTATCTCATGTAATCACATATTAACATTTCCACATTCAGTAACACAAGTGGAAATTTACAATTATAATGAATTGTTACACATAATACATAAGTTGATATTATTTACAATTATAATATATTGTTACACATAATACATAAGTTGATATTATTTACTTGTTTATGTTTCTTTGTCTATTGGCAATGCTTCAAGTGAAGAGTCCAGGGCCACACATAGGTAATCAGCGCAAGTGTCAACTTGAATCCCATAAAAATATATGAGACAACTAGCATTCAAGAATTCTTAGTGTTACAGCAGCTACACACTTTGGTATATGTTTATGGTTTACTGCTGCTTCATGTATGCTTTGATCACTTACATTTCAAAAAGTGTAGTCTTTACGCCAAGGCAGATTTTTATTTTTGCTATTACTGTGGTGGTGCAGTGAGGAGAAACAAGGCGGCTGGGGAGCCCTGTTCTAGTGATCATGGGGTGTTTAGCAGTGGGGTCCTAGCAATTAGATATTTAAAAACTATTCAATGTTTTATGTTAAAGGTGTTCTATGGATGATTTTTAAAAATATAAAACAGGCTCTGACTGCTGTAAAAAATCACCTCATCTCTTGTCACCAGGGGTGGAATGGGAATTGAAGTGGCCCTGGAAAAAACCTAAAAGTAGCCCCATGTTGTAGGTGAGTCTAACTCGACAAAAGGTGGGAAAACACAAGTAGGCAGATCCAACTTAAGCCACAAGTAGGCAGCGACAACAGAAGTAGTCAGGGCCAGCAATACCGTAGTGCAGCAAAAAATACTGCCACAGCAGAGCCAAAGCAGCAAGAAATTCAGGAGAGCACCTGCAGCATAAGTACATGATACTCTTAATATTAACTAATGCTTAGAGCATCAGAACGTTATGTACCTTGCCAGCATCCGTAAGGAGGTCTTCGGCTCACTGGGAAATTTGCCTGTAGGGTCTATGGCCAGCCTGTCTCTGCCTGCTGCTTTCCAGGTCCTGCACCGGTCTCAGCTTTCTGTTTCCTCTCGACACACAAGTTATGACTGCTTAGCTGATGGTCTCTTTACATGGGATGGCGATCTAGCATATTGTCGAAAAGGAAGTGTTACTTCCCAACAATCTGCTGATCGCTAGCAGAGAAGACGGATCGCTCCGAGACTACAGCAATCTCCTCCAGCTCCTTCAGAGTATGGGGGGGAGCGATTGTTAACGCCATTGTTCTTCCCGATACTGTCTCGTTGTTTCCTAGTTTACACAGCACAATCTACTGCTGGCAAACAGCGATTTTTGTGTACGCAAAAATGATTGGATTACCCGATGACCGAGCATTTTGCTTGTTCATTGGGTAATTGGCAGTGCATTTACACTGCTAGATCATCGCTAACGAGCGTTACTAGCTTGTTAGCGATGATCATTTAAATTATCTGCCTGTGTAAATGGCCCATAATCAATAGCCCCAGCAGTGACCTGCCTCAGTCACCGAATAATCATTTTATGTGTGGTGGGGAAAGAGACTCAAGAATCATCAAAAAAGAAATGGCAGGGGATCGGTAAGGTGAGTTTTTATTTTTTTAATAGCATTGTGAACCTTTTTTTAATGAAATCAACTGGACAACTCATTTAAATAGTTAGAAACATTTTCCTTGAGGCCAGAAACATACATGTGCCCCACTACTATTTATTTATTACCAGAAACATACATACCTGCATATGTAAAAAAAATAAAAAAAATTCATTTTTTTCCCCAAAAATATGATAAAAGAAGCGAGACAATTGACACGTGTGCCATATTTCACAACACCACATTTCTACAATATTTCAACATTATTGCCTTAGCCACTTCTTATTTCAATTTTACTTAGAATGTTTTTGCAAACGCACATTTTTGAGCCGGTGACTGAAACATTATCAGGATTTCAGACACTTTAACGAGCCCTGCGCAGTAACCTGTTGCTCTGATTGCAGCACAGTGCACTAACATGGAGTGCACTTAACTGTGTGTCTGAATGGCTCAGTAATGTAGCGGTAGAATGGCATAAATTAAGTTGTCATTTATTTGGCAGCATACAGCAAACCCGGAGAGGTGATTTTCCTGTAGTAACACCGCAAGAAACCACAATTTTCTGGCTTCGCTTCTAAGTGACAGTTTGGTGTGATACATTCTTGCTGCTCCGGGGTCTGCATGAGGAAAGAGCCTTCAGCGGGAGTTATCTTCTGCATTAGTAAGAGCAGTTTGTTCCCTCGTTCTGCTAAAATTTTCTACTTCATCCTAAACAGCAGTCAGGGAAATTTTGATATAGTGCCAATAAAATTTATTGTTCCATCAAAGTGTGTAACTATTTTTTAATACCAGGATTTCAGATTTTCAATGCAACAATGAATCAAGCTTATGTTATTTATGAATGTGCTACATAGATAAATGATCTTGAATAGTGGCAGAATACTCGCAGTTAACGCTGCAATTTTCCCTGAAAAATATGAATATTTGCCAGAAATGTGCATTGAAATCAGATAACAGCTCTTCATTCACAGCACTTTAACACTTTTGATGGCGGTACTATAAAACAGGTCAGTGTGTGTTTATGGGATCCGAGACGACGAGAGGAAGAGTCCAATCTTGCCTTTCTTGCAATAAAGCGTGCCTGGAGAGCTCTGTATATGAAACTAATAAGTACCGGTGCACTCAAGTACTACTACTCCTAGGTGTCCTGTTATATAGATAGAAATTCCTGATCTATACAGCATGATTAGTCCAACCCATTTACAGCAGCATGCCTATCTGTTATGTCATGACATGACAGATTTTAATTGAGGAACTGTAAATGACATGTGACATATGGCATTTTTTGCCCAAAGCATGTAAAATTAGCTATTTAAAGAAATTACTTTTACAAAGAATTTAGAAGCACCGTTAACGTCACTAGTGCCAGTACTTCCTAAAGATGATGAAGTATTTAAAGGGAACCTGTCACCAGGATTTTGTGCATAGAGCTGGGGACATGGGCTGCTAGACGGCCGCTAGCACATCTGCAATACCCAGTCCCCATAGCTCTGTGTGCTTTTATTGTGGTAAAAAAACGTTTTGATCCATATGCAAATGAACCTGATATAAGTCCTGTGTCCGGAGATGAGTCCAATTTTCTGAGCGCAGCACCGCCCCGCGTCCTCCGAATCTCCTCCTTGCTGGCTGACGTCACAGAGCTGGAGCGCCGAAATCTCGCGATGCGCATGCTAGCGCATGCGTAGTTTGTTCCCTGTGCTGATGCCAGCACAGGGAATGAACATGATGCCGACACTGCGCATGCGCTAGCTCGCGCATCGCGAGAATTAGGCACTCCAGCTCTGTGACGTCAGCCAGCAAGGAGGAGATTCGGAGGACGCGGGGCGGTGCTGCGCTCAGAAAATTGGACTCATCTCCGGACACAGGACTTATATCAGGTTCATTTGCATATGGATCAAAACGGTTTTTTAACACAATAAAAGCACACAGAGCTATGGGGACTGCGTATTGCAGATGTGCTAGCGGCCATCTAGCAGCCCATGTCCCCAGCTCTATGCACAAAATCCTGGTGACAGGTTCCCTTTAAAGGGGTTGTCTAATCCCCAAAACCAATTTTAGTTAAGTTTGAGAAAATGTTGAACATAAAAAAGGCACTCACCTCCTATTCTTGGCATCTCCTTTTAGCACCAAGGCTCCCATCCCCAACTCTTTCCTGTCCCCAGAGGACTGGAGATGTGACATACCATTTATGGCCAGGCGGCTGTTTACTGGCCATAGGTGATGTGTGCCCAAGTGCCATGTGTCCGCTAGGCCTCTGTGGTCAGATGCCAGTAAATGACACATTCACTTCTGAAGCCAGTGAATCTTCCAATTCACGCTCCTTCCAGTCCCTGGCCTGGGTCACATGATTGCTGGGTCACATGCTGATTGGTGACAGGTCACCACTGAGGCCAGTGATTGGCTGCAGCAGCACATATAACCCTATCCAGAAGTTTACATGTATAGGGGCAATAGACATTAGTGATATTTTCCACAATGCTAACAATTGTATGATTGGAAATGCATATATTTTGTTAATTGTACAAACAATTTTGAATAAATCAAATTTTTTTTTAAACTTCAGAAAGTTTGTCGGATTGTGGCTGCATTTTAATATCTTTGGCCAGCTTAAGATATTTCGCTAATGATTGGTTAATGAGAAAGTGAGATGGGACAATTACAAAGTGATTTTGAGTACAAATTTGGAAACCAGAAATATCAAGGTGAATTGGAGGGAGGGTGGTTGACAGATATTTACTGCCTATAAACAGAGAACACATGGTTAAAAGTGGAATTTTTGTTGAAGGAAGTTATTCCCCTTTCCACAGGGTAGGTCATAATAGGGGGTCTCAGTCAGGCTCGGACTGGCCCACAGGGGTACAGGTGAAACCCTCGGTGGGCCCCTGAGCAAGGTGGGCCCCTAGTCTCCCACCCCCTGCACAAGTGGCACATAACTGCATACATATATTCAATGTACAGCACCTCAACCAGCCTATGTTCATCTAAAAATCTTGATAGATTATAAAATAAACTCCCCAGTTTATTATTATAGACAAGATCAGAGCTGGGATGACATCTAGGTATAGAGGAAAGCTACCAGTGTACTCTTCTCCCCAGGACCTACCTTCTCAAAGTTGCTGCAGGGACCTCCATATTTAGTCATCTGGTAGCATCTTGCTGCTGTGTGAGCAGGTAATATTTGAATGTATCCGTACGGTGGGCCCCAAAATAAATTTGACTGGTGGGCCCTAGGTACCCCAGTTCGAAACTGGTTCCAGTTGTGGGACTCCCACCGATACCAGAACAGGAGTCCAGTTCATCTATTTAAATGGAATGGCAGGTCCATATACTTGCAATGGGGCCGCTGAAGGTAGCCAACTCACTGTCTCTGGCAATCCCATGAAGAATGAAGGGAGGGCACAGTACATGTTGCTGCAGCTCCATTTGGCTGGGGTATCAGGACTCCTGTTCTCATAATTGGTGGGGATCCCAGTGGCCAAACCCCTACAGATCTAACAATTATCTCCTATCTTGTGGATAGGAGATAAGTTATTCTAGCCGGAATTGTCCTTTTAAAAACTATTAAAATTGAAAAACAACATTAAAACATTCTTTTATTTGCAGAAGGAGGATGCAGAATTTGCAGTCAGGTCCTCTCAGTACTTCATTTATGTATTTAGTGCCTTGTGTATGTTATCATCTTACTTTTGTTACTATAACAGTGCGGTACAAATTTTTGGTGACGTAGCAATAGCTTCTTTGGACATGCAAAGCCGCAAAGGTGGTCAGGTGGAGCTCTGCATAGAATTTATCAATGAGCACAGGAGTGGGGCTGGACTTCTCATGTTTCCAATAGCATTAATTGGCCTATTTTTGTAACCCCCCCCGGATGTTGCCAAAAATCCAAAAATACTTGCGGAATTCATAGTATTTATCATGGTTGAAATAATTTCAGCTCAAACATGATCAGTAGCTTAGCACATCAAGCATATCTTCAGAGTTGCACATTGTGCTGGCACCTTCTAGACTTCTCCTAAGGCGTGGTGTTTTATAGACCTGCGTGCCTTACTTTAGACATAATGTCTTGACTTCCTAAAGTCTTGACTCATTGAATCTGGGTCAGACTAGGTCATGCTGTAAAATTAATGTCTTCTTCGATGTTTGGGTTACGTCTCCTTAACCTGAAACCATGAAAACAGAGATGCTATGAGTTGCTTAGAGAGTCAATTAGCTGTTTGCTGAGAACTAGCAATATAATTATTAAACTTTTACGTAAACCTCTGAAACGACATGCTGTTTGTTCCAACGTGTTACCATTGTGACATGTACAACATTGTACTGTAAAAATGTCTGGTTCTGAGATCATAAATTAGCAAAAAGTTCACGATAGTATTTTAATTGGGACAAATATATAGAATATTATATGTACTATATATGAACTACAAAAGCCCTTTAATTGATAAATTACATATGTATACCGTATTGCTGGCTCTTCAAATACTGCATAACCAATTGTACTGGGTCCCCACAGGGCTACTGTGCATATCTATATTGAACCTCATTTGCCAAGTGGAGGCCCAAACAGTAAATTTGTCCAAGTCAGCTTGTAACTTATTAACATCTTCCATAGACTGGACTGTATTACAAAGTTTGGTGTTATCTTCAAAAATAGAAACAGCCCTATTAATCCCATCCAGTACATTTACTGCTTGCTATAAATAAGGCTGTAGTTATGATTGGTTAGGCAATAAAATATAATGTCCTCTTTGCATTGATTGTATCTTTTCGATCTTAGATTTGTGTACATCTTTCCCTTCTGCCTCAGTTTCTCCTCAGCCGCTCACTCTCTCACACATGCCCTCCTTTATCCAAGCTCCTGCCAATGACGCCCTTTATGAGGGGTTGGCCCCATCAGCTAGCCATAAGGCACAATATAAGCTGCTACACCACTGTCTTCTCGTCTAATGAACAAAATGCTAAATTTCCATATGTGTTAAACAGATTTAAAGAGAAATTTCTATTAGAAAGTGGTATTTTTTAAACTTATTATTTTTAGAAGACAATTATATATTTTTTTTTAATTTTTGACCTTTTTTTTTTTGCCAGAAATATACCAATACGAATCAGATATAAAATCATTCTGTAGCAGCCAGAGAGATACAACTTCTATATAGATAAATAACTCATTGTAAGTTTGCTGCTGCTGTGAGAGGAAGATGTTATTAGTCAGTATAATAGTAGCTATAGAATTGGGATAGCAATATGACAGCTCTATGACTCCTTCTGATAGGCCCAGATAAAGATGCCTAGAGAAGAGCATAGCACTTAGTACTGTAATGTGTGCTGTTCTACTTAAGTCACTCATCCCCCTTCCTCTCTGGTTGGAGTGAATGGTCTGACTGAGATGGACAAGCAAGGCTGTTTACCATGCTATAAGTCCAAACTTTGTTTCAGGCCTCATTTGGTTGAATAAGCAGTCAGATTCCATACAGTCCAAGTATGTTCGAAAATGCCCCAAATGCCCTGCAAAGACACGTATGTCATTTTGGAGTCTCGTACGAGTGTGTGTGTATGGGGCGGGGGGGGGGGGGTAAGAATAGCTCTCTGTCAAATGGTCGCTTTGCTGTTACCTACCTGAAGTGTACGGCCAGCTTATAATTCATCTTCAATGTTTTGAAATCTGTAAGGTAATACTTGTAATACTATAGCGTTTCTATCTGTCTTTTCCATATTATGCTGAATATACTATTTATAATGGCCATGAATGCCTGAAGAGATTTTCAAGAACAAAATAATAAAAAAATGAAAGATACCATTAAAAATGATATTGTGTGTTGCCCCAACTACTGTAAAATATATACTGTACATAGAGCCATTTTATATTACACACAATAACCCACTGAGCAAGAGAACAGTGGGGTAAGTTAGCATAAGTTGTAAGAATGAAAGACAGTTTAGTGATCAATTATACAAGTTAGGGTGCATTCACACGTCCGCAAAATGGGTCCGCATCCGTTCCGCTGCCACAGACTAGAAAAGGCATTTCTATTATAGTGCCGGCCATGTGCGGTCCGCAAAATGCAGAACGCACATGGCCGGTGTTCATGTTTTGCAGATCCGCAATTTGCGGACCGCAAAGCAGTTGCGGATGTGTGAATGGACCTTTAACCAAACTGTGCAGTTTTTGCATTTGAATAGCTATTAAAATCTGTAAGATTCCATTGTTTTTCTATGTTATATCATTGGCTTCAGCAAGAAATAGATAGATAGATAGATAGATAGATAGATAGATAGATAGATAGATAGATAGATACATAAATAGATGGTTCCTAGAGTAAAGGCATCCCTCCACTTTTCTCCTTTCGAGCAGCGCCACCCAACTGCTGTGCAGGGAACTGCAAACAGTCCCATTCTGTCCATGTACTGCAAACATGCCAATTCTTCCAGACAGATGTGTACTTTTCTCTATTCTGGCTAATTATTGTAGATCTGAAACTCAAGATGCTCTAACTATTTAAAATTGAATTTATAAACCTAATAATTACACTACCAGAAAAATAAAGAACACCTAGAAGGAGTTAAGACAAAAAAGCCTATTTTACAATATGGCAGTGCAGGAGGGTGTTACATGTAGTGATCAAAGTTCAAAGATCCTTACTTTAAATACAGATGCTCCACAGACTTCTTGTCACCGTTGTCGTTTTTTTATCTGACAGCGCTGTTTTCCATATTATCTCTTATAGGACTGGTGATTGGGCGTAGTGGAAGTGTTCAGTATGCCTGCTAGACTAAGGGGTGCACTATTTGTACAATTATCGGCCTTTGAAAAAGACTGAATAGAGGAACTTCAAAAAGCTAGATGGTTCATCTGTCAAATCTCTGAAAGTCTTGGGCGGGAAGTTTCTGTAGTGCATTGGTGATATTGATAGTGGTCAGTGGAGGGCACTCATACACATAGAGAGGGTTTTGGATGGTGAAAGCAGACAGATGCAAATCAAGATCACCATGTAAGAAAACCTGCTGCATCTCAAAAGAGAGCCACATCATCGCAAATTGGTTATGCAGTAGCCTCTGCAGTGACAGCCCAGACCATAAGAAACCGTCTCTTGAAGCAGGACTCCACTAGCTCGTTTGCTACTGACCTCTCATTATCACCAAAAGCGCCTGTACTGGTGCAGCGAGACAGCCCATTGGAGGCATGAATGGCAAACAGTAGTGTTCAATGATGAAAGTAGGTTATGCCTTGGTACTAATGGAAAGCTGGAGAGTGCCTACTGCCATCAGGCAGGACCAACACCAAGTGTCATGGTGTGGGGTACCATTAATTACCATGGCCGTTCTTATCTGGCATTAGCGGAGGGAACATTAACTAGCCTTTGATACGTCGAAGACATTGTGGAACCAATCCTACTACCTTTTTTGACTCAGTAAGGAGATGTGGTGTTCCAACAAGTTAACACCCATCCACACTCTGTCTGCGCTACACAACATGCTCTCCAGGGAATCCAGCAGCTCCCCTGGCCAGCTTGATCACCAGATCTCTTCCGCATCGAGAATGTCTGGGACTGGATGGGGTAATGGATCTCCCATGCACAGCAGCCAACAGTCACATTGGCTGAACTACATCTCCAAGTTGAAAGGCTTGAAATGACATACCATAGGAGAATATCCAGCATCTGTATGCCTGTTGCCATGCCAGAGTGGCAGCCTGTATCATAGAAAGGGAAGATACTACCCAATATTAATGTGACTGCCTCAACATTTACCATGCAACAAAAGCCAAAATAATGGGGGCACCACCTTGGCTGTGTTATGATTGACCAAACACCACTAGCAATTTATACTTTGTCAATCTCAGCTCAATAACATTAGGTTTTCTAGATAATTTTTCCCATTGCCTAACGCTGTATCTATAATATCCTAAAGTGACAGACCCGTCCTATCATATCAGTGGCTAAGCTCAGCATGACATCTCTCTTTGGGACTTTACATAGAGTCTAATAGATAAGTCAATATCGTCCCTCCTGATTGGCTGTGAGGCAGACTGCAAGACATTATGGGCAAGCTCACCAGCCAGGACCCCGTCTAAGCCTGGTTTCCTCTTACCAGAGCAGTAAATTTGAAATGAAAATTGGCAGGTGCAGTTTTGAGCAAATCATCTGAATCAAATCACCAAAACATTGACGTCATTATATACTGTATGAATTTAATAATAATAGAATTTGGGGAAATGTGTGATGATTTTGATTTGCTCATCTTTAACTATAAGTAGACACTTGTGCAGGTTGTTGGTTGAAATTCTATTTAGAAGGAAGGGGCATCTAGAATATGGTTTGGGTGGATCAGGGGTGTAACTTAGATCCATCACACTTTCAGCATTTCTATTAATTGAAGTTATGAATTGATATAAAGGATTTGGAGAGAAAATGGTCTTAAAGGGACACGTCCATCAAACTTTTTTCAATCACATTAACAAACTAGTGCAGGGGTATTCAGGTCCATTTTGATAAGGTCCATATACCCGAGTCTGCCATCGGGTGAAGGTCCAAGCCGCCAAAAAAAATAAATGTAGTGAGGAACAATACCGCGTGTAGCTCTCTGCAGCAAGTTTTTTTTTTATTATTTAAAATAAGAAATGGCTCTAATCCCAGCTAATCCCCTTAGGGCCCCAGCAAAATAAAAGTGTTCCTTTAGTGCCACTTCACAATAATGATACCCCTTAGTGCTCCATCAGAGAGTATGATGCCCCTTTAGTGCCTCTCACAGACTATAATGCCCCTTTAGTTCCTCCCTTCACAGTATGATGCTATCTTAGTACCTCCCTTTACACTATGATACCCCCTTAGTGCCCCCCATGCAGTATGATGCTCCTAGGTGGCCCCCTCACAGCAGGATAATCCCTTGTTTCCCCCACACACAGAATGAGGAACCCTAAAATGGCCTCCACATAAAGTGATTCCCTCTAAGTGCCCACCACACAGTATTAATTAAGTTCCCTTAGATCAGGGGTGCACAATGTTTTCTGGTTGGGGGCCACATTGTCAGACTGAACCAATGTCAAGGGCCAAAAATAAAATTTAAAGGGGTATTAACAACTGAAATACTGTATTTATGGATGCACAGACTGGTATCAAGGGTCGCATGTGGGCCCTGGCAGCAGGTTGTGCATTCTGCCTTAGATGGTTCTCACACTCAATGATCCTCCCTTGAGTGCCCCCTCAAAAGTGATGCCCCCTAAGTGCCTTTCTTCACAGAATGATGACCCCTAAGTGGCACACACATTATGATGCCCTCTTAAGTGCTCCCACACAGTATTATATCTCCTTAAGAGGCCCACACACAGTATGTTGTCCCCTTAAATAGTTCTGTCACAGTGATGCCCTCTCGTGTGCCCCCTGACAGTGATGCCCCTTAAAGTGCCACACACACACAATATGATGCCCTCTTAAATGCTCCTTAACAGTCATGCCCTCTCAAGTGTCCTTTCACACTGAAGTCCCCTTAAGAGGCCCCCCACAAAGAAAAATATGATGGCTTCTTAAATGCCTCCTCACATAAAAGCCCTCTTAAGTGCAATCTTAAGTCGTCGTCGTCCCCAAAGACTACAGAGTGATGCTCCTTTGTGACCCCCATGGAGTAATGTCCTACATTGCCACCATTTTAAATACTCACCTACCCCACTTTTACCCGCTGTCAGCTCCCTGCTTCTACATCATTGATTCAGCACCACAGATTGCACACTGAGGAGCAGGCCTGCACTCTGTGACTTAGCATGGCAGGTGCCATCCTTACATCATCGTATTGCACCTGCCAGCAATGAACCACCGGCAGCATGGCAGCGGTTAAGCAGGGAGCCCACTATATTTAACTGTATCTGCATCCTGAGTATGCCCTCAATAATAATTCTGTATGGGGACGAGTTATCGCTCCTCCTCGTACTGTGAAGAAGATCACATGTAAATGCAGCGATCTCCTTCAGTGACGAGCAGGCGATTGCTGGGAAGACAATCATCTTGTTGTAGAAATATTAATAGTTGTAATCTGCTCGCATCAAACTTTGTGTAAGGAAATGTAAACCCCCTTTCCCTCATCCGCAGTCAGAGTCAGACACAGGTGTTACCATCTTGAATTCTTCTGAGCAACTCCCCCTTCCCCCTGCCCAGTCTGTTTCTTTTATTTACTCCCAAAAGATATAAAAGGGGCTGGCCCATAACAAGGATGCAGGAAGTGATGACATACAGGAAGTGATGACATACAGGAAGTGATGACATAGGAAGACAAGACACCATCATTTAGAATACCCTAGCCAACAAACACATGTATGCAATAATCTACCATTACCACTGGAGTTAATTTTATCTAGCCTTGCTCAGTGATCAATGCCAGATAAAGTTACTATGATCCTCATGCATGTTTATTTACAGGACAACGTCATTATCTCCAGCGGCTGATCAGGCGCACTAGAGACAACAAACGCACGTTACTTTCGTTATATTGTTCTCTTAACAAATGCATCCACGCCAAGCCAATAAATCCGCGTCTTGCGCAGGGGCCCTAGCCAGCGTCCATACATCAGCCAACAAAACACTGCTCTGCTGAACACATCAGTCTCCCCCGGCCCACAGCGCAGTGCTTAGCACATGGACCATTCGCCGACGGAGACCTCTGCGCCCAGCAGCTGTGACAGGACATACACAGGAAGATATCCACTCCAATGGTTCATCCTGACACTGAGAGACATGATGACAATACACAATATATTAGAAACACATCCTAATAAAATTTCCACAACAATCTGCTAAATTGTTTACTGTAAAGCGGCCTTAACTTTCTAGTACTGCATTTCATTAAAGGGAACCTGTCATCAACTTTATGCTGACCTCACTGAGGACAGCATAAAGTAGTGACAGAAATGCTGATTTCAGCGGTGTGTCACTCATGAGCTAAAAGTAAGAGGTTGCCGAGAACTAGCTTTATAATTATTACAGCCCAGGCCTTGAAAAGAGTCAAATCTACCTAAGAAGAGTCATGGTTATTCCTAATCTCCTGCTCTCCCGCCCTTCTGCTGATGGTTGGCAGTTCTCTCCTAGAGAGAAAGGGAGAAAACTAGGTAGAAGACTGTCAGTCATCAGCAGGTGGGCAGGAGAGCAGGAATTCATGAATGACCAGGACTCTTCTCAGGTGGCCGGGACTCTTTTCCAGGCCCAGTCTGCAATGATTATAAAGCTAGTTCTTGGCAACCACTTATTATTAGCTCATGAGTGACACACCGCTGAAATCTGCATTTCTGTCACTACTTTATACTGTCCTCAGTGAGGTCAGCATAAAGTTGATGACAGGTTCCCTTTAGATTGAATTGCATGATAGAAGGACAGGTTTTAGCACTAGGGATAGGATAGGGTGAGTTTATTGTGTGTGTTACAGGCTTGTTCACGTATACACAGACTGTGTCGCACTGCACACCAGTCTTTAAAGAGAGAGTTCCTATACGCCAGTCTTGATCCCCCTGTGCTCTGGAGTAAGTTATACCTACTTATTAAAAGGGTTTTCCAATCTCAGACAATGGGGGCATATCGCTAGGATATGCCCCCATTGTCTGGTAGGTGCTGTTATTTTAATCACATTTTATGTTATGTTAAACCTTTTTTTGTGTGATTTTTTTTTGTTTTTGTTTCAATTTTCATTGATACTTCCTAGTTCAGGTGACAGAAAGAATTATTTCAAATGTAGATATGACCTCTGTATAGATAACACAAGATCCACCATTCACAATAGGTGATATCACAGCTTACAGTATCTATTTCTTCCTGACCTATGCAAAGGTCACAGATCATGCCTAAAACCGCTCCTATAGAAATCAATAGGGTCCCTTCCAGTCTATCATGTCTATGGCCATATGTGGCTGCTCTCAAAGCACACAAAGTCTTGACATATTTTAGGCCTGGTGGCCAGGGTGGAAACTGCATGATTTTGGAATTGCTTAAAATATAGATAGGGACATGGATTAAAAAAAATCACATACAAAAAATGTTTAACATAAAAACTTGATTTAAACAACAGGTCATTTTTAGAGTTGAGCGAACACCTGGATGTTCGGGTTCGAGAAGTTCGGCCGAACTTCCCGGAAATGTTCGGGTTTGGGATCCGAACCGAACTTCGTCCCGAACCCGAACCCCATTGAAGTCAATGGGGACCCGATCTTTTGGGCACTAAAAAGGCTGTAAAACAGCCCAGGAAAGAGCTAGAGGGCTGCAAAAGGCAGCAACATGTAGGTAAATCCAAGGCAAACAAATGTGGATAGGGAAATGAATTAAAATAAAAATAAAAAAAATAAAAATGACCCAATATCAATTGGACAGAGGTCCCATAGCAGAGAATCTGGCTTCACGTCAGCAGAGAATCAGTCTCTTCATGCCATAGCAAAGAATCTGGCTTCATGTCAGCAGAGAATCAGTCTCTTCATGCCATAGCAGAGAATCTGGCTTCATGTCACCCACCACTGGAAGAGGCCACTGTCACACATTTAGGCCCAGGCACCCAGGCAGAGGAGAGAGGTCCCGTAACAGAGAATCTGGCCTTATGTCAGCACAGAATCTGTCTTCATGTCATAGCAGAGAATAAGGCTTCACGTCACCCACCACTGGAACAGGCCACTGTCACATATTTAGGCCCAGGCACCCAGGCAGAGTAGAGAGGTCCCGTAACAGAGAATCTGGCCTTATGTCAGCGCAGAATCTGTCTTCATGTCATAGCAGAGAATCAGGCTTCACGTCACCCACCACTGGAACAGGCCACTGTCACACATTTAGGCCCAGGCACCCAGGCAGAGGAGAGAGGTCCCGTAACAGAGAATCTGGCCTTATGTCAGCGCAGAATCTGTCTTCATGTCATAGCAGAGAATCAGGCTTCACGTCACCCACCACTGGAACAGGCCACTGTCACACATTTAGGCCCAGGCACCCAGGCAGAGGAGAGAGGTCCCGTAACAGAGAATCTGGCCTTATGTCAGCACAGAATCTGTCTTCATGTCATAGCAGAGAATCAGGCTTCACGTCACCCACCACTGGAACAGGCCACTGTCACACATTTAGGCCCAGGCACCCAGGCAGAGGAGAGAGGTCCCGTAACAGAGAATCTGGCCTTATGTCAGCGCAGAATCTGTCTTCATGTCATAGCAGAGAATCAGGCTTCACGTCACCCACCACTGGAACAGGCCACTGTCACACATTTAGGCCCAGGCACCCAGGCAGAGGAGAGAGGTCCCGTAACAGAGAATCTGGCCTTATGTCAGCGCAGAATCTGTCTTCATGTCATAGCAGAGAATCAGGCTTCACGTCACCCACCACTGGAACAGGCCACTGTCACACATTTAGGCCCAGGCACCCAGGCAGAGGAGAGAGGTCCCGTAACAGAGAATCTGGCCTTATGTCAGCGCAGAATCTGTCTTCATGTCATAGCAGAGAATCAGGCTTCACGTCACCCACCACTGGAACAGGCCACTGTCACACATTTCGGCCCAGGCACCCAGGCAGAGGAGAGAGGTCCCGTAACAGAGAATCTGGCCTTATGTCAGCACAGAATCTGTCTTCATGTCATAGCAGAGAATCAGGCTTCACGTCACCCACCACTGGAACAGGCCACTGTCACATATTTAGGCCCAGGCACCCAGGCAGAGGAGAGAGGTCCCGTAACAGAGAATCTGGCCTTATGTCAGCACAGAATCTGTCTTCATGTCATAGCAGAGAATCAGGCTTCACGTCACCCACCACTGGAACAGGCCACTGTCACACATTTCGGCCCAGGCACCCAGGCAGAGGAGAGAGGTCCCGTAACAGAGAATCTGGCCTTATGTCAGCACAGAATCTGTCTTCATGTCATAGCAGAGAATCAGGCTTCACGTCACCCACCACTGGAACAGGCCACTGTCACACATTTAGGCCCAGGCACCCAGGCAGAGGAGAGAGGTCCCGTAACAGAGAATCTGGCCTTATGTCAGCGCAGAATCTGTCTTCATGTCATAGCAGAGAATCAGGCTTCACGTCACCCACCACTGGAACAGGCCACTGTCACACATTTAGGCCCAGGCACCCAGGCAGAGGAGAGAGGTCCCGTAACAGAGAATCTGGCCTTATGTCAGCACAGAATCTGTCTTCATGTCATAGCAGAGAATCAGGCTTCACGTCACCCACCACTGGAACAGGCCACTGTCACACATTTAGGCCCAGACACCCAGGCAGAGGAGAGAGGTCCCGTAACAGAGAATCTGGCCTTATGTCAGCGCAGAATCTGTCTTCATGTCATAGCAGAGAATCAGGCTTCACGTCACCCACCACTGGAACAGGCCACTGTCACACATTTAGGCCCAGGCACCCAGGCAGAGGAGAGAGGTCCCGTAACAGAGAATCTGGCCTTATGTCATCACAGAATCTGTCTTCATGTCATAGCAGAGAATCAGGCTTCAAGTGACCCACCACTGGAACAGGCCACTGTCACATATTTAGGCCCAGGCACCCAGGCAGAGGAGAGAGGTCCCGTAACAGAGAATTTGGCCTTATGTCAGCGCAGAATCTGTCTTCATGTCATAGCAGAGAATCAGGCTTCACGTCACCCACCACTGGAACAGGCCACTGTCACACATTTCGGCCCCAGGCAGAGGAGAGAGGTCCCGTAACAGAGAATCTGGCCTTATGTCAGCGCAGAATCTGTCTTCATGTCATAGCAGAGAATCAGGCTTCACGTCACCCACCACTGGAACAGGCCACTGTCACATATTTAGGCCCAGGCAACCAGGCAGAGGAGAGAGGTCGCGTAACAGAGAATCTGGCTTCATGTCAGCACAGAATCAGTCTTCATGTCATAGCAGAGAATCAGGCTTCACGTCACCCACCACTGGAACAGGCCACTGTCACACATTTAGGCCCGGCACCCAGACAGAGGAGAGGTTCATTCAACTTTGGGTTGCCCCGCAATATAATGGTAAAATGAAATTAAAAATAGTATTGAATGAGGAAGTGCCCTGGAGTAGAATAATATATTGTTAAGGGGAGGTAGTTAATATCTAATCTGCACAAGGGATGGACAGGTCCTGTGGGATCCATGCCTGGTTCATTTTTATGAACGTCAGCTTGTCCACATTGGCTGTAGACAGGCGGCTGCGTTTGTCTGTAATGACGCCCCCTGCCGTGCTGAATACACGTTCAGACAAAACGCTGGCCGCCGGGCAGGCCAGCACCTCCAAGGCATAAAAGGCTAGCTCTGGCCACGTGGACAATTTGGAGACCCAGAAGTTGAATGGAGCCGAACCATCAGTCAGTACGTGGAGGGGTGTGGACAGGTACTGTTCCACCATGTTAGTGAAATGTTGCCTCCTGCTAACACGTTCCGTATTAGGTGGTGGTGCAGTTAGCTGTGGCGTGTTGACAAAACTTTTCCACATCTCTGCCATGCTAACCCTGCCCTCAGAGGAGCTGGCCGTGACACAGCTGCGTTGGCGACCTCTTGCTCCTCCTCTGCCTTCGCCTTGGGCTTCCACTGGTTCCCCTGTGACATTTGGGAATGCTCTCAGTAGCGCGTCTACCAACGTGCGCTTGTACTCGCGCATCTTCCTATCACGCTCCAGTGTAGGAAGTAAGGTGGGCACATTGTCTTTGTACCGGGGATCCAGCAGGGTGGCAACCCAGTAGTCCGCACACGTTAAAATGTGGGCAACTCTGCTGTCGTTGCGCAGGCACTGCAGCATGTAGTCGCTCATGTGTGCCAGGCTGCCCAGAGGTAAGGACAAGCTGTCCTCTGTGGGAGGCGTATCGTCATCGTCCTGAGTTTCCCCCCAGCCACGCACCAGTGATGGGCCGAGCTGCTTTGGGTGCCACCCCGCTGTGAACATGCTTCATCCTCATCCTCCTCCACCTCCTCCTCATCCTCGTCCTCCTCGTCCTCCAGTAGTGGGCCCTGTCTGGCCACATTTGTACCTGGCCTCTGGTGTTGCAAAAAACCCTCCTCCTGGGCCACCTCCTCTTCCATCATCGCCCTAAGTGTTTTCTCAAGGAGACATAGAAGTGGTATTGTAACGCTGATAACGGCGTCATCGCCACTGGCCATGTTGGTGGAGTACTCGAAACAACGCAACAGGGCACACAGGTCTCGCATGGAGGCCCAGTCATTGGTGGTGAAGTGTGTCTGATCCGCAGTGCGACTGACCCGTGCGTGCTGCAGCTGAAACTCCACTATGGCCTGCTGCTGCTCGCACAGTCTGTCCAGCATATGCAAGGTGGAGTTCCACCTGGTGGGTACGTCGCATATGAGGCGGTGAGCGGGAAGGCCGAAGTTACGCTGTAGCGCAGACAGGCGAGCAGCGGCAGGGTGTGAACGCCGGAAGCGCGAACAGACGGCCCGCACTTTATGCAGCAGCTCTGACATGTCGGGGTAGTTGCGAATGAACTTCTGCACCACCAAATTCAGCACATGCGCCAGGCAAGGGATGTGCGTCAAACCGGCTAGTCCCAGAGCTGCAACGAGATTTCGCCCATTATCGCACACCACCAGGCTGGGCTTGAGGCTCACCGGCAGCAACCACTCGTCGGTCCTGTGTGGTGTGGGGCCTGTCCCCCAAACATATGAGTTTCAGAATGGCCTGCTGACGTTTACCCCGGGCTGTGCTGAAGTTGGTGGTGAAGGTGTGTGGCTGACTGGATGAGCAGGTGGAAGAAGAGGAGGAGGAAGCTGAGTAGGAGGAGGAGGAGACAGGAGGCAAAGAATGTTGCCCTGCGATCCTTGGCGGCGGAAGGACGTGCGCCAAACAGCTCTCCGCCTGGGGCCCAGCCGCCACTACATTTACCCAGTGTGCAGTTAGGGAGATATAGCGTCCCTGGCCGTGCTTACTGGTCCACGTATCTGTGGTTAGGTGGACCTTGCCACAGATGGCGTTGCGCAGTGCACACTTGATTTTATCGGACACTTGTTTGTGCAGGGAAGGCACGGCTCTCTTGGAGAAGTAGTGGCGGCTGGGAAAAACGTACTGTGGGACAGCAAGTGACATGAGCTGTTTGAAGCTGTGTGTGTCCACCAGCCTAAATGACAGCATTTCATAGGCCAGTAGTTTAGAAATGCTAGCATTCAGGGCCAGGGATCGAGGGTGGCTAGGTGGGAATTTACGCTTTCTCTCAAATGTTTGTGAGATGGAGAGCTGAACGCTGCCGTGTGACATGGTTGAGATGCTTGGTGACGCAGGTGGTGGTGTTGGTGGTACATCCCATGTTTGCTGGGCGGCAGGTGCCAACGTTCCTCCAGAGGCAGAGGAAGAGGCCGAGGCGGCGGCGGCAGCAGCAGCAGAAGAGGCAGAGGCGGCGGCAGCAGCAGAAGAGGCCGAGGCGGCAGCAGCAGAAGAGGTAGCAGGGGGAGCCTGAGTGACTTCCTTGTTTTTAAGGTGTTTACTCCACTGCAGTTCATGCTTTGCATGCAGGTGCCTGGTCATGCAGGTTGTGCTAAGGTTCAGAACGTTAATGCCTTGCTTCAGGCTCTGATGGCACAGCGTGCAAACCACTCGGGTCTTGTCGTCAGCACATTGTTTGAAGAAGTGCCATGCCAGGGAACTCCTTGAAGCTGCCTTTGGGGTGCTTGGTCCCAGATGGCGGCGGTCAGTAGCAGGCGGAGTCTCTTGGCGGCGGGTGTTCTGATTTTGCCCACTGCTCCCTCTTTTGCTACGCTGTTGGCTCGGTCTCACCACTGCCTCTTCCTCCAAACTCTGAAAATCAGTGGCACGACCTTCATTCCATGTGGGGTCTAGGACCTCATCGTCCCCTGCATCGTCTTCCACCCAGTCTTGATCCCTGACCTCCTGTTCAGTCTGCACACTGCAGAAAGACGCAGCAGTTGGCACCTGTGTTTCGTCATCATCAGAGACGTGCTGAGGTGGTATTCCCATGTCCTCATCATCAGGAAAAATAAGTGGTTGTGCGTTAGTGCATTCTATCTCTTCCACCTCTGGGGAAGGGCTAGGTGGATGCCCTTGGGAAACCCTGGCAGCAGAGTCTTCAAACAGCATAAGAGACTGCTGCATAACTTGAGGCTCAGACAGTTTCCCTGATATGCATGGGGGTGATGTGACAGACCGATGGGCTTGGTTTTCATGCGCCATCTGTGCGCTTTCTGCAGAAGACTGGGTGGGAGATAATGTGAACGTGCTGGATCCACTGTCGGCCACCCAATTGACTAATGCCTGTACCTGCTCAGGCCTTACCATCCTTAGAACGGCATTGGGCCCCACCAAATATCGCTGTAAATTCTGCTGGCTACTGGGACCTGAGGTAGTTGGTTCACTAGGACGTGTGGCTGTGGCAGAACGGCCACGTCCTCTCCCAGCACCAGAGGGTCCACTAACACCACCACGACCATGTCCACGTCCGCGTCCCTTATTAGATGTTTTCCTCATTGTTTTTCCTCAATTTTGAGAATGGCAAATTTGGGAATAGTTTTTCAACCCAGAACAAAAAATGTGCTTTTACGGTCACTACAAATAACTTGACCAGCTAAAACAGTACAGATTTGGTTGAATAGAAATGTCAGGCCTGGTTTTTTTTTGCGCTGTGTGACAGGTATAGGTTTAATCACAGAATCAGACTTCTATCTGCACGGTAGCATGTGTCTTAGGTTTTTCTGAATGACACTATCAGCACCTTCAATGTAAGATATCCTTTTTGGGATAGATTTCAAGTAGGCCTCATATACCAGAAACTAGTTATTTTGAGAATGGCAAATTTGGGAATAGTTTTTCAACCCAGAACAAAAAGTGTGCTTTTACGGTGACTACAAATAACTTGACCAGCTAAAACAGTACAGATTTGGTTGAATAGAAATGTCAGGCCTGTTTTTTTTTTGCGCTATGTGACAGGTATAGGTTTAATCACAGAATTAGACTTCTATCTGCACGATAGCGTGTGTCTTAGGTTTTTCTGAATGACACTATCAGCACCTTCAATGTAAGATATCCTTTTTGGGATAGATTTCAAGTAGGCCTCATATACCAGAAACTAGTTATTTTGAGAATGGCAAATTTGGGAATAGTTTTTCAACCCAGAACAAAAAGTGTGCTTTTACGGTCACTACAAATAACTTGACCAGCTAAAACAGTACAGATTTGGTTGAATAGAAATGTCAGGCCTGTTTTTTTTTTGCGCTGTGTGACAGGTATAGGTTTAATCACAGAATCAGACTTCTATCTGCACGGTAGCGTGTGTCTTAGGTTTTTCTGAATGACACTATCAGCACCTTCAATGTAAGATATCCTTTTTGGGATAGATTTCAAGTAGGCCTCATATACCAGAAACTAGTTATTTTGAGAATGGCAAATTTGGGAATAGTTTTTCAACCCAGAACAAAAAGTGTGCTTTTATGGTCACTACAAATAACTTGACCAGCTAAAACAGTACAGATTTGGTTGAATAGAAATGTCAGGTCTATTTTTTATGCGCTGGGTGACAGGCTTAACTTGCCCCTGATGTAGTATATGGCCAAAAAATAACCACACTATTGATGGTTAAATGCACTTGGGTGACACAGGGTCAGCCTGCACCAGATGTAGTATATGGCCAAAAAATAAAAATACTGTTGATGGTTAAATGCACTTCGGTGACACAGGCTCAGCCTGCACCAGATGTAGTATATGGCCAAAAAATAACCAGACTGTTGATGGTTAAATGCACTTCGGTGACACAGGCTCAGCCTGCAGCTGATGTAGGATATAGCACAAAATAACCACACTATTGATGGTTAAATACACTTGGTGATAGCTTGTGCTGGCGCACCACAAGTCACAAAATGGCCGCCGATCACCCCAGAAAAAAGTGATCTAAAAACGCTCTGGGCAGCCTCAAAAAAGTGAGCAAGTCGATATTAGCACTTCAATGATCCACAGCTGCAGATCGATCACAGAATGAAGTCTTTTGGAGGAGTTAATCTGCCTAATCTCGCCCTAACGTCGCAGCTGCAACCTCTCCCTATGCTTGAATCAGCAGAGTGACGTGCAGCGCAACGTGACCCAAGCTTATATAGAGGCTGGGTCACATGCTGCACTGGCCAATCACAGCCATGCCAATAGTAGGCAAGGCTGTGATGGCCTCTTGGGGCAAGTAGTATGACGCTTGTTGATTGGCTGCTTTGCAGTCTTTCAAAAAGCGCCAAGAAAGCGCCGAACACCAAACCCGAACCCGAACTTTTACGAAAATGTTCGGGTTCGGGTCCGTGTCACGGACACCCCAAAATTCGGTACGAACCCGAACTATACAGTTCGGGTTCGCTCATCCCTAGTCATTTTCTGACACATTCCCTTCAAGGCCCATATACACTGACGTGTTGCCAAACATTGCCTTGTGTACACATGATGACCAATCTAACAACAAATAAACAAATATTCATTTATCGTTGATCGCATCTTTTATGTGGACATTCAAATCATAATTTGTCGGCACCAATCTCCTTGTGTGAACACGAGGTCTGCTACTGACAATAATGCAAACCATAGAGAATGAACAATTAAACAATCAATCTTACAAAAACCCCATGATAACTTCTGCATATAAATGTAACTACCGTATTTTTTGGACTATCAGACGCACTTCCCCTCCCCCCCAAAACAGAGGGAAAAATGGCAATTTGTCTTATAGTCTGAATGCTAATAACCTCTTCTATTATGGATGCAGTCATTAGTATGCAGGAGGTGGGAAGCACTATGTCAGCTGTACTCAACCTCCCTGGTCTTCTACTGGGCTCCGCTCTGTGTCCTGACTGTGTACACCATCAGGACATAGTGCACATCTGTGACCTGATGCTGTGTGATGTCACAGTTCAGCACGAGCCAGAAGAAGACCAGGGAGCAGTGAATCCTGAATATGCAGAGTGGCTGCGCCATCCGGAGCAAGCACGGTATGTTTTTTTTTTATGTCCGATCTGAGGTCTGATGGGGGTCCGATCTGGAGCGGATGGAACTTGGGGTCTGATTTTGGGGTCTGATCTGAGGTCTGATAAAAAATAAATTTTTCTTATTTTTCTCCTCTAAATCCTAGGTGCATCTTATAGTCCAAAAACACAGTAAACAAGTGACTTGTTACTGCAAATGATCTGCCCTTATAAGGATGCCCATACATGATGTGGACCGGCAGTGGGATCCACATTTAGATTACCAATAATTGCCAAGCCTAACCCGTTCTTGCTGGGCCACACCTGTACATGCTATTTAAAACAACAGCATATACAGGTGTAGCTCAGCAATTGTAGTAATCCATCGTGTACAGGCACACTAAACCTCCCACTCTGCATAGTCTTTTTTTTTTTTTTTTTTAAACAGTGACCCCTTGCTTTTACAGTGAAACATAGTGTCTTAGCATTTGTCTCAATAAGATGAGTATGCAGAGAAGTATTAAAACAACCAGCTGTGCATGTTATTTGCTGAATCACTAACAAGTTACAAATTAAAATAAACTTAAATTATATCTAAATTTAATTCATGATCCATTGTTAACTATCAGGTGTTAATTTAATCCATTTAAATGAAGCTTTTTTTATGCAAAGTACAACAAATGAAAATGATAATTTTATCACATGTAAGAAATGAGTGTGAATAACTGTTGATTATATTTTAAGATTTCAGAGAATACTCTAATAACAAGTTTCCTGATAATTATATGTGCATTATTAGTAATTTTCACTATGTAGTAGAGGAAATACATATGAGTGACATAATTATAAGAGTTACTTAAAAGAACATTTCTAATGAATCATTTTACACATAGTAAACGAATATATAACTTTATGAATCTACTAGTCTTGGTCGAGCACCAAAGTGCTTTGGTGTTCGGGTGCTCGACCAAGTAGAACACCTCGGGGTGCTCAGCTGCTCTACAGAGCACCCGAGCACAATGGAAGTCAATGGTAGAACCAGAGCATTAAACCAGGCACCCCTTGCTCTGAAGAGTGGAGGCTGTCTGGTTCACAGGAAAAGGTCAGAAATTGATGGAAACACTACCGAAATGGTTCAGTAACAGCATGGGGAGGATGTCTGGATGCATCTTGGACTCCCAGGTCACTGCTGGGAACGATGTTGTCCGACTAGTACGCCACTTTTACAGACTGACAATAATACGCACAAAACCAAAGATAAAATCGATTTTAGAGGAAAATTTTTTAGAAAACATTCTTTACTGTATATTTACCTGTATATAAAGTGCAAGTGCTGCCAAAAATTACAAGGAAGAGGCACTCCAATACAACCTGTATATCACATAAAGTAGGGCCTCATTCACATTGTGGTACAACTGTTCAGGTAGTGGCACTAAGTGAAAGGGCTGCCAAAAATTACAAGGAACCGTCACTACAATACACCCTTTATTGCACATAAAGGAGGGCATACACACCCTTGAAAAATTATGATAGATGGCCTGCTGGCGACCCTCAAAAACTATTGAAGCAAAGGCCTGCTGATCTGACTATTTAAAACATTAGGGGCGAGGGGCTGCTGCTGATGTAACCATCTAAAACATTAGGGGTGAGGGTCTGCTGCTGAGCTGACCCTCTAAAACATTCGGGGCGAGTACCTGCTGCTGAGCTGACCCTCTAAAACATTCGGGGCGAGTACCTGCTGCTGATCTGACCTTCTAAAACATTAGGGGCGAGGGCCTGCTGCTGAGCTGACCCTCTAAAACATTAGGGGCGAGGGCTTGCTGCTGATTTGACCATCTAAAACATTAGGGGTGAGGGCCTGCTGCTGATCTGACCATCTAAAACATTAGGGGTGATGGTCTGCTGCTAAGATGACCATCGAAAACATTAGGGGTGAGGGTCTGCTGCTGAGCTGACCCTCTAAAACATTAGGGGCGAGTGCCTGCTGCTGAGCTGACCCTCTAAAAACATTGGGGGCGAGTGCCTGCTGCTGATCTGACCATCTAAAACATTAGGAGCGAGGGTGGCTGGATATTTGCCCTTTTATTCAAAGGCCTGGGGTATGGACATCTGTATGCTGTGCTGGGACACAGAAGTGGATGTGCTAGCTGATGGTGCTTGAGAAGGTCCAGGTGCAAGGCGGGAGGCATCCGGGCCTGAGTCTTGGACAGGGGATTGGCCAGCACGTAACAGAGGGGAAGAGGAGGTAGTGGTGTGACCTGCAGACACTGATTGAGGACCAAGTCGTTTGGCCCACCTATTAGGGTGCTTTGATGCCATGTGGCGGATCATGCTGGTGGTGATGAGGTTGCTAGTGTTCACGCCCCTGCTCATTTTGGTACGGCACAGTTTGCAAATGACAATTCTTTTATCGTTCGCACTTTCCTCAAAAAAGCGTTTACCCCTTGGCAAGGGAGATTGCCACAAGGGGCTGCTCCCGGGAAAAGTTGCGGGCCTGTTTGGTGTGGTCCACCTTCTCCCTTTTGGTACCCCACTTCCTCTTCCAGCCTGTTGCGGTGCTGCAGATCCCTTCCCCTCTATACTGCTGTCCTTGCTCAGCTTGCCACCTTCCCAGGTTGGGTCATTGAATTCATTGTCCACCACCTCCTCTTCCACTTCCTCACTCTGGTTATCCTCCTGACTTGTTGACCTAACAAAAACCTCAGTTATTGACAACTGTGTCTCATCCTGTTCATGAACCTCTTGAGACACTAATTGCGGTTGACTTATTGGCAACTGTGTCTCATCATCATCATCCACCTTGTGAAACACTAATTGCCATTCCCCACCGTCATCATCTTGTGACTGTGGATGCTGAAGAGTTTGGGAATCAGGGCACAATATCTCCTCATGTCCCTCTTCAAGCGGGCTTGTCGAGAGGCCCAAATCAAGGAATGGCGATAAAAAGAGCTCCTCGGAATATCCGAGTGTGGGATCACTTGTTTGCCAAGACTCTACATAGTTGGAGGAAGGAGTATCTGGGTGAAGATTCTGTTGACCAGACTCTTGGCTACTGGACTGGACAGGGTGGTGCTTAACCGACTGGAAGCATTATCTGCTGCAATCCAACCGACCACCTGGTCTGACTTCGAGAATGGTGTCCTGCGCCACCCTGCAAACTGGGACATGAAGCTAGGTATCGTGGATGAGTGTGTTTCTTGTGCTCTGGCAGCAGGCACAGTTTCACCGCTCCCAGGGCCACGACCTCTGGGTGCACCATCAGCAGCACGGCCACTTTTCCATCCCTTACAGCTCGCCTTACACATATTAAATGGTATATATGCTTGCAAGTATGTCACACGTACAGTAGCGCAGGTTTTGTAAGTGAATGCGCAAATAAAGTACACTGATATTTTTAGGATGCGCACACGTTAAACAGGAGATGATGTAGCACAGATAATGTCGCTGTCCGCAGCGTCTATGAAAAAAGTACACTGAATGTCACAGATAATTTTAGGATGCGCAAACCTTATACAGGAGATATAGCCCAAGTAATGTCGCTGTCATCAGGGACTAATAACAAATTACACTGAATTAATGTCACTGATATTTAGGGTGCACAACAATTATACAGTAGGTATAGTGCAAGTAATGTCGCTGTCACCAGAAGCACCACTAACAATTGCACGCAATTTAGCGCAGGTTGTACTAATAATATATATTGTAGCCAGATACAACTAACAGTCCTTAAAAGGACTTTTGGGTCTCTAACAATTCCACGCAATTTAGCACAGGTTGTGCTAATAATTATATTGCTGCCAGATACAAGAATAGTCCTTAAAAGGACTTTTGGGTCTCTAACAAGTTTTTTCACTAAAATATTACTATTTCTCTCCCTACACTATCTGTCCCTTCTTCAGCACAGCTCTCCCTGACTAAGACTGAGCCGAACACGTTTCATCGGGTGCTATATAGCACCCGATGACGCGTTTCGGCCAGCCAATCACTGTAATGCCAGTAGCCAACATGGCTACAGCTTTACAGTGAGTGCCAGTACCTCCGTGCACATTTATTGGCTGCGTAACAGCCAACAAACGTGTGGGGAGGACACTCGAGCATCGCGCTCGAGAACACGTGGTGTTCAACTGAACACTGCTATGTGCCGAGCATCGTGAGGCTCGAGTAAAATTAGTGTTCGGCCGAGCATGCTCGTCCAATACTAGAATCTACAAAACATGAATCTGTAAGAATAAAGCAAACATTATAAAGTATACATTAAAATTTTCAACTTGAAGACTATGGACACCTTTGAGGCAATTTTTTATTGCATTTTACATATTTTGGGTTTTAAAAGCCTCTTCCTTTGTGGTCCTGACCCACCATCTTCATGTAGCGATTTCCTTTCTGTTCCGCCTAGGGTGGATCATCAACTGGCAGAAGTTGAACGTGAGCCCGTCGACTTTGGTTTTTAAAATGTTCAGCCATTTCTGAGGTACAAGGGTTAAAAATCAGTCTGTTTTCTTTGAATCTCTATCTCTCTCTCTCTCTCTCTTCAATTTCAGAATTGCCTCATTTATCTCTACTATCAATGCATGATCTGTTGGGATCCAACACTCATAAGCTATTTAATCAACGGACCAAAAAAAAAATTATTGACCCAATGCCATTCATACGATTGTGATTCTGTTTGGTACTGCAGCTAAGCATATTCAAGAGAGCAGGGTCTAGCTGGGCTGAGCAGTCCAAACTCATCATATTGTGATGTGCCTGATATATATAATGAAGGTGTGAGTATCGTTAATTTCTAATGATAATTTGTTTTCCCTTAGTCCTAACAGCAGCACAGATGGTGTTAACCACCCCCTGTGCACTGGTAGGACCGGCGGAATTTTAATGAGCCCAAGTAATAATTAAACACCTAAACCTCCCCTATAAAGGAGGGAATCACCTCCAGCCCATTGTGTTATAGCAAGAAAAAACTAGTCTTACTAGGGTGGGAAATTTGCGTGCTGCTGTTAGGACTAAGGGAAAACAAATTATCGTTAGAAATTAAGGATTCCCTTACGTCCTACCAGCAGCACAGATGGGGAGATAGCAAGAAGAACCCCTAGGGAGGGCCATCATCCCTGGCAGAACTAAGAATAGTCTGCCCAAAGGCCGAGTACTCAGCTAAGCTGGCATCTAGTCTATAATGGGAGATTAATGTTGATTCAGAGCTCCAGGAGGCAGATTTGCAAATCATGTTGAGCGGAAGAAGACTCCTCTCGGCAAAAGAAGTAGCTACAGCCCTCGTAGAATGGGCTTTTACAAACCCCGGAGGGTCTAGAGATTGGGAAACAAAGGATTCCCTAATAGCCTCCTTAATCCATCGACTGATGGATGGTTTAGACGCCTTACGGCCTTTAAACCTACCAGCAAACAGGATTAGAAGATTTTCATCTTTCCTGAACTCCTTGATCTATCCACATAGATCCGGAGGCATCTCGAGACATCCAAAGGATATATAGCAGGTTCCTCGGAGGAGGTAGAAGGTCTAGAAAGAACCTAGCGGGATATTACCTGGTTGATATTCTGGAAAGAAGGAACCTTAGGTCTAAAGTACGGGAGAAATCTTAAAAGGACCCGGTCTTGCAACAAAATGGTATAGGGCTCGTGCGCTGACAGAGCTTGAAGCTCAGAGACCCTCTTGGCCGAAGTCACAGCAAGGAGAAAGACAAGTTTCCATCTGACAGACTTGAAATCTACCTCCTTCAAAGGCTCAAAGGGGTGAGATGCTAACCCCTTGAGAACTACTGATAAATCCCATTGAGGAATGGGTTTCAGTACTGTAGGCTTTAATCTTTCAGCTCCTTTAAGGAACCGTTTGATGAGCGGGTCCTGAGAAAAAGACTTGTTGAGACAAGCTGAAATGGCTGAAACTTGAACCCTCAAGGTAGATGGAGCAAGGCCTTTGTCAAGGCCATCTTGCAGAAACTGAAGCATGATGGGGAGGGGCAGATCTGCAGACTTGAGGAACACTAAGAAGAGAATATACTCATAATCCGTGAGTAGGCTCTCTTAGTAGAGTCTGCTCTTGAATGAGACAGCGTTCTCAGGACCGACTCTGAAAGCCCTTCTATTCTGGGAAGGGACTGATCAACCTCCAGGCTGTCAGATTGAACCTGTGCAGATCTGAGCAGAGGTGAGTGTCCCACGACACCAGGGTCTGCTGAGGGGGGAGCCTCCAAAATTGCCCTCGACTCATTTGGGTAAACCAGGATCTCTTCGGCCAAAACGGTATGATGGCTATCACGGAGGCCTGATCCTGACGGATTTTCATCAATACCCTCGGAATCATGGAAAATGGAGGGAAGATGTAAGCCAGCCTGAACCTCCAGGATATTGACCGAGCATCTATCGCCAGGGGGGTGTCCTCCGTGTAAAGGGAGCAAAACCTCTCCACCTTGGCGTTGAACCTTGTTGCCATAAGATCCACCTCTGGCATTCCCCACTTGAGGACTATCTGCTTGAATATCTCCGGATGTAAAGACCACTCCACTGTTGGAAGACCACGGCTCAACCGATCCGCTATCATATTGAGGGAGCCTCGAATGTGAATCGCAGATAAGTGGAAAAGGTTCAACTCTGCCCAATCCAGAATCACCCCGATCTCTGATAAGAGGGGAAGTTATCTTGTGCCTCCCTGCTTGTTGATGTAAAGTACCGCAGTCATATTGTCTGACTGGAATTTCACTGCTTTGCCCCGGATCTAAAGGGGCCAAGTGAAGGAGGGCTAGCCGGATAGTTCGAATCTCGAGCTTGGATGAGAGGAGCTTCTCCTGAGGAGACCAGGATCCGTGAACTGGAGAATCGTCTAGATGAGCGCCCCAGCCTACTTGGGACGCATCTGTTGTCAATATGACCCAGGTTGGCTGGGTCATAGACTTCCCGTCTAAAAGATGGCTCGACCATCTGAGGGAATGCTGAGTTTGCCAAGACAGGGAGCACAGGGAGTTCAGCCCGGCGAAGCTGCCATTCCATTTGGAGAGAACCTCTGACTGCAGCGGCCGGCGGTGCCATAAAGCCCAAGGGACTGCTTCCGCAGACGCTGACATGAGCCCCAACATCTTCATGAGAGTCCGAATTGGAACTCGCCGAGGCACGGATAGGAATTCTGCCGTGTTCTGTATTCGGGATCTTCTTTCTGGAGTCAACCGGAGAGACATCCCAACGGAGTCGATTATGAAGCCTAAATATCTTACTGAAGTCGACGGGCTCACGTTCAACTTCTGCCAGTTGATGATCCACCCTAGGCGGAACAGAAAGGAAATCGCTACATGAAGATGGTGGGTCAGGACCACAAAGGAAGAGGCTTTTAAAAGCCAATCGTCCAGATAAGGAATGATGGTCAGTCCTTGGAGTCTTAGAGCTGCCACCACAGAAAATACCACCTTGGTGAAAGTGTGAGGTGCAGAAGAAATGCCGAAGGGAAGGGCAACGAACTGAAGGTGTCTGGTGACACCCGACACCTGGACCGCGATCCTGAGAAATTTCCTGGAAGCAGGATGAATCGGGATGTGCAAATATGTATCCTTGAGGTCCAGGGTTGCCATCACATCTCCAGGATTGAGAACGTGAACCACTGACCTGATGGTTTCCATACGGAACCTTACTTTCCTTACGTATCGATTGAAGAATCTCAAATCGATAATCATCCGGAGATCCCCTGACGCCTTGGGAACCAGAAACACTGGTGAGTAAATCCCTAAGCCCTGTTCCCCCGCCGTAACCTCCTCCAGAGCCCCCTTGTGGATGTAATCCTGAATGTAAGCCTCCAGAACCGACTGCCTTGCGGCCTGTAGAAGTTTGGTAATGATGAACCTGTCCGGAGGCAGAGAAAGAAGATTGATTGAGTACCCCTCTGAGATGACATTCAGGATTCAGGGATCCGAAATCTCTCGGATCCAGATGTCCTTGAAGTGGGAGAGTCAACCTCCGATGGGAAGATGAAGCAGGGGAGTGGGGAAGTCTTCTGGCAGGACGGCAGGAGTAACGGGAGTCATCCAAGAGCCTCGAGGAGGCCCGTAGACAGGAGGTGGATTTTTTATCCTTGGCTCCTTCACAAAAGCGCCTCGAACCTCTTCGCTGCGCTCCCCAGTCCCTCCGGGCTCTTGACTGCTGGTCAGACCTACCACCATGGTTTTGAGCCCCCGAAAGGACTGTTGGGGAAGACTCTTCCCCTTTTTATCTGACAGGCCTTCCATAATCTTATCCAACTCTGAGCCGAACAAACGGTTGGGCTCAAAGGGAAGGCTACATAAATTATATTTAGAGGAATTGTCAGCGACCCAAGGCTTAAGCCACAAAGGCCTGCGGGCCGCTGACACTAGGGCCATGGTTTTGGCCACCAACTTCAGCTGTTGTTGCGCTGTATCAGACAGGAAATCCATCGCCAGGTTGACGGTCTTGAAAGCCACCAGAATGTCGTCCCGAGACACCTTCTGATCCACATCCATCTGGATCTGGTTTAATCGAGACCGGAGGAAGGTAGAAACTTCTGTAGCAGCGATGGCCGTAGACGCGGAAGCTGCAGCTGCCGTATAACCTCTCATGAGTGTGCACTCTGCTCTCCTGTCAAGGGGATCCTGCAGACTCGACCCATCATCCACAGGAACCAGAGTCCGCTTGGATAGTTTGGCAATAGCCATGTCCACCTTGGGAATGGAGCCCCACGATTCCACCAAGGGATTAGCCATCGGAAACATGGTTCTGAATCTTTTAGTTAGAATCTGACCTTTTTCGGGTTTCTTCCACTCTGTGCGCATGACAGAGCTAGCGGGATCAGAGGGCTCCCCCAGGTCAACATCATGGTCCCCCGACCTGATGGACTTAAGCAACTTTTGCGTCTTATCAGAAGGAAAGAAGCATGAAGTAAGCTCCTCCTCATTCGAGGAGGAGGAACCCAAGGAGACTACGGAAGGTCTCTCTACTGGAGCCGAAGACTTCATAGGAGTTTGAGTAGGAAGCCTCTCATCCAGCAGACTTATAACCCCTTTGATGGATCCATCAACATAGGTCTTCACCCACTGATACATATCCTGCATCGTAGGTTCAGTGGAAGGTTGGACCCTCAGACAGCAGCCGTCTCACCTGGAGTACGGACAGCTATCCTCCAAAAGCACGCTACAATCATAGCACGATAAATATTTCCGCTTGGAACCCGCCTTTCTGCCATTCGAATCCCGTGGAGACGACATCACTGCGGGGAAAAAAGGACAAGTAAAACATTTGTAAACAACCAATAAATGTTTCAGGAGAAAGGTAAAAGAAAGGCAGACCGGCGGAAGCTGAAAATGAGGACCAGAAATAAGGCACCAATAAGTGGAGGAACACCAGCTTATAGGACTCTGGGAGCTAGCTTAAAAAGCATGTGCAGCCAGAGAACGACCTGGTGCACAATGTTTCCTCAAATAGAGGATGGGGTGGGCTCAGAGTCCCCGCCCCCAGAGAAGAAAACACATAGTAAATAAAAAGTTTCCCCCCAGGAAGGAATACAATAAAACCTCCAACCGGAGGAAAAATCGTGAATTACATATAAAAAAAATCGCAAAAGGACACGAAATCGCGTCTCAAGGAAAAATTCCGGAAGTGACGTCAGAGATTCCAACATCACTTCTGCAAGATGGCGGCGCTCAGCGGCCGCAAGGAAGAGGACCGAGGACGCCAAAAAACGCACCTCAGCGAAGCACCGCTGCGCAGCGCAGGCAGCAGGAAAGCTGCCGGACAAGCCATCTAGTAAAAGCGGAGGCAAAGCCCGCAGATAAAATTAGAAATTAGAATCACCGCCTAGTCCACCTGTCCAGAGGACAGAAAAAAACACAATGGGCTGGAGGTGATTCCCTCCTTTATAGGGGAGGTTTAAGTGTTTAATTATTACTTGGGCTCATTAAAATTCCGCCGATCCTACCAGTCCACGGGGGGTGGTTAACCCTATATGTGCTGCTGGTAGGACGTAAGGGAACCAAAGATTTCCATTCTGCTCACTGTGGGGGCCTGAGAGTTAAACCCATGTTTTCAGTTTTTTTTCTATTTATCGTATGTTTGATTTTTTTTAATAAATTACTGAAAAGTCAGTTCATAATTTTTTTGTTTAATTTCTTTATCTTTCGAATATTTCTAAAAGTTAACAAAACAACTTCACATAAGGTCTTAGTTTTTCAACATTATCAAAGTAGAAAACATTTTCAATGTAAGCAAATCAGGACTTTTGTCTCCTCTTCAAAAATCTTCGAGCAGAAACCTAACGGAGCCCATTATAGTCATGTGCCAAATTCGTCCTTTAAACAGAAAGTCTGAACACTGATGTGAACTCAGCCGTAGGCTACTTTCACACTCGCGTTTTGTGCGGATCCGTCTTGTATCTGCACAGACGGATCCGCGCGAATAATGAAAATGCTTGTATCCATTAATAACGGATCCGTTTGCATTATTTATTTTAAAAAAAGTCTAAGTCAAAACGGATCCGTCTTGACTTACATTGCAAGTCAATGGGGGACGGATCAGTTTTCAATTGCACCATATTGTGTCAGTGAAAAACGGATCCGTCCCCATTGACTTACATTGTAAGTCTAGACGGATCCGTTAGGCTCCGCATAGTCAGACGGTCACCAAAACGCTGCAAGCTGCGTTTTAGTGACCGTCTAAAAAACGTAACAGAGACCAAATGCAGCCAAAGTGATGCATTATGAAAGGATCCTTACCCATTCAGAATGCATTGGGGCTGAACTGATCAGTTTTGGGCCGCTTGTGAGAGCCCTGAAACGGATCTCACAAGCAGACCCAGAAACGCCAGTGTAAAAGTGGCCTAAGATGTTCAAGAGGCATGTGCTATTGATCTGTTTTTATGACGTGGATATCATGAACCCACCATGTGTGCTACGTCATAGTCTACTAATTTTCGTTTGCACCAGCCAGAAGTGCTGCCAGAAAGACCCATCAGTTATGATATTGGCTTGTAGGATTTTTCTGCTTTTAGCCACACTCCAAAAGAAAATGGCAGAATAAAAATGAGGACATTTTCTAATATAAGCATGGTAAAATATTTCCAATAATCCGTGGAATTTGAATATATATTAGGCAGCTATAGGGATCAATGGCTTCATATATCATTTGTCATCTACTTTTAATCTCTCAGACTAATTTAGATTTCCTATTTAACAGTCATAGGCAGTTACTTTTATTAGTTTGCATTTTTCTTCATCCAAATGCTCCTGCTCGCATTGTCCATGTATTTCTGGATTAGATACGTCTGGAAGCTACCACTGAATAAAGCTCACAGCAGCTGTAAGAATACTGGGCGTTTGGCAATGATCTATTCTTTATGGAATGAGTAAATAACATGGATTGATTTAATCATAAAAGAATAACAGGAAAACTGTATTGATTTTTAAAGTCCCTAATGTGAACATCAGAAGCTATTGACTTGGCTTCATCCAAGGTTGTATCATTGCTGTGAACTCAGGAACGTCAATAGTTTGTCATTACCCGAACAAAAAAATATGACAATTTGGACCCTATTCAAAATGGGATGGCGCAACAAGGAATCATTGTGATTGTAGCGAGGGCAGAGTAATATATGTACTAATACACTTTAGTGCTCATTAAACTGAAAAGGACAAAATCCATAATTCCTGCTGAACTGCCCTTATATTAATTAAGAGAGTCTGTTCACAATCCAATAACACAGCGGCTCTCGGGTTTTGCTGACAAGATGCTAGTACTAGTAGCTAATTTTGCTCAGGACATTCCTAGTAACAGGTATGATCTACTGTGTACAATGAGTAACGACTATGTAGGTTATTGACACATTTATATAAATTAATCATAAAAGTAGTCTGGTAAATGAAAGGTGTGGTTGAGAACTTGAGATGACAGTCTGGAGCGCTTACTGCATGTCTGTGTTCCACAAATTATACCTGTACTATACTATGTGCCTACCAGTCTGCATGATTATTATTTTTACTGCCAATACATTTCAGTAACAAGCATGGTACAGAGAGAGTATCGACGGCGTGCAGCATGACATAGGACGTGCTGCGGGCTCCTCCCCCCCCCCCCCGCTACCTTGAGCCGCTTCCTCTCCCCCTTGCTGACTGACGCTCCATGATGGCACCGGAAGGTGCGCGGTGCAATGCGAATATAGGCACCACCTAGTGGCGCTCCGAGACCGGCTCTTGATGCAACCTTTGCCTGACGACCGGGACAAGCCAAGGGGGGACCTGTGGCGCTGGACGGGGTGTGCTGTGGGCTGTGAGAGGGCTTCGTAGGCGGCTCGTGCGGCGCATGAACCCCCAAGGGAAATTCCAATCCGGAGTTTCGGATGCAGACGGTTACAGCCTGTGGAAAAGCCTACGCTACCCTGCCGCTCTATATGATCGGGAAGCAACCCCTGTGCCGCTCTTGTAAGCAGTAGGCCACAGATTCCTTGGTGAAGGGAACCGTATTGATTTCTTGCGCTCTGGAATCGCCCCGCTGATTCGGATCGACTGACTCCAGCACTCCAGGACGGGCAAGTTGGGTGAAGCCATCTGTTTAACTGTACTATTAACTATTAATATTGCTACTAACGGAGCTATAGGCCAAACAGGCCATTATTTGCGTGGTACATCGGTTAGCCTACTAACAGTATTAACAAGCTGAATATTCTCGAATAATTGTTATTATAAGGAAACTGCCTGGACACACTCTGAAACCCCCGCGACTTAGGTGGAAGGGCCCACCTATATATATGTTAAGTGTCATCTTGAATACCCCGCGGGTCCACGTAGAATGGAAATTGGGGGTTATCCTTTCATGTGATTGATCAGCCCGTCAGCTAAAAGCCAGAATATGGCCCCCAAAACACAAAATAGGAAATCCCTGGGCAATACGTCTCCAAAAGGTTCAGAAAATAAAAGCCCTAAACCTAACATAGAGAGGTATTTAAAAATCCTCCCCCACAAAAACAAGAGGCACACTTAAACCCCTCGCCCGCCCAGAGGAAAAGGAAGGGCCCAGAAATACTTTACAGCCCACCGATAATAGCGGAAAGGAGGCTATGGATAACCGGATACATATGCATATGGAAACAATTGAGCAAAAACTGGGGGATATCTTGGAGACTTTAAAAATCACTAATCAAGCCCTAGCAACACTAACAACCACTGTGTCTTCAATGCAATCTGACATCTCTCTTATTAGGGACGACATGGATAAAGTTCGCTCCAGGGCCCATGAAACAGAATTATCCCTAATTGACACTAAAAACGAAGTCTCCTCACTGGGCAAGAAAATGGAGAGGATTGATCTAGAACACAAGGCCCTTAGGGAAAAATTAACTGATCTGGAAGACAGATCGTGCAGAGGAAATATCCGATTGATAGGTTTCCCTGAAGGATCAGAAAAAGATGACCATGGGGGATTCATTCAGAAATGTCTGAGGGACTCTTTGGGCCTAGATTCTTTTTCGTCATTGTTTATGGTGGAACGAGCACACAGCGTCCCTAATAAGAAGCCGCCTGTGGGTGGTCCCCCACGCAGTTTCCTCGCTAAAATTCTGTGTACCAGTGATCGGGACAAAGTATTGAGGAGAAAAAGAGAACTTGGCGACCTGGTGTATAACGGAAATAAGGAGGCCTAGGTGATGTGTAAGAGGAGCATGGGTCCTTACTACCTCATGCACCAGGGGAAGGGGGGGGCGGGGGGGGGGGCTTTTCACTGTTGCGGGCCCCGATGTAGAACGGGGAAGGGAGCGGATAATCCTGACCATCCACCATCACTGGATAAATGCCACGTATTTTTACATGGAATGTCCGCGGCTTGGCGGACAAGTGTAAACGGAGGGTGATATATGATATTATCTCTAGACATTTACCTGCCATTGTGGGTTTGCTTGAGACGCATTTAACTGCTGAAAAACTGTATTATATGCAAAAACCTTGGACGCAGTACGAGTACCACTCCCACTACTCGGCCTATGCGCGTGGAGTAAGTGTCTACATCCATAGAAAAGTAGATTATGATCCATATGATCAATGGATTGACATGGAGGGAAGATTTGTATTTTTATATGGCCGGTGGATGGGACTCGTATGCGTGCTCGCGTTTGTATATATCCCGCCTCCCTTCTCTTCTGAAGTCCTGAGGAAGCTCGCGGAATATGTATGTAAGAGGGATGCGTGTCCTATATTAGTGCAGGGAGACTTTAATGCAGTTATGGACAATAAGGATAGAGTATCTGCGCTATCTGCCAGGAGATGGGCCTCACGGATGTCTGGCAGTATATGTATGGTAAAAAAATCACCTTCTCCTGTTTTAGCAGATCTTGCAAGGCTATGTCTAGAATAGACCTATCCTTGGCGAGTTCAGAATTCTTGTAAAGGATCCAGAAAATGAAATACGAGCCACATGGCATCTCTGACCACACCCCAATGGTTGACTCTGTGCCTTCAGATGGTAGAAAACCTTTCAGGCTAAACCCACATTGGATCCATGTGGTTGGTGAACAAGAAAGGATCGGAAACGACATCTCAGAGTTTTGGGCACTAAACCACGGATCTACTCATGTATATTATGTGTGGGATTCCCTGAAGGCTATGATACAAGGGCTATACCGTATGAGGATCAGTAGAAAAAGGGCAGAATATGCTAATACTGAAAAGGAACCGAGGTTTAGGGACCTGGAGGTAGACCTGGCCAGACAGAATGGGGAAAATGCCTGAGTATTATTAATGGAGGCTAAGAAGAAATATCAGACCTTCCTATATGAAAAAGCGCAACATAAGTCCTTTTTTGCAGGTCAGCAAGCCTTCTTTGAAAAAGGTAAAACAGGCAAAATGCTGGCATCAGTAATTGCTAACCAAAAGAGTCAAACCCCAATAAAACAAATCAAACTGCCCTCCGGCTCCTTAACCAATAATCAGTTAAATATTAAATCAGCTTTTATAGAACATTTTACAAAACTATATCAGTCGGATCTCGGGGAGGACGATGGAGCCCTGGCTCTCTTTTTAGACAGCGTGGTACTCCCTCGCCTCTCCGATCAAGACTGTTCCAGGTTAAATTCACCAATCACTCTCGAGGAGCTGGAGATTGCCGTTGATAGCATAAAAGGTAATACGGCTCCAGGCAGAGATGGCCTGCCCTTTTAACTTTATAGAGCATATTGCAAAGTGATATTGCCTTTCCTTCTTCAAACGCTTAATGAATCTTGGAGGAGCGGTTTACTCCCTCCTTCCTTGAGGGAGGCTTCCATCTCTCTGATTTTGAAAAAAGATAAAGACAAGACTGAAATTGGGTCATATCGCCCAATTTCATTACTCAATACCGACTACAAGATATTAGCTAAATTGCTTGCTAATAGGTTGAGGGGGGTTATTCACTGCCTGATCCATCCTGATCAGACAGGGTTTATTCCAAAACGTAATATACAATCTAATATCCGTAGGGCCTTCCTTAACATTTATACTGGGGACGGGGAGGACCGCTCCATCCTGTCCTTGGATGCTGAGAAGGCCTTCGACAGGGTGGAGTGGTCCTTTCTGTGGGGAACTATGGATAAGATGAACCTGGGTGAACACTTTATTAAGTGGGTGCAATTGCTCTATTGTGGATCTACCGCTAGCGTTAAGATTAACAGGAGTGATTCTGAACCGTTCCCCTTACAGCGAGGTACTCGGCAGGGTTGCCCTCTCTCACCTCTCATCTTTGCCCTGGCCTTAGAGCCCCTTGCATGCAGAATCCGACAGTCTAATAAGATCATTGGCTTTGGAGGGAGAGAAGAGGAAGATAAAATTAGTCTCTACGCGCACGATATTCTAATCTTTTTGAAACACGGATGGAAGGCAGTCCTATCTGTTATGAACATTTTGGAAGAATATTGCTCATTATCGGGATATAAAGTAAACTGGCATAAGTCTGAACTTCTCCCCCTTGTTCGACCACCTCCTGAGGGTCCTTTAGGTATCAGATCACTTGAACCCACCGACACCATTCGATATCTGGGTATTAGAATTAGTGCGGATTTGACTAGATACAATCATCTAAACATTACCCCTATGATTAACAAAGTGAGGGAGAAGATCCGCACTTGGCAGAAGCTGCCTCTGTCACAGGCGGAAAGGATTGCATTGATCAGGATGGTGATCCTCCCCATCGTTCTATATCCTCTGACTGCGTGTCCAATATGGATCGATGATTCATTTTTCGGCCTGTTGGAGAGATTGCTGAATGAGTTAATCTGGGGGAGGGGTAGGGTTAGGATCAAACAAAAATATCTTGGCTTTCTGAGCGAGATGGTAGTCTTTCCCTCCCCTTCCTTCAGGGATATTACATTGCAGCGCAACAGTGAACTAGGGGGGGTGGGTGGGTTAATGGGGTTAAATGTATCAATTTTGTGTATAATTATTTTTTATTATTTATAAACTGTACGTTATGAAATTTATACATTTGTCTAAGAAAACAATAAAGAATAAAAAAAAAATAAAAGAAAACAGCACTTGAATCTGAATACTTATGTAATTGCAAAGAAAAAAAAAACAAGCATGGTACAGTAGATACAACTTTTTGCAATACAAATGCAAATTTTAAATTCAATAAGGGTTTGTTCAGACATGGCAGATTAGTAGAGGATTTTCAGGGAGGTTTTCACATAAAAATTCCCTGAAGAAGCTTTTTCCATCTGTGGAGCTCTATCTTAAAGAGGACCTTTCATGGTTTTTATTTATTCTAGATAAATACCTTTACTTGCGGTACGGTACCCCCCGCTGATGCTGCCACCCTGCCTGTTTTGCTAAAATATCGCTCCTGCGTCCCGTTGTGCCCCCCTGTAGTTTTCCCGCTCAGTATGTTAATACTGAGCATCTGTACAGGGAGGAGGAGACGCCAGGGTTTCTCAATTGGCGTCTCCTTCTCCCTGGCTGTGCCGCGATCCAATCACAGCGGGGGGCGTCACAGCCAGGGAGAAGGTGAGTTTTTTCTTCTCCCTGGCTATTATTAGGCTTAGTGGCTAGTGCGTAAACTGCAGGAATGTATGGTTTTTGTTTAAATATTAAATATCAATTAACTATTGACATGGATAAATAAACATAACCACCAAAAATTATTTCAAAATATTTTTAACGTGATTTAAACAAAAGGTCATTTTCAAACACGTTCCCCTTAACTCTGTGGCCCCTTAACTTTTTTAGCAGGACCTTCTTATTTTAGGTTGTTTTTTTTTTACTAGATTTAATAGAGTATATATAAAGTGCATTCAATTTCAGAGTGTTTCAGATGGCGGATGTGCCGCAAGACCCTGAGGAGCTGGAGTGGAGGATGGGAGTGGGAATGGTTCTGGCTGCAAAAGGCTATCACAGTAGCTCTCCTCACACCCTTGGGCCAGGGGTACATCCTTTCTTCCCTCAGGGTACACCCTGATGTTAGGGGTCCTGCCCGATGGTAGTTTGTTAGCCCTTGGTGTTTAGGCTTTTGGTGTGGAATTGTGGATGCAAGGCAGGAGATGTTGGTACTGTGGCCAGCAAATGGTGTTGGAGTCAATAACCAGGCCAGGTGTAAAGGAATAAACTTGTCTCTTTACTGAAGTGCAGAATGAGGGTTGTAGTACTTCCAACAGTGTCGGAATAAAGTTCCAACAATATACAGTGAAAATCTCCCCAGATGGTTTTGTATAGGTATAGTATAGACCAGGTTTAGGTTCAATGTACTCCTACTCTCTTTCCCTGCAGAATCTGAGGCTGGCAGCTTTGGGGGCAACTGGGAAACATAAAGTTTAAGATACCACTGGCCAGGTCATACCTAGATGTGCATAGTGTCTTTAGCAGTATTCCACTCAGCAGTAATGTATATAGCTTTTAGGCAGCAATGTACCTTAATCACTCAATTTGCTTGGCCGTTACAGATCCTGGAACTTTCTGGAGTACTGTAGAAATGGTGAGGTCTTACTCTCAATAGATAATCTTCACAGAAGTTTATTCCCTGCAACTTTGGTCCTGTGAGGAGGGAGCATATGTGACAGCTCTACCTTCCTTTCCAAACACTAATCTAGACTAGACTACTGAGCTAAGAGGCAGATCTAAACAGTCCACACCTCAGTGTGACAGAGTTGGTTAACTCCTTTTCTTCCATACATTACTATACTGGGAAAACATGACTTTAAGTCACAAATAACATGACAAACATTACAGAACAAAACAATTTGCAAGTACCGAGCTCCAATGTACTGCAGATACAAAGTGAGAACTGCTATAAGTGCCATGGCCAGGCCTCAGGAGAGAACAATGCTGTAGCTAAGGAGGTCCCTTTAAGTCTTCACACTCTGTACCAAAGGCTTACGTACTCAGCAATACTGATTGTGTGGACCCGTAAATGGTGCATAGGTTGTAGTAAAGTTCTATAATACAGACAACACTTTAAGCATCACTGTATGGGGTTTCCATGAGGCTCCATATCCTCCCCTAGAAGCAATGCTACTAGGGAAGAATAGCTCTGTAATATGCCATGTGATGAAGCATGAGTAGAATATTTTCTTACAGATTCCAGCAGCTTTTCATGAAAAGGAACACAAAGGTACAATATGAACCCACAGATTTAAAAATGCACATGGGGTCTTAAATTGTAAGTCCCAGCCAAATATAAGAATGTTGTATAGTAAATTGCACTACTGATTATATCTGCTCATTTGTCGGAATGAGTGTGTAAGTGAAGATTAGCTTTTAATGGTTCTGATGCTCCAGTCAATGCAAAACTCCAAGCAGTCTTTTGAAGTATGTAGGCAAACCCATCTGTTGATAAGACCTATTAAGACCACTTATTTATTCAAGATTGCATGCTAATCTGTATCTTAACCAGTTCTGGATCAAGGTAATTTTGGTCTTCAGGAAAAAGCACAGATTTTCCATTGTTTAGACACATTCGTTTAACAGTCTTTTGTCAATAATGTAAGTTTCTATAAAGGCTTATAGTTTAAAAAATAGTAAATAGATTTTTCTGGTGTATTTTATTACCTTTGAATATATTTATTTACATGGCCAATATGCAGTTTTGGCTAGCCTTCCAACAGCAATTTGCACATGGAATTTTTTTTAAAATTTTAAAATTTTATTTTTATACTTGCATTATTTACAAAACAGCCAGAAGCCCCATTTACAGGTGAAATCTTCCCAGTAGAAGTAGCAGATGTCACCATTAGGGCTCATGCACATGCTCAAATTGCTGATCCACAAAACACGGATAATAGACGTGTGCGTTCCGCACTTTGCAGAACAGAAGGTCAGGTCTATAATTGATTAAATGGCCAAAGAGAAAAGGGGAGAAGGCGCTCATAGGTGGTGGTTGACAAGATATGTTGTTATTTGTTCCTAGCCAGAGTGAGTGGTTGCTACTCACCTTGGTTAGGTTGTGCTTTTGGTAGTGCAGTTCTGGTGGAGGTAAAATCGTGGGGTGATGTGGGTTGGTGCAGCCGATTAACGTCCAAGTTGACCATGGGCGGGAGCCAAGCCGCCACTTTGGTGCGAATTGTGGTGTATGGGGAGGGGGCTCGTCTGCACTGGGTTCATGCAGTGAGCGGGTGGACACAAGGCACAATTCACAACCCAGTTGAGGATATTTTTTGATTAGCAAAGACGACGCGTTTCGGGGTACGCAGACCCCTTTATCAAGTCTAAAAAGAACAACACAAAATTTGATGGTATAATATGTATAAAAATACAATTAAAAATGAAAATGAGTGTAAATATATATATAAAAATATAAAAATATGAATGAACGGGTCCATAAGTATAAATGGACGAATCAGTGGGTAAAATAATTTTGTTTGGTTAAAACAAAGACGAGAAAGTTGTATATGCATAAATATAAATATAAATAAATATAAGCTTGCGTATAGAGCGTATAAAATGATATGATAATAATAAGGGATAAATGAATAAATACATATATGCAAACGGATGTGAATTTCTTCAAATCTGAGCAGGTGTATGTGGTGCTGGGTAGTTCTATTTGGTCTGAGTTTCGACTAGGGATGATTAATGCATAGAAAAAGAGTTTTTTCAAAAGACAAATGTATTTCTGGATGGGTATGTGAGTATGTCAGAGATACTGTGTATGGGTCATATATTGTATAATAAGTACCTGTATCCTTGTCACTGTAGGCTAATTGGAGGTCACTCTTGTTGGAGATCCCTTATTTGGGGGGTGTACGGCGGTCCGCACTGCTGTGATGGGTGATAAAGTGATGTTTAGTAGGGTGGCGTTTACATATAGAGATGGGAGGGACAGAATCAGCAAGGGGTTCCTGTATAGAAGAGGGTGGATGAGAGAATGTAATTCTACTGGTTGGGCTATGTTTCATGGTTGGTTAGATGGTTCAGGTGGGAATTGGTTGCTGGGGGACGTGGATGGGTGGCAGGTGTGGGGAGAGTCACTGTGGGTGATATAAGGCATGGATCCGGGTTTGATGCAGAATGCAGATAGGCACTGGGCAGTGAATGGTGAACAGTGATGGTATGTTTGGGATGTGGGGGGTGGCAGTGGTTGCTGGGTGGCGGTGACGTGATATATAGAGATGGAAGGGACAGGATCAGCAAGAGGTTCTTATACAGTGAAGGGTTGGTGAGAGAAAGTGATTCTACTGGTTGGGCTGTGTAGCAGTCCTATGCTTGTCCGTAATGTGGACAAGAATAGGACATATAGTTGATACGGTTGAAAAAAGACATAAGTCCATGTTCTATATTTTTGTGGAAGCCATGGAACAGACATACGGATGCGGACAGCAAACCTTTTGCGGCCCCACTGTAGTGAAAGGGTCCACATCAGACCCGCAAAAAATGAGGATAGGATGCAGACCCAAACCAAATGTGAATGAGCCCTTAGGGTTGCACTAGGTCTAATTAGACCCAGCAGTAGTCTTCTAGTACCGGAATCTCAGCAATCATTAGACAATGAGGATCAATAGCAGCACTGGCAGCAGAGCTCCTTCAATTCTATGTACAGTATAGTGCTCACAGTGCTTCTGTTTTCTCTCTGGAGTCCCTGGCTGTCTTTCACAATCGGGACCTGATATTCGACTGCCCAATCACTCTGACAGCTGGTTAAAGCCCTCAATGAAATACTTTGTGTAGCCTTTAGGGAGCTGCCATAAATATACATGGGTTAATTGGTGTAACCACTTAAAATATAATCAAATAATAAAAAAAACAAAAAAAACTGGGTACTCAAAGCATTTAGAACTGAGCATAGATGATTGTCGATCAATTGCGCACTGAGGGGAATTGGTATATAAATCAGCTCTTTTCCAAAAAAAGAAAAGTAAGTTGTGCCTCTGCTGTCACCAGCTGGAAAATAACTATCCTATAATTCATTGTGCAGCATCTTGTTCCAAGAGTCGCTGCAAACTGCAGAGGGTTAACGAAATGTATATTCTTTTATGTAATACCTGCATATATTTCTGACTGCACATCGTAATTAAGAGATGGCCTTGCGATACGCCCAGCGGTTGTTTCGCAGCGAACTTTGCTCGTTCGCGGTTCGCCGAACATGAGAACATATGACAATGTCTGCCGGCGCCATATTCTTTTGCATTGTGGCGAACTTTGACCCATGACACATCCATCAGGTGGGACAGGACAGCCAATTGAGACATTTCAGCACAGGGACATACCCCCTACCCTATAAATAAACCCGATCTGGCCGCCATTTTACATTCAGTCTTTTGCCAGTGTAGGGAGAGGTTGCTGTGTGGAGCAGGGACAGACTGTTAGAAACACCAAACACTAGCTAAAAAAGGGCCACAAAGGTCCTTTTAAGGACTGGTATAGGTGTGCTATCGATAGGTGTGACTTACTGAGGGGTGTAATATACTTATAATATACTTTCTAACATAGAAAGTATACTATAGTGCATTTGTATTGTGCAGCAGTTGTGTGCGGTTCTGCTGCGATACCGCAGCTATACAGAGGGACAAACGCTATTGGAACAACTAATTGCAACTGGTGTGATATACCAGTTGCCCCCCCCCCCAAAAAAAAAAAACTGATTGAGGCAGGGGTGTGATATACCTATAATATACTTTCTATATAGTGCATTTGTATTGTGCAGCATTTGTGTGCGGTTCTGCTGAGATACCGCAGCTATACAGAGGGACAAACGCAATTGGAATAACTAATTGCAACTTGTGTGATATACCTGTTGGCCCAAAAAAACTGATTAAGGGGTTTGATATACCTGCTTCCAGCAAATACTCATAAAGGGGTTCTATATACCTTCTTCCACCAATACTGCTCTTCTATGGGGACTTTGTCACAGTGTCATTTTGAAAATGACAGGCAGAGGAAGAGGCAGGCCATTCCGCAGGGGTGATATGGGTCGGGCAGGTGCACAAGGCCAGAGCCGGATTGGGAAGTTGGAGAAGGTGCGTGCGATTACGTCAAAGGACGCACCAAAGTTGGTTGAGTGGCTCACTCAGCCTTCTGCTTCTGCACCCTCCTCATCCTCTGTATCAGCACCCTCCTAACTACCTACTGTGCACCCCCAAAGACACCACCACCATAGCCCCTCCACTCGAGTCAGAGGAATTATTTTCCCATCCATTCCATCTCTGGCCATTTTAAAAGATCTTACAATGCCATGGCTGACCTTGCTGACGTTCAGTGGGGACCAGGCCTGGTGCTATAATAAGGCAGACCAAGCGGCCGCCTTAGGGCGCTGAGAAGGGGGGGCGGAAAAATGAAACTTTTTTTTTTTATTAATCACTTGCATGCCGCCGGGTGCCTGCGGCTGTCACATTTCTCCCCCTACATTTCACATTTCTCCCCCTCCATATCACATCACCCCCCCATGTCACATTTCTCCCCCCTCCATGTCATATTTCTCCCCCTCCATATCACATCACCCCCCTATGTCACATTTCTCCCCCCTCCATGTCACATTTCTCATCCCCCTCCATGTCACACCACGCCCTCCTTTTTACATCACCCCCACCGAGTTGTGGGGGAGGGGGGGCACCAAAATGTAGCTATGCTTGTGTGTGCAAAAATCCTTGCACCGACCCTGGTGGGGACATCATTTGCTCATCAGACGTCTGATTTGTGACTGCCTAACGCGCTGGAGCTCCATCTTGTATATGTATAGGCGGCTCCAGCAAAATCATGCCGTTAACCACTACCTGTACGAACTCTGCAGCAGGACAGGTTCTGGGGATCTTTTTTTTTTTTTTTCACCGCGCCAGTAGCTGCTCATGCACAACACATGCACAACACATGCAGACTACTGCGGCCATTTGATGAGATCACCAAACTGGTCAGTCACAGTCAGGGCGCCATTAGTGACATCGTACCTTACGCATTTTTTCTGAAGCGTGCATTGCGTCATGTCATTGATCAAGCCATCGAGGAGCAGTAGCAGGAAGATGAGGAAGTCGCAATGCTGAATGAATTCCCAGGAGGGGCTACTCCATCTGAGACAAGTCAGCAGGAGTCTGAAGAGGAGTCAGAGGAGGATGGTGCCTGGGGGGAGGAGGAGGAGAAGCAAGAAGAGCAGGCTTTAAACTTTTCTTGGATCCCTAGTGTTGTCTGTGGATGTGGGGAGGAGACCGATGACGACATTCTCCTGGGAGATGAACCGCTCCACCGCTTCCAATTTAGTGCAAATGGGGGCCTTCATGCTCCAGTGTTTGAAGAGGGATCCCATATAAAAAGCATAAAGGGCAAGGACCAGTATTGGGTGGCAACGTACTTAGACCCCCGGTACAAACAAAAAATGGCGGACATGTTACCAGCATCACACAGGGCTGTCAGAATGCAGTATTTCCAGGCCTTGCTGTAAGAGATGCTGCATTCTGCTGTTGCGGGCGCTGGCAGAGGAATTTCCACCCACAGAGAAACAGTTGCGAGAACCAATCCTACAGCACATGCAAGTGGAGGGCAGTTTGAAGATGTGTTGGTCACTTCAGATATGAGATCATTCTTGCAGCCAACCCATCGACAGACGCTCTACGGATCCCCCCTCCCGGAAAACAACGTGACAGGGCATCCGCCTTCACATTTTTAACCCCAGGGTGGAACAGGACAACAAAATTAAACCTAGAAAAGAACAAAGACCATCTGGCCTGTCTCGGGTTCAGACGCTTGGCTGATTCCAAGTAGGCCAGATTCTTATGGTCGGTAAACACGGTAATAGGGTGTCTGGCTCCCTCTAACCAATGGCGCCATTCCTCAAAAGCTAATTTGATGGCCAACAACTCCCTATCTCCCACATCGTGATTTCTCTCTGCAGAGGAGAGTTTCCTTGAGAAAAAGGCACACGGTCGCTATTTGGCAGGAGAGGGACCCTGAGATAAGACCGCACCCACACCCACCTCAGAAGCGTCCACCTCAACAATAAAAGGTAGAGAGACATCAGGTTGTACCAAAATGGGAGCGGAAGCAAAACTCTCTTTGATACTAGAAAAGGCCTTAAGCGCATCTACCGACCAGGAGGAAAAATCTACAGCCTTTTTAGTCATATCAGTGAGTGGCTTAACAACAGAGGAATAATTCAAAATGAACTTTCTGTAATAATTGGCAAAACCCAAAAACCGCATCAGCGCCTTCTGATTCTCAGGAAGCTCCCAATCAAGCACAGCGCGGACCTTTTCAGGGTCCATGCGAAAACCAGAAGCGGAGAGAAGAAAAACAAGAAATTGAATCTCCGGAACCGCAAACACACATTTTTCCAGTTTAGCGTACAATTTATTCTCCTGCAGAATGAGCAAGACCTGACGTAGGTGGTCCCTATGAGTTTTGAAATCAGGAGAAAAAATCTAAATGTCATCTAGATACACCAGTACAAATTTCCCCATTAAATGATAAAAAATGATGTTCACAAAATGTTGGAAGATGGCTGGAGCATTCATCAAACTAAGGCCTCATGCACACGACCGTTGTGTGCATCCGTGGCCGTTGTGCCGTTTTCCGTTTTTTTTCGCGGACCCATTGACTTTCAATGGGTCCGTGGAAAAAACGGAAAATGCACCGTTTGGCAGCCGCATCCGTGAGCCGTGTTTCCTGGCCGTGAAAAAAATATGACCTGTCCTATTTTTTTCACGGCCAACGGTTCACGGACCAATTCAAGTCAATGGGTCCGTGAAAGAACACGGATGCACACAAGATTGGCATCCGTGTCCGTGATCCGTGGCCGTAGGTTAGTTTTTATACAGACGGATCCGAAGATCCGTCTGCATAAAAGCTTTTTCAAAGCTGAGTTTTCACTTCGTGAAAACTCAGAACCGACAGTATATTCTAACACAGAAGCGTTCCCATGGTGATGGGGATGCTTCTAGTTAGAATACACTACAAACTGTGTACAAGACTGCCCCCTGCTGCCTGGCAGCATCCGATCTCTTACAGGGGGCCGTGATCAGCACAATTAACCCCTTCAGGTGCGGCACCTGAAGGGGTTAATTGTGCTGATCACGGCCCCCTGTAAGAGATCAGGGCTGCCAGGCAGCAGGGGGCAGACCCTCCCCCCCTCCCCAGTTTGAATATCATTGGTGGCCAGTGCGGCCCCCCCCCTCCCTCTATTGTAATAATTCGTTGGTGGCACAGTGTGCGCCCCCCCCCCCTCCCTCTATTGTAATAATTCGTTGGTGGCACAGTGTGCGCCCCCCCTCCCTCCCTCTATTGTAATAATTAGTTGGTGGCACAGTGTGCGCCCCCCATCGGCCCCCCCTCCCTCTATAGCATTAACAACATTGGTGGCCAGTGTGCGGCCTCCCATCTCCCCCCCCCCCCCCATCATTGGTGGCAGCGGAGTTCCGATCGGAGTCCCAGTTTAATCGCTGGGGCTCCGATCGGTAACCATGGCAACCAGGACGCTACTACAGTCCTGGTTGCCATGGTTACTTAGCAATAGTACAATAGTAGAAGATTCATACTTACCTGCTGCTGGCTGCTGCTGCGATGTTCGTGTCCGGCCGGGAGCTCCACCTACTGGTAAGTGACAGGTCTGTGCGGCGCATTGCTAAATGAACTGTCACTTACTAGTAGGAGGAGCTCCAGCCCGGACACGAACATCGCAGCTCCCAGGTAAGTATGAATCTTTTACTATTGTACTAGTAACCCGCTGCCACCAATGATCGATGGGAGGCACCAAAGTTGTTAATGCTATAGAGGGAGGGGGGGCCAATGGGGGGGCGCACACTGTGCCACCAACGATTTATTACAATAGAGGGAGGAAGGGGGGGGGCGCACACTGTGCCACCAACGATTTATTACAATAGAGGGAGGAAGGGGGGGGGCGCACACTGTGCCACCAACGAATTATTACAATAGAGGGAGGAAGGGGGGGGGGCCGCACTGGCCACCAATGATATTCAAACTGGGGAGGGGGGGGGGTCTGCCCCCTGCTGCCTGGCAGCCCTGATCTCTTACAGGGGGATATGATAGTACAATTAACCCCTTCAGGTGCGGCACCTGAGGGGTTAATTGTGCTGATCACGGCCCCCTGTAAGAGATCGGATGCTGCTAGGCAGCAGGGGGCAGTCATGTACACAGTTTGTAGTATATTCTAACTAGAAGCGTCCCCATCACCATGGGAACGCCTCTGTGTTAGAATATACTGTCGGAAATGAGGTTTCACGATCTAACTCATATCCGACAGTATATTCTAACATAGAGGCGTTCCCATGGTGATGGGGACGCTTCAAGTTAAAATATACCATCGGATTGGAGAAAACTCCGATCTGATGGTATAAAAGGGACTCCAGACTTTACATTGAAAGTCAATGGGGACGGATCCGTTTAAAATGGCACCATATTGTGTCAACGTCAAACGGATCCGTCCCCATTGACTTGCATTGTAATTCAGGACGGATCTGTTTGGCTCCGCACGGCCAGGCGGACACCAAAACGACTTTTTTTTTCATGTCCGTGTATCCTCCAAAAATCAAGGAAGACCCACGGACGAAAAAACGGTCACGGATCACGGTAAAACGGAACCCCGTTTTGCGGACCGCAAAAAAATACGGTCGTGTGCATGAGGCCTAAAGGGCATAACCAAATTCTCGAAATGACCCTCAGGGGTATTGAAGGTCGTCTTTCATTCGTCCCCTTCCCTGACCCTGACTAGGTTGTATGTCCCTCTTAAATCCAACTTAGAAAAAACTTTAGCCCCAACAATCTGGTTAAACAGGTCTGGGATCAGAGGAAGCGGATATGGGTCACGAATTGTGATATGGTTCAGCTCCCTGAAATCCAGACAAGGTCTTAAAGAACCATCTTTTTTCTTAACAAAAAAAAAACTGTGGCAACAGGTGACTTTGAGGGTCGGATGTGTCCCTTTCTCAGGCTCTCAGAGATATAAGTAGGCATAGCAACTCTTTCAGGTTGGGAGAGATTGTATAAACGTGGTTTTGGCAGCTTGGCGCCTGGGATGAGATTAATAGGGCAATCGTACTCCCGGTGAGGGGGCAACTCCTGGACACCACTCTCGGAAAACACATCCAAAAATTCTGAGAGAAAAGATGGTACAGTCTTGGTAGAAACCTCTGAAAGAGACGCCGTGAGGCAATTCTCTCTGCAAAAGTCACTCCAACCATTTATTTGCCTTGCTTGCCAATCAATGGTGGGGTTATGTTTAGTGAGCCAGGGTAGCCTTAACACTAGAGGAGTAGGTAATCCGCTTAGGACGAAACATGACATATCCTCAACATGAGCATCACCCACAGTCAAACGGATATTGTGAACTATGCCCTTTAACGATCTTTGAGAAAGTGGAGCGGAATCGATAGCAAAAACAGGTATATCCTTTTCCAAAGTGCATACCTGGAAACCATGCGTTATAACAAATTGATTATCAATGAGATTGACAGCTGCTCCACTATCTACAAAAATCTCACAAACAATGTTCTTGCTGTCTAGCACCACCCTGGCAGGTAGGAGAAAACGGGAACTACAAGCAAACGGCAAACCTTCAATTTCCGCATCAACCTTGCCAATGGAAAGTTTTTAGAGGGTTTTTTATTTTTGTTTCTTTTTTATTACCCTCAGAAAACTCCATGAATGTCCTAGAGGGGCAAACATTAGCCAAATGATTCATACCCCCACAACAGAAACAAACCCTCCTTTGAGAGCTGAATCCTCTACTATCAGAGGCAAACCCAGCTGCATGGTCTCCTGCTCAGAGGGGATTGAGAGAGACTGAGACCCCTGCGTACTGAATGAGACAGCCCCACTGTCCTTGGGCTGAATATGACAGGAAGGAGTGGTCTCTCCTCTCTCTCTAAGACGCCTGTCAATACGAACAGCTAGAGACATGGCAGAATCCAACGAGGCAGGTCTCTCATGAAAAGCAAATGCATCTTTCAATCCGTCCGAAAGACCATGGCAAAATTGACTTCGGAGTGCAGCATCATTCCAACCAGTATCAGCTGCCCATCTCTGAAATTCAGAACAATATATCTCTGCGGACTGTTTACCCTGGCATAAAAGACGCAGTTTAGATTCAGCCAGAGCAATACGATCCGGGTCATCATATATCTGCCCCAGGGCTACAAAAAATGAATCCACCGATCGGAGGGGCCGTGCCCCCACCGGCAAGGAAAAGGCCCAAGACTGAGCGTTATCCCTGAGCAGCAAGATGATGATCCCCACCCTCTGCTCCTCATCACCAGAGGAATGGGGAAGTAGGCGAAAATGGAGTTTGCAAGCCTCTCTAAAGCGAACAAAATTCTCACTACCCCCGGAGAATGTATGCGGAAGCGAGATCTTAGGCTCGGAACAAACTCGTCCCGGATAATGTCCCGGATGATGTTGCAGATAGCTGGAAGTTATGAATAAACGTCTGACTGGCTTGATCCCAAACTAAGGAGCATATAGGTGACCCCTATAAAACCCTAAGAGCTCACCCTGACTGATAAGCACATACAAGGGTCTCAAAGGTAGACGATTGTATGCCCCCGTACCTAGACTGTGTGACACCTGAAAACCCTATAATAGTGAGGGGACACGACCACCGGCTCCCTGCACTTCATACGGAGGGAGTCAGTGTCACCTAGAATCAAGCCAGCAGGGAAACACAATACATGAAAGGACTTATCTTAACAAGCAGCAGAAGCCTCCAGCAGTGAACACTTCAATCCAGGAAGTAGTATAAACCGCAAAGTGAGGCAGTATGAGAGGGAATATAAAGGAAAGAGAATTAGTCTAAATAGGTGACACTTGGGAGAAGAAAATGAGATGAGAAAGTGAAACCAAAACAAAGAACATCATGCAAGAGGAAGAGAAGGACGTCTGTCAGACCTTCTCACAGAAGTGGCGGTGACAGAACCTTTTGACTATTGGGTGTGCAGGCTTGACCTGTGGCCAGAGCTGGCACAATTTGCCATGGAACTCTTGGCTTGCCCCTCTTCGAGTGTCCTGACCGAAAGGACGTTCAGCGCAGCAGGGGGGATCCTGACCGATAAGCGCACTCGCCTAGCTCACGACAGTGTGGAGTACCTCCCATTTCTAAAAATGAATGAGGCATGGATCTCGGAGGAATTCAACACCTGTGAAGACCACGTTTAATTGAATTTCCTCATGCCAGCCCACACATATCCGCCACCACCCAGAACAAATAATGGTCCCTGTCTTATGTAAATACAGCGGAATAAAAGGTCTTTTCAGTCAGTTGAATGCCTAATGTTTGGGACCGCTGAGGAATTCAACACCTGTGACGACCACATGTTATCGAATTTCCACTATTATCTTTTTTTTTTTTCAAGAGATGGGATTTCGTTAGCCATGTTTTTAATCCAATTTTATATTTTTTGCTCTTTTAAACATATGTATTTGACATGTATTTCTACTGGCCTGCAGTAAAATTGATATCCAATGACCATCTAATATACCTCCAGCCACATAATCACTTGATGTTTTCTGTCCGGTTAATGAATAATTTTTGGGGCCTGTACTCCACTGGCCTGCAGTAAAATTGATAGCCATTGACTGTCTAAAATACTTCCAGCCACATAATCACTTGATCTTTTATGTACGGTGAATGCATAATTTTTGGGGCCTGTAAAATTGTTATACGGGGACCACCTAATTTACCTCTAGCCACATCATCAATTGTTCTTTTCTGTACGGTAAATCAAAAATTTTGGGGGCCTGTAGTCCACTGGCCTGCAGTAAAATTGATATCCATTGACCGTCTAATATACCTCCAACCACATAATCACTTGATCTTTTATGTACGGTGAAAGCATAATTTTTGGGGCCTGTAATCTAACTGGCCAACAGTAAAATTGTTATACGGTGACCACCTAATGTACCTCCAGCCACATTATCAATTGTTCTTTTCTGTACGGTAAATGAATAATTTTTGGTGCCTGTAGTCCACTGGCCTGCAGTAAAATTGATATCCATTGACGGTCTAATATACCTAAAGCCACATAATCACTTGATCTTTTATGTACGGTGAATGCATAATTTTTGGGGCCTGTAATCTAACTGGCCAACAGTAAAACTGTTATACGGTGACCGTCTAATGTACCCCTAGCCACATTATTAATTGTTCTTTTCTATACGGTGAGTGAATAATTTTTGGTGCCTGTAGTCGACTGGCCTGCAGTAAAATTGATATCCATTGACCGTCTAATATACCACCAGCCACAAAATCACTTGATCTTTATGTACGGTGAATGCCTAATTGTTGGGGCCTCGGAGGAATTCAACACCTATTATCATTTGGGGTTTAATCAAGAGGGGTGATTTCGTTAGCCGCGTTTTTAATCCAATTTAATATTTTTAGTTCTTTTAAACATATGTATTTGACATTTATTTGTACTGGCCTGCAGTAAAATTGATATCCAATGACTGTCTAATATACCTCCAGCCACATAATCAGCAGGCCACATTTTTGACAGTTTCCCTTTGAGACGCATAAAAATGGCCCCTTATTAAAATACATATTTTTTGTGGGAATTTTTGCCATTGATCCCCCTCTGTCACTGTCGACTGTTGTGGGATGATTTGTGCACTTCTTGTAAGTATTTGGTGGCTGTAATAATGACCTGAAGGTTTTTCAGGTTCACCTGCCATTAAAATGAATGGGGCCAGCCACAAACTTGCTGTTCGCGAACATTTGATTGCGTTCGCGCGTTCGCGAATCGTGTCGGCCGATGTTCGTTTATCACTAATGGTAATCACAGGCCACTAGTACAGAGAGACAGTCAGTTAAAAAATCTAAATGGAGCTTATCCTACAACGACTAAGAGAAGGAAGTACAAGTATGTAGCTGACAGACTAGCTCATCTTGGACACAGTACCATCCAGGACAGAGCAAAAACGTCTCCAGAAAGCAGACCAGATACAAAAGAGGTGTAGGGAAAGACCAGTAGAGGTGACTAGTCTTAAAAAGCACACCAAAGCACAGTTTGGCCAACCTGTGTATATCTCCACAACCAAGTGTTACACCCCATATCTGGGTGCTAATGCGCAAGACATTTAGCAAACTGCAGAGTAAGAAAGATTGCTTAAATTATTTTAAAAAGACACCCTTTGGCGTATGATTACCTGTGCAGCTGTGAAATCATTAACGTCCAAGGATACTGCATTTCTGTGTAACATCAGACAGTTCATTGCAAGTATTACCCGTTCTGAACTGTCTCCTCATTGCTTCCTGCTCTACATTTATACCACAAGGTGTTGGCATCATGACAACAGGGACTCTGCCTTGCACTGTAAAACCATCAGCACTAAGGGCACCTTGAACGTCATCAGGGAGGAGGATCCCAAGAACTGATGTGTGCCTCGAACAACTGGTGTGGCTTTCCTGTAACAGCACATCAGCCCAATATAAGAAGACTCCTGTATTCCACTTGAATTTTAGTGCAAAGCTTTTATTAAGTGCGGTTCCAGTCAGAACGTTTTCGGCTGTGAAGCCTTCTTCAGTGCAACCGGATTGTGTCCGCAATAGGTCCAAGGGAAGCTTTGGATAGGGCAATTCCTCGGTGGTCAGCAGGAACGCTGCTGTCTGCATGGGCTTTGTGTCCCTTTCTGGCGTGCGGTCCGGGGGGCTGAGGCCTGTAATCCGGAATGCCATGGCATTCCGGATTACAGGCCTCAGCCTCCCGGACCGCACGCCAGAAAGGGACACAGAGCCCATGCAGACAGCAGCGTTCCTGCTGACCACCGAGGAATTGCCCTATCCAAAGCTTCCCTTGGACCTATTGCGGACACAATCCGGTTGCACTGAAGAAGGCTTCACAGCCGAAAACGTTCTGACTGGAACCGCACTTAATAAAAGCTTTGCACTAAAATTCAAGTGGAATACAGGAGTCTTCTTATATTGCATATATCTGGTTTGGGAACCATCTCCTGATACCCACGCCATACAATTGGAGAACCATCCAACCTTTTATCATCAGCACATCAGCCCAGGGAGCTTCAGAACTGTGAGTACAAATTACTACTACACCCATCTGACCACATTTACCATCATTCACGCGCCCGTGTGGCACACTGTTATTGTCTGACCTTTTAAAAGAGGCCTTAGGACATAACCAGCAGGTTTGGGATGATTGCCCCTTATCAGTGTAGAGCAGAGAGTACTAGCTTAGCTTGGTGAAAGGCCTTTGAGATCCAAGGGTTACTATTATAACGTTTCCAACTGGTGGTAAAAGAGGGACAGCTTTCTTTTGTGTATTGAAAAAAGACCTAATTTGCATACCTTTTTCCCAGATGACCACTATAGGACCCCTCACACCAACTTGGCACTCTCCACAAGGAGAAATTGTAGCTCCTGAATCCCTGAGGGACACAGAAACCAACTGATGAAAAGGTTTGAATAATCAGGGAAAGAGCCCACCTGTCACGAGGGTATCAAGAGCCACGTCTGACTCCGTTATACCCGGGGTCAGGAAGTCGCAGCGGGTGGCTGCGCGCTCTATATCTAAAGATCATGGTGTTTCTTAGTTATTGTTTTCTGTGTTTACCTTGCTATCCTTTTTGTCTCTCTCAGGGATCCGTAGCTTCTCCTCCTCAGCTGTTTCGTGTCTGCCACTCCCTACCTCCTTATATTCTCCCCTCACACTTCTCTAGTTGCCAGTTATAGAGCTTCCTGCCTGGACATCTATACTGACCCACTGGAGTGGTTAATCCTGGTTGTTGTTCCTGTGTGCTACCCTCCGGATCCCTGTTTGGCTTATTGTTGTCTCCTGTTGTCGCCCACCTGGGAATATATGTTGAGTCTGTGTTGTCTGTCCTCCCCTTGGTGTTTTCCCTTAGAGTTAGTGGTGCGGACTAGTGTTCCCATCGCCCTGTTCACTACCTAGGGCTCAGCTCAGGGAAAGCCAGGGCTTTAGGCACGTGATCGGCGTACGGGTGAGGAACCCGTCTAGGGACGTCAGGGCAGCCAGGTGCCAGCCGCCAGGTGAGTCAGGGGTCACCATCTTCCCTCTCACTTGGGCAGGGCCTTCCTCTTTCCCTCCCTCTGTGTCACGTATGTGATAGCCACGCCGACCGTGATATTATAACTGGCCCTTACTTTTTGAGAAAAAATAAAAAATAATAATTTTTTAAATTTTTTGTTTGTTGTTTTTTTTTTTCTCTCTCTACTTAGAATCCAATATGGATCCTATTGATGCCTTGGCAGAACAGCTTCAAAGCCTGTCTTTGGAGGTGGCAGGATTGAAGGCGTCTGTTCTCCAACAACAGCAGCAAATGCAGCAGACCGCACCCCCAGCGGTTGCTATGGGTAACCAGGTTGTCACTGAACCCAAGGTTGCTCTTCCCGACAGATTTTCTGGGGGAAGGGACAAATTTGCAACGTTCCGTGAGGCCTGCAAATTATATTTTAAGTTGCGCCCTTACTCCTCAGGTCATGAAGAACAGCGGGTTGGGATTGTCATTTCCCTGCTTCAGGGGGATCCGCAATCCTGGGCGTTCTCGTTACCCCCTGGTTCTCAGGCTCTTCGGTCAGTGGAGGGATTTTTTGGGGCTTTGGGTCTCATATATGATGACCCTGACCGAGTCGCCCTGGCTGAGTCGAAGTTACGGAGACTCCTACAGGGAGATCGGTCAGCAGAGGAATATTGCTCAGAGTTCCGTAGGTGGGCTACGGATACTCAGTGGAACGACCCGGCTCTCAGGAGTCAGTTCTGCTCTGGGTTATCTGAAAGGGTTAAGGATGCACTGGCGCTGTATGAGACCCCCCTTTCCCTTGATGCTGTTATGTCCCTCTCTATCAGAATAGATAGACGTCTTAGGGAGAGATCGAAAATTCCGGAGCAATTGGTTACCTCTCCCAAGCAACAGTCAGCCTGTACTGACTTAGATGAGCCTATGCAGCTAGGCGGAACTTCTCGTCAGGTCCGTCCTCCCGAGATTCGCCGTAGGGGGGGGGGCTTGTTTTTTCTGTGGGGTGAGAGGTCATTTCATTAATGTCTGTCCCTCCTTTCTCAAAAACAAAAGACCGTCGGAAAACTACTAACCCCGGGCTGTGCGGAGGATGTCAGCCGGGGGGTATACGTTTCCTCCATACAAACATCTCAATTTGTGTTACCAGCGGTCATTGTTTTTGGTGTTAAGACGGAGTCTATTTCTGTTTTTCTAGACAGTGGAGCAGGGGTAAACTTGATTGATGCCCATTTTGCCCGCACTATGGGTTTGTCTCTCTGTACGCTGCAGAGACCTATTCCCGTATTCGCTATAGATTCTGCTCCTCTGTCTCAGAGAACCCTCACCCACATTGTTCGTAATTTACACCTTCGGGTAGGGGACCACCATAATGAGTGTCTTTCATGTTACGTTCTGGAGGGCCTTCCCTCTCCGGTGGTATTGGGTCTTCCCTGGTTGGTAGCGCACAATCCAGTGGTGGATTGGCAGGCCAGGGAGATATTGGAGTGGAGTGAGCATTGCAAAGAAAATTGCTTAAATAACAATTGCTTAATCGCCTCCATAGCTTCCCTACCTACATTTATTTCGGACTTTGAGGACGTTTTTTCTGAAAAGGGTTGTCAGAAACTACCACCTCATCGTCCTTATGATTGCCCGGTTAACCTGATTCCCGGGGCAAAATTACCCAAGTCCAGGTTGTATAATCTTTCGGGTCCCGAGAGACAAGCCATGAAAGATTATATCTCCGAGAGTCTGGCTAAGGGACACATCAGACCCTCTTCTTCACCCGTGGCTGCAGGGTTTTTCTTTGTTAAAAAGAAAGATGGGGGCCTGCGTCCTTGCTTAGATTTCCGTGAGTTAAACCAGATAACCATCCGTGACCCATACCCTCTTCCTCTCATTCCTGACCTTTTTAATCAGATTGCGGGTGCTAAGTGGTTCTCCAAACTTGATCTTAGGGGGGCCTACAATCTGATTCGTATCAGGGAAAGGGATGAGTGGAAGACAGCTTTTAACACCCCTGAGGGGCATTATGAAAATCTTGTTATGCCTTTCGGTCTGACCAATGCCCCTGCTGTCTTCCAACATTTCGTTAATGATATTTTTAGTCATCTCATCGGCAGGTTTGTAGTCATATACCTAGATGATATCTTAATTTATTCGGCTGATCTGAAAACACATGAGGTGCATGTCAGGCAAGTACTGCAGGTCCTACGGACGAATAAATTATATGCAAAAATTGAAAAATGTGTCTTCGCTGTTCAGGAATTACAGTTCCTGGGATATCTATTATCTGCTTCAGGTTTCCGCATGGATCCTGGGAAGGTCCAGGCAATTTTAGATTGGGATCTTCCTGAGAACCTTAAAGCCCTACAACGGTTTTTGGGTTTCGCTAATTTCTATAGAAAGTTCATTAAAAATTATTCAGTGATCGTTAAACCCCTTACCGACATGACTAGGAAGGGGACGGATTTTTCCAAATGGTCTGACGCCGCTAAAGATGCATTTTCCTCTCTAAAGGAGAGGTTTACCTCGGCACCTGTTCTAATTCAACCTGATGTCTCCCAGCCTTTTATTGTCGAGGTAGATGCGTCAGAGGTGGGAGTGGGAGCTGTATTGTCTCAGGGTCCGTCTCCTGGCAAATGGCGTCCTTGCGCTTTCTTTTCCAAAAAATTATCTTCTGCAGAGAAGAATTATGATATTGGAAATAGGGAACTGTTGGCAATTAAACTGGCGCTTGAAGAGTGGCGTCACTTCTTAGAGGGAGCAATCCACCCCGTCACGGTGATTACGGATCACAAGAACCTTCTGTACCTAGAATCGGCTAAACGTCTCACCCCTAGACAAGCTAGGTGGTCGCTATTCTTTACCAGATTTAACTTTGTAATCACCTATCGTCCTGGGGCAAAAAATACCAAGGCAGACGCATTATCTCGTAGTTTCCCTGGAGGGGGTAATGTTTGTGATCCGGTACCTATTTTACAAAGAGGAGTGGTTGTCTCTGCTGTACACTCTGTTCTAGAGGGAAAGGTGTTAGAGGCTCAGGGGGACGCCCCGGCCTCTTGCCCCTCAGAGAAATTGTTTGTACCGTTAAACCTGCGTCTTGAATTATTAAAAGAACATCATAATTCGGCACTTGCTGGACACCCGGGTAGTAAAACAACCTTGGAGCTTTTATCTCGTCGTTTTTGGTGGCCAAGGTTGCGTCAGGATGTAATGGATTTCGTGTCTACTTGTTCTACTTGTGCACGCGCGAAAGTCTCTCATACACGGCCAGCAGGGTCTTTATTGCCACTTTTCATTCCCAATAGGCCATGGACACATCTGTCTATGGATTTCATCACTGACTTACCGTTGTCGGCGGGTAAAACAGTTATCTTGGTAGTAGTAGACAGGTTTAGCAAAATGGTACACTTTATTGCGCTACCCGCACTTCCTAATGCTAAAACTCTCGCTCAGGTGTTTATCAGTGAAATCGTGAAGCTTCACGGGGTCCCTTCCGATGTGGTTTCGGATCAGGGAACCCAGTTTATTTCTAAGTTTTGGAAAGCTTTTTGTTCCCGTTTGGGGGTTCACTTGTCCTTTTCCTCAGCTTTCCATCCTCAGTCGAATGGACAGACTGAGCGTACCAACCAAAACCTAGAAACATATTTAAGGTGTTTTGTGTCTGAAAACCAAGAGTTGTGGTCATCATACTTACCGTTAGCTGAGTTTGCCATAAATAATCATTATCAGGAGTCCACTGGCAAGTCACCATTCCTTGGTGCATACGGTTTTCATCCCCAATTTTGTACTTTCAAAGAGGGGGGGTCTTCTGGGGTTCCCAAAGAGGAAAGGTTTTCTTCATCTCTTTCATCGGTATGGCAGAAGGTGCAAGTTAACTTGAAAAAGATGAGTGGTAAATATAAATGCATGGCCGATAAGAAACGGTTGCCAGGTCCGGACCTAGGAGTGAATGACTATGTGTGGTTGTCTACTAGGAATATTAAGTTGAAGGTTCCTTCTTGGAAACTGGGTCCTAGGTTCATTGGTCCCTATAAAATAGTAGCCGTCATTAACCCTGTGGCTTTTCGCCTGAAGCTACCTCAGACTTTTAAGATCCATAACGTCTTCCATAAATCGTTACTCAAGAAGTATGTTCCACCTCTAGAACCATCGCCGCTGCCACCTCCTCCTGTTATTGTGGATGGTAATCTGGAGTTTCAAATAGCCAGAATTGTTGATTCTCGTCGGGTCCGCCGCTCTCTTCAGTATCTTGTGCATTGGAGGGGTTACGGTCCCGAGGAAAGAATGTGGGTTCCAGCGTCAGAGGTAAACGCCAACAGGTTAATTCAGACTTTCCATGCCTCTCATCCGGAGAGACCTGGTCCTGAGTGTCCGGAGGCCCCTCGTAAAAGGGGGGGTACTGTCACGAGGGTATCAAGAGCCACGTCTGACTCCGTTATACCCGGGGTCAGGAAGTCGCAGCGGGTGGCTGTGCGCTCTATATCTAAAGATCATGGTGTTTCTTAGTTATTGTTTTCTGTGTTTGCCTTGCTATCCTTTTTGTCTCTCTCAGGGATCCGTAGCTTCTCCTCCTCAGCTGTTTCGTGTCTGCCACTCCCTACCTCCTTATATTCTCCCCTCACACTTCTCTAGTTGCCAGTTATAGAGCTTCCTGCCTGGACATCTATACTGACCCACTGGAGTGGTTAATCCTGGTTGTTGTTCCTGTGTGCTACCCTCCGGATCCCTGTTTGGCTTATTGTTGTCTCCTGTTGTCGCCCACCTGGGAATATATGTTGAGTCTGTGTTGTCTGTCCTCCCCTTGGTGTTTTCCCTTAGAGTTAGTGGTGCGGACTAGTGTTCCCATCGCCCTGTTCACTACCTAGGGCTCAGCTCAGGGAAAGCCAGGGCTTTAGGCACGTGATCGGCGTACGGGTGAGGAACCCATCTAGGGACGTCAGGGCAGCCAGGTGCCAGCCGCCAGGTGAGTCAGGGGTCACCATCTTCCCTCTCACTTGGGCAGGGCCTTCCTCTTTCCCTCCCTCTGTGTCACGTATGTGATAGCCACGCCGACCGTGATACCACCTTACACACTAATGGCAGTAGTATGTGCAGGATGAAATGCCACCAGCCTGTCCAGCAGGAACCATTCTACTATCGTTGTCATTCACTGGGGTTTGTGCATATAGCAATAGGTTGGTGAAACTGGCAACAGCATGTACAGTAGTTAATTTACAAAACAGTGGTCTACCTAGGTTTTTGGAAGCTAAGTGATTGTTCAGTTGTTTTTCTATGATTATATGTTTTATCATTATATTTTTTGATACATTGTACACTCCTTGTATCTTATTATCATAGTCATTTCAGTAAACTACAATAATTTGCTTACCTTTAGTATATGAACCTGTTAAGTCTGAAAATCCTTGAATCCACTGAAAAATAAATAAATTTAGCAAAAATCACAGAGAAAAAACAAAGATAATAACATCCTGCACGATATGATAAGTAAATATGCGGATGTCCATGGCTACATTTATAAAAAAAAATGAAAACACAGAAAACACATAATAATGCACTAACACAACAGATACAAGGACTAAGCCCTGAGACTCTGAACCAATATATTTCGATCAAAACACATCTGTGTCCGCCTACCAGCGCCAAGGTGGTCTCAGTCAGGCAGGTCCTACTCTAAACCTACCTATGCCGTATAGGCATCTATATTCAGGAGAGCAGACCCTGCACATATAGTGTACTGCTCCTAGTCACCTCTATGTGCACCAAGCAACCAATGAGATAGCCTGCACAGCTATATGTACCAGCCTAATCAAGGTCGCCTGTTAGATTGGCCTCATATATATATTTAGGCTTCATGGACATGACTGTATTTTCGGTCCACATACAATGTGCATTTTTTGCAGATCGGATAGGGACCCATTCATTTCAATAGGGCCACAAAAGATATGGACAGCACACCATGTGCTGTCTGCATCTGTATGTCCATCCCATGGCCCTGTAAAAAAATAAAAATAGAACTTGTTTTGCAGACAAGAATAGGCATTTGTGACAAGGTGTGGGACCTGTGGAAGGGGAAAATGAGGAAGCACACTGCCAGTATCCATATTTTGCGGTTTGTGGACTGTAAAAATGGGTAACTTTGTGTGCCTTGGGCCTTAAAGGGAAACTGCCACCTCAAAATCACATATAAAACCGCCAGCATTAGCCCCCAGTCTGTTAATAATGATGAGTTTGATCCGGTAATCTGATGCTCAATATATGACAAAAACGATGTTTAGATCGCCATCAGCGCTATCTCACAGGTCAGTCTGAAGTCAAGGGGGCAGCGGCCTCCTTGCTTCAAGTCAAGATAAGCACGCCCCCCTCTTCTGTGTGATTGACATCCTGCATTGCGGCCTGGGATCGCGTTAGTCTTGTGCATGCGCGGTGTGCTGATGAAACCCGGCTAACTGCGGGAGACTAACCCGATCCCAGGCCGCACTGCAGGATGTCAATCACACAGAAGAGGGGACGGTTAGGGAACGTGCTTACCTTGACTTGAAGCAAGGAGGCCGCTGCCCCCTTGACTTCAGACTGACCGGCGAGATAGTGCTGATGGCGATTAAAACATAGTTTTTGTCATATATGGAGCATCAGATTACCGGATCAAACACGTCATTAATAACAGACTGGGGGCTACTACAAGGTAATGCTGGCAGTTTTATATGCGTTTTTTTAGGTGACAAGTTCCCTTTAACCTATTAATCTATATCTAGAATACATTTTTATTAAGTCTAATGAAGCAGTCCACTCATCATTCGCATGATGCAATAAAATAAAAGCATTTACTGCTCATGTTAGTGTTTGTACTATTTTGCAGTAAAAAGAAAATGCTGCATCTTCTACCAGAAATGACCCTTTTAATCATGAACTTTTGAGGGGAACCCTAAGCGTCAAAATGATTCATTTCTCTGTGATTAGTATCAACTCATGATCTAGATCTAGTTAAGAACATGAACGGATAAATAACTCAATGAAGTGTTTGGATAGTTATGTATTCGACATCCTGCGTGCAAGTTCCACACTGTACCAATGAATCAGTCATCTAATATGTGACAGTGCAGAAGTGAAGTTACGGTCAGGTAGTAATAATCTGTTCTGAAGATCACAGACATCCTATCTATTTCCTACAAAGTGAAAACAATTTTTTTGTATTCCTGAAGATGAAGGGTTTAGTCGGAAATCCTTTAATTTATATATTAATCACGTTTGACATACTAAAAGTGTCCAATCAGGGGCGTCACTAGGAAAAGCTGAGCCTCATAGCAAACCTTAGAATGGGCCCCTCACCATTCAGTATGAATATTATAGGTTAGGGATGAGTGAACCCGGCGTTTACAGGTTTGGCGTTTGTGCGGTGGAGGAATTCTGTTATGGATTCCGTTGGCACAGAATATAACGGTATTCTATGATGGAAGGCAAAACGGAAGTCTTAAAAGTTTCCGTGCTGATGGAATCCATAACGGAATTCCTCCACCGCCTGAGCTTCCGTTTTGCCTTCCGTCATGGAATACCGTTATATTCTGTGCTAATGGAATCCATAACGGAATTGCTCCACCGCACAAACGCCGAACCTGAAAACGATAAATGGCAAGGTCAGAAAGGAGCACAGAGCAGCCCAGCACCATACATTTCATAGAGGAGCAGGAGGACACAAGATTGTACTAATGATTTCCTTGTCCCAAAATCCCTGCTGTGAGTCCACCGATGCCCCCTCCTTTTTCTCTCCTGTGTCCTATACATTTCATTTACAGAGCTGTGAAAATGACTTTTTATAAAGAGAAAAGGCTAATATCACTCTGAAATATTTCTAGAAAAGTATGTGGGAGGTCTGAGAGATACGGTGGTTTTCATGCAGAGGACTATAGTAAGCAGATACCCACCTGAGTACAGAACACAACACATGGTAACTGCGCAGTGCTAAGGTTAGTGCTAAGGTTAGTGCTCCTTTAAAAGAAGACTTAGAGCAGTGATGCAGCCTATGTTCTATTAGGGGCCAGCTGTTCCATTCCGCAAAATACAGAATGCACACGGACGTCATCCGTATTTTTTTTGCTTAAAAATCGGAATTTCCCGATGAATGTGTGTTTGCTCATTCATCGGGCAATTGGCGGCAGCATTACACTGGAAGATGGCAAACCACTAGACAGTATGGGGACGAGCAAGGACATAGCTAATGGAGCCATTTAATATTGCATAGAATGTAGTGGGAAGCTCGAAAACTCCAAATGGGGTGGAATTGGAAAAAAACGCAATTCCACCATAGTTTTATAGTTTGTTATTTTACATTGTTCACTATGCTGTAAAACTGACTTGTGCTCTTCATTCTCCAGCTCAGTACAATTTTGGCAATACCACATATGTATAATTTCTCTGGCGTTTTAATAATGAAAAAAAAATAATCTGACCCTCATAACTTTTTTATATTTGTGTCTACAGAGATGTGTGAGGTCTAATTTTTTTGCTGGACAATTTGTCCTTTTTGCTAATACCATTTTGTGTTGTATAAGATTTTTTGATCACTTTTTATTCAATTTTTTTGAGAGGTAAAGTGATGAATTTTTTTACGTTATGCTATTCACCGTATGGGATATATATATTTTTTTATATATTTTAATAGTATGGGTGTTTTTGCACGTAGCAATGCCCATTATGTTGATTTTTTTATTGTTTAAGTATTTTTATTTTGGGGAAAGGGGGGTGATTTGAATTTTTAGATATTTTTGGTATTTAAAAAAAAATATTTTGTTCCCCAAGTGGACCACAACATGCAATCAGATTGCAATTGGTATAGAGTAATGGAATCTTCTACATTATCCTATACAGAAATAGCTCCATTACAATTCAGTGCTGCCATCTGCTGGCCTGAATTGTAATATACAAGTACTTTCACATTAGCGTTTTTAATTCCACTATTGAGATCCGTCATAGGATCTCAATAGTGGAAGAAAATGCATCAGTTTTGTCCCCATTCCTGGTCAATGGGGACAAAACTGAACAGAACGAAATGGAATGCTGCAAAATGCATTCCGTTCCGTTTGGCTACATCCCCATCGCGGACAGAAAAACACTGCAGGCAGCATTTTTTTGTCTGCAATGTGGTGCGGAGCAAGACGGATCCTGACACACAATGTAAGTCAATGGGGACGGATCTGTTTTCTCTGACACAATAGAAAACTGATCCGTCCCCCATTGACGTTCAATGGTGTTCATGACGGATCCGTCATGGCTATATAAGACATAATACAACCAGATCCGTTCATGATGGATGCTTGCAGTTGTATTACTGTAACTGAAGCGTTTTTGCAGATCCATGACGGATCCGCAAAAAATGCTAATGTGAAAGTAGCCTAAGGAGCATGGAAGCCTAGTACAGGCTCAGGCTCATTACATACATAGAATGCCTTCCCTAATCACTCTCCGGGGGAGACATTTCTGCCCGCAAAGTGGTTTCCGGACTCTCAGATGATCAGATCATCTGAGGGGTTAAATGTCTGCGATCGTCATTACCGCTGATTGTAGACATTAGCCGTAGGTGTCTGCTGTATGAAACAGCAGGCACCTGGTAGCTATGGTGCTTCCTTCACTCCAGAGCAGGTGCCATCTTTAAAAACCTGACATGTATGGCAGATGTCGCGAAGAGGTTAAAGGGATGGGCCACTTCAGAAAACTATTTCTGAAATGGTCATACCATGAACGCTATGGCACAATAAACTGACAGCATGACCTGAGCTTCTGTTACAAAGTCCCGGCTGCCCATCTGTGGCTTATGTAAACCCCGAGCCCTGAGCTGCTCCATCCATGAGAGGCAACATGGTGACTGTCACATGTTTTACTGACAAGATCCGTTTTCTTCGCCATCCACAGCTGCACCCTCTCTGTGCCAGGCCTGGACTGGTTTAGCTACTGTTCTATTTTGCTAGTGTTAAAATTGTCTTGAAAACCTGACTTGTATCTATGACCATACTACTACAGGCGCAGGCCAGTATGATCATAGATACATAGAGATAAACTGATTGCTCAAAATAAATAAATGCCACAAATCTGAATGTTTAATGCTCCCCCAGGAAAAAGATATCTGTACAGGCAGAACAGATAGAGAGGACAGATCAAAGGTTCTCAAACCTGTCCTTAGGGAAGCCATATCAAATGGTCATGACGGAGCATTTCTTCTTGAATGTACAGATGGATACCAATGGCAATCTCCTTCTGAAAAACTTAGAACCAGCCCTGTCCCTCACATGGATCCAAAGATCTGCTCATTCATTGCTGCAATTGCTCTGCAAGATTTATTTCAAGCTAGCAGCTCAGGCGGCATAGTCTGCATGCTGCAGCTCAGGCGGCATAGTCTGCATACTGCAGCTCAGGCGGCATAGTCTGCATGCTGCAGCTGGCGGCAGTTGAAGAACAGAACTGAGCATGTGCTTCCATCTCAGTGAGCTGGACAGAGAATTTAGAAAAAGGACAAACAGCAGGTGGAGCTATAGAGATTGATTTTATTGAATAAAGCCTCATGCACACGTCCGTGAAACGCAGACCGGCCTGGATTTCTTCTGAGTGCAGGAGCGCACGGCGTCATTGGTTGCTATGACGCCCTGCGCTTCCTGCTGCCGCCGCAGTACAGCGATACACTGGTATAGAAATCCATGCCGGTATCACACGGTCTGTGTTTCACAGATGTGTGCATGAGGCTTAAGTCAGTGACAATACTAAAGTTGTAATTACATGTAATTGCAAAAGTATTCACACCCAGGTGCTGGTTTAAAAAATGTGGAATATTTTTCATTGGACAACCTCTTTCAGCAACAACCATACAGTACATACTATTGTCAGTGCACAGAGGAGTGAACAATCAGAACTAGAGAACTTAAACGGGTTTTCCGAGACTTTACTACTGATGACCTATTCTCTGGATGGGTCATCAGTATCTGATAGGTGGGGGTCAGACACTCGGGACACCCTCCCATCAGCTGTTTGAGAAGGTACTGACGCTTGCAGTAGTGCCGCGGCCTTCTCTCTGCTCAACAAGAACAGCTCTGTTTATTTGTTAGGAGCTGAGCTTAGTATTGCAGCTCAGACCCATTCACTTCAATGGAGCAGAGCTGCGCCTAGGTCATGTGACCCACGAATGTAACGTCACATGGCATAGGCTAAGCTGAGAGAAGGGCGCAGCGCTACTGTGAGCACTGGTGCTGATCGTCGGGGATCACTGGTGTCAGACCACCATCAATCAGAGGATAGGTCATCAGTGGCATAAAAAAAACTTTAAATGCTTTGATTTTTGAACAAAACAGTCAAATTATTATGCTTTTCTGTACATAATTCTTCAAAAATTAACATGCAAGTGTTGCAAAAAAGTTTCAGTGCTCCCAACCCACCCTCGTTCTGATAGCAGTCCAGTGTAGGCAACCCGATGGCAAGTGACAACCAAATGTTTGAAAGGATAATACACCAGCGCTAGTTAAAAACTGTTCTTTATTGAGTATCCATTAAAAACAAGAGGTATAATCCACTTAAACATTTACGCGTTTCAAACAAGAATCCATGTGGTGCAAAACATTTAAAGACGTTAAAGGTGTTCTATACCTTTTTATTACTGGATCAGCAGCATATTATTGGTGGGAATCCGACACCCAGGACCCCCGCCGATCAGCTGCTTGAGACTATAGCGGTGCTTGCAGTAGTGCCACAGCCTTCTCGCTGTTTCCCGCAGGACAGTGACTTCACAACTATTGCACTGGCATGGGCACAGCTCAGCCCCATTCCAGTGACACCTGGGACCCCCACCAATCAGATGCAGATGTAATAAAAAGGAGTAGAACCCCTTTAAGCGAATGTGTCATCAGAAATGTTTTTAAATTGTTTAAATCATGTTTTTTAAGCACATTTGAAAGATTTTTTGGGATTTTTAACATTTTTGTCATTATCTATTAAAAAAAAAATGTCTTAATCCTTTTCACACTGGCCACTAAACCTAAAATATGTTAAGACTCCCTGTTTTTTTTTGAGCAGCTACATGGGCCATGGACAGGAGCTGATCCATTGACTTCAATGGGAGAGTTTTCTAGGCATGTTCTGTGACCTGTGCAGAGGTCAGGAGGGAGGAGATAAGCTGTGATATCACCTACAGTGAATAGTGGATCTCATGTTATCTGTACATCGGTGCAGTGGTATAGCTATAGGGGAAGCAGGAGAAGCGGCTGCTTTGGGGCCCTGACCCAGATGGGGGCCCATCCAGGAGGAGGAGGACTAAAAGATTTTGTCAGGGCCCCCTCAACAGTATTACACAATGAAATTATATACAGTGACAATATAGACAGTGTAGAAAATGGATGGAACAGCTGCCGGGCCAGGTCTGAGAGAGCGATCTTTACTAGCCACAGGAATGGGGGCGGTATGAAAGGAAGGGGTTGCGAAAAAATTACTGGGGGAGGGGGCCCCATTCAAAGATTTGCTGTGGGGCCCAGTTATTTCTAGCTACACCACTGCAGAGGTGTTACTTGTCATTGTACTGCCGTGGTGATAATGATAATAGCTACTGATAGCTTATATTACCTATACAGAACAGGAAATCATAACTTATCATTAGACCTAGTGGTCAGTGTGAAAATTGCAGAATTGCATACATTATTTTATTATAGATGGTGACATGAATTTATTTATTTTTTATCACAAAAAAAATAAAAAATTAATGTTTAACACAAAAATGTGATTTAAACAATAGGTCATTTTCTGATGACACATTCCCTTTGACGTAGACTGTACCTCTTGATTATGACATGCAATTGTTTCTAAGTCTGAAGGGAATGACATGACCTGTCCTGGAGCTTGAAAATAGTTGTTTGGCCAAGAAAGTTATTTGAGTGAGTCATTATTTAGCAAATTTCTACCACCTGACACTTTGTGGTAGACATAGCTGCATCCAGAAGATTAATTACTTTAGGGCCTAAATTTAAGGGGTTGTCTATGACTGAAATACTTATGTCCTATCCTCAATATAGGTCATCACTATCTGATTGGTGGGGTCTGACTGCTTGCACCCCTGCCATTCAGGGGGTTGAAGGGGTTACAGTTCTCAGGTGAGCACTGCAGCCTCCTACTCGATCTGTATTGTCACATCCATCGGTCACATGGCCTTTGTACTTCCCAGCCCCATTCATGTGAATGGAATTGAGCTGAAATACCAAACACAGCTGCTATACAATGTACAATAATGGGCTTGGTATACTGTGAAGAGGCTGCAGTCTTCGTCTGAGCAGAGATTAGCTGGGGTAGATGTTGTCTGAACTGTTAAAAGCATCTAGCACTTATACTTTATAGCAGTCACATGGAATATTGAGATATGTAAATGGAGATGACTAAGCTACCTCTAAGAGAGAGCGTTGTGGGCATGCTCTGTAACCTATGCAGAGGACATTGTGCAGGGAGGGGGAGTAGGTGAGCTGTGATTAACATCTATTGTGAATGGTAGATCCTGTTTTATCTATGCAGATCTTTCCTTTGTTATGAAATATATTTCATTGCTATGCTTCATTATAATCCTATCTGTGATGATAATTAGAGATAAGCAAATTTTATATTTTGAAATTCGTTTGCGCTTCGTTTGGTGGTAAAAGCAGAATTGCGTTATGGATTCCGTTGCCACGGACCAAAATGCAATTCTATGACTGAATGTACTGTATAATGCCTTTAGAGGCATTCCGTTATTCATTACGTCATAATAGAAGTCTATGGCCTGCATAACGAATCTGTCCCATTTCCGTTATGCAGGGGAGTCCTCTAATATTGCTGGCCCTGTATAGGGAAGGGCCGTACCCATCTTTATATTTGCTTTACTGTTCCCACACAATTAATGCTACATCCACCCTCCTGATACATTTCTCCACAATGACAAGGACATCCCACAAAGGGGCCAAAGAGCTGCGGAAAAGAGGTTGGAGGGAGTTCAGAACACTACAAGATTCATGATTGCTGTAGAGTTCAAGAACAAGCAGAGGCTCATCCCATGATTATTTAAATATGTAAAGTATGTCGGTGTGGAAGATGTCCCTAATCAGGGCCGATCACGTTTGCTCCACTGCTCCAAATTAATAGTAACCCAAGGGTTTTACGTGCACGGAAGAAGATAACTGTGACACCTACACTGGGATCAAAGCAAATTCTCATTTATTACAGGAAGTACAGCAGTTTATAAAGTCATCAGAGGGGCATCCCCCCTGAGGCATGTGGCATCGTTACATTGGCTAAAATATGAAAATATGAAAAGAGATAACACTTGGCATCTGCCCATTGTGCACTGTTTTACTAACTGTGGTATGTGAACTATGTAAATATCTAGCTGTAAGCACCATCTTGTAATGGAGTTTTCACTAATAACAAAAGCATATATGACGCGTCGTAGCAAGGAGGCGTGTTCTCTTCGGTAGGATGGAACCTTTGTGCTCTGGAGAAGATAAGCTGTTGTCTGAGAGCTAGAGTATGTGGGAGCTTTTTTAGCTGAATCAAAGAATGCAGTCCATATCTCAATCAGTTTATTGTGTATTCAAATATAAAAGGTATGGGGTGTGAACCCACTTAATTCTGACACAACAGGCACTGATGAAAAGGCATAGACAGCTCATATGGTAGAGCTTAAATCCAAAGCTACTGCCAGTGAGAGCTGCGGTGATTCTGGTAGCAGCCGCCGAAGAAGTTCCCCCCAGAATTAAGTGGGTTCACACCGCATACCTTTTATATTTAAATACACAATAAACATTTTATGTTTTATTTTAACGTTCTAGTCAGGCTTGTGATATATTATGTATCAGGAAAGTATACCACTCATATTCTGTTTTGGTGTTTTTTTAAACATATCTCTATCAATCCCCCCTTGGACCTTATTCTTTCCCTAATGAAATCCCAGCACATCTGTCCCCATGCTCCGAATCCTCATTGTCATCTTCCATGACAACCTATCCTAGTGTACCCTTATCCACTTCTTCGTCACCTTTTTTAGGACAGGGCCAGGCCCCCTATCAACTTCGAGGCAGGACCAAATGAGCGAGGCTCTACAGGTAATTAATCTTTCTTTACGCGTATTTAATGAGGCCGAGATTTCTGTTCTGCGGAGGGGTCTGTCCTTTGTCCCAAGTACATATTTCAAGGTCTTTACCTGGGTAAAGGACCTTGACCTCTTCTGCGGAAAATTAAAATGGAGGAAGTTTGTTGAGGGTTCCAATAGGCAGTCCTATGACAGGTTGGGAATACAGGACAGTGATTTGAGTGACCTGGGACTCTTGATGGAACTATGGGAAGAAGGTTCAAGAAACCCTGGTGAAGGCCCTTTCACTAAACTTAGTTTAAAAAGTACTAAGATACCCCCTCCTTCAAATTACGAGTTCATCGATATAGTCCAACAGCTCATAACTTCTGAACTAGAACACCTGAAAGTCCCCTATAACAGCCATGGGAACTTGTCTCTGCCTGAATTAGAGGCTTTGAGAACACTTGAATTGGATAGTTCCATAGTCATCAAGCAATCCGACAAAAGAATTAACCTTGTGATTATGGACCATGACATCTATTCAAAAATGTGTTTAGACCTTTTAAAGGACAGAGATGGTTATCAGATTCTAGCGGGAGACTCTACTGATGTTTTCCAAGGGAGGCTCAGGTTCATTCTTCAATTTGGTCATTAGGAAGGCTGAATATGACTTCATGCTACCTACTGCACCACAAATTGCCACCTTTTACAGCCTTCCTAAGGTGCACAATGGGACAAGTCCCTTAAGAGGTCGCCCAATAGTTTCAGGAATTAACTCTCTAACACAAAATAGTGGGATATATCTAGACCAAGTGATGAGAGATTTCGTACTTTCTCTTGCATCGTATACAAGGGATAAGATGGATTTCTTGAATAAGGTGGAGTCCTTGGTCATTGACCCTTCGATCTTACTCGCTAGTATAGACGTCGAGTCTATATATAGTAGTATCCCACATGACAAGGGACTCATGGCGACTGCTTACTATCATAGCACTAGGGGAACACACCTTAAGAACCATAATCAGTTCATCCTGTGTCTACTTGAGTTTATCCTTAAGCACTATTTTTTCTTGTTCAGGGGGCGGTTCTATCACCAGCTCAGGGGGATGGCAATGGGGTGCTCCTGTGCCCCCACTTATGACAACCTCTTCCTGGGCTGGTGGGGGGACAACATAGCTTTTCCTGGACACACAACATGGTGGCAGGAGAAAATCACCTTCTGGACAAGATATATCGACGATGTCTTTGTGTTGTGGAATGGGCAAAGGGATGAGTTTGCCAGATTTGTCGATTTCTTGAACATCAATGAAATAGGCCTTAGATTCACTTATGAGATTCAGACAGAGTGTATCAGTTTTCTGGATGTTAAAGTCTATAAGCAAGGGGAGAGACTTGCTATGAATGTCTTTAGAAAATCCACGGCCACTAATTCGATCCTGCGATGGGAGAGCTACCATCCGCCTTCATTGAAGAGAGGCATCCCGAGAGGGCAGTACCTGCAGTTGCGCAGAAACTGCTCTTCTGTAGAGGACTTCCATCTTGAATCTAGAAAATTATATTATAGACTGTTAGATATAGGATACCTCAAGGCCACTCTGAGAAAGGCATTCCATCATGCCCTAGGTACTAATAGAGAGATTTTGCTCACTCCAAAGCAACAAGTTACAAGTGGACAGGCTCAGACCTGTCTCATCTCTACTTACGGTACTGCCAATAACGAAGTGAGAGAAATTCTAGAAAGATATTGGCCCATCCTTCGTATGGATCCAGATGTAGCTAATAGCATCATGTCTTACCCAAGCATTACATTTTGCAAAGGCAGAAGTCTCAGAGATAGGCTGGTACGGAGACATTATGTACCCCCGGCGTCACCTGGTACCCGGCTGGACTGTAGACTCTTGGAGGTGTTTAGATGTGGGGCATGTAAGGCTTGCTCGTCCATCTCTGTATCCAAAATGGTTACGTGCTCAGCAACTGGTAGGATCTTCACCATACGCGTTTTTTTTTTTACTGCAGAACGAAAGGGGTGATTTACATCTGTTAGTGTCCCTGCCCCAAAGATTACATTGGGAAGACCTTTAGGGAACTAAGAAAAATAATCTGTGGACACCATAACGACATAGTGAAGAAAAATATCACGCCAGTCGCGAGCCACGTCAATGAACACCATGAAGGGGACGCTAAAGTTCTCAAATTCTCTGCCTTAGAATTGGTCCCCATGTCCCCCAGGAAGGGAGACTGGAATAAAAAAAAACCTCCAGAAGGAGACAGAATGGATATATAGGTGTAGGTCGCAATTTCCTATTGGCCTAAATGTAAGATTATCCTTTACTTGCTTTATCTAGCGATTTGGGATAATAACAATATTCCCCTTTATCTCATGGTGTTTATTCATGTGGCTTGTACTCCTAATTAACGGAATTGTTTGGGGACTGATTGGCGATCGCTACCTCCCCCCCCCATTCCCCTCCCCCCATTCCCCTCCATTCCCCTCCCCTCCATTCCCCTCGCCCCCATTCCCCTCCCCTCCATTCCCCTCCCCCCTCCTCCCCCCCTCTTTCACCTCCCCCCTCTTTCCCCTCCCCCCTCCTCTTTCCCCTCCCCCCTCCTTCCTTATTTCCCCAACCCCCATTCTCTCCCTTTTTGTGAACTCTAGTATCTCTTGCTTCTGTTGATCTTTTACTGTTTCAACTGGTCATGAGTGCGGGAAGCACTTGAATTGAATGCAAGGGTGATGTCATCTAGGTCACCTTTGTAGCATAGTTTCTCACCCTGGACCTATATAAGGAGGTTCCAGGGTGTTATGGTTTTTGTTTTTATTATTGCAAAATATTTCTCTTACCCCTTCCCCAGTTGCTCGGCATGCAGAGGGTTAACTCTGGTTGCACGGCGGCTTCCGAGTGTGGGACAGTTCCTGCGTACCTCCCGGTCTACATTACTGTGGGCCAGTATGTGAGCGCTGCGGCAAACCGGAAGTGATGCGTGTGTTCCAGCACACCAGAAGCTGTGTTGCGGCGTGTGTTCCCCCTGCCGTGTCACTGCCATATCGAGCACTTGGGAGGAGGCAGTCCTGTTCAGAATGGGAATCTCTTACTAGTAAGTTCTTGCCTTTTTATTAAGTATCCTCTCATATTTAAGCTAGTATTGTATTTTCTCTGAGAGGGTTTTATTTATTTGTGGTTTACCTCTATCTTTGGTTACAGGTAGCATATCCTCTATTCAGCAGGAACTAGTGATGTATCCATATCCCCCTTCAGAAGGTCTGTCTCATTATTTTGTGATGTTTATAATATCATTCAGGACAACAATTAATTCACAATAATGGAATGTATTCTACGGCTGCTACTTATAATTATAAGGAAACATAATTTTTCCCCTAATGTCCGTATTTTTTTCATTATTTTTATATTGACCCCCTGAGGAGCCCGTCAGGGTGAAACGCGTTGGGTTATTTGTTACGGGGTATTTGTTACCAACTTTATATTTTTGTTGGGGCATTATCATTGCTAACTTATATTTATCATCTCCCCTTTTTTAGGGCTATATAGGGCAATTAGGGGAGGCACGAGGACAGGGAAACCCCACCATTAGGGGTGGTCCCTGGGCTGAGGTTAGACCAGGATCTGATTAGGGAAAGATTCCCCTGATAGTGAGACATCAGCTTCTTTACCTAATATCTGGTCAATAATCCTCTTTCCTCCCCGTTATTGTAGTATATCCACATTCGTTAGTTATACCTGTGGTGGACGCTATATATGCAGTAATAGGTGGGCTGTATCCGCTCGCCCATGTTTTTGTTGTTATCTGTCACCGATACTGGGGCATATTTTTTTTAGCTTGAGCAATAATAAAAGTTATATTTTAAGGGTCCTATTTTCCTAGTGTATAGCCTCCCATGACACTGGACTTAGCATGGGAAAGTCAGATGTCAGTCCCTATGGTCTGATCTCCAGGTGGCGTCGTAAACAGGGGGGGACCAACAGAACTAAGTCGACTTTGTCTCCCATCCTCATGTAATTCTCTCATGATCATCTCCGGGGTAGCCTCAGCTACAGCTTTGAGCAGAAGCCTCCTAATGCAGGGGATGACACAACAAAAAAATTACTGCAAGGATCACTAATAACATGAATATAACCATTCCAATTTGTAACAAGGTCTGTTTCCAATTTTTAATCCACTTTTCAAACCAATTTTCCCATGAACTATCCACCCCAGAATTTATCTTTAACTCTTCTGAAAGAGAAGTAAGTCCCTTCAGGGTATTCATGACCTGACCATTTGGTCCTAAGTTATCAGGAATTACAGTACAGCAGGTTTCACCAATCATTTTGCACACACCACCTTTTTCTGCCAGTAGCATTTCCAGGGCCATTCTATTTTGGAATGCCATAACACTAGTGGGCCCCAGCTGCTCCGTTATACCCTTTAATGCATCTCTGGTGTAATTCACAAATCTCTGCTGATTGTAATAGATGTAGTTGATCCAATCCACATTTTTGTTTATAGTAACTATAGGGATTAAAGATTCAAACCCTGCTGCCACTTGACTTCTGTCTTTGAACTCATCTGGGACCCCCCTAGGCACTCCTATAGCATCTATATACAATTGGAAATCTAGGCTGCCTCCTGGGCTCGTATCCCGCCTTCTCCTCATTATTGTCTCACCTTGGGAATAACCAAATCCTAACCCAGGGTTCCTTATTTTCTCAATGGTTTTCTCCCAATCAAGGGGATTAAATACACAGAAGGGAAACAACACTAGGGTTAAGGCACATATATGCCAGGCAATTGTCAACTTTGTCCTCAGTTTCATATCTGCACACAACCAGATCACATCCCCTAATGCCTGAGTCTGGTTCATCAAATGACTGTGATAGGGTTCACCGGTGGTATTCACCACAGTTCCACAATATCCTTCAGGAAACCTGCCCATGTTTTTCCCTTTTTTGCCCTCTATCTCAAAACAGGTGTAATTCCCTTTGTATATGGTTATCCCTCCCCCAGGTTCAGGGTTTTCTCTTAGGAACTTCTCTTCCCGAACCTTGCATTCAGTCATATCGGCAGTCTGATTCACATACATGCTTGTAAAACATGAATATTGACTGGGACTTAGGTGAAGGGGCACATTTCCTAAGTGTGGTCTGGCTGTGGCACAGGTGATACACTCAGATCTGTTTACCTGTGATGCTGTGTACTTCATCCATTTTAACCGAAACTTACACTCAGAAAATCCTGTTTCCACTGCCAATATCTCCTCTACAGTAAAGAGGGCTCTAGCTACTTTCCCTGGTAACAAGGGGTTGGGCTCTTGTATTGGCAGTGAACTAGGGGCAGGATTTGGGACAGGCTTGTCTGTGATGTCCTTAAGGTGGAACTGTCCCCAAGGCCCATATTTATCAGATGGATATTTCCTCAAAACGTACATTCCCAAGTCTGTTGGTTGGGGGGATTCTATTGTCAGTATTAATGGATGACAACCCAGGGGGCCCCCTTGATCTGTGGGATATTTTTGACATGTTTTGAGCTGAGTTTTTCCCATTTTCTTTCTTTGCATCCCCTCAGCTGGTTTGTATCCCCAGTTGACTCCTATTAGTGAGTACATCCGACCAGGCAGCACAGTACTCATTATTGGTCCTCATGACACATACATAGTATTGCAGCGAAGCAAAATCAAACATTGAACTGTCATGACATCTGCAATCAGCAACATCACAGAAGTCAAATTCAAAGACCTGTATTGGCTCTGTGGTATTTACCCAGAAGACCCATGAGCCATTCGAGGCATCTGAGGCCCAGTATGAACATTGGGCCGTACACGCTACCACAAGACCCACCCTAGGAAGGCCTGCAACTGTTTTGAGGTAGTTGGTTCTTGGATCTGCAAGATAGACTTTTTCCTCTCTTCTGTAAGGTGTCTTGCACCAGGACTAAGGCAGTGCCCAAAAAACACTACTTTTGATTGACACCACTGTATTTTGTCTTTGGAAACCTTGCATCCCTGATTTGACAGGAAAAAGAGCAAGGAAAGCGAGGCATCTGAACACACACAGGTGTCCTGTGCACAGACTAAGAGATCATCCACATACTGGAGCAGGACAACATCATCATGAACTTGCTTCCAATCTTCTAAGATAGAAGACATGGCTTTACTAAACTGGGATGGGCTATTTTGAGCTCTTTGCGGCATGACTATCCAAGTATACTGTGATCCTGCATGGGTGAAGGCAAAAAGATATTTACATTCGGGGTGTAAAGGTATAGAGAAAAAGGCATTAGCTAGGTCAATGACTGCAAAGGCCGCTGCATCCAGGGGTACTGCAGAGAGCAGAGTGTGGGGGTTTGGTACAATCAGAGTTTCCAAGACGGTTGCTTCATTCACGACCCGAAGATCATGAACCATTCTGTAAGTGTCAGGTTGTCCTTTTTTACCTTTCTTCCTCACTGGGAAAAGGGGCTTGTTACACGGAGAGGTGGTGTGAATTATGGCACCAGCTTTTAAGAAAGCCCATAACTGTTGAGTGACAGCGTCCATCTGCGCTACAGACAGAGGATACTGCGGATTGCAAGGGAGAACAGCACCTGGTTTCAAGTGTACCATCACAGACTGCACCTGAAGCCTACATCCTGTGGTCCTTTTGCCCACAACGTCTCAGGTATGACAGATAAAACAGCAGCTGGGAGTGAACCTTCAGGCGGACTGTCTTCTGGGGACATAAGAGCAGCCAACATGACTGTCTCCTCTGGCTGAAGAGGAGTGGAAAGGGTGACTGTACCATCGGGCTGAAACTTCATAGTGTCTTTCATTTTCTGTAACAAATCTGCACCCAAAAGGTTAAGTGGACTCGTGGGGGAGACTACGGCTGTGGTCCAAAAGAAACACTGAGCGGTTTTGATAAGGGAGAGGATCGAGCATGGCCTTCAATGCTGATGCACTGCACAGTAATTTTGTCCAGGAAGGAGGGGTCGGGGATCTCAACGCGTCGGATTACACTTCTGCCTGCACCAGTATCTACAAGAAAAGTGTGTACTGTAGGTGCAGGTCCACAGTGGGGAGGGAGGAGGGCCTTGGTGGGGTTGGCCCTTCGACATGTGGATCTGGCTTGCCCCTGTCCTAGGGAGCGTAGTACCCCTCCCCTCCCTGTTGTGGTGGAGGACGAGGGGGAGCAGGGGAAACCCATGTAGACACACGGGGCGGCCCCCTTCTTCCTCGCTGAGGGGGGCTATGCGGGCACTCTCTTCTGAAATCTCCGAGCTGGCCACCCCCATAGCAGCGAGGGAGGGGTCTGTTACTGGTATCTCCCCTTGGTCGGGAGAGGTACTCCTCTGCTGCGAGCATTATATTCGTTTTGGGAACTGCCTCTATGCCTTTAGCCACCAAGGTTAACGTTTCAAGAGGAACATAACGATACTCTGGGCAAGCAGTCTTTAGAGACTTATGGATGTGAGGTTTTAATACATCAGCAAAGGCACTAGACAGCATCCTGGTTTGCACTGGGTCCTGTTTAGAGAACCTCAGGTCCTTAAACATTTGCTCCATTCGGTTTGCAAATTTTTCCACTGATCCTGCCTTATCTTGTTTCATATCCTGAATTTGGATAGCCTGATTGGCCAGTCTGGTCCTAGCCCAAGTTTCTAATAATTCACAGAAATGCACTCCAGACTGATAGATTTTTTGGTATTCCTCATCCCCATGGTTCGGGGCTGGCAGCTTCTTATCCATGGTTGGCCAAAAAGAATCCCCTGCCTTAATTTGAGTAAGTCCAGAGAGGGCATGGGATGTTGTTCGGGGTCGGGGAGAGAGTTTACCAGATTAATGGCCTGTGTGGGGTTAAAAGTCACGTATCTCCCCTGATGGCTCATTTCAGGGGAGGCTTAGGGGTCTGAGCTTGTCTGGTCAGGACCTCTATTTGTCCGGCTAACCTGGCCACCTCCAGGTCTCTTTCTCTCTCTCCCTCTCCTCCCCCCCCCCCTTTCTGCACTCCACACTTCCCCTGTCTCTCCTCCTCCTGCTTCTCCTGGCAGGTGCAGGGGGGCTAACAGGAGTGCTGACTGCTGGGTCTTGAGGAGGTTTCATCTCTTCCTCCTCCTGCTGCTCTTTCTGTTCTTTCTGTCTCGCGTCTCCACTCCCATCATGATGGGCACATTCAAGGGATTTAGCGGTGCAGTAGAATGGGACTCCCTGGCACGTAATATGTGCCATCTGGATTCAGCACAGGATACAAGGGAGTTACTGGCTTCAGCATTGTCCCTGTAGTCTGTCTGGCTAAATCTTCACAGGGCTGCACTGTCTCGTCAAATGTTATCAACGGAGGGTCGGGGCAACTCGGAGTGGACTGTCTGTTACCCTGCGGTGGGGGCTGGACAGGGCAGAGGACCGTCTGAACGGGGGAGGGTTGTGTCTACGGACCGGAGCTGCGTCGTCACAGAGGCCTTCCCACTTCTGGAAGAGTGGGGCCGGGGGGCACCATAATCAAGACACGTATCTCGGGCATCAGGATTCTGCTGCCCACAATGTATGCACGTCTATCCTTCTGGTCCCCTCACTGTCACCCCACTCGGTGGGCGGAGCCCCTTAGAGTGCAAATCACCAGATCCTGCTCCATCGGCACCATTATAGGGCAGCGGTGTCCCATTTTGTGGCATATAGGCATACGTTTTCAGACCTTCATCCCATCCCTCTGATCCTCTGTTAGCAGCCAGGTGGCCTGCTGTTCGCTGCCAAGCTTGCGCAGCACTCAGTAAGCCTTTGTCACACAATTTTCCACAACACTGTGCCAAAACTTTCCTCCACATTACAGAGTTTAACTCTCCATTTTCATGACCACCAGCTATCTTTATCAGCTTTTTGTAATGTTTGACATGCTTGCTCCCCTCTTCTTAGTCTACCAGCTGATAAGCTGTATACTCACCCTCGGGCAGTGACTGTGACTGCCCCATGGATTTATCCACTTATTACCAAGACAGAAGCAGGCACCTTCCCCTTCACACTCCCAAGCAGAGCTCACCCCCGCAGTATATACACTCTGGCTCCCACGTCTGGGCCGCCAGCCAGGACTAATCCACCTGCCGCCTCCTAAGGGGAGATCACTTAAGATTCCCCAGTCCAGGTCCAGCAGATATTTACTGTTCTGCCTTTGGGCTACTCCATCTGCCGCCTCCTAAGGGGAGATCTGTAAAGATGCCCCAGTCCAGGTCCAGCAGAAATCAACTTTAGCCCCCCTGCCAGGGCAAATCTCTTGCTCTGCTTAACAGTTAACTATGAAGGTGCCTGACACAAATCACACAGACTAAGCACAAACACAGAAGAGCAAACTCAAAGTATTCTAGGAACTCAAGATTTTACATTAACCGAAGTTGCTACTACGTACGTAACCTCAATAGAAGAACAGATTTCCATAGCACAGTGGAGCACAGCAAGAGGCAGATGAGGTAAACAAATGTTCTCATCTGGTCTCTGTGAGGCAGCAGTCCTCGTCCTCAAGGGTGGTTCACTGTGCCCTGGGAACCCCAAACTTTGGCTAGCGTGACGTTACTACTCTCGAGCCCACGTTTCGGGTGCCAACTGTGGAAGATGCGCTACTGCTCCAAATTAATAGTAACCCAAGGGTTTTACGTCCACTGAAGAAGATAACTGTGACACACACACTGGGGTCAAAGCAAATTCTCAAGGCATATAGAAAGGTATGTACACTGCGTGCAGAATTATTAGGCAAATGAGTATTTTGACCACATCATCCTCTTTATGCATGTTGTCTTACTCCAAGCTGTATAGGCTCGAAAGCCTACTACCAATTAAGCATATTAGGTGATGTGCATCTCTGTAATGAGAAGGGGTGTGGTCTAATGACATCAACACCCTATATCAGGTGTGCATAATTATTAGGCAACTTCCTTTCCTTTGGCAAAATGGGTCAAAAGAAGGACTTGACAGGCTCAGAAAAGTCAAAAATAGTGAGATATCTTTGCAGAGGGATGCAGCACTCTTAAAATTGCAAAGCTTCTGAAGCGTGATCATCGAACAATCAAGCGTTTCATTCAAAATAGTCAACAGGGTCGCAAGAAGCGTGTGGAAAAACCAAGGCGCAAAATAACTGCCCATGAACTGAGAAAAGTCAAGCGTGCAGCTGCCAAGATGCCACTTGCCACCAGTTTGGCCATATTTCAGAGCTGCAACATCACTGGAGTGCCCAAAAGCACAAGGTGTGCAATACTCAGAGACATGGCCAAGGTAAGAAAGGCTGAAAGACGACCACCACTGAACAAGACACACAAGCTGAAATGTCAAGACTGGGCCAAGAAATATCTCAAGACTGATTTTTCTAAGGTTTTATGGACTGATGAAATGAGAGTGAGTCTTGATGGGTCAGATGGATGGGCCCGTGGCTGGATTGGTAAAGGGCAGAGAGCTCCAGTCCGACTAAGACGCCAGCAAGGTGGAGGTGGAGTACTGGTTTGGGCTGGTATCATCAAATATGAGCTTGTGGGGCCTTTTCGAGTTGAGGATGGAGTCAAGCTCAACTCCCAGTCCTACTGCCAGTTTCTGGAAGACACCTTCTTCAAGCAGTGGTACAGGAAGAAGTCTGCATCCTTCAAGAAAAACATGATTTTCATGCAGGACAATGCTCCATCACACGCGTCCAAGTACTCCACAGCGTGGCTGGCAAGAAAGGGTATAAAAGAAGAAAATCTAATGACATGGCCTCCTTGTTCACCTGATCTGAACCCCATTGAGAACCTGTGGTCCATCATCAAATGTGAGATTTACAAGGAGGGAAAACAGTACACCTCTCTGAACAGTGTCTGGGAGGCTGTGGTTGCTGCTGCACGCAATGTTGATGGTGAACAGATCAAAACACTGACAGAATCCATGGATGGCAGGCTTTTGAGTGTCCTTGCAAAGAAAGGTGGCTATATTGGTCACTGATTTGTTTTTGTTTTGTTTTTGAATGTCAGAAATGTATATTTGTGAATGTTGAGATGTTATATTGGTTTCACTGGTAAAAATAAATAATTGAAATGGGTATATATTTGTTTTTTGTTAAGTTGCCTAATAATTATGCACAGTAATAGTCACCTGCACACACAGATATCCCCCTAAAATAGCTAAAACTAGAAACAAACTAAAAACTACTTCCAAAAATATTCAGCTTTGATATTAATGAGTTTTTTGGGTTCATTGAGAACATGGTTGTTGTTCAATAATAAAATTAATCCTCAAAAATACAACTTGCCTAATAATTCTACACTCCCTGTATATACATAAAGATATAGCTGTAAGTAGCTTCAACTGTGAGGCTCCACTAGGAAGGAGCAGTTTACTAGTACTTAGAGTATTAGACTGGCAAAAAGGGACGCAGCTCCTCTACCTGGAGTAAAATTAAGTTTGGTGTCTGAACCCTGTATTTAATTACCATGGCCAAGGCCGAGCACCTCGACTGGTCTCCAACTGACACCCAACTCCCTGGACACATACTCCACCAGCTCTACCTATTTCCCTGCTGACTTCATCCGGACAAGTAGTGGTTCAATTAAAAGAAAGAAAATAAGAGAGATAGATGGATAGATGGATGGATGGATAGATAGATAGATAGATAGATAGATAGATAAATAGATAGATAGATAGATAGATAGATAGATAGATAGATAGATAGATAGATAGATAGATAGATAGGCCTCATTGAGTTTAGGCTGAAACTTTGCTATGGGTAAATAAAGTGGTGACCTTTTTCTACTATTTTGGATTGCTGCCTCCTTTCCTGTGTTTATTTTTGCAGAATTTTTTGTACCAGTCCTTTGGAGGAATTTTGTACCCACTCTCTATTTTTCTGGTAGCGCTATATAAATAAATATTATTATTATTATTATGATAGATAGATAGATAGATAGATAGATAGATAGATAGATAGATAGATAGATAGATAGATAGATAGATAGATAGATAGATAGATAGAAAAATAGATAGATAGATAGATAGATAGATAGATAGATAGATAGATAGATAGATAGATAGATAGATAGATAGACCTTTTCTGAGTTAGAAGAAATATTAGATTGCTTGTTTTAACAGAAGAGTATTTGATCACTAGTGTAAAATGTCAGGCAGGCAGAATAATCATACTTGACTGGTATCTGACATTTTACTCCATAGATGAGTTTTTTGTAGTAAACATTAAAAGAAAATGTTTTCATTGTGCAAATTAAGCAGTGTCCAGCTCCTGCTGGATCAAATAATATTAAAGAATTAACATTTCACCGATCCTGGCATTCCAATGCTTACCCTCACTGGTCTTTGTGTCCCACTTCTTAACATGCAGGAAATGCTGGAAGATGCCTGCTCAGCCAATCAGTGGCTGAGATGGGTCACCGCTGCAGCCAGTAACTGGTTGAGGAGGCATCTCCAGGCTGTTGAGACCTGACCCAGTAAGCATCAGAACTGGAATGGTAGTAATAGTGATCAGTGACTATTACTTCTTTTCTTCTTTTATTTTTTTAACACACTCTTGGCCCGTTCCTAAAAAGAATTCTGCACTAGACAAACCCTTTAAGAAGCTTAAATTCACACTTCTATGTTTAATTCCAGTTTTTTAAGAATTGCTCTAGTTTCAGATGGCTTCTCCATACAGTAGATTTATCAGATGGTACAATACCTGCTATTACACACTTGGATTGTTCATACAAAACATGCTTATCCAAATATGCCTGGGTCCCTTCATGGAAAAGCAATTTTAAAGGGGTTGGCCACCTTATGCATAAAAAAAAAAAATGGCCCCAGATAATAACTAAAGCCAAGAGATATTAGTATAATGCTAGATATACTGTGTATGTATAATTTTTCTAATGTGTTCAGCATAGCATGCTCCCATAGATGACAGGCTGTGTGGGCGGAGCAGCTGCAAAGTGAAAGTAAAAATCTTAGCATGCATCACAGCAAGCATCTTCAGAGGAGTGGTCACATGACATCCCTGGCCAACTGTGATACCATAGTAACAACAGCACCTCAGGTGTCATTTCATCACAGACAAGTCAGCATCTGTCTGTCTATTTATCTATATTCTATCTATTTCATATACATCTATCTCATATCTATCTATCTATCTATCTATCTATCTATCTCATATCTATCTCATATCTATCTATCTCATATCTATCAATTCAATTTTTGGGATACTGTCTTATGTAAGGGATCTTTTTTTTTTGGTATGAGATGACGGTTTGATTGGCACTATTTTAGGGTGCATACGCCTTTTTGATAGCTTGGTATTACACTTTTTGTGATGTAAGATGACAAAAAATGGCTTATTTTACACCGTTTACATTATTATTTTTTTACAGTGTTCACCTGAGGGGTTAGGTCATATGATATTTTTATAGAGCAGGTTCTTACGGACGCGGCGATTCCTAATATGTCTAATATGTTTGTTTTTTTACTTTAACACAATAATAGCATTTTATTAAAAAAATGAAAGTTTTAGTGTCTCCATAGTCTGAGAGCTATATTTGATATATTTTTTAGGCGATTGTCTCATGTAGGGCCTAATTTTTTTCGGGATGTGGTGACGGTTTGATTGGTACTATTTTGGCGTACATACGACTTTTTTGATCACTTTTATTACCTTTTTTGGAAGTGAGGTGGGCAAACTTTTTATTTCATCATAGTTTTTTTTTTCTAATGGCATGCTGGGAAAGTAACATGACCCTTTCATAGATCAGGTCGTTATGGACGCGGTGATATCAAACGTGTAGTGTATTTAATTTTTTTATAATCGGTGATAAATGTGCGGCTATAAGAAGAATTTAATTACATTTTTTTACTTTTATTTCTTTTTTTTTTTCTTTTTTTTCCACCCAGACCCACTCGGTTCTTGTAGATCCAGTGGGTCTGATGCCTATATAATACACTACAGTACATTATATAGTGTACTGTAGTGTACCGTGACTTTACACACAGGCTGATCAAGCTGCTGCTGCCTTTAGCAGAATCCTGATCCAGCTTAGCTATACCATGGCAAGCCGAAAGCCTGTGAAGGTGTCAGGTTGCCATGGTAACCATCAGCGGCTGCCATAACAGAGCAGCTGCTGATGGGTGAGGGAGAGAGGGAGGGGGGCCTCTGTGATCTTGTCAAGTATCGGGCGGCTGCAAAGGTCCAGCAGCACCCGATGGGAGAGGGAGGGAGCTCCCTCACTGTTAACCCCTTCCATATCGCGGTCCCTATGGACCGCGGCATGGAAGGGGTTAAACAGCTCGGCCATCCTGAAAATTAGAGAGGGAGAGGAGGGGGAGGATTGGGGAATTGCCCGCTAAGTAAATAAAATAAGGGGGCACATTGAGGGCTGCAGAGGGAAGGATCGGAGAATCGCGTGTAGAACTGGTGCAAGGATTTTTGCCACCCTAGGCAAAAGCTAATTTTTCCGCCCCCCCCCCCTTGACTCCGCCTATTGACCATGCCCTTTGACCCGCCCCTTTTTGTCGGCCACCTATTTATACAGACTGTACCCTTCATTGTGGTAAGGCCACATTTTCTCCCTCCAGCTACTTACCATGTGTAAGGGGTTACACTCTCAGGTAGGGCGGCGATGACAGATTCTCTTGCAGACCGCAGGGTCAAAGTCCAAATGTTGCTTTATTTATCACACTCCAGCAATACAGGCAACCCCAGTTATAATTCACTGGGTAAGCTGAAGGTCCAGCACCACAAAACATAAACCAAAGTAAACACCTGCCCGCCTGGGCTCTGGCTAATACAGTGAAGTTCCTAACTCACCTTTTGAGCACAGTTCACACAGAGAACTCGGCTTCTCTCGCCAGCAGGGCAGCCAGCTTCCCAGACTTTCTCCAGACCTCACTCTCCTAGACTGACAGCCTGGACTATGCTTTATTTCCCCTTGACGATCCCAGCTGGCTTCAGCTGGGGATCCCTTAGGCTAGGAAAACCTGTACCGGAATGGGGTGGACTGGGGAGGTCCCTCTACCAATCCTACCTTCTCCCAGTCCAATCAAATCCAGCCCAAACTTAACAAAACTGTCTCAGCAACCTACACATTGCTGAGACCATTTTAACCTTCTGGATTTTATTTACCTCACCCAGTTGAGGAAGCTGGGTGGGATATACACCCCTTCCAGGACTCTACCATACACTTTTCTGTTCACCTTACCACACATGTCATCCACATATCACCATCAGTGTCATCCACAGATCCCCCATAAATGTCATCCACAGATCCCCCATAAATGTCATCCACAGATCCCCCATAAGTGTCATCCACAGATCCCCACAAGTGTCATCCACAGATCCCCCATAAATGTCATCCACAGATCCCCCATAAATGTCATCCACAGATCCCCCATAAGTGTCATCCATAGATCCCCACAAGTGTCATCCACAGATCCCCATCAGTGTCATCCACAGATCCCCACAAGTGTCATCCACAGATCCCCCATAAATGTCATCCACAGATCCCCATCAGTGTCAGCCACAGATCCCCCATAAATGTCATCCACAGATCCCCCATAAATGTCATCCACAGATCCCCATAAGTGTCATCCACAGATCCCCATAAGTGCCATCCACAGATCCCCGCCCAGCGCCACCTCCTAGCTAATTTATTCACTTCACTTGCCTCTGTGTAATTGCAGAGAAGCACTGGCAGAGGCATCGTCGAACAAGGTGCGCTGGAAGACGGCACATGCGCACTTCGCTCGACGATGCCTCTGTCAGTGCGACTGTGCGAGGGGCAAGTGAAGTGAATAAATTAGCTAGGAGGCGGTGCCGCGGGCCCGGTCTTCCCGCCCGCTTATAAAATATGGAAGCACATTGAAGGCTGCAGGGGGGAGGATCGGGGAATCGCGCGCCCGGTCTTCCCGCCCGCTAAGTAGAGAAAATGAGGGGGCACATTGAAGGCTGCAGGGGGAGAAAGGACATTATATCTACATTTTAGTGGGTTCTGATCTCCACAGTCACGAACTGTGGAGATCAGAACCTTTCCTCCATGCACTCTGTGGCAAGATGGGCACACCTACCGTCAGGGGCTGCTGTAGGTAGGATGGTACTGACGCTCAGAAGTCTGACAGAAAAAAGCAGAGTAGGAGCAGGGAGCGCGCCTGTGGCAGGGGCAGACTGGGCATGCGCTGCAATGCGATGTGGAAAAGCAGCGCATGCTCATTTACACAGTATTCATAGACGGAGCTTCTCCATGTCGCGTGCAGCCATGGATGGACTGGCTGCACATCAGAGCGGGGCTCAGGGGGCGTGGCTTCAGATTGTTGAAAAAATAGGCATATCTACTTAAATACATATATTAGGAAATATCCTTTTTCCCTGCCTCCCACACAGTTGCAGAAAAAAAAAGGAGAGTGGCCAACCCTCAGACTCTCATAAAAATCCATCAAGGAAACCCACACAGTCAGGGGCATAGCTATAGGGTAAGCAGGGGGCCACAAGAGTGGACCACCAAGGAGGAGGACTAAAATATTTTATTGTCAGTGCCAACTCAATAGTATTGCATAATGAAATTATATACATTGACATGACATACAGTACATGTAGGAAACAGACAGAGAGGCTGCCGGGCCTGGTCTGAGAGAGCGATCTTGACTAGTCACAGGAGTGGGGTTTGCACGGGGGTAGGAAGTTGCTGGGGGAGAGCCCCATTTATAAATTTGCTGTGGGGCCCAGTTACGCCACTGCACACAATCACCAATTACGCGTTTCAAGCATGCTCACTGCCCTTAGTCATAGCACTGCTGACTTTCTCCTTCTACCTCAGTTCCCGTGCTGGTCACAACCATGGAATGGTGCCAAAGGCTATTAGCACGTACTGGGAGCTGTAGTTTTGCAACTGCTTAAAAGCCACAGATTGGAAACCACTAGTCTAGGTTCTATAGATAATAGATTTAAAGATGTAGTAAACACACATGCTTAAAGAGTAACTAAAACTTTAGAATATTTTTTTTCATAATACATTTTGTAATATACTTTAATTAATGTGTTTTGTATTTTTAATAGACTCCCCCCCCCCCCTAAAGTGCACCTTTCACAGTGCGCTTAAAAATTGACTTTTTTGTACACCGCTGACTTCTCAATGGGGCCGCAGTGCAGTGAGTACGGGCCCCATTCCTGCCCAAGGCCCCCGGAGTTTTACTAAATACTGGCATAGCACATAGGTACTCTGTAACAATGTGCTATGACAGGATCAGCTGAGGGGAGCAGGATCCTGCTTCTGTCTGCTCTGCTAAGCTAAAAGCTGATATGCAGGACTCTTAGCTTAGCGAAGCAAGCACAGGCAGGAGCCCGCTCAGCTAATCCTGGAGTACCCATGTGCATGGGCAGAAGCAGCAATGTGTGCTCCTGCCCGTATTCACTGCGTTGCGGCCCCATTGAAAAGTTAACGGTGTGCAAAAAAGTTAGTTTTAAGTGCACAGGGAAACGTGCGCTTTAGGGATGGAAAAGTCTATTAAAAATACAAAATACATTAATAAAGTATATTTACAAAAAGTGTTATTATGGAATTAGGGACATTTTAGCAAAAATGTATTCAAAAGTTTAGTTACCTGTCACCTCTCCTGACATGCCTGTTTTAATAGTGCTGCGGACAGAGCCGCAGGAGCAGTATGTGATTGCACAGTGGGCTGATGGGGGTAGTAGTCGTACTCACGGTTTTGCAGCTCCCTGGGTCGGCGTGCAGTGATGAGGAAGACAGCACTAAATCCTCCAGGGCACTCTAAATTGCAGGAAACACCAGCCAGATTGAAGTTGAGGTGACCTTGATGGTAATAGGAATGCTTATGGTGCTTTGGTGGCTGGGCCCCTGTGTTCGTGACGCCAGCACCGTGAGATGCAATTAGGAGATGATGTGGAATAAGGAGACCAAGTTTTTTAACAAACTCCCAGTACTTTACTGAAGCTGATCCAAAGGTCATCAATGTGTGCAAAAGTCATTTACAGCAATGCAGCTTCTACAGTGATTCTGATTAGTTCCCAGAAGTTGCATAAGGGGCAGTTTTCTATGACAATCAATCTTTCTCCCTTGTTTCTCCAGGTTGGAGGGATGGACTATCTCTGCTGTACTGTATAATCAAATACTTCTGTATCCTCTCTAGGAATACTATATTCTGACAGATGGCCTTTCTGTCCTTGGTTATGGTGGGCAGCTTGTAGCTTACAATCTCCCCACCTAATGCAAAGGAGACTAGAGACTGATAAACGACAGTTACCTTCCTTTGCCAATATTCTCACTCCCTCTCTGAGTTTCCTGGTTCTTCTGTAATCTTTCCCTTCTATGGGCTGGTACATGGAACTAACTTTGGAGTTTTTGTAACTCTCCAAGATGGCTGCTGAGGTGAAGCTTTGTCCTCAGACATCACACACACTGACCTCCTTCTCCGCTGTACTGTATGCAGGACGGAGTCAGCCCTGGGAGGCTTGTTAGAACCTCCCCCTCCCTATGCAACTTTATTGGAACTCATATACAAGCACAATTTACATGAAACACAATCACAATATTAAGCAGTGTGTTTCAGGACACTGCATCAGCTACATGCATTCCCATGTAATAACAATTCTGGAATCTCTATTCATATGGCTCTATGTTGTGTCATTCCTTTATTATTTCTACTAGAAGTTATGAATAAATTGCTAGTAGTCTGCAGTAAGAGTACAGAGGGGTGGTAATCAGTTGGGGGGGTGTCCCTGCACAGTCTGAAAATGGCAGCACTGATTGGATAGTGAGTCTGTGCAGGTACACATTCCCAATTGGTTACCTCCCCTCTGTACCCTTACTGCAGACTGCTAGCAATACATTCATAACTTCTAGTAGAAATAATAAAGGAATGGCACAACATACAGACATAAGAATAGATGTTCCAGAATTGTTATTACATGGGAATGCAAATAGCTATTAAAACAGGCATGTCAGGAGTGGTGACAGGTCAACTTTAAATAGATGTGTTAACTAAACTAGTTGTGTTAAGCTGATACCTTCAATGGCTTTTGTTATAGGATATCGCAATGAGTTAAGTGTTTAAGTGTTAACTCTACTACATCTGTACTCCCATTAGTAACATGTGATCCAAAAAACAGGGCAGGGCATGAAGGTGAAATCTCTTCTTGTTACCCTGACTATCCATCAGCAAAGTTATAGACTGCATCCTGCTACCAGAAGCAGGCTGAATTATTTAGCTAGCAATCTAGTATTTGTAACTTGAATTTGCCCTAAATTACCTGTTCTCTATTTAGATTTCCCTGGATGCTAAACAGAATATATTTTACATTTTTTTGTAATGTAATATATTTTAAAGGGAATCTGTCACCAGCGACCTATCTATTCAACTATTTGCACAGACACATAGCTGTTAGTGTTGATCAAGCACCAAAGTGCTCGTGTGTTCGGGTGCTCGGGTCAAACACCTCGGGATGCTCGGGTGTTCGGTAGAGCACAATGGAAGTCAATGGGAGAACCAGAGCTATAAACCAGGCACCCCCTGCTCTGAAGAGGGTAGAGTGTCTAGTTCATATGAAAAGGTCAAAAATTCATGGCAATACCACCGAAATGGTTCGGGAACAGCATGGGGAAGATGCCTGGATGCATCTTGGACTCCCAGGTCGCTGCTGGGAATGATGTCCGAGTAGTATGCCACTTTTTACAGACTGACAATTATACGCACAAAACCGAAGATAAAATCGATTTTAGAGGAAAAATTGTTAGGAAACATTCTTTCCTGTATATTTACTTGTATATAAAGTGCTGTCAAAAATTACAAGGAAGAGGCACTCTGATACAACCTGTATATCACATAATGGAGGGCCTCATTCACATTGTGGTACAATAGTTCAGGTAGTGGGACTCCTACACTCATAAAGCCTATGCACTAAGTGAAAGGGCTTCCAAAAATTACAAGGAACCGGCACTCCAATACACCATTTATTACACATAAAGGGGGGCATCATACACCCTTGAAAAATTACGATTGATGGCCTGCTGGTGACCCTCAAAAACATTAGGAGCAAGGGCCTGCTGGTGACCCTCTAAAACATTACGGGCAAGGGCCTGCTGCTGAGCTGACCATCTAAAACAAAAGGGGTGAGGATCTGCTGCAGAGATGACTCTCTAAAACATTAGGGGCGAGTGCCTACTGCTGATCTGAGCATTGAAAAAATTATGGGTGAGTGCCTGCTGCTGAGCTGACCATTGAAAAAATGATGGGCAAGTACCTGATGCTTAGCTAACCATTAAAAAATGATGGGCAAGAGCCTGCTGGTGAGCTGACCCTGTAAAACATTATGGTTGAGGGCCTGCTGGTGAGCTGACCCTCAAAAACATTATATGCGAGGGCCTGCTGGTGAGCTGACCCTCTAAAAGATTGTAGGTGAGAGCCTGCTGGTGAGCTGACCCTCAAAAACATTATATGTGAGGGCCTGCAGGTGAGCTGACCCTCTAAAAGATTATAGGTGAGGGCCTGCCGGTGAGCTTGTGTATTCAGTACATCATAAAAAAAAAACATTTAAAGTGCCTTTATGTTCAGCCGCTTTCCTCTGGTGGAGTAGAGAAGTCAGGGGCAATCCAGGCCTTGTTCATTATTATAAGAGTCAACCTGTCAGCATTTTCAGTTGACAGCCGGATGCGCATATCAGTTATTAAGCCCCCAGCAGCACTAAATACCCACTCTGACAAAACACTGTCGGCAGGGCAGGCCAGCACCTCCAAGGTGTAGAGCGCCAGTTCGTGCCACGTGTCTAGCTTGGACACCCAGTAGTTGTAAGGCACAGAGGGATCATTGAGGATGCTGACACAGTCTGCTACGTACTCCTTCGCCATCTTCCAAAACTTTTCCCTCCTTGTGACACTAGGCCACGCATCAGGGTCATTAAACTGTCCCAGGCTTTGGAGAGTGTTGCCCTGCCTCTGTTGGAACTGCTGTGTGTTCCCCTCGTCTCCCCTCCTCGGTTGCCCAAGCAACTACATACTATTCTGCCAGCGTTGTGAGCTGGAAATTTTTGGAGCAATTTTTTCACAGGGACCTTCTGGTATTGCACCATTTTGCTCATCCTCTCCACCATAGGAATGAGAGATGAGAAGTTCTCTTTGTAGCGGGGGTCGAGAAGGGTGAACAACCAGTAATCGGTGTTGTCCAAAATACGTAAAACGTATGGGTCACGGGAAAGGCAGCCACGTGTGCCAGAGTCCCAACAGGCAATACTTCGCTGTCGTCATCTGGAGGATGACTCTCAATCTCCTCATCCTCTTCCTCCTCTTCTGCCCATCCACTCTGAACAGATGAAATAAACCTGCTATGGGTACTACCCTCTGTAGCAGAGGCAACCATCTCCTGCTCCTCCTCATCATCATCATCCAATTTGCACTGAGAAGACGAACTGAGGGTGGTCTGGCAATCACTCTGTGTCAGCCTTAATTGTGAGCAGCGAGTGTTTCAGTAGACACAGAAGTGGGATGGAGACGCTGATAATGGCATTATCGCCGCTCACCATCTGTGTTGATTCCTCAAAGTTTCTTAAAACCTCACAGAGGTCAGACATCCATGCCCACTCCTCGCTTGTGAAGAGCGGAAGCTGACTGGAAAGGCGATGACCATGTTGCAGTGGTATTCCACTACTGCCCTCTGCTACTCACAAAGCCTGGCTAACATGTGGAACGTCGAGTTTCAGCGTGTGCTCACGTCGCACAACAGTCGATGAGCTGGCAATTGTAAGCGCTGCTGCAGCATTGACAGACCGGCAGAAGCTGTCCATGACTTGCGGAAATGGGCACATACACGGCGCACCTTCACCAGTTGCTCAGGCAAATTGGGGTATGTTTTGAGAAACCGTTGAACCACTAAGTTGAAGACGTGGGCTAGGCATTGGATGTGTGTGAACGTGCCAAGCTCCAAAGCCGCCACCAAGTTACGGCCATTATCAGACACAGCCATGCCTGGTTCTATGTTGAGTGGCGAGAGCCACAGCTCAGTCTGGTCTCTTATCCCCTGCCACAGCTCTGCGGCGGTGTGCTGTTTGTCACCTAAGCAGATCAGTTTAAGCATGGCCTGTTGACGCTTCCCCACTGCAGTGCTACACTGCTTCCAGCTACCGACTGATGGCTAACTGGTGCTGCAAGAGGATAATTCTGAGGTGGAATTGGAGGAGGAGAAGAAGAAGTGGGGGTTGGAGGCACTAACGTAGGTGGTGGCGGAAAACATGATGGTGTCGGTAGCACCTGTGCCATCCCAGGGTACGACTCGCTCCCGGCCTCGACAATGTTCACCCAGTGTGCCGTCAGGGAAATGTAGCGTCCCTGGCTGAAAGCAGTTGTCCATGTGTCAGGTGGTTAAGTGGACCTTGCCAGTAACTGCGTTGGTCAGGGCACGGGTGATGTTACGGGACACTTGCTGGGGTAAGGCGGGCATGGCACACTGTGAAAAATAGTGGCGGCTGGGGTCTGCGTAACGAGGGACGGCCACCAACATCAGGCTGCAAAGGCCTCAGTGTCCACAAGCCTAAATGGCAACATTTCCAGGGCCAGTAACTTGGAAAGTTGCGCATTTAGTGCTGTGGCCTGTGGGTGGGTGGCTGGGTATTTGCGCTTGCGTTCAAATGCCTGGGGTAAGGACATTTGTATGCTGCGCTGGGGCACAGAAGTGGATGTGGTCGCTGATGGTGCTTGTGAAGGTCCAGGTGCAGGGCGGGAGGCATCCAGGCCTGCACCTTCGACAGGGGATTGGCAAGCACGTAACACAGGGTAAAAGGAAGCAGTAGTGTGACTCGCAGACACAGATTGTGGACCCAGGCGTTCAGCCCACCAATTACGGTGCTTTAAAGCCATGTGGCGGATCATGCTGGTAGTGGTGAGGTTGCAAGTGTTCATGCCCCTGCTCATATTTGTATGGCACAGGTTGCAAATTACAATTCTTTTGTCGTCTGCACTTTCCTCAAAAAAGCACCAGACTGCGTAACACCTACCGCTTGGCGAGGGAGATTGCCGCAAGGGGGTGCTTTGGGGAACAGTTGCGGGCCTGTTTGGTGTTGCCCGCCTTCTCCCTTTTGCCACCCCACTGCCTCTTTCAGCCTGTTGTGGTGCTGCGGATCCCTCCCCCTCTTTACTGCTGTCCTTGCTCGGCTTGCCACCTTCCCAGGTTCGGTCAGTGACTTCATCGTCCACCACCTCCTCTTCCACTTCCTCACTCTGCTCATCCTCCTGACTTGTTGACCGAACAACATCCTCAGTTATTGACAACTGTGTCTCATCCTCATCATCAACCTCGTGAAACACTAACTGCCGTTCCCCACCGTCATCTTCTTGTGACTGTGGATGCTCAAGAGTTTGGGAATCAGGGCACAAGATCTCATGTCCCTCTTCAAGCGGGCTTGTCAAGAAGCCCAAATGAAGAAATGGCGCTGAAAAGAGCGCCTCAGAATATCTGAGTGTGGGATCACTTGTTTGGCAAGACTCTCCATGGTGGGAGGAAGGAGGATCAGGGTGAGGATTGTGTTGCCCAGACTCTTGGCTACTGAGACTGGACTTGGTTGAAGACAGGGTGGTGCTTAACCGACTGGAAGCATTATTTGCTGCAATCCAACCGACCACCTGGTCGCACTGGTTTGACTTTGAGAGCGTTGTCCTGCGCCGCCCTGCAAACTGAGACATGAAGCTAGGTATCATGAATGATTGTTTTTCTTGTGCTCTGGCAGCAGGCACAGTTTCAATGTGCCCAGGACCACGGCCTCTGCATGCACCATCAGCATCACGGACACTTCCCTGTCCCTTACAGCTCGCCTTCTTCATATTAAATGTTATATATGCTTGAAAGTATGTCACACGTAGAGTATCGTAGGATTTGTAAGTGTATGCACAAAAAAATTATAAAAGGTATTTGGGATGTGGAAACGTTACACAGGAGAAATACCACAGATAATGTCGCTGATGTCACCAGCGGCTAATAAAAAATTACAGGGAATGTCACAGGTATTCGGGATGTGGAAACGTTACACGGGAGAAATACCGCAGATAATGTCGCTAATGTCAGCAGCGGCTAATGTAAAAATACAAGGAATGTCACTGGTATTTGTGATGTGGAAACGTTACACAGGAGAAATACCACAGATAATGTCGCTGATGTCACCAGCGGCTAATAAAAAATTACAGGGAATGTCACAGGTATTTTGGATGTGGAAACGTTACACAGGAGAAATACCGCAGATAATGACGCTGATGTCAGCAGCGGCTAATATAAGATTACAGGGAATGTCACAGGTATTTGGGATATGGAAACGTCACACAGGAGATATACCGCAGATAGTGTCGCTAATGTCAGCAGTGGCTAATATAAAAATACAGGGAATGTCACTGGTATTTGTGATGTGGAAACATTACACAGGAGAAATACCACAGATAATGTCGCTGATGTCACCAGCGGCTAATAAAAAATTACAGGGAATGTCACAGGTATTTGGGATGTGGAAACGTTACACAGGAGAAATACCGCAGATAATGTCGCTAATATCAGCAGCGGCTAATGTAAAAATACAAGGAATGTCACTGGTATTTGTGATGTGGAAACGTTACACAGGAGAAATACCGCAGATAATGTCGCTAATGTCAGCAACGGCTAATGTAAAAATACAAGAAATGTCACTGGTATTTGTGATGTGGAAACGTTACACAGGGGAAATACCACAGATAATGTCGCTGATGTCACCAGCGGCTAATAAAAAATTACAGGGAATGTCACAGGTATTTTGGATGTGGAAACGTTACACAGGAGAAATACTGCAGATAATGACGCTGATGTCAGCAGCGGCTAATATAAGATTACAGGGAATGTCACAGGTATTTGGGATATGGAAACGTCACACAGGAGATATACCGCAGATAGTGTCGCTAATGTCAGCAGTGGCTAATATAAAAATACAGGGAATGTCACTGGTATTTGTGATGTGGAAACATTACACAGGAGAAATACCACAGATAATGTCGCTGATGTCACCAGTGGCTAATAAAAAATTACAGGGAATGTCACAGGTATTTGGGATGTGGAAACGTTACACAGGAGAAATACCGCAGATAATGTCGCTAATATCAGCAGCGGCTAATGTAAAAATACAAGGAATGTCACTGGTATTTGTGATGTGGAAACGTTACACAGGAGAAATACCGCAGATAATGTCGCTAATGTCAGCAACGGCTAATGTAAAAATACAAGGAATGTCACTGGTATTTGTGATGTGGAAACGTTACACAGGAGAAATACCACAGATAATGTCGCTGATGTCACCAGCGGCTAATAAAAAATTACAGGGAATGTCACAGGTATTTTGGATGTGGAAACGTTACACAGGAGAAATACCGCAGATAATGACGCTGATGTTAGCAGCGGCTAATATAAGATTACAGGGAATGTCACAGGTATTTGGGATATGGAAACGTCACACAGGAGATATACCGCAGATAATGTCACTAATGTCAGCAGTGGCTAATATAAAAATACAGGGAATGTCACTGGTATTTGTGATGTAGAAACGTTACACAGGAGAAATACCACAGATAATGTCGCTGATGTCACCAGCGGCTAATAAAAAATTACAGGGAATGTCACAGGTATTTGGGATGTGGAAACGTTACACAGGAGAAATACTGCAGATAATGTCGCTGATGTCAGCAGCGGCTAATATAAAATTACAGGGAATGTCACAGGTATTTGGGATGTGTAAACTTTACACAGGAGATGTACCCCAGGCAATGTCACTGTCCGCAGCGGACACCGTCTACGAAAAAAAGAACATTGGATGTCACTAATATTTTTTGGATGTGCACACTTTAAACAGGAGATGTAGCGCAGCTAATGTCACTGTCCGCAGCAGACACCGTCTACGGAAAAAGTACACTGGATGTCACAGATATTTTTGGGATGCGCACATGTTTCACAGGAGATGTAGCGCAGATAATGTCACTGTCTGCAGCGGCCTAACTATTGCACGCTATTTAGCATAGGATGCGCTAAAAATAGATATTGCTGCCACACACAATAGTCCTTAAAAGGACTTTTGGGTCCGTAAAGTTTTAGCAATTTAGCACAGGTTGCGCTAAAAATATATATTGCTGCTGCCACACACAACAATAGTCCTTAAAAGGATACGCAAAGGATACTAAGCAGGTGGCTCACTATGATTTGCCACGATAGGTGCACAAGTTCAAAAACACCCCTTGGTTCTAGTAAGTAAATATAAATTGGATAGAACCGGCACTCAAACAATCGGAGTATACGTGGAAATGAATTAAAAATTGTTTATTAAACAGTAAACGCTAATTTAAGCTATATCCTGTGTACATCAGGGTAAAATTCATAAAAATGACATAAAAAGCATATAAAACATATGTGTAGACCAATTGAATATATATCTCTGTTGTAGAGAGATCTCAATGCTGAGCACAGCAGGCTGCATCCGTGTCCCCCCCTGTATGGGTGAGGCTATTGGATCGCAGGCGTCTGTGACAAAGCAGAGTTAATGGATTTGAAATATATTCAGTGGTATATTTGCATACAATAGTGATATGTTTAGATGGATTCAATACCATATATCCCACATAGTCTAATTGCATATGATTGCACCAACGTATAGGATGAGGGATAAAGGATAATCAAATGTGGTCTGTATTTTGAACCGTGGATAGATTGTCCAGCAACTGTAGCGGTCTCAGATTCAAAGTCAATTATCCAGCACGTCTGTAATCACAGTACCTGTGCCGCCTCTCATACAGAAAATCAGTATAGTTCCACTGAACTTGATGTTACTCACTGTGTCCCCGTGTAGGCTCACTCGGTTAGGTCTGCGGAGGGATTTCTACCGTGGCGTCCCACGCTTCAGCCTTTCTCCGCTGTGTTTGTGTCGGGTCCGGTTTACACTGGGACCCCGTCTCTACTCTCGCGAGAGACCTGTATTGGACCTGTATTGGCTGTTTCAGCTGTTTCACTTCGGTGAGTCTTACAACACTTCTTTGATCTTCTGTAGGTGGATATATTCTCTCCGTCTTTTTAGTACATGGCCATGCACCGCTGAGATGATTCTTATGCGTATTACCTGTGAAAGAATCATCTCAGCGGTGCATGGCCATGTACTAAAAAGACGGAGAGAATATATCCACCTACAGAAGATCAAAGAAGTGTTGTAAGACTCACCGAAGTAAAACAGCTGAAACAGCCAATACAGGTCCAATACAGGTCTCTCGCGAGAGTAGAGACGGGGTCCCAGTGTAAACCGGACCCGACACAAACACAGCGGAGAAAGGCTGAAGCGTGGGACGCCACGGTAGAAATCCCTCCGCAGACCTAACCGAGTGAGCCTACACGGGGACACAGTGAGTAACATCAAGTTCAGTGGAACTATACTGATTTTCTGTATGAGAGGCGGCACAGGTACTGTGATTACAGACGTGCTGGATAATTGACTTTGAATCTGAGACCGCTACAGTTGCTGGACAATCTATCCACGGTTCAAAATACAGACCACATTTGATTATCCTTTATCCCTCATCCTATACGTTGGTGCAATCATATGCAATTAGACTATGTGGGATATATGGTATTGAATCCATCTAAACATATCACTATTGTATGCAAATATACCACTGAATATATTTCAAATCCATTAACTCTGCTTTGTCACAGACGCCTGCGATCCAATAGCCTCACCCATACAGGGGGGGACACGGATGCAGCCTGCTGTGCTCAGCATTGAGATCTCTCTACAACAGAGATATATATTCAATTGGTCTACACATATGTTTTATATGCTTTTTATGTCATTTTTATGAATTTTACCCTGATGTACACAGGATATAGCTTAAATTAGCGTTTACTGTTTAATAAACAATTTTTAATTCATTTCCACGTATACTCCGATTGTTTGAGTGCCGGTTCTATCTAATTTATAGTCCTTAAAAGGACTTTTGGGTCTCTGACAAGTTTTTGAACCTAAAAAAAAATATTCACTCCCTACACTATCTTTCCCTTCTTCAGCACAGCTCTCCCTGACTAACACTGAGCCGTGCTATATAGAACCTGATGACGCGTTCCGGCCAGCCAATCACTGTAATGCCAATAACCAACATGGCTATGGCATTACAGTGAAGGGCAGTACCTAGCTGTATGTTCATTGGCTGCGTAGCAGCCAACAAACAAGCGGGGAGGAGACTCGAGCATTGCGCTCGAGCACATGTGGTATTCGGCCGAATACCGCCATGTGCCGAACATAGAGATGCTCGAGCCGAACTGGTGTTCGGCCGAGCATGCTCGATCAACACTAATAGCTATAGTTCAGCTGATTAAAACACTGTTTTTCTTTTATTGATCAGAGGCACAATTCCCAATTTATACTTTTTCTTAATATGCAAATTAGACTTTGGGTGCAATGAGGACATCATCATTGCTCTTGTTGCACCCAAACTCTACTCCTTTCTGTTGCCAGCTCTTCCCTCGCTGTTTTGCCACTGCCTGGCCTTATCAATCAAAGCAGCAAGGGAAGGGATGACCATAGAAAGGAATAGAGTTTTGGGGCAACAAGATCAATGGTAATATCCTCATTGCACCAAATGCCTAATTTGCATATTCAGAACAATTATCATAACTCTGGAACATAGACCCAGATCAACAAAGGAAAAACAGCATTTTAATCAGGTGAACCACAGCTCTATGTCTATGCAAACAATTAAATAGCGAAGTCAGTGGTGACAGATTCCCTAGTAACTCCAAACCAGAGGTAGCAATGAAATAGATGTTTTAGCCCATTGCTCTGGGGTAAATATAAGCTGAAATGTATGAAGCTTTTGTAATCCATTTAAAAAGCCAAATTTTGGTGCATTGCATTTTTGCACAAAAGTTTGCAAAGTTTATTTGATTTTACACCTCTTTTGTCTTTTTTGAAAAGTCCACATGGTTAGTTATGTTGCCAAGTGGTATGCTAGATTTATCAACTCTTACTTTTTAAAAAGCATTAAAAAAAAGGGAGCAATCTTTCTCAAGGAAGGGGGTGTTGTAAAAAATGGACAACCATCTATAGACAAATGTGTTATTTGTAAAGATGTGTGAAATTTATGAAACATCAGTTACATATTCTTGCTCACAGTAAGTTGTACATTCCACAAATATCATCTCCTAACACAACAAAGTAGAAAATATAAAAGTAACAATAAATAAAGTCAACTATAAAAGAAAATTAGGAAATGAACTGGTGGCACTGCTATGTTCTTTGTAATTGGTATAAAATTGTATCATTAACTATGTCCTGTAACCTTTTTATATTGATATTATTACATAGATGTCATATCCTCGTTCTACTCATCCGGTGTGCTGTATGTATCAACCCTTGATCTGTTTATATATAAAATACAATAAAAATGTTTTGTAATTTATCATCAAGACCCCAAAGATCTTCAGGTGAGTTCTGTCTTCTTGCTGAGAAACTTTTTGCCCTTTTTTTGCCCCATTGTAATACAGGTAGAATATGGCTTGGCAAGAATCATTTAGCATAAAATAGCTCCAACTGTGCACCTTTTCACCTGCAAATAACCCAGCTGATGTCTTTACTTACTTTTTCTATGTCCCCTTTTACTCCTACACAATGTCTTAGTGAGTTCTATAAGCCTAAATCCCAGCTGGAGGTCCATTACATTGACCTGTCTTTAATTTATGCAAAACTCTTCAGGTTGTTCCATTCATACAGGTGTGATCCTACTCGTATTGAAGCAATTGTACCTGCACAAATCTGTCAAAAATCTCTTTGTATGCATATGACTGGAAATATGCCCTGCAACCTGTCAGAAAGTCCCCGCACCTGTACAGAACGGATAAACTGTTCACCAGCTATTATTCTCAAAGATCAAAGACCTTCAGTGAGAAGAACTGGTAAGAAATGTAGAAAATGATAGACCAAACCGTTTATCAGCTGGAAGTGGACCAGTTCATGTACCTGAAGGAGCCTTTGTTTCACCCAAGCCGTATATGAGCACATTCTTTCAAATTAACAACCCCAGAGGAAGACATTCATTCACTCTCTTTTTATGGTGACATACCAGCAGTATTCGTGTGTTTTTAACCTTGAATAATTTTTTTGATTCTTTAATCTCCAAACACGTTTTATCCTGTCCACAGGTCAGTTTTGTTACAAAGGCCAATTAGTGGTGCTACCTTAGCCTGGAGCAAAAGCCAAGTAATAGTGGGCAAGCCCCATCGAGAGGTGATGAATAGCCTGTAGAACTATAATTTGAAAGGGGGAATCTTTGAAGCCTTTACCTTACATGGGACTCTATTGTCACTGCAGGCTGTTTGATCTTAAAATAATTTACTTAATGATCTCACCATGGGAGCAATTGACCAAGCAATATTAGGTTGTAAGGTCTAATGGACATGGGAAAAGTTTAAATTGCTCCAAGTAAGGTATGTGCATTGATGGGTTTTCTGTGTATTCCCAGCTAAGAACACAAGGAACTGCGGAATGTACATACATTTTTATACCCCACCCCCTTGCTGGCCATTACATTCAATTGTATATGTGTGGGTAGGTGAACTTGGAGAATGAATTATGACATTTTAAAACAAAGCTTTTTATATTACGTAGTTGTCATTGAGGGCAGAAAACAGTTTGAAAACTCTACATCTGCAATCCAAAATAACTAAAAAAGTTTCTTAGGTTCTCAGCATTTCATGTGGATATTAAGGGTTTTCCTGGAAGAAGAGAAGAACGGATACATAATGATCATTAATCACCATGGAGTGCAGGATGCCACCAATGATGTATCCTACAAGAAAGAAAGAGAAAAACAAAATATATTGTGTATTTTACCCACTGTCTTTACTACAGCTGCATATGAGATGTATTACACTATACGAGTCAATGAAGATCAATGATGGATTAGAAACCACCAGAACGTACAAAGATTAATTGATCAGATCTCACAATCTGCAAAAAAAACTATCTATAATGGCCATCATATAACTATAAATATACAGGATAAATAGTTTCCATCAGTCCAGAAAATCACCAACTATTACCAGCCTTAAATATTAAGTTGCAGAATGATGATCCCAGTTCATGTACCATCTCATTATTTGCAATCTATTTAATAACTTTTCTCTATATTTTTATGAAGGGAAAGAAGACCCAGGTTGGCGCATGGCCTATTAACTTAAAAGAAGGACCAAAGAGGCTTGGATTAACCTGACATCTGCTTATCATAGTGCCATACATCTGTCCTGCTGGCTTGACTCTGGAGCCGCCTGTAGGGACCTCACTCTCTCTACTCTGTTACAACACTCTTATAGACCTTCCCTAAGCAGTGATCTGTGGTTCCCTGAACCTAAAAGGTTCAAAGACCCTTCATACCATCCTCTGTTGCAAGGCATGTGTGAAACCTGGTGGTCCCTGTGACTCATTCATTTCTTCTTTTTTTGAAAATGTCCGAATACCGAAATCCTGAAAATTCTGGGACATCAAGCAATATGTATCATTACTATGCGGTTTCATATATATATACATATTTTATTGTCATTTTTCACACATATATATATATGCATGTATATATATATTTTAATTATTTATATTGTATCTACTTGCATACATGTTATATGTTTTTATTTTATTTAAATATGATAATCTGATGTACAGATTAGTATTTTATGTGTTTTTATATATATTTTTATTGTTATTATCTAAAATAAGTATTGCAGCATCATCTATTATATTCATTTAATGTATTTCTTAAATTAAGTCCCAATCAAACAATGTTGCAAAATACCGCATCAAAAACGCATAGAATAGCACCCACTGGCAATTGGAAATCCAGACCGCTTTTTGGGTCCCAGCACCCATGATAAATGGAACATTGAATAAGGAATTGGAACTGGGAATCCAAACCGCTTTTTGTGCCTCTCTAGGCGGTCTATATAAACTCATTCCAAACTTTGGGAGATCAGCTGCCACTGAGGAAGGGGAAGAGGTCCCCGAAACGCGTCTGGCGTAACCAGCTGATATACTCCCATTGGAATTAAGGCCTTCTCCGGATACACAGATGAGAAAAGAATCTGTGAACAACTTATTGCAATAACTGGAGCGCTCCAGTGAAATAACTCCTCCCAGGACCTGCCGAGCATAGCTCTTGCTACTTTGATTGCCGCACATCAGATCTCGCGATATTCTGCCAGAAGTCCCAGACCGGAGACGTCACGGATCACGTGGGACGCAGTATACTCTGCGATACAGACGGCAAAACACACAGCACGCCATAGACCGCATTGCTTCGGCGTTACTTCCAAGTACGGGATCAGTCGCACCATACACGTGAGTGCCTTTGCTTTCCATCCTAGTTGGCTCAAGGTAAGATCCGATATCTTTCTTACCTTAGGAGCACTGCATCACAGTGACTGCAACTTACCGCTATTCAGGAGACAACATATCTGTGCTGAACTTTTTGCCTGAACTGTATAATCATCAGACTTTACGCTTGCATTGCGTTTTTTGTATCTATTTAATTTTATGATTGAAAGGACAAACCATTATACCTAGTCACGTTTGGTCGTTGGCTTATATGAACTTCATACCACAAATTCTCAAATGAACTACCTTATCAGTGCTGCTATTTCAGAATTTAGCGCTTATATCCGTTTTATTGTGTATTTTATTGTATTTTGTCTATGAATTAAATTGTGATCACTTTTATTATATTATTGATTGTATTTATTCCATCACCACACATACAGAGTGCCAGTCCAATTTATTTATTTATTTTTAATACTCGTCTGTAAGGGTGATACAGTTTTTCTGGCCTAGAGCACCTGGTCCTTCTTTGCATATAGAGTGAGCTATTCCTCAAATATTTCTCTTTAAGTCCCTGTGACTTACTCTGGCATCTCCTCCCTCCTTGTGGAACAAGCTGTCTTCCCTTTCCCTCAAATCTTTATTGGGAAACAGATCTGTACCTGATGCTGAGTCCTTTTTTTCAACTTTTAATGACTTCACTCCTACCTTCCTACATTATTCTCATTTCAAAAAGGTTTGTACGTCAGCAAGGAACTTGTTCTCCCTTCAGTGGCCCTTCACTGAGATTGAAGAAACCTTATCTACTACTAATCTAACTAAAGGGTGTATCGCATTCTTACATCATAAATGTACTGTATTGAAACTCATATTGAAACCTTCTTTCTTATTGTCATGGGAGGTTGAGCTGGGCATTACTCTTTCAGAGACCGAGACCAGGGAGGTCCTTAGCTTCTCATGCTTTTTCTACATGTGTCAGACTGCAGGAAGACCACTACAAGCTCCTTACATGGTGGTATAAGTCACTAGAAATATTGCACGTGTATATATTATCACCAACGAATGTGTGTTGGAGGTGCAATACAGATGTTGGCTCCCTATCACACACATGGTGGCACTGCCATAATCCCATACTGGACACAGATGAAGCTATTATCTGCAAGCTAATGGGTTCTGATTTTTCTATCACTCTTGATATGATTGTATTGGCTAAATCTTCCCCTTCCTACACCCCGTCAAAATGCAGCAATATTACCCATTTGCTAGCTACAGCAAAACCTCCTATTCCTCTGCATTGGCTACAAACCTGCCTGCCTTCTGTCCGAAAATGATCCAATAAATCAGATCTGTCGATTTGAGGAACTTATTAGTTGGTCATAGCAATGTCATGCAGATTTTCTTAAGATATGGTTGCTATGGAGAGACAATGCCAGTCTGTTGGATGGTTTACCCAGCTCGCTCTCATCTCTACACACTGATACTTGAGTACTCCCACACCCTTCAAGAAATATTATAATGACTCATGTACCTTTTATTCCTTTACAATCGACACTCTCTCCTGTTCTTCCTTTACCCCCTCTTGTTTTTCTCTAGGGTCCTTTTTGTACGTATTTATTAGACATACCTTCTCTACTAGATTAAGTCTTTCTATTTTTCTTTTTCTTTTGTGCCATAATAAGACTATACTATCTTACTTGTTGATGTTTAATTCTTCCTTGTACATGCTTTGTTACATGAGCTGTATTTTTCTTGGCTGTTAATACTCTGCCTTTATCTTAAAATAAAATAAGAATTAATGGGGAAGAAAAATCACTTGCAGGAAGCCCTTCCTACGAACAATGCTACCGTAGTTCTTGGAAAGAGATATAGATCTAAAGGTGGCCATTGACAGGAAGATAACTCACTGATACTGAGTCAGTAGGACATCTACCAGGTCTTACATTGTCTACACAATGCCAGCTTGAACTCATGGATGTAAAGAGCAGGAAAAAAAATTGCTCAGAATTATTTTTTATAACCAATTAAACAGTATGACCTGCTTCTAATGCTGTCAGTGTCAGAGTTCAATGAATGACTTCCTTTAGTGCAACAAGAGGCAATTAAATGAACAATTGCCCATTCAACAGCAATCACTCTTAACTTTAAACTGGCCATATGACATAAGGATTAGGCAGAATACAGCCCATCATTCACATGTTGAATCATTGGTAAAAACGACCCTACCATCAACAGGTCAGAAAAAAATGGCAGATCAAGGACATCATTTAAATATAAACATGTAAAATTCAGCGCTGTCATCTGTTGGCCTGAATTGTAATATACAAGTAATGACACCTGGAAGCCCAGTACAGGCTCATTACTGACATGGAACGCCTTCCCTGATCTCCACCCAGGGGAAGCATTCCTGCCCGTTAAGAGTGTGCTCCCGGGTTTTCAACTTCTCAGATTTGACCATGGCATCTGAGGGGTAAAATGTCTGTGATCAGCATTATCTCCAATTGCAGACATTAGCTGCGGGTGTTTACTGTATGAAACTAGCTAGCTATTGTGCTCGCTCCACTTTGGAGTGGGCGCCATCTTTAACCCATTAGGGACTCAGCCCTATTTCACCTTAAGGACTTGGCCATTTTTTGCAAATCTGACCAGTGTCACTTTAAGTGCTGATAACTTTAAAACGCTTTGACTTATCCAGGCCATTCTGAGATAGTTTTTTCGTCACATATTGTACTTCATGACACTGGTAAAATTAAGTTTAAAAAAATCATTTTTATTTATAAAAAAAATACCAAATTTACCCAAAAATTTTAAAAAATTGCAAATTTCCAAGTTTCAATTTCTCTACTTCTATAATACATAGTAATACCTCCAAAAATAGTTATTACTTTACATTCCCCATATGTCTACTTCATGTTTTGATCATTTTGGGAATAATATATTTTTTTTTGGGGATGTTACAAGCAAAAAATTTTCTGAAATTTTCAAAAACCCAATTTTTAGGGACCAGTTCAGGTCTGAATTCACTTTGCCAGGCTTACATAATAGAAAACACCCAAAAATGACCCCCTCAAGGTATTCAAAACTGATTTTACAAACTTTGTTAACCCTTTAGGTGTTCCACAAAAATTAATGGAAAATAGAGATACAATTTCAAATTTTAACTTTTTTGGCAGATTTTCCATTTTAATTATTTTTTTCTAGTTACAAAGCAAGGGTTAACAGCCAAACCAAACTCGATATTTATGGCCCTGATTCTGTAGTTTACAGAAACACCCCATATGTGGTCGTAAACCGTTGTACGGGCACACGGCAGGGCTCAGAAGGAAAGGAATGCCATACGGTTTTTGGAGGGCAGGTTTTGCTGGACTGTTTTTTTTTTACACCATGTCCCATTTGAAGCCCCCTTGATGCAGCCCTAGAGTAGAAACTCCATAAAAGTGACCCCATATAAGAAACTACACCCCTCAAGGTATTCAAAACTTATTTTAGAAACGAGGTTAACCCTTTAGGTGTTCCACAAGAATTAATGGAAAATATGGATACAATTTAAAAATTTAACTTTTTTGGCAGATTTTCCATTTTAATAATATTTTTCCACTTACAAAGCAAGGGTTAACAGCCAAACCAAACTCAATATTTATGGCCCTGATTCTGTAGTTTACAGAAACACCCCATATGTGGTCGTAAACCGCTGTACGGGCACACAGCAGGGAGCATAAGGAAAGGAATGCCATACGGTTTTTGGAAGGCAGGTTTTGCTGGACTGTTTTTTTTGACACCATGTCCCATTTAAAGCCCCCCTGATGCACCCCTAGAGTAGAAACTCCATAAAAGTGACCCCATCTAAAAAACTACACCCCTCAAGGTATTTAAAACAGATTTTACAAACGTCGTTAACCCTTTAGGTGTTCCACAAGAGTTATTGGCAAATGGAGATAAAATTTCAGAATTTCTATTTTTTGGCAAATTTTCCATTTTAATAATTTTTTTCCACTTACAAAGCAAGGGTTAACAGCCAAACCAAACTCAATATTTATGGCCCTGATTCTGTAGTTTACAGAATCACCCCATTTGTGGTCGTAAACTGCTGTACGGGCACACGGCAGGGCACAGAAGGAAAGGAATGCCATACGATTTTTGGAAGGCAGATTTTGCTGGACTGTTTTTTTTTTTACACCATGTCCCATTTGAAGCCCCCCGATGCGCCCCTAGAGTAGAAACTCCAAAGAAGTGACCCCATTTTAGAAGCTACAGGATAGGGTGGCAGTATTGTTGGTACTAGTTTAGGGTACATATGATTTTTGGTTGCTCTATATTATACTTTTTGTGAGGCAAGGTAACAAGAAATAGCTGTTTTGGCACCGTTTAAATTTTTTGTTATTTACAACATTCATCTGACAGCTTAGATCATGTGATATTTTTATAAAGCAGGTTGTCATGGATGCGGCGATACCTAATATGTATCCTTTTTTTTATTTATGTAAGTTTTACACAATGATTTCTTTTTTAAACAAAAAAAAAATCATATGTCTGAGAGCCATAATTTTTTTGGGCGATTACCTTGGGTAGGGTATGATTTTTGAGGGATGAGATGACGGTTTTATTGGCACTATTTTGGGGTGCGTGTGACTTTTTGATCGCTTGCTATTACACCTTTTGTCATGTAAGGTGACAAAAAATTGTTTTTTTTACACCGTTTTTATTTTTATCTTTTTACGGTTTTCACCTGAGGGGTTAGGTCATGTGATATTTTTATAGAGCAAGTTATAACAGACGCTGCGATACCTAATATGTATACTTTTTTTTATTTATGTAAGTTTTACACAATGAATTCATTTTAGAACAAAAAAAAATCATGTTTTAGTGTTTCCATTGTCTGAGAGCCATCATTTTTTCAGTTTTTGGGCGATTACCTTGGGTAGGGTATGATTTCTGCGGGATTAGATGACAGTTTTATTGGCACTATTTTGGGGTGCGTGTGACTTTTTGATCGCTTGCTATTACACTTTTTGTGATGTAAGGTGACAAAAAATGGTTTATTTAGCACAGTTTTTATTTAAAATTTTTTACGGTGTTCATCTGAGGTGTTAGGTCATGTGATATTTTTATAGAGCCGGTCGATACGGACGCGGCGATATCTAATATGTGTACTTTTTTTTATTTATGTAATTTTTACACAATAACAGCTTCTTTAAAACAAAAAAAATGATGTTTTAGTGTCTCCATATACTGAGCCATAGTTTTTTTATTTTTTGGGCGATTGTCTCAGGTAGGGCTCATTTTTTGCGGGATGAGGTGACGGTTAGATTGGTTCTATTTTGGTGGGCAAACGCCTTTTTGATCGCTTACTGTTGTACTTTTTGTGATGTAAGGTGACAAAAAAATGGTTTATTTAGCACAGTTTTTATTTTTTTATTTTTTATGGTGTTCATCTGAGGGGTTAGGTCATGTGATATGTTTATACGGTACGGACGCGGCGATACCTAATATGTCTACTTCCCCCCCCCCCCCTATTTTTTACCAATTTTTTACCAATTTTTTTTTACTTTATTTGGGGAAAATTACGTTTTTGTTTATTTTTACTTGAAACTTTTAATTTTTTGGGGGGGGACTTTATTTTTTCAACTTTTTTTTTACTCTATTTTTTGTCCCACTTTGGGACTTCAACTTTTGGGGGTCTAATCCCTTTTACAATGCATTCCAATACTTCTGTATTGGAATGCATTGGCTGTATGAGTAATACTGTGTGTATTACACATACAGCTTCCGGCCTGTGAGATCCAGGTGGCTGGATCTCACAGGCTCGTCACCGGAAGGCAGCGCAGATGCCTAAGGAAGGCATCGCGCTGCCTTCCATGCCATCGGGTCCCCCCTACAGCCGCATGGGGACCCGATGGCACCGCCACCCACCGGATAAGGTAAAACCGCAAACCGCAGGTCTGAATTGTCACATGACCCCCCCCCCCTGGCGTTGTGACAGGATGCCCGCTGAATGATTTCAGCGGACATCCTGTTCCGATTAACCTTCGCCGCAATGTAATTTTAAACTTAGGACATACCGGTATGCCCTGGGTCCTTAAGGACAAAACAAGGCAAACATGGTGTACCGGTACGTCCTAATGTAGTGTCCCACTATGTAAAGGTGGGCACTACTCAAGGGTCAATTGGGTCATGTTGTTCTCCACCTCCTGTGGAACATGGTCATGGTATTCTGTATTGCATTATAATGTGTATTTTCATGTTATTTCCTGTGTACCAGGCCTGTTAGGGGTGTAGTTTCTCCTCCCAAGCTGTAGAGGGAGCTAGGGAACCCCCTAGTATATATAGACAGGTCCAGTCCAGTAAAGAGGTGTGTGGTGAGAAGCCGAGTGACTTCAGCCAGAGTGTAGCTGAGGTCCAGCTTCTAACATGCAGCTAGATAGCCCAGGTTCCTAACCTGCTTCCAGGAGAAGAAGTTTCCTCCTGAAGTTATCCTGCATCAAGCAAAGTACAGAGCAGTGCTAATTGTATCCAGCCAAGTAGAAAGCTGAAAGGCAGAAGTTTATTTACAGCAAGAGGATTTATACCAGAGGAAAGTTTCCCTACCCAAGTATAAAGCCAGCTATTAGGCATTCGGGCCTTGGAGAAAGTCAGAAAGGATTCTGCAGAAAGTACAGCCTGATCTGTGAGTTTATTCCCTCTGAGTTATCTTGCTAGGATTCTACCTGCCATTTATGTAAAGCCTGCCTGTTACCAAATCTACTTCATATGGAACTGTCTGAAACTTGTATATAGTTGAACTGTTCAGTGAAGAGGAATTCTAGTTCACTACAATCGTGTGTACCTCCATTATTCCTCCTAACAAATCGGTGTGCCACCGTTACCGGTACTGGCGTCACGAACTGTAAGGCATCTTGCCACAGGCACCCTAAACCTTCAACACCCAGGGCACCTCACCAATCACCCGGCCTGGTCCCTATATCTAGAGAGTTCCCCAGAGGACCTACGTGCCAGCCTCTTCATCACTGCTGTACGCCTGCCCAGGGTATACTACAAACTGTGAGTACTAAGAGCAACCCTTGGTCTGCCTATTAACCCGTGACCTCACATTTGCTCACCCTGAAGGACTGGCGTACTGCACTAAGTCCTTAAGGGGTTAAAGACCTAACATCCGCCGTACATGTACAGTGGATGTCGCAAAGATTACTGTCATCATCAATTCAGTAAAGACAGACTTTATTTATTGTAACCAACAGGCCTAGTTATTGCCACCACTGTCCTCCGGCCCCTACATCTGCCCTTTCTGACACACACCTGGCCAAACATCAACTATTGGAGGCACCCAATCAGGCAGCAGCCCCAGAAAGTCAGGGAGTGCCCTGAAGAAAGAAAGGGTGTGCCCTCCATTTGCTGTGCATGGTCCGGGGAGAGCCAAGGTGAAGATTACCACCGTGAACTGTGAGTCCTACTACCACCATCATAGCCACTACCACTCCTCCCATCCTCACCTTCCCTGTACATACTTTGCTCCATATCCGCTGTTAGTCTACCAATTAAGCTCACTCTCTGTAACTATACAGTGTCAATTATAATTACGTTAGGCAGTACATAAGTAATTCAATTTTTTTCTCATTCACATTTCAAATAATACCTTCTGTGTACAATAGTTGCAATCGTACCTAATACTACTTTTATTGTTTTTGCTGAATTTTCTCATTTCCTCCATTCATTTGGAGATGAAGTAAGAAATCAGACAAGAATGGATCCCATGAAATAGCCACATTATACCTAGATTGTTGCTCCTCTGAAAATGATGTAATAATGGCAACCATACAAGAGTCCTGCAGTGCTGGTGATGAAGACTCGCAAAGATTATCCCACAAAAGAAAAGGCTGTAGAAGAAATTCAAAAGAATTTTCAACTAGGTCTGTAAAAATATTATCAAAAGTCTATAACGATGTATGAAAAGGGAGGAGATGAGCCCCTTGATGGGAGCAGTGGTATAGCACAGCTTCGCTTCTAATAAACGTCTCAGTTTTGAGAAGAACATTCAGCCAGTGCCAGAATCGAGCAGTAATCCTGTCATTACATCTTTTCTATATTTTACAATATTATAATATCTACTGTAAATTGGAAGATATCCAAAATTATAAGTACATACTGTGAATTGACTGAAATGCATTATAAATACTCATTTACAGCCAAAACAATAACTTTATAGTCATGAATATTATTAATAGTGAACTGCAAACAAAAAATACTGTGAATGAGGCAATAAATCAGCTTTTGCTATAGCGCTATATACTGTAAACATCTAGGGCGTAATCATAGAGGTGGCAGTCACACCTAGGCCCTAGGACCTTAGAGGGTCAATGGCCACATAATAGAATATCAGTGCTCATCTCTGTAGTGTGACATTACCGTATGCATTCTCTTTCTATTATTATGCTGTGGTCATTGGCATTGCTGTGTTTGTGTTTTATGTTAGAAGTTCTGTTAGTTTTTTTTTTGTTTGTTTTTTCATTTATACCTGCTATGTGACATCATTATACAACAAGAAAATTTAGACTAGCACATCCAAAGTCACAGGTGCACATCCATAAAGCTAGCATGCAGACAGTAAACAAAAACGTATGGCATCACAGTTATTATCACTATATTGAGGCGTTACTATTTGTATTATCACTTTATTGTGTCATTACTATTTTTATTATCAACATATTGTGACATAATTGTTTCTGTCATGACTCTATTGTGGCATTACTAGTTTCATTATCGCTACATTATGGCATTAGTATTTTTATTATCACTAAATTGTGCCACGATTATTTTTTATCATTCATGTACTGTGATATGACTGCATTTATTTTAACATTTACTGTGACTTTACTATGCTCATTATGCCCCTGATATATTTGTATATAGTTATTAGATCTCCCCTCAGTCGTCTTTTTTCTAAAGTGAATAATCCTAATTTCGATAATCTTTCAGGGTACTCTAGTCCACCCATTCCAGTTATTACTTTAGTTGCCCTCCTCTGGACCCTCTCCAGGTCTGCTATGTCTGCCTTGTTCAGAGGAGCCTGAAACTGTATCCCATGTGTGGTCTGACTAGTGATTTGTAAAGTGGCAGGACTATGTTCTCATGTTTCTACAGCTTGGTTACCTGAAAGTATATATTTCCTTAAAACATGCACTAAAATACATAATTGTGCTGTGTTAATAGTTAATAATTGAATTTACTCGAGTAACCTTTTTAACTTTTAGTGGGCATAACATCTATCATGGTTACTCATAATTACACTATGCCAGTGTCGGACTGGGGGCCCAATGTAAAGCTAGATTCAAATATTACCTGCTCACACAGTGGCAGAAACAAGACACTACACAATGAAGCAGATCACTATGGAAGAGGATACTGTCTGGCATACCTCTGTACCCAGAAGTCATCTCAGCCTACTGATGCTTCTATAATAATAAACTGAATGATCTGTTAATCTACCCAATTTTTAATACTAACAAAGGCTGTTTGAGGTGCCGTATGCTACCGAGCTACACGTAGGTTGTTCAGTCTACTGTGTCATGTGCTACTTGTGCAGGAGGTGGGGGACTAGGGACCCACCTTGCTCAGGGGCCCACCGGGAGATTCACTTGTTCCCCTGTGGACCAGTCCGAGCCTGCACTACACCATCTATTTGTGGGGATGCTTTCTTATTTATAAAAGAATAAGGGTCTGGCAAAGCCTCACAGCTTTACAGAGGATATTAATCAATTTTTACCTTCTAGCCAGTATGTAGCATGTGCAGTTAAAGGATAGTCATAGAAAACAAGAGATGAAACTGTTGCTCAGTTTTCAACATTCATCAGAACAGATTAGGGTTTCAGTCCATGTAGATTCGACAACAGTAAGGCATACATCTTTCTATCAAATGCTAGCAGAATACTCAGTTGTGCAAATTTCTTTTGCTTACAATTAGCTTAGAATAAAGGAGGTTGAAGACATTCTACCATCCCTCAGTTCTGCTGATCTCATTTCTAGCATTCTAAACATTTAATGAATTCTTCGTAATTGTCCATAAAATTTAAAAGGACATTTTCAATTTTTTTTGTGGTGCCGCTAAATGGACATACGGTTGCTGACAGCACATGGTGTGCTGTCGACATCTTTTGTGGCACTATTGAAGTAAATGAGTCCGCATCCGATCCACATGTTGTTCGTGGGCATGAGCCTTAGTCTATGTTTAAGGTCTTTTGATTAAACACTTTAAAAAATTATCCTTGACAATAGTGCAACAGTGAATAATATTTGCTGTTTTATTATAATAAGCAGTTTCTTGAAAATAATATATTATTTGGAGTAAAGATAACTTTTAAGTCTACAGTCTGGCTCACCTTAAATAAATCATGAATTTGCAGCCATTTTACGCAATGGGTGTGGAACCACTGTGTCAACCGAACAGATTTGACTTAGGGCTACTTCCAATGGCATTATCCTGGCAATCCCCTTTTCCCCAATACAGGGATCTGAACTTTGCCTAATGGAGCAGTCTTAAGCAAAAAACGTAGTCAGGAAAAGGCCAAGGTTAAGGCAAGCAGAGTACGCGTAATCCGATAAACAGTCCAAGGTTAGTTCTAGCAGCACAGTGCGGAGATCAGGCAGAGGTCAAGTCAGGCAGTGAAGATTCAGATCCAGAAAACAGGCAGAAGTTAGAACATGGGCAGACAAATGTATAACAGTGCAACTTTGCAGTACACTTGCGAACTGGAACTAGAACCTATTATTGAGACACCCTAGGATACTTAAAGGCTATGGACACCTTTGTGCACTAAAAATCAATAACTCCATATCGTAATGCAGCACATAATAAAATTGCACTTGTTTGTTTACTGGTATCAGCTTTGCTTCACATGCCCTCAGAAATGCTCTGGTATGAGTTTTGCTCAGTGCTGTCATCTCCTGTGAGAATCTGTGGGCGTTCCTGTGGATTTCTCATGCACCAGCACAAGCTCTGCTTCCCCGCCCCCACATCCTGTTACACAGCACAGCCCCGCCCCCACATCCTGTTACACAGCACAGCCCCACCCCCACATCCTGTTACACAGCACAGCTCTGCTGCCCCGCCCCCACATCCTGTTACACAGCACAGCTAGCAGCCACTTACATATAGGCTGCTGGAACTTGTAAGATTTAATTCCAATGCACAACATGGTGAGTCTTACAGTATGCTACAGCGTGCAATCAGCAGATCTATTTCTCACTTTCCATTCTGTAGAAAGTCCATTATTTGTAGACACAATAGATATTTCTGCTGATAACGTTAGTGCAGTGATCTACAGTCAGAACCATGGCGTTATAAGCAGGATATAGATCTCATTACTGACAGCTCTCACTACCTGGACTCTGTTCTGAATACAGTATTGTGTGCAGTCCGCACAGTGAGCGGTCACTTTTCCCACACAGATTAGTACAGTGTGACGACACACAATGCTATGTACACATAGAAGTACAGGGGGGAGTGAGGGAGATTTATCAAAACTGGTGCAAAGGAAAACAGGCTTAGTCACCCATAGCAACCAATGAAGCTGTGAAAAATGAAAGGTGAAATCTGATTGGTTGCTATGGGCAACTAAGCCAGTTCTACTTTACACCAGTTTGATAAATGACATATATATGTAAATAAAAAAATGACAGCACTCTCAAACACTTTATTCACCACTGTAGTCTCACTGTTTTCAGCTCATTCACAGATTCTCTTTTCAACCTGTGAGCTAAAACATTGCGACTAGTGTTGAGTGAACTTGTGTTTCAAGTTCGGCGTACAAGGTTCAGGTTATAACCCAGTTATGGATTCCGCTACCACCGACCATAAGGGTCTATTCACGCATCCGCAACTGTTTTGCGGTCCGCAACTTGCGGATCCACCAAACATGGACACCGGCCATATGTGTTCCGCATTTTGAGGACCGCACATGGCCGGCACTATGATAGAAAGGCCTATTCTTGTCCGTGGCTGCGGACAAGAATAGGACATGCTCTATTTTTTTTGCGGGGCCACGGAACGGAAGTGCGGATGCACACAGAACATTGTGGTGCTGTCCGCATCTTTTGAGGCCCATTGAAAATGAATAGGTCCACACCCCTTCCGCAAAATTGCGGAACTGATGCGGACCTGTTATGCGGACGTGTGAATGGACCCTTAGTTATGGTCCGTGGTAGCAGAATACATAATGGAATTCCTACATGATCCGAACCTGAACCTTGTACGCCAAACTTGAAACACAAGTTCACTCATCCCTAGTTGGGACCACAGGGGTGAATAAATAGTTTTTCTTTTCACTCATTTTTTGTGAGAGTGCTGCCATTTTTTTTAAAATCTTTTATATTGTCTTGGATTTGTTGCCGAATCCATTGGCCTGCACCTCCATATTGATATTTGGCCTGATGTGCTGTCATTGTTATATATTAGGGTTATTCCTGCAGTATATAAATCTTTTGCTAGAACATTGTGTGTGTGTGTGTGTGTGTATATATTACTCTTTTTGTGAGGCAGGGTAACCAAAAAATGGCTGTGCTGGCACAGTTTTTATTTTTTGTTTTTTACAATGTTCACTTGACATAGAAAATGTGATATTTTTATAGAGCAGGTCGTAATGATGAGGTTATACCTAATATGTCTATTTTTTATGTTATTTTGGATTTACACAATAAAAACATTTTTGAAAAATATAATGTTTTTGTGTTTCTATTTTCTGAAAGCTGTATTTTTGTACTTTTTGGGCGATTGTCTTAGGTAAGATCCCATTTTTTGCTGGATGAGATGATGGTCTGATTGGTACCATTTTGGGGCACATATGACTTTTTGATCGCTTGGCATTACATTTTTTGTTATGTAAAGTGATACATATTTTATTTTTTTACTGCGTCCACCAGACGGGTTGGATCACATGCTATTTTAATACAGCACATTGTTATGTGGACACAGTGATGTATGTTACGGACATAGTGTGTGCATTTTTTTAATTTTATTTTACACAGTAAAAACATTTTTGAAACAAAAAAATCATGTTTTAGTGGCTCTATTTTCTGAAAGCCATATTTTTTTTTATTTTTTGGATGATTGTCTTATGTAGGGGCTAATTTTTTGTGGGATAAGATGATGGTTTGATTGGTACTATTTTGGAGTACATATGACTCTTGTGATCACTTTTTATACCATTTTGTGGAAAGTGCAGTGAGCAAAAATTGCAATTCCATCATAGTTTTTCTTTTATTTATTTTTTTATGGCGTTCATCGTGCTGTAAAAGTACGCGTGATCCTTTTATAGATCAGGTCATTACGGATGCAGCGATACCAAATGTGTTTTTAGCGTTTTTTTTTTTTGTTTTGTTTTTTAACCAATTATATGTGCGGATATAGGAAGAAGTTAGATTCTTTTAACTTTTATTTTTTTAACTTTTTTTAACTTTTTTGTTTCTATTCTGAAGGGGAGGGGGTGACAGCTTATATGGAGGTGAGCCATCCAACACGGCGGGGGAAGGGGGGAGGGGGGGAGAGGGACGGCATCGGGCTGTTGCCACAGCAGAGCAGCGACCCGATGGTTAGCCCTTTCCATACAGCGGTTCCCAGCTAACAGCAGAGGTCGCGCTACATTTTTTCCAGAAGAGTAAAAATACTCCTCTTAACAATTTTGAGGAGTATTTTTAGCCGAGGAGGAGTAGTACAAATTTTGTGGTAATTCATATACAGTACAGACCAAAAGTTTGGACACACCTTCTCATTCAAAGAGTTTTCTTTATTTTCATGACTATGAAGGCATCAAAACTATGAATTAACACATGTGGAATTATATACATAACAAACAAGTGTGAAACAACTGAAAGTATGTCATATTCTAGGTTCTTCAAAGTAGCCACTTTGAAGCTCATCAAGAGAATGCCAAGAGTGTGCAAAGCAGTAATCAAAGCAAAAGGTGGCTACTTTGAAGAACCTAGAATATGACATATTTTCAGTTGTTTCACACTTCTTTGTTATGTATATAATTCTACATGTGTTAATTCATAGTTTTGATGCCTTCAGTGTGAATCAACAATTTTCATAGTCATGAAAATAAAGAAAACTTTTTGAATGAGAAGGTGTGTCCAAACTTTTGGTCTGTACTGTATATAATGCATAACGTTATGAGGCTGATATTTCTGCAGGGAACCATTGCTAATCTCCCATGCAGAAATAAATGTAGACAATTTAACATTTATCCAACATCATACACTAGACATAAGACCACTGCTGCCATACACAGCGCCCACATGACGCTGCCATACACAGTGCCCACCTGACGCTGCCATACACAGCGCCCACCTGACACTACTATATACACATCACATACACAGCTCTACCACATGCCCATCACACAGATAGTTTACTATATACACATTGCACACACAGCTCTACTACATGTCCATTACACAGATAGAACTACTATATGCACATTACACACAGAACACTGTACAATGCACTGGTTACACAGATATAGCCCTTCTTTATACACACCTTCCATACATAAAGTGCCTCTGCATTCTCCACCAGCACAGTCCTACACAGCGCCTATTTCCCCTAACTCCTCCCACACACATGGCTAATCACATGACTGTGACATCACCACAGGTCCTGTAACCACAATGTAGTCTGGAGGACTGGAGCTGCTCCTGGTGAGAGAGAGATGTCCGAGAGGGGTGGGGCTTCATGTGTGCCTGACCTGACAGCTTCTGATACAGCGCTCCTGACTGGAAGGGGGGGTTAGGAGGAGGGAGAGGGAGACAGTGTGCGCTCCAGTGTGCACAGGAGGAGTTACAGAAAACCCAGCAGATGACAGATTCTCTGTTAACTCACTGAGAGCAGCCTGCTGTGCATAGGAAGCACAGCAGGCTGAAGAACAAAAATGAAAAAAGATAGATAAATAGAACCAATTGGAGAAATGATTTTCTCCACAAAATAAATTAATTAGTGTAAAAAAATGTTTTTATTACAAAGGTGTCCATATCCTTTAAGTACCTCAAGATGGCCAGCCATTGTCTGGTGTGGTTTAGGGTGCACGGGCTGGCCTTTGAAGAGCTTGCATACCCTATAAGCAAAGAAGGAGCGGCTTTGCCAGCAAGAAGCAGGATTTAGCCTGCGTGGAGAGGCAGAGCAACTTCAGTGGCAGTGTTCGGACATTTCACAGGTTTTACACAATTCTTTGTCAAAATCTATTTGTGTTGAATTGATTTAAAAATCTGCAATATTTCAACAATATAAAGGGCAATGCTGCAGTTTTTAAAATCCATGGCATGCCCTGAAATCTGCATGAATCTCCACCAAGATCTATAGTTCTGCCACATCTGAGCTCCCCATCTACAAAATCTTATAGCTTTTCTCGTAAGTAAACACTTATGTAGTGTTAACAATGATTGTATTGACTTATTGAATAGTCACCCCAGACACACCTTCACTATTACAGCGTTAATGAAGAATTTCAATATGAAACTGCAAAGTACAGACCAACAGCTTATAAATTAAAGCTAAGTTCATACACATTGGACAACAGACTGCAGTATAAATACAATTAAATACAGAAAATTCATAAATTTACAGACATTCTCTAAAAATAGGCAGCTCTTATGGTCAATTACATGAAAAATTCATGCGTTCATGATTGTTTTTAAGCTAAATGAAGTGTTGCAGGTTATTGTGATTGACATTTAAAGTGTAACTGCCATTTCACTACCAAAAATGAAATTCCTAAACATATGTGATGCTGAAGGGAAGATATTCATGAAGCTGCATTTTTCAGCTAATTTTACCTTTCTGATGTCTGTATTCAGCCCTTACCAACCATATTTCTCTGTGCCTTTATTTCAGCAACTTCCTAAGATAGCCTCTGCTGCTTTTCCTGTGATGATCTTTGCCCTTCCTTGAGGCCATCCTGTATTTCCCTCACTTCCCATAAGCCCTTGCTCTCCTCACATGAATTAGCAGGACCAATCAGAACGCAGATAACTTCCCACAGTACCCAGAGCAGTGTGTATCCTCACATACAGCTAACCAGAGACAAACCCTGCAATTACATTAAATTAGTAAGCATTGCATTTAACCTCTTAATAGCCAGCTGTCCCTCATTCTCTTCCAGACTAACAGGTATCTCTATTTTGGTACCAGCTAGAAATATGGGCTTTATATTTTCTGACATTCCAATCTTCCAGACAATACCAGAATGACATAAATCAGTTCAGTACAGGGGAAGATATCAAGATGCGGTGAATGAAGCTGAAAGTAAAAGCAGATTTTACCAACGATTATTCCTGACTTTATTTCTAACAGTGATTTCTCCTCTGTTGCTTGTACTAGAGCTGTCATTCTGGTCTTGTATGAAAGCCTGGACTGTCAGCTTTCAAACAAGAATAGCATATTTCTAGCTTCTACCATTGAGAATATATCACCATCTAAAGCAGCCCTCCCCCTCCACTTTCTGCCTCAGCCCATCTCCAGGCTATCAGGGCTGAGCTCCTCCTCCCAGAGCTCCTCCGTCTCTTGTTATAATACTGAGAAGACAGACTGCACATGGCAACGCTGTGAGATGAGAGCTGCTGAATAGGAAAGTAGCATGCATTTGTGGGAGTTATTAGCAGGTAAAACTGAAAATGATTAAATTTTAAATCACAAAAGCATTTATAAAGCAGTGTGTACTATACCATTAGGGAATAAAAAATGAAACGGCAGTTACACTTAAATGCTATTAATGTACTTATATAAGGATTTAGACCTATAGACATATTACATTTTACTACAGTATCTATTATTCATTCTTTTTTTTTTTTTTTTTGCTGTCCAGATGAAATCAAAAAGGGAAATTGGCAACCCTGGCATGAGCTCATGACAACTATTTGGACTTTAGTTGAATCAAAGTACAGTTGATCAGCTGTGGTTTCACCCTCTGCATTGCAAATGGGGAAATCCTGTTTAAAAAAATTTGTAGTAAATCCACAGCAAAACGCATGAAACCATACTATTTATTCAAATCAATTTCTTATAGATTACAATTAAATCTGACCAGAATGTGTAAAATGATCATCAAGTAGGAAATAGTTGATTCCAAAGTTTTCTCACAGCAGTCCCTTAAAGTAGCTCAAAGTTGTCCCATAGCATCTGAACAGCTTGACGGAACTTGAAGATCACATATATTCAAGTTATACCTCTTTGAGAAGACCACCCAAAAATGGAAAATGGTCTTTAAAGGCCTCTGTACACAGGTCGACTGAGCAGGCAATTATCAGGAACAAACTATTTGTTCCTGATAATTGCCTGATGTTAAAGGGGTTGTCTCACTTCAGCAAATGGCATTTATCATGTAGACAATTTGGCCTGAGGCACACAATTGTATCCATTTTGTGGTCCACAAATTGCAGATCCGCAAAACATGGATACCGGCTGTGTGTGTTATGCAATTTCCCATTCCGCACATCCTGCCATATATTAAAAGTGCCTTTTCTTGTCTGCAGAACAGAAAAGAATAGGACATGTTCTATTTTTTTTGTCGGATGTTGGAACTAACCTACAGATGTGGACATTTTGTGGCCCCATTGAAATGAATGTGTCGATATCCGATCCACAAACTGCAGATTGGATGCGGACCAAAAATACGGTGATGTGCATGAGGCCTTAATGTAAGGCACTTACTAATGTATTGTGATTGTCCATACTGCCTCCTTTCCTAGTTTGATTCATTTTTCCATAACATTATACTCTGCTCATTTCCAGGGGTTGCGGACACCGCCGCAGTGCATGATTCGAGGTGGCCGTGAAAGGAGATGCTGCCCATGTCTGTCTATGCACACTCCCATGGTTCCGGCCATTAGAATGGCCGGTGTCTTTTCCTAAAGTATGCAAGCTCGGCCTCCACTTCTGGATTGCAAGGTGGTCATAACTAGAGAAGAGCGAAGTTTTGAAAAATTTGATTAGGCAACTTTGCTGAAGTTTGCCAAGAAATTTGATTTGTTATGAATTAATTTGTCACAGATTGCCATAAATCAGGTATACCCAGGCCACTCTGCCCTAGGGTATGGACACACAGGCATCTATATTGCAGTGAAGAACCATGTTGCCAATTAGCCCGCAGCTGCCTTTCATTCAATAATGAAGACCGAAGACTGTATAGTCCTTCTTCACTGTAAATGGCCGCTGCACCTTTAAACAGGGGCTTTTGCTGGTATGGGGTTTGCTGTTCTGGCCTGCAATCTCCTGCAGAAGATTAATCAGCTCTGGCATACCCAATTCTCCAACCCCAGTGCTCTCCTGCCATACAGGTGGGAGCCCTTCTTCTGCCATCTGCTTTTCCTGCTTTTCCACATCATTTAATATCAATGAGAATATGTCATCAGGAACATCCAGCTCCTGCTCTCTCTGCAGCTTTCTGACTTTTCTAGGACATGGAGACTTTGAAGGATGATTTGGAAGCCAGCAAAAGATGAGGATGGTTATCATTAAGACCTGGATCCCCCTAAGGGGTGCAGACTGGATGGTATTGGGTGACACACTGGCAGTGGAATAATAAAGACTTTCATCTTATTGGTATTTAATTACATATCTTAGTTTATGGCTGATGTAGAAATAGGTAAATGTAGGAACAAATAAATAAAACTGACACAGAGTAAGTCTCCCTGCCCTCTCCCTGCACTCTCCCTTCTCCAATATTCTTCTAATAATCAATTTCAGCAACTCCGTCCCTATCGCATGCGCACTTGTCACTTCTCTCCCTATGCCCAGCTCACAGGACAATGGCGGAGACTGTGCAGGATAAGGGTTTTATAGGGCTGCGACATCACAATGGGATGACTATCTGCAGATTGGCTGGCTGCATGGCATTAAGATTATTATCTTGTGTTCCTAGGCTTGTCTCTTCTACACTTAGTTTAGCTTTGTAACACGTGCAGACACCATTTTAGAAAAACCTGAATCATTACGACGAAGTGCAAGGAAATTCAGATTTGTTTCAAATTGAAATTTTCCAAAATTTTGGAGGACTGAATTCCACTTTGAATGCTTCTCTTCACTCAACACTAGTCATAACTCCTTGAAACAAGCAGTTCATAGTGTGATGGAAAAATGAATCAAGTCAGCAAAGGAGGCAATATGGACAATCACAATACATTAGTTAGTGCCTTGTATTAAGTCTGTCTACATTATAAATGGCATTTGCTGAAGTGAGACATCCTCTTTAAGTGGGGATGAGAGCTGCATTTACATGCTGCAATCATCTACTCTTGTCCCCAGACAAAATTAATGTTTCTCAGCAGCAGGTTGCTGTTTACATGGATATTCTGCTGCCCAGAAATGTTGACGTTGGATGTTGAATCAACGATGCCTTCACCCAATGGACAAGCTCATTCATCAGGTGATTGGTGCCTCATTGACACTGTGCAATTATCAGGAATGAGCATGGCTAGGAACGCTCCTTGCCAATAATTGTCCCAATCGTTGGCCCTTGTAAAGGGGCCCTTTGAGAGGTTGGCCAGTATAGTATGTGTAAGGTACAGAAAAATAAAGAATCTGTCACTGAAAATCTAATCTAGGTACGGTTAATGGATGGTCTTCTCAAAGATTGCGGTTTGGAGAGGTTTCACTGTCTATAAGAGGTTTCACAAGTCTGACTTTTATTCCTCTGTCCTCTAAATTATCACTTTCCACTAAAACTAGAGCTGCTTTTTCTAAGTAGGATATTGTATGATTGTAGAAATGCGACCCATACCATACCTGTGGGTTTTTAAGCAATACTCTCTAACCTATCAACGTCACTTCATGTAAATGAACACACAACTTTTAAGTTATAATAGAAATAAGTTTCTTTCCATGTTCCTGCTTTTTAGAGAATGCTGGCAGGCAAATATTGTGCATGAGGTAATTACAGTGTGAAATTAGAAATGTGTGTACTTCGTGTGCTTCAATTTCTATGGAAAATACAGCATGTTTTTGAACCTCCTTCATGCGACCTCATAAGAATGAACTATATCAGCAAATCAGCATGAAGTCAATTATGGGAAATGAGTACCACCTTCTGCACAATGTATCCACAGGGGTCAGGAGTCATGTTCAGCACTGAGTAGTAATAATTATGTCTTCATAGATGGACGTCCACTTTTTTCTTTGACACAATAATATAAGCAAATCAGTGTGATATCAATTAATCAGAAATTAGCACCAACTTCCTTATAATGTGTCCATGGGTTTCACAAAATGTTCATAATATATCCATGGGATTCTAGATGACTGCATCTAAAGTACATATGTGGACAGTAGGTTTGTTTTAACTACACAATAGAATATAAGTAAATATAATTGTATTATTTCACAATAAATGAAAAAGAAGTAAATATAATAGCACAATAGAGAATTCACAATGAGTAAATAATCATTGCTAATGCCATTCTTTTTGTCTGTATCCCACACAATCCTTTCACATTATTATCAGGATTTTATTCTTCTTTAACAACTATTTATTTACTGATATTTTCCATGAATCATATGGGGAGTAAATTAGTAGTTTTATGTTCACAAATACAATTGTATGTGTCAAATTGTAACAAGAACTAAAAAAAAAATCGGTTTTGGTGGGCCATTGTAAATGAGAAAAGCTGTTCATACTCATTTCTAACAAATCCCAGCGTAGTAAGATGATTTATATGGACCTGTAAAGGACACTTGTTTCATTCTTTCAAAATAATTAGAATTGATAATGGTCAAGCACAGGTTAATATTTATGTGCTTTTAATCATAATAATGTTCTAATATAATTCTATCATTCAAACCTCCAGCTTCTCAGGAAAAAAAAATGAAATATAAGAGTAAAAAATCAAGCAGCAGTTTATTATGTGAAATATTGCACAAGTGGATAGCTGATTAATAAAAGAATAAAGTGTTAGTCTCATATAGGCATCCCCCATATGTCGTATTAGCGCTTATGGACATCATCAGCAAGAGCAACAATCTCCGTGCCCACTAGGAACCAGAGCGGAGAGTCGCACATAAAGAGCAGCTCACACTTCCAGCCAATCCATTTATTACATAGCTAGCCATTCATTTTAATTGCTGGCATGTGATACTACATTTCTTCATCTGATCACCAAAACTATTAACGAATTGCTGGTCCAGTTTTAACTCATAAAGCTGTTGTCTTCATGAAACACCCCCTTTCAGAGACAGGTTTGTGCTACCTCTTCAACTCTGCTGCCCTAAGCTCAGATTTTTTTTTTAAGTGGAATGTGTCATTAGAAACTGACGTATTGTTAAAATTTTGTTTTTTATGTTAAATATATTTTCAATAAATTTTTGGTCATATTTTTATATTTTAGATGTCGTTATCTGGATAAAAAATTTATTGAAAAATTTCAGTTGGCCACTGAGTCGTATATTAGACTGATGCTTCCTGTTCTGTAGACATCACTTTTCCTCTCATTATCATGGCAGATATCTAAAATCTACCATCAGAAAATGGAAACAGATTGAAAAACGTGTCTGGATTTAATTATTTAAAAAAATTATCAGTGATGTATTCCCTTTAAAGAGGTTGTATAGTGGATTAAGGCTACATTCACACAAACGTATTTTGTTTCTGTGTCCGTTCTATTAGTTTTTTTGCCGATAGGATGCAGACCCATTCATTTCAACGGGTCCGCAAAAAATGCAGACAAATGCTATTGTAGTGTCCTGGAGCATGAAGTACTTTGACATTTGGACATTTGTGGACATTTGCCTATATCCCCCTATGCAAAGCTAAAACTTCTTACTTTATTTCTCTTGAAAGGGTTAACTTATACCTTTTATTTTTGTGTTACTGCATTTTATATATATATGCTGTGATATATATCCTGCTCATTATCACTGTATTTACATGGCTCTGTGGAAAGGATTAATAATTAATACTGAGAGACTGTTAGAGCTTTGATTGAGAACCTGGTAATTTTCCATAGCTGCCATAGGGTTTAAAAAATACCATGTTTTGGAGGGAAAAAACTCAGACTTGTTTACCACCATGTTTTGGAGGGAAAAGCCCAGACTTGTTTACCCCTCTGTTTTGGAGGGAAAACTACAGAATTGTTTACCACTAGTGATGGACGAACATCAGCCGGGACGCGATCAAATGTTCGCGAACCGCAAGTTCGCGGCGAGCCCCATTGGCTTTAATGGCAGGCGAACCTGAAAAACCTTCAGCTCATATTTGCAGCCACCAAATACTTAGTAGAAGTGTAAAAATACTCCCACAACATGGACAGGGACATACCAGAGGGGGATCAATGACAAAAATTCCAAACAAAAAATATGTATGTTAATCAGGGGACATTTTTATGCATCTTAAAGGGAAATTCTCTGACATGTGCCTAGAACATTTTTATTTTAGGCCACGGGAGTACGGGCCTTAAAAATTAGGCATTCACCTGACATAAAAGTAATTCTGATTATGTGGCTCGAGGTTCATTATGCGGTCAATGGATAAAAATTGTACTGTAGGCCACTGGACTACAGGCCCCAAACATTAGGCATTCACAGGACAGAAAAGATCAAGTGATTGTGTGGCCGGAGGTATGTTTCACGGTCAATGGATATTAATTTTACTGTAGGCCAGTACAAATACAGGTCAAATACATATGTTTAAAAGAACTAAAAATATAAAATTGGATTAAAAACATGGCTAACAATATCCCCCCTCTTGAAAAAAACCCTAATGATAATAGTTGAAATTCAATAACACAAATGCTGCACTACCCAAATGCACTATATAGAAAGTATATTATTGGTATATCACATCCCTGCCTCAATAAGTTTTTTTGGGGGGCAACTGGTATATCACACCAGTTGAAATTATTTGTTCCAATGGCGTTTGTCACTCTGTGTAGCTGAGGTAACGCAGCAGAAGCGCACACAAATGCTGCACTACCCAAATGCACTATATAGAAAGTATATAATTGGTATATAACACCCCTGCTTCAATCACTTTTTTGGGGGGGCAACTGGTATATTACACCAGTAGAAATGATTTGTTACAATAGTGTTTGCTACTCTGTGTAGCTGCAGTAACGCAGCAAAACCGCAAACAAATGCTGCACTACCCAAATGCACTATATAGAAAGTATATTATTGGTATATAACACCTCTGCTTTAATCAGATTTTTGGGGGGGGCAACTGGTATATCACACCAGTAGAAATTATTTGTTCCAATAGCGTTTGGCACTCTGTGTGGCTGCAGTATCGCAACAGAGCCGCACACAACTGCTGCACAATACCATTGCACTATAATATACTTTCTATGTTAGAAAGTATATTATAAGTATATTACACCCCTCTGTGTATCACACCTATCGATAGCACACTTATACCAGTCGTTAAAAGGACTTTTGTGGCCCTATTAGCTAGAGTTTGGTGTCCCTAACAGTCTGTCCCTGCTCCACACAGCAACCTCTCCCTACACTGGCAAAAGACTGAATGTAAAATGGCAGCCAGTTCAGGTTTATTTATAAGGTAGGGGGTATGTCCATGTGCTGAAACGTCTCAATTGGCTGTCCTGTACCACCTGATGGATGTGTCATGGGTCAAAGTTCTTCACAATGTAAAAGAATATAGCGCCGGCGGACATCGCCATATGTTCGCCCGTTCGGCGAACTGCGAATGAGCAAAATTTGCCGCAAAATGACCGCCGGGCAAACCGCAAGGCCATTCTATATTTACCACCCAAAGCAGACAGACTGACCTTTTAACCCCTTTTGGTAAATTTGGGATTTTTTCATAAATGAAGGTGAACTATATTGACTCAAATATATGACTGTCATGAAGTACAATGTGTCACGAGAAAACAGTCTCAGAAAGGCTTGGATAAGTAAAAGTGTTACAGTTATTACCACATAAAGTGTCCTATGTGAGATTTGCAAAAAATGGGCTGGGCAGGAAGGTGAAAACTGGCCTGGGGTAGAAGGGGTTAAATGTCTGGATTTAGCTATGTTGTTATATCTGGAAACTTGTTTTTGTCTGGGAAAACCTGCTATGTCATTACCATTGAGTATCATTGAGGCTTTAATGTAAGTCTATACCAGACGGGAGCTGAAACAATGTATCTGTTTGTGCTGAGTTTCTCCACTCCACCCCTCCCACTAGAAGGTTCTAGTCTAGCAAAAACTGTATATAAGGAGAGCAGTCAGAGTGCTGCAGTTAGGGAACAGTACTTGGAGGGGAAGACTCTGTCAGTTTGCATGAGTGACCAGAAGAAAACGCTGAGATGGGGACGCTGAGCCACAGACCATGGTTCACTAGCCCTGTGACCAAGCAGCCACCCGGACTACTGAGCTACAGACTGTGGGCTCTTAACCAGGATGCCAGCCTTATGAGAGTGAGAGGGACAGTTAGCTCAGGTCTTTCCTCGGCATCAAACCCTTCTTCTGCCAGGGAGGAGACTGAAGAAGTCAGCCCAATGCCTCACTTATCTTGCTTTGTACCTGATGTCCTCCATTAAAGAAGCACCCTAGTTTACTGCAGACCCTGACTCTCTGGACTTATTTCTAATTGGGGTGCACCACACCTTACCATCTCTTCCGGAGAGCAGCAACACATGGTGACACCACAACGGTGTCCGGGGGACCCAGCATAGTGTTGGGGCCACCCCAAACCTGGCCACTGCACTATCGACATCCGTATGTCAGTTCCGTAGCCCCGCAAAAAAAATAGAACATGTCCTATTCTTGTCTGCTTTGCATCATCCATTTTTGGGGGGAATCCGCAATTTGCGGACTGCAAAACACATATGGTCGTGTGAATCTAACCTAATAGTGAGGAGTCTGATGACCTATCCTCAGAATACATCATGAATATCTGATTGTTGGGGGTCCGATTCCCAGCACCCCCGCCAATCAGCTGCTTGAAGTGGTAGTGACGCTCATGCGAGCGCTACTTCCTCTTCAATATTACCTGCATGTCATCTCTTTTGTAGAGTCAGCACGGTGTAATTACACTGTGCCACCGCTGCAAAGGAGACGCTGCAAAGAGGTCTAAAAAAAGTAAGAGGCTGGCTAGGTAAAAAAAAAAAATGTACTATAATGTACTAATGCACCAAGAGAGTATCCCCCAGCAACCGGCACAGCAAAGTTTTTGAATGTCAAATTCAGGGAGAATTGCTAATGGTCAACTGAGCCCTAGATTTTTCAGATTTTAATAAAGTGTGGTATTAAAGCGATTCTGTCACCTGGATTTTAGTGACAGAGCTTTTAACATCATCACATCAGTCTGCTTGTTTTGTATTAAAATATACTAGTATTACTACCCTAAGTGTTGTCATTTGTCTAGAAAATCGCTTGTACTAAAATGGTAATGTCATGCCCTGCTCAGGCTAGCAGCACGTGTGTAGCCTTTTGTTTTGGAGTTGAGCTATATCCTCCTCCCTTCAGATGCACTGGGTGGGGTCGTTGGTTTGAGTTTAAATTACGCCCACTCCCAGTGTCCTGTGCGGGTTATAGCTTCTGTCTGGCTCAGAGGAAGGAAGGAAGGATTTGCTGTTCCTGCTCAGTAAAAGATAAGTTGGTTTTGTTTTCTTGTGGTTGTCTGTCTAGGCTGTTAGAGAGACGCCTGCCCCCTCCAGGTCCTGAGGGAGCAGGCTGCCTCTTTCCCCCTTTCACCATCTTAGGGATTTTAGGGAATCTTCAGTCTAGGCACGGGGACACGTTTATTCCCACCTTCAGGGTCTGAACATGGGCATAGAAGTCTAGGGAGAGCTGGGAGGGATTTGTCAGGAGGTGACCTTTTTTCCCAGCTTCTTGCCTAGACACTTGTTTTTGATATTCTGTGTATCTTGTATCCTGTCCGCCGTGACATTATAACCTGCCAATACTTTGACTGTCATTTCTCAGCTGCTCTGGCATCAGGTGCAATAGGAGGAAGTCAAAATTATGGGGAGCCTAAAGTCGCTCTCCCTGATAGATTTGCAGGGGGTGTGGATGACTTTATCCGCTTTAAAGAGTCATGCAAGTTGTATTTTCGGCTGTGTCCATCTTCGTCTGGTCTTGAGAGTCAGAGGGTAGGGATAATCATTTCCCTGCTTAAAGGGGACGCGCAATCCTGGGCCTTTTCTCTGCCGTCCGATTCTCTGGCCCTCCGGTTTGTGGAAGAATTTTTTAAAGCCTTGGGATTAATTTATGATGATCCAGATCGGGTCTCGATGGCGGATTCTAAATTGCGTAATTTATTACAAGGTGAACATACTGCAGAGGCTTACTGCGTTGAGTTTAGGAGATGGGCTACCGAGTCAGAGTGGAATGACCCCGCGTTACGTAGTCAGTTTTGTCAGGGGTTATCTGAGAGATTGAAAGATGCCCTAGCTTTTCATGAGTACCCGGATACATTGGAGAATGCTATGTCTTTGGCAGTACGGTTAGATAGACGTATTAGAGAGAGGTGTAAGGTTCCCTCCGCGCCAGAGTCCCTTCTGTGAGTGGTTTCGTCTTACCTGCTCCCCAGGGTGATATGACATGTAACTCTGGGGTAGGGGAGGAACCCATGCAGCTGGGTCAGGTATCTATCCGTTCTGGTAGTAGGATCTTTAGGAGTTTGCATAAACTATGTTATTACTGTGGAAAAAGTGGTCATTTTATTTTTGCTTGTCCTTTTGTTAAACCGCATGTTGATGAGAAAGAATCACAAAGAGGTTTACTTAAAGAAAAAAAAGAAACATCCCTGACTCTTGGTAGTGTGAATGGGGTAGTGGAGCAAGCAGGTATGCAAGCTCCCTGTAATACTAGTTTTCTCCTTCCAGCTATGGTGGCGCTAGACTCAAGAAAATTTATTGTTGAAGTATTCATTGACTGTGGTGCTGGGGTAAACCTTATTGATTTTCTTTTTCTTCAAAATCTGGGTCTAAGTACTTGCACTTTAGAAAGAGAGATTCCGGTTTTCGCAATTGATTCTTCCCCTCTTTCTCAAAGGAGTCTCACTCATATTGCTCATGGTATTCTGTTAAGGGTGGGTGATTCACATGTTGAGATCATGTCTTGTTTTGTCATGAAGGACTTGCCCGCTCCTATAGTCTTAGGGTTACCGTGTTTGACAAAACATAACCCAATTATAGATTGGCAAGCAAGACAGATCATTGGTTGGAGTGAATTTTGTTCGGACAATTGTCTTGGCACATCTATCTTTGGTGTGTCTACTACGGCTTTACCTCAGTACCTCAGATTTTGCGGATGTCTTTTCGGAGGGTGGGGCTCAGGAATTTCCCCCTCATCGTGACTATGATTGTCCAGTTAATCTCATCCCAGGGGCTCAGTTGCCAAAGCCTCGGCTTTACAATCTTTCTCAACCTGAAAGAGAGGTCATGCGAAAGTATATTGCCGAGAGTTTGGCAAAAGGTCATATTAGGCCATCTAAGTCTCCGGTGGCAGTGAGTTTATTCTTTGTAAAGAAAAAGGATGGATCGCTGAGACCTTGTTTGGACTTCCGGGAATTGAACCGTATTACGGTCCGTGATCCGTATCCCCTTCCTTTGATCTCCGATCTTTTTGATCAGATTGTTGGAGCCAAGGTGTTCTCCAAGTTGGATTTAAGAGGGGCCTACAATCTGATCAGAATCAAGGAAGGGGATGAGGGGAAAACGGCTTTCAACACGCACGAGGGTCATTTCGAGAATCTAGTTATGCCTTTCGGGTTAACTAACGCGCCAGCGGTATTTCAGCGATTCGTCAATGACATTTTCCATCATTTTGTGGGGAGGTTTGTGGTAGTTTACTTGGATGACATTCTAATTTACTCTCCTGATCTGAAGACCCATCAGGATCACGTGAGACAGGTTTTGACGATCCATCGGGAAAATAAATTATATGGCAAATCGGAGAAATGTGTGTTTTCTGTGCAGGAGCTTCCGTTTCTGGGATATCTGCTTTCTGACTCTGGTTTTCGTATGGACCCCGAAAAGGTCCGGGCGGTTCTGGAATGGGACCGACCGGAGAATCAGAAAGCTTTGATGCGGTTTTTGGGGTTTACTAATTATTATAGAAAATTTATCTTGAACTATTCTACCATTGTGAAACCTCTGACCGATATGACTAAGAAGGGCGCCGATGCCTCTGTCTGGTCGGTTGAGGCATTGCAGGCCTTTTCAGCTATTAAGGAATGTTTTGCGTCTGCTACCATTCTAGTGCAGCCCGATGTGTCTCAGCCATTCGTGGTGGAGGTTGATGCATCAGAAGTGGGGGTTGGAGCAGTGCTGTCGCAGGGTTCATCTCCTGGCAAATGGGTTTCGTGTGCATTTTTTTTCCAAGAAGCTCTCGGTCGCCGAGAGGAATTATGATGTAGGAGATAGGGAATTGCTGGCCATCAAATTGGCCTTTGAGGAATGGCGTCACTGGTTGGAGGGGGCGTCTCATCCCATTACAGTATATACGGATCATAAGAATTTGTCTTACCTGCAATCTGCCAAGCGTCTGAATCCTAGACAGGCCAGATGGTCACTGTTCTTTACCAGGTTCAATTTTGTGGTTACTTTTCGCCCGGGGGTTAAAAAACGTCAAGGCTGATGCGTTGTCTCGCAGTTTTCCTGGGGGATGTGATTCAGAGGATCCTTCTCCGATTTTGGCTGATGGGGTGGTGGTATCCACTCTGTACCTCGAATTGGAGATGGAGGTGTTGGGAGCCCAGGAGGGGGCTCCTGGTTCTTGTCCCCCAGGGAGGTTGTTTGTTCCTGATGGACTGCGATACAAGGAATTCAAGGAACATCACGATACTGTCCTTGCTGGACATCCTGGTGGTAAGTCCACCTTTGATCTTGTGTCCCGGGTTACGTAAGAGTGTTGAGGATTACGTAGCAGCTTGTGAAACCTGTGCATGGTCAAAGGTTGCTCATACTCAACCTGCTGGTTCACTTCTTCCTTTGTCTATTCCGTCTCGTCCTTGGACGCACTTGTCTATAGACTTTATTATGGATCTGCCAAGTTCCTCCGGAAAAACAGTAATTTTGGTGGTTGTTGACCGTTTTAGTAAAATGGCTCACTTTGTATCGTTAGCCAGTCTGCCCAATGCCAAGACTCTTGCTTAGATTTTTGTTGATAATTGTCACAACCAGACAGTTGAGAAGCTCTGACAGGAGCTTTCCAGATCCTCCTCCTTGAGTTTCTTTGTTTTGGTTAAGTTCCTCATCTCGTTAGTCTATCTCAGCTGTCATGCAGTTGGACTGATTGCTGCCCTTTAAGTTCCTCCCTAGAATGCAGTAGTGTGCGGCTTATACAACTTCCTGGAGTGTGTGTGCATGCTGTTCCTAGTTCTCAGTCCACAATCCCCAGTCGTCTGCAAGATAAGTTCTGTTTATGTATTTATGATTTTCTGTTTTCTGGATCCAGGTGACCCTGACTCCCTCCGTGTCTGTGTAGGGAGCCGGTGGTCGTGTCCCCTCACTATTGTAGGGTCATCAGGTGTAAGATAGTCGAGGTACGTGGATATGCGCCCATCCACCTTTGGGGTGGTCGCATAGGCTGAGCAATAAGGGAGAGCGGCAGGTCTCTTGCAGGGGTCTCCCTTTTGTTCCTTAGTTGTGGATCCAGTGAGTCATTGTTCATATTGTATTGTCCTGTTTCCTGTACACCATCCGTGACATTATAAGCCGCCAAAACCGTCTCAAGCATGGATCCGGTTTCACTTTTGGCTGAGCGCTTCCAGGGTCTTTCATTGGAGGTAGCTGATCTCCGTAAGACTTTTTCTCAGTTTCAAGTGACCAGTTCAGCTTGCGTTCATGGAGTTTGTTCTGAGCCTAAGATCTCGCTCCCGGATACGTTCTCCGGGGGTAGTGAGTATTTTGTGCGTTTTAGAGAGGCTGCAAACTCCATTTTCGCCTTCTTCCCCATTCCTCTGGTGATGAAGAACGGAGGGTGGGGATCATTATATCGCTGCTCAGGGGTAACGCTCGATCCTGGGCCTTTTCGCTGCCGGAGGGGGCACGGCCCCTCCGTTCAGTGGATTAATTCTTTTTAGCCCTGGGTCAGATATATGATGATCCGGATCGTATTGCTCTGGCTGAGTCTAGACTACGTCTGTTATGCCAGGGTAAACAATCCGCAGAGATATACTGCTCAGAATTTCGGAGATGGGCAGATGATACTGGTTGGAATGATGCTGCACTCCGAAGTCAATTTTGCCATGGTCTTTCAGAGAGATTGAAAGATGCATTTGCCTTTCATGAGAGACCTACCTCCTTGGATTCTGCTATGTCTCAGGCCGTTCGTATTCACAGGCGTCTTAGAGAGAGAGGAGAGATCTCTCCTTCCTGTCATACTCAGTCCCGGGACAGTGCAGCGGTCTCTTTCTGTGCGCAGGGGTCTCAGTCGCTGTCAGTCCCTTCTGAGCAGGAGCCCATGCAGCTGGGGTTGATTGCCTCTGACAATAGAAGATTCAGCCCGCATGGGAGGGTTTGTTTTTGTTGTGGAGGTATAAATCATTTGGCAAATGTTTGTCCCTCTAGGAGATTCAGGCAGTTTTCTGGGAGTAATAAAGAAACAAAAAGGAAAAAATCTTTTAAAAATGTTCCGTCTGTTACTATTGGCAGGGTTGAGGCGGAAATTGAAGGTTTTCCATTTGCTTGTAGTTCCCGTATTGTCCTGCCTGCTAGGGTGGCGCTAGAGAGCAAAAGCATTTTTTGTGAGATTTTTGTGGATAGTGGAGCAGCTGTCAATCTCATTGATAATCAATTTGCAATAACTCATGGTTTCCAGGTATGCACTTTGGGAAAGGATATTCCTGTTTTTGCTATTGATTCCGCTCCACTTTCTCAGAAATCATTAAAGGGCATAGTTCACAATATCCGTTTAATTGTGAGTGATGCTCATGTTGAGGATGTGTCATGTTTCGTCCTTAGCGGTTTGCCTACTCCTCTAGTGTTGGGGCTACCCTGGCTCACTAAACATAACCCCATCATTGATTGGCAAGCGAGGCAAATAAATGGTTGGAGTGACTTTTGCAGAGAGAATTGCCTCATGACATCTGTTTCTGAGGTTTCTACTAAGACTGTACCACCTTTCCTCTCAGAATTTTCGGATGTCTTCTCTGAGAGTGGAGTTCAGGATTTGCCCCCGCACAGGGAGTACGATTGCCCTATTAATCTCATCCCAGGCGCCAAGCTGCCTAAATCTCGTTTATACAATCTTTCCCAACCTGAGAGGGTCGCTATGCGTGCTTATATCTCTGAGAGTCTGAGAAAAGGACACATACGACCCTCGAAGTCACCTGTTGCCACTGGTTTTTTCTTTGTTAAGAAAAAAGATGGTTCTTTAAGACCTTGTCTGGATTTCAGGGAGCTGAACAGTATCACTATTCGTGACCCTTATCCGCTTCCTCTGATCCCGGACCTGTTTAACCAGGTTGCTGGGGCTAAAGTCTTTTCCAAATTAGACCTAAGAGGGGCATACAACCTGGTCAGGGTCAGAGAAGGAGACGAATGGAAGACGGCTTTCAATACCCCTGAGGGCCATTTTGAGAATTTGGTTATGCCTTTTGGTTTGATGAATGCCCCAGCCGTTTTTCAGCATTTCGTGAACAGCATTTTTTTATCATTTAATGGGAAAATTTGTATTAGTGTATTTGGATGACATTTTGATTTTTTCTCCTGATTTCAAGACTCATAAGGAACATTTACGTCAGGTCTTGCTCATTCTGCGGGAGAATAAATTATACACGAAACTGGAAAAATGTGTGTTTGCGGTTCCAGAAATTCAATTTCTGGGGTTTCTTCTCTCCGCTTCTGGTTTTCGCATGGACCCCGAGAAGGTCCGCGCTGTGCTTGAGTGGGAGCTTCCTGAGAATCAGAAGGCGCTGATGCGTTTTTTGGGCTTTGCCAATTATTACAGGAAATTTATTTTGAATTATTCCTCTGTTGTTAAACCACTCACTGATATGACCAGAAAGGGGGTAGATTTTTCTTCCTGGTCGTTAGAGGCGCGTAAGGCCTTTTCTAATATCAAGGAGAGTTTTGCTTCCGCTCCCATCCTGGTACAACCTGATATTTCGTTACCCTTCATAGTTGAGGTTGATGCTTCTGAGGTAGGGGTGGGTGCGGTCTTGTCTCAGGGTTCCTCTCCTGCCAAATGGCAACCGTGTGCCTTTTTCTCAAAGAAACTCTCCTCCGCAGAGAGAAATTATGATGTGGGAGATAGGGAATTGTTGGCCATCAAGTTGGCTTTTGAAGAATGGCGCCATTGGCTAGAGGGAGCCAGACACCCTATTACCATGTTTACTGACCATAAAAATCTGGCCTACTTGGAGTCAGCCAAGCGTCTGAACCCGAGACAGGCCAGATGGTCTTTGTTCTTTTCAAGGTTTAATTTTGTTGTCACGTTCCGCCCTGGGGTTAAGAATGTGAAGGCAGATGCCCTGTCACGTTGTTTTCCGGGAGGTGGGAATTTTGATGACCCGGGTCCCATTTTGGCTGAAGGTGTGGTGGTCTCTGCTTTTTTTCCTGAATTGGAGGCAGAGGTGCAGGCAGCCCAGTCAGAGGCTCCTGATCTTTGTCCTCCTGGGAGGTTGTTTGTGCCTCTCGCTTTGAGACACAAGATTTTTAAGGAACACCACGATACGGTCCTTGCTGGGCACCCGGGGGCAAGAGCCACACTGGATCTCATCGCTCTGGCGGAGGATCCAAATGAATTTGGAGAAGATGGGTGAGAGGTATAAGCAAATGGCTGACAAGAGACGTGACTGGTCCGGACCTGTGTGTGGGTGATCTGGTGTGGTTATCTACTAAAAATATTAAACTGAGAGTACCATCTTGGAAACTGGGTCCAAGATTTATTGGACCTTACAAAATATCTGCGGTGGTCAATCCAGTAGCGTTTCGTCTGGATCTTCCGCAGACTTGGAGGATCCATGATGTGTTCCACAAGTCTTTGCTGAAGAAATATGTGAAACCAGTGGAACCATCGCCATTGCCTCCTCCCCCTGTTCTGGTTGATGGAGATTTAGAGTTCGAGATCTCGAGGGTTCTCGACTCAAGAGTTCTTCGGGGTTCCCTTCAGTACCTGGTACACTGGAGGGGATACAGCCCTGAGGAGAGGATGTGGGTTCCGTCTGTGTTAGTGCCAGCCGACTGAGGGCTTTTCACAGATCCCACCCGGATAAAGTTGGGCCGGGGTGTCCGGAGGTCACCCGTAGAAGGAGGCGTACTGTCATGCCCTGCTCAGGCTATGTGCGGAGGTCTGCCCGGTTAGCAGCACGTGTGTAGCCTTTTGTTTTTGTTTTGGAGTTGAGTTATATCCGCCTCCCTTCAGGTGCACTGGGTGGGGTCGTTGGTTTGAGTTTAAATTACGCCCACTCCCAGTGTCCTGTGCGGGTTATAGCTTCTGTCTGGCTCAGAGGAAGGAAGGATTTGCTGTTCCTGCTCAGTAAAAGATAAGTTGGTTTTGTTTTCTTGTGGTTGTCTGTCTAGGCTGTTAGAGAGACGCCTGCCCCCTCCAGGTCCTGAGGGAGCAGGCTGCCTCTTTCCCCCTTTCACCATCTTAGGAATTTTAGGGAATCTTCAGCCTAGGCACGGGGACACGTTTATTCCCACCTTCAGGGTCTGAACGTGGGCATAGAAGTCTAGGGAGAGCTTGTAGGGATTTGTCAGGAGGTGACCTTTATCCCCAGCTTCTTGCCTAGACACTTGTTTTTGATATTCTGTGTATCTTGTATCCTGTCCGCCATGACAGGTAATTACCTGAGTAAGGAGCCCAAGGGGCTGCCCCTCCGGCCGTTGGAGCCCAGACGCGCCCCTTCTCCTGGAGCCCAGTACCGCCCCACTGCTAATTTATTCACTCCTCATTGCCGGCTGGCGCATGTGCAGTGCGTCCTGTGAGGCCGATTCCAGGCACTGATATGTGTATCCACGGCGCATGCGCGAGATTATGGCTCAGCAAGCACATTACGTCCGGCGATGAGGAGTGAATAAATTAGCAGTGGGGCGGTTCTGGGCTCCAGGAGAAGGGGCGCGTCTGGACTCCAACGGTTGGAGGGACAGCCCCTTGGGCTCCTTACTCAGGTAATTGCCATATTAATAAAAGCGATTTTCTAGACAAATGACAACACCTAGAGTAGTAATACTAGCATATTTTAATACAAAACGAGCAGACTTATGTGATGATGTTAAAAGCTCTGTCACAAAAATCCAGGTGACCCTCAAAGACTGAATTATCAAGCAGAATACAAAATGACAGCCCATGCATTGGTTACAGGCACTAGCTACCAGGGGTGCATCTAGCCTTTCTGCTGCCTGAGGTGAAAACTGAAATGGCGCCCCAACCTCGCAATGCCAATTTCTTATTCTAACCCTTTCCCTCTAGCCCTACTGTTGACATACTTGGAAAACATTACATACAGGGCTCCAAAATATACAGGTTAGTAGAGTGCCAAATACTGTGCCTATTGTACTTCCCAATACTATATTGAAGAAACAGATAATCCCCCTTCCGCTGTCCCCTCTTGCCCCTACCTGGTGCTGTCTGAGGCAATCTCCTCAACTCGCCTCATTGGTGGTGCACCCCTGCTAGCTACTAATAATATTTAAATGTTCACATAATTATCTAAATTACTTTAAAAGGGTTGTCCAGTTTACAAACTCACTTGCCATATACCATATTGCGGAATGGGGAGATTTATCAACACTGGTGCAAAGGAAAACTGGCTTAGTTGCCCATAGCAAGCAATCAGATTCCACCTTTTTATAAAAGAAAAAAACAGGTACTCACTATCATAAGTTAAAAAAATTAAAATACATCTATTTAAAACATAAATAACCTTTAAAATGCATACACTAAGACAAAATGTAAACCAATAAAAACTACCTAGAGAAATATATATACAGAAATCTATTTAATGCTGTAGTTCTTAGCCGCAGGTTAGTATATCTATTAATTTGTCAAAAAAAGGAGTTAGTACTAATGTTGGTTTCAAAGGAGCCGGCGATGCACTTCCTCCTTGCCGCGGTGCCGGCATCGCGCATCTGTGCCGGAGCAAGGACGCGGCCTGCATCTTCATCTGGGGACCAGGGGGCGGGGAAGACCCATCCGTGCACGCCTCCTCAGCGCGGCCTGCATCCTCCTAGCTGAAAGAGGTACTGAGCGCTGGCCATGTCATGTGACCCACTTGTTCTGCTATTTTAACAGGCAGCCTGCTGGCCACAAGTTGCCTGTGAATGGTCTTGCTACCCTCACCAGCATTTTCGTATTGTGCCTTCTGTGTGTTTTTGACCTCGGCTCTGTTTTTGACCTCGACCTTGTGACCTCCCTGGAATTGACACGACCTCTTGGCTTCAGACTCCGGATTGTATTTTGACTTTATTATCGGATTGCTCCCTGTGTACCTGCGTGACCTCCTGGCTTTGACTTTGGCTTGTCTGAGTCTGTTACGGTACTTCTGTTAACTTCTTAGGCCCCTGCACATATCTAAGTGACGGACTGCCTCCAAGTTGTATGCTGTCGGTTAGGATGGGCCATGCAAGAAGGCAGGGACAGAGGTGGGGTGGAGTTTATGGCTGCACTTATCCCTAACCTCTGTCGTGACAGAATGGTTGCTGCCTGTGCTTCCCCATTCACCGCTGCAGTCCTGAGATCTGTCCTTGCAGGTACTGTTTGTTGTGGGATCCGCTCCACAGTTTCCTTTCAGCCTTGGCCACAGCATGATTGCTGCTTGTTCCTTCCTTAAGGGCCGGCGTGCGTCACTTCCTGTGATTTATGGGTTAGATCATGTGACCTCGCTGACCAATCCTAGCCCTCCTGCACGTATATAAGTGGCTCAGCCTCCTTCCCAGATGCCTGAGTGTCAAGGTCCTTGTGTCCTGAAAAGGCGTGTCTCTGCTTGTGTTCCTGTGTACCTGACCCATGCTTGTGTTTCTGGACTCCACTACCTGTTTGATCCTTGCCTGCTTGCCTTGACTCTCCTGTTGCCGAACTGGACTGCCTGACCTGTACCTGTGCCTCCTGCCCTGACCTATTGCTTGTTTGACTTCACCCCTGCCTCATCCTTCGGTCCTGCACTGTTGCTCCTGGTTAGGACTCGGCCTGCTGACTACGTCTGTACCTCTGATACCTTGCTCTGGTATCTCCTGGTCTGCCTGGACCAGCTGCCTTGTGTGCCAATTCTCAAGAGGTAGCGACCTGGTGTTCCTCTCGGGAAAGCCTATCCCCACCATCTGGGGTACTGTGAATAATGAGGGGTTCACTTAGACAACGCCCTTAGAGGAGGTAGGACGCGTGGCACAGTGGATTCACACCTGCTGGTTCGTGACAGTTGCTATGGATGACAAAACCAGTTTTCCTTTGTATCAGTTTTGATAAATCTCCTCCATTGAGTTTATTATGTCTGTTCAGGATTCTCACCTTTTGGCAATAGTGGGCAACAACTATAAAAAAAAATTGAACTCTGGAGGACCTGCCCTGTCCTTATTACACAGACAACCTTTTGATTTCAATGGGCACTAGATAATGCATAATATACCCTATGGTGACGTGCACAGAAATTGAAGGGAATCTGTCAGCTCCAAAATACTCCTTAAAATTAGAGCATGCGGTGTATAGTGTAAGTCAACGAAAAATAGAGAAGCCACGGCACTCCAATGGATCAATCTCAATTCCTTTATTACACCTTATGCAGCGACGTTTCGACCAAACGGTCTTTATCAAGCTCACAATACAACAGTAACACAGTGAACATTTAAATACCTCCCCATGGCCTCGCATTGGTTACAGCTCGGCCCTACCCATTAACCCCCTGTGTTCTTCCTAAAATACTCCAAACATGTTTTTTACATCCTCATTACCTTTCCTATTCAAATCTTTGCATACCATGTCCCCATGCTGTAGGAGCCTCCGTCGGACTTACATCTCTCAGGTGCATCTAAGTACTTGCACGCTAGTTATTTCACCGGCATCCCTCTGTTCAATCTGCGCTTGCGCCATGCCGTAACTTCCGCCCTTCTGTCTGTACTTCCGCCAAGTTCGGTCCTATTGCCATGCGCCGGTATTCCCGATCACATGACTAGGTCTCTTTAGTGACGTATTGTCACCTGACCGCTAGTTGCTATGCTACAAGACGCTGGATCCTAGCGATATCAAAACCCTGAACGGCCTCTAAATGGAATCTCTCAACAACGTGATGCAGGCAGTTCGGTGTATACCAAAGAGAAGGTACCAAAAAATTTTTTATTTGCGAGGCCATGGGGAGGTATTTAAATGTTCACTGTGTTACTGTTGTATTGTGAGCTTGATAAAGACCGTTTGGTCGAAACGACGCTGCATAAGGTGTAATAAAGGAATTGAAATTGATCCATTGGAGTGCCGTGGCTTCTCTATTTTTCGTTGGCAACTATGGGAACCCCTGGACCGGGATCCAACGCTGCAAGCACCACCACATATTGGAAATACTGAACCAACATTGAGTTGTGCTGGCCTATTTCTATAGTATAGTGTAAGTGAGAGGACTCCTGAGCTCATGCACATAATGAAAAGGACTCAGGTAGGAGTCCTCTCAATGCATCTTACTGCTAGTTTGTGGGAGCACAGAGTCAGAATGTAAGTGAGTTAGAAGATTAAAATTACATAACTGGACTTAGCATAATTTATACTATACAACTCTTACTCTAGTTTGGGGGGTGTTTTGGAGCTGACAGATTCCCTTTCAACACATAAGTTGGCCATACATATTAGAGGTAAGCCCAGCAACTTTGGTGGAATTGGCCAACCATTTAATTTCAACTGCCCGATCCTTTTGTTCTCCACAAAATATGCTCCTGCCAGAGGAGTCTAGAAGCTGCTTCCTCCTCCTACTGAGCTGGGAAGACACGTGGATAACGGGATCGGTAGTGACAGGCGTTGTCTGAACGAGCATTTTGCCAATAACTATCTTATGTGTATGGCCAACCTTACTAGTAGGTTTCTCCACAGATTACAGCAGAATGCTCAGGGTCCCACAAAAGGCACATTTTGTGACCTGCTCATTGTCAAGGGATCCTTCTAGCAAGGACTGTCCAAGACGGTCCTCCCCTTTCATACGCACAGCACCACTCTACAGGAAAATGAAGATATGTGCTCATAGGCTAGATGGTTCAGTAAAGGTGCAGCACACACTAGCTAACAATACTAGAGTCAATGGGCCAGATTTATCATTACTCTGACAGCTCACTCCACTTTAACATATGGCTAAAGTCAGTTTTAGCCAAGTCAGATTTATGATCGGCCCTTTAAGACTGTAATAAATGTGGTTTGACGGTAGCAGTTTATCCGTCAGTAAGCAGCTTTACAAAAGTCGCACATCTTTACGAAAAAGTCGCACGTTTTTATGAAAAAGTCGCATGTTCTATTAAAAAGTCTCATAAGATAAGCATGGTCCTCACTGGAGTGAAATTGGGACTTTTTTGCGACTTTTTTGCGACTTTTTTAAATAGTCCCAATAGTAAATCTGTCTAGAGATTCATTTACATAAGAAAACACGCCCACTTTCAGAAAACTGGCGAGCATAGTGCAGAGCAGAAAAAAGTCGCAAATTTGCGCGCAGTTTTAGCGTTTGGGACTTTTTGGGGACTTTTTCACTCCATTATTCTGACTTGAGCTAATGATAAATCTGGCCCAATGATTTCAATAAAACGTAGTGACCTGCATATATTTTCTAGATGAGATGCCTACATCCAAGCATTTCACATTAATAGATGGCACTTGTATAGTTATACACATAAGACACATAAATCAAGACTGAACAGGCTGAACACAAAGAGGCTATTTTATGTGTACGACAAACCATATAATAACTTCATCAGATGAATGTAAAGCAGGACACTGATAACATCTTTGTCTTCAGGCTACGGCACAGTATTTTCATGTACATTTAGCTATTTTACACAGCTGTTTGTAACATACCACCTTTAACAATAAAAAACCTTTCTAGGCACATTTTACAATGAAGGGTAACCATTCCTTCCCCTGTTTTTGGCTTATTGAAATATTTTGAGCCAAGCACTAATATGAATGTATAGAATAAATTTCCGGTATCTGGAAACATGTAAATGTGATCATCATTTTTCAGCAGAGAACGTTAATGCACTGTGAAATTTTGTGCATGAACAGAAGCAGAAGATACAAAGAACCAATTAGGAAATTATTCTAACTAACCTATTAAAGGGAACCTGACACATTACAAGTGCAGTCCTAAGGGTAGGTTCACACCTCTGTTTAACTGATATGGCAGGCTGTTGCAGACTGCTATTCACCGCCGGATCCCACTGATTATTAGATCTGGCGGTGATCCAGACATTTTCAAACATGAGTACCGGGTTTCAGCGGGACAAAAACCACTACATGCACCAGTTTTTGTCTGGCCGAAACCTAGCACCATTATAGTCAGAGGTTTGGCAGTGAACACCAATATCCGGCTAGGTCAGATCCGGGGTACTCGGGCAGGCAGTTGTCTGCTGGAACAGCATGCTGGATCAGTTAAACAGAGGTGGGAACATACCCTAACAGTGGGCAGCATGTTATAGAGCAGGAGGAGCTGCGAAAGATATAGATTTGTGGGAACATATTCAGTATAAAATTATATTTTATTCATTTAAATCTTTGCTCTCTTTATGCTTATGAGTCCAGTAGGCTGCACTACTTAATTAATCACAGGTATCTAATAAGGCCGCCCACTGGACTCCTATTCATAGAATGAGCAGAATTTTAAATTAATGCAATTATACTGAAGCTATCCCCACAAAACTCTGTATCAATCTGCTCAACCCCTCTATAACATGCTGCCCGCAGATTGCAATGCAATGCAAGTACATCACCGGGTTCCCTTTAAGTTACAGTAAAACATTTCCATCCAAAACTTAAAAAAATAATTATAGAGTTTATTCACGTTTTTTTTTTGTTTTTTTTTTGTATCTTCTCAGCAACTGACAACCTACTGTCATCAGCATATCTTCTTGGGACCAAATTGCACAGATTTCCTTGCCGGGAAGCAGCAGGGTGACATCAAGACTTAGAATTGAGGGGAATAATATAAAGTGGCAAGAAACATGGATCATCTACAAAGGAGTGAAAGGTCAGAAGGATTTTTGTGATTTCAGCAGATCACACCTGATTATAGAGAGTGACCATAGCTATATGTCTCAGTCAAATTCACACAGATACAGTAATACACAGAAAGAAAGAATGATCAGCTCTGGAGTCAGATATCATGATTGCAGATAAGAATTCACTAGAAGCTCCCTTTTAGGATGTGTTACATATGGCAGACTTGTTGCAGAAATGTCCAGTTCTTCTGAATGGGGTTAGCAGAAAACCATGCACGTGCTGAAGAATCAACCGCATTCAGATATATGGATGCAATGTATTAATATACCCTTACAGTTTAAGTTTTCTTCCTTAAACATTCAACGTTGATTTGGTGAAAAACCAGCTTAGAAGTTTGTTCTGAAGAGAAGAGAGAGGAGCTGAAGAACAGACTGTCAGCCTGACAGTCTTCTCACAGAAGGATATTCTGCAGCTGCTATGTACTGTGAGACACAGATGCAACAGAAACCAAACAAAACATAGTTTATAATTAAAAAAAAATATCACAAAGTATTTTATTTAGCACCAATAAAAATAAATGCATGGAAAATGGATTCTCTCCAACAGTAATGCGGTACCATTTTAGCATGCATACTAAGGTCACAATACTGAATCTCCAGAGATCTGAGCCAAACTTAGATCGCCACATATTTCTATGATGATCTAGGTTTGTAAAATAGTGGGAGCGCCAGGAATTGTGACTGTAATATTCTTAGGAATTTTTTTCACCTAATCATAAACCATAGAGATGCAATATATTTCTTGTCACCTTCTAAACTACTATTTCATCTCTAGATATTTGTAGAATACCGGCGCTGGCACAGAGAAGGTAGGGGAGAGGGAAAATTAATACATGTATACAGGACACAAATTTTAAAGTCTCTACCTGTATCTCATAGATGATCGTTCGGTGATGTGGTGTGATCCCGTTTGTTCCAAGAAGCGCTGTGTAGATCTTTTGGGACGCTTCTTGCTCTAACTCTCACCTTGCGCGCTGCACCGGCCGGTAGCTAGCACACACCACCTGCCCATCTGGCGAGCTCGGTGCGGATCTAGTCCTCTGGAAAAGATTTATTGACGATGTGGTTTTTATTTGGAAGGGAGGGGAATCTCGTCTGAACCAATTTTTACATAATTTAAATAAAAATGAATTTTATTTGCATTTCACATCCACTTGGAGCCAAGAGATCAATTTTCTGGATCTAACAATTTTTATAGAGAAGGGCAAAATACAAACAAGAACATTCCACAAACCAACAGATTGTAATAGCTTTATACCATTGGAAAGTTGTCATCTGTCAACCTGGTTAACCAATATCCCCAGGAGCCAATTTATCAGGACCCGCCGAAATTGTAGCAGTATAGCACATTTCGAGGAGGAAACAGCAGAGCTCAATAGAAAATTCATTGAAAAAGGCTATAAAAATAGCTCCATCTAGAAAACATAGAAAACATAGAATGTGTCGGCAGATAAGAACCATTTGGCCCATCTAGTCTGCCCAATATACTGAATACTATGGATAGCCGCCGGCCCTTATCTTATATGAAGGATGGCCTTATGCCTATCCCATGCATGCTTAAACCCCTTCACTGTATTTGCAGCTACCACTTCTGCAGGAAGGCTATTCCATGCATCCACTACTCTCTCAGTAAAGTAATACTTCCTTATATTACTTTTAAACCTTTGCCCCTCTAATTTAAAACTGTGTCCTCTTGTGGTAGTTTTTCTTCTTTTAAATATGCTCTCCTCCTTTACCGAGTTGATTCCCTTTATGTATTTAAAAGTTTCTATCATATCCCCTCTGTCTCTTCTTTCTTCCAAGCTATACATATTAAGGTCCTTTAACCTTTCCTGGTAAGTTTTATCCTGCAATCCATGTACTAGTTTAGTAGCTCTTCTCTGAACTCTCTCTAGAGTATCTATATCCTTCTGGAGATATGGCCTCCAGTACTGCGCACAATACTCCAAGTGAGGTCTCACCAGCGGCATAAGCACTTCACTCTTTCTACTGCTTATAACTCTCCCTATACATCCAAGCATTCTGCTGGCATTTCGTGCTGCTCTATTACATTGTCTTCCCACCTTTAAGTCTTCTGAAATAATTACTCCTAAATCCCTTTCCTCAGATACTGAGGTCAGGACTGTGTCAAATATTCTATATTCTGCCCTTGGGTTTTTACGCCCCAGGTGCATTATCTTGCACTTATCCACATTAAATTTCAGTTTCCAGAGTTCTGACCATTCTTCTAGTTTTCCTAAATCCTTTTCCATTTGGCGTTTCCCTCCAGGAACATCAACCCTGTTGCATATCTTTGTGTCATCAGCAAAAAGACAAACCTTACCATCGAGGCCTTTTGCAATATCACTTATGAAGATATTAAGCAAAATCGGTCCCAGTACAGATCCCTGTGGAACCCCACTGGTAACATGACCTTGTTTTGAATGTTCTCCATTGACTACAACCCTCTGTTGTCTGTCACTCAGCCACTGCCTAATCCACTCAACAATAAGGGAGTCCATGCTCAATGACTGCAGTTTATTGATAAGTCTTCTATGTGGGACAGTGTCAAAAGCCTTACTAAAATCTAGATATGCGATGTCTACTGCACCTCCACAGTCTATTATTTTATTCACCCAGTCAAAAAAATCTATAAGATTTGTTTGACATGATCTCCCTGAAGTAAACCCATGTTGTTTTTCATCTTGCAATCCATGGGATTTTAGATGTTCCACAATCCTATCCTTTAATAGGGTTTCCATTAATTTGCCTACTATTGATGTCAGACTCACTGGTCTATAGTTGCTCGATTCCTCCCTACTACCTTTCTTGTGAATGGGCACGACATTTGCCAATTTCCAATCTTCTGGGACGACTCCTGTTACTAATGATTGGTTAAATAAATCTGTTAACGGTTTTGCCAGCTCACCACTAAGCTCTTTTAATAATTTTGGGTGTATCTCATCAGGCCCCTGTGACTTATTTGTCTTCACCTTAGACAGCAAACTTAGAACATCTTCCTCTGTAAAGATACATGCATCAAACGATTTATTAGTCATTCTTTCTAGTGGAGGTCCTTCTCCTTTTTCTTTTGTAAAAACTGAACAGAAGTATTCATTAAGGCAGTCGGATAGCCCTTTATTCTCTTCTACATACCTTCCGTCCTTTGTTTTTAATTTAGTTATTCCTTGTTTTAATTTCCTTTTTTTTCATTTATATATCTGAAGAATGCTCTAAAGAAAAATAATACACAAAACGGAACAAAAACAGGTTTCTTCCCTTGTAAAATGTGCAAAAACTGTAGGGTGACCAGACAATATAACCCTGTTCTGGAAATAGGAGATGACCCAATTATTCATAAAATAAAAAATTATATTACCTGTGACACCAAGGGGGTAATATACTTCATTAAATGCCCCTGTCAGAAAATCTACATTGGCAGGACTAAACGCCAAATGAAGATTAGAATAAAGGAGCATATTAGGAACATAAATAAAAAATTTGATGGACATCCATTATCCAAACATCATATAGAATATCATGGCAGTTCATTTACAGGTTCAATTTTTGGCGGCACTGAAAGGGTTAAAACCGATATGAGGGGTGGGAATTATATTCAGCAAATGTCACGCTGTGAAAGTAAGTGGATCTTTAGATTAAACAGTTTGGCACCAAAGGGCCTGAATCAGGAGATCGAATTATTTGCATTCAAATAGAGACATGGACCCTATACAACAATGGGCTGGGATAGCGTATAGTGAATAGTGGTGTGCCCCTAGGTTTTTTGAGCAGATACTGCAGGAATGATTATGAGAATGGGAAACCTATTTAATCCACAGGACTTGTACCATGAACTATCCCTGACGAAGGAACCCGTAGGTTCAGAAACGCGTCGGATGGAAATTTGTCCTTTGGAGGCACCCAGAGAGTAGCTGTGACATCACACGAAGACGCTCCTGAACTCATCCCTGCAGGCTCCTCCACGTGTGCGCTAGCCACCGGCCGGGGCAGCGCGCAAGGTGAGAGTTAGAGCAAGAAGCGTTTGGAGGAAAGAAGGTTTGTACACAAACATAGAAAAGGGTTCTTTACGGTAAGAGCAGAGAGACTATGGAACTCTCTGCCTGAGGAGGTGGTGATGGTGAGTACAATAAAGGAATTCAAGAGGGGCCTGGATGTATTTCTGGAGTGTAATAATATTACAGGCTATAGCTACTAGAGAGGGGTCGTTGATCCAGGGAGTTATTCTGATTGCCTGATTGGAGTCGGGAAGGAATTTTTTATTCCCCTAAAGTGAGGAAAATTGGCTTCTACCTCACAGGGTTTTTTTTTTTTGCCTTCCTCTGGATCAACTTGTAGGATGACAGGCCGAACTGGATGGACAAATGTCTTTTTTCGGCCTTATGTACTATGTTACTATGTAAAAGATCTCTTGGAACAAACGGGATCACACCACATCACCGAACGATCATCTATGAGATACAGGTAGAGACTTTATAATTAGTGTCCTGTATACATGTATTAATTTTCACTCTCCCCTACCTTCTCTGTGCCAGCGCCGGTATTCTACAAATATCTATAGCTATCAGCCATTCATTTTCGGTAAGAGTAGGTTGGACACTCACCCCTAATACCAGGCAGTGGCAAACTAGGTAAATAGATCAGCCTCAGAGAAATACCTGACTGTAGCGCAAGTGTCCCTGTTCTCACAGATTCAGTTGTTACTATTTCATCTCTGTTGGGCTACCTCACTCACACACTAAAGTGTTTTTCCACCAAAGGGCGTGGTGGAACCTAGCTTCAAAATAAAAATAGTTCAAACTTTACATTCATAGGTCATCTATATGAATGTTTTGTGAATTATACTATAACACATAAACAGACAAGCAAATATCTTCAAATTCCATATTAGATTAACAAAACTAGGCATCTAAAATTAGATTAATGTTGGGCAAACCTGTCGACAGATTGGCCAATTTCTGATGTTTATGGGGGAGCGTCCTGGCTTGCTTCTGATGGCAAATGTTGGGGGAAAGAAGGAACGGCATGTTGGATTTGAATATGGCCAATTCTTTTGTTCTCAGAGCAGATACACCAAAGAGAGAGGTGTCTGGCAGTGGCCTACTTCCCTCTCCCCATGCTTTGAGAAGCCGAGAGTGAATGTGTATGGGGTAATCACAAAGAATAGTGATTGGCTGAACAAGTATTTGTGTACAGCCAGCTTTTAGTGTTAAAAGTGTATGGTGGTATAATATTGATGACCTATCTTCAAGATGGGTCATCAATATCAGATCTGCGGGATCCGACTCCTGGCAAATACATCAATCATCAGTTTGCTGGGGTTATGGCTGTCATTTGAGAGCTAAGTCCTCTTCAAAGAATAACTGCACACTGTCTCCCTTGTAGCGGCACTTCAGTGTAATTACAACTGCTCTGTCCCGCTATGAGGGAGAAGTTGTGTAGGTAAATACTGAAGAGGACTCAGCGCTTGCACAAGTGCAGCAAACTCCTTCAAGCAGATGATTGACAGACCCCCCCCCCCCGCCAATATGATATTGATGACCTATCCTGAAGATAGGTCATCAGTATTTTACTACTGCATAACCACATTAATGTTGAAAAGTCATCTAGGGCACGTAGCCAGATTTGCATGAAACAATTACATAACTATTCTCCATCACAAAACTAGATTGTAAGCTAATTTAGCCAAGGTTGTCTCCTTCTATGTATTTTGTTTAAGCCAAAGCACGGTTCACTCTGGATTTCATTCATTCCTTCTGTTCTGCTTGATTATACAGTTCTATGAAAATTTATAAAAAGGAATGTTGTTGGAGTCTGCACTTACATTCTTTTATCACACAATGTACAGAGCTGCGTTATAGACTGGTGCTTTAATAATAAAGAATAATACCGCTGAATGTTTTATTTTATCACTAACATATGTTTACCAAGTGTGGCCACACCAAAACTGTATCACTGGACCTCTGGGACTATAACTTGTTGACCACCAGGTATCCTTAGGGCCCTATTTAATGTACAATTTTGGCACAATTATTGGGAATACAAATTCTCAGCAGATTGTATAATCGAGCAGCCGATCAGCCGATGAACGAGCATCGGCTGATCGGGATATTTCATCAGGATGAAAGATACCCAATTATCGGCAGCACATCTCCCTGTGTAATCAGTGATGTGCTGCCAATAATGAATAGAACAGAATCAAGGAGGAACGAATGCGTTGGCCTATGTAGTCGGGCAGTTTAATACCAGCCTTAGGATAAGTCATCCATATCACATTCATTTGAATGGAGCAGCACTGCAGTTCCAATACCTGGTTCTGACACCACACAGATAATCGTCAGGAGTTCTGGGAGTAAATCCCTTGTAAATGTGATATTAGTGACCTATCCTAAGCATAGCTAAGGCGGTTTAGACGCTCTGATGTACAGCCGATGTTCCTTCCCGACAGTTGGCTGCTCGCTCAGTGAAGGAGACTGCTGCATATACACATAGCGATCTTCTTCACAGTATGAGGATGAGGGATCACTATTGTGATCTCTCGTCCCCATACAGAATCATTGTTTATGGGCGGCAGATAACTGTTTAGACCGCACGATCTGCTGCCCAGAAATGATAATTGGTGTAACTGCACGAACAACGAGATAACACCCGATGAACGAGCGTTTCGTTTGTTCATAGGGTGATTGGCGGCACATTCAGAACGGCAAATTGTCGGGAAGGAGCCTTTGCAGGAACGTGTTCATTCCTGAAATTCTGCCCGGACAGTGTAAATCAACCATTAAATACCAAAAAAGACCTCTAATATACTATTGACCACAAAGTTGAGAAGAAACCTCTGACCACTACATTTGCATATTCCAGAAACTAAATGACTATATTACTGATTTATTGTGCACATACCTTTCTATATAGTACTGTATAACATCACAGCCATGGGACTGTTAGGCTGGGCCTACATGGAGATTTTGTGGCTTTTTGTGATGAGTGACAAATGCAGTCCTCAAAGGTGCACTAAGGTCCTATACACTTAGTAAAGCCCAGTACAGAGCTGCAATGCCTATGTTTGCTGCCATTCAGGCAACTTCAGGTGCCTACACAGAGAGATTTTTTCCCGAGAAGAAATCCTTCAAGGAGAGAATGGGAGGAAATCTCTGTACATAAGGCATCCAATGAAATAATGTAGTTTTTTTTTGTTGTTATTGGATTTTCACCCATATAGGATGCCAAAAATGCAAAGATAATCTCCTATAGAAGAAAAGTTACTAGCAGAAAAAATCCCTGTACATACAGAATTTGATAAAACATTCTGTCGCCTTTCTTCTGAATCATTTGCATCCAGAGGTACAACCAAGGTTCCATGTACCTCTACAGGGTCCCTATTATGGCTCTGTACAAAACCAAGACATAATATGGCCTTTGCATGAAGCCTTAGTTGCATGCATCTCAAAGTATTGCTCTGAGCTGTAACTCAACTGGAAAGTGGCACCACAAAACGTTTCCATGCAGCTCTAGCCTACGACTACGAGGCCAATAAATGTTGAGAACTGTTGCTGAGATCCTTTGTTTACAGTCAAGCATTTGACTCATTTTTTTTATTTAACTGTAAATGCCTAAATTGTTTTACAATGGTGTCAATGTGACGGGGACACAACTGTATCTTTAGAAATGTCATATCCCTCCAAACCTAACTAAGGCTACTTTCACACTTGCGCTTGATCGGATCCGTTCTGAACGGATCCGATCATATTAATGCAGACGGAGGCTCCGTTCAGTACGGATCCGTCTGCATTAATAACTTAGAAAAATTTCTAAGTGCGAAAGTAGCCTGAGCGGATCCGTTCAGACTTTCAATGTAAGTCAATGGGGGACGGATCCGCTTGAAGATTGAGCCATATGGTGTCATCTTCAAGCGGATCCGTTCCCATTGACTTACATTGTAAGTGTGGACGGATCCGCACGCCTCCGCACGGCCAGGCGGACACCCGAACGCTGCAAGCAGCGTTCAGCTGTCCGCCTGGCCGTGCGGAGGCGAGCGGAGCGGAGGCTGAACGCCGCTAGACTGATGCAGTCTGAGCGGATCCGCATCCATTCAGACTGCATCAGGGCTGGACGGAAGCGTTCTGCTCCGCTCGTGAGCCCCTTCAAACGGAGCTCACGAGCGGACAGCAGAACGCTAGTGTGAAAGTAGCCTAAAAGACATAAATGGGAACTGTACATCACTCATAGAAAAAATCTTCTAATATTCAGGCATCTCTCCTAATTTTAAATAGAGAAGATACCTACAATTCCAAGGAAAAAACATGCAATAATAGTAATAAGAAGAACTGTGATGAAGCTGCACCATGTGTGACTTTGTAAATACAGGGTATTTTCATCATGATTTTATTGTTATATCTACTTAACATATCTTGCAGGTCCAACAACAGAAGCTATTTAGTTATGATGACTCAACCATCGGGCCATTTTTTTTTTTTAAACAATTTATATAATTAGGTAAAATGGAAACTTAGATTGTGCATAGACTAAAAAGGCTAAATTAAAATAATAATAATAATGTGCTGTAATTGAAAATGATTAAAACATAACAATAAATATTTTTTAGCCTGCGCTAGTAAATAGTAATCATATGTATAAAATAAAAACCAGACATAAAAAAAATGTGCTCAGCCTAAATCATAGGGACTTCAAAATGCTGAAGCACTGTTGGGTTGCATCAAATTTGCAAGTTCTTTATCCCCATTGAAAGGTGAAATTAATGGTTTTCGCTGAACCGTAGGAAGCTATTGTGAATATTCTATACTCTAGAGACTGCTGCTTAATTCCACTGCCACTGGTTGGGATAAGAATTGCATTCATAGTATTAAAAGTGATTTCTTTTTTTTCTTTTTTTGCATTGTGATGCATGAGGCAATGGAGCTGCTTAGAGAAGAAAGACTTACAATTGACCTTGCATGGCAGGAGGACTGTTGGAGAAAAGTATGTCACTTCTAAACAATTGCAACAGCAGTGCAAAATTGGTCAATAAACAGAAAAAATGCAAGAACAATTAATCGTAATTAAGAAGGAAAATTTTAAACAGAGCAACAAATGAGAACAAATTAAAGAGGTTTGCAAGTAAATGACAACAGCAGAAGCCGGAAAAATAGAAAGGTTTCATTCATTTATATAGCACAATCTTTTAAATGTATTGTATGTACTATAAATACAAAATTCATCTATACGTCTATGATGTATTTAGTCTGTTTACTGCATCTATCATCTATCCACCTTTCCATTTCATATCTATCTATCTATCTTTCCATCTCTCTTTCCATCACACTATCTCAATACATCTATATTGGTATACACATCTATAGATATTTACAGTACCAGTCAAAAGTTTAGACACACCTTTTTATGCAGTTTTTTCTTGGTTTTTTTCTTGTCTACATTGTAGATTTATATTGAAGACATGAGAATTATGAAAAAACACATATGGAATTAGTTGTCGGCCGAGAGATCAGGAGTCGGCCGAGAGATCTTTGCACCACTCAGGGTATGTTTAATCTTGTCCTTGTACTTTAACCTCAATCTCTACAATTGCCTCCTTTGCACTTTGTTTGGGGCGTTGCTGTCATGAGGTTTTGAGGTATGCTTTTTTAGCTAGCATTCTTTTTTCCCTGTTGTTATTTTCGTGCACTGATCTCCCGGCCTCTCCTTGGGTCCTGCTCCTCATCTGTGTGTCCTGCCTTGTGCTGCCTTCTTTTATCATGCATGTATGTATTGTTCATATATATTTATAATAAAGTCTTTTGGATTTTCATATATACGAAAGTCAGTTTCATTTTTTGGTGATTACATATGGAATTAGGTAGTAAACAGTAAACCAGAATATGCTTTAAATTTTAGATTCTTCACAGTAGTCCCCTTTGCCTTGATGACAACTTTGCACACTCTTGACATTCTCTCTGTTTGCTTCCTGAGGTTGTCGCCTGGAATGGTTTGCAGTCTTGAAGGAGTTCCCACAGGTGCTAGGCACTTGATGGCTGCTGTTCCTTCACTCTGTAGTCAAACTCATTCCAAACCATATTAATTGGGTTAAGGTTGATTATGGAGGCCATGGCTCCTGATGCAGCACTCCATCACTCTCTTTCTTAGTTAAATAGCCCTTACATAGACTGGGAGTGATGGTCCCACTAAGCTCAAACCAGATGGGATGGCAAGTCGCTGCAGAATGCCGTGGTAGCCATGGTGGTTAAGTGTGCCTTGTATTTTGAGTCTCACAAGACATGACCTTTTGAACATAAAATATCAAATTGTGACCCATCAGGCAGATTTCCACTGGTCTACTGTCCATTCTTTGTATTTTTTGGCCCAAACAATTCTCTTCTTTTTCTTCTTGTTCCTCAGTAGTAGCTTCTTTGCAGCATTTCAACCATAAAGTCCTGATTCTCACAGTCACCTCCGAACAGTGGATGTTGAGATATGTCTGGTACTGGATCTATGTAAAGCATTCATGTAGGCTCTAACTTGAGGCACTGTTAATCTGCAGTTTCTTACGATGGTACCTCTACTGAACTTATCCTCTACAGCAGGTCTTCAGTCTTCCTTTCCTGGGGCAGTCCTCATTACAATATAACAAAATAATAGCAAGGACAGGTGCACTCTGCGGTCTTACTAAACCCTCAAACTGATTTTAAAATTAAGAGAGTAGTCGACATGTCCTACGGTGTAGGACATGTCTAAGCCCGGGCACCACGCCAAGGTTTCTCAAGTAGCCCTGGACCTAACACTCTCCTAACTGAGCCGTATGGGCAATACCAGAAGCCAGTGGGCAAATTACAGGAGCATGAGGCCGACTCACAAACAGCTCACCAGTAACCTCCAGCATGTAACCATGCTTGCAATGGGAGGAGGGAGGAGTCTGCGAGTCCCACTCAAGACTGGCTGATATAGCCCAGGCCTCACAGGTGCACCTAAATGTAGCCTGTAGATGGAAAGCAGGCACATTTAAATTGGAGTTTATACACCTCCAGGAATCTCTATATATACAAACTGAAAAGACTAGCGTGGTATTAGCAGGAGGTGCTCAAACCCAAATGCAGTTGTGCATGTATATAGGGGAGCAAATCCTGCACTTGTGGCCCGTTGCTAATGGCGATCCCCAGCAAAAATGCATACGGTGGAGGATGCCCGCAGCGAACCACAAGTACCACAATAGACATCCTACACAAGGTAGCAATTGTGTGGATGTCATAATCAATATAACAATATAACTAAATAATAGCAAGGACAGGTGCACTCTGCTGTCTTACTAAACCCTCAAACTGATTTTAAAATTGAGAGATTGGTCAACATGTCCTACGGTGTAGGACATGTCTAAGCCCGGGCACCACGCCAAGGTTTCTCAAGTAGCCCTGGACCTAACACTCTCCTAACTGAGCCGTATGGGCTATACCAGAAGCCAGTGGCAAATTACAGGAGCATGAGGCCGACTCACAAACAACTCACCAGTTACCTCCAGCATAAAACCATGCTTGCAGTGGGAGGAGGGAGGAGTCTGCGAGTCCCACTCAAGACTGGCTGATATAGCCCAGGCCTCACAGGTGCACCTAAATGTGGGCTGTAGATGGAAAACAGGCACATTTAAATTGGAGTTTATACACCTCCAGGAATCTCTATATATACAAACTGAAAAGACTAGCGTGGTATTAGCAGGAGGTGCTCAAACCCACATGCAGTTGTGCATGTATATAGGGGAGCAAATCCTGCACTTGTGGCCCGTTGCTAATGGCGATCCCCAGCAAAAATGTATTCTGGTTTGTTTACTATTTAATACCACGTGTCTTTCTTCATCTTTTTCATGTCTTCAATATGAATCTACAATGCACAAAATAAAATAAAAAAACTTGAATGAAAAGATATGTCCAAACTTTTGACTGGTACTGTATGCCTGAGTATCTTTCTATTTTTTTAATATATTTTTGTCTATCTATTGTATATTGGATATTGCTATCTGCTATCTATCTAAGTATCTCAGGGAATGACCATGTCAACAGTAAACTGAACTGTAAGAATGCAAACAGCAGCAAAACTACATTACTTAGAGGGGTTATCCAGGAAAATATATTTATGACTTATCCTTAGATAGGTCATCAGTATCATATCTGCGGGGATCCGACACCCCGACAGATTAGCTGTTAGAAGAGGCCTTGAGCACCGCAGCCTCTTCCTAGGCCAGTGACATCACTGTACAACAGTCACATGGCCTAGTTGCAGTTCACCCACATTCAAGTCAATGGAGCAGAGGTGCAATACCAAGCACTGCCACTATACAATGTATGGCACTGTCCTTGGAAAGCTGAGAGCTCTGGTGATCGCAGAGGATCCCTCATACAGATGATTGGAAGGGATGCCAGGACTTGGACCCCCACTGATATGATAATGAGGACCTATCCTGAGGATAAATCATTATTATCTTTTCCAGGATAACCCCTTTAAAAGGTTATTCTCATCTGGACCTTTATGGTATATCCACAGAATATTCTATAAATATCCAATAGGTGTGGGTTCTGCCTCTGGAATGGGGACTAGTCTAATGCTACCAGGATTGCAGAGGTGACTATGTATGTCAAGCTCTCAACATTCATTTCTTAGTTACTCACCTATTTAATTTTTTTACTCCCATAGAAGTGAAGGTAGAGAGCCGTGCATACGTGGTCACCTCTCCTTTCCCAGAGGTAAGACACAGAAGCTCGTTCTCAAGATAGATGTAGGTCCCAGGGGTGGGACATGGACTTATTGAACATTTGTGGCATATCCTGTGCTGATGCTATAAATGTCCAGATGGCAATAAGAATTTAAGCTGAAATTAAAGGATGGATAGTAGTGCCATATATCAGATCTTCTGCCCATTAGCAGAGCTCACATAGCAAAACTAGACAACAAAAAGTCAATATCTTGTTTTTCAGTATAAAAATCAACATCCCCATGATCCTGCACCCCTTAGCCTCTGAACCACATGGAAGCGACTATGGAGGCTATTTGTCTACTTAGAATACCTATAAACCTATACCAAAAAAAGAGTCTAAAATGGCTCAAAAATATAATAATAATCTTTATTAAATACATATATAAAACATGATAAAAATAGAGATGAAATACATCAAAAATGAAAGTGCGGTATACACCTGAGGGACAATAAAGTAGGGCTCTCAATGCAGAGTGGAGTACAATAGCTATATATCACTTAACCATGAAATGGTAGTCAATGGAAACAAATGAGGTATATAAAAGTGTCAAGACCTGTGTCTATATAATCAAATGCATTTAACCCCTATGTCAAAGAAACAACAAACAATAAGTAAAACCAGTCCTTACATACCCATGAGTGGGACAATCACCTCAGGAGAACTGCACACCCTGACGCGCGTTTCGGCAACACCTTCATCTGGGGAGGCGGCTCTCCTTTAAAATGTGCTCTATTTAAGGTATTGAGGTACTAAAGTGCAAGTGCAGCGGAACAAAGAATTTAACAAATATCGTTGGACATAATAGGGACATAATTGAATAAATATAAAACACAGTAGACAAAATATAATAATGAAAAGTATAAAGAAATATATATATATATATATATATATATATATATATATATTACGTACAGACCACATATATATATACATCTGCTACCTGCTCCATAATAGTGTATGTTAACATAGCATTATAAAACATGATAATATAAATGTTTGAATAACTAAGATCAAATCATTTTATAACATATATAAATAAAATATCATATAAACAAATATACAGTCAGGTCCATAAATATTGGGACATTGACACAATTCTAATATTTCTGGCTCTATACACCACCACAATGGATTTGAAATGAAACAAACAAGATGTGCTTTAACTGCAGACTGTCAGCTTTAATTTGAGGGTATTTGCATCCAAATCAGGTGAACGGTGTAGGAATTACAACAGTTTGCATATGTGCCTCCCACTTGTTAAGGGACCAAAAGTAATGGACAATTGGCTTCTCAGCTGTTCCATGGTCAGGTGTGTGTTATTACCTCATTATCCCAATTACAATGAGCAGATAAAAGGTCCAGAGTTCATTTCCAGTGTGCTATTTGCATTTGGAATCTGTTGCTGTCAACTCTCAAGATGAGATCCAAAGAGCTGTCACTATCAGTAAAGCAAGCCATCATTAGGCTGAAAAAACATAACAAACCCATCAGAGAGATAGCAAAAACATTAGGTGTGGCCAAAACAACTGTTTGGAACATTCTTAAAAGGAAGGAACTCACCGGTGAGCTCAGCAACACTAAATGACCCGGAAGACCAAGGAAAACAACTGTGGTGGATGACCGAAGAATTCTTTCCCTGGTGAAGAAAACACCCTTCACAACAGTTGGCCAGATCAAGAACACTCTCCAGGAGGTAGGTGAATGTGTGTCAAAGTCAACAATCAAGAGAAGACTTCACCAGAGTGAATACAGAGGGATCACCACAAGATGTAAACCATTGGTGAGCCTCAAAAACAGGAAGGCCAGATTAGAGGTTGACAAACGACATCTAAAAAAGCCTTCACTGTTCTGGAACAACATCCTATGAACAGATGAGACCAAGATCAACTTGTACCAGAGTAATGGGAAGAGAAGAGTATGGAGAAGGAAAGGAACTGCTCATGATCCTAAGCATACCACCTCATCAGTGAAGCATGGTGGTGGTAGTGTCATGGCGTGGGCATGTATGGCTGCCAATGGAAGTGGTTCTCTTTATTGTTTTTATTGATGATGTGACTGCTGACAAAAGCAGCAGGATGAATTCTGAAGTGTTTCAGGCAATATTATCTGCTCATATTCAGCCAAATGCTTTAGAACTCATTGGACGGCACTTCACAGTGAAGATGGACAATGACCCAAAGCATACTGAAAAAGCAACCAAAGAGTTTTTTAAGGGAAAGAAGTGGAATGTTATGCAATTGCCAAGTCAATCACCTGACCTGAATCCGAATGAGCATGCATTTCACTTGCTGAAGATAAAACTGAAGGGAAAATGCCTCAAGAAGAAGCAGGAACTAAAGACAGTTGCATTAGAGGCCTGGCAGAGCGTCACCAGGAATGAAACCCAGCGTCTGGTGATGTCTATGCGTTCCAGACTTCAGGCTGTAATTGACTGCAAAGGATTTGCAAGTATTAAAAAGTGAAAGTGTGATGTATGATTATTATTTTGTCCCATTACTTTTGGTCCCTTAACAAGTGGGAGGCACATATGCAAACTGTTGTAATTCCTACACCTAAAAGGCAAATGTAGTAATAGTAAAATGAGCGAGCACTCATACACTTGGCAACCAAATTGACATGTGCAGAAAATATTTATTAAATCCCCATAAAATACAAGTAATAAAATTTATAAGAACAATGTAGCAATAATATACAACATTACAGTCACATATATTGTGGTAGATATGATTGATACTATATTCGATAAAAATATATTCGATAGAAATATTCAATAAATTGAATGGTAGAAAATTCAATGTTGAAATATTCGATAGAATATTAGATACCACTCAATAGTGTCGATAAATTCAATAATATATCACACCAAAAAACTTTAAGTATATGCTGTTATTTGGGAAAGAGGGGGTATTATCTTCTAGCGCTCTATCCCAATTTGGGAAAACTGAATGTCACTGAAAATGTTGTAGCTGTATTCACTGGGAGCGCAATATGTTCATAAAGTGTCCACAGGAATCCTGATAATGTGAAAAGTCTCTTATAGCATATCCTTTTAAGGTCGATATGAGCTTTGAATCAAAGAAAACTTTAAATCGATATTTGGCTTACCGTCTAGTGTCTGTTGTCTCCCTATTGCTTCAATGGAGCTTTAAATATTTGCCGGCTTATTCAGTCTCTCCATACAGCAAGCTGGTTTAAATTTCGCGGGAGTTCCAAAGATCGCGGGAGTTGCCACTCTGTTCCGCAATTTCCTTTGGTGCAGCTTTCGACGATAAGAATAGTTAATCCTTTACTGTAGAAATTTTCTTCTGTATGGCCATACAGTATTATCGGAGGCTTTTCAATGCAGGTACATCACTTGTTTCACCATACGCGTTACGGGTAGATTCACTCTCCCTTCCTCAGTGGTCAAGTGTCTGCCTGCTCTGCCTCCATTTTTATCCATTCCTTTAATTGCTTCCCAAATCTCGGACACCTGTTGTTCATACTACTCCCAGTTGGCCAGGGAATCCTCCCACACAATCAGGGGATAATTCTATACAGCCTTGATTTTATTTTATTTTTTTCTTCTTGCAGTTTCCATGCGTTTTTTTGGGGACACATGCGTTTTTTGGCCCAGATGTCTCAATTGGTGTGATATATCATTGTGTGAAATATAAACTTGATATCTGATTGCTAACACTTATAAAATGACTTTTTATAATAAAATATTATTAAACAAATTTTCAAGATTAAAATATCAATATAAGAATGTAAAACAATAAATAATAAATGTGAGGAATCTTGAAAGTTTCATAGGAATCCTAGAGTTTGATACAATTATTCGGATTTGATAGAGAAAGGAGGGTGGGTATCTCGGAGCCAAGGACACGTCGCAGCGCCGATAAACGGCCTAGCATGCGACGTGCCGTCGGCCACGAGACACCCAACCTACATAAATCCAAAAATTTCCAACTCCAAATTAAGGCCTTTCGGTTGTAGAGATCCAAATTCATAAATGCGTCTGGATTCCATCCTAGACATTTGTCTGATAAAATCACCGCCAGTCTCCAGTGTTTCTCCACCTTCTCCAGTGCCGTAAACACCAGACTTGATGGATCCTGATTATGCATCTCTTTATAATGTTTAGATAGGGAATGTTTATCATAACCCTTCCTGATGTTGGCAATATGTTCGGCCACTCTTTTTTTGAATGGCCTCTTGGTACGTCCTATATATTGTCTGTTACAGGGTCACTGGAGAAGGTAGATAACTCCACTGGAGTCAGATGTAAGACAATCTTCTATCTCCCAATTAAAATTGGGGGACATTAGTCGTCAGGCGGGGTTTTTTATTCATTCTACAACCCATACACCTTCCACATTTATAAAAACCCTTCAAACTCAGCCAAGTTCCTGAAAAACTCAACTTATTCTGTTTCCACGGTTTTACGGTAGGGGCCACCTTGATACCTAGATTGGGTGCCCTAGTGAAGGTAATCGTCGGAACAGTCGGGAGTAAGTGTTACACAATTTTGTCATTCAACACATGGTGCCAATGGGTTTTAATAATTTTCTGAATCTTCCTATAATTCTCATTAAATGGAAGAACAACTCTCATGACTTCTTCTTTATTTTGTGTTTTATCTTTCTCATTATCTATCTCATTTTTATCTTTATTGTCCTCCTTATTAAAGAACTCTCTTCTATCTAATTTCCTAATTTGGTTGAGTGACTCCTCCACTAAGTTTTCAGGATATTCCTTCTCAATAAATTGTCTTTTCATCTCAATGGCTTCCATCTCAAAAGTATGTCCCTCTGTGCAGTTCCGCTTAATCCTACGGAACTGACCAGAGGGAACATTTGTCAGCCATTTCGGCAGGTGACAGCTAGAAAAATCAATATAACTATTTCTAGCTGTGGATTTACAAAATGTCTCACATATATATTTATTACCAGATTGTGTGATTAATAAATCCAAGAATTCGATGCTCTCCTGTATTTTTGAGGTAAAGACCAGATTTAAATTATTAATATTAATTGTTTCTAGGAATTTTTCCAATTCTTCTTTACTCTGTTTCCAGATGAAGATCACATCATCTATATAACGGCGCCACAGGACCAGATCCATCCCCAGCCTCGGCTTGATGAGGTTGTACTCCCACTCAGCCAAGAAAAAATTAGCATAGCTGGGGGCGAATCTGGTCCCCATGGCGGTACCCCGCTTCTGCAGGAAGAATTCCCCCTCAAAAAAGAAGTAGTTGTGGCTCAGGATATACTCTATTCCTTTCATTATAAATTCATTTTTTATTGCTCCATACAAGCCATCTCTGAGCTTGCAGCACCATACCTTAACTACTTGCTAGTGAGCCACCACAACCTACCACAATTCCTACACCGTTCACCTGATTCGGATGTAAATACCCTCAAATAAAAGCTGACAGTCTGCAGTTAAAGCACATCTTGTTCGTTTCATTTCAAATCCATTGTGGTGGTGTATAGAGCCAAAAATGTTAGAATTGTGTCGATGTCCAAATATTTATGGACCTGACTGTATATGAAGACTAGGTATAAACAGAGCTCACAGTTCAGACAGAAACCCGTCTATGGGTATAATATTATGACAGGTAGTATATAGAGATATCAGCAGTCACAGACTACCACCCTTAAACATAGCCTTTATTATATATCATTAAAATAAAAATAAACTAATTTGTATATCACTACCGTAAAGCGATACTGATTATATATAGCTGTAAAACTGATATCATAGTCAAAACATGCCGTGTTAGTTAAACACGTCATCATCCCGACTCGTTTCACCCATACATAGTTGGGCTCATCAGGGGACCCGTTGGATACACACCTGACCATGATCAGGTCAGGACTTAGATCTGAAAACACTTAAAGCAAACCAGTAGGCTATTTCCATTTTATAGAACAAAACTGGAGATGGTAAATCTCAAAGAAATAGATATAGCAAATATCAATAGCAGCTCACTAATATGGTATAGTCTCCAAATGACGGGGAGAACTATTAAAAATAAACCAATCAGCTACTTGAGTGTCCACTAGGTAAAGATCGAATGATACTGTTGTGCAGGAGCCATGCACCCTGATATATCAATCACGAGGTGGACAGCAATAGACGAGAATCACATTCACCTATATATTAATTAGGCGCTGTATATAGTGCTATACGGGAAAGCTGGTGGAGTTAACTTGCAAATCAGCAAAGCACAGATAACGTTTTGCTGCAGGAACCCAGTATAAAAATAAACAATCATAGATGTGTGAGACCATTCCCTGTGTGTGGATGAAGTACTGCAAATAGTGGTCCTGTGTCACAGTGGCAGAGGGTCTCCTGGCGTCATTGGTGCAAAGCCAGGATCGCTTCAGGATCGCTTTACAGTAGTGATATAGAAATTTTGTCTCTTATGTACTTCATTACTTTATTATTTTCAGTGCATATATACACTGCATGCAGAATTATTAGGCAAATGAGTATTTTGACCACATCATCCTCTTTATGCATGTTGTCTTACTCCAAGCTGTATAGGCTCGAAAGCCTACTACCAATTAAGCATATTAGGTGATGTGCATCTCTGTAATGAGAAGGGGTGTGGTCTAATGACATCAACACCCTATATTAGGTGTGCATAATTATTAGGCAACTTCCTTTCCTTTGGCAAAATGGGTCAAAAGAAGGACTTGACAGGCTCAGAAAAGTCAAAAATAGTGAGATATCTTGCAGAGGGATGCAGCACTCTTAAAATTGCAAAGCTTCTGAAGCGTGATCATCGAACAATCAAGCGTTTCATTCAAAATAGTCAACAGGGTCGCAAGAAGCGTGTGGAAAAACCAAGGCGCAATATAACTGCCCATGAACTGAGAAAAGTCAAGCGTGCAGCTGCCAAGATGCCACTTGCCACCAGTTTGGCCATATTTCAGAGCTGCAACATCACTGGAGTGCCCAAAAGCACAAGGTGTGCAATACTCAGAGACATGGCCAAGGTAAGAAAGGCTGAAAGACGACCACCACTGAACAAGACACACAAGCTGAAACGTCAAGACTGGGCCAAGAAATATCTCAAGACTGATTTTTCTAAGGTTTTATGGACTGATGAAATGAGAGTGAGTCTTGATGGGCCAGATGGATGGGCCCGTGGCTGGATTGGTAAAGGGCAGAGAGCTCCAGTCCGACTCAGACGCCAGCAAGGTGGAGGTGGAGTACTGGTTTGGGCTGGTATCATCAAAGATGAGCTTGTGGGGCCTTTTCGGGTTGAGGATGGAGTCAAGCTCAACTCCCAGTCCTACTGCCAGTTTCTGGAAGACACCTTCTTCAAGCAGTGGTACAGGAAGAAGTCTGCATCCTTCAAGAAAAACATGATTTTCATGCAGGACAATGCTCCATCACACGCGTCCAAGTACTCCACAGCGTGGCTGGCAAGAAAGGGTATAAAATAAGAAAATCTAATGACATGGCCTCCTTGTTCACCTGATCTGAACCCCATTGAGAACCTGTGGTCCATCATCAAATGTGAGATTTACAAGGAGGGAAAACAGTACACCTCTCTGAACAGTGTCTGGGAGGCTGTGGTTGCTGCTGCACGCAATGTTGATGGTGAACAGATCAAAACACTGACATAATCCATGGATGGCAGGCTTTTGAGTGTCCTTGCAAAGAAAGGTGGCTATATTGGTCACTGATTTGTTTTTGTTTTGTTTTTGAATGTCAGAAATGTATATTTGTGAATGTTGAGATGTTATATTGGTTTCACTGGTAAAAATAAATAATTGAAATGGGTATATATTTGTTTTTTGTTAAGTTGCCTAATAATTATGCACAGTAATAGTCACCTGCACACACAGATATCCCCCTAAAATAGCTAAAACTAAAAACAAACTAAAAACTACTTCCAAAAATATTCAGCTTTGATATTAATGAGTTTTTTGGGTTCATTGAGAACATGGTTGTTGTTCAATAATAAAATTAATCCTCAAAAATACAACTTGCCTAATAATTCTGCACTCCCTGTATATATATATTTTTTTTTTATATATTGTGCTAATAATCTTGGTAGTGATGATTTTTTTTCAGTCAGCATATACTAGCTGCTAGCTTTTCCCCTATTCAGGGCCATCCTAGGGCGGTCAGGAGGTTCCTGATATGGGATTGCCCCTATCGGGGCGGCCATTCCGTTCTTAGGCAGGGCTTGACAGAGATAGGGCCAGCCTGAGGGTCAGAGCCCATAGAATAATACATTTGACCTGCACCTGCCTATCCGTGTCCCTAAGTGCAGAGGATTGACTAATTTTATTTTTATTTTTTGCTTTCCTTCATTGTTTTCTTTATGTTATCATTAGTGTTATTGTTTTTTTATTTATGTCAATGATATATAATAAAGGCTATGTTTTAAGGGTGGTATTCTGTGACTGTAGGTATAAACAGAGGAAAATATATGTAGGTCTGATGCCGCAATATTATATCTCACCATAATATAATTCAAACATCATATGTGTACATAAATATAGCTTGATTGCAAAAATAATAAAATAGAACAAATTCATTATAAATTACATCATTATATAGACATGTTATAAATGTGAATATGTATGAATGTACATACAAAGAAAGTGACCAATAAATACAGCCAAAGAAAGAAATACAAAAAATATAAAAAGTGCAAGCCGAACTACCTTAACAGTGAAAGTGAGCATGTGAAATAATAAATATGTAAATTATGTGAAGTGTATAAAAAGAGTAAAATGTGAAAGGCCTAATTAGTCAATTAATAAGTAGGTGTAATGAAAGAGCCAGTGAAAGTGGACCTAGATGAAATATAAAGTGCCTATGAATGTCTATATTAAATTCTATGGTACAAAGTAAAGAGGTTCACAGCAGCATGTCCGGTGTGACTATTTATTGGGAACCAAGAGTGCACACACAAAAAGATACAACGTTTTGGCTACGCAGTAGCCTTTATCAAGTATACAGATACAAAAAAGTGAGCAGTCATATATACACCAAAGTGGCCACCCATGTGGCATAGTGTAGCCAATCAGCTAAAAGCTCAATCTCATCAGCACATGTGTAATAATTAAAATGGCCTGAGCTCCAATCAGACTAATAATAAATACAAATCCGTGTACCTGATCCTCATTGAAACTCATCCAAATGCCTCAGCCATGTCGCTTCCCAAAGTCGGCGTCTCAACAGACCCACTGCGCATGTCCGTGATGTCATCACGTTTCAATGTGGGCGGGCCGCTGTCACGAGCATCAGCGATGCGGCCACACCTCTCTCTGTGACTACAGCACCTGCAACCAATGAGCGCTCATACAGCAAGTCACATGCAGAGCGCATCATCAGCCCACGTGATCGTCACCTGACCGGCAAAGGTCCTAGATCCACCTCGGCTTAGGGGGAAAAAACGGAAGGCAATGGATGAGACAATGGGTGTCGGCATATAATATGGAGCTAGTGAACCTTAAAATTGTACCATAAGGGGACAGATAATTAAAGTGCAGAAACAAAATGTGAAAATATAACTTAAAGTATCATGTAAAAACATTATATACCGAATCGGACAACAATAAATGAAAATATTCTACCTATCTACACTGTTTACATTGAATTCAATATTGAGTCCCTGGGGTTGTAGAGATTGTAATGTGAAAATCCATTTTAACTCTTTCTTCCTCAACATGCGCTCCTTATCCCCTCCTCTCTTAGGGACCTGAACAGAATCGATGACCCGGAATCTCAGTTGGCTGACAGAGTGTCCACAATCAATAAAATGTTTAGCCACTGGCTTGTCCATCATTTTTTTCCTTATAGTACTTTTGTGTTTGTTGATATGCTCCCTAATCTCCATGGTCGTTTCTCTCACGTAGATCAAACTACAGGGGCAAACGATCATGTAGATGACAAACCTAGACCGCCACGTGTAATATTCTGCAATGTTAAATTTCCTGCCACTGTATGGGTGAACAAAAGTATTACCTTTCAACATGTTCCCACAATTACAGCAACCCAAGCAAGGGAAATTCCCAGTCTTTCTGGGCTTCAAATAAGTCCGGCCCCGTCTGTTAACATCACACGTGTCAGTCTTAATCAGTTTGTCATGCAAATTAGTACCCCGTTTGTATGCTATCAATGGGGATTGTCAAATTCACTTACTGTAGGGAGGCCCCTGTGTAAAATGTGCCACTCCCTTCTCAAAATCTGTGCTATATCAGCACTGTGATTGCCATAGATGGATACAAATGGAATGCGTCCCGCATTCATTCTCCTAGGAGAGACTTGAAAAGTGGACACTCTGTCAGCCAAGGAGATCCTGGTCCTCGTTCTATCTAGCAGCCTCCCTAAGAGAGGAGGGGATAGGGAGCGCATGTTGAGGAAGAAAGAGTTAAAATGGATTTTCACATTACAATCCCTACAACCCCAAGGACTCAACATGGAATTCAATGTAAACAGTGTAGATAGGTGGAATATTTTCATTTATTGTTGTCCGATTTGGTATATAATGTTTTTACATGATACTTTAAGTTATATTTTCACATTTTGTTCCTGCACTTTAATTATCTGTCCCCTTGTGGTACAATTTTTTAGGTTCACTAGCTCCATATTATATGCCGACACCCATTGTCTCATCCATTGCCTTCCGTTTTTCTCCTCTAAGCCGAGGTCCAGTGACAATTAGATTATCATTGATTTACCCATTTACAACTAGGTGGATCTAGGACCTTTGCCGGTCAGGTGGCAATCACGTGGGCTGATGATGCGCTCTGCATGTGACTTGCTGTATGAGCGCTCATTGGTTGCAGGTGCTGTAGTCACAGAGAGAGGTGTGGCCGCATCGCTGATGCTCGTGACGGCGGCCCATCCACATTGAAACGTGATGACGTAACGGACATGCGCAGTGGGTCTTTGGGAAGCGACATGGCTGAGGCATTTGGATGAGTTTCAATGAGGATCAGGTACACGTATTTGTATTTATTATTAGTCTGATTGGATCTCAGGCCATTTTAATTATTACACATGTGCTGATGAGATTAAGCTTTTAGCTGATTGGCTACACTATGCCACATGGGTGGCCACTTTGGTGTATATATGACTGCTCACTTTTTTGTATCTGTATACTTGATAAAGGCTACTGCGTAGCCGAAACATTGTATCTTTTTGTGTGTGCACTCTTGGTTCCCAATAAATAGTCACACCGGACATGCTGCTGTGAACCTCTTTACTCTCTACCATTGCTTATGGGACCGCTGTGGATCGGTGGTCCTATCGTGGCTGGTGCATTCCGGATTGGTCAGGAGGTCCATTTGTGCTGCTCTGCAGCTGTCTTCTATCGTATATTAAGTTCAAGTCCACCATATGTCCCAAAAGATATAAGTCCATATATCAGCAATATGAACAAAAGTGTGTCATAATGCCTTGTTTTGAAGAACATCTCTTCCAAATCCATGAAGCCATCACCAGATAATCATATGTTGAAAAACAGGAATACATGACATAATAGAAGATGGTGAGCTGCAAAAATATGAAATAATAAAATAAATTAGAATACTTTTAAAACCACTTAACCACTTACCGCTACTGTAACGCCGAAAGGCGTCATCTCTGCGGCTCCCCCAGGCTACGCTAACGCCGATTGGCGTCATCTCGCGTGAGCCGAGATTTCCTGTGAACGCGCGCACACAGGAGCGCGCGTTCACAGGAACGCATAGTGCACAAGTTCTTCTGCAGCCTGCCGGCCGCGATCATTGGCTGGCAGGCTGTAGATTTTTAAATGGACAAATGAAATGCTTAAATCAGACGCTATTTTGAAAATAGCGTCTGATATAAGTGCTGCCTGGTCCTCTGGTGGTCCCTTTCGCTTGGATCGACCACCAGAGGACACAGGCAGCTCAGTAAGTAGCACCAAATCACCACACTACACATTAGACATTACCCTGTCATTTATTTAACCCCTTATTTAGCACCTGATCGCCCATATTAGACTCCCTGATCACCCTGATCACCCCCTTGTCCACCCCCTGTCACTGATCACCCCCCCTGTAAGGGTCCCTTATCACCGCCAGTTAGTTAGCCACTTGTTAGGTAGTTTAGCGCCCACCGCACCGCAGTCACCGATTAGTCGCTGATTAGCGTCATCGCTGTCGCTAATCAGCACTAGTACTATATAGTATCGGTAAGTGATCAATACTGATCGCAATCAGATCTATATAAGTACATTAGGGTCACCTTAGGTTCTACAAAAAACGCAGTGTTCGCCCGATCAGGCCTGCGTTCAGTCCGCCCCGCCGCAGTGACAGAATTTTTTTTTTCTGATCACTGCAAAAACACCGTAAAATCGCTGCGCCGCTATAAAGATCACTTTTGAGCTTTTTGGATCTTTATTAGCGGTCGCAGCTTTACTTCGCAAGCACTCCTTTTTGCTAGGTAGGTTTGCTCTTTTTCCTGGGTAGTCTCAGAGGAATACCCCCTAAATTTAGTGAACCCAAAATGTCAAACAAGGGGTATTCCGCTGAAGAGGCATACAGGATTCTGGCCCTGATGGATGAAAGCGATGGGGACGACTCACCCGCTGAATCCAGTGGTTCAGAATATGAACCTGTAGACAGCAGTGGCACTCTAACCGCTAGTGAGGATGACGAGGTAGAGGTCCCTGCTACGGCCAGACGTACCCGATCCCATGTCAGGGTTCTGCCTACCCTGCATGATGACCCTCATTTGCAGCAGAGTGGTGCTAGCGCTGATCTTGTTTATGGTGCGGCATACACCAGCAGCGCAGCACACCCTGGACCTTCTACCAGCACTGCCGTATTCCCTGGTGAAGTGGTGAGCACCAGAAGGGCAGTTCCAGCTGGTACGGTGGCACGTGCAGTAACTCCCCTGTCGCAGCCACCGCGTTCACAGGCCCGTAGAACCCTTAGTCTCCCAGAGGTGCTGGCAAATCCCAATTGGCACTCCCCTGCTTCCGCCGCACCCGTATTGCCCCCTTTCACCGCCCAGTCTGGAGTTCGCGTGGAGACGGCTCATTTAGGATCGGCCCTTCAGTTTTTTGAGCTGTTCTTCACCGCGGATCTCTATGACCTAGTTGTGGCAGAAACCAACCGCTACGTCACACAGTTTATTACCGCCAATCCGGAAAGCTTCTATGCCCAGCCTTTCCGGTGGAAACCAGTCACCGTTTCCGAGTTAAAAATTTTTTTGGGCCTTCTCCTCAGCATGGGTCTAACAAAAAAAAATGTATTGCGGTCATATTGGTCTAAAGACCCAATACATTACATGCCCATGTTCTCTGCTGCAATGTCTAGGGCACGTTTTGAGGCCATCATGCGCTTTATGCATTTTACGGACAATAGCACCTGTCATCCAAGAGGCCACCCTGCTTATGACCGGCTCCATAAAATTCGGCCCCTCATAGACCATTTGTCATCCAGATTTGCAGATGCGTATACCCCTAATCAAAACATCTGCATAGACGAGTCCCTAGTACATTTTACCGGGCGCCTTGGCATAAAACAGTACATCCCCAGCAAGCGCGCCCGTTATGGGGTCAAACTGTATAAGCTCTGTGAAAGGGCCACAGGCTATACATATCGTTTTAGGGTCTATGAGGGAAAAGACTCAAAACTGGAGCCGGTCAGATGTCCTGACTACCTGGGGAGCAGTGGCAAGATTGTCTGGGACTTGGTGTCACCCTTACTCCACAAGGGGTACCACTTATACGTGGACAATTTTTACTCAAGCGTGGCCCTCTTTCGGCACTTACATCTAGTCGGAATTCAATGCTGTGGCACCGCGCGACCTAGTCGCCGGGGCTTCCCCCAACGGCTCGTTAGTACCCGACTTGCACGGGGGGAGAGGGCTGCCTTGTGTGACCAAGAACTGCTCGCGGTGAAGTGGAGGGACAAGAGGGACGTTTACCTTCTGTCCACCATTCACGCAGACACGACTGTCCAAATTGAACGGGCAACTGGAGTCATTGTGAAACCCCTCTCTGTCCATGACTATAACCTTCACATGGGAGGGGTGGACTTCAATGACCAGATGTTGGCTCCCTATTTAGTTTCCCGACGCACCAGACGCTGGTATAAAAAGGTGTCTGTATATTTAATTCAATTGGCGATGTATAATAGTTTTGTTCTCTACAGTAAGGCTGGGAGAACAGGATCCTTCCTAAAATTCCGGGAAGAGATCATTTCGGAACTCCTGTATCCAGGAGGGTCCGTGCCCCAAGGCCCTGATGTAGTGAGCCGGCTACATGGCAGACACTTCCCGTCTGTCTATCCTGGTAACCCAACTCAACGTTCCCCAAGAAAAAGATGTCGTGTCTGCAGCAGGGCTGGAATAAGGCGTGACACCACCGTTTTTTGTCCTGACTGTCCTGACCAGCCTGCCCTATGCATAGGGGAGTGTTTCCGCAAGTTCCACACTCAGGTACACTATTAGTGTAGGGATCGCGTGACACAGGACAGGCACACAGGGCTATTAGGGCCCTTTCACACAGAGCTGCCACAAACCTCTCCTTTCACCTGGGACAAAGTGCATAATGTACTTCGCCACATCTCTGGGCGATTTGCGCTTTGCACATTGTCCCATGGGGAAGGAGAGGTTTGTCCTATAAAGGTAAAAAAACAAAAAAACAAAAAAAAAAGCACCGGTAAGCAAAAAAGTTATTGTTCTGTTTCAAAAGTTTATAAAAGTTAATGTTCTCTAAAGTTAATGTTAATAAATTTATTGCGTTGCGGCCTGTTTTTTTTTTTTTTTTTTTTTTTTACCTTCTAGGTGGACCAAGCGATCGACTAGCTGCAGCACTGATGTGCATTCTGACAGAAGCATTGCGCTGCTGTCAGATTACACGCAAGTCGGTGTATGCGGCGCTGCAAGACGAGATTTCTCCTCTGCAGTAAAAGATACGTTTGCCGAGGCATATGAGCTGAGGAGGTGGCGGTGTTCATATACTTTGGCAAACACTTTGTATATATAAAAAAAAATTAAAAATCCCGGCAATGATTTATTTATCCACATCGATTGATGTGAATGGATAAATCTGGTTTGCCAGGGCATACGAGCTAAGTGGGTATGGATGTTGGGCGGAGCTCCTATGTCCTGGCAGACGCCTTTCCCCTCCTTTTTCTTTTTTTGGCAGAGATTTTTTCATCCACATTGATCGATGCGAATGAAGAAATCTGTGCCGTTCATTTTTTCTTTCAGCCCAGAGGCTGAACGGAAAAAAAAAATCTCATTACCCGTATGCTCAATATAAGGAGAATAGCAGAAACTCCTAATGCTGGCCATACATGTAATGATTGCGGAGACCCTCAAATGCCAAGGCAGTACAAACACCCCACAAATGACCCCATTTTGGAAAGAAGACACCCCAAGGTATTCGCTGAGGGGCATATTGAGTCCAGGAAAGATTGAAATTTTTGTCCCAAGTTAGCGGAAAGGGAGACTTTGTGAGAAAAAACGAAAAAAATCAATTTCCGCTAACTTGTGGCAAAAAAAATAAAAATTCTTTGAACTCACCATGCCCCTCTTTGAATACCTTGGGGTGTCTTCTTTCCAAAATGGGGTCACATGTGGGGTATTTATACTGCCCTGGCATTTTAGGGGCCGCAAAGCGTGAGAAGAAGTCTGGGATCTAAATGTCTAAAAATGCCCTCCTAAAAGGAATGTGGGCCCCTTTGCGCATCTAGGCTGCAAAAAAGTGTCACACATGTGGTATCTCCGTTCTCAGGAGAAGTTGGGGAATGTGTTTTGGGGTGTCATTTTACATATACCCATGCTGGGTGAGAGAAATATCTTGGCAAAAGACAACTTTGTATAACAAAAATGGGAAAAGTTGTCTTTTGCCAAGATATTTCTCTCACCCAGCATGGGTATATGTAAAATGACACCCCAAAACACATTCCCCAACTTCTCCTGAGAACGGAGATACCACATGTGTGACACTTTTTTGCAGCCTAGGTGGGCAAAGGGGCCCACATTCCAAAGAGCACCTTTCGGATTTCACAGGTCATTTACCTACTTACCACACATTTGGGCCCCTAGAATGCCAGGGCAGTATAACTACCCCACAAGTGACCCCATTTTGGAAAGAAGACACCCCAAGGTATTCCGTGAGGGGCATGGCGAGTTCCTCGAATTTTTTTTTTTTGTCACAAGTTAGTGGAAAATGATGATTTTTTTTATTTTTATTTTTTTCTTACAAAGTCTCATATTCCACTAACTTGTGACAAAAAATAAAAACTTCCATGAACTCACTATGCCCATCACGAAATACCTTGGGGTGTCTTCTTTCCAAAATGGGGTCACTTGTGGGGTAGTTATACTGCCCTGGCATTCTAGGGGCCCAAATGTGTGGTAACAAGTTTGAAATCAAAATGTGTAAAAAATGCCCTGTGAAATCCGAAAGGTGCTCTTTGGAATGTGGGCCCCTTTGCCCACCTAGCCTGCAAAAAAGTGTCACACATGTGGTATCTCCGTACTCGGGAGAAGTTGGGGAATGTGTTTTGGGGTGTCATTTTACATATACCCATGCTGGGTGAGAGAAATATCTTGGCAAAAGACAACTTTTGCCATTTTTTTATACAAAGTTGGCATTTGGCCAAGATATTTCTCTCACCCAGCATGGGTATATGTAAAATGACACCCCAAAACACATTCCCCAACTTCTCCTGAATACGGAGATACCAGATGTGTGGCACTTTTTGGCAACCTAGGTGGGCAAAGGGGCCCATATTCCAAAGAGCACCTTTCGGATTTCACTGGTCATTTTTTACAGAATTTGATTTCAAACTCCTTACCACACATTTGGGCCCCTAGAATGCCAGGGCAGTATAACTACCCCACAAGTGACCCCATTTTGGAAAGAAGACACCCCAAGGTATTCGCTGATGGGCATAGTGAGTTCATGGAAGTTTTTATTTTTTGTCACAAGTTAGTGGAATATGAGACTTTGTAAGAAAAAGAAAAAAAAAATCATCATTTTCCACTAACTTGTGACAAAAAATAAAAAATTCTAGGAACTCGCCATGCCCCTCATGGAATACATTGGGGTGTCTTCTTTCCAAAATGGGGTCACTTGTGGGGTAGTTATACTGCCCTGGCATTCTAGGGGCCCAAATGTGTGGTAACAAGTTTGAAATCAAAATGTGTAAAAAATGCCCTGTGAAATCCGAAAGGTGCTCTTTGGAATGTGGGCCCCTTTGCCCACCTAGGCTGCAAAAAAGTGTCACACATGTGGTATCTCCGTACTCGGGAGAAGTTGGGGAATGTGTTTTGGGGTGTCATTTTACATATACCCATGCTGGGTGAGAGAAATATCTTGGCAAAAGACAACTTTTCCCATTTTTTTATACAAAGTTGGCATTTGGCCAAGATATTTCTCTCACCCAGCATGGGTATATGTAAAATGACACCCCAAAACACATTCCCCAACTTCTCCTGAATACGGAGATACCAGATGTGTGGCACTTTTTTGCAACCTAGGTGGGCAAAGGGGCCCATATTCCAAAGAGCACCTTTCGGATTTCACTGGTCATTTTTTACAGAATTTGATTTCAAACTCCTTACCACACATTTGGGCCCCTAGAATGCCAGGGCAGTATAACTACCCCACAAGTGACCCCATTTTGGAAAGAAGACACCCCAAGGTATTCGCTGATGGGCATAGTGAGTTCATGGAAGTTTTTATTTTTTGTCACAAGTTAGTGGAATATGAGACTTTGTAAGAAAAAAAAAAAATAAAATCATCATTTTCCACTAACTTGTGACAAAAAATAAAAAATTCTAGGAACTCGGCATGCCCCTCATGGAATACCTTGGGGTGTCTTCTTTCCAAAATGGGGTCACTTGTGGGGTAGTTATACTGCCCTGGCATTCTAGGGGCCCAAATGTGTGGTAACAAGTTTGAAATCAAAATGTGTAAAAAATGCCCTGTGAAATCCGAAAGGTGCTCTTTGGAATGTGGGCCCCTTTGCCCACCTAGGCTGCAAAAAAGTGTCACACATGTGGTATCTCCGTACTCGGGAGAAGTTGGGGAATGTGTTTCGGGGTGTCATTTTACATATACCCATGCTGGGTGAGAGAAATATCTTGGCAAAAGACAACTTTTCCCATTTTTTTATACAAAGTTGGCATTTCGCCAAGATATTTCTCTCACCCAGCATGGGTATATGTAAAATGACACCCCAAAACACATTCCCCAACTTCTCCTGAATACGGAGATACCAGATGTGTGACACTTTTTTGCAGCCTAGGTGGGCAAAGGGGCCCATATTCCAAAGAGCACCTTTCGGATTTCACTGGTCATTTTTTACAGAATTTGATTTCAAACTCCTTACCACACATTTGGGCCCCTAGAATGCCAGGGCAGTATAACTACCCCACAAGTGACCCCATTTTGGAAAGAAGACACCCCAAGGTATTCGCTGATGGGCATAGTGAGTTCATGGAAGTTTTTATTTTTTGTCACAAGTTAGTGGAATATGAGACTTTGTAAGAAAATAAAAAAAATAAAAAATCATCATTTTCCGCTAACTTGTGACAAAAAAAAAAAAGTTCTATGAACTCAATATGCCCATCAGCGAATACCTTAGGGTGTCTACTTTCCGGAATGGGGTCATTTGTGGGGTGTTTGTACTGTCTGGCCATTGTAGAACCTCAGGAAACATGACAGGTGCTCAGAAAGTCAGAGCTGCTTCAAAAAGCGGAAATTCACATTTTTGTACCATAGTTTGTAAACGCTATAACTTTTACCCAAACCATTTTTTTTTACCCAAACATTTTTTTTTATCAAAGACATGTAGAACAATAAATTTAGAGCAAAATTTATATATGGATGTCGTTTTTTTTGCAAAATTTTACAACTGAAAGTGAAAAATGTCATTTTTCGTTAAATTCGTTAAATTTCGATTAATAACAAAAAAAAGTAAAAATGTCAGCAGCAATGAAATACCACCAAATGAAAGCTCTATAAGGGTATTTTCACACTTGCGGCAGGACGGATCCGACAGGCTGTTCACCATGTCGGATCCGTCCTGCGGCTGTTTCGCCGTGCCCCCGGGCCGCCGCTCCGTCCCCATTGACTATAATGGGGATGGGGGTGGAGCTCCGATGCAGCACGGCGGTGCACGGCTTAAGGCCGCCGGACTAAAATTACTGCATGTCAGGTTTTTTAGTCCGGCGGCTTTCTCCGTGCACCGCCGTGCTGCGCCGGAGCTCCGCCCCCATCCCCATTATAGTCAATGGGGACGGAGCGGGGGCACGGCGAACAGCCACAGGACGGATCTGACATGGTAAACAGCATGTCGGATCCGTCCTGCCGCAAGTGTGAAACTAGCCTTAGTGAGAAGAAAAGGAGGTAAAATTCATTTGGGTGGTAAGTTGCATGACCGAGCAATAAACCGCTAAAGTTGTGGAGTGCCGATTTGTAAAAAAGGGCCTGGTCTTTAGGGGGGTATAAACCTGTGGTCCTTAAGTGGTTAACAAGGATAACACAAAAATAATAAACATAAGTAAAATTAATACACTCAAAGGAATGGAGCAAAACTCAGAACATCATTTAAGCCTTTGGGTTGCATTATATCCAGGGTCCAAGTCCATTTTGTTTCACGTTGTGCCAACAGTTTAATGATATTACCTCCTCGCATACCTAGATCTACATGGTCGACTCCATGAACCCTCATAGAGGAGGGATTCCCCTCATGACACATTTTGAAGTGTTTGGAAATTGGTTTGAGATTGACAAGATCCTCATTTTCCTTGGTCTTAATTATATCTCGAATTTGTTCTCTAACACGTATTTTTAACTCCCTGGTGGTTAGACCAATGTAGATCTTTGGGGATGGACATTTGGCATAATATATTACAGCTTTTGTGGTACAAAAAATATTATGAGTGATCTGATATGTTCTGGTAGGAGTAGAATCTGTAAAATCAGTAGCTGTCATAATATTAGGACATACAACTCATTTGCCACATGGAGTGCATCCCCATTTTGGTCCTTTTGACCCAAAAGATGTGCCCATCTTTTGAGGAGAGTAATATAATTTAACCAGATAATCACAAAAAAAATTTGACCTCCTAGCCACTAAAGCTGGAGAGGGAGTCAGAAATTTCTCCAATAGGGGATTCTCTCAAAATTGGCCAAAATCTCTCAAATTGCGCATGTTCTCCCATTATGAGTGATACTTAGTGATATATCTCACTGTTTTTCCGGTTTGTTTGTTTGTTTTTATCTAGGAGGACCAGGCTCTCACGTGTTGTATTCTTAGCTATATTGTAAACCTTTTTTATAGATCTCTTACTGTATCCCCTTTCAAGGAAATGTTTCCTCAAGATATCCGCCTGATGTTCAAAATCATCATTATTTGAACAGATTCTGCTGATTCTGATAAATTGGCCAATTGTAATTCCTCTAATTGTCTGTACAGGATGTACAGATGTCGCATGCAACAACGCAGTCACAGAAGTGTCTTTTCGGTATACAGCTGTCTGCAAAAAAACTAAATTATCACATTTGATCATAACGTCCAGGAAGTCAATCCCCTTCAGATTATTATTGAAAGTCAAATGAGCATTGTATTCATTATTATTAAGGTCCCTAATAATTTGCTGAAGTATCTCAGATGTACCCTGCCAGATCATAAAGATGTCGTCGATGTACCAGGCCCAGAATACGACCCGGTCCATCGGCACATCACATTCTGACATAAAAAGCTCCATCTCCCACAGCCACAGGAACAGCCTCTGAACCACATGGAAGCGACTATGGAGGCTATTTGTCTACTTAGAATACCTACAATACAGCAGACTGATAGTATTGAGTCCAGCATATTCATTTTAGTTAGAATATTCATATGGACTTGGCAGTCCATGAAAAGTTGTCACAGCGGAGAGTCCTAAACACTCTCTAGAGATACTCAGTCCTCACCCCGGTTCTCCACGTGGTGCTCGCATCTAGGGAAGGCACCCCGTACTGAATGACGGGGTACTCACTGCACTTGTCATATTGAATCACTTTATTATTAGCATCAAAACTGTGACGCGTTTTGGCTATAACACGAGTCTATGATATGATACAATATGCAAATTTGAAAAAGGCATGGGTGAGAGCCAAAATGCATCACAGTTTTGATGCTAACAATAAAGTGATTCAATATTGCAAGCAAAGTGAGTGTCGGTCTTCTTTCTCTAGCTGAGATTCCTAGTGATGAACTATAATCTGTGGGAGAACTTCGAAGCAAGTTTTCAATTACCCTATAGTGCAGTCTTTGGAGAAATCAATCTGCTTTTCATACAATTCATTGATGTTCCAGGTCCCCCAGAGTTAAAGACAGTCCTAGTACCTGCTCTCTATTTTGGAAACCCCCCCCCCCCCCCCCACCCCCATTAACTCACAATTCTCTATTAGGTTGGTTGAAAATTCATTTTTGAGGTACCTGTATTGATATTTATCTATTATTTAACTTTCAGCAGTATTCAATAGACCTTTGACATGTCTACTAAGCTTAATGACATGTACAAAACATATAAAACTAGCTAAGACATAAAACATTTTTCTATTGTCTTAGTTTACATCCGACAGTCAAATTAAATCTAAATATAAAACAATATATTCCTTAAAGGAACTCTTTCCGGCATGGACAGATCACAAGTGAATAATTAAAGCAAGATTTAACATTATGAACTAAGAAATCTGCTGGATAGCAAGGATGATTTATAAACTAAATTGTAAGTAATGCTGCAGCTTATGCTTCATGGAATGTAGTGTCACATCCTGTGTGAGAGATATAGCATTATAAATCTGCCATCTCTAATCACATCACATACATCTTCCCATTTTATAACTAGGGGCATTATTTTATAGCTTAATAATGGATCGCAATATGGAACTGAAACATTTCACAAATTCTCTACAGAAAGAAACATGTTGTTTGAGTGTTCACATTGGTTTGAGAATTTTAACTTAAAGCTCTCATCTATTTTATTGCATTATATGAATTTCAGTCATATAATAATATTATTATAGGAAAGCAATATGTAACACCAGCAGAATACAGACACTAAGAATAGGGAATGTATTTTCCACTGGCTCATAGTCTATATACTGTATTCAATTTATGGGATACAATCAATAGTTATTTAGAATATAATCCCTTATATACAATTAGGTAAATTACAGATTTTGATTGTTTAGTGTCCCTTTATGTTATTTTTAGTTACTTTCTTTTCAAACTGAATGAATCTGAAAGATTGTTTTTCAATGAGTATAAAAGCTGGCACCTTTGGACAGCCAAAGGGTAAAGTTACTGGAAGACGGCCACATACAGCAGAACAGAGTTTTCAACTAAATCTATATTATATCCTCCAAAGAAATATTTTAGTGACAAATACTCTCTAAAGATGCCCTGTCACCTTTCCTGGCATGTCTGTTTTAATAACTATTTGCATTACCCATACAATAACTCAATGTTGTGCCATTCTTCAATTATTCCTACTAGAAATTCATGAATAAATTGCCAGCAGTCTGCAATAAAGTTCCATCTGTGTCCTTGCACAGCCTGACACTATCCAATCAGTATTGCCAGTGGTGGATTGTGCAAGGACACACCCAGGTGTGCACCACCAATGAGGCCAGGTGAGGCAATCGCCTCAGCAGCACCAGGTTGGGGCAAGAAGGGGGCAGCAGAAGGGCCATGGGCAATGACCGCTTTCATTGTGGCAAAGGGGTTAGGTTAAGAAATTGGCATTGTGGGGGAGCCGTTTCAGTTTTCGCCTCAGGCAGCAGAAAGGCTAGGGGCACCACTGGACACACCCCAACCCAACACCCAGTCTGACTTATTGCAGAATGCTGGCAATTTAATTATAAACTTCTAGAAGGAATTAAATATAGGAATTGCACAACCTATATGAAACGATGCTCCAGAATTGTTATTACATGGAGAATGCAAGTAACTACTGCAACATAAATGTCAGGAGACGTGACAGGTCCTTTTTAAAGAAGTAATTCCATTACAAACATTTATCATCTTTCCACAGAAAAGGGGTACATGAATAATCGTAGGGTGCCCTCAGTGATCACTGGGGGTCTCAGTAATCATTCATTACCTATTCAGTTTTTTATTCTCTGGCACATTAGAAAGGTACATGATATAAATCGTGGTGAATTTTATCTTTTTACCAATAGTTGTTTTTGTGAGTTATCCCCTCACTTCTGGTCCTCAGCTGTGTCAAGTCACTGACACTCTGACTCTCCAACTAAAACAGCATTTTATGTGTAAACAGAAAGTCAGTTTCTCCATTCATTAATATTAGGGCCCATTAACACGACCATATATTTGAGTCCGCATCCGTTCCACAATTCATTTCAATGGGGCTGCAAAAGATGTGGACAGCATTCGTATTCCCGTTCCATGGCCTCGCAAAAAAAGATAGAACATGTTCTATTTTTGTCCGCAATAGCAGACAAAAATAGGCATTTCTATCATAGGACTGACCTTCCGTTCCGCAGAATGCGGAACACACACAGCCGTTAATTGTGTTTTGCGGATGCGCAATTTGTGGACCACAAAACAGATATAGTAATAACTAATTCCCCATTTAATTGGCGTACCCAACAACTGACGTACCTAGGCGTAAAATTGTCCCCACATCTTACGGATTTATTTAAACTTAATTATAAACCCCTTTTAGCTTCTTTAATCACACAACTAGAAACTTTAGACTTTCCTTATTTATCTTGGTTTGGGAGAAAAAACATTATTATGTCACTAGTATTACCTAGACTCACGTATTTGATGCAAGTACTCCCTATTGAGATCCCTAAATCTTATTTCTCCTCTCTTAACAAACACATACGCAAATATATCTGGCAAGGGAAAAAATCCTGTATCTCTTTTGAAACTCTTACTAAACCTAGACCCAGAGGTGGCATTGGACTTCCTGATCCTGAAATGTATATGAAGGCTATCCAACTTTCAAGGGTTGTGGATTGGGTTAGAAATCCCCCACATAAATCTTGGCTAGTCCTAGAGAATGCCTTCTTGCCTTCTTCCACTCGGGCCCTGATTCTGGTTGATAGACCTCCTCCAGCTCCTAACTCCATACCGAACTCTTTGATTCGAAATACCTTGAAGGTCTGGAGGTGGTTCTCGACCAGCTTGGGGGCCTTAACACTTCCCTCTCCCTTCACCCTTATAAAGGATGTCATTGCCTTAGCTCCTAAAGAACTGAAAGACAGCTGTCCTTCTTCGCTCAGAAATTCGGGATTGGTAGTTTCAAGCTTGTTCAATCAAGATGGAGGTATCCTTTCTGATCATGACATTTGTGAATTACTTAAGACTAAGATCCAGAACCCCTTTCTTTTAAGTTTCATTAGAAAGGAATCGCTCCTTATTGCTAAACAATCCCCTCTCACACAGGAACTTTCCTGGTTTGATAAGATGATTGGCAGCTCAATGTATCCCCCTAAGCCCATATCGAAAATATACAGTCAGCTTAAGTCTCCTCCATCTTTAATTAACCCTGCTAGCATTGGCCTTTGGGAAAAAGATCTGCAACGTAAATTGACCCCCTCTGAAATACTGAAAGTACTGATTACCCCGCACAAGATCTCTAGATGTATTCTTATACAGGAAAACAGCTATAAAATCTTGATGCGCTGTTATAAAACCCCAGACAAGACCTGCCTCTACAGTGCCAGCTCTTCAGATGTTTGTTGGAGATGCCTCAAGGAGAGAGGCTCATTTATCCACATATGGTGGTCCTGTGAATTGATTAAGCCATGGTGGTCAAATATCTTCAAAATCGGTAATCAGATCTGTCAGTCCTCCTACCCGTGCAACCCTGAGATTTCACTACTCTCATTGGGAATTGGGAAAACAAACTCTCACAAGTCAACCCTTTTTTCATTCATGATGGCTGCTGCTAGATTAGTGATACCTAAACATTGGCTCTCCCCTGATCCCCCTAGTCTAGAGCAATGGATAAACAGACTTGACCAAATTTATAGACTAGAAGAAATTTCACACTGGGAATTACGATCGAGACATGTTTTCCTGCAGATCTGGACCCCCTGGAAGGAGTATAGGAAATTCTCTTAAACTCAGATTGCCCTCATTGAAGATGATCCATTTAGACTTACTTAGCCTCTTATTTCAGAGTGACAAAGAGATCTTGTCATTGGTCTAATACTTATCAGTAGTACTATATTTACAGGCACATTTGCTCAAAGTAATTGCGAATTGCCTATGGAAATAACTTAAGTAGTATGTATCTCAGATATTCCTGTCTTCCCCGGACCTGAATGGTCCCCCTTTTTGTTAATTATTTATTTTCTTCTTCTTCCACTTCTTCCACTTCTTCTTTTTTTTTTGTTTGTCTAGTTATCATTTATCATTATTATTACTATTATCGTCGTCATTATTATTAACACTGTTATTATTAATATTTTACTGTCACGATATTATGCCTGAAAGATAATCTTAATACTTGGCCTAATGGCTTATATTGCTTGAAATGTATCATAGCAACGTGTCAGACTTTTGACTTTTGACTTTTGTTGTATAAATGTATTAAATGAAAAATAATAAAAATTGTCAATATAAAAAAAAAAAACGGATATAGTAATCTGAATGAACCCTTATAGATAAGAAAACCAGTCGAGATTCAGGTCGGGTCTGGTTCGCTGACTTTTTAAAAGAGTTCAGTTTGGACTCAAATTGATTCAGGTCCAACCGAAGTTGCTCCAATTTCATCTTCCTTTATTCTAGTGATCGATGGTGGTCTCACCACTCAGTCCTCCACCAGTGAAGATCTTTGATATGTCGCTATGACATATTAAAAGTTTTTTTAAAGTGCAAAGACACTTTAAGGTTCTTCACAATATTTACAAATATTATGTGACATATAGTAAAAAGCTTTTCATCTTAGTATGACATAAATATAAACCCAGCTTCTTGCATCAGTCTTTCCAGTTAGAATCCCACAGCTTTCTGATGGAGAACCACACTTAAACTATTCCATTCAGAAGAGATCATTCACATACCATAATAGAATTGTGGGGAAAGGAAGTGACAACTAGAGGTTGTGTATGTTTGATAAACAACAGTGGATGTCACTTTTCTTCTATCCTCGGTTGTAGGTTGAGCAAATCGAGCTTCTGATCATAGATCTGAAGTTGATTCATTAAAAAACTTTGTAATGCTGTTTCCCTACAGCAGGGATCAGCAACCTCCAGCACTCCAGCTGTTGTGAAACTGCAACTCCCAGCATGCATACTTGCTCTGCTCTTCTAAGAATTCACATAGAAATGAATGGAGCATGCTGGGAATTGTAGTTTCACAACAGCTGGAGTGCCGAAGGTTGCTGATCCCTGCCCCACAATATTAACAATGTATTTGCTCAGTGTAGACAAACTCGTCTGACTTTGGTAACTGACTTTGTTATTTCTATCTGCGGATTTAAAAACATTTTAAAATAGGAATCCTAAATCGGCTTCGGAACCAAGGTACACACCAGTACCGAAACCGACTTCAATCATTTTGGGTGGTCCCCGCCAGCTTACCTTACTGGAGTTATGACATGCCATACATCTGTAGTGCCCTGGACATTTGCCCCTGTTTCCCCTATGCAAAGTTCTAAACTTCTTACTTAATTTCACTTGAAATGGTTAACTTGCACTGTTTAATACTGTTTAACTTCATTTTATATGTATGTTGTGATATAAATCCTGTTCATTTGCACTGTATTTGCAAATCTCTGTGGAAACGGATAATGAATACTGAGAGACTTTTGGGACTTTGAGTAAGAAGCTGGTAATTTTTCACAACTGCAATAGGGCTTAAAGAAGAGCATTTTTTAGAGGGAAAAAGGCAGACTTTGTTTACCACCAAAATCAGACAGTCTGACCATTTGAATGTCTGGTTTAGCTCTGTTGTTATGTCTGGAAACTTGTTTTGTATGGAAAAACTGCTGTTTCATTGCCATTGAGTATCATTGAAGCTCTAATGTAAGTCTATGAGGGACGGAAAATGTAACAATGTATTTGTTTGTGCTGAGTTTCTCCACTCCACCCCTCCCACTAGAAGGTTCCAGTCTAGCTAGAAATTGTATAAAAGGAGAGCAGTCAGAGCCCCTAGTGTTCTGCAGTTAGGGACCAGTGCTTGGAGGGGAGACTCTGCCAGTCTGCATGAGTGACCAAAAGAAGACGTTGAGATGGGGACGCTGAGCCACAGACCATGGGTCACCAGCCCTGTGACCAAGGAGCCACCAAGGAGACTACTGAGCTACAGACCGTGTGCCTCCAGCCTTTGGCTAGGGTACCAGCCTTCTGAGAGAGAGAAAGAGAGTGGCAGCTAGCTCAGGCCTTTCCTCAGTATTAAACCCTTCTTCTACCCGGGAGGAGACTGGAGAAGCCAGCCCTATGCCTCGTCTGTATTGTTTTGCACCTGAATTCTTCCAGTTAAGAAGCACACTGGTTTACTGCAGATCCTGACTCTCTGGACTTATTTCCCATTGGGGTGCACCATGCCTTACCATCCCTTTCAGAGAGCAGCAACACGTGGTGACACCTCAATAGTGTCCGTGGGACTCAGCATAGTGTTGGGGCCACCCCAAACCTGGCTACTGCACATCCACTTTACCGCTGCAGCCAATCACTGGCCACAACGGTGATGCTTGCATGTATGTAACAAGAAAATTTAGGGTGCCCATACACATGCAATAGCTATCAGCAGAATGGCCATTTAGCTGAAAGCTATCTGCCTGACTCCCTCTCGGCTCCCTCATACACCTTCAGGTTTATCTCAGCTGAAAGTGTGTGTCAATTCAGTGGGGAAAGGGGAGAAAGCTGCTGCCACACACTTCTGGCGTGGCTTATTTCCAGAGAGAAGAAAAGGATGGGGTGAAAATATTAATTTCGCTGATCTATCTCTCCCCCGACTTCATCTGTCAGGGTGATTCCGAAGCTTTCCACACACATTAGACTGTGGCCAAACCCAACATCCTCGGTAGGTTTGGGCAACAATGCACTAATATGTATAGGAGCCTTTAAGCCATGTGACATCATCGCTACAGGACAAGAAACCCCGGAACAGCGGAGACCACTAGAGAGGCAGTGATGGAACGAGGGGGAAAACAGGTGAGTATTGAGATGCATTAAACCTAATCATGTAAACTATAAGCAAGTGGTATTGCTAACAAAGCACATTCAAACTGAGGTAATCTTTCACCACCAAGTTCTTAAATTGGAACAGCTTCCAAGTGTGTCAATATACAGCAATGTTAAGGTAATGTCAACTAACTTAAGAGAAAAAATAGACAGACACTGTAAAAGCCATAAATCTAAATTTTGAAAAAAAAAGTTGGTGCCAGAGAGTTTTTTTTCCCCTGGAGGAAAATGTTGAGATTTTTTTATAGATTTCTTTGCTTAAGATTATGAGGACTCTTGTGCTTTATAGCATGTGTATATTGCAGAACAAATATACCGTATGCTCATGCTGCACGTGACTATTCATTGTTTCCAATACTTTTCCATTTCATTTTATGATGTGACTTTCTGAAACAAGCCATAACATATAATGACTACAGAGGCCAAATGAAAATGGAATTGACTATTCTATTTAAAAATGAACTACCAGTGCCTCGAAAAAGTATACATACCCCTTTACCTTTTCAACATTTTTTCACGTTACACCCACAAACTTAAATCTATTTTATTGGGATTTTATGTGAAAGACCAACACAAAATAGCAAGTATGTGTGTAGTGAAAAGAAAATGATACATGATTTTCAAAGTTTTGAATAAATAAAAATCTGGAAAGTGTGACGTGAATTTGTATTCAGCCCCACTGAGTCTATACTATAGCTCCAGTTCTTTTGCGGTATTTCTCCACTAGCTTTGCAGAGCTAGAGGCTCAGATCTTTGCAAAAAGAATGTTCAGTCAGATTAGATGGCGATCATCTGTGAACAACAATTTTTAAGTCTTGTATATCAAATAAACGGACAGGCACTCAATCACCAGGAACTGTACCGAGGACAAATATTTATTGTGTCCAAATACATATAAACATATCAGTTTGTACAAAAATATCCAAACATAATTTTTTTTAATTAAAATTAAAAAAATTATAAAGAATATATAAAATGCAAAAATAATACAATTTAAATCAACAGACAAGGTGATATGTTTTCTTGTCCACCTCAGTGCTAGTAGCGTTTTCTAAGATATATGTCTATAGCTGAGGACAGGAACCCCTCCTATCAGATATCCACACTATTAATGAATTCAGAAGAGGGAAAGCTGTTACTGCTATTGTTTCTATTTCATCCGGTACATATATACACCAAAAAAAGTCCTATTTATAAAAAATTTTAAAGAAAATCAGTGCCCATTGGTTATTGGTAGAGATGAGTGAATAGAAGCTGACGAAGTGGAATTCGATCCGAATTTCAGGAAAAATTAGATTCGCAATGAATGCAAATTTCCTCGCGCTCCGTGGTAATAATTTGCAATTTTCCTAAAATGGCGGCTACACGTGTGAGGACTGAGGACATGGGGCAATGAACTCTGGAAAGGCGGGATCACCCAGATTGACATTCCTGCATGCAGCCAATCAGCAGCCAGACAGCCCTGTGAAGTCACAGCCCTTTAAATACGACAGCCATTTTAGATTCTGCCATTTTCCAGCGTTCAGGGACAGACGTGTGATGGTGCTAGGGACAACAAGTGGAAAAAAAAGACAGAAAAAACTACTTATAAGTGCAGGATAGGAATCATTTCACAGCATCTTAGTGCAGGGAGAGATGTCAGAAGGTGCTAGGGACATGGATAGGAAAGTGATTTACAATTGCAGGGAACGATTATTTGGAGATCCAAATAGTTATTAGACAGCACTGTCCTTCCAGCCATTTTTATTTTGGGCTGCAAGTGTTATGCTAAAAAGCCTTTAATGGCTTATATCTAAGTATCTTATTCAGTACAACAAGAAAAATATATACGCATTTCACTTCTACAGTTATTTCTAGAGTTGAGCAGACACCTGGATGTTCGGGTTCGACGGGTTCGGCCGAACTTGAGAAAAAAGTTCGAGTTCGGGACCCCAACTTGACCCCGAACCCCATTGAAGTCAATGGGGACCCGAGCATTAAAATGGCTGTAAAAATGTCATGGAAAGGGCTAGAGGGCTGCTGTCACGGCTGTATGTGAGCAACAATAGTATACACAGTAAAAGAGCTACTGACCGGACCCAAACTAGGGAGGATAAAGGGTGACCCCTGTCCGACCCTCAAAGCTTTCCCTATGCTGCTAAAGCACATGCCCGGATCCAAATGGCGGAACGAGGCATGCCCACGTGCCTAAGACTGATGATCACTGTAACCCCTACAATAGTGGAAGGGGCACGGCCACCAGTGCCCTACTCAGTATATGGAGGGAACCGTGGCCACCTCAGATCCAGTCAGAAAATAATCAGGTACACAATAATGTCTGTACACTTAGCTGAAGGTGTTGCAGCCGCAGAGAAGACGGATCCAAGGACAGCTGGCAATATCCGGAGTGCTTGCTGCAGCAGAACACAGGTCCAGTGAACTGATAGCTACAAGTGAAGATACTAAAGCAAGAGCTACAACTGAAATGAGAACTATAATCCACGCCCTACAATAGGAGGAGGGGTGATATAAAGAGAGGGAAATCAAACGCATGAGGAACAGCTGGGAGGAAGGAAACCAAAAGTAAACAGAGCAGTGAGAACTCCTCCCAGCTCTAGTAGTGACATCATCACAGGGGTAGAGAAACAGAGCTGTGAGAACGTCCCAAAGCTCTGGTAGTGACAGCTGCAAATGGCATCAAAATGTGGTTAAGAGCATGGCAAGTGCTCTGCAAACAAATGTGGATAGGGAAATGACTTTAAATAACATAAAATAGGTAAAAATAAAAAATAATAATCTTAATCTAGGAGGACGAGGTCCATATGGAGTAGGAGGTTGAGGAAGCAGTGGATGTGGCGGTGTAGGTGGAAGCGGCGGTGGAGGAGGAGGAGGTAGCCTACACTGCTTTTTGGTTTTAAATTTTATTTTTAAAATTAGGGTACACCCCAAAACATTGGGAAATATAACCTGTGATAACCCCCTCCAGTCATGCTAAACACACGTTCAGACAATACACTGGCTGCAGGGCAGGCCAGCACCTCCAAGGGGTAAAAGGCAAGCTCAGGCCATGTGCCCAATTTGGAGACCCAGAAGTTGCAGGGGCTGACCCCTATCAGTTAGTTTGTGTAGGCGTGTGCATACTTACTGCCCCACCATGTCGCACATCCCCGTAATGTTCATGATCCAATTTGATATCTGCTCTATCAACTTACGATGTTCTTTTATGCGCCTACCATGGTGATTACGGGTGGCGAGGAATCAGGGTTCCAGGCCAGAGAGGGAGCGTGAGAAAGAGAGACCACATCCAAGGGAGGATTCAATTGTTAAAATTTCTAATTATAGAGTTGAAATATTGGAGAAATTATTAAAACATAAAAGTGTGACAACTTTTCAAAGTTTAAAGGGTTTCTATCACTTGGTATCACATAATTAGCTGTCAGACACTAGCGATCCGCTAGTGTCTGCTCTGGCCAACCATCCTAATATAACAGCTTTTGGGGCAGCCGTTTTGCAAAAAAAAAGAACTTTTCTAAATATGCTAATGAGCCTCTAGGTGCTATGTGGGCGTCATTAGCACCTAGAGGCTCCGTCTACCTTCATAAACAGCCGCCGCCCAGCGCGTCCCTCCAGCCCGCCCATCTCCTGCTGAATGCGATCCTCCGTGTGACGCAGCGGACGAATTCTCGCGCATGCGCCGTGCGCGGCTGTATTCGGCGCATGCGCAGTGAATGTCTGACCGCTTCCCTGCTCAGACATCTCCACTGCGCCTGCGCCGATGACGTCATAGTGCTCCAAGGAACAGGCGCAGTGGAGATGTCTGAGAGGGAAGCGGTCAGACATTCACTGCGCCTGCGCCGAATACAGCCGCGCACGGTGCATGCGCGAGAATTCGTCCGCTGCGTCACACGGAGGTTCGCATTCCGGAGGACATGGGGCGGGCTGGAGGGACGCGCTGGGCGATGGCTGTTTATGAAGGTAGACGGAGCCTCTAGGTACTAATGACGCCCACATAGCACCTAGAGGCTCATTAGCATATTTAGAAAAGTTCTTTTTTTAGCAAAACGGCTGCCCCAAAAGCTGTTATATTAGGATGGTTGGCCAGAGCAGACACTAGCGGATCGCTAGTGTCTGACAGCTAATTATGTCATACGAAGTGATAGAAACCCTTTAAGCATTGAATGAAAGGATGTGGTGCGCATTAATTACTGAATAATATATAAAATTGTATTCCTTGTCACCTATGCATAGCAGGTTTTTATTCACGTCTAAAATTGTATAATGTCAACCCAAGAATGTAACAGAAAAATTATTGATATTTATTAAGCTGTCAACTAGGTAGAGGAGGGGTATATTACACCCAAAAATTGGTGAATTTCACCCAAAAATTTAACTGACAATAATTTTTTTTAAAACCTGCCTACTAGGTATAGCAGTGGTACATCACACCCAAAAATTGGTGAATTTCACCGGAAAATGTAAGTGACTATTTAGATATATTTTTTAACCAGTCTACTAGGTATAGCAGTGGTACATCACACCCAAAAATTGGTGAATTTCACCAGAAAATTTAACCGACAATTTTTTTTTTAACCTGTCTACTAAGTATAGCAGTGGTACATCACACCCAAAAACTGGGGAATTTCACCAGAAAATGTAACTGACAATTTTTATTTTTGTTTAACCTGTCTACTAGGTATAGCAGTGATACTATACACCCACAAATTTGTTAATTTCACCAGAAAATGTAACTGACATTTTTTTTTACCGATCTATTAGGTATAGCAGTGGTACTATACACACCAAAATTGGTGAATTTCACCCTAAAATGTAAATGAATTATTTATTTTTTTAACTGGCCTACTAGGTATAGCAGTGGTACTATACACCCAAAAATTGGTTAATTTCACCCGAAAATGTAAATGACATTTTTTTTGTTTTGTTTAACCTGTCTACTAGGTATAGCAGTGGTAATATACACCCAAAAATTTGTTAATTTCACCAGAAAATGTAACTGACAATTTTTTTCTTTTATTTTACCGATCTATTAGGTATAGCAGTGCTACCATACAACCAAAAATTGGTGAATTTCACCCGAAAATGTTAATGACAATGAAAAATAATTTTAACCAACCTACTAGGTATAGCAGTGGTACTATACACCCAAAAATTGGTGAATTTCACCCAAAAATGTTAATGCCAATTTTTCTTTTTTTTAACCGGCCTACTAGGTATAGCAGTGGTACTATACACCCAAAAATTGGTGAATTTCACCCGAAAATGTTAATGACAATTTATTTTTTATTTTTAACCGGCCTACTAGGTATAGCAGTGGTACTATACACCCAAAAATTGGTGAATTTCATCAGAAAATGTTAATGACATTATTTTTTTGGGTTTAACCTGTCTACTAGGTATAGCAGTGGTACTATACACCCAAAAATTGGTGAAATTCACCCGAAAATGTTAATGACAATTATTTTTTTTTTAGCCAGCCTACTAGGTATAGCAGTGGTACTATACACCCAAAAATTGGTGAATTTCACCCGAAAATGTTAATGACATTTTTATTTATTTTTTAAGCGGCCTACTAGGTATAGTAGTAGTACTATACACCCAAAAATTGGTGAATTTCACCCGAAAATGTTAATGACAAAAAAAAATTTGATTTATGAGGTGGAGTTCCATATGGAGTAGGAGTTTGAGGAGGCGGTGGACGTAGCGGTGTAGGTGGAAGCGGCGGTGGAGGAGGACGAGGTAGCCAACACAGGTTTTTGGTTTTCATTTTATTTTTTAAAATAAGGGTACACTCCAAAAGAGTGTGAAATGTCCAAAATACAAACATGAGCAATTGCGCTGCAGTATAACAATGGCTGGTTAGTGCCGGTATACATGTCTATTCTGGACAAGGTACGGACAAGTCCTGAGGGATCCATGCCTGGTTCATTTTAATGAACGTGAGCTTGTCCACATTGGCTGTGGACAGGCGGCTGCGCTTGTCTGTGATGACGCCCCCTGCCGTGCTAAACACACGATCAGATAATACACTGGCTGCAGAGCAGGCCAGCACCTCCAAGGCGTAAAGGGCAAGCTCAGGCCATGTGCCCAATTTGGAGACCCAGAAGTTTGAGGGGGCAGACCCATCATTCAGTACGTGTAGGCGTGTGCACACATACTGCTCCACCATGTTGGTGAAATGCTGCCTCCTGCTAAGACGTTCCATATCAGCTGGTGGTGCTGGTTGTTGTGGCGTGCTGACAAACTTTTCCACATTTCGGCCATGCTAAACCTGCCTTCTGAGGTGCTGGTGGTGCCCCAGCTGCATTGGCGACCTCTTCCTCATCCTCTGCCTTCGCCTTGTGCTTCCACTGTGCCCCTGCTGTCAGGTGGGATTGCCACCAGCAGCGCGTCTACCAGCATGTGCTTGTACACATGCATCTTACGATCACGCTCCAGTGAGGGAATTAAGGACGGTACGTTGTCCTTGTAACGGGGATCCATCAGCGTGGCCACCCAGTAATCAGCAAAAGTTAGAATGTGGGCAACTCGGCGGTCGTTGAGGAGACACTGCAGCATGTAATCGCTCATGTGTGCCAGGCTGCCCAGAGGCAACGAAAAGCTGTCCTCTGTGGGAGGTGTATCGTCTGTGTCCTCTGTATCCCCCATCCATGCACCAGTGATGGCCATGAGCTGGTTTGGGTGCCACCCTGCCGTGAACATGGTTCCTCCTCCTCCATCTCTACCTCCTCATCCTCCACCTCGTCATCCTCCAGAACTGTGCCCTGGCTGGACAATTGTGTACCATGGGTTTGAGGGTGCAGGAACCCACCCTCGGAGCCACTTGGGAATGACTGGCCGGAAACCCTAGGAAATGATCCCTCTTCCTCCTCCTCCTCCTCCTGTGCCAGCGTTGTCAGCTGAAAATTTTTGGAGCAAATTTTCCACAAGGACCTTCTGGTATTGCACCATTTTGCTCGTCCTCTCCACCACAGGAATGAGAGATCTCCTTATCCTCTTCCTCCTCTTCTGCCCATCCACGCTGAACAGATGGAATTAAACCTGCTATGGGTACTACCCTCTGCAGCGGAGGCAGCTGTCTCCTGCTCCTTCTCCTCCTCCTCCTCCTCATCATCATCCAATTTGTGCTAAGAAGGTGAACTGAGGGTGGTCTGGCTATCACCCTGTGTAATGTCTTCCCCAATTTCCACCTTTTTCACATGCAAAGCATCGGCCTTAATTGTGAGCAGCAAGCGTTTGAGTAGACACAGAAGTGGGATGGTGACGCTGATAATAGTGTTATCGCCGCTCACCATCTCTGTTGATTCCTCAAAGTGTCTTAAGACTTCACAGAGGTCAAACATACATGCACACTCTTCGCGTGTGCATCCCTTGAAAGTAATGGAGGCCATTTTGGCACCAAAAATGGTAAAAGGCAGATTGGACCCAGCATGCATGTGGATCCAACACTTCCTGAACTTTATGGCGGCCATTATGGCGCATAACAGGTAATATTTAGTGTTAGGAACCGTCTTACAGAGATAACCTTGACGTCCGGCAGACGGGCTCAAATGGTTTTGTACAAAATGCATTTGCCAAGCATCTTACTTTATAAATAAGTGTAGCATTAGCACTATAATATTTTTTGTGACTATGGCATTATTGTACTTTATCTGGTTTGCAGGGTGCTGCTGTATTTCCCTTTTTTTTAAAATTGTGTTCAGCCATGGCAGTGTGCACCTGCGCATTGGGAGGTGCTGACTAACCCCCTTTTCTTTGCAGATTTACAGCGCTAGAGGTGTGGCACTCCTAGAGAGTCGTGCACTCCTGATTAGCCCGTCTGCTCCATAGGCTGATTTTAATTAGTTTCAGTATAAAGCTGTGGCCTGCTCTCACTACATTCATTGGAATCTGTCTGGCACAAGAAAAGGTATGGAGTGAGCTCGGCATGCATGTTGGTACCTGCATCCCTTGTAAGTAATGAAGGCCATTTAGGCACCAAAAATGGTAAAAGGCAGAGTGGACCCAGCATGTATGTGGATCCAATACTTCCTGAACTTTATGGCAGCCATTATGGTGCATAACAGGTAATATTGAGTGTTAGGACCCGTCTTACAGAGATCGCCTTGACGTCCGGCAGACGGGCTCAAATGGTTTTGTAAAAAATGCATTTGCAAAGCATCTCACTTTATAAAAAGGCGTAGCATTAGCACTACAATATTTTTTGTGACTATGGCATTATTGTACTTTATCTGAATTGCAGGGTGCTGCTGCATTTCCCATTTTTTTTCTCCTGATTCTGCTTCCACCTCCAGACTCTGTCGTTGTGCCACTCTGTGTCCTACTCATGCTACTGCCACCTCCAGACTCAGTCATTGTGCCACTCTGTGGCCTCCTCATGCTGCTGCCACCTCCAGACTCTGTTGTTGTGCCACTCTGTGGCCTACTCATGCTTCTGCCACCTCCAGACTCGCCCATTGTTCCACTCGGTGGCTCCCTCATACTGCTGCCAACTCCAGACTCGGTCATTGTGCAACTCGGTGGCCTCTTCATACTGCCACCACCTCCAGACCCTGTCATTGGGCCACTATGTGGTCTCCTCATTCTGCTTCCACCTCACCACTATGTCATAGGTCCACTCTGTGGACTTCTTCTGCTGTTCCCATCCTTCCCCACTTCATGACTGGTCCACTATTTTGGCTATCGGCCTGGCTGACATCATCATTTATTTGACACTTCTTCTGATCTGTCAGAAGGAAGGAAACATGAAATGCACAACGGATCCTGTCTGTGTAGCAGCTTTAAGGCCTGTATGGTCCCATCAGAATTGACTTATAAATTGGCAGCCAAAAGCAGGAGTGGGTAGAAAACACAGAAGACATGCAAATATTTGGTTCATGTGTCATCCTTGTTTTAGATCCACTCCTGTTTTTTTGGGGCATTAGCAATACTGATGGATTACTGATCAAACGCTGACCGAGTGAACAGCATGCACTCGCATATAATGTTTTAGAGCGTCAGCTCACCAGCAGGCCCTCGCCCCTAATGTTTTAGAGGGTCAGCTCAGCAGAAGACCCTCACATATAATGTTTTACAGGGTCAGTTCACTAGCAGGCACTGGCCCCTAATGTTTTAGAGGGTCAGCTCAGCAGCAGGCCCTCGCCCCTAATGTTTTAGAGGGTCAGCTCAGCAGTAGGCCCTCGCATATAATGTTTTAGAGGGTCAGCTCACCAGCAAACCTTCGCATACAATGTTTTAGAGCGTCAGCTCACCAGCAAGCACTCGCACATAATGTTTTACAGCGTCAGCTCACCAGCACGCACTCGCATATAATGTTTTAGAGGGTTAGCTCAACTGCAGGCTCTCACATATAATATTTTACAGGGCCAGCTCAACTGAAGGCTCTCGCATATAATGTTTTACAGTGTCAGCTCACCAGCAGGCCCGCACATAAAATCTTTTACTGGGTCAGCTCACCTGCAGGCCCATAACTCAAATCTTTTACAGGGTCAGCTCACCTGCAGGCCCGCAACTCATGCTGCCTTGCTTTAAAGTTGTAGCCGTAGCCGTTTATCAGGCTCCCTCTCCGAAATCAAACAATGATTCCTTTTACCGGTGGTCACCATGTTAGGTAGGGAAGGGAAGATAGGGAAGATATCAAAATGGATCGTGGACGTCACGGAGACGTGCGATCAGGCAGAAGTTATCTAGAGTCAACAAAGCGGCAGCAGGGCCTCTCCTGTATAACGGTTCCTCATCCAAAATACTGCAGTGACATTCCCTGTAATTTTTTATTACTCATTCCAATCACAGGGCATTTTAAGATTCCTGTATTGTTATTTATCGTCACTACCTCCCTGAGTCGGGAATGGGTAATTGCCGCGTGCCTGCTGCTTTCCTTGGATTCTTGAACTTTAATAACTTGACCCACCTTTCTGGGTGGTTCACAATTTGGAAAAAAAAGTGTCAAGGCAACAACAGCCAATCAGATTTCAGCCATTGACCTCCCTTGGATGTGGTAGCCCTTTCTCAAGCTCCCTCTCCGGCATCGAACCCTGATTCCCCGTTACCCGTAATCACCATGGTAGGGCCCAGAAAAGAACATCGAAAGCTGATAGGGCAGACATCCAAATGGATCGTCGCCCATCACGGGGAGGTGCAATCGCCCAGAGGTTATCTAGAGTCACCAATGCGGCAGCAGGCCCTTGCCCCTAAGGTTTTAGATGGACAGATCAGCAGGGCCTTGCTCCAAATATTTTTGAGGGTCACCAGCAGGCCATGAATTATAATTTTTCAAGGGTGTGTATGATGCCCTCCTTTATGTGTAACAAAAGGTGTCTTGGAGTTCCTTGTCATTTTTGGCAGCCCTTTCACTTAGTGCATAGGCTTTATGAGTGTAGGAGTCCTACTACCTGAACAATTGTACCACAATGTGAATGAGGCCCTCCTTTATGTGATATACAGGCTGTTTCAGAGTGCCTCTTGCTTGTAATGTTTTGCAGCACTTGCACTTTATATAGAATTGAATATACAGAAAAGAATGTTTCCTAACAATTTTTCCTGTAAAATTGATTTTTTTTGGGGGGGTTTTGTGCGTATTTTTGTCAGTCTGTAAAAGTGGCGTACAACTCGGACAACATGGTTCCCAGCAGCGACCTGGGAGTCCAAGATGCATCCAGACATCGTCCCCATGGTGTTCCCGATCCATTTCGGTGGTGTTTCTTCTTCTCGACGTTAACATCTACCTGTAAGGCCTCATGCACACGACCGTTGTTGTGTTCCGTGGCCGTTGTTACGTTTGCCGTGATTTTCTGCGGACCCATTGGCTTTCAATGGGTCCGTTGATAACTCAGCTAATGCACCGTTTGTCAACCGCGTCCGTGATCCGTGTTTCCAGTCCGTCAAAAAAATATAACCTGTCCTATTTTTTTCACGGAAAATGGTTCGCGGACCCATTCAAGTCAATGGGACCGTGAAAAAACGCGGTGGCACACCCGATTGACATCCGCGTCCGTTTTATTTCTATCTTTTGCCATGGCCAAACTGTCTGCCAAAGATTGTGCCAATAAATTGAAAAAAAAATATACACAGGAAGTTTAAGGTCACAGGTTATGCTAATTGCTAGCCACCTGTGCCCAAAAGCTGTAGTGTGGTGAGGCAGCCATTGCAGCTGTATTTTCTACAACCATGCCACGCTGGAATGTTGAAAAGCTTATAAATTTGGTACAGGAGAGGCCCGAGCTCTGGGACACCAGATGCAATTCCTATCTGGACCGAGTGAGAAAGGATGCTGCGTGGGAACAAGTGGCCCGTAGTATGAGATAGCCGAGGCCGGGCAGATTTAGGTAAGTGATAGCAATGTAGTTGTGCTGTCCTTTCCCTGTGTGTGCCAAAATGATGTAGTTATAAATTCCCTGAGGTCACAATAGTGTTTATTTTGTGGTCCAGCTTCATTTTGCATAAAGGCCTGTACATGGTTTTTTAATGAGTCGTGCACTAAATATCATACCCCACCATTTCTAACTTGAAATGGCTGTCCCTCCCTTTGCTACAGCATACAGTACTCATGTATAATCACATGTATGGGCACTTTTTATTTGGTGACACGTGTCCTTGTTGTAATTGAGCATCTTATAGTTGTCACCCTCACATATTCTAAAGTATTTTAGTCCAAATGGCTTGCACGACTAGTCTCCTCCTTCCTGAACTTGTACATTAGTATCCACACACCTGCAGTACTGTACTATGTGTTGTATAATCTGGCCAATTCAGATATTTTTGTGATTTGTCTCCTTGAACTTGGTTAACATTTCCATCTTTTTTTTTTTTTTTTACTATTTGTATGTTTTTTTTTATTCTATTTAATTTTTATTAATTTGTATATTATGTCATTTCTTAACAGTCAAACAGACTAAAACCCGATGGGCAAGTTGCAGTGACCAATTTAGAAGGGAGGTCACAAGCAAAGGCCGGAGCGGTGAGGGAACCTAAAAAAAAAGACCCTATCTTTATACTGCGCAGTTGCAGTTTTTGAGGCCAGTTATGGATTTGAGGCCGTAAGTATTTTTGATGTTTTTTTGTCATTAAAAATGTTGTTTAAACTTAGGTTATAATCTTGGGGAGCAATAGTGGAAAAGAAAGTAATGGGTTGTGTTGCGTTGTACTACTGATGACCTATCCTTTGAGTACGTCAGGCATGTCAAAACTGAGGCCATCCAGCTGTTTCAAAACTGCAACTCCCAGCATGCCATAATAGCTGTAAGCTATCCAGTCCTGCTGGGAGTTGTAGTTGTACAACAGCTGGCGGCCAACAGTTTGGACATGCCTCTTGTAGGTGGTCTCCATCATATTTGTGGTGGAGTCACACCAGGCACCGCCGCTGATAAGCTGTATGATGAGACGACACGTGCAGTGCGCAGATGGCGCCTCCCCTCTCTCTTTTGTTCCTGTGAAGCAATATTTTCACGGTCAAGGAACATAGATGTTTGCAATCTGATCAAGAATAGAGAAGGGAGATGGCACGTGCGCACTGCACGCATTATTTCCTCATACAGTTGATCATCGTGTTTGACGGCTGTTGGTCACACACCAATATAATCTTGTGTACCTAGCCTATGGATGGGTCTCAAATAGGGATGAGCGAACCCGAACTGTATAGTTCGGGTTCGTACCTGAATTTTGGGGTGTCCGTGACACGAACCCGAACCCGGACTTTTACGAAAATGTTCGGGTTCGGGTCCGGTGTTCGGCGCTTTCTTGGCGCTTTTTGAAAGGCTGCAAAGCAGCCAATCAACAAGCGTCATACTACTTGGCCCAAGAGGCCATCACAGCCATGCCTACTATTGGCATGGCTGTGATTGGCCAGTGCACCATGTGACCCAGCCTCTATTTAAGCTGGAGTCACGTAGCGCCGCACGTCACTCTGCTATGATCAGTATAGGGAGAGGTTGCAGCTGCGACGTTAGGGCGAGATTAGGCAGATTAACTCCTCCAAAAGACTTCATTCTGTGATCGATCTGCAGCTGTGGATCATTGAAGTGCTATTATTGACTTGCTCACTTTTTTGAGGCTGCCCAGAGCGTTTTTAGATCACTTTTTTTCTGGGGTGATCGGCGGCCATTTTGTGACTTGTGGTGCGCCAGCACGAGCTATCACCAAGTGTATTTACCATCGATAGTGTGGTTATTTTGTGCTATATCCTACATCAGCTGCAGGCTGAGCCTGTGTCACCGAAGTGCATTTAACCATCAACAGTCTGGTTATTTTTTGGCCATATACTACATTAGCTGCAGGCTGAGCCTGTGTCAAAGAAGTGCATTTAACCATCAACAGTCTGGTTATTTTTTGGCCGTATACTACATCTGGTGCAGGCTGAGCCTGTGTCACCCAAGTGCATTTAACCATCAACAGTGTGGTTATTTTTTGGCCATATATTACATCAGGGGCAAGTTGAGTCTGTCACCCAGCGCCTAAAAAATAGACCTGACATTTCTATTCAACCAAATCTGCACAGTTTTAGCTGGTCAAGTTATTTGTAGTGACCGTAAAAGCAGACTTTTTGTTCTGGGTTGAAAAAGCATTCCCAAATTTGCCATTCTGAAAATAACTAGTTTGTGGTATTTGAGGCCTACTTGAAATCTATCCCAAAAAGAAAATCTTACATTGAAGGTATTGATAGTGTGATTCAGAAAAACCTAAGACACACGCTAGCGTGCTGATAGAAGTGTCATTCTGTGATTAAACCTATAACTGTCACACAGCGCAAAAAAAAACAGGTCTCACATCTCTATTCAACCAAATCTTCACAGTTTCAGCTGGTCAAGTTATTTGTAGTGACCGTAAAAGCAGACTTTTTGTTCTGGGTTGAAAAAGCATTCCCAAATTTGCCATTCTGAAAATAACTAGTTTGTGGTATTTAAGGCCTACTTGAAATCTATCCCAAAAAGAAAATCTTACATTGAAGGTATTGATAGTGTGATTCAGAAAAACCTAAGACACACGCTAGCGTGCTGATAGAAGTGTCATTCTGTGATTAAACCTATAACTGTCACACAGCGCAAAAAAAAAACAGGTCTCACATCTCTATTCAACCAAATCTGCACAGTTTTAGCTGGTCAAGTTATTTGTAGTGACCGTAAAAACAGACTTTTTGTTCTGGGTTGAAAAAAGCATTCCCAAATTTGCCATTCTGAAAATAACTAGTTTGTGGTATTTGAGGCCTACTTGAAATCTATCCCAAAAAGAAAATCTTACATTGAAGGTATTGATAGTGTGATTCAGAAAAACCTAAGACACACGCTAGCGTGCTGATAGAAGTGTCATTCTGTGATTAAACCTATAACTGTCACACAGCGCAAAAAAAAAACAGGTCTCACATCTCTATTCAACCAAATCTGCACAGTTTTAGCTGGTCAAGTTATTTGTAGTGACTGTAAAAGCAGACTTTTTGTTCTGGGTTGAAAAAGCATTCCCAAATTTGCCATTCTCAAAATTACTAGTTTGTGGTATTTGAGGCATACTTGAAATCTATCCCAAAAAGAAAATCTTACATTGAAGGTATTGATAGTGTGATTCAGAAAAACCTAAGACACACGCTAGCGTGCTGATAGAAGTGTCATTCTGTGATTAAACGTATAACTGTCACACAGCGCAAAAAAAAAACAGGTCTCACATCTCTATTCAACCAAATCTGCACAGTTTTAACTGCTCAAGTTATTTGTAGTGACCGTAAAAGCAGACTTTTTGTTCTGGGTTAAAAAAAGCATTCCCAAATTTGCCATTCTGAAAAAATAACTAGTTTGTGGTATTTGAGGCCTACTTGAAATCTATCCCAAAAAGAAAATCTTACATTGAAGGTATTGATAGTGTGATTCAGAAAAACCTAAGACACACGCTAGCGTGCTGATAGAAGTGTCATTCTGTGATTAAACCTATAACTGTCACACAGCGCAAAAAAAAAACAGGTCTCACATCTCTATTCAACCAAATCTGCACAGTTTTAGCTGGTCAAGTTATTTGTAGTGACCGTAAAAGCAGACTTTTTGTTCTGGGTTGAAAAAGCATTCCCAAATTTGCCATTCTCAAAATTACTAGTTTGTGGTATTTGAGGCCTACTTGAAATCTATCCCAAAAAGGAAATCTTACATTGAAGGTATTGATAGTGTGATTCAGAAAAACCTAAGACACACGCTAGCGTGCTGATAGAAGTGTCATTCTGTGATTAAACGTATAACTGTCACACAGCGCAAAAAAAAAACAGGTCTCACATCTCTATTCAACCAAATCTGCACAGTTTTAGCTGGTCAAGTTATTTGTAGTGACCGTAAAAGCAGACTTTTTGTTCTGGGTTGAAAAAGCATTCCCAAATTTGCCATTCTGAAAATAACTAGTTTGTGGTATTTGAGGCCTACTTGAAATCTATCCCAAAAAGAAAATCTTACATTGAAGGTATTGATAGTGTGATTCAGAAAAACCTAAGACACACGCTAGCGTGCTGATAGAAGTGTCATTCTGTGATTAAACCTATAACTGTCACACAGCGCAAAAAAAAAACAGGTCTCACATCTCTATTCAACCAAATCTGCACAGTTTTAGCTGGTCAAGTTATTTGTAGTGACCGTAAAAGCAGACTTTTTGTTCTGGGTTGAAAAAGCATTCCCAAATTTGCCATTCTCAAAATTACTAGTTTGTGGTATTTGAGGCCTACTTGAAATCTATCCCAAAAAGAAAATCTTACATTGAAGGTATTGATAGTGTGATTCAGAAAAACCTAAGACACACGCTAGCGTGCTGATAGAAGTGTCATTCTGTGATTAAACCTATAACTGTCACACAGCGCAAAAAAAAAAACAGGTCTCACATCTCTATTCCACCAAATCTGCACAGTTTTAGCTGGTCAAGTTATTTGTAGTGACCGTAAAAGCAGACTTTTTGTTCTGGGTTGAAAAAGCATTCCCAAATTTGCCATTCTGAAAATAACTAGTTTGTGGTATTTGAGGCCTACTTGAAATCTATCCCAAAAAGAAAATCTTACATTGAAGGTATTTATAGTGTGATTCAGAAAAACCTAAGACACACGCTAGCGTGCTGATAGAAGTGTCATTCTGTGATTAAACCTATAACTGTCACACAGCGCAAAAAAAAAACAGGTCTCACATCTCTATTCAACCAAATCTGCACTGTTTTAGCTGGTCAAGTTATTTGTAGTGACCGTAAAAGCAGACTTTTTGTTCTGGGTTGAAAAAGCATTCCCAAATTTGCCATTCTCAAAATTACTAGTTTGTGGTATTTGAGGCCTACTTGAAATCTATCCCAAAAAGAAAATCTTACATTGAAGGTATTGATAGTGTGATTCAGAAAAACCTAAGACACACGCTAGCGTGCTGATAGAAGTGTCATTCTGTGATTAAACCTATAACTGTCGCACAGCGCAAAAAAAAAACAGGTCTCACATCTCTATTCAACCAAATCTGCACAGTTTTAGCTGGTCAAGTTATTTGTAGTGACCGTAAAAGCAGACTTTTTGTTCTGGGTTGAAAAAGCATTCCCAAATTTGCCATTCTCAAAATTGTTGTGAACGGGAACAATGAGGAAAACATCTAATAAGGGACGCGGACGTGGACATGGTCGTGGTGGTGTTAGTGTACCCTCTGGTGCTGGGAGAGGACGTGGCCGTTCTGCCACAGCCACACGTCCTAGTGAACCAACTACCTCAGGTCCCAGTAGCCAGCAGAATTTACAGCGATATTTGGTGGGGCCCAATGCCGTTCTAAGGATGGTAAGGCCTGAGCAGGTGCAGGCATTAGTCAATTGGGTGGCCGACAGTGGATCCAGCACGTTCACATTATCTCCCACCCAGTCTTCTGCAGAAAGCGCACAGATGGCGCATGAAAACCAAGCCCATCGGTCTGTCACATCACCCCCATGCATATCAGGGAAACTGTCTGAGTCTCAAGTTATGCAGCAGTCTCTTATGCTGTTTGAAGACTCTGCTGCCAGGGTTTCCCAAGGGCATCCACCTAGCCCTTCCCCAGGGGTGGAAGAGATAGAATGCACTAACGCACAACCACTTATTTTTCCTGATGATGAGGACATGGGAATACCACCTCAGCACGTCTCTGATGATGACGAAACACAGGTGCCAACTGCTGCGTCTTTCTGCAGTGTGCAGACTGAACAGGAGGTCAGGGGTCAAGACTGGGTGGAAGACGATGCAGGGGACGATGAGGTCCTAGACCCCACATGGAATGAAGGTTGTGCCACTGACTTTCACAGTTCGGAGGAAGAGGCAGTGGTGAGACCGAGCCAACAGCGTAGCAAAAGAGGGAGCAGTGGGCAAAATCAGAACACCCGCCGCCAAGAGACTTCGCCTGCTACTGACCGCCGCCATCTGGGACCGAGCACCCCAAAGGCAGCTTCAAGGAGTTCCCTGGCATGGCACTTCTTCAAACAATGTGCTGACGACAAGACCCGAGTGGTTTGCACGCTGTGCCATCAGAGCCTGAAGCGAGGCATTAACGTTCTGAACCTTAGCACAACCTGCATGACCAGGCACCTGCATGCAAAGCATGAACTGCAGTGGAGTAAACACCTTAAAAACAAGGAAGTCACTCAGGCTCCCCCTGCTGCCCCTTCTGCTGCTGCCGCCTCGGCCTCTTCTGCTGCTGCCTCGGCCTCTTCTGCTGCTGCTGCCGCCGCCTCGGCCTCTTCCTCTGCCTCTGGAGGAACGTTGGCACCTGCCACCCAGCAAACATGGGATGTACCACCAACACCACCACCTGCGTCACCAAGCATCTCAACCATGTCACACGGCAGCGTTCAGCTCTCCATCTCACAAACATTTGAGAGAAAGCGTAAATTCCCACCTAGCCACCCTCGATCCCTGGCCCTGAATGCCAGCATTTCTAAACTACTGGCCTATGAAATGCTGTCATTTAGGCTGGTGGACACACACAGCTTCAAACAGCTCATGTCACTTGCTGTCCCACAGTATGTTGTTCCCAGCCGCCACTACTTCTCCAAGAGAGCCGTGCCCTCCCTGCACAACCAAGTGTCCGATAAAATCAAGTGTGCACTGCGCAACACCATCTGTGGCAAGGTCCACCTAACCACAGATACGTGGACCAGTAAGCACGGCCAGGGACGCTATATCTCCCTAACTGCACACTGGGTAAATGTAGTGGCGGCTGGGCCCCAGGCGGAGAGCTGTTTGGCGCACGTCCTTCCGCCGCCAAGGATCGCAGGGCAACATTCTTTGCCTCCTGTCTCCTCCTACTCAGCTTCCTCCTCCTCTTCTTCCACCTGCTCATCCAGTCAGCCACACACCTTCACCACCAACTTCAGCACAGCCCGGGGTAAACGTCAGCAGGCCATTCTGAAACTCATATGTTTGGGGGACAGGCCCCACACCGCACAGGAGTTGTGGCGGGGTATAGAACAACAGACCGATGAGTGGTTGCTGCCGGTGAGCCTCAAGCCCGGCCTGGTGGTGTGCGATAATGGGCGAAATCTCGTTGCAGCTCTGGGACTAGCCGGTTTGACGCACATCCCTTGCCTGGCGCATGTGCTGAATTTGGTGGTGCAGAAGTTCATTCGCAACTACCCCGACATGTCAGAGCTGCTGCATAAAGTGCGGGCCGTCTGTTCGCGCTTCCGGCGTTCACACCCTGCCGCTGCTCGCCTGTCTGCGCTACAGCGTAACTTCGGCCTTCCCGCTCACCGCCTCATATGCGACGTACCCACCAGGTGGAACTCCACCTTGCATATGCTGGACAGACTGTGCGAGCAGCAGCAGGCCATAGTGGAGTTTCAGCTGCAGCACGCACGGGTCAGTCGCACTGCGGATCAGACACACTTCACCACCAATGACTGGGCCTCCATGCGAGACCAGTGTGCCCTGTTGCGCTGTTTCGAGTACTCCACCAACATGGCCAGTGGCGATGACGCCGTTATCAGCGTTACAATACCACTTCTATGTCTCCTTGAGAAAACACTTAGGGCGATGATGGAAGAGGATGTGGCCCAGGAGGAAGAGGGGTCATTTTTAGCACTTTCAGGCCAGTCTCTTCAAAGTGACTCAGAGGGAGGTTTTTTGCAACACCAGAGGCCAGGTACAAATGTGGCCAGACAGGGCCCACTACTGGAGGACGAGGAGGACGAGGATGAGGAGGAGGTGGAGGAGGATGAGGATGAAGCATGTTCACAGCGGGGTGGCACCCAAAGCAGCTCGGGCCCATCACTGGTGCGTGGCTGGGGGGAAACACAGGACGATGACGATACGCCTCCCACAGAGGACAGCTTGTCCTTACCTCTGGGCAGCCTGGCACACATGAGCGACTACATGCTGCAGTGCCTGCGCAACGACAGCAGAGTTGCCCACATTTTAACGTGTGCGGACTACTGGGTTGCCACCTTGCTGGATCCCCGGTACAAAGACAATGTGCCCACCTTACTTCCTACACTGGAGCGTGATAGGAAGATGCGCGAGTACAAACGCACGTTGGTAGACGCGCTACTGAGAGCATTCCCAAATGTCACAGGGGAACAAGTGGAAGCCCAAGGCGAAGGCAGAGGAGGAGCAAGAGGTCGCCAACGCAGCTGTGTCACGGCCAGCTCCTCTGAGGGCAGGGTTAGCATGGCAGAGATGTGGAAAAGTTTTGTCACCACGCCACAGCTAAGTGCACCACCACCTGATACGGAACGTGTTAGCAGGAGGCAACATTTCACTAACATGGTTGAACAGTACCTGTGCACACCCCTCCACGTACTGACTGATGGTTCGGCCCCATTCAACTTCTGGGTCTCCAAATTGTCCACGTGGCCAGAGCTAGCCTTTTATGCCTTGGAGGTGCTGGCCTGCCCGGCGGCCAGCGTTTTGTCTGAACGTGTATTCAGCACGGCAGGGGGCGTCATTACAGACAAACGCAGCCGCCTGTCTACAGCCAATGTGGACAAGCTGACGTTCATAAAAATGAACCAGGCATGGATCCCACAGGACCTGTCCATCCCTTGTGCAGATTAGTTATTAACTACCTCCCCTTAACAATATATTATTCTACTCCAGGGCACTTCCTCATTCAATACTATTTTTAATTTCATTTTACCATTATATTGCGGGGCAACCCAAAGTTGAATGAACCTCTCCTCTGTCTGGGTGCCGGGGCCTAAATGTGTGACAGTGGCCTGTTCCAGTGGTGGGTGACGTGAAGCCTGATTCTCTGCTATGACATGAAGACTTATTCTGTGCTGACATGAAGCCAGATTCTCTGTTACGCGACCTCTCTCCTCTGCCTGGGTGCCTGGGCCTAAATATGTGACAGTGGCCTGTTCCAGTGGTGGGTGACGTGAAGCCTGATTCTCTGCTATGACATGAAGACAGATTCTGTGCTGACATCAGGCCAGATTCTCTGTTACGGGACCTCTCTCCTCTGCCTGGGTGCCTGGGCCTAAATGTGTGACAGTGGCCTGTTCCAGTGGTGGGTGACGTGAAGCCTGATTCTCTGCTATGACATGAAGACAGATTCTGCGCTGACATCAGGCCAGATTCTCTGTTACGGGACCTCTCTCCTCTGCCTGGGTACCTGGGCCTAAATGTGTGACAGTGGCCTGTTCCAGTGGTGGGTGACTGTCATGGTCTTACCTGCTTGCTGCTCTCCTTCGTTTGACATGTGCTGGCGGCCATCTTGGTTTCTGGGTTTCTTGTAGCCTTCCACCCTGCGGCTCCTCCTTCCCCTGGGAGGAGCTGGATGCCGAGCTCATATATATAGGAGGTCTGTGGCTTCAGTTCCTTGCTTGGTCCTCTTGTGTTCACATGCTTCTAAGACTGCTGCTGCTTCTGGTTCCTGATCCTGGCTTCGTCTGACTACCCTTCTGGTTCCTGATCCTGGCTTCGTCTGACTACCCTGCTGGTTCCTGATCCTGGCTTCGTCTGACTACCCTGCTGGTTCCTGATCCTGGCTTCGTCTGACTACCCTGCTGGTTCCTGATCCTGGCTTCGTCTGACTACCCTTCTGGTTCCTGACCTCTGGCTTCGCAAAGACTCTGCTCGGTTTCACCATCCGTTTGGACTTTTGCTTTACAGCTTTATTTTCAATAAAGCCTTCTTATTTTCACTTATCTCTTGTTGTACGTCTGGTTCATGGTTCCGTGACATTAGGACCAAGCCATGAATTCTGACGGTACAGGGCCATCCTCGCTACTCACGCTGGTTGCCAGACTTGATCAGCAGGATCACCTGTTGGGTCGGTTCGCTGTGGCGTTGCAAACCCTGCTTGAACGCACGGCTCATTTCGCTCCCGTTGCCGATGGGTCGGTTGTCGCTCCTGGGCTCGCTCCTACTGCCGCTCCGGTTGTTGCGCCAGAGTCTACCCCGACACCTGTTGTTGCGCCTGCGGTGTTTCGGGGTATGACCGGTTCTGCCCCTCTTCCACAGCGCTTTGGGGGAGAGCCAACTCAGTGCCAAGGTTTCCTTAACCAGGTGGGCATTTATTTCGAGTTGCTGCCACATGCCTTTCCTACTGAGAGATCAAAGGTGGGCTTCTTGATCTCGCTGCTCTCGGACAAGGCCTTGGCCTGGGCCAGCCCTTTATGGGAGAACAACAATCCGGTGGTTGCCGAGTTTTCCGGTTTTGTTGCTTCTCTTCGGAAGGTATTCGATGTGCCGGCTCGTGCTGCCTCTGCTGCGAAGCTCCTTATGTCCATCAGACAGGGTTCACGATCCGTAGCTGAATACGCCGTTGAGTTTCGTACCCTGGCAGCAGAGGTGGGCTGGAATAATGAGGCTCTGGTCGCTGCTTTCTCTCATGGTCTCTCGGATGCCTTGAAGGATGAGGTTGCAGCTAAGGACCTACCAGTTGAGCTCGAGTCTCTTATTTCTTTCCTGATTTTGATTGACACCAGACTCAGGGAGAGACCTTCCTTTAAGGAGAACCTGCGGAGGTCTTCTAACAGATTGGTGCCTTCGTTTGCTGTCCCACCCGTGCCTCCCTCTCCTCCCACGCCTCCTGGGGATGACTTGTCTGGGGGTGAACCCATGCAGCTGGGGTTTGCTCGCCTGTCCGAGGGGGAGAGGGCACTCCGGAGACATGAGGGCCGATGCATGTACTGTGGTCTCGGTGGGCATTTTCGGTTGGCATGTCCGAACCGTCCGGGAAACGCTCGTACCCTGAGATCCTGTCGGGGGCAGATCTTGGGTGGAGTCTCCTCGTCCCCGGTTTCCCGTGTTGACAAACCACTGATCACTGTTGTCCTCTCCTGGGTCGGGGGCTCGGTGACGACCCAGGCGTTGGTGGACTCTGGTGCTGGTGGTTTGTTCATTGATAGTGTGTTCGCTGCCGCCAATTCCATTCCTCTGCAGGCTCGAGGTTCCCCACTGGCTCTTGAGGCGATAGACGGCAGACCCCTTCTGCCGCCACACGTGACTCATGAGACCCTTCCAGTGGGGATAGCCATTGGTGCCGTTCACAGAGAGTCGGTCTGCCTCCAGGTTATTTCGTCTCCACACTACTCGTGGTCTTGGGGTACCCCTGGCTCCAGAAGCATAATCCGACTTTCGATTGGAGATCGGTCGAGATCCTCTCGTGGTCACCGCAGTGTGGGGCTAGTTGCATCCATGGGTCTGTCAAGTTGCTGTGTACTTCCTCGGACTCTCTGTTGCCTCCTGAATATGAGGAGTACCGGGATGTATTCGATAAGGTGCGCGCGGTTGCCCTACCTCCGCACCGCCCATATGATTGTGCCATAGAGTTACAATCTGGTGCCGTTCCTCCTCGTGGCAAAGTCTATTCACTGTCGGTAGCGGAGAATGAGGCCATGGAGGAGTACGTGAGGGAGGCGCTTTCACGCGGACACATTCGCAAATCTTCGTCCCCGGCAGGGGCTGGATTTTTCTTTGTGAAAAAGAAGGGCGGTGAGTTGAGGCCTTGCATCGATTACAGGGGTCTCAATCGCATCACGATCAAGAACGCTTACCCGATACCCTTGATTTCCGAGCTGTTCGATCGCCTTAAAGGGGCCACGGTCTTTACCAAACTCGACCTGAGGGCGGCATATAACCTGGTAAGGATCAAGGCGGGCGATGAGTGGAAGACCGCGTTTAACACCAGGACCGGTCATTACGAATCCTTGGTTATGCCCTTTGGGTTGTGCAATGCGCCCGCAGTCTTTCAGGAATTCATCAACGATGTTTTCCGTGACCTGTTGCAGCAGTGTGTGGTAGTCTATTTGGATGACATCTTGGTATATTCTGAATCCATGGAGGCCCACATTCTGGATGTCAGACGAGTGTTGCAACGGTTACGAGAGAACAAGCTGTTTGGTAAGCTTGAGAAATGCGAATTTCACCGATCCCAGGTAACCTTCTTAGGTTACATCATTTCCGCTGAGGGGTTCTCCATGGATCCTGAGAAGGTTTCGGCTGTCTTACAGTGGCCCCAGCCCAGTGGTCTTCGTTCCCTGCAGCGCTTTTTGGGCTTCGCCAATTATTATCGGAAGTTCATCAGGGACTTTTCCATGCTGGCCAAGCCTCTCACGGATCTGACCAGGAAGGGCAGTAATTCCCAGGTCTGGCCGCTCGAGGCCATCCGAGCTTTTGAGGCCCTAAAGTCCGCCTTTGTGTCGGCTCCGATTCTGTCGCATCCCAACCCTGGGTTGCCCTTTGTCCTCGAGGTGGACGCGTCTGAGACGGGAGTAGGCGCCCTTCTGTCTCAGCGTAGAACACCAGAGGGTCCTCTGCTTCCTTGTGGGTTTTACTCCCGGAAACTGTCTTCCGCGGAGTGCAACTATCAGATTGGTGACAGGGAGTTATTGGCCATCGTGCAGGCCCTTAAAGAATGGAGGCACTTGCTCGAGGGTTCGGTGGTTCCGGTTCTCATCCTGACGGACCACAAGAATCTGACCTACCTTTCTGAGGCCAAGAGATTGACACCACGTCAGGCCAGATGGGCTCTGTTCTTGTCACGTTTTAATTACGTGGTCTCCTACCTACCCGGTTCCAAGAACATCAGGGCGGATGCCTTATCACGGCAGTACTCCGAGCTGTCCAGGGAGGAGTCGATTCCGACTTCGGTCATACCTCCGAATCAGATCCTGGCCGCCATTCGCACCAGCCTGACCTCTCCCCTGGGTGAGCAGATTTTGGCGGCTCAATCTGGTGCTCCCTCTGGGAGACCCAACGGCAGATGTTTTGTGCCTGAGGAGTTGCGCACTCGGTTGTTGCGAACCTACCATAACTCCAAGACCGCGGGGCATCCTGGAAAGAATCAGCTGTCCTGGGCTGTTTCACGTCTGTTCTGGTGGCCTTCCCTACGTTCCGACATCGCCGCATATGTAGCGGCATGCTCCGTTTGTGCCCAGAGTAAGTCCCCTCGGCACCTTCCGTTGGGCCTTCTGCAACCCATAGCCACCGGGGAGCGTCCATGGTCACACCTGGGGATGGATTTCATTGTGGACCTCCCTGCATCCCGAGGCCATACGGTCATTCTCATGATTGTGGATCGGTTTTCCAAAATGTGCCACTGTGTTCCTCTCAAGAAGTTACCCTCTGCACAAGAGTTGGCCACGATTTTTGCCAGGGAGGTCTTCCGGTTGCACGGTTTGCCTAAGGAGATTGTGTCGGATCGGGGGAGTCAGTTTGTGTCCAGGTTCTGGCGCGCCTTTTGCTCCCAGTTGGGGATTCATCTCTCCTTCTCCTCGGCCTACCACCCTCAGTCCAATGGGGCCGCAGAACGATCCAATCAGGCCTTGGAGCAATTCCTTCGTTGCTATGTCTCCGATCACCAAGACAATTGGGTTGACCTCCCGCCTTGGGCTGAGTTTGCCAGGAACACGGCGGTGAACTCTTCCTCTGGGACGTCTCCCTTCATGGCCAATTATGGGTTCCAACCTGCCGTGTTACCGGAGGTATTCTCTCCCCAGGATATTCCGGCTGTGGAGGATCACCTTTCCGTTCTACGTGCTTCTTGGGTACTGATCCAGAAGTCCCTTGAGGTCTCTGCGCAGCGCCAGAGACTCCAGGCTGATCGCAGACGAGCGCCTGCTCCTTCCTACCAGGTCGGAGACCGTGTATGGTTGTCCACCCGCAACCTCAACCTTCGAGTGCCCACTCCCAAGCTGGCGCCTCGCTTTGTTGGTCCCTTCCGAGTGCTTCGCAGGGTAAACCCGGTAGCCTATGCCCTTGCGCTTCCTCCTGGCATGCGGATCTCCAACGTGTTTCATGTCTCCCTGTTGAAGCCACTGGTGTGTAATCGTTTCACTTCCTCGGTTCCTCGGCCTCGTCCGGTCCAAGTGGGCAATCGTGAGGAATATGAGGTGAGCAATATCCTGGACTCACGCCTGGTCCGCGGTCGGTTGCAGTTTTTGGTCCATTGGCGTGGTTATGGTCCAGAGGAGCGTTCCTGGGTTCCCTCCGCAGATGTCCATGCTCCTGCCTTGCTCCGAGCCTTCCACGCACGCTTCCCTCAGAAACCGTTTTGTGCTCCGCGGAGGAGGGGCCCTTGAGGGGGAGGTACTGTCATGGTCTTACCTGCTTGCTGCTCTCCTTCGTTTGACATGTGCTGGCGGCCATCTTGGTTTCTGGGTTTCTTGTAGCCTTCCACCCTGCGGCTCCTCCTTCCCCTGGGAGGAGCTGGATGCCGAGCTCATATATATAGGAGGTCTGTGGCTTCAGTTCCTTGCTTGGTCCTCTTGTGTTCACATGCTTCTAAGACTGCTGCTGCTTCTGGTTCCTGATCCTGGCTTCGTCTGACTACCCTTCTGGTTCCTGATCCTGGCTTCGTCTGACTACCCTGCTGGTTCCTGATCCTGGCTTCGTCTGACTACCCTGCTGGTTCCTGATCCTGGCTTCGTCTGACTACCCTGCTGGTTCCTGATCCTGGCTTCGTCTGACTACCCTTCTGGTTCCTGACCTCTGGCTTCGCAAAGACTCTGCTCGGTTTCACCATCCGTTTGGACTTTTGCTTTACAGCTTTATTTTCAATAAAGCCTTCTTATTTTCACTTATCTCTTGTTGTACGTCTGGTTCATGGTTCCGTGACAGTGACATGAAGCCTGATTCTCTGCTATGACATGAATACAGATTCTGCGCTGACATAAGGCCAGATTCTCTGTTACGGGACCGCTCTCCTCTGTCTGGGTGCCGGGGCCTAAATGTGTGACAGTGGCCTGTTCCAGTGGTGGGTGACGTGAAGCCTGATTCTCTGCTATGACATGAAGACAGATTCTGCGCTGACATAAGGCAAGATTCTCTGTTACGGAACCGCTCTCCTCTGTATGGGTACCTGGGCCTAAATGTGTGACAGTGGCCTGTTCCAGTGGTGGGTGACGTGAAGCCTGATTCTCTGCTATGACATGAATACAGATTCTGCGCTGACATAAGGCCAGATTCTCTGTTACGGGACCTCTCTCCTCTGCCTGGGTGCCTGGGCCTAAATATGTGACAGTGGCCTGTTCCAGTGGTGGGTGACGTGAAGCCTGATTCTCTGCTATGACATGAATACAGATTCTGCACTGACATAAGGCCAGATTCTCTGTTACGGGACCTCTCTCCTCTGTCTGGGTGCCGGGGCCTAAATATGTGACAGTGGCTTGTTCCAGTGGTGGGTGACGTGAAGCCTGATTCTCTGCTATGACATGAAGACAGATTCTGTGCTGACATAAGGCCAGATTCTCTGTTACGGGACCTCTCTCCTCTGCCTGGGTGCCTGGGCCTAAATGTGTGACAGTGGCCTGTTCTAGTGGTGGGTGACGTGAAGCCTGATTCTCTGCTATGACATGAAGACAGATTCTGCGCTGACATAAGGCCAGATTCTCTGTTACGGGACCTCTCTCCTCTGCCTGGGTACCTGGGCCTAAATGTGTGACAGTGGCCTGTTCCAGTGGTGGGTGACGTGAAGCCTGATTCTCTGCTATGACATGAATACAGATTCTGCTCTGACATAAGGCCAGATTCTCTGTTACGGGACCTCTCTCCTCTGCCTGGGTGCCTGGGCCTAAATATGTGACAGTGGCCTGTTCCAGTGGTGGGTGACGTGAAGCCTGATTCTCTGCTATGACATGAATACAGATTCTGCGCTGACATAAGGCCAGATTCTCTATTACGGGACCTCTCTCCTCTGCCTGGGTACCTGGGCCTAAATGTGTGACAGTGGCCTGTTCCAGTGGTGGGTGAAGTGAAGCCTGATTCTCTGCTATGACATGAATACAGATTCTGCGCTGACATAAGGCCAGATTCTCTGTTACGGGACCGCTCTCCTCTGTCTGGGTGCCGGGGCCTAAATGTGTGACAGTGGCCTGTTCCAGTGGTGGGTGACGTGAAGCCTGATTCTCTGCTATGACATGAAGACAGATTCTGCGCTGACATAAGGCCAGATTCTCTGTTACGGGACCTCTCTCCTCTGCCTGGGTACCTGGGCCTAAATGTGTGACAGTGGCCTGTTCCAGTGGTGGGTGACGTGAAGCCTGATTCTCTGCTATGACATGAATACAGATTCTGCGCTGACATAAGGCCAGATTCTCTGTTACGGGACCTCTCTCCTCTGCCTGGGTGCCTGGGCCTAAATATGTGACAGTGGCCTGTTCCAGTGGTGGGTGACGTGAAGCCTGATTCTCTGCTATGACATGAAGACAGATTCTGTGCTGACATAAGGCCAGATTCTCTGTTACGGGACCTCTCTCCTCTGCCTGGGTGCCTGGGCCTAAATGTGTGACAGTGGCCTGTTCCAGTGGTGGGTGACGTGAAGCCTGATTCTCTGCTATGACATGAATACAGATTCTGCGCTGACATAAGGCCAGATTCTCTGTTACGGGACCTCTCTCCTCTGCCTGGGTGCCTGGGCCTAAATATGTGACAGTGGCCTGTTCCAGTGGTGGGTGACGTGAAGCCTGATTCTCTGCTATGACATGAAGACAGATTCTGTGCTGACATAAGGCCAGATTCTCTGTTACGGGACCTCTCTCCTCTGCCTGGGTGCCTGGGCCTAAATGTGTGACAGTGGCCTGTTCCAGTGGTGGGTGACATGAAGCCTGATTCTCTGCTATGACATGAAGACAGATTCTGTGCTGACATCAAGCCAGATTCTCTGTTACGGGACCTCTCTCCTCTGACTGGGTGCCTGGGCCTAAATGTGTGACAGTGGCCTGTTCCAGTGGTGGGTGACGTGAAGCTTGATTCTCTGCTATGACATGAAGACAGATTCTGCGCTGACATAAGGCCAGATTCTCTGTTACGGGACTGCTCTCCTCTGTCTGGGTGCCGGGGCCTAAATGTGTGACAGTGGCCTGTTCCAGTGGTGGGTGACGTGAAGCCTGATTCTCTGCTATGACATGAAGCCAGATTCTCTGCTATGGCATGAAGAGACTAATTCTGTGCTGACATGAAGCCAGATTCTTTGCTATGGCATGAAGAGACTGATTCTCTGCTGACGTGAAACCAGATTCTCTGCTATGGGACCTCTGTCCAATTGATATTGGGTCATTTTTTTTTATTTTTTATTTTTATTTTAATTTATTTCCCTATCCACATTTGTTTGCAGGGGATTTACCTACATGTTGCTGCCTTTTGCAGCCCTCTAGCTCTCTCCTGGGCTGTTTTACAGCCTTTTTAGTGCCGAAAAGTTCGGGTCCCCATTGACTTCAATGGGGTTCGGGTTCGGGACGAAGTTCGGATCGGGTTCGGATCCCGAACCCGAACATTTCCGGGAAGTTCGGCCGAACTTCTCGAACCCGAACATCCAGGTGTTTGCTCAACTCTAGTCTCAAATTTCAAAAGGTAGGATAAACCCTCCTTTTTGTTTTGGGCCCTAAATAGTGTAGCCATTTGTGTTTGTTTGGGTTGTGGTTATATCTTTTCCATACATACCTGTTATCTTACTTTTGTATGTTTTTGAATTTGACACCTATTAGGTATTGTCATTGTCATTTATATAGGTTAAATGGTATACTACAAACCACAACATGGATTCCTAAAAGTTCTCATATAAAATGACACTAACATAATCCTATGATAATGGAGTATAATGATGTTCCAACTACGTTTGACCAGCAGAATTTAAACTACTACTCCCACCATGGTCAAGTGTTGCCTGGTACATGTTGTTTCTCTGGAAATGATGTTCTACTAGGTTAACATTACATCCAGGATGTTTGGATGGTGGAAGCAGGCCACATACAGACGAGATGGACTGAATATCAGCACTGGTTTTGGTCCTTGAATGAGTAATCCTCTTTTGAGGCTGGACAGCTCCAAACGCAAAACAATGTGTTCCAAATAATGTTACATTAGGTCTTTACATGACATGTCCCATCGTTTATTTTAAATTTTTCAGAAATTTTTAATGGAAAAATTCACATAGAAGCTGTTATTCTTTGTGTAAAATCAAATATCTGATGTATGCTGCCACACCGTATATATATATTGTACACACACGGCTGTTTACACTTATTAAAAATGATGTACTTTTGCAATGATGAAATCAAATGATATAATATATTTTTTTGTGTTTCTTTCAAATACAGTACTGTGGACAGTCTGGATGCCTCTGATGATTCGGAGACAGCGGGGAGTGAAACCCCGGCTGTTTTCTCCCCGGCCACAAGTCCCGCACAAACGCCAGCGGAGGACCCTGAAGATTCAACACTGGCCCAGGCCACCCTACCACTGGCCAGTCCACAAAGAGTTCATCAGCCACAGCCGAGGCGTCGCCACCATGTCCCTCCCTCTATCTCTGGGTAAGAGAATCGAGAAATGATTGACGCACGCGTCATAGAATTTCTTGCCCAGAGGAGGAGTGATGGCTTGGAGGAGGCGATGCTAAGGGGACTAGGGCAACTAATGAAGCAGGTCACTCCTGAAAAATACCATGAGTGCCTGGCTTCATTGGCCCTAGTCATCAAGATGTTTTGTTCCCCTTATCAGGGAGACATACTTGCTAAAATAAATTTTCTCAAAAATGAGATACTAAATGCTGCTCAGCAGCAGCAATCAGGCACCTATCATCAGCCTCCCCTAACAGCCCAAGGGCCGTCTCCCCCCCCCCCCCCCCAACCACCATACCAGCAATCTCAAGAACCAACACATCATGTGGGTCAGCCTCATTACCCGGGCACTTTGCCAACTGGGGCAACACAACAGGCCCATTTACAGCCACGGTCGTCATTTGCACCTGGGTCGTTTACCCAAGACCTATTTGAATTATAACTGTTGTTTCTAAAAAATATACGAGCACTTTTTCTGTATATGTTTTTAAATTATCTACATTGCTATTTGTTTTGGATTTGTGATCCAGATATTTTATTTAAAGTTTGTTTGGGAGAAAACAATTTGACTTGCTTTTATTTTCTCAATCCACAAAACATTTAGAGTTCCACACAATGTAAAGACACTTCCACACGCACTCTAGCTCACAAAGCAACACTTTATTTTGAAGAACAACATTTGTATTTTGGGATACTGTGATAATGAGGTATCAGAAAAATTTTCGGACCAAATATGCAAAATACTAAAGATGTTTAAGTAAATTTACATTTTGACGAAAACATCTTTAATATTTATTTTTATGCAGTTAAAAATATGTGATGTCCAAAAAATCTCAGCCCGCAAGCCCACGTCAAGGGTCCTCATTCTCTTGCGAGTTCCTACACTCAACGACCACAATAAATTTTAGTAATCTATCTACAAAATAATAAACAACTAAAGAGCCCAGAAGATGCTACAAATAGCGTGCCATGGCAAGGACCCCTCTGGGCTGTAAAAGTAGTCTGCATAGAGTTCCCGAACTGCAATGCCTGCAGTCCCAGGTCGTCTATGTAGGGTCCTTTCCAAACCCAAATCTGATGACGTAGGAAGATATTCCATGTCAACAGAAGAGGAAGCCTCGTGAATCCTGGTGAAGTTGTGTAGAACAACACAAGCTTGAATCACCAGGGTAGCATTCTCCGGATCCATCTGTATGGATGACAAAAACACCCTCCACCTGCTAGAGAGTATCCCGAAAGCGCACTCAACATACCGGGCACAAGTCAACCGGTAGTTGAAAATACGCCTCCTGACATCCAAACCACGCTTTGGAAAGGGCCGCATAACATGAGGAGTCAATGCAAACCCTTCATCCGCCACGATGACAAATGGAGCCAGCGGACCTGCATATCCGGGCAGTCTTCTGGACTTGGGCAGGGCAAGCTGATTGGCACGAAGCCGCTCAGCCATTCTAGAAGCACTAAAGATGCGAGCATCCGCAGTGCTTGCATAGGCCCCGATATCAACCATTATAAACCGGTAGTTACTGTCAGCAACAGCCATCAGCACTACCGAAAAATATTGTTTATAATTGAAGAATCGGGACCCTGAGTGAGGAGGCTTTTTCACACGGATGTGCTTGCCATCCATTGCCCCGATGCAGTTTGGAAACTGCGCTGAAATTTGGAAGCCCTCAGCGATCCGAACCCAATCGTCTGCCTTGGGCTGCGGCATCACCGTCTCTCAGAGTTGCTGCCAGATGACATGGCAAGTGTGACGTACAATCCGAGAGATCGTCGAGGTTCCTAAAAGAAACTCAAAATGCAGGGATGCAAAAGAATTCCCAGTTGCAAGGAATCTGTTGAAAATAGAAAAAAAAAATAATCAGTCAGCAGAAAATCAAAGGGAACATCAGATTAATTAATCATGTATAATGTTGTATAAGATTTAAAACACCCTATGTCAGTGGTGGCGAACCTATGGCACGGGTGCCAGAGGCGGCACTCAGGGTCCTCTCTGTGGGCACCCGCACCCTAGAAAAAGTCTATGGTTTACCAATATACCTTAGACTTTTCCAACCATTCATCAGCACAGGGCACACTATGAAAACGACAGGCAGCACTGAATGTAAGCAGGCTATTATAGCTAAATGATAAAATACATGGAAGATAAACTATATTGCACTATAGTATTCAGGTGAAATTGCCATGTTGGCACTTAGCAATAAATATGTGGGTTTTGGGTTGAAGTTTGGGAACTCAGTCTGTAAACGGCTCGCCATCACTGCCCTATGTCCTTTGTCGATTAAACAAAAATAAAAAATTTAAATTTGTGTCTATGAGCAAAACACTAACAGCTATTGGGGTGTGGGCAGTACTACCACAACTAAGTAACAACAACTGTGTTTAGCCCCTTTGAAATGCTGAAAGTTATGGGCAACTTCAAAATGATGTGAACATTATGCATGATGAGGACGTTAGCTTAAAATCTCAGGGTTTGGCAGCACCACAATCCCACAAAATAGGGTACAGACCGGTATATAGGCTTCAAGCCGGGTGGTGCAGGCATATAGGGATCCTGACTGAGGATCCCAATTCTTCCAGACACTCCAATAATCCACAGCACTCACCAGTAGTTTGAGAAAAATGGTGATTTATTCACTCAGACAGGCAGGTTACAGCCTGCTAAAACCTGGCTGACTGACTGAATAAATCACAATTATTCACAAACTACTAGCGAGTGCTGTGGATTATTGGAGTGTCTCGAGGACCTTAGCTGAACACAAGTTTTAAACTTGCACAAAAGAATAGACAACCTTCAATATTGGGATGTTATGTGTTAGGGATTAACGGTTTTAAAAACAAATAAAAAGAAAACTTCCACAAAACATTATGGGCAAAGAAAGGTTACTTCAGCAAACAGTAGCACATGTCTAACAGAAGCCATTTTCTAACACATGTTCCTCCTGACAGAAGCACTGCACATTACTGTTTTAACTATAAAAGTACTATACTGCTTACCTCAACGTGACGATGAGCCTATCCTCAGGAGAAATGCTGCGCCTCATATTGGTGTCCATGAAGGTAAGGACAGTACGTAGAGACGACAGCAAGCGATCAAATGTAGTGACTGACATCCTACAGAAGGAAAAAAACTTCTCTGGATGCAGGCGAAGATCTTGGTAGAGGGTATAAAAGTGTCCTTTCTGGTAACGTTGAGAAACAATCGGATGGACCCAAAATCGCCGCCTTCTACTAGGTTCCTCATCCAACAAAAGAGTGCGCTGTCCCCATCGCTGAGAAACAAGCCAATGCAGTACGACCTCTTCCTCAGAGTCATCCGCCATGGTGATACAGCAAAGACAAGCGACCAAAAGAACCTCTGTACCCAGTATAGACTACAGAAAATGGCCACAAAACCATACTCAGGTGACCTGCATATATACCAGTATCCTGGGTGGAGATATTAAAATTACATTTTTTTCACCATTCCTTGTTTTCTGACGGGCCGCAAAAAAACGGAGACACAGACACACGGAAGCACAACGGAAGAAAAAACGGACACGGATCACGGAACAACGGAACCCCGTTTTGCGGACCGTGAAAAAATACTGTCGTGTGCATGAGGCCTAAGGCTGAGTTGATACTTGAGTTATTTGGTAAGTTTTGGCCCTGTGACTGCCGAAATAAGTGAAGTGTGCAGTGATTCTAAGAGCAACACCTGTTTATTCGGTTTATTTCTCTAATCAATGGTCATGATTATGAAATTGATAAGATCCAGATTCTTCTTAAATCAATGAGCATGATTATTGTGAAAAAAGAAAAAAATCAATGTCCATGATTGTTAGTAAAATATGGAGAGTCCAATTATGAATTAATGTACATAATAGTTGATATAGTTGAATAACTTAATCCTAATATAGATGATCAATATTCATAATTGATACTTTGTACAAATAGTGTTCCTTGTTTAGTTTAAGTAGCGGTAATAATAGCAGCTTGATCTGTTTCCACCGCTATACTTTATACATTATGTATCATTCTTTGTTATGAGAGATAGAATGTTACCACATCGTTGGTTTCTTCGGAGTGCGCCTTTCAATTGAGCGGTTTCAAGTCAAACCTCCTGATTCCCCTTGCCACCGCTTGTTCGGCGTCCCACGTGGTCGGTCTGTGTTTGGTCTCCGTTGCAGCACTTAGTAAGTTACAGATCTTTGCAAGGGTTCAAAGGTTGCACTGCTATATCGAGTGGCACATACTGTAGCGGTTATGCTGGGGGTCTCTCTGGATTACTGTAGTACCATATGTGTTTTGGAGCAACAAGCTCCTTCCTCAGTGGCTCCTACTAGTAATCCTTATGCTGGTACTATTTGTACCCCACAATGGGTGGGACTAATACCTCTCTGGAATTCTACCAAAAAGTGACATGGATCTTTAACATCCATACATTTATAATATGTTAAACATTGTTTATGTAGGGCTACTTTTACACTAGCGTTTTTGCGGATCCGTCATGGATCTGCAAAAACACTTCAGTTACAATAATACAGCCGTATGCATCCGTCATAAACGGATCTGGTTGTATTATGTCTTCAATAGCCATGACGGATCCGTCTTGAACACCATTGAAAGTCAATGGGGGATGAATCCGTTTTCTATTGTGCCAGATTGTGTCAGAGAAAACAGATCCGTCCCCATTGACTTACATTGTGTGCCAGGATGGATCCGTTTGGCTTCGTTTCGTCAGAGTTTTGGTGTCCGCCTCCAGAGCGGAATGGTGAGTGAACTGAGGCAAACTGATGCATTCTGAGTGGATCCTTATCCATTCATGATCCGTTTTGGACCGCTTTTGAGAGCCCTGAACGGATTTCACAAACAGAAAACAAAAACTCTAGTGTGAAAGTAGCCTAATTATTACACATATTAAATCAATGTTAAATCAATAAGAAATATCCAAACCGCATGTCATTTTTTCAAACATAGATAAAAACTTGGATACAAAAATATAAAACAATATAATTCCTCTCCTTCATATATTATCATCTGGTCTTACAAGAAAAGCCAATATTTTGGCTAGATTAAATCTTTTATTCGTCATTCTCACACATTTTACTTCTTAATAGGTGAATTCTAGAAGCACCGAATAGTGCTTCCCCACTATAGGGCTCTCATCAGCATAATATAACATAAAAACTCATCATATATAAAAAAAAAAAAACGCACATGCGTTTTTAATGCGTTTTTAATGTGTTTTTTGTGATACATAGGTAATCTACCTGTTTTGATTATTAAGAACATATAATAGACCATTTATCACTGTTGCAATTGAATAATTATGCAATAAATGTACTAGGCAGACAAAAATACCTCTCTATTGGAAACTCTTCCTACCAAATCAATATACCTTTATTTATTTATGTCTCTCCTATCATTTCTGTATGTTTCATTCTCTATTTTCCACTCATCTTTCCTCCTCTCTTTTCTTTTGTACTTATTTTCCTTTCATCCTTTTTTAGTATTTATTCGTGAGAAGAAAGAAGAGGAAGAATGGGTAGTCTGATAACGGTGCACCTAAATCCAGTGACCAAACGGAAGAGCAGCTATATTTATATAATTTCCAAGTCTTGCCACAGATTCTCAATGGGATTTAGATCTGGACTTTAACTGGGCCGTTCTAACAGATGGATATGCTTTGATCCAAACCATTCCATTGTCCTGCTGGAAGATGACCTCCGCCCCAGTCTCAAGTCTTTTGCAGCCTCTAACAGGTTTTCCTCCAGGATTGCCCTGCTTCCATTTATCTGTCCATCAACTCTGACCAGCTTCCCTGTTTCTGCTGAAGAAAAACATCCCCACAGCATGATGCTGTAACCACCATGTTTGATGGTGCTGATGGTATGTTTAGGGTGATGTGCAGTGTTAGTTTTCCGCCACACATTGTGTTATGCATTTAGGCCAAAAAGTTCAACTTTAGTCTCTTCTGACCAGAGGACCTTTTTCCACATATTTGCTGTGTCCCCTACATTGCTTGTTGCAAACTTCAAATGGGACTTCTTATGGTTTGCTTTCAAAAATGACTTTCTTCTTGCTACTCTTCTATAAAGGTCAGATTTATGAAGTACATGATCAATAGTTGTCCTGTAGACAGATACTCCCACCTGAGCTGTGGATCTCTGCAGCTCCTCCAGAGTGACCATAGGCCTCTTGGTTGCTTCTCTAATAAGTGTTCTCCTTGTATAGGCTGTCAGTTTAGATGGACGGCCATGTCTTCGTAGGTTTGCAGTTGTGCCATACTCCTTCCATTTTTGGATGATAGACTGAACAGTGCTCAGTGAGATGTTCAGAGCTTGGGATATTTTTTATAACCTAACCCTGCTTTTCACTTCTCCACAACTTTTTCCCTGACCTGTTTGGTGTGTTCCTGAGTTTGCATGATGCTGGTTGATCACTAATGTTCACTAACAAACCTCTGATGCCTTCACATATCAGCTGTAGTTATACTGAGAATAAATTATACCCAGGTGGACTCTATTTATTAATTAGGTGAGTTCTGAAGGTATTTGGTCACACTGGATTTTATTTAGGGGTATCAGAGTACAGGAGGGTTGAATACAAATGCACGCAACACTTTTCAGATTTATATTTATTAAGAATTTTTAAAAACATTTAGCATTTTCTTTTCACTTCACACATACTTGTTACTTTGTGTTGGTCTATCACATAAACTAGCAATAAAATACACTTTGCGGGTATAACGTGAAAAAATGTGGAAAAGTTCAAGGGGTATGAATTCTTTTTCAAGGCACTGTAAATACTGACTATGTATATTATGGAGTGGGTACTGGATGTACGACTGGGTTGAAATATGTGCATTTGGGTATGAAAACAATGTACAGAATATTTTAGGCCAACTAAACCATTGGCAACCTTCCAGTGAGCTTGGCTAAGTGTAATTGTATTCAATCTTATAAGCTTTCTCGATTTATTATAATTGTTTTGGTGCTACCTGTACACATAATCTGTCACATATGCTCTGTGCTCTGTCACAATTTTTGCAATTCCTGCAGTAGGTCTACAATAAGGATCCATTCCTCTAGTATAATGAATTCTGTTAATTGATAAGTGCTGCTGAATTGTATTTTTCTGTAAAACAGGAGGTGTAGCTTCTGAAAAACATATTTGCATGTAATGCAAATATACAGTATGCTCCTGTAAAACCAAGATTTCGCCACACAATGCTTCCTGGGAAAAAGTATGCAAAGCAGCTCTTCTCCAAGAGGGAGGAAACTCTCTATCTTGTGCCATCCCTTGGAGGTAGTGTCCCTGAGCTAAAAGGTCAGACATTGAATCATAGGAAAGTTACCCTCAATATGCAGCACTAGAGAGACAGTTTTTGTGAATTCCCCTGGCCTATAAGACTATCTATATCATCTTGATGATCTCCACAAGGAAAACTTTATTCATCCAGATTCCAGACCCATGTCAAAGACTTCTCGCCCAATCCATTACTCTGCTCCACACTCAAGAGGGGCAAAACCTCCAAAACAGCTGTCTGAAGGTGTCTTTTCCTTATGTAGAAGATTTGTGTTTGGCTTCTATCCTTAGCCATGTTACAAGCCCATACACTGACTAATTCCCCTGGGGAATAGACCTGTAACAAAAGCCCACTGCTCTTCACATGAATGGCCATCATGACAAGCTATGTTCACACAGCAAAATATTTGTGTTGAAAAAACAGTGGCAGATCCGAGGGTAATCTACCTCTGAGAAAAAGATCAATGTTGGTGGTGGGTACGCAGCAAATACATACATGTAATGCATGGACACACTAATCCTACCTCGCACATAGATGTTAGTCCAAAGTAGGCAGACTGATATCCATATGCTCTAATAGGGCATATAGATTTGGGTTGTCCTTTATGGTCAGCGTCTGGCAGATTTAATTACTTGATGGAAATGGAAACTGATGTCAGTTTACAGCTAATTTTTCAATCAAATTAGACTTGCAGAGCAAAAACAACATGCTGAAGAAAATGATGCATAAATGATGGGAAACCCCAAAGTGACATTAAAAAGAGTCACAGATGACTGTGATGACAGTATCCGTCACTGTGTGATTATCTGTAAGTGCTCCAGGGAGTTTGTATCCTAGGCTGGTTTGTTTGACACACATTAGATCTAAAGGTTGTCTCTGTCCATAACATTTCAGATGAGTGTTGATTACTGTTGGTTAAAAGTTAACTAGGTTTATGACCAGGAAAGGTGTGTGATGACTCTGTTTACTGTGCACATGACAGATTTAAAACTGTCAGCCTTCAATGTGTCTGTCTATGTGTTTTGTCACCTCTAACCTGTGTTCTCTGTTGTTTTTTATGCAGACTACATGGAATACGCAAGGGCCTGTGCAAAGCATATTCGGATCCTCTGCTTAACTGTATAATAGGCTTCCGATGAAATTTACCCTACTGTGTGTTGTGTGTTAAAGTTGAGTGCCTATATGGCAGCCACTGACTTCTCAGAGAGTCACCCCAGCCACACAACCATCCCTGTGCTTTTAATGTTGATATTCAAACTATTAAAAGCACCAGAAGTTGGCAGCACAGTTACCAGCAGTAGTGCGTCTAATAGTCTGAAAAATATGGTAAGTAGTAAACAAAAAGTGTAAAACAAACCAGAATATGTGATTCTTAGATAGAGTCGCCCCCTTTTGCTTTAATGACCACTTTGAACATGCTTGGCAGTCTCTCAGTCTACTTCCTAAGGTAGTCACCTGGAATGGTTTTCCAACGGTCTTGAAGGAGTTTCCAGAAGTGCTGAGCACTTGGCCGCTTTTCCTTCATTACGCAGTCCTACTCATCCCAAACCATCTGGGCCATTTCATCTGATACAGCACTCCATCGTTCTTCATCTCTGTCAAATACCCCCTACACATCCCGGAGATGTGTTTAGGGTCATTGTCCTGTTAAAAAAACAACAATGTTGGTTCCACTAAGCCTAAACGAGATGGGATGGCATGTCGCTGCAGAATAATGTGGTAGCCATGCTGGTTAAGTGTGCCTTGAATTTTGAAAAAATCACCAACATTGTCACCTGCAAAGTACCTCTACACCTCCTCCTCCTCCACCACGCTTCACGGTGGAAACCATACATGTACGAACCATCTGCTCACCTTTTCTGTATCGCACAAAGACACAGTGATTGGAACCAAAAATATCAAATTTTGACTCATGAAACCAAAGTAAACATTTCCTCTCATCTAATGTTTATTCCTTGTCTTCTTGGCCTAAGAAAATTTCTCTCCCTTCTTCTTGTTCCCCAGTAGTGACTTTTTTGCTGAATTTTCACCATAAAGGACTGATATTCGCAGTCTCCTCTGAACAGTTCATGTTGAGATGCGCCTGGCACTTGATCTCTGTAAAGCATTTATGTAGGCTCATTTTCTGAGACTGGTAACTGTAGTAAGGTCTTCCTTATCAGGGGTGGTCCTCATGAGAACCAGTTTTATCATATTGTTTGATGGTTTTCATGACTGCACTTGAGGATTCAGGAAATTTTTCCAGATTGACTGACTGACATCTCTTAAAGTAATGACAGACTGTCAATGCTCTTTACTTAGTTGAGTGGTTCTTGCCATCATGTGGATTAGAACATTAGTAGAATGAGGCTAAACACTGTAATGAATAGAGATGAGTGAATTTCTCAAAAATTTGTTACGCCGGTTCGCCGAATTTTTCGAGAAAAATTCGATTTGATCCGAATATATTTGCGGTGAATTAAGTTAAAAAAACTGCTATTTCCTGGCTGCTGAGAGCCTTTATAATGGTGTAGTAACACGCATAGGGAGTCTGCTTTAGTAGTGAAATAATACTGTGAGTCCGCATGACATGCAGATGACAGGCGTCTCTCTTAGAATCACTGCACACTTCACTTATTAGGGCAGTCATAGGGCCAAAACTGACCAAATAACTCAAGTATGAACTCAGCCTTACAGGTAGATGTTAGCGCCAAGAAGAAGCACACTCCTTTTACACTGTCACCAGCTGATTCCACATAGATGTCTACAGAACCTGTTAGAGGTAGAGCCCCCCGGACAGAGTGGAGAGGGTGTCAGCAGTAAGTTTGTGTTGACCTCACTGCTTAATTTGCCCTTCCTCTGATCCGTCAGAACAATAACCCACAAAAAACGGATCCTGTCTATGGAGCATACACCTTCACTCGGTCAGCATTTGCTCAATAATCCATCAGTATTGCTAATGTCAAAAAAAAAACAGGAGTGGATCTAAAACAGAGATGATACGTGAATGGAATATTTGCATGTCTTCTGTGTTTTCTACCCACTCCTGCTTTTGGCTACCAAATCATAAGCCAATTCTGATGGGACCATACAGGCCTTACAGCTGCTACACAGACGGGATCCATTGTGCGTCTCATTTTTCCTTCCTTCTGACAGATCAGAAGAAAGGTCAAATAAATCATGATGTCAGCCAGGCCAAAAATCAAAATAGTGGCCAAGTCATGAACTGGGAACGGTGGGAACAGCATGAGAAGTCCACAGAGTGGACCTATGACATAGTGTTGAGGTGGAAGCAGCATGATGAGACCATAGAGTGGCCCAATGACAAAGTCTGGAGTTGGCGACAGCATCAGGAGGCCACAGAGTGGAACGACGACGAAAGATTGTGGAGGTGGCAGGAGCATGAGGAGGCCACAGAGTAGCACGACGGTAAGAGATTGTGGAGGTGGTAGCAACATGAGGAGGCCACAGAGTGGCATGAAGACAAAGTGTGGAAGTGTCAGAAGCATGAGGAGGCCAGAGTAGCACGATAACAAGAGATTGCGGTGGTGGCAGCAGCATGAAGAGGCCACATAGTGGCACAAAGACAGAGTCTGAAGGTGGCAGCAGCATCAGGAGGCCACAGAGTGGCACACTGACAGAGTCTGGAGTTGGCAGCAGTATGAGGAGGCCACCGAGTGGTACAATGACCAAGTCAGAAGTAGGCAGCAGTATGAGGAGGCCACCGAGTGGCCCAATGACAGAGTCTGGAGGTGGCAGAAGCATGAGGAGGCCACAGAGTTGCACGAAGACAAAGTGTGGAGGTGTCAGCAGCATGAGAAGGCCAGAGTAGCACAACAACGAGAGATTGTGGAGGTTGCAGCAGCATGAGGAGGTCACCGAGTGGCACAATGACCGAGTCTGGAGTTGGCAGCAGCATGAGGAGGTCACCGAGTGGCACAATGACCGAGTCTGGAGTTGGCAGCAGCATGAGGAGACCACAGAGTGGCCCAATGACAGAGTATGGAGGTGGCGGCAGCAGCAGCATCATGAGGATGCCACGAGTGGCACTATGACACAGTCTGGAGTTGGTGGCAGCATGAGGAGACCACAGAGTGGCCTAATGACAGAGTGTAGAGGTGGCGGCAGCAGCATCAGGAGGAGGCCACAGAGTGGCACAATGAGAGAGTCTGGAGGTGGTGGCAGCATGAGGAGACCACAGAGTGGCCTAATGAAAGAGTGTAGAGGTGGCGGCAGCAGCAGCATCAGGAGGAGGCCACAGAGTGGCACAATGAGAGAGTCTGGAGGTGGCGACAGCAGCAGCATCAGAAGTATACTACAGAGTGGCAAGGTGACATAGTGTGGAGATGGCAGTAGCAGCATCATTATACCACAGAGTGGCAAGGTGACATAGTGTGGAGATGGCAGTAGTAGTAGCATCAGAAGGATACCACAGAGTGGCAAGATGACATATTGTGGAGATGGCAGTAGCAGCAGCAGCATCAGGATACCACAGAGTAGCAAGGTGACATAGTGTGGAGATGGCATTAGCAGCAGCAGCATCAGGATACCAGTGGAAGGTGATATAGTGTGGAGATGGCAGTAGCAGCAGCAGCAGAATCAGGAAGATACCACAGAGTGACAAGGTGTCATAGTGTGGAGATGGCAGTAGCAGCAAAAGCAGCAGGATACCACATATGGTGACTCTGCATATGTTGACGCAGGGCTGTGGTGCCAACATTGGCACCCTGGCCACGCTTTACCTTCTGCCCACATATTCTGCATATAGCCATGTTAACCTCCTCAGGCGGCTTAACAAAAAACTGCCACACTGTAGGCGATTTTCCCCCAACAGTCTGCACTGACTGACTGCTACCGCCACTGCTTCTTTGAACCCCTGCATTCGCTACTTCCCGGGCAGGTAGGCTGCTGCGAAGCAGGTGGTCTACCTCGGGCACGTTTAACTTCCGACCTCCCACTGCTGCCACCCTGCTGACTCCCAGCCATGCTTTCAACACATATAACCGCCGACGTGAACTGAGAATATATTTTTCTTTTTGTACTGAAATAGGCCACTAAATGCTTTCAACACATATAACCGCCGACGTGAACTTAGAATATATTTTTCTTTTTGTACTGAAATAGGCCACTAAATGCTTTCAACACATATAACCGCCAACGTGAACTGAGAATATATTTTTCTTTTTGTACTGAAATAGGCCACTAAATGCTTTCAACACATATAACCGCCGACGTGAACTGAGAATATATTTTTCTTTTTGTACTGAAATAGGCCACTAAATGCTTTCAACACATATAACCGCCGACGTGAACTGAGAATATATTTTTCTTTTTGTACTGAAATAGGCCACTAAACGCTTTTAACACATATAACCACCGACGTGAACTGAGAATATATTTTTCTTTCTGTACTGAAATAGGCCACTAAATGCTTTCGCCACAAATAACTAGAACAGTGAAGAGCGTATATTTTTTTCTTTCTTTACTGAAATTGGCCACTAAATGCTTTTGCCAGAAATAAATGCACCAGTGTAGCGCATATATATTTTTCTTTCTGTACTGAAATAGGCCACTAAACGCTTTTGCCATAAATAAGTGCACCAGTGAAGTACGTATATTTTTTTCTTTCCGTACTGAAATAGGCCACTAAATGCTTTCGCCACAGGTAACTGCACCAGTGAAGTGCATATATATTTTTCTCTGTACTGAAATAGGCCGCTAAACGCTTTCAACACAAATAACTGCAGAAGTGAACTGAGAATATATTTTTCTTTTTGTATTGAAATAGTCCACTAAACGCTTTTAGCAGAAATAAGTGCACCAGTGAAGTGCGTATATTTGCTTCCTTTTTGTACTGAAATAGGACACTGAACGCTTTCACCACATATAACTGCAGAAGTAAAATGTGTATATATTTTTCGTTTTGTACTGAAATAGGCCACTAAAGTCTTTCACCACAAATAAATGCAACAGTGAAGTGCGTATATTTTTTTCCTTTTTGTACTGAAATAGGACACTGAACGCTTTCATCACATATAACTGCAGAAGTGAAATGCGTATATATTTTTCCTTTTTGTACTGAAATAGGCCACTAAACTCTTTGAACACAAATAACTGCAGAAGTGAAATGCATATATATTTTTCTTTTTCCACAGATATAAGCCACTAAAGGCTTTTCAACATAGCACTTGCACCCCAATAACAAGAACAAATTGCTGGAATGCCAGAGCTGCATAATGGCTATAAGGATCCCCAAATAATGTTTCCCTGAACTTGTAAATCGCTTTTTTTTTTTCACAATGAGGTTTTTCTAGCACTTTTTCTAGCGACTTCAAATGTCTCTCCCTGCACTAAGATGCTGTGAAATGAATCCTCACTATCGTTTCCCTGCACTTGTAAATCGCTTTTTTTTCACAATGAGATTTTCAATATAACTCTCCCTAGCCCCTGCAACATCTGTCCCTGCACTCAGAACGCTGGAAAAATGTCTGAATCCAAGATGGCTGCGGGTATTTATAGGGCTGTGACATCATAGGACTGGCTGCTGATTGGCTGCATGTATGCAATTTAGGGGGCAGCCCGCCATCCCAGAGTTTCCTGCCCCATGTCCTCACACGTGTAGCCGCCATTTTAGGAAAAATTGTGATTTGTTACCACGAAGTGCATTTTTGGCGAATCAAATTTTTCCTGAAATTCGGATTCGCGATATTTCACGAATATTTGGGTGAATATTCGTCATATATTCGCGAATTCACGATTATTCTCTTGATTGCAAAAATCAGCAATGCAATATGCGCATGCAATACAGGCGTGGGTCACTGTTTTTCAAGCTGCTAGAAGTTTCCTGAGACTGGAGAAAATGGTTGGCACGGCAGAATATTACAATAGCTTTATATGCAGATAGAGTGCTCCAATATTTTCGCGATTGCGCAAATCGGCAATTAATAATGCGCATATTTCTGCGCAATACGCGCAACTTCACATTTTAGCAGGTCTGACTATATATTACTGATTGGTGCACTAAGTATTGTTGTGAACTTGTGACATCACAGCGCTATGTCTGTAGTATGTATGTATGGACAGCAGAACCTATCACACTACCTAACACCCTGTACTGGAACCTATCATCTACACTATATCACTATCTAACCTACACTGACTATCTCCCACTAACTATCTGTATGATATATATAAGATAACTAACTATCTAATGTAATTAAACAGTAAAGCACAGACCACAGGAATGACACTGCTGTCTCTCTCAGAATTGCAAAAAATTGCAGAAAATGGCTGCTGGGGAGGTTCTTATATAGTAAGGGGTAGGCAACTTTCCATTGTTCCGCACATAAATATGACATGTCCGGCCCGCTGCACGGATGTTGCCCATTCATTGGGGACCGCAATTGTGGTCTCCAATGCACGGAACGGCCGTGTGCATGAGGCCTAATACTGCATTTTTTTCTTACTAAATATATCTCAATCTACCCAGGTCCTACTGTAGATCAGATTTCATGTTCAACATGACAGGTTCTATTCAAGATTCTACGGCCCTAGAAAGGAGTAAAGTAGACAGTTGGAGTGATTTGCACCAAATTAATTAAAGGTGTACACTTCTTAGTGAATGCAGCAGATTTTTAACCACCTCAAAGTCAGGAAATATAGGGGTTCGGTTACTCTCAGATATACCCTATTTTTCTGGCATATACTGTATGTGGTGCAGATTGCAGTGCAAAGGTTATTTGCACCGCAATCTGTGACTTTTCCACGGTCATGCCAGGTCTAAAAAAGGTGGTGTGGCATGGGCTGGGAAGGGGATGGGCCTTTAGATGTGTCTTCTTCATCATTTTCTACACCTATTTAAGGTGTAGAAAATGTTCAAAATCTATGTCAGCAGGGAAGCTGGAGTAGATTTAGACTGGCAGGGGATGTGCCGAAGTTAATAAATGACCCCTATAATCTATGCCTGCTATGAACAGGAGTAGATTTCTGCCAAAATTGGGTCCATTTCCAGCAGTTGCATACTGCTTAATAAATGTGGACTTCTTGGCGCATTTACATGAGTCGACTAAGCAGGCAATGATTAGAAAGGAACCATTCATTCCCAATAATTGCCTGCTAGTCAGAGGAGGTAAGAGCTGCATTTAAAAAACAGCAATCACCTCCCCTGTTTGGGGATGAGCAATCACTACTGCAGTTGCTCAGCCTCATACTAATTAATTAGGATAGATTTATCAAAACTGGTGTAAAGGAGAACTAGCTTAGTTGCCCATTGAAACCAATTGGATTCCGCCTTTCATTTTCCAAAGGAGCTATGAAAAATGAAACGTGGAATCTGATTAGTTGCTATGGGCAACAAAGCCAGTTGTTAATTTACATCGGTTTTGATAAATTCCCCCCATTATTTCAGGGAGCAGATCGTTTTTTTAAACAGCACAATTAGCTGCCCAGTAATTATGACCCTGATGTTAGAATACACAATTATTTCACCCGATTGAACTACTTCTCTTGCTCATTTATAGACTCATAAGTGGCACCAGTACACAAGCCTAATGTTGCCACTGATTGTTCTTACTAATGTTCATTCTCGATAATCTTCCCAGGACCATAAGGTCCTGTTTAAAAGGACCTTAAGTATTCAGCCAGATATGCTATCCTGTTTCATTAGGACTGTATCTTGATAGGTCTAACTATGGGGTGCTATGGGGCAGTTGACCCAGGGTGCCTGTGGTGTTTATATATAGGACCAGTACAACACATTTAAAGGGGTTGTCCCATGAATAAGGTAAAAAATGAAAATCAGCCATCATGTACATGTACTATCTCTTTCTGACAAAGTTAGAACCAGCCCTACACCTCACATGGATCCAGAGAGCTTCCCCAATTCATTGCTCCAATTGCTCTGTTAGGTTTTCCACTGTCTGGCAACTCAGAGGTGTGCCCTTTCTCACAAGGCATGTCTTTTCTCAGGGAGCGTGTCCATTCTTCTGCAACTCTCTCAGCAGATGGGCTGATGGCAGCTGATGGATGGAACTGAACATGTGCGTCCACCGGTGGACACAGAAATAAGGAAAAGAAAAGACAGCAGGTGGCACATACAGATACACTTTATTGAATAACTCAGTGGGTATACTACATTTTTTTATTATATGCAATTACAAAAGTATTCAGATTCAGCTGCTGCTTTGAAAAATGTAGAATATTTTTGTGGGACAAGCCATTTAATCTTTGGCACATGTGAAAGTCACATCCATAGGGGCAACAGCAACTCTTTTTTCCAATATATATTGTAATCTTCACAATACCTTTCTAAGGCCTCTAATATTTAGGAGGATATCAAATTTTTGGAAGAAGTAGGGCACGGGCATGGTGTAACATACCAAAATAAGCATTACTTACCTGTTGAATCACCTGAATTCTGGTCCTAACTGCTTGTTTTTGTGTACAGGCCTGCAGTGCTGGGGTGAAGTCGACAACATGTGACCTCTGCCTCCAATTACTGGCCTCAAGTGTACACTGTTGGGGTATTGGGGGTGATTGGCTGCAGCAATCACGTGTTGTTGTATGGACGTCAATGCTGCAGCCAGGTAAACAATGACCATCAGAGCGGACTGCAATGGCAGCACCAGGGCAGTCATTGATTCAACTGGTAAATTATGCTTATTTTGTTATTTTACACTTTTCCTATTCTCAGGCAACCCGTTAATATTGTGATACTAATATTTCCAATTTATTCTTTATGAATGAGAAGTTCCAATAGGAAATACGATCACTCTGCTCGGTCTGTGGAAGGTTTGCACTGGTTGCTGCACATAATATACATTCAAAGGTGTTTTTGTTGTTTTTCTAAATAAGTCATATTAGATAATGTGGAATGATATGTGATGACAGTAACACAGAAATGCTTACTGAATCCCAGAGTATGTTAAGTCTAAACATTTATGAACCCCCGCTTTTCTCCTATTGAGATTTACTTGATTTTACCATAGAGTTTTTTGTTTTTTTTATGTGAATATTGTAATACTTCTTACTTGCATAATCGGTAATACTTTTTCCTGTAAATCCATGAATTACCCGTCAATCAACATATTTTAAAGAAGAGAATTATCAACACAATAATGCTACACAGTATGTGATATGGCATTTCACAAGGCTGTGAGAGGTTGAGGTTGAATGGGCTAAATAATAAAACGACTCTTTAAGTGATAAGAGCTTTTACAGACCATAGAGCGCGAGGGGAAAAAAATATGACTAAGTGGTCATGTGGCTGGTGCCATTCATCTAAGAAGTGACTGACTATCTGTCAAAAGTGGCAAGAGTCCCTGTTAACAGCCCTGACCTGTGCTGTAATAAAGGGAAAGAGCAAGACAAAGTGTCCATTATCCAGCAGTTGGGAGCAGAAAATTGGTGCAGTTTGCCTCAATCTTCCCACAAGTTAAGATTTTAGATAGGTGGGGATCAGCAAGAAGCAATTTTATCCTATGATCATTTTTGTCAGATCACATCAAACTAAGGGCATAGTTACATTGAAGATTTCAATTAAGATGTCCTAACCACAGTGACCAGTATCAAAAAAGCACATCTGTGTCTTTATTGTATTGACATCTGTACATTCTTGAAGGATACATGATTATATGGATGCTGGCAAGTAGCCTATGTAAAATAACTTCCTACTGCTACTCGTCCAATATTAGCTCTAACCATCACCATACATATATGTGCACAGTACAGTCTAATGGTTTAGACATGCGTGGAAAAACATCCAGCAAAGTAAGAATGCTTTCACTAATAGTTATCAGGTCATTTATATGAATTACAAAATGCTAATTGAATGAACAAAGGAGAAATCTAAATCAATCAATATTTGGTGTGACCTCCCTTTGCCTTCAAAACAGCATCAATTCTTCTAGGCAGGGAGGTTTTTCCAAACATCTTGGAGAACTAACCATAGACTGTCTGTTAAAAGCCACCTTGTCGCTGGTAGATGGGCCTGACATAGTCTTGATCAAAAGTATGTCCAAAGAGCTTCTAACTTTCATATAGTAAGTATAGCAATAATGCAGTTTACATGCAGTATTCCCTCTAATCCTTGGCAGCTGCTGAGCGGGGTCGGCTAAGAGCTGGGCACAGCGCCATCAAAGGTGGGTGATAGGAAAACCTAAGATAATTGTCACATCAAAGAGCATACAGTGTAACCCCTGCGCCATCCTGTGCAATACAGTATAATCCCTGCACCATGCTGTGTAATATACAGTATAATCCCTACACCATGCTGTACAGAATACATTATAATCCCTGCACAATGCCGTACAATATATAGTATAGTTCATACACCATGCTATACAATAACCCCTACACCATGCTGTGTAATATATATTATAATCCCTGCACCATGCTGTACAATATACAGTATAATCCCTGCACTATGCCGTATAATATATATTATAATCCCTGCACTGCTGTACAGTATACATTATAATCCCTGCACCATACTGTACAGTATACATTATAATCCCTGCACCATGCTGTACAGCATACATTATAATCCCTGCACCATGCTGTACAATATACATTATAATTCCTGCACCATGCCGTACAGTATACATTATAATCCATACATCATGCCATACAATATACAACATAACCCCACAGTGTAGGTGTTATACTGTATATTGAACAACATGGTGTATGGATTATAATGTATATTGTACGGCATGGTACAGGGATTATAATGTATACTCTACAGCAAGTGTATGGAAGTTGCACCATGCCGGACAATATAACTCCTGTGGGATAGATAGATAGATAGATAGATAGATAGATAGATAGATAGATAGATAGATAGATAGATAGATAGATAGATAGATAGATAGATAAAAAAAGAAAGAAGGCCAGCAGCACTCCGAATGTTTCAAGAAAGCATGTGGTTTATTGACCGAAAGTGACCACACGCTTTCTCGATACATTCGGAGTGCTGCTGGCCTTCTTTATTTTTGTACTACATTGGACCGAAGTGCTGGTCCACATTGGCCTGATCTGCACCCACTGTTTATAGTGTGCTGCATCCTCACTTTTCTACAAATTTAGATAGATAGATAGATAGATAGATAGATGATAGATAGATAGATAGATAGATAGATAGATATACCTAAATACAGCCTATACCTATATACAACCTATACACAGTCTATATACGGTCTATACCTATGTACATATATGCAGCCTATACCTATATATACACTGCGTGCAGAATTATTAGGCAAATGAGTATTTTGACCACATCATCCTCTTTATGCATGTTGTCTTACTCCAAGCTGTATAGGCTCGAAAGCCTACTACCAATTAAGCATATTAGGTGATGTGCATCTCTGTAATGAGAAGGGGTGTGGTCTAATGACATCAACACCCTATATTAGGTGTGCATAATTATTAGGCAACTTCCTTTCCTTTGGCAAAATGGGTCAAAAGAAGGACTTGACAGGCTCAGAAAAGTCAAAAATAGTGAGATATCTTGCAGAGGGATGCAGCACTCTTAAAATGGCAAAGCTTCTGAAGCGTGATCATCGAACAATCAAGCATTTCATTCAAAATAGTCAACAGGGTCGCAAGAAGCGTGTGGAAAAACCAAGGCGCAAAATAACTGCCCATGAACTGAGAAAAGTCAAGCGTGCAGCTGCCAAGATGCCACTTGCCACCAGTTTGGCCATATTTCAGAGCTGCAACATCACTGGAGTGCCCAAAAGCACAAGGTGTGCAATACTCAGAGACATGGCCAAGGTAAGAAAGGCTGAAAGACGACCACCACTGAACAAGACACACAAGCTGAAACGTCAAGACTGGGCCAAGAAATATCTCAAGACTGATTTTTCTAAGGTTTTATGGACTGATGAAATGAAAGTGAGTCTTGATGGGCCAGATGGATGGGCCCGTGGCTGGATTGGTAAAGGGCAGAGAGCTCCAGTCCGACTCAGACGCCAGCAAGGTGGAGGTGGAGTACTGGTTTGGGCTGGTATCATCAAAGATGAGCTTGTGGGGCCTTTTCGGGTTGAGGATGGAGTCAAGCTCAACTCCCAGTCCTACTGCCAGTTTCTGGAAGACACCTTCTTCAAGCAGTGGTACAGGAAGAAGTCTGCATCCTTCAAGAAAAACATGATTTTCATGCAGGACAATGCTCCATCACACGCGTCCAAGTACTCCACAGCGTGGCTGGCAAGAAAGGGTATAAAAGAAGAAAATCGAATGACATGGCCTCCTTGTTCACCTGATCTGAACCCCATTGAGAACCTGTGGTCCATCATCAAATGTGAGATTTACAAGGAGGGAAAACAGTACACCTCTCTGAACAGTGTCTGGGAGGCTGTGGTTGCTGCTGCACGCAATGTTGATGGTGAACAGATCAAAACACTGACAGAATCCATGGATGGCAGGCTTTTGAGTGTCCTTGCAAAGAAAGGTGGCTATATTGGTCACTGATTTGTTTTTGTTTTGTTTTTGAATGTCAGAAATGTATATTTGTGAATGTTGAGATGTTATATTGGTTTCACTGGTAAAAATAAATAATTGAAATGGGTATATATTTGTTTTTTGTTAAGTTGCCTAATAATTATGCACATTAATAGTCACCTGCACACACAGATATCCCCCTAAAATAGCTAAAACTAAAAACAAACTAAAAACTACGTTCATTGAGAACATGGTTGTTGTTCAATAATAAAATGAATCCTCAAAAATACAACTTGCCTAATAATTCTGCACTCCCTGTACAGTCTATACCTATATACAGCCTACACCTATATACAGTCTACAACTATGTGCAGTCTACACTGTGTAGACTGTACATAGGTGTAGACTGTATATAGGTATAGGCTGTATATAGGTATAGACTGCATCTATGTGTAGACTGTCTATAGATATAGGCTGTATATAGGTATATGCAGTATATAGGTGTAGGCTGTATATAGGTACAGGCTGTATATAGGTATAAACTGTATATAGATGTAGACTGTATATAGATATAGGCTGTATATAGGTATAGGCAGTATATAGTTGTAGGCTGTATATAAGTATAGGCTGTACATACAGTACAGACCAAAAGTTTGGACACACCTTCTCATTCAAAGAGTTTTCTTTATTTTCATGGCTATGAAGGCATCAAAACTATGAATTAATACATGTGGAATTATATACATAACAAACAAGTGTGAAACAACAGAAAATATGTCATATTCTAGGTTCTTCAAAGTAGCCACCTTTTGCTTTGATTACTGCTTTGCACACTCTTGGCATTCTCTTGATGAGCTTCAAGAGGTAGTCCCCTGAAATGGTCTTCCAACAGTCTTGAAGGAGTTCCCAGAGATGCTTAGCACTTGTTTGCCCTTTTGCCTTCACTCTGCGGTCCAGCTCACCCGAAACCATCTCGATTGGGTTCAGGTCCGGTGACTGTGGAGGCCAGGTCATCTGGCTCAGCACCCCATCACTCTCCTTCATGGTCAAATAGCCCTTACTTTCAAAGTTTTCCCAATTTTTCGGCTGACTGACTGACCTTTATTTCTTAAAGTAATGATGGCCACTCATTTTTCTTTACTTAGCTGCTTTTTTCTTGCCATAATACAAATTCTAACAGTCTATTCAGTAGGACTATCAGCTGTGTATCCACCTGACTTCTCCTCAACGCAACTGATGGTCCCAACCCCATTTATAAGGCAAGAAATCCCACTTATTAAACCTGACAGGGCACACCTGTGAAGTGAAAACCATTTCAGGGGACTACCTCTTGAAGCTCATCAAGAGAATGCCAAGAGTGTGCAAAGCAGTAATCAAAGCAAAAGGTGGCTACTTTGAAGAACCTACAAAATGACATATTTTCAGTTGTTTCACACTTGTTTGTTATGTATATAATTCCACATGTGTTAATTCATAGTTTTGATGCCTTCAGTGTTTTCATAGTCATGAAAATAAAGAAAACTCTTTGAATGAGAAGGTGTGTCCAAACTTTTGGTCTGTACTGTAGTTGTAGATTGTATAGGTATAGGCAGTACATAGGGATAGACTGTATAGGTATAGGCTGTACATAAGTGTAGACTGTATAGGTATAGGCTGTACATACACTCACCCAAAGAATTATTAGGAACACCATACTAATACGGTGTTGGACCCCCTTTTGCCTTCAGAACTGCCTTAATTCTACGTGGAATTGATTCAACAAGGTGCTGATAGCATTCTTTAGAAATGTTGGCCCATATTGATAGGATAGCATCTTGCAGTTGATGGAGATTTGAGGGATGCACATCCAGGGCACGAAGCTCCCGTTCCACCACATCCCAAAGATGCTCTATTGGCTTGAAATCTGGTGAATGTGGGGGCCATTTTAGTACAGTGAACTCATTGTCATGTTCAAGAAACCAATTTGAAATGATTTGAGCTTTGTGACATGGTGCATTATCCTGCTGGAAGTAGCCATCCGAGGATGGATACATGTTCTCATTCTGTTTACGCCAAATTCAGACTCTACCATTTGAATGTCTCAACAGAAATCGAGACTCATCAGACCAGGCAACATTTTTCCAGTCTTCAACAGTCCAATTTTGGTGAGCTCGTGCAAATTGTAGCCTCTTTTTCCTATTTGTAGTGGAGATGAGTGGTACCCGGTGGGGTCTTCTGCTGTTGTAGCCCATCCGCCTCAAGGTTGTGCGTGTTGTGGCTTCACAAATGCTTTGCTGCATACCTCGGTTGTAACGAGTGGTTATTTCAGTCAACGTTGTCTTCTATCAGCTTGAATCAGTCAGCCCATTCTCCTCTGACCTCTAGCATCCACAAGGCATTTTTGCCCACAGGACTGCCGCATACTGGATGTTTTTCCCTTTTCACACCATTCTTTGTAAACCCTAGAAATGGTTGTGCGTGAAAATCCCAGTAACTGAGCAGATTGTGAAATACTCAGACCGGCCCGTCTGGCACCAACAACCATGCCACGCTCAAAATTGCTTAAATCACCTTTCTTTCCCATTCTGACATTCAGTTTGGAGTTCAGGAGATTGTCTTGACCAGGACCACACCCCTAAATGCATTGAAGCAACTGCCATGTGATTGGTTGACTAGATAATTGCATTAATGAGAAATAGAACAGGTGTTCCTAATAATTCTTTAGGTGAGTGTAGGTATAGGCTGTATATAGGTGGAGGGCATGCTGCTGCAGAATACAAGGGGTGAAACCACTGGCAGGAACACACCATCCCTGTAATAGACTATCACTGGGATGGGATGGTGTGTTCCTGCCAGTGGTTTCACCCCTTGTGTTCTGCAGCAGCATGCCCTCCAGGTCTGTCACCAGCATACTTATGTAGCAGGTGCAGCAGGCAGCTCTCAGTCTCAGGATGGAGTCTAGCTACTAAGATGGCGGCACCGCCAACGCTGCCTCCACTTTACCTCTCCCTGTGCACTGCTGCTCCTCCTCTTCAGTCAGAAAAAGAAGGAGGAGGAGGCAGCAGTAGCGTGGGAATATGTCGTAGGTGGCGCCCGCTGAGCCGCATAGGAGGAAGTATTGAAGAAGTCAGAGTCATCATGAGTGTGGGCATTTCTTGCAAGCAGGGTGAGTGGCCACTGAGCTGACTTATTAAACTTGTGAACAGGGGCAAAATAACTGCAGCTTAAGAGGGAACACTGTTTACATGTATTCATGTTTTCAATGTTTGCATGTGTCTTTGTGCTACTTGTAGTCCTTGTTTGCTTTGCATTGCAGCCATGATAGCACGCACCTGATCCCTCTTTATACATAGTTAGGAGGTGCTGGACTAACTCTCTATGAAACAACCCCATATTATGAGGCTTCCTCCACTGAACTTGACAGTTCCTTCAATTTCTCGATCTGTTAGCCCCCTTTTCCCTTGTTTATTCCAGACCCATTTGCACCCATCAGAACCCAGTCTATTGGCTTTCATCTCATAGTTCCAAATCGCCCGTTTCCAATCTTCCAACTGTCATGGCACTCACATGATGCAATTTGGCAGGAGTGTACCTTGGTAGAAAAAATAAAACGCAACTTTTACTTTATCTTATCATTAAAATGAATTGAGGCATTCTAAAGTCTAAATAACAATTCCTTAATTTGGAGGAGAATAAATACTGGTACTTATCAGACCTAGTTGCCTTGTCTTATTGTTTGCGGGGGGGGGACGTCACATAGAGTGCTAGGCTCACTATCTTGCAAGTCCTGTCTGTCCCTACTATACTAATCTAGATAGTGGAATTACTGACAGGCTGTAGTCGGAGTACTCGCCCTTGCAAGGGTGACCCCCAGCCGCTGGAACCTCGGGTCTGATCTAAAATACCCTGCTTCATCAACAAAACTAAACAAGCATCTAAGGAGTCACCGACGAGTTTCGCCAAATTTAGTGGCTCATCAGGGAAAGAAATTCTTAGTGCTTTGCAGCGCTCAGTGCAGTGGCAGCGCTACATTTGTTCGTTAGAGGCAGTGGCAGTGTATCTTGACCAATGCCTTCTTTTTATTCCTCTAGCACCACCCCCTCACAGCCTATTGTCCACCAACGGCGTATTTCTTCTCCTCTAAAATAAGGAACTGTTATTTAGATTTTAGAATGCCTCAATTCATTTTAATGATAAGATAAAGTAAAAGTTACGTTTTATTTTTTTGTACCAAGGTAGACTCAGTCATATTTAGCCTTTCATACTAGAAACTACTGAGGCGAATTTTAGGTCACAATTGACCTTTCAATAATTGTGCGACTCTATTAATAAGGCTACATGCACATGAACGTTGTTTGTTTCCGTGTCCGTTCCGTTTTTTTTGCGGATAGGATGTGGACCCGTTCATTTCAATGGGTCCGCAAAAAATGCAGACAGCACACCATGTGCTGTCCGCATCAGTATGTCTGTTCCGTAGCCCCGCAAAAAAAAATAGAACATGTCCTATTCTTGTCTGTTTTTAGGCATTGTTACAATCTATCCGCAAAAAAAAAACAGATGGCATACAGATGTCATCCGTTTTTTTTTTTGCGGACTGCAAGACACATACGGTCGTGTGCATGTAGCCTAAGCTGGATGATGATGTTTCTCTTTTCTTGGAAAATCTTCTTCATAGCTGTGCCTCGATTCAAACCAGTGACCTATCGCTTGGGAATCAACCTAATAATACACTGAGCTATTAGGGAATGTGAGAACAGGTTGTAATTTGTAGTTTACAAGAAGAAAAAGATTGTTCCACCACCAACAGCAAAACAGTAACATGACAAGAAACTGCATAACTAATTATATGCTAAATAGTTGCAAGTCCAATTTATGTATTAGATAGCCAAGATGATATGGAGCCTGAAAGTCAAAAGTTCAAAACATTGCTACCCTTTTGCTCATCAGTGTATATTGCTATATACTGTAGTTCTATGAATTTAGAAGTAGGGATGACTGAATGAATGAACAAAATAAAGATGGCTGGGCCTTTTCACCTGCTTCTCTATGGGATCACTACGTCGGCAGTGACAGGATGAGGGGAACAGGAAAACCTCTACACATGTGGTACTACCACTAAATGGAAGCAAAGATCAACCAGAATTCCAGCCACAAGAGAAACAGGGGGCACTGCCAGAGAGAAAAATGTAATGTACATAAAGCTAACAATATTTTATTGAATGTATAGCACAATAATACTTCGGATAACCATTTAATTTATGTCTCAAAATGATTTTTTTTGCCTGGAAATTCTGAGAATATATTCAAGTTCCGTTGCCCAACCAGGTGTTAACGAAGTAAGAACACGGGGGATAATGTAAAGGGGCTGTGCTCTAACTCGATGTGAATTGTCTCAGAAATGAGAACAATATTATGCAAAAGACAGAAAAAATTCAGCCTTCCATTGATGCATGATTGAGACTTTGTTCACAAGGCTAGTGGAAAACAGAACTGTTCTAGACAAGAGAGAGGATTCAGGCAACATCAGGTCATTTTTTTAGGCAGCTTTCTAAATGAATCTTTTTGGTAGTTTGTGAGTGACGTTTTATGTCCTTGAAGCCATAATCGAAGCTGATGCCATTGGCAGAATGCAGAGTTGTCAGGAAAAGTCTGGCTCCTGGAGGTGGCAGGTGGTGGCAGACAATGTCCATTTACTGAACGACAGTTTATACATTTGGAATGGAACGTGCAACGTGTTTATGAGTAAAAAAAAAAACTTTCCAATTATTTCTCTTCAAATGGAACACTATATAAAAAATAATACTGTCTTCTAGGCACCATTAGTGACATTTCTAAAGGTTAGGGGCATATTTAGGCTTCGTTCACATCTGCATTAGAGACTCGATATTTCTGTTCCACCATAGGAACAGAAAAATGGAACGTAAACCAGAAACGGATCTGTCACATGATGGACACCACCAGCGCCCAGCAGACTCCATTGACTGGGACATGCAGGTATTCAAGGGGAAATCGGTCAACAGTAAATAACTGAATTCTAAACTCATACATCACATGTGATGGAGCTACAAATATGTTAAGAAATTGGAGGTAGAATTTAGGTTTAATTTTGTCTTTTAGGACAGAACCAGTTTTTAAATTCACCAACATCATCAGTGCATGAATCCTTTCTTTTGTGTTATAAGGAAAAGTAGTAGGTTTTAAAATCTTAATTTCAATACTAGGGGAGGATGCATGAAGCCTTGTAGTCCAGAACCAATATATACAATAGTATATCAACTGGCTGAACCCCCATTAATCTAATAGTCACCCTTATATCCATCTTTTCTATTTTTGTATATACGGTATATATTTTGGGGGATTTCTTAACAGGATTGAAACAAAAGTTATGTTTTATTTAGGGCATTATTTCAGTAAATAATTTTTGGTCCTAATAATAATAATCTTTATTTATAAAGCGCCAACATATTCCGCAGCGCTTTACAATTCAGGGGTTCATGTACAAACAGTCATAAATAACATAGCAACAGACAAGTCAATAATTACAAGAGGAATGAGGACCCTGCTCGCAAGAGCTTACAATCTATGAATATTTTAATGATATTTGAGATCTGTTTTTAAGTTAGATAATTTTTACATGGGATAGGTAAATCTCATTATTTTAGTTGATTTAGGCCTCATGCACACGACAGTGTTTTTTCACTGTCAGTGATTTGGCTTCAGTGGTCAGTGTCCGATTTTGCTTCGGTTGTGTTTCCTTGTGTCTTCCTTTTTTTTGTCTGACAGGGGAAAAAAAGGAAGGTTAATGAAAAGTGTAATTTTATTGCACCAAGGTCTTGTAGAAAAAAACCGACACGGAAGTGGACACGGATGACATACCAGTTGTGCATTGACTCGAATGGGTCCGTCCTTCGTTTTCCACTGACAAAAATAGAACAGGTTATATTTTTTTGACGGACTGGAATCACGGATCACGGACGTCGAGAAAAAATGGAGGACTATCATTTTTTTTTTCACAGCTCCATAGAAATGAATGGGACCCCCGCTAAACTATGAAAAATGACGGAACGGACGCGGATGCACACAACGTTCGTGTGCATGAGGCCTTAGTTAGATTATTTTTACAAGTAATCTGTAACTTGGTGTCCATGAGATATTCTTTCCTATCCCCATTTTTATATATTTTTAACTAAATCTATAACAGTAAAGTGCTTACAATACTCGATACTGTCTGGATAATTCCTTGTTATTTGCATTTGGCGACACGCTGTGTATATCAGACCATAAATAATTTAAGCAGGTGGCACACACCACCTGTAGATGCCGATTAAGTCTATCTACGTACACAATCATTTATGCGAAATACTCCTGCAGATTGAGAGTTTCACATCTGTTTGCAGGATTCACTGGTTAAAAAAAAAAAATAATAGCAACTTATTAACATTTCAATTTCACAGTCTATTAGAAAATAAAGCAATAATTATAGAGGTTGGTATATAAAAGGGAATATATAAACATCAGCAGATATATCATATATCACTGCCATTATTAGTAACACATAGGTGTAATATCACAAATTACACAGGACACACCACAGAGCACTTACTAGCCTTTGTCCTGTCAAGGAGCCTTGTGATTAAAACTATTACTATAATTATTTATTAATAATTAATCACAGACTGTATGATTTTAACGCTTTCTACCCCGGGCCAGTTTTCACCCTCCTGCCCAGGCCATTTTTTGCATATCTGACATTTGTCACTTTATGTGGTAATAACTTTGGAACACTTTTATTTATCCAAGCCATTCTGAGATTGTTTTCTCGTGACACATTGTACTTCAAGACAGTCATAAATTTGAGTCAATATATTTCACCTTTATTTATGAAAAAATCCCAAACTTACCAAAAATTTTGAAAACTTTGCAATCTTCTATATTTCAATTTCTCTGCTTTTAAAACAGAAAGTAATAGCTTATAAAATATTTATTACGGTACTTAACATTCCCCATATGTCTACTTTATGTTGGCATCATTTTGTAAATGTCATTTTATTTTTTTAGGACGTTGGAAGGCTTAGAATTTTAGAAGCAATCCTTAAAATTTTTAAGAAAATTTCCAAAACCCACTTTTTAATGACTAGTTCAGGTCTGAAGTCACTTTGTGGGGCTTACATAGTAGAAACCCCCCATAAATGACCCCATTGTAGAAACTGCACCCCTCAAGCTACTCAAAACAGATTTTACAAACTTTGTTAACCCTTTAGGTGTTCCACAAGATTTAAAAGAAAATAGAGATGAAATTTAAAAATTTCCATTTTAATCCATTTTTTTATTTAACACATCGAAGGTTAACAGCCAAACAAAACTCAATATTTATTACCCTGATTCTGCGGTTTAGGGTACTTTCACACTAGCGTTTTTCTTTTCCGGTGTTGAGTTCCGTCCTAGGGGCTTAATACCTGAAAAAAACTGATCAGTTTTATCCTAATGCATTCTGAATGGAGAGCATTCCATTCAGTATGCATCAGGATGCATCAGTTCAGTCCCTCTTACGTTTATTGGCCGGAGAAAATACCGCAGCATGCTGCAGTTTTCTCTCCAGACAAAAATCCTGAACACTTGCCGGATCCAGCATTAACTTCCATTGAAATGTATTAGTGCCGGATCCGGCATTATGTGTTCCGGCAAAACGGATCCGGTATTCCGGTCTGCACATGCACAGACCTTAAAAAATGCAAAAAATAAATAAATACCAGATCCATTTTTCCGGATGACACCGGAAAGACATCCGGTATTTCAATGCATTTGTCAGACGGATCTGCATCCGGATCCGTCTGACAAATGCCATCCGTTTGCGTCAGGATTGCCTGCCGGAATCCTCTGCCGCAAGTGTGAAAGTACCCTGACAGAAACACCCCACATGTGGTCATAAACTGATGTAAGGGCACACTGCAGGGTGCAGAACAAAAGGAGCACCATATGGTTTTTGGAAAGCAGATTTTGCTGGACTGGTTTTTAGATGCCATCTCCCATTTTAAGCCCCCCTGATGCACCCTTACAGTAGAAACTCCCAAAAAGTGACCCCATTTTGGAAACTAGGTGATAAGGTGCCAGTTTTATTGGTACTATTTTGGGGTACATATGATTTTTAATTGCTCTATATTATGTTTTTTGTGAGGCAATGCAACCAAAAAATGGCTGTTTTGGCACAGTTTTTATTTTTTACAACATTCATTTGACAGGGTAGATCATGTGCTATTTTTATAGAGAAAGTTGTTACAGATGCAATGATATCAAATATGTCTACTTTCTCTGTTTGTTTTTTCAGTTTTACATAAAGCATTTTTGAAAAAAAAGTCTGTTTTTGTGTCTCCATTTTCTGAAAGCCATATTTTTTTTTATTTTTCTGCTGATCGTCTTCTGCAGGGGCTCGTTTTTTGCAGGAAGAGTTGACATTTTTATTGGTACCATTTTTGGGTACATATGATTTTTTGATCATTTATTATTACACTTTATGGGGCAAGGTGACCAAAAATTTGGTAATTTTGGCACCGTTTTTTTTTTTTGTTTTTTTTTTCAGAGTTTACCTGAGGGGTTAGTTCATGTGATATTTTTATAGAGCAGATCGTTACGGACGTGGCAATACCCAATATGTATACTTTTTCTTATTTATTTAAGTTTTAAACAATAATAGCATTTAAAAAAATAAAATTAAATGATGTTTTAGTGTATCCATAGTCTGAGAGCCATAGCTTTTTTATTTTTTGACCGATTGTTTTAGGTAGGGTCTCATTTTTTGCAAGATGATGTGACGGTTTGATTGGTACTATTTTGGATACGCCATTTAGATCGCTTGGTGTTGCAATTTTTGTGATGTAAGGTGACAAAAATGCCTTTTTTTTAATACAGTTTTTATTTTTTATTTTTCACGGTGTTCACCTAAGGGGTTAGGTCATGTTATATTTTTTAGAGCTGGTTGTTACGGACGCGACGATACCTAATATGTAAACTTTTTAAAATTTATTTCACTTTAACACAATAATAGCATATTTGAAACAAAAAAATGATGTTTTAGTGTCTCATGTTCTGAGTTCTATAGTTTTTTAATTTTTTTTTGCGATTTTCTTGTGTAGGGGCCCATTTTTTGCATGATGAGGTGACTGTTTTATTGGTATCATTTTGTGGGACATATGCCTTTTTGATCGCTTGGTGTTGCATTTTTTGTGATGTAAGGTGACAAAAATGGCTTTTTTTTACACAGTTTTTATTAATTTTTTTATGGTGTTTATCGGACTGAGTTGATCATGTGATATATTTATAGAGCCGGTCGTTATGGACACTGCGATACCTAATATGTGTTTTTTTTTCTTTTTTTTTCTTTTTTGTTATAAAATCAAGGGGAAAGGGGCGTTTTTCTTTATTTACTTGAAACTTTATTATCTTTATTAAAAACACTGTTTTTAACTTTTTTTTTTTACTCTATTTCTGACTTTAACTTTTGGGGGTCTGATCCCCTCTGCAATGCATTACAATACATCTGTATTATAATGCATTGCCTGTTAGTGTATTACACAGAGTCATATACTAACAGGTTGCCTAGGAAACCCACCCTGAGGCTGGATCTCCTCGGCTCCCATAGAAGGCAGGTCCCGATGCCGTGCAAGGCATTGGGCAGCCTCTGCACGGCATCGGGCTGTCTTCTCATCCATTGGGTCCCCGCCACAGCAGCGCGGGGACCTGAGGGGCTCCCTCACCCACAGCAAACCCCTTCTATGTCGCTGTCAGCACTGACCGGGGCATATAAGGGGTTAATGCGCCGGCATCAGTGTTTTCACAGATGCCGGCGCATACAGCAGTGGTTCGGCAAACGGGAACAGCCGGTCCCCTGCAGCTGATCGGGCGGGCTCAGCTCCTGCACCCGCCTGATCAGCGGGCCATAATAGTACGGCGCTGGGCGGCAAGTCAAAAGTAAAATAGGGCTGGAGGGGTTAAAAAATAATAATAATAAGGCCCATTTCACACGGACGAGTGCGGATGCGGTGCGATTTTCACGCACGGTTGCTAGGAGATGATCGGGATGGGGACCCGATCATTATTATTTTCCCTTATAACATGGTTATAAGGGAAAATAATTGCATACTGAATACAGAATGCTAAGTAAAATAGGGCTGGAAGGGTTAAAAAAAAAAAAAAAAACATTTTTACTTACCTTAATCCCCTTGTTCGCGTAGCCGGCATCTCTTCTGTCTTCATCTGTGAGGAATAGGACCTTTGATGACGTCACTGCGTTCATCACATGGTCCATCACATGATCCATCAGGTCATCAAAGGTCCTATTCCTCAAAGATGAAGACAGAAGAGATGCCGGCTGCACGAACAAGTGGATTAAGGTAAGTAAAAAATTGTATTTTTTTTTTTAACCCCTCCAGACCTATTTTACTTAGCATTCTGTATTCAGTATGCAATTATTTTCCCTTATAACCATGTTATAAGGGAAAATAATAATGATCGGGTCCCCATCCCGATCATCTCCTAGCAACCGTGCGTGAAAATCGCACCGCATCCGCACTTGCTTGCGGATGCTTGCGATTTTCACGCAGCCCCATTCACTTCTATGGGGCCTGCGTTGCGTGAAAAACGCACAAAATAGAGCTTGCTGCGATTTTCACGCAACGCACAAGTGATGCGTGAAAATCACCGCTCATGTGCACAGCCCCATAGAAATGAATGGGTCCGGATTCAGTGCGGGTGCAATGCGTTCAACTCACGCATTGCACCCGCGCGGAAAACTCGCCCCGTGTGAAAGGGGCCTTACGGCGCTGGTCAGGAAGGGGTTACCATTCATTGGAGTGGAGTTTTAATCACAAGTTGTTGTTTTTTTCAAAGCCACTTTACTATTGCAAAGAAATTGGAGGCAAGACTGGGAAGGTTTCTCACAAAAGGTGCAAAGTGTTTTTCTATGTGAGTCCTTGAGGAATTAACACATCTAAATGCAGCAACATAAGAAAATTATCAAAGTCATGAGCTAGGCATTAAGGCCATAGTCAGCTGTGCAACCGGCAACAACAAACAATTATGTATCTTTGGTTTAATTATATGTGCCTATTACACACCTGTACTAGCGAGAGCCGCCTGCTATTTTCATAACTTGTGGTTTTTGCTATCAAAACAGCATTAGCATTATGGAGCTCGTCAAGTGTTTCTCGCTAATAAGAGAAGAAAATCAGGTTACGGCAAGACTTACAAGAAATGAGTTGCCTCATTGCTGACGCCAGTGGTGCTCTAACACTAGGTAACGCAGATTACACATGGGGCAATCACACTTAGGCTCCATTCACACGTCCGCAAAATGGGTCCGCATCCGTTCCGCAATTTTGCGGAACGGGTGCGGACCCATTCATTCTCTATGGGGGCGGAATGGATGCGGACAGCACACAGTGTGCTGTCCGCATCCGCATTTGCGGAGCGCGGCCCCGATCTTTGGGTCCGCAGCTCCGCAAAAAGATAGAGCATGTCCTATTCTTGTCTGCAGCTTGGGGACAAGAATAGGCATTTCTATGGGGGTGCCGGGCTGGTGTGTTGCGGACCCGCAATTTGTGGGTCCGCAACACACCACGGACGTGTGAATGCAGCCTTGGGCTTCCGTTCATGTTTTTCCAATATATATTTAATTATGTTAATGAGATAGAAATGGATGACCAAATGCTGTTTATTTTCTGTTGGAATCTGCTGCTTCGGTGGGTTTTTTATTTGTTTCCTTTTTTTCATACAATACTATATATTTTTCTTCCTTTTTTACATTAAAGGGGTTGTCTCACTTCAGCAAATGGCATTTATCATGTAGATGAAGTTAATACAAGACACTTGCTAAGGCTACTTTCACAGTCGCGTTTGGTGCGGATCCGTCATGAATCTGCACAGACGGATCAGTTCGGATAATACAACCCTCTGCATCCGTTCAGAACGGATCCATTGTTGGAAGTGGGTGCAAAAACTACACAGCACTGTTAGGCTCAATTCACACCTGAGCGTTTTACAGCGCGTTCCTACGCGCTGTAAAACGCTCAACAAGGAGAAACCAATGCTTCCCTATGGGAATGGTTCTCACCTGGGCGTTTTACAGCGCGTACGATCGCGCTGTAAAACGCCCGACGCTCACACAAGTACAGGAGCGTTTTTTTGGGCGCTTGTCGCGCGTTCCCGTACATAGACTTTCGGGAACGCGCGACACTGTGTGCACACTTGTCTCTGTATGCGCGCTTGTAAACGTCCGTACAATCGCGCATACAGAGCGCTCCTTTCAGAACGCTCAGGTGTGAATTGAGCCTAAACCTTGTACTGGAGACAGCTCGTTACTACAGCGCTGCTTGCTGCTCCCATTGACTTCAATGAGTGCCAAATTTGCACAAGGTTGCTCAGCAGTTCTGGTGCCAAATTCCGGCGAGAGAGCTACACCCATACAGCTGATAGATCAGCTAGTGGTGGCTTATCTCGAGAATGGGCCATCACTAAAGGCCAGATAACCCCTTTATTGCAACAAAAAAAAAAGGGAAGAAAAACACATAGTAAAAAAAGGAAACAAATAAAAAAAAACTCTACAAAAGCAACAGATTCCAACAAAAAGGAAGCACAATAATGACAGGGCCTCAGGGCTTCCATTACAGATTCTGTCAAAAAGAATGGACAAAAACAAAATCCTGAATGCATTACTTTTTTGTCCGGTAAAAAAACAAGATCCTAAAAGGAAACTGAACAGTTATGTGCCCTATGCAGCACTTACGTTATTTCCATTGTTGCGCTCCTCTGCCGATGCTGAACAACGGAAAAATATAGTGGCGATGTAGATGTAATATGGTGCCTCGAGATTTCCACAGGGGCCCATTGAACATCAGTATACCTACAATTTCATACAGAGCCATATGGATTTTTTCTGTTCGAAAAATATTCTATTGGACACCACATTAAGGCCTAGTTCACACAAACTTTTTTTGCGGGTGTACGGCCCGTTTTTTGTGTTCCATATACGGTCCGTATACGGAACCATTCATTTCAATGGTTCCGCAAAAAAAACGGAATGTGTTCCGTATGCATTCCGTTTCCGTATTTCCGTTTTTCCGTTCCGTTGAAAGATAGAACATGTCCTATATTTGGCCGCAAATAACGCTCCGTGGCTCCATTAAAGTCAATGGGTCCGCAAAAAAAACGAAACACAAACGGAAATGCATCCGTATGTCTTCCGTATCTGTTCCGTTTTTGCTGAACCATCTTTTGAAAATGTTATGCCCAGCCCAATTTTATCTATGTAATTACTGTATACTGTATATGCCATACGGAAAAACGGAACGGAAACGGAAACACAACGGAACTCAAAAACGGAACAACAGATCCGTGAAAAACGGACTGCAAAAAACTATAAAAGCCATACGTTCGTGTGAACTAGGCCTAAGGGTCCGCAATTTGCGGACCCATTCACTTTCAATGGGGCTGGAACGGATGCAAATCCACATTTCCTGGATCCGCATCCGTTTTTTCGGGATCCGCATCCGTTTTTTCGGGATCCGTTTTTTCGGGATCCGCAATTTCGTTTTTGGAAAAAATAGAACATGTCCTATTCTTGTCCGCAATTGCGGACCAGAAAAGGCATTTTCTATTAGTGTCTGTGATGTGCGGATCCGCAAATTGCGGATCGCACATTGCAGGTGTCTGTGTTTTGCGGATCCGCAATTTGCGGATCCGCAAAACACTTACGGACGTGTGAATGGACCCTTCTGCAGCATCACTCGCTGTCTCCAGTGGAGCTCACAATCTAAGTTCCCATTCAGTATGATTTTGTAGTGCGGGAGGAAACCGGAGAACCTGGAGGAAACCCACGCAAACACAGGGAGAACATACAAACTCCATGCAGATGTTATCCTTGGTTGGATTTAAACCTAGGACCCCAGCACTGCAAGGAATCAGTGGTAACCACTGAGCCACCATGCTGCCCAAAAGGATGAGTGCTTATCTAGAGACTCTGTGACTCCAGTCTCTGTGCATTCATGTAATTCATGAATTAGGATTAAAGGGTTATTCTCATGTTAGACATTTAGAACAGAGCCCTAAAAGTGCTGTAGGGTGCTCCGCACATGCGCGGCTGCCCTCCATTCATTTCTATAGGACTGCCGAAAATAGCCGAGCCAGTGCCCCACAGAAGTGAATGCAGTGTTGGCTGTGCATGTGGGACCCACTCGTATCAGACATTGAGGGCATAGCACTAGGATATGCCCCCAATGTCCAAGATGGGAATAACCTTTCAAGTTAGGGCTCTTTCACACCTGCGTTCTTGTCTTCCGGCATAGAGTTCCGTCGTCGGGGCTCTATGCCGGAAGAATCCTGATCAGTTTTATCCTAATGCATTCTGAATGGAGTGAAATCCGTTCAGGATGCATCAGGATGTCTTCAGTTCCGGACCGGAACGTTTTTTGGCCGGAGAAAATACCGCAGCATGCTGCGCTTTTTGCTCCGGCCAAAAATCCTGAAGACTTGCCGCAAGGCCGGTTCCGGGATCAATGCCCATTGAAAGGCATTGATCCAGATCCGGCTTTAAGCTAAACGTCGTTTCGGCGCATTGCCGGAGCCGACATTTAGCTTTTTCAGAGTGGTTACCATGGCTGCCGGGACGCTAAAGTCCTGACAGCCATGGTAAGTGTAGTGGGGAGCGGGGGAGCAGTGTACTTACCGTCCGTGCGGCTCCCCGGGCGCTCCAGAGTGACGTCAGGGCGCCCCAAGCGCATGGATCATGTGATCACATGGATCACGTCATCCATGCGCATGGGGCGCTCTGACGTCACTCTGGAGCGCCCGGGGAGCCGCACGGACGGTAAGTATGCTGCTCCCCCGCTCCCCACTACTACTATGGCAACCAGGACTTTAATAGCGTCCTGGGTGCCATAGTAACACTGAACGCATTTGGAAGACGGTTCCGTCTTCAAATGCTTTCAGTACACTTGCGTTGTTACGGATCCGGCAGGCACCTCCGGCAACGGAAGTGCATGCCGGATCCCAACAACGCAAGTGTGAAAGAGGCCTTAATTTTTGTATGGCACTTTTTAATAGATTGAAAAAAATGCGTGATATTGTGTGAGTAGGAATTAAACAAATCTTATTAATGTAATATAAGGCAACTAAGATAAAGAACATAAAATAAAATAAATAAATAGTTACCAAAGCATCCCTTACACAAGGTGTAGATGGCGGTCTAACAATTTTGTACTGATAGGAGTTTAATGGAATAGGCATTTCTAACTAACCCCGCTGGTGCATCAGGGTTTGTGCACTGTATAGGGGCTCGTTCACATGACCGTATGAAGCCCATGCCTGTGCTGTGGACCGCAAATTGCGGTCCGCAATGCATGGTCACTGACCATGGCCCAGCCGCATGGGGATCGTGGATAGAGCAAGTTCTATCTTTTTGCGGTGCGGAAGCATGGAACGGAACCCCAGGAAGCACTCCGTAGTGCTTCCGTAGTGTTCCGTTCCGTGCTTCCGTTTTGCATCTCCGGATTTGCGGACCCAATGAAGTGAATGGGTCCGCATCTGTGATACGGAATGCACACGGAACGGTGCCCGTGTATTGTGGATCCGCAAGTGCGGTCCGCAATACGGCAACGGGCTGCACACGTTCGTGTGAACGAGCCCTAAAATAAATTTTTGGTTTTATAAGAGGATGGTGATTGTCAGCCATCTGTCAGCAGATTTGTACCTATGACACTGGCTGACCTGCAACATGTGCACTTGGCAGCTGAAGGCATCTGTGTGGGTCCCATGTTCCTATGTGCCCACACTGCTGAGAAAAATGATGTTTTAATATATTCAAATGAGCCTCTAGGAGCAACGGGGGTATTGCCATTATACCTAGAAGCTCTGCTTTCTCTGCAACTGCTGTGCCCTCTGCACTTTAGGAGTAGTGCCAGGTGTGATCACGTTTACACTGCCTGGCCCTATCAATTAGGCTCGCTTGCTCATCAGCAGTGATGGCCAGTTCGCCGTGTTCACCTGCGAACACATGCGGGCTGTCATCTTAAATCACAAGTCCGGCGAGGCACAGGTAAGTCCTTACCTGTGCCTCCGCTGCGAATTAGTCTGAAACAAATGCAGTCACCGGGAGCAGGCAGTTCCGAGAACAGCCACCGGGGGCCTTCATCGGGCTGTTCTCTGAACTGCCTGCTCCCGGTGACCACATTTGTTTCAGACCGGCTTGCGGCACAGGCACAGGTAAGGACTTACCTGTGCCTCGCCGGACTTGTGATTTAAAATGGCGAGCACGCCTAACTGGCCATCACTGCTCATCAGCGGAGGAGAGCACTGCTATTACACACAGTGAACTCCTCCTCAGTATGGGAAGGAGCGATCGCTTATGTCATCGCTTGTTCCCATATTGAATCACTGTTTGCTGGCAGCAGATCGTGATTACATGTCACAATCTGCCACCGGCAAACATTAATTTTTAAACCTGTTAATGGTCAGATCAGCAGGCCCTTGCTCCAAATGTTTTTGAGGGTCAGCAGCAGGCCATCAATCATAATTTTTCAAGGCTGTATATGATGCCCTCCTTTATGTGTATCAAAGGATGTATTGGAGTGCCGGTTCCTTGTCATTTTTGGCAGCCCTTTCCCTTAGTGCATAGGCTTTATGAGTGTAGGAGTCCCATTACCTGAACAATTGTACCACAATGTGAATGAGGCCCTCCATTATGTGATATACAGGTTGTGTCGGAGTGCCTCTTCCTTGTAATTTTTGGCAGAACTTGCACTTTACATACAAGTAAATATACAGGAAAGAAAGTTTCCTAACAATGTTTCCTCTAAAATAGATTTTATCTTCGGTTTTGTGCGTATTATTGTCAGTCTGTAAAAGTGGCGTACTACTCGGACAACATCGTTCCTAGCAGCGACCTGCGTGTACACGATGCATCCAGACACACTCCCAATGCCGTTCCCGGACCATTTCGGTGGGGTTTCCATCAATTTCTGACCTTTTCCTATGAACCAGGCACCGTCCCCTCTACAGAGCAGGGGGTGCCTGGTTTAATGCTCGGGTTCTCCCATTGACTTCCATTATACTCGGGTAGAGCACCCGAGCATCCCGATGTGTTCGGCCCGAGCCCCCAAGCACCGGGGCACTTTGGTGCTCGATCAACAATAGTGTTCATACGAACGCTTGTTAGTGATGATCTGGCAGACAAACCTCCTGTCTAATACACCCTTTAGGCTCCATTCACACATCCGTAAGTGTTTTTCAGATCCGCACATGGCCAGCACTATAATAGAAAATGACTATTCTTGTCCGCTATTGCGGACAAGAATAGGATATGTTCTATTATTTTGCAGAGCCGCGAACAGGAAGTGCGGATGCGGACAGCACACTGTGTGCAGTCCGCATCTTTTCCGGCCCCATTGAAAATGAATGGGTCCTCACCTGTTCCGCATAATTGTGGAACGGCTTCGGACCATTCATAAGGACAGCCTTAGAATGATGCTGTCACTGACTTTATCTCTCCCAGCAGCCCCTGCCCAACCAGTGTCTGCACACAGCATGATCAACTGATTTGCATTGTGTGCAGTCTGTACACAAAGCCTGGTACAATAATCTGATGTGCAGAAAGCCCCTGTTCACATTAGAGCCCGTTTGCAGCATACCATTTTTTTTATGAATATAGTAGCCTAGTAGACAATGCTATTCTATGCAGAGGCATTTCACACAAAAATTATACCTTTTATACAACTTTTTAGAGGAGTATAGCTACACTTTCCTATAAAGATGAATCCTGCAAAAAATATACAGGGGCAGAACCATCAATGAAGGTATACGCCAGAAAATCCCACTGATGCACACCTTTGACACACGGTTCAAATGTGAACAGTAGGAAAAAAGAACAACATGGCCGGTTCTTCATGTAGTACGTTTAGGGTGTGTCCAGATGCGGAGAAAACAATGCGGATCTTCTGCAGAGGATTCATGTGCAGAAACTCTGCAGCATTTGGTGTAGAAGAATGTGATCCTAAAAACATGTGGCTGCTAAGTCAGATTTGTTTTCACAGCCAGCTGTAATAGGTACTCCCAGCACCCCCGCCATTCAGCTGTTTGAAGGGGTAGCAGCGGGTATGCCAGGGGTTCATCCAATGGAGCAGTTATAATTACACTGCATTGTCTCTACAAAGGAGAAGCGGTGCTGGCACGAGAGCTACTGCTACCCCTTCAAATAGCTGTTCGCCTGGGGAGGGGTGGCGGGTGGCGGACTCCTGCCAATCTGATATGATCATTGATATTACACCACTGCACAACCCCTTTAATCTATCTGGATACAATTTTGTGTGGAGAGGTTATAGGGTTGGCTTTTCAATGTCATACATTATAGCAGTTGTCCCTCATAGGTACTAGATCATTTTAATAATTAAAGCGATTATCCCATCTCGGTGTGAAACCTCTTTAAGTGTTACACCTCCGAGTGTTCAATTATTTTATGCCCTTCCGACTGCTCCAGAAGCTGTTGTGGATTTCATATAAGCCTTTTGAACCAGGATAACTTTATTAATTTGCCCTAATGTTCTCTCTGCTTTGATATAGAAAATTGCTACTATCGGTTAAGTCCAATGGTTTCTTGGGGGAAAAGATCAGTTACTCTAGCAGAGAAACACATGTCAACAGGAACATGACACCAATGCCATCTTGAAAATAATATGATTTCAAAAGAACAGACAAGCAATGTTTTGCAAGAAGATTCAATTTTCTTTCTTGTTCCCAAAGGCCCAACTCCCCAGCCCCGCAATTGAAATCTGGTATTTCAGTGAAAAGAGTATCAAAAAGGCTGAAACCTTACTTAATAGCACCAGGTTTATGTCAGGATAGAGTAGACGTATAATAACTGGGTACGTTCTCCCTGGTGTGTTGGCTCAAACCCTACAATTGTGTATACTTTACCTTCCCACAATTCTCGCTACTGAATTAATGCTGACTGATATAGGTAAAAGGAAAGAAAATCCTGAATCCAGTGGGGTAGATTTATCAAAACTGGTGTAAAGTAAGGTAAGATTCCACCTTTCATTTTCCAAAGGAGCTCTGAAAAGTGAGGTGGAATCTGGTTGCATGGACAACTAAGCCAGTTTTTCTTTACAGTACATCAGTTTTGATAAATCTCCTCCGGTGTGCTTCACATAACTTTAAAGTTTATCTGTCATCAGGAAATTCACTGCTAAAACACACAGAGGGGGAGCTATATCAGATCCATCCACCAGTCTGGATCTCCCTGCGCTGGCGTGAGCTGCGCCTGATTTGTTAAGAGGCAGAAGCCTCCGTGCATCTCTGTCCTGCTGAGCGCCATAAACTGGCAGAAACTGTAGCTGTTGTAGGCTTCAACTATAACTTCTGCCCCTTTCTGGCGAAAGTTATAGTAAATTCAGCAGTACAAAGTCAAGTCCCATTCTGCTAAACCATACCCCCTTTTTCTTAGCACTTCTGAAAGTGCAGAGAAGCTCAAAAAGTTGCTAATTATGGTGCAACCATGCCGTGTGCCATAATGTGCAACTTTTTTACGCCACAATCCTGGTGTATAGGCCTTGATCCTACTTAGGGATCCGTTGCTTCATTCTGTAGAAAAAATACTTTTAATTCATAAGCAAAATTAGCAGTTAAGTGCACTGAGGGCAGGCCCAAGCCCTTGCCTCTCCTGCTTTCTCTGTCAGCCATTCTCTCTCCTTCTTGGTGCCTATGCATAAAACTGGCTCTACAAATCAAGAAGGAGAAGGAGGGGATGGTAGAGGAAGCAGAAGGAGCAAGGGCAATTGTGCATTAGAAGCTCCAGAGCTCCCGACTCTCCTCCAACAGATGATGTCATGGAAGACAAGGATGGGGCATGTTGAATTTCAGTACCCAATCCTTTTGTTCTCCTGGGTGTCTGGCAGCGACTTTCTCCTATCTCCCCATTAAAATCACATACTCACTTAGCCAAACCGAGGAGAGTCGGGAGAGATAGCTGTCAACAGAATGAGCATTTGGCTACAGCTACAGAAGGTGTATAGGCATCTGCTGTACCCCAGACTTCTGTTGTATATAGTTATGTAATGTATTGTAATTGTATATTATTTGGCTGTAAGTTCTAGTAAGAAGTATGGTTGGCAAATGGTTGACAGGACCAGGGTTAACCATCCTGTTCCTCCTCTCTTAGGAGAGGCGAAGAAGCACAAAGCCTTGATCAACATAATCCAGGCTCAAGCAAAGACTTGAGAGACAAGACGTAGAGTGAACAGCTGAAAACCTATATAATGGACACGGCTGTAAGGTGAGGGACTATGGCTCAGACACCCATCAGCCAAGACTACTACTAGGCCAGTTAAAGCTAAAGTCTAGACCTAATAGTGGACATCTATACCCACAGGTGCAAAGTTGGAGCCAGCCAACCTGCCTCCATACTTCCTTACTGGAACAAGAATACTTTAAACTACATTTCCACTGCACCGATCCCCAGGGAGCAATGGCCTGCGGAAGTACACCGTGATTTAATAGTTCATGAGGGCCACTACCACTCCCATCCTCTCCACCATCCTCTCCACCAGCTACTCAGGGGCTTGTTCCACATCTATAAAAGGGTTGTGTAGCAATTTATATTGATGACTTATCCTCAGGATAGGTCAACATCTGATCTGCGGGGTTTCGATGCCCGACACCCCCACCAATCAGCTGATTGAAGAGCAGTCAGCGAGCGCCACTTCCTGGTTTTTACACCACGCGTTGTTTCCTGTGGAGCGGCAGTGTAGTGTAATTACAAGTACTCGCTCCATTCAATTGAATGGAGCGAGTACTCGTCATTACACTGCCCATCCGAGACAAAGTGCAATGTAATGAACAGGAAGCGATTCTCGCACGGAGCACTGGCTTCTCTTCAATCAGCTGATCGGAGGGGGTACCGGGTGTCAGACCCCCAAGATCAGATATTGATTACCTATCCTGAAGATACATCCTCAATATAAATCGCTGCACAGCTCCTTTAATAGCTGCTTCTTTTGCACTACATACACAGCAATACTGATAAGTTTACATTATTTAAGTTGTCAGCTTTAGGGAATAAAGTGTGGGGTATACATTCATTTTGCAGATATATAAGGTGTTATTTTACTGCTTTAGACAATTTTTTTGTTTTTTAAGTTCTGATGAGTTTATAAAGATGTATGTATTCTGTGCATCTTGAATTTTCATTTTGTGCATGTAAGGCTTGGGTCAGACTTTTAGCAACTATTTTTGAGAATTTTTTTGATGCAAAATAGCATGAAGGTGTCCATAATTTTAAAGTGTTACCACATGCCTCCAGAAATTCTATCGGTATAAGATTTTCTAATATTATTATTTTATATTCCAGATTTTATCTGTGAATACCAAAAGTGGAGAATTGTCCAGAAGAACCCTGGCAGTGAGAGGGTTAAATAATACAAGTAACATTCTCTTGAAACTTCTGTAATAGACACATTGTGCATCACAACAGCACTCTTGGGCTATGTTGTCTTCTTAGAAATCCCTCGACACCTTTGTCTCCTGACACCCGGCGTTAGCTCTGAACATATCAATACAACATTGCAGGTCTGTGAAATGGATTGTCAAAAAAACTGAGTGTTGTAGGTTCTGTATCAACAATAGTAAAGAGTAAAATCAAATGAAATCTGCATTTCTAGGTACCGACATTAGAAGCAATGGGATCAGTGGTAAATATCAAAGTCCTTCCTAAAGCTATGGCATCTGGTTGCCTTTTTATGGGGGAACAGACCAAGCAGCACACTTCTTTTCTACAGTTTAGCAGTGAAGTGTTTTTAAGCAGAGATGACCGGATGACCTGCCCCTGTTTTTGTCTCTAGACAGCTTCTCCTGAACACAAAGACACATCACCATCATCTAACAAAAGCACGGAAGAGCCAGCTGTTTGCAGAGTTGCTAAATGTTGTAGCCTCGGTCAGCCGGACTTTGGGCGAGCCATTCAAACTTGACAAAAGCCCTTTCAATTCATGGTCATGAAAAGTGTGGCTAAAAGCTCATGCTACTTAGAGCAAATAGCACTCGAGCCTAAAAGTAGAATCCAACCCATTATCTCAGGCATCATTATGACCTTATTGCAAGGCAGACATTCAATGGTGTGGTAATAATGCCTATGATAGATAGATAGATAGATAGATAGATAGATAGATAGATAGATAGATAGATAGATAGACGGACGGGCTGGCAGGCAGATCCTTTGTACGTTACATTTTTTTATACTGATAGGTCATGAGTTGATTTGTGAATTGCGTTAAATAACAGCTATTTCCTGGCTGCAGAGACCCTTCATAGTGGTGTAGAACACTGTGCCTTGCAGTAACAAGGGAGTCTGCTGTGGTAGTGAAACAATACTGTGAGTCAGTATGACACGCAGATGACAGGCATCGCTCTTAGAATCATTTCAAACGTCACTTACTTGGGCAAAACTGATCAAATAACTCAAGGGTCAATGTCAATGTTAGCGTCAAGAAGAAGCGCACTCCTTTTACACCGTCAGCAGCTGATTCCACATAGATGTCTACAGAACCTGTTCTATTAAATTCTTATACAAGTAGATGAGGTGCTGGCTTATTTAATATCCAAGTCATGTCTCAAGGCTTATTTTAAGAGCTGAAAATTGACTTATAGGATAGCTGCCTTACATCTGGTGGCATTAGAGGCAGAGCTTGTTAAGAGCTCATTTGCATTTCTTCCCTAGCAGTAAGTTTGTGTTGATGTCACTGATTATTTTGCCCTTCCTCTGATCTGTCAGAGCAATAACCCCCAAAAAACGCATCCTGACTGTGGAGCACCCGCTTTCACTCGGTCAGCATTTGGTCAGTAATCCATCAGTATTGCTAAAGCCCAAAAAAACAGAAGTGGATCCAAAACAGAGATGACACGTGAATGGAATATTTGCATGTCTTTCTGTGTTTTGTACCCACTCCTGCTTTTGGCTACCAAATCATAAGCCAATTCTGATGCAAAATAGGGACATAGACAGGATCCGTTGTGTGTCTCATTTTTCCTTCCTTCTGACAGATCAGAAGGGTCAAAGAAATGATGATGTCAGCCAGGCCGAAAGGCAAAATAGTGGCCCAGTCATGAAGTGGGGAGGGTGGGAACAGCATGAGTAGTCCACAGAGTGGCCCTATGACATAGTGGTGAGGTGGTAGCAGCATCAGGAGACCACAGAGTGACCCGGTGACAGAGTGTGGAGGTGGGTGGCAATACCAGTACCAGCTGAAGATGGTGGGTGAAAAAAGGAGCACTTAGCATCAGATGTGTGGCATCATGCGGGTGGCAGCATCAGAATAGTAGCTGAGGCAGGTAGCCAGAAGAAACCCGTCTCTTTTGTCAAAGTGTTGGTGTGGCACCATGGATGATCTAGTCTGATGCATCAGGCATTGGCACCGGCTTAAGGTAGATTTGTCTCATGAGAACAGCATGACTTATGCATCGTTGTGAATCGGTCCACATTGCATGGACAATGTCACAAAGAGGGAGAAGGCAACACCCAGTATGGTCTGCTTCTCCCTGTACCTTTACCGCAGATTTATATATTGGGCGCCAAAATGGAGTGGGGGCTGTGACAGGAGAATAGAGGGGCAATTGGAAAAAAAAGTGTGCTGGAATCTGGAGACCAACAGGAACAACACAAGGTATTGGATTTAAAATAAAATAAAAAAAATGTACAGGTCCACTTTAAGACACCATGTTGCCTACCTGCAGCCACCACTAGAGGGAGCATACTGCTATACATTGAAATCAATAAGACCGTATGTAATAATCTCTCATACTGTCTGAAGTTGTCTATTCTGGGTCTTTGTATTGGAAAAATAGAACTCAAACACTATAACTACATATTTAGAAATTAATCAGCACAGAATGTAAATGCCACATTCTAAATTTAAAATGCAACTGACACCGTCTATTGATTATATCATATGTAAAGATGAGCGAATTATTGAAAAGTTCGATTCGACTGATTCGCCAAATTTGCTTCATTTTTTTTGTAAGTAGCGGGTACAATGACAGGGAGCTGCAATAGCGCCACCCCCGTCTTTGTACCCCTCAGATGCCGTGTTCATACATGATTGCGGCATCTGAGTGTATAAACTGTGTAAAATTAACATAAAAAAAATATCTAATCAAACTTACCGCCTCCATTTGCTCGTGACGGGTCGGCCACCTGGAATCACGCATGGGATTTTGGCCGAGATCTTCAATCAAGATGGCCCATCGCAAGCAAATGGAGAAGGTAAGTATGAATTTTTTAGTTTTTTACACGAAGCACGAGGAAATTCAGCTTGAAGGCGAATCGAATTTATCCTGAAATTCGGATTGAATTCCACTTTGTGGGATTCAATTTACTCATCTCTAATCATATGCATTGCCAGGGGCATAGCTAAAGACTCATGGGCCCTGGTGCAAGAGTTCAGCTTGGGACCCCCTTCCCTCAGTGTTTTGTGGCCAGGGGCAGGGAAGCACATAGCCTTCGTGCTGCCCGAGGAAAAAATTTAAATGGCACCCCCCATGCCAAATTCTTGACCTAACCCCTTCCCTCCAGCCAGAGGTGTAACATGACCAGCATGCACTTTCTATAATAATGGTGTCTTCTTATACACCACAAGGGTCTTTGGGCCCCCTTAAGGCTCCTAGGCCCAATAGCGACTGCTACCTCTGCTCTGCATCCCCCATAGCTATGCCCATGTACAATGCCCATAAAGCCACTTCAGATTACCTAATTTCAGCAGCATCTGTATTGCTGACAATATCTTGACTTCTTCTGACGGTGCTCTGGAGAACTATACATGGTTGAGTTCAACCATGGAGGTTCCAAGTGTTGCAGTAATATGGATGCTCAAATTCATCTGCATTACGGCAACATGAAATCAGCTTTAAAACATAATATGACATTGATGATAACAGAAAATAAAAGTCGTAAAGTGTTTAATCATTTCAGAAACTGTAGGGGATCTTCTCAAACCAGTAGTTCTGAACTGGATAACAAGCTGGAAATACAGACTACTATATATAATACTACTGCAAAAAATGATTATGTAATACAGAAGAGTGACAGGTTCTCTTCAGGTAGACAACCTAAAATCATACATTCCAGCCTTTAAAAATAAAATGACACTTTACGGATGAGAAGTTACTGTACATGGAATCCCACAGGCTGTGAGGAATACCATGGTGAAGCTGTATTGTAGTGAAATTTAGGTGTGTTACCTTGGGCTAAAATGCTCTGAGATAAGTAAAAATAATAACAAGTAGCTGTATGTAAGTGAATTAACTAAAAGAGGGAAACAGTAACATAGTAACATAGTTGATAAGACTGAAAAAAAGACATCTGTCCATCTATCTCAGCCTGTTATCCTACAAGTGGATCCAGAGGAAGGCAAAAAAAAAAAAAAAAACTGTGAGGTAGAAGCCAATTTTCCCCACTTTAGGGGAAAACAATTCCTTCCCGACTCCAATCAGGCAATCAGAATAACTCCCTGGATCAACGACCCCTCTCTAGTAGCTATAGCCTGTAATATTATTACACTCCAGAAATACATCCAGGCCCCTCTTGAATTCCTTTATTGTACTCACCATTACCACCTCCTCAGGCAGAGAGTTCCATAGTCTCACTGCTCTTACCATAAAGAATCCTCTTCTATGTTTGTGTACAAACCTTCTTTCCTCTAGACGTAGAGGATGTCCCCTCGTCACAGGTACAGTCCTGGGGATAAGTAGATGATGGGAGAGATCTCTGTACTGACCTCTGATATACTTATACATAGTTATTAGATCTTCCCTCAGTCTTTTTTTTTCTAAAGGGAATAAGGCTACTTTCACATTAGTGGCAGCCTTCTCTGGCAGGCTGTTCCGGCGGGTGAATAGCCTGACGGATCCATGCTGCCGCTAGTGCACGCGTGCTGCCGGAAGTCCGTCCCACCCCATGTTGCAGTTTTATTCCGGCCGCCTCTAGGCATTTTTGCCGTGCTGAAGCCGGAACTCCGGCCTGCCCCCATTATAGTGAGAGGGGCCGGAGCGGACTTCAGGCGGCACGGGTGCACTAGCGGCAGCACAGATCCAGCAGGCTGTTCACCCGCTGGAACAGCCTGCCAGAGAAGGCTGCCTCTAATGTGAAAGTAGCCTAACCCTAATTTTGATAATCTTTCTGGGTACTGAAGTCCACCCATTCCAGTTATTACTTTAGTTGCCCTCCTCTGAACCCTCTCCCGCTCTGCTATGTCTGCCTTGTTACCAGGAGCACAGAACTGTACACAGTACTTCATGCATGGTCTGACTAGTGATTTGTAAAGTGGCAAGACTATGTTCTCATCACGGGCATCTATGCCCCTTTTCCATTATCTTATTGGCCTTGGCAGCAGCTGCCGGACACTGGTTTCTGCAGTTAAGTTTACTGTTCACTAAAATTCCTTTTCCATGTAAGTGTTACACAGTAGTGTTTTAATATTTAGTATATAGGGGTGACTTACATTAAAAATAAAATACAATCATTGATAACCTTTACTGATCCTTGCTCCTTTACTGATCCTAGTCTTGGCTCAACAGAGAGGAAATGTTTTGGACTGCCCCACTCAGCAAACCATTGGCCGCAGTGGTTTCCTGCCTAAGGAAATCCAAGCCATTTCCTGTGTCCCTGTGAGCCAAGACCAGGCAGTGGAGAGCAGTGGGGTATGGAGTAGCATTCGAATGGCAGCAGGAAGGATCAGTGAGATGATTTTTTAAACATTTTTATCCCTTTCTTTATCCCTGGTCTTTAAAAAAAAAATATGTGGCTGGCATACATTTAAAGGGGTGTGTCTGAAATAAAAAAAATATAGACTATTACTTACCTAGTAGATCCCATGCCTCCGCTCTGGTTCTCCCAGCAGGGCTATGTTGACCCAGCCGCAGTGGTAATGTCATACTAAAAACAGGAGACCACTGCAGCAAATCACAGGCCTCAGGCAGTGCACCATTAAGGTCAGGGATTGGCTCAACATGCTGGAAATGACTCGTACTGCTTGATTATCCAATCACTGCCTTAAGCCTTATTCTCACGTCTGTGTTTCATGGAAGTGTGCTGTACGTGTTCTCCACAGACAGCACACTTCCCATTCATTTTAATGTGTGTATTCACACATCAGTTGTAACGACACCCCGTGCATAAAGGGGGTTAAAACCGTTTAGGCGATCTTCTCCTTCCAGAGCTACAGGCACAGATACTTACGAAACACCAAACTCCCGAACGGCATACAAGGGAATGCTTCAAACTCCCGAACAGAATACAGCATAGCACTCCAAACTCACGAATGGAACCTCACGAATAGCTGCTAGCAGACGAATAGGAAACGCACCCAAGCGGCTTACACTCCTAGCAATCAGTCTCTAACAGCATACAGTGAATCCCCCCAAGAACAAGATGAGGCTCTGTGTTGATGGTCAAGCAGTGGACAGCCAGAGCTGTGGGTTTATTGTTCTTATATACACATTAGTACCACCCACAGGGTTTTGTAAAACAACCAGTAAACACGTACAATACACTCAGACACTCCCACACAAAATCCTCCCCTCTGCCTGTGATGCAATTACCTTACACAATGGGTTAATGTAATTATCACAGGCAGGAGAATACACAGTTTTACACAATGTCTTCTGTCCTGAAGACAACTGGGATGTAATCCAATTTATCTCCAAGCGCAGAGGCAAAACTTCATTAGCCACATGGTAGCAAAAGACAATAAAAATACATAAAAATATTTAACTGTGTAGCTATTGCATAAAACATAGACATTTAACATATCCCCAGATAGCTCAGGTCTGAGTGCAGTCAATTATTAGGTGAATGGCACTCAGACTACACGAATACAGCTCAATTGCCATGGAGCCATATTCTTTCACATAGTCTTTGCAGGGGAAAATCACGCGTTTCAACATGGGGCCATAGTCTAAAGGAAGCAGGCGGGCAACCAGGCCTCTCCAATGCAATGGTTGGTCTCGTCACATCTCTCCCCTTTTCCAAACAGACTAACAGGGTATCTGACTTCCTGCCAGTCAGTGCCCTTGTTAGTCCAGTAGCCCACCCACAAAACAGAAACAGCAGTACAGCCCACCCACAATAAATGGTTACTACACCTGAGCCCGACTGTCTCGACTTTGGCTAAACAGCCCTGTTGCTGGGGGACAGGACCGACTGTCCCTACCCCCTGTGCTGTGAGTGCAGAGACCACGGTCCCATCTGCACTGTTGTGGGGCTTATTGTCTCACCCTGGTGCGTTAAACTGCCGCTGGGGGATGGAGACTGGGCTCCCAATTCCCTGTAAATCACACGGCCGCTGGGGAATAGAGACTGGGCTCCCAATTCCCTGCAGGACTGGTGGAGAGACCTCGGTCCCATCTCCACCGGCCACCTGGGGTTCTTCCCAGTAACACTCCACAATATCTGCCCAGCTGAATGGGTCTGGATCCGGGTCTGTCATCTTGCTGTCCTGCTGAGCCTTCCCAATGGAGTGGAAGAGATCTCGGTAGTCCTGCTCCAGTTCCCACTCCAGGGTTGCTAGGTGAGCCAGGTCTTTCTCTACCTCATGGGGGTCATCCCAATCCTGCCTCCCTCTCGTAGAAAATGTCCTGAAGTCTGGACTGTGCAGGGCTCCCGAAGTCAGGCTCTGCAAAGGACTCCCATAACAAGCCAGGACCATCAAACTCCTCTCCCTCTGGCTTGTCATGCTCAGATGTCCAGGGTATATACTGTGACATATACCACCAGAGCGCCTGGTAGGCATCCTCCAGCCATAGCTCCTGCCATACCCGGTGCTCTAGTTCCTTCACCCATTCCTCCAGGGGCTGCTCTGCCAGGAAGGGCAACCGCAGGGCCACTTGCTTCTGCAATCGCTGTTCTTCACTGGGGAGACTCTCACCTCGCTGGTATTGTACATTATCCAGGACCTGGTACCAGATGCCTTTCCTTAATGCATCCCGGCCATCCAAGTCTTCCTCATCGTATGCCACTGCTGGTTTCATCCCACTGCTGCCACCAATTGTAACGACACCCCGTGCATAAAAGGGAGTCTTTGCAGGGGAAAATCACGCGTTACAACATGGGGCCATAGGTCTAAAGGAAGCAGGCGGGCAACCAGGCCTCTCTAATGCAATGTGGCGAGATTGGTCTCGTCACATCAGTGTTTTAGCACGGTCCGTGGGTCCGTGGATTTAGCATGGAAGCATTCTCTATTTTGTCCATACTCATGGATCCATCATGCCCAATATAGTCTATGGAACCGTGAAAAACACGGTCGTAACACGGATGCAATTTGTGTTTCATTAGAAGGAGATGCTATGAAAATAGATTTTCAGCTGTGCAGTGTCAGTGATATACGGATGACACACAGAAAGCAAAGAACGGACACACAGACCAAACATGGATAATTCACAAACATCTTCACAGATGAATCATTGACCATCTTAGGGCTCATGATGGACACGAACATTGGATGTTTTGCGGTCTGCAAATAGCGGTTCCCCAAAACATGGATACTGGTCATGTGCATCCCGCATTTTGCAGAAAAACCATGTGGACATACGTACACGGAATGCACACCGAGTCATTTACGTTTTTTTGACGCCCCATTGAAGGGAATGATTCCCCACACGGCCCACAAAAAAAACTAAATCGAACGAACATGGAATAAAAATAAATTTTTGTGCGCTGTCTTTGTAGCAGCACAGATTGCTGAAAATGGAAGGTTTTCTAAAGGTTTCCATGGGCAATACAATACTGATAAATAAAAGCTCTATTCATGGCCTGATTTCCTAGGGAATGCCTGTGGTTCATCTGGAGACAGGACATGCATTTATAGACTTGGATAAGTTGAGTTGTCTCCATGTTTTTTAATTTATTTAGCTGACTCATGCAGAGAATTGCTTCATCTTTTAATACCTGAATAACAGGTCAGTGCATAAGAGTCAGGGACATCCGTACGAATGTGATACCAGAACTGAGAGCAACCTGCTCAGCTAAAGAACACAGGGACCTGGACATGGATTTTTAACTTTACTGTATGTGGTTAAGAATGAATGTGAATAGCTAAGTATAAGGGAAAAACAACAGATATATAAGAAGAAAGATGATGGGTGCACATAGCTGAGTATTCCCGGGGGCACAGTAGCTTCAGTTTCAAATGCCGCACAACAGCTGCAGTCCATTCCAATATATAGGGTTTTGGGGGGGTACTATCTCTCCTTGGGGAGACAGCGCCTTTATCGGCTTGAGGAGACTTATGGGCCATACATGCTCCTCTGGAATTCTGGGAAGCAAATGAGCTCTTAACAAGCACCTCATCTGCTGAATTCACATACAACATGAGATTTTTATGTAACTGTAGTGCAATAAATTCAACACACAAATACTTCCATGGACTCTATTTGCCTTTATATGCTTCTGATTGCACTGATTTTATACAGTAGAATATATATTGTGACATGCTTAGATGCCATATTACTTCTAGGGTAGGATAGCTATGAAATATTGCACCATACAGCAGTGTACATAGTATTCATGTCTTTACAGAATGGAGTTACAGGGATTCTAGGTACATGATGCCAAGGAAATGCATGGGTTAAAGAAGAGGTTTTCCAGGACTTAGCATAGGCCATGCATATCAGATTGCCAGGGATCAGATTCCACCGATCTACACCTGAATGAGGCACCAGAACTTCACAGTTTTGTACAGTGCGTAGTGGCCTAGTTACTCCAGTGCTGTTCTCATTCAGGTTTCTGTACCTGGTTCTGACATCTGAAGTTGTGAAAACTGCTGGTCTGCAGGGGTACTGGGTAATGGACCTGCTGATCTGATATTGACAACCTATCCTAATGAAAGGTCATCAAAGTAAATCCTGGAAAACCCTTTGAAAGATGTCTTGTGTAAGTTACATTAGAGACCTGACTGTAGCTATCGCTCTTGTGTGTAACCTCAGTCTAGATGTTACATCTGAGCCCTATGTCATCAATCCTGTCTTGAGAAAATCCAAGAGTTGTCATCTTAACACCATGACATAATAGCGATACCAAAGGACCTTACATGTTATTCATTTATTGGCACTATCAAGCCCTGATAGCAGCACTGTACATGGTACATAGCACATTAGCAGCATACTTGATGGATTGCTTAAATCTGTGTGTCTGTCCATACATTATGCTTTCCTCACAGTGGGTAGCCTAAACAATCTGACAGGTTCCCTTTAAATTGGTATTAAAATTTGAGCAAACAGACATTATTTGTATAGTAAAAAGTTATACAGTTTTCTAATATACTTTTTGTTTTAATCCTTCCTCAAACATTGGCCTATCTCAAGCATTGGCCTATCTCCAGTACAGGGCCCCCGAAGTGAAAGAGAGCACACCGCGCATGTGGAGAGTGCTCTCCATTCACTGCTATGGGAGTTCTGTTCTGCTCTGTTATTTTCAGAAGTCCTACAAAGGTGAATAGGGAGCGCACTGCGCATGCATGGCCACCTCTCCATTCATCGCTATGAGACTATCGGAAATAGCTGAGCCAGGGTTCGGATATTTTTGTAAGTTCCATAGCAGTGAATGGAGGGTAGCCTCACTTGCATGGTGCATTCTCCTTCTCTTTGGGGGGGTCCGTTCTCTAGATAAGACTCACACCAATCTGACATTGATGGCATATAGATAGGAATACTCCTTAAAATGCTCAAACCATAATACTATTTTACTCCCTAAACAACAGAAAACTCAAGTATATAGACACATACATCAGTGGCCATCAATCATCGGTGAGACGGTGGGAAGATACCGGGGAAGTGGTTATGAATACAGTGGTCTCATAACTATAGCTAATGTCCAAAGCAGAAATCCAGCTTCCAATAGAAAACGTGGCAGCTTTTATTAAAGTAGTGCATTAAAAACCAAAAAGGAAGTCCATGTCTACGCATTTCGGCTCATAGCATACTGATCCTTAGTCATGACAAGGATAGACTACACAGTCTTGGATTTAGATGGTGACCAGCTGAAAAATCAGATGACCACAGTTAACCTTAGCCACACCTTCGTGCAAATAAAACACACAATGTTCTTAAGTTTCAACATTTCAATAAAAAACAATCCTAAAAACAATGTTGCATAAAGAGTCAATAATGAAGAATAAAGTCATGTCTGCGATTTAATCCCTTAGGGATGCATGAACCCATACGAAAAATCCAAAAGGATTCCCTATTCAGTAATTTCCTTCCGTGGTCACCTCCTCGAACTGGGGGATTAGCTCTTTCAAGTCCCTGAACCTGCATTCCCATAACATCACCTCCATGAACATCCGCATAGTGTGAACTAACCACAGACACATTTCTCACTCTAGAGTGTGGAATATCCGAAATGTGTCTGCAAATTCTGACCTTGAGGCTGTTGGGGGTGCAACCCACATATTTCAGGTGGTACAAGGAGCATGTAATGCAGTAAACCACAAAATTTGTATTGCAATTAATATATTACTTTAATTTAAAAGATTGTTGGTTGGCAGTGGAAACGATGTGACACCCAATTTGAATTGCTTTACAGCAAATACATACCCGATGGCCACATTTGTAGTTACCCTTGTGTCTCAGCCAGGTGGGTAGACCCCGCTCTATATCAGAGAACAGGGAAGGGCTCACTTTCTGTGCCAGAGTGGGTGCTTCCTGATTATTTGGCAAATACGAGAGTATTCCAAACTGTAGCTGGTTGCGAAAACTGGGGCAGACAGATTTTTTATGATTATGGGACTTATTCACAGGGAAAATCAGGTCTGATCGGGATTTACTAAGAGCATAATCTCTAGGTGATTTTAGTGCATAGCCAGAGAATTTGCGGTCAGAAAGACGGCTAGCTATCAAATCTATTTCTTTGCGACAGGCTGCATCATTGTAGCAATTACGTCTTGCTCAAATAAACTCACCCTTGGGTATGTTTTGAATAACATGGCGGGGATGGCAGGATGTCGCTAGGAGTGTGGTGTTGCCTTCAGAAAGTATGGGTCACTACAATTTATTTTTCTGCAGAGCCTGTTAATAAAAGGTCCAAAAATGGGATGGTGGAAGCATCGTCACTAAGAGTAAATTTGAGATTACATATATTGTCGTTGAGGTAGCCCTGCAAGAGTGGCACAGCCGTCCGATTGCCCGACCATACAAACAGCAGATGGTCAATATAACGGCCGTACCACTCCAGGTACCAAGCAGATAGTTTCTCAGTAAAAGAGCCGATGCCGGACACTATTGGGCGCATAGGGGTGGGGAAAACCTCCCTTGTGAATTTTGGGTAGAGAATGAAAAATAGGGATGACAGGATGGGGGACCTGGATGAAATCAATCTGCCTCTGATCCATGTACCCTACCTGTAAACCAAGGGACAGAAGTGACAGAAAGTCCCATTGATAGAGGGGCGTGGGGTCATGGGCAAGCTCGAAATAAGAACTGGAATCCTCCAGCATATTGAGATTTTGAGATTTATGTATGAGCTTGTCCATGACAACAACAGCCCCCCTTTATCGGCCTGCTTTATCACAATGTCAGGCAGCCTCTCCATTTCCTGCAAAGAAGTGCGCCTGAAAACGATAAATTGAAAACGATTGGAAGAATGGATGGACGCATGAAGGTCAAACAGATCCAGCTCTATCAGATCCTGAAACCAATCCAATGCAAACGAACATGATTGGATTGGATAGAAGTCAGGGTTATAAGTGACAAAACTATGTGAAAAATCCTTAGAAAAATTAACATCTGAGATGGTGCAGGACTGTTGCATATGCGATATATTGGAAATTTCCTGAAAAGAGAAAACAGCTGCACACATAGAAGAAGAGAAACCAGGTTGTGTAAGAGTCAACATCAGTGTGTCATTCGGAACATCAGGACTGGAGAAATGTTTTTTTTTAGAGTTAGAGCCAGTCTGTTGACATCCACAATAGTTCGATATATATCAAAGTGACACACAGGTGAAAAGGTAAGTCCTCTAGCCAACACATTAATTTCTGGTTGTGTGAGTATTTTGGATGAGAGATTTACAACCTGAAGAGAATTTATGTTTTTTAGTTTCGGATGGATACCGGCCGCCTCTTTGTGTGTTTTTTGAGGATTTTAAGTTAGAAGCATTATCGCTAGCAATGCCGCTTGATGAAGCTGCCCCCTAATGGCCGAAATGACCGCTGATGGTTCCAATGTGGAGTCCGAGGAGTGAGTTTCTGTAGAACTAAAAAGCACTTTTGTATTTCTGTTCCTTTAAGGGTCCATTCACACATCCGTGTGTGTTTTGCGGATCCACGGATCCGCGGATCCGCAAAACACGGACAGCAGCAATGTGCGTTCCGCATTTTGCGGACCGCACATTGCCGGCACTAAAAGAATATGCCTATTCTTGTCCGCTATTGCGGACAAGAATAGGACATGTTCTATTTTTTTTCAGGATCGGAATTGCGGCCCCATAGAAATGTATGGGTCCGCAATTCCGTTCTGCAAAATGTGGAATGGAATTGCGGATGTGTGAATGGACACTTATTATGATTCATTCTCTTCATGATGGAACGTGGAGTATATACAGCATGAATTTTATAGTCCTGTAAGTCACGGTTGAACTTGTCTTGCTTAACAGAAATCAGGCTGTTTTCTATTTTGCCCAGATTTTCCTGAAGTTTAGTATCCATATCAGAAAAAGCCTGTAAATTAGAAAGAGGAGTGATGGAATCCTGAATAACTTTTCTTCCCTCAAATTAGATAGAGTGTCCTCTTCATGAATGATGATTAATTCCAGAAGTTTAAGGGAACACTCAGACAGAATGTTCTGCCACTGGGAGACAAAAGCATCAGAATAGAGAGTGGTGGGTTTTTTGCGCAGTCGCAAACCTCGTGATATCATGTTCTTTTTGACATACAGTATTTCTTTAAGGTTGTTAAATCCTACCAGGTACGTGTCTCCTTGATGAGAAGCTTTTCAAGAGAGGCCATATGGATCTTAAGTGCTGGAGGATTCCAGTACTTATCTCAAGCTTGCCCATGACCCCACGCCCCTCTATCAACGGGACCTTCTGTCACTTTTGTCCCTTGGTTTACAGGGAGGGTACATGGATCAGAGGCAGGTTAATTTCATCCATGTCCCCCATCCTGTCATCCCTATTTTTCATTCTCTACCCAAAATTCACAAGGTAGGTTCCCCCCCACCCTATGCGCCCAATAGTGTCCGGCATCTGCTCTTTTACTGAGAAACTATCTTCTTGGGTTGATAGTATTTTACAACCCTTGGTTCAAATTATTCCTGGCTTCCTGCGTGATACCACAGCTGTTTTACAAGCCTTTCATGATTTTACCTGGAAGCTGGAATTTATTTGGATCACGGATGATGTCACTGCATTTTATACTATAATTCCACATGATCTAGCTATAGTTTCCCTCCAATGGTTTCTCAGTATCTACTTAGATTTTTCTGTTAATTTTCGGGAATACATCTGTCAAGTTGTTCTTTTCTTGTTAAAACACCACGTATTCATGTTCAATCATCGATTTTTTTTCTACAACTCACCGGTGTTTTGATGGGAGCCAAATTTTCACCATCTATGGCCAATAGCTATATGGCTCGGACGGCCATACCACTCTTCGGGGGCTACCTCAACGACAATATATGTAATCTCAAATTTACTCTCAGTGACAATGCTTCCACCATCCCATTTTTGGACCTTTCATTAACAGGCTCTGCAGAAAAATCAATTGTAGTCACCCATACTTTCCGCAAGTAGACGGCAGGCAACACCACACTCCTAGCGACATCCTGCCATCCCTGCCATATTATTCAAAACATACCCAAGGGCGAGTTCATTCGAGCAAGACGTAATTGCTCCAATGATGCAGCCTGTCGCAAAGAAATGGATTGGAAAGCTAGACGTCTTTCTGACCGCAAATTCTCTGGCTATGCACTAAAATCAGCTAGAGATTAGGCTCTCAGTAAATCCCGATCTGACCTGATTTTCTCTGTAAATAAGTGTCACCGCCGGCTCTGGGAGAGATCTTAGAAGTTCAGATAGACGTAAGACTCAGGAGTTTCGATCTGACAGATCTCTATTGTTTCCATTGTTGCTGACAGGTTTCCACCCCTTCGCAGGTGTTGCTCATTATCAGTCAGGTAGCCCCTTTATTTTTTCCTCCTTTCACTGGTTTCCCCGCGGCTAATAGTTCTTCTAAGGAGTGCTCTGCTTGTGTGGTGATTCTCCTGTTCCAGTTGCTTCTCAAGCTAAGTCCTTTCCCTTTTCTTGTTGTGTCTGTCCTGACTAGGCCTCAGGGAGACACTGGCTCCTTCAGGTTAGAAGGAGCTGGTTGCCTCTTTCCCTGTTCCCTAAGCTGAGGGTTTGGTGAAGTGTGTCAGCAGTCTTAGGTTCCCGTGCATGTGTATTTCTACCTTTGAGACTTGCACATGTGGTTAGCAGCTTAGGGAGAGAGTCAGGGTTTGCTAGGAGGTGACCTCTTTATTCCCTAGGCTTGGGGCCTAGTCTGTAGTTGTTTTGTTGTTGTTCCCTTTGGTTGTCTTTCCTTCCCCGTACTACCCGTGACATTATTAGTCGCCGAATACCGTTACTGTTTTCCCTGCTCTGTGTTGTCATGGATCCTGTCTCTGCACTAGTGGATCGCATGCAGGGGTTGTCGCTGGAGGTAGCAGACCTCCATGAAACTGTTGCAAGGTGTCAGGCGTCTGTCTCCGCCAGTGGAGTCCAGACCTGCTCTGAACCTAAGATCGCCCTCCCAGACCGATTTGCCAGAGGAAGTGACAACTATGTTCGGTTCAGGGAGTCATGTAAACTTTATTTTCACTTAGACCCTCACTCCTCTGGTGACGAGAGTCAAAAGATGGGGATCGCTATTTCTTTATTGAAAGGTGACGCTCAATCCTGGGCTTTTTCTTCGCCGACCGGATCCCAATCCCTCTGGTCGGTGGATAGTTTTTTCAGAGCCCTGGGACTTATTTATGATGACCCAGATCGAGTTTCTCTGGCTGAATCTATGTTGCGCAGCTTTCATCAGGGAAATAAGTCTGCTGAGTCCTACTGCTCTGAATTCAGGAGGTGGGCAACTGATTCTGAGTGGAATGACCCTGCTCTCCGGAGTCAGTTCTGTCAGGGGCTTTTTGAGAGACTAAGGCCCCTTGCAGACGAGTGAGTTTTGACTGCGATTGCGTTCCGTTGTTCAGTTTTTATCGCGCGGGTGCAATACGTTTTGCACGCGTGTGATAAAAAACTGAATGTGGTACCCAGACCCGAACTTCTTCACAGAAGTTCAGGTTTGGGTTCAAGGTTGTGTAAATTGTATTATTTTCCCTTATAACCAATAAATTATTATAAATAATAGCATTCTGAATTCAGAATGCATAGTACAATAGGGCTGGAGGGGTTAAAATTTTTTTTAAAATAATTTAACTCACCTTAATCCACTTGTTCGCGCAGCCAGCATCTCTTCTGTCTTGTTGTGTGAGGAATAGGACCTTTGATGACGTCACTACGTTCATCACATGGTCCGTCACATGATCTTTATCCATGGTGATGGATCATGTGACGGACCATGTGATGAACGTAGTGACGTCATCAAAGGTCCTATTCCTCACAAAAGAAGACAGAAGAGATGCCGGCTGCGCGAACAAGTGGATTAAGGTGAGTTAAATATTTTTATATTTTTTTTAACCCCTCCAGCGCTGTTGTACTATGGATTCTGTAATCAGAATGCTATTATTTTCCCTTATAACCATGTTATAAGGGAAAATAATAATGATCTGGTCCCCATCCCGATCGTCACCTAGCAACCGTGTGGATGCTTGCAATTTTCACGCAACCCCATTCATTTCTATGGGGCCTGCGTTAAGTTAAAAACGCACAAAGAGGAGCATGCTGCGATTTTCACGCAACGCACAAGTGATGCATGAAAATCACAGCTCATGTGCACAGCCCCATAGAAATGAATGGGTCCGGATTCAGTGCGGGTGCAATGCGTTCACCTCACGCATTGCACTCGCGTGGAAATCTCGCCCGTGTGAAAGGGGCCTAAAAGATGCCCTAGCACTCCATGAAAATCCTGTTTCATTAGAAGCTGCCATGTCTCTTGCGGTGCGAATTGATAGACGTCTGAGGGAAAGGTGCAAGACTCTGTTCTCTCGGGACGTATTACCTGAAGGAAGGTCGGTCCCCTCTGACAATCGGGGTACTGAGACACCTGAGCCCATGTTTGGAAATGAACCTATGTAATTGGGACTGGTCTCTCCAGACCCTGGTGATAAGAACTTTAGGGCTAGAAAGAGACTCAGGTTTTTTTTATGGTAAAGAGGGTAATTTTGTTAATGTTTGTCCCTATGTAAAATATCAAGGCGAGAATAAAAAAAAAGGAGTTACCAATAAGTTTTGTTCTCTAACTATTGGCAGAGTAGAGTAGTTGGGGAATCTGAGAACATACTCTTGTCTTTTACTGTTAGTACCCATTTTCTCCTGCCTGCCAGGGTGGCGCTAGATTCCAAGAATATTGATGTGGAGGTATTTTTGGACAGCGGGGCAGGGGTTAAACTTGTGGATGACCAGTTTGTCTTGATGCATGGTTTTAAATCTAATGCACTGGACAAAGAGATCTCAGTGTTCTCTATTGATTCTGCCCCCCCTTTCTCAAACATCTTTGACTCACATGGTGCAGGATATCCATTTGAAGGTGGGGGATTCTCATGTTGAGGGTATTTCTTGTTTTATAATGAAGGGTCTGGCGGCCCCTCTGGTTCTAGGGTTGCCATGGTTGTCCAAACATAATCCTGTCATTGATTGGCAAGCTGGAATGATTACTGTATGGACAACTGTCTTATCACATCTCTTGCTGGGATATTCACTAAGATGTTGCCTCGTTTCTCTCTGATTTCTCTGATGTGTTCGCTGAGGGTATGGATCAGGAGTTACCCCCTCATAGAGAATATGATTGCCCTGTCAATCTGATTCCGGGAGTGAAATCTTGGTTGTATAACCTGTCTGAACCCGAAAGAGTTGCTATGCGAAAGTATATTACTGAGAGTTTGGCAAAGGGACACATCAGATCATCTAAGTCACCTATGGCGGCAGGGTTCTTTTTTGTAAAGAAAAAAGATGGGACATTGGGACCGTGTCTAGATTTCTGAGAGTTGAATCGCATCACTATCCGTGATCCTTATCCCCTTCCCCTGATCCCAGATTTGTTTAACCAGATTGTTCGAGCTAAGGTGTTTTCTAAATTAGACCTAAGAGGGGCATATAATCTGGTCAGGATCAAGGAAGAGGATGAATGGAAGACTGCGTTTAATACCCCAGAGGGTCATTTTGAGAACTTGGTAATGCCTTTTGGTTTGACCAATGCCCTGGCAGTATTTCAACATTTCATCAATGACATTTTTAATCATTTGGTGGGAAGGTTTGTTGTCGTATACCTGGATGACATACTGATTTATTCGCCTGACATGGAGAGTCATCAGGATCATTTGAGACAAGTCTTGCTGATCCTCCGGGAGAATAAGTTATATGCCAAGATTGGAAAATGTGTGTTTGCTGTTCAAGAGAGTCCTTTTCTGGGTTACCTGCTTTCCGCTTCGGGCTTTCGCATAGATCCTGAAAAAAGTCAGTGCGGTCTTGGAATGGGATCTGCCCGAGAATCAGAAAGCGCTTATGAGGTTTTTGGGGTTTACCAATTACAACAGAAAAAGTATCTTGAATTATTCCACTGTTGTCAAACCTCTGACTGACATGACTAAGAAAGGGGTGGATTTCTCTGTCTGGTCGGAAGAGGCGTTACATGCTTTTTCCACTATAAAGAAATGTTTTTCTTCTGCTCCCATTTTGGTGCAGCCTAATGTGTCTTAGCCATTTATTGTTGAGGTGGATGCATCAGAAGTGGGAGTTGGTGCAGTTCTGTCGCAGGGTCCTTCTTCTGGCAAATGGCTCCCTTTTGCTTTTTTTTTTTTTTTTTCGAAAAAACTCTTCTGCCGAGAGAAATTATGATGTTGGCAATAGAGAGCTGCTGGCCATTAAGTTGGCCTTTGAGGAATGGCGTCATTGGTTAGAAGGAGTGATTCATCCCATTACTTTTTTTACCGATCATAAAAATCTGGCCTACCTGGAGTCAGCTAAACGTTTGAACCCAAGGCAGGCCAGATGGTCTTTGTTTTTTACCAGATTTAATTTCATTGTCACTTTTCGCCCTCGGGTCAAGAATGTCAAGGCGGATGCCTTGTCGCGTAGCTTCCCTGGGTGGGGTGATACTGAGGATCCTTTTTCGATTTTGGCTGATGGGATATTCACTGATTTCTCTGATGTGTTCGCTGAGGGTATGGATCACCACCCTCTATCCTGAACTGGAGGCGGAGGTGTTGGAAGTTCAGGTTGTTCGTTTTTTCTGAGCTTCGTCACAAGTAGAGTTGAGCGGACACCTGGATGTTCGGGTTCGGCAGGTTCGGCCGAACTTGAAAAAAAAATTCGGGTTCGGAACCCGAACTTGACCCCGAACCCCATTGAAGTCAAAGGGGACCCTAATTTTTGAGCACTAAAATGGCTGTAAAAATGTCATGGAAAGAGCTAGACGGCTGCAAAAGGCAGCAAAATGTGCTTAAGAGCATGGAAAATGCTCTGCAAACAAATGTGGATAGGGAAATGAATTAAAAAAACATAAAAGACCTTAAAATAATAAAAATTAGGAATGATGTAGGAGGAAGAGGTTGAGGAGGCGGTGAATGGGTGGGAGTAAATGGATGGCCGTGTAGGCTCACATGGCGATCTAGGTGGAAGCGGCGGCGAAGGAGGAATAGGTAGCCAACACAGATGTGTGTTATTTTGCATTTTTACATAGGGGTATCTGTTCTGTCCCCACATGAAGGCGAATGAAGGTGTAACTGATAATGACTTTGTGACTGGCCTACCTTCGTATCCAAGCAGTGGAGCAGACCGGACCGGCAGATGCTCAGGTTAGATGGATCCAGACGTAGACATGAGGATGCAATCAAACGTGGGTTTATTTGATCCAGAGCAGTGACATACGGTGATACAATACAGGAATACAGTAGATGCTGTCATGTGGATATCTTTTCTGAGGCTAACTGCTGAGGCAACTGCTGGTCAAAAACTGATGCCTTCACAAGCCGAGGTGTGTGTCTCCAGTCACAAAGAATGCAGCACTGAAAAAGGCTACAGGAAGTGACCAGGCCCAAGGCTGCTAAAACCACGCCCAGAGAAAAAACTTTATAGACAACGAACGAGGCGTGCAGCATACAAATTCCGGCCAGCAGATGGCAGCAGAGAACAATAGACTTAAACAACATAGGTAAAACAAGAAATAATACAGTGCAGAAATTCAATATGAAAGGAACAGCACACTCCCCGTCTGAAATTCACTTTGGGGATTTCACTATGACGAATGTCCATAAAATATAAACAACCTGTAAAGAAAACATGTTAGAATGCAAACATAGATTAGTCCTGTTTTCCAACTTGGAAAGGAGAAGATCTGCGAAACTTGATACAGTCCTGTTCACCCATCAGGGACGTTCTCGATGGGTCTCATCCAACTGGAGAAACGTTCAAAGCGCTGACAACTGAAGCTGGCGGTTTGCTTTGTTGCAGTGACTAATGCACTAACTTCAGTGTGGATTTCTGGATCATTATCCAGATCCTGGATGCTGAAAACTTCCTGTACACATTCGTCTGCCTCTCCAAGCAGAAACTCTGGACCTGTAAGCCAAGTAGAGTTAGTAAAGGAACCTATAGACAAAGGCCTAGTGGCGTGATCTGCTGGATTAAGTTCGGATGGTACATAGTGCCATTGCTCAGGTTTGGAGGACCTCCTGATTCTCTCTATGCGGTTACTAACGTACACATAAAATCGCGTGGTCCGATTGTGGATGTAACCTAAAACGACCTTACTGTCGGTGTAATACTGGACTTCGGCGATGTCGACACCCAGTTCTTGTTGTACGAAATCCGCAATCTCCACTGCCAACACAGTCCCACAGAGTTCCAGTTTGGGAATAGTATGATGGGGCTTGGGGGCTAACTTCGCCTTACCAAAGACGAATCCAACGTGATTTTGGTTGTTGGGTTCTGTCACCTTCAGATAGGCGACCGCTGCGATGGCCTCCGTGGAGGTGTCCGAGAACACGTGGAGTTCTTTCTTTATGCTAGAGGAAAGTGAGGTTTTAATATAGCATCTCGGGATGTGGATCTCATCCAAGGCACACAAAGATCGCTTCCAGGCTTCCCATTTTTGCTCTTTCTGGGAGGGAAGTGGGGTATCCCAATCCTTGACTGTTTCAGAAAACTGTCTCAGTAGAGATTTACCTTGTATGGTAATGGGCGCTACAAATCCCAGCGGATCAAATAGGCTGTTTACCACTGATAGGACGCCTCGCTTTGTGAATGGCTTGTCTGCACAAATTATCTGAAAACCGAAGGAGTCGGCCGAGAGATCCCATCTGAGGCCCAAGCTCCTCTGCACAGGTGGACTGTCCAGTCCCAAGTTAATGTCCTTGAATCCTGGTGCATGATCGCCTGATTCGAAGGCCCTCATAACGGCCAGGCTGTTTGAAGCAATTTTGTGTAGTCTAAGTTTAGCTTGGTACAACATACTTTGAGTCCTTTTGAGCAGATCGATAGCCGCTTCTTCAGTAGGTAGTGATTTGAGTCCATCGTCTACGTAGAAGTCCTTTTCTACAAAGTCTCTGGCATCTTTACCGTACTTAGATTCTCCCTCTAATGCAGTGCGCCGAAGGCCGTAAGTTGCCACGGCGGGTGAAGGGCTGTTTCCAAATACGTGTACCCTCATACGATATTCTGCCATCTCTCTGTTGGTGTCGTTATTCTTGTACCACAGAAACCTGAGGAAATTCCGGTGGTCCTCTCTGACTACGAAACAGTGGAACATCTGTTCAATGTCAGCGGTGATGGCAACGAGCTCTTTTCTGAACCTCATCAGCACTCCAACTAGGTTATTTGTCAGATTAGGACCTGTGAGAAGGACATCATTAAGAGATACACCTTGATGTTTGGCACTTGAGTCGAAAACGACCCTAATTTGATTAGGTTTCCCTGGGTGATACACTCCAAATGAAGGCAAGTACCAGCACTCGTCATTCTTCCCTAAGGATGGAGCTGGTTCTGCATGGTTGTTGCGGAATATTTTGTCGATAAAGGCAACGATGTGTTCTCTCATCTCAGGCTTACTGTTCATGGTACGCTGAAGAGAGTTAAATCTAGACAGAGCTTGTTCCCTATTGTTCGGGAGTCTCACCCTGGTAGGTCGGAAGGGTAATGGAGAAACCCAGTGATTGGTTTCGTCTTTAAGGAACTCATTGTCCATTATCTTGATAAATTCTCTTTCCTCTACTGACAAAGCTACTTTATCATCGTCCTTGCTGGTATGAAAGACTAATCTTCCCAAGTTGTCGGCAAAGGGAGGAATGTCGTCAGGTGGTTGTATGAGGTCTGGAGGCTTCTCTTTCACCTCATAGTGATGAGGGCAAGGCTTAATGCAAGTTGTGCGTCCATCTCCACGCATGTACGTTTTGAATGAGCGGATTTTTGGATGATCCAAGCATACATTTCCTATGACTACCCATCCCAAGTCCAGTCTCTGGGCGTATGGTGCATAGTCGGGACCATTACACTGTTGACGCACCTTGTGTACCCTTAGATTGTCTCTGCCAAGCAGGAGTAGAATCTCGGCGTTGTTGTCCATAGGTGGGATAACGTTGGCTAGGTGCCTTAGGTGTGGATGGTGAAATGCAGCTTCCGGGGTAGGAATTTCATCCCTATGGTTGGGTATTTGATCGCATTCGATCAGCGTCGGTAGAGGTATTTCCGTATTTCCACTGACGGAACAAGCGATGAATCCTTGTGCCCTCCTGCCGCTAGTCTCTATGCGACCCGAGCAGGTGTTTAAGATGTAGGGTTCTGACAGTCCCTTTATTCCAAAGGCTTCAAAGAATTTAGGTCCTGCTAGGGAACGGTTGCTTTGGTCGTCAATGATGGCATACATTTTTACCGCCCTTTCTGGTAGCCCCTCCGGGTAGACCTTGATTAGGCATATGCGGGTACAACATTTCTCACTCTGGCCCTCCCCACATACGTCCGAGCATGAGCAGGAAACAGCAGTGGCTGTGTTAGCATGGTTCTGGGGCTCCCCACCATGACTTTGAGAAGGACTGGTGGTGACAGCAGCAGGTGAATCCCTTGTGAGTGGAGTTGGGTGCATAGCTGAGGCATGTCTTTCACTATGACACTCCTCACACTTGATAATGGATTTACAGTCCTTAGCCATATGCTCCAATGAAGCGCAGCACTTGAAGCATACCCCAAGCTCGGTGAGGACTTTCTTGCGCTCCTGTATACTTTTGGATCTAAATCCTCTGCATTTGTTCAGCGAGTGTGTTTTTTTATGAATGGGACATTCACGATTGAAGGCCTTGTCTCCTGATGAGGTAGTGTACTGTCTACCAGTGGGTACTGCAGATGATGGTAGGTTAGTCTTTCTAACATTCACGCTGCTCTTAAAGTCTCTGTGTTTATGTACAATACTTTCATACCTTGATGATGGTGTCACTGAGGCTGTAGTATTGAACTCCAGGAAGTCGAGGCTGGGGTCATTCCTCATCTGGGACTGTTCATCGATGAATCTACAGAAATGAATAAATGGGGGAAAGGTGACGTCATGCACTCTTTTGTACCTTGAGACTGATGCCGCCCACTTCTCTTGCAGGCTGTATGGTAACTTCACGACAATTGGGTTCACCCCATGGGCTGTATCCAGGTAGCGCAGCCCGGACAGACGGGGGTCTCTTTTGGCAAGCTCCAGTTCCATGAGCAAATCACTTAAATCCTGAAGCTTGTGGACATCCTTGAGACTGATCTTGGGGACGTTCTGCAGTCTCCTGAATAGTGCCTTCTCTATTGCTTCTGCACTGCCAAAGGTGCGTTCCAGTCTCTGCCAGGCTGCAGCGAGACCTGCCTCTGCTTGTCCCACATAGACAGTTCTAAGACTCTTGATGCGATTTGTGGAGCCTGGGCCCAGCCAGTTGATCAAGAGGTCGAGCTCCTGCTCTGCGGTTAGGTTGAGGTTGGCGATGGCGGCTTTGAAGGTTGCCTTCCAGGCTCTGTAGCTCTCCGCACGGTCATCAAATTTTGAGAGACTGGTGTTAATTAGCTCTCTGCTCACCATAAACCTGGCAAACTCAGACATATCTGATTTCTCACTGCTTGTTGCCATGACAACTTGTGATACCCCTGGGGGGTATAGGCTGTGTGGCATGAAAGGGTGAGATGCTTCCGGGTAGAATGATGTTGCTGCAGGGTTGAGCTGTGGTCTAGCCTCTGTAGATTCTGATGACTGTTGCTTGAGCTGTGGAGGTAGGCCAGGAAACACCTGGTAGCCATCTTGCTGTAATAACTGCCCTTGAGAGAGCACGTCTGGGCGACTGTTATTGGATTGCTCGGGTGCTGTGGGTGTCACTGGCACTGCAGGTAGAGCTGACTTGGGGGTTTCAGTGTTGTTGGCTTGGACAGTACTGCACACTGGGGGTGGTGCAGATAACTGTTTCAGTACGTAGTCGCTGGTGCGATCAACTGGATCGTCTATCTCCTCTGGCGGTAAGCAGACTGAATCAAGGCCTTGGCTCAATGATTGCTCAAGTAGTCTTACTCTTGCTAATGCGATTTCCTCTTCCCTCTCTGATTCGAGGATCTTTATTCGAGCCTCTGCTTCTGCTTCTGCCCTCTTGGCTTCTGCCTCCGCTTCTGCCCTCTTGGCTTCTACCTCCGCTTCTGCCCTCTTGGCTTCTGCCTCCGCTTCTGCCCTCTTGGCTTCTGCCTCCGCTTCTGCCCTCTTGGCCGCCGCCGTCTGTGCTTCTGTTCTCGCAAGGACTTCTTTTTCGGTGAAGGAACGCCTTACTTTGGATAGCTCTGCATTTATGCGGGCCTCTAGTAGTCTGTCGCTCAGGTTGGAGCTTCTAGAGCATGATGATCTGTAGGACCGTGAGGAATGTTTGGACGAATGCGATCTGTGTGATCTAGTTTCTTGCAAATGAGAGATGCGGAGTTCCACTTTATCTTTAGCATCCAGCACCATGGCGTCTCTTTGTCTGTCTATTGATTCTGCCTTGCACAATTCTGACGGGGCTTCTTCAATATTAGAGTCTTTTAGAAAGGTTATATACCTTGTGGACAGTCTCTTGTATCTTTCATGGGCTGCGCTCAGCCGCCCGACGGCAACTTGTAAACTGGTGGCATCACCTGAGGAGGACTTAAGTCCTGATATGAGGGAGGAAACTCGTTCCCATAGCTCTTCCAGGTTGTCACATAGCTCATCTTTCCTGGTGTGATAGTTTTCCGTGATCTTTATAGTTGGTTTGAGAGAGCGCCTTGGTCGCGTGACTTGGTCTGCTGGAAGTGTGGTTTCTACCTCCAGCTCTTCATAATGATCAGTATCAGGTTGCATTTGCTTTGTTTCATCACTGGGGAACTGTACAAGGTCCTTTTCGGACATTTTGATTTAAGGTGCGCTGTCTCTTTAAGAAATCGAACTTTTGAATTGGGGGCTGAAAATTGCAGTGCGGCTCAGATGAGGCACCCCGATGAGTTTCCCAAAGTCCTTTTAGTGAATTGCGGGGTTTTGGTATGAGGGAGGCCCCGCGTGCGCGAACAGTTCTTATATCATGCGAGCAAGGGATAATATAGGATGTAGAAAGTGGCTTGGCGAGTAGTGGAGGACTTCCAGGCGAGAGTATATCTACTGCAGACAGGCCGTGCTTCCCCTTAGGCTTATGGGACATGCACTGTTGCCGGGCAGATTTGCTGGGAGTGGGCCTGTTGCAGGGGAGGTTCCTGAGTGTGGCACTGGGCTCTGAGGGAACCTGTAGCCGGGCATTGGACATTCAGACAGATATTGACTGGGGTATAAGGCTTTAAGGCAGTTTTTGACTGTTCTGTCCCCACATGAAGGCGAATGAAGGTGTAACTGATAATGACTTTGTGACTGGCCTACCTTCGTATCCAAGCAGTGGAGCAGACCGGACCGGCAGATGCTCAGGTTAGATGGACCCAGACGTAGACATGAGGATGCAATCAAACGTGGGTTTATTTGATCCAGAGCAGTGACATACAGTGATGCAATACAGGAATGCAGTAGATGCTGTCATGTGGATGTCTTTGCTGAGGCAACTGCTGGTCAAAAACTGATGCCTTCACAAGCCAAGGTGTGTGTCTCCAGTCACAAAGGATGCAGCACTGAAAAAGGCTACAGGAAGTGACCAGGCCCAAGGCTGCTAAAACCACGCCCAGAGATAAAACTTTATAGACAACGAACGAGGCGTGCAGCATACAAATTCCGGCCAGCAGATGGCAGCAGAGAACAATAGACTTAAACAACATAGGTAAAACAAGAAATAATACAGTGCAGGAATTCAATATGAAAGGAACAGCACAGTATCCCCCAAAATATTGGGACAAGGATGGATGGTTGAGGGTGTTAGAACCGTCTATTCTGCACAAGGTACAGACAAGTCTTGTGGAATCCAAGCCTGGTTCATTTTAATAAACGTGAGCTTGTCCACGTTGGCTGTGGACAGGCGGCTGCGTCTGTCAGTAATGACGCCTCCTGCCATGCTAAATACACGTTCAGAGAGTACACTGGCTGAAGGGCAGGACAGCACCTCCAAGGCATACAGGGCAAGCTCTGGCCATGTGGACAATTTGGAGACCCAGAAGTTGAATGGGGCAGAACCATCAGTCAGTACGTGTAGGCATGTGCACAGGTACTGTTCCACCATGTTGTTCAAATGCTGCCTCCTGCTAACACGCTCCATATCAGCAGTTGGGGCCGGTTGTTGCAACGAGGTGAAAAAGCTTTTCCACATGTCGGCCATGCTAACCCTGCCTTCTGAGGTGCTGGCGCTGACACAGCTGGGTTGGCGACCTCTTCCTTCTCCCCTGCCTTCGCCTTGTGCTTCCACTTGTCCCCCGGCGTCAGTCGGGAATGCTCTTAGGAGCGCGTCTACCAGCGTGCGCCTATAGTCGCACATCTTCCGATCACGCTCCAGTGAGGGAATTAAGGACGGCACATTGTCTTTGTAACAGGGATCTAGCAGGGTGGCCACCCAGTAGTCAGTACACGTTAAAATGTGGGAAACTCTGCTGTCCTTGCTCAGGCACTGCAGCATGTAGTCGCTCATGTGTGCCAGGCTGCCCAGAGGTAAGGACAAGCTGTCCTCTGTGGGAGACGTATCATTTGCGTCCTCCGTATCCCCCCAGCCACGAACCAGTGATGGGCCCGAGCTGCGTTGGGTGCCACCCCGCTGTGAACATGCTTCATCCCCATCCTCCTCCTCCTCCTCCAGTAGTGGGCCCTGGCTGGCCAAATTTGTGCCTGGCCTCTGCTGTTGCAAAAAAACTCCCTCTGAGCCACTTCTAAAAGACTGGCCTGAAAGTGTTAGAGATGACCCCTCTTCCTCCTCCTCCTCCTCGTCCTGGGCCAAATCCTCTTCCATCATCGCCCTAAGTGTTTTCTCAATGAGACATAGAAGTGGTTTTGTAACGCTGATAACGGCGTCATCACCACTGGCCATGTTGGTGGAGTACTCGAAACAGCGCAACAGGGCACACAGGTCTCGCATGGAGGCCCAGTCATTGGTGGTGAAGTGGTGCTGTTCCACAGTGCAACTCACCCGTGCGTGCTGCAGCTGAAACTCCACTATGGCCTGCTGCTTCTCGCACAGTCTCTACAGCATGTGTAAGGTGGAGTTCCACCTGGTGGACACATCGCATATGAGGCGGTGAGTGGGAAGGCCGAAGTTACGCTGTAGAGCAGACAGCCAAGCAGCGGCAGGATGAGAACGCAAGAAGCGCGCACAGACGGCCCGCACTTTATGCAGCAGCTCTGACATGTCGGGGTAGTTGTGAATGAATTTCTGCACCACCAAATTCAGCACATGCACCAGGCAAGGGATGTGCGTCAAACCGGCTAGTCCCAGAGCTGCAACGAGATTTCGCCCATTATCGCACACCACCAGGCCGGGCTTGAGGCTCACTGGCAGCAACCACTCGTCGGTCTGTTGTTCTATACCCCGCCACAACTCCTGCGCGGTGTGGGGCCTGTCCCCCAAACACATCAGTTTCAGAACGGCCTGCTGACGTTTACCCCTGGCTGTGCTGAAGTTGGTGGTGAAGGTCTGTCGCTGACCGGATGAGGAGGTGGTAGAAGAGGAGGAGGAAGCCGAGTAGGAAGAGGAGGCAACAGGAGGCAAAGAATGATGCCCTGCGATCCTTGGCGTGGAAAGACGTGTGCCAAACAGCTCTCCACCTGGGGCCCAGCCGCCACTACATTTACCCAGTGTGCAGTTAGGGAGATATAGCGTCCCTGGCCATGCTTACTGGTCCACGTATCTGTGGTTAGGTGGACCTTGCCACAGATGGCGTTGCGCAGTGCACACTTGATTTTATCCGATACTTGGTTGTGCAGGGAGGGCACGCCTCTCCTGGAGAAGTAGTGGCAGCTGGGAACGACGTACTGTGGGACAGCAAGCGACATAAGCTGTTTGAAGCTGTCCGTCTCCACCAGCCTGAATGACAGCATTTCAAAGGACAGTAGTTTAGAAATGCTGGCATTCAGGGCTAGGGATCGAGGGTGGCTAGGTGGGAATTTACACATTCTATCAAAGGTTTGTGAGATGGAGAGCTGAACGCTTCCGTGTGACATGGTGGAGATGCTTGGTGACAGAGGTGGTGTTGTTGGTGGCACATCCTCTGTTTGCTGGGCGGCAGGTGCCAACGTTCCTCCAGAGGCGGAGGAAGAGGCCGAGGCAGCAGCAGAAGAGGGAGCAGGAGAGGGAGCCCTTTCTTGGTTTTGAAGGTGCTTATTCCACTGCAGCCTGTGTCTCGCATGTAGATGCCTGGTCATGCAGGTTGTGCTAAGGTTCAGAATGTTAATGCCTCGCTTCAGGCTCTGATGGCACAGCGTGCAAACCACTCGGGTCTTGTCGTCAGCACATTGTGTGAAGAAGTGCCATGCCAGGGAACTCCTTGAAGCTGCCTTTGGTGTGCTCGGTCCCTGGTGACGGTGGCCAGAAGCAGGCGAACTGTTTTGGCGACGGCTGCTCTGCTTTTGCACCCTGCTCCCTCTTTTGCTATGCTGTTGGCTCGGTCTCACCACTGCCTCTTCCTCCGAACTCTGAAAGTCAGTTGCACGACCTTCATTCCATGTGGGGTCTAGGACCTGCATCGTCTTCCACCCAGTCTTCCTCCCTGACCTCCTTTTTGGTCTGCACACTGCAGAAAGACGCAGCAGTTGGCACCTGTGTTTCGTCATCATCAGAGACGTGCTGAGGTGGTATTCCCATGTCCTCATCAGGAAACATAAGTGGTTGTGAGTCAGTGCATTCTATTTCTTCCACCCCTGGGGAAGGGCTAGGTGGATGTACTTGGAAAACCCTGCCAGCAGAGTCTTCAAACTGCATAAGAGACTGCTGCATGACTTGAGGCTCAGACAGGTTCCCCGATATGCACGGGGGTGATGTGACAGACTGATGGGCATGGGTTTCAGGCACCACCTGTGTGCTTTCTGCAGAAGACTGGGTGGGAGATAATTGTGAACCTGCTGGATCCACTGTCGGCCACCCAATTGACTAGCGCCTGTACTTGCTCAGGCCTTACCATCCTTAGAACGGCATTAGGCCCGACCAAATATCGCTGTAGATTCTGGCGGCTACTGGCACCTGAGGTAGTTCAGTAGGACGTGTAGCTGTGGCAGAACGGCCATGTCCTCTCCCTGCACCAGAGGCTCCACCAACACCACCACCACGACCATGACCGCGTCCCTTATTAGATGTTTGCCTCATAGTTAGCGTTCACAAAGCAAAGTAAAAAGTGGTTAAGTCTGTTAAAAATAATTAACCACCAATAAAAACCCTGATGTAGGGTATTGCACTCAAATTTATTTATTTTAACTCTATATGGCAGCGGTATTTGTGGCCTAAATTTCACAGTAACTTATGCACGTCTAATCCCAGATGTGCACCATATCAGAGGGTTTTTTCACCCCAGTAAGCACAAAGCCATATTTCTGGCCTAAATGTGACACTCACTTATGCACGTCTAATCCCAGATGTGCACTATATGAAACAGATGTATTTTTTTCACCCCAGTAAGCACAAAGCCGTATTTCTGGCCTAAATGTGACACTCACTTATGCACGTCTAATCCCAGATGTGCACTATATGAAACAGATGTATTTTTTTCACCCCAGTAAGCACAAAGCCGTATTTCTGGCCTATATATGACACTCACTTATGCACGTCTAATCCCAGATGTGCAGTATATCAGAGGGTTTTTTCACCCCAGTAAGCACAAAGCCGTATTTCTGGCCTAAATGTGACATTCACTTATGCACGTCTAATCCCAGATGTGCACTATATGAAACAGATGTATTTTTTTCACCCCAGTAAGCACAAAGCCGTATTTCTGGCCTAAATGTGCCACTCACTTATGCACGTCTAATCCTAGATGTGCAGTATATCAGAGGGTTTTTTCACCCCAGTAAGCAAAAAGCCGTATTTGTGTCCTAAATTTCACAGTCACTTATGCAAGTCTAATCCCAGATGTGCAGTATATCAGAGGATTTTTTCACCCCAGTAAGCAAAAAGCTGTATTTCTGGCCTAAATGTGACACTCACTTATGCACGTTTAATCCTAGATGTGCACTATATGAAACAAATGTTTTTTTTAACCCCAGTAAGCAAAAAGCTGTATTACTGGACTTGCAGACATGCAGATATCCTGTGCTGGTGCACTATCATTGCATAAAATGGCTGCCGATTATGTATTGATATTGACAAACTGAAGTAAAAAAAAGTTCGTTTTCAACAGTAGTTGGCTCAGGGCAGGCTTAAAAAAATTGTACACTGCACCCACAAAACACATTTGCTGTAGATCGCTGAGTAAAAAAGCAGTTCTTCATAAGATTTCTCCCTGATCTCTCCCTCACAGCAGCTGCAGCCTCTCCCTACACTAATACGAGCAGAGTGACGGGCGGCGCTAAGTGACTCCAGCTTAAATAGAGGCTGGGTCACATGCTGCAGTTGGCCAATCCACAGCCATGCCAATAGTAGGCATGGCTGTGATGGCCTTTTGGGGCAATTAGTATGACGCTTGTTTATTGGCTGCTGTGCAGCCTTTCAAAAAGCGCCAATAAAGCGCCGAACACCGAACCCGAACTTTTACGTATATGTTCGGGTTCGGGTCCGGGTGCGAAATACCTAAAGTTCGATACGAACTCGAACTTTACAGTTCGGGTTTGCTCAACCCTAGTCACAAGGTGTTTAAGGAACATCATGATATTGTCCTTGTTGGAAACCCTGGGAGCAGATCCACTGTTGATCTTATTTCTCAAAGATTCTGGTAGCCGGGTTTACGTAAGAGTGTTGAGGGCTATGTGGCAGCTTGTGAGACCTGAGCACGTGCCAAGGTGACTCATACTCGGCCCTCAGGATCTCTTCTTCCTTTGTCCATCCCATCCCATCCCTGGACGCACTTGTCCATGGACTTTATCACCGATTTGCCCAGTTCTCCTGGGATGACGGTGATTTTGGTGGTGGTCGACCGCTTCAGTAAGATGGCACACTTTGTTCCATTTTCTGGTTTACCCAATGCCAAAACTCTGGCTCGGACATTTGTTGATAACATTGTGAAATTACACGGCATTCCCTCTGATGTGGTGTCTGATAGAGGGACTCAATTTGTTTCCAGATTCTGGAAGGCTTTCTGTACTCACTTGGGGATTCGTTTGTGCTTCTCTTCAGCTTTTCACCCTCAGTCGAACGGACAGACTGAATGCACTAACCAGAATCTGGAGACATATTTGAGGTGTTTTGTCGCTGAGAATCAGGAGGAGTGGTCCTCATTTTTGTCGGCTGAATTTGCTTTGAATAACCGTCGTCAGGAGTCCACTGATAAGTCACAATTTTTTGGTGCATATGGGTTTCACCCTCAGTTTGGTACGTTCTCTGGGAATAATTCCTCTGGTATTCCTGATAAGGGGAGATTTGCTTCTTCCTTGACATCTATCTGGCAGAAAATTCAAATCAATTTAAAATAGATGGGCGATAGGTATAAACGTATGGCTGACAAGAAACGTGTGTCTGGTCCGGACCTGAATGTGGGTGATTTGGTGTGGTTGTCCACTAAGAACATTAAGTTGAAGGTGCCTTCCTGGAAGTTAGGTCCAAGATTTATTGGTCCATACAAGATCTCTGCCATTATTAATCCGGTTTCTTTTCGCCTTGAACTTCCGCAGGCTTGGAAGATCGATAATGTTTTCCATAAATCTTTGTTAAAGAGTTATGTGCAGGTACCATCTTCCTTGCCACCTCCACCTGTCATGGTTGATGAGAATCTGGAGTTTCAAATTTCCAAAGTTATTGACTCTCGTCGTGTCCTTCAGGGTTCCCTTCAATACCTCGTTCATTGGAAGGGTTACGGTCCGGAGGAGAGAATGTGGGTCCCGGCGACTGATGTGAATGCCAGTCGGCTGCTGAGGGCTTTTCACAGAGCCCACCCTGATAAAGTTGGTCCTGGGTGCCAGGGGGGGTACTGTCACCGCCAGCTCTGGGAGAGATCTTAGAAGTTCAAATAGACAGAAGACTAGAGGAGTCGATGTGACAGATCTCTATTGTTTTCATTGTTGCTGACAGGTTTCCACCCCTTCGCAGGTGTTGCTCATTATCAGTCAGATGGCCCCTTAATATTTTCCTACTTTCACTGGTTTCCCTGCGGCTAATACAGTCCTGATCAAAAGTTTAAGACCACTTGAAAAATGGCAAAAAATCATATTTAGCATGGCTGGATCTTAACATGGTTCCAAGTAGAGCTTCAACATGCAACAAGAAGAAATGGGAGTGAGACAAAACATTTTTTGAGCATTCAATTTAATGAAAACAACAAATAAACTTAAACAGGCTGTTTTTCAGCTGATCAAAAGTTTAGGACCACATGCCTTTAAAAGGCCAAATCTGTGCAAAGATGTGGATTCATTGTCATTTTCTGTCAGGTAGTCACACGTTGTGATGGCAAAGGCAAAAAAACTCTCCCTTTTTAAACATGGTCGGGTTGTTGAACTGCATAAGCCGGGTCTCTCAAAGCGCGCCATCGCTGCTGAGGTGGGACGCAGTAAGACAGTCATTTGGAATTTCTTAAATGATCCTGAGGGTTATGGAACAAAAAAGTCAAGTGAAAGACCCCAAAAAATTTCATCAGCACTGAGCCGGAGGATCCAATTGGCTGTCCGTCAAGACACTGGACGATCCTCGACCCAAATTAAGGCCCTTACTGGTCCTGACTGCAGCCCCATAACCATCAGACGGCATCTGAGACTGAAGGGCTTCAAAAACAAAAAACGTCTTCAAAGACCTCGTCTCCTTGAACGCCACAGAACTGCTCGTTTGGACTTTGCAAGAGAGCACCAAACATGGGACATTCAAAGGTGGAAGAAAGTTTTATTCTCTGATGAGAAAAAATTTAACCTTGATGGTCCTGATGGTTTCCAACGTTACTGGCATGACAAGCAGATCCCATCTGAGATGTTTTCTACGCGCCACAGTGGAGGGGGCGCCATAATGGTCTGGGGTGCTTTTTCCTTCAGTGGAACAATGGAGCTTCAGGAAGTGCAGGGGCGTCAAACGGCCGCTGGCTATGTCCATATGTTGCAGAGAGCAATCCTCATGACTGAGGGCCCTCGTCTGTGTGGTAACGACTGGGTTTTTCAACAGGACAACGCTACAGTACACAATGCCTGCAGGACAAGGGACTTCTTACAGGAGAATAACATCACTCTTTGGCCCATCCTGCGTGTTCCCCTGATCTAAATCCAATTGAGAACCTTTGGGGATGGATGGCAAGGGAAGTTTACAAAAATGGACAACAGTTCCAGACAGTAGATGGCCTTCGTGCGGCCGTCTTCACCACTTGGAGAAATGTTCCCACTCACCTCATGTAAACGCTTGCATCAAGCATGCCGAAACGAATTTTTGAAGTGATAAACAATAACGGCGGAGCTACTCATTACTGAGTTCATGTTTGGAAGTTGGATTTCTGTTTTGGAAGGTTTCGTTTTTTTCTGGAGGTGTGGTCCTAAACTTTTGATCAGCTGAAAAACAGCCTGTTTCTGTTTATTCGTTGTTTTCATTAAATTGAATGCTCAAAAAATGTTTTGTCTCACTCCCATTTCTTCTTGTTGCATGTTGAAGCTCTACTTGGAACCTTGTTAAGATCCAGCCATGCTAAAAATGATTTTTTGCCATTTTTCAAGTGGTCTTAAACTTTTGATCAGGACTGTAGTTCTTCTGAGGAGTGCTCTGCTTGTGTGGTGATTCTCCTGTTCCAGTTACTTCTCAAGCTAAGTCCTTTTCCTTCTCTTGTTGTGTCTGTCCTGACTAGGCCTCACGGAGACACTGGCTCCTTCAGGTTGGAAGGAGCTGGTTGCCTCTTTGCCTGTTACCTAAGCTGAGGTTTGGTGAAGTGTGTCAGCAGTCTTAGGTTCCCGTGCATGTGCATTTCTACTTTTGAGACTTGCACATGTGGTTAGCAGCTTAGGGAGAGAGTCAGGGTTTGCTAGGAGATGACCTATTTATTCCCTAGGCTTGGGGCCTAGTCTGTAGTTGTTTTGTTGTTGTTCCCTTTGGTTGTCTTTCTTTCCCCATACTACCTGTGACAATAAGTCCCATAATCATAGAAATCCGTCAGCCCCGGTTTTTGCCACCAGCTACAGTTTGGAATACTCTCGTATTTGCCAAATAATCAGGAAGCACCTACCTGTCCTGAGTTGTGACGAACAGTGGGCTGACATTGCCAGTGCCGGTATTAAATGTGTAGCTCGTCAAGCACCCACTCTGGCACAGAAAGTGAGCCCTTCCCTGTTCTCTGATACAGAGCGGGGTCGACCCACCTGTCTGAGACACAAGGGCAACTACAAATGTGGTCATCGGGTATGTACTTGCTGTAAAGCAATTCAAATTGGGTGTCACATCGTTTCCACTGCCAATCAACAATCTTTTGAATTAAAGTAATATATTAATTGCAATACTAATTTTGTGGTTTATTGCATTACATGCTCCCTGTGCCACCTGAAATATGTGGGTTGCACCACCAACAGCCTCAAGGTCAGAATTTTCAGACACATTTCGGATATTCCACACTCTAGAATGAGAAATGTGTCTGCAGTTAGTTCACACTATGCGGCTGTTCATGGAGGTGATGTTATGGAAATGCAGGTTCAGGGACTTGAAAGAGTTAATCTACCAGTTCGAGGAGGTGACCACAGAAGGAAATTCCTGAATAGGGAATCCTTTTGGATCTTTTGTATGGGTTCATGCATCCCTAAGGGATTAAATCGCAGACATGACTTGATTCTTTATTATTGACTCTTTATGCAACATTGTTTTCAGGATTGTTTTTTATTGAAATGTTGAAACTTAAGTACATTGTGTATTTTATTTGCATGAAGGTGTGGCTAAGGTTAATTGTGGTCACCTGATTTTTCAGCTGGTCACTATCTAAATCCAAGCCTGTGTAGTCTATCCTTGTCATGAGTAAGGATCAGTATGCTATGATCCGAAACGCGTAGACATGGACTTCCTTTTTGATTTTTAATGCACTACTTTATTAAAAGCTGCCACGTTTTGTACTGGAAGCTGGACCTCTGCTCTTCTTTTTGGACATTGTCTTCACGCCAGGTTCCAGGTGTGCTCCGTGCTTCCGTCATTATTTATAGCCAGGTGAGCGCACCTCCTTTTCTTTTTTGCTTACTCATAACTATAGCTAGGCGCATTCTTCGCATACTTGATGCGTTACCATACTAGCTAATCGGGCTGGCTTAGTTTAACTATGTGAAAAGCTTCTAAAGCTTAAAGTTGGTATCAAGTTACAGTTAGTTGTGATGGTGCGCTAACCCACTGATTTTGGTGCTTGCTACATCGATAAACCACTGACAGACACTTATTTCTGTCCTCAGAAAACTATTGGGGTCATTAACTGTATTAAGACCAGCCTCTACATAACTTAGGCGCACCCACCGCGGGCCTAAATCTATGCCTTGCTGGCATAGATTTAGATAATTTTCTACTCCTAAAACAGGCGTAGAAGATGATGAATGAGACTGGCTCGCTGACCCGCCAGCTTCCACCGCCCACGTCATGCCCCCTTTTGTTAGACCTGGCGTGAGCGGGGAAAAGTCGCAGATTTGTCTGCAAATCCCCTTTGCGACCGAATCTGTGACAGATACTGTATACACCAAAAATTGGCATATAGCTAATAATAAATGACCCCCTAAATTCCCTTGTCAAATCCCAAGGCTTGTTGAAAAGTTGGATTTTGACTCTTCCAAGAGGTGAGATGGTTCTCCTCCTTGGGAAATACCTTCTGAGAATAAAAGTATTGGATAAATCCAACATGCTCTTTTTCCCTGACATCTGCTATCAGTGGATACTTATCAGAATGTCGGCCAGTCCCACCATTATAGCTCAGCAGATCAACCTTTATAATATTCTGCCCTTAAAGGGTTTCTACCACCAGATTTTGACCTAATTAGCTGTCAGACACTAGCGATCTGCTAGTGTCTGCTGTACCTAACCATGTTATTGTAATTCCTTTCTCTGCAGCGGTTACCCTAAAAAACGTAATTTTATTGGTATGCAAATGAGCCTCTAGGTGCTATGGGGGCTTCTTTTCAGCACCTAGAGGCTCCGTCCACTCACCATTTCTGCCGCCCAGCGCGCTCCAGCCCGCCCCTCTGCTCTAGATTGACAGCCTATTTCTCTCCATCTCGGCTGAATTCTCGAGCAGTCCAACAGTCACTGCGCCTGCGCCGAATACAGAAGCACACGGCGCAGGTGCGAGTAGGCTGTCAATCTAGAGCAGAGGGGCGGGCTGGAGCTCGCTGGGCGGCAGAAATGGTGAGTGGACGGAGCCTCTAGGTGCTGAAAAGACGCCCCCATAGCACCTAGAGGCGCATTTGCATACCAATAAAACTATGTTTTTTAGGGTAACCGCTGCAGAGAAAGGAATTACAATAACATGGTTAGGTAGAGCAGACACTAGCAGATCACTAGTGTCTGACAGCTAATTAGATCAAAATGTGGTGGTAGAAACCCTTTAAGGCCAGCATGCTCTCATGACAGATCCTCTTTAGGTAAAATATAATAGATTTTTTTTGGGGGGGGGGATTCTTGTACAATCCTCTGTGTCTGAAGGTGACATAAATGAAAAGAACTGCAAATCCTCATCTGTACTGTATTGTATTAATGTGCATTATATAGAAAGTGCTGTATACATTTAAATGACAAAGGAAATAATGTATTGCATATAGAGTTCCTGTAGAGATAACAATAGAACCAGTTTAGCAACTGCTAGTTAAATTGCTCCTGCACTCCGAGCTCGCAGTTCTTTCATGTCTTCATACAAGCAGGACAAGGAAAGATTGCTTCCTTTGATAAAGTGATACCATGTTATTTTACCTAAGGTACCCTCTACTTTCTCTAATCTGCGAACATTAAGTATTCAAGTTACTAACAGAGCTAGAAAATCTTCAACACTTTTCTTGTCTTAGTTCACAAGACAGGTCTTGAATATGGTGCATGCACTCCTTGTCTCGTTCATATGGCCTACAGTATAGAAAACAAATGTGGATTGCATTTGTATCCCAGCAATGGAAGTAGATGATACACGTGTGTACTTACTACTGCCTCCATAACCGTTAACAGGAGCAATTCCTAGGATAAATTTAGACACAGAGGGAGCACTAGTAATTGTAGCCATTAGGAATTGTCCTTGTATGGCATTGTTTTCTGGCATTTTCTCCATAAGTTTCCCTATAGGATGTGTAAAATGCCTTAAAAAATACATTCTGTGGAAAGCATTAATTTAAAAAAATGCACAAAAAAGGCTTGTACAATTTTCTGACAAGAAAAAAGTGTGAAAAATGAAACCAAAAACACAAAATTTTGAGGCACAAGCGTTTTGCTAATCCCTGTCAGATCCAGCAAAAATGACGGTGTGAAAGTAGCCTTAAATGGCAATGGCAAATCCGCATCTAATCAGTCACGTGTTAACCCAGCCTTAGTGTTTTCACTTACATTTCTAATTAATATTATCATATAGTTTGGATTCATACAAAACAGTCTAAAGCAAAAAAGTAATCCCGACAAAGGCTCAGGATGGGTAGAAACGCGTCCTAATATCCATGTAACTGATGTTATGGCAATAAAAGCATATTGAGGAAGAGGGTCGGGACTCTAGTTCGGCTTAGGAGTGCCTGCTCTGACTCCATAAATAGCTATGTCTATATATGGAGACACTCTAGTGTATTTAAATCTAATTTAGCCTTAATTTCAGAAATGTTTCTGCCAGGATTCAAACTCACAACCTTCTGTATTAGAGGCAAGGCACTTAACCACTCAGCTATAGTCAGTTAAAAGGGATTATTTTTTTTATATTTTTTTAGTAGTTACACATTTATTTTGTGCCATACATTTTTTACAATTACAAAAAAAAAAAATTAAATATATAAATCTAATTTAACCTCTATTTCTGAAAAAGTTTGTGACAGGATTTGAACTCACAGCTTCTGCATCACAGCCCAGAACCTTAACCACTACACTATATAGCTGCATAACCAGTCACAAAAAAAAAAATATGAGACTACTTCTACTGTAGAGGAATACTTACTACTAGTAAGTATTTCTAAGAGTCATGGTTATTCATAAATTCTTGCTCTCCCTGCCCACCTGCTGATGACTGACAGTCTTCTACCTAGTTTTCTCCCTTTCTCTCTAGGAGAGAACCACCAACTATCAGCAGAAGGGCGGGAGAGCAGGAGATTATGAATAACCATGACTCATCTCAGGTAGATTTGACTCTTTTCAAGGCCTGTGCTGCAATGATTATGATGCTGGTTCTCGGCAACCACTTACTATTAGCTCATGAGTGACACACAGGTGAAATCAGCATTTCTGTCACTATTTTATGCTGCCCTCAGTGAGGTCAGAATAAAGTTGAAGACAGGTTCCCTTTAAGTGCCTTGCCTCTAATGCAAAAGATTGTGAGTTTGAATCCCGGCAGAAACTTTTCTGAAATAAAGGCTAAATTAGATCTAAATACACTGGGGTGTCCCCAAGCACTTACTCCATATATGGACATAGCTATATATGGAGTCAGAGCAGGGACTCCTAAGCCGCGGACTCACACTGAGGGATTCCCTCACTATACAGCAATCTTCTGCATAGAAATAGAGGCTAAATTAGATTTAAATACACTGACTCGAGCATCGCACTCGAGCACATAAGGTGTTCGGCCGAGCATAGTGATGCTCGAGCCGAACTGGTGTTCGGCCAAGCATGCTCGCTCATCACTACTAGCTATAAAGCATTTTAAAAGGCAGGTTCTTAACCCACAATTTAAATGTGTATTGTGGATATTTGGGCATATTTTTAAAAGCAAACTTGAGTGTGGCATGCAAAGGAACTTTCCGGGAGAAAGCAGCCCTCCGTGTACTGGTGCATTCTGGAAGTTCTGAAAGCCTCCCTTTTTTTAGGAGCCCCCCAGGTGTTCCAGAAGAATTTTTTTTAGTATTAATACACAAGAAAAACTATACATATGTGGTATCCCCATAATCCGACTGACCTGGAGAATAAAAGTAACAGGCCAGTTTTTCCGTATAGGGAACGTCATAAAAACAAAACCCATAAGCTCCGCCTCCACACTACATCATATGCAATATTAAAGGGAACCTGTCATCAACTTTATGCGGACCTCACTGAGGGCAGCATAAAATAGTGACAGAAATGCTGATTTCAGTGGTGTGTCACTCATGAGCTAAAAGTAAGAGGTTGCTGAGAACCAGCATCATAATCATTGCAGTCCAGGCCTTGAAAAGAGTCAGATCTACTTGAGAAGAGTCATGGTTATTCCTAATCTCCTGCTCTCCCGCCCTTCTGCTGATGATTGGCAGTTCTCTCCTAGAGAGAAAGGGAGAAAACTAGGTAGAAGACGGTCAGTCATCAGCAGGTGGGCGGGAGAGCAGGAATTCATGAATGACCCTGACTCTTCTCAGGTGGCCTTGACTCTTTTTCAGGCCCAGTCTGTAATGATTGTGATGTTGGTTCTCGGCAACCACTTAATTTAAACTGAAATCAACTCACCTGTCTCTACATTATGTTGCCATTAGTATGGGCAGCATAAAGTTGATGACAGGTTCCCTTTAAATGGTGGAAATAGAAAATACAACTTGTCCCACAAAAAACAAGCCCGCATACGGCTATGTGAAAGGAAAAATAAAAAAACACGGAGGGTGAAAAAGAAAAAACGAAAAAACGTCCATGGCTGAAAGGGTTAAGACCGGCATTTAATATGATAGCTTCAATAAATGTTCCCCATAGGTATTTAATGAGGACCTGTCACCATTGCCGACATGTCTGGTTCAGTAAATAATTGCAATGATATATAACGATTCTGGAGCACCTTTTCTTATAATTCAGAGTTGTGCCATTACTCTGTTTTTCTTCCTGAATACTTATAAAGACGTGGACAACTGGATGTCACCATTCCACCTGTCAAAAGGGTGTCTTCCTGCATAGTTTAGCATTAGATCAGAGCTGATTGCATTAGGTCACAGTGTACACACCTCCAACTAGTAACACCCAGTTATCAATGTATTTATACATTTCTAGGTCGAATAACAGAGTTTTGGCAGTATGGCGTTATAAGAAACAATGCTCCAGAATTGTTTTGTTATGGGGGATATGAGTATTTACTACAACAGATATGTCAGGAAAGGTGGCAGGCCCTCTTTTAGCCATGCCCAATATTGTACAGTTTATAATTACCTGTGGAATACTGGAGCTCAGTCACGATTAAAGGGGTTCTCCAGGCCTTTTCGTATAAAACAAACAAAAAAAATGGCCTTTCTTTTAGGCCTCATGCACACGACAGTTGTTTTTTGCGTCCGCAAATTGTGCGTCTGCAAAAAAAAAAACGGATGCGGCATCCGTTTTTTTTGGAGGATCCATTTTTTCCCACAGATTCCTTGTAATAAATGCCTATCCTTGTCCGCAAATGTGAAAAAAGTAGGACATGCACTATTTTTTTTGCTGAAGGGAAACACGGACAACGGACGCGGAACACAAACGGATGAACTATCAGCATTTTTTTGCTGACCCATTGAAATGAATGGGTCCCCATCCTATCCGCAATAAAAACGGAACGGAGGCCGAGAAAAACAACTGTCGTGTTCATGAGGCCTTAACCTGTGAAAGAAAGACAGTTTGGTTAATACTAGAGATGAGCGAATCGAATCCCACGAAGTGGAATTCGATCCGAATTTCAGGAATTATTCATTTCGCCTAGAAGCCGAATTTCCTCGTGCTTTGTGTCAGCGAATTGATTAATCCTGAAATTCAAACTTACCGCCTCCATTTGCTTGCGAAGGGCCGCCAGCCTCCATCTTGCTTGAAGATCTTGGCCGAAATCCCGTGCAGTGCGAGATTACATCATCACGTCAGCCGGGGTGATGACGTCATACGCCACCACGTAATCTCGCGCCGCATGTGATTTCGGCCAAGATCTTCAAGCAACCTGGCGGCGGCTGGCCCGTCGCGCGCAAATGGAGGCGGAAAGTTTGATGTAATGTTTTTTTAATGTTAATTTCACACTGTTTGTACACTCAGATGCCGCAATCAGGTATGAACGCGGCATCTGAGGGGTACAATGACAGGGGCGGCGCTATCGCAGCTCCCTGTCATTGCACCCGCTACTTTAAAAAAAATGCGCTTCGTGGCTAAGTAATTCGTCACAAAGCAAATTTTTGGGTGAAATTCGGTGAATCAGCCAAATCAAATTTTTAAGAAATCCGCTCATCTCTAGTTAATACTTACCCGTTCCTCACTCTGCCCATGCCACGTCCCCACTGCACCCACTCAGGCTGCAGGCTCCTCCGACCAGGTCCCAACTGCATGTGTGCCCTTCTTTTCCTGTAAAAGAAGGGCACACATCCAGTTGGGACTTGGGTGCAGTAGCGCGCAGCCTGTGTGAGTGCAATAGGGATGATGGCAGAGCGAGACACAGGTAAGTGTTAACCAAACTGTCTTTCTTCCACAGGTTAGAAGAAAGGGCAGTTTTAATGACAAGTCTGGAGAACCCCTTTAACACTCTACCACCGCAGACATCTCTGAACGGTGCTGCATGAAACCTCTGACAAAGGTCACAGCAGAGCGTGCGGCGTCCCTCTGTGTTTGTTTGTTTATAGCAGCAGGCCTTGTATAGGCGAGCAAAGTTTCTTCAGTATTTTAATTCAAAAACAGAGGCATTAGGCCAATACTCCCCCCTCCAGTCTCATTAATATCACACCAGGGGTTAATCCTCCTCCTCCCCAGGCAGATAGTCTTCTTTGTTCTTCTCCAGTACCTGGAATGCATCACCTTGAAAGGTGACTGTAAAAACTTCCCTTTTTTGAAGTAATTTGTCATACAAATACTGCCAAAGCTGCTAAGTACAGCGTGAGAGCCAGGGTAACAGAGAGCAAAGACAATCCCATACCGTTCAGTGCTTAAGGGACAAGGAGTTAACTATTTCTAAGCTTTAAATCCCCAGAAAGCCTCTAATACTGTATAAGGCCACTTGTAATTCTGCTAATAAATCTCAACAGAATTGTACAAGCTATAGCGTAAGCTACGGGGAGGTCCATCGCCCAACAGCGCCTAAAAGAGGTCATACACATAAAAGATGGCTGAAATTAGAAGCAAACAGTGGCTGATGGCTGACTACTTGTCCACCAAAAATGTAATTTGTTGGGATTTTTCCATCCGTTCTCAGCTGACAGTAGATGTGTATGGCAGGATCGGACAATTATGGCCATTCATTTTCCACTTTGTGCAAGCCAACATGATTGGTTTTTTAACTATCTCCCTGATTTGCCAATTTAGTCCGACATATTGATGATCTGATCACTGGCATGAAAGTTCCGATATAAGCTTCATCCAGCAGATAGTAATCTTAAAGGGGTTGTGTCACTTCGAAAAATGGCATTTATTGTATAGAGAAAGTTAATACAAGGCACTTACTAATGTATTGTGATTGTCCATATTGCTTCCTTTGCTGGCTTGATTCATTTTTCCATCGCATTCCAATGCACTGCCCGTTACCGAGGTGCCCAGGATGCAAGCTGCTGTTCATGCGTGACTATGTGTACTCCCACATAGTCCTAGCTACCAGTTAGGCCGTCACCTTTTCCTATTGTGTGCAAGTACGACCACTGCTGCTGGATTACAAGGTGGCCGTAACTCCTGTAAATAAGCAATGTACAATGAGATTGAAAAATGAGTCAAGCCAGCAAAGGAAACAATATGGACAATCACAATACATTAGTAAGTGTCTTGTATTAGCCTTGTCTACATGATAAATGCCATTTGCTGAAGTGAGACAACCCCTTTAAGCTGACCATACACATTCAACAGCTACCTCTCCTGACCTCTATATGTGTGTATTTTTTGTCAAATGGGAGAGAGGAGAAAGTCGCTCCACACACTTCTGACTTCTGGCCTTATTTCCTGGGAGAACAAAAGAATCGGATGAAATTTTCAATTCGCCCGATCCTTCTCTCCCCTGATGCTTGGTTCCAGTTTCTGCATTTGCAGCGCTCTGGTTCCCGCTTGTAAACTTCTAACATGAACAGGGGGTCATGTGTGCTGCTGTAGCCAATGACTGGCTGCAGCGTTGACTTGTCCCCCAATCAACACAACACTGAATCACATGTCGCATGGGGAACACTTCACCGCTGCAGCCAGTCATTGGCTGCAGGCACACACTTGACCAGAAGTAGACCTAATGACCAAAAACCAAACAGTATTGAACAAGTAAGTATGCTTCCCTCCACAAGTTTTACTAAAAAGCTGGAGTACCCCTTTTAAGGGTCCTACAAAATCCAAGAGTAAAGGCTGAAACAATGGTTACATTAGATGCTTGTTGAGAATACTTTATACCAATTATTGCAGAATAAAGTAATGGGAGAAAAAGTAATTTTTGCAGGATTTTCTTCTCTTGTCAAAAATGACTAATCTCTGATGGAAGTGACACAAACTAGTCATAACTGATGATCAAAATAACGGATCCGTTGTTTAAAAATTTTCTGTTCTTCTGACAGATCAGAAGAACGGAAAACTAAACCGTAATGTGAACCAGGCCTAAGTTAGATAACTATAATTCACTAGTGTAGCAACTACCGTAGGTTCTATGACCTGAAAGTACTTCAAGCTGAAAGTACTTGTTGGCACCCCATGATACTACTCATCTGCTTTGCTGACAGGAAGTGATGTCACTAGCAGAGAATCATGACATCACTGTTTCAATTTTGTCTACATACAGCAGGGAAGAACTGGTTTATAATCTTAAGTGCCTAAGGAAATGTTTCCCCTACAGCATCCATAAGGATAGTATCGTATGCACAGCCATCTTTCCATGACTTCAGTCAGGAAGGCTTACCTAGGCTGAGATCAGTATGAATTTGGATCTTAGCCAAATAACATCAAGATCTCAAATCAGCACCCAATCTGAGACAGTCATTAGGGGATTGTATCACCGTGGATGTTAATTGAATAAAAATATAATTATTTTTTGGGTACAGATTCCCTTATATAATTAGGGTTGCACTCTATTTGCTAGGTTTATTTTTAAGCCTCCAGATGTAACAGCAAAAAAATGGAAATGTTAGAATATGCATTAATATATTGTGGAAGGTAGCAAACACTGACACCAAGAATAAGGAAAGAGGAAATTGGAAATTATAATAAAGATCCAGTAGAGTTGAGCCTATAAATCTGGCTCCTCTGGCTCGCAGCTGATTGAGATGCCAGCTTGCAGAATTCATTAGTGTTCTACATGCAAATTGATATTATGTAAACAGCATCCTCAGCGTAGATTACTTTCTAGAAATGTGCTCCCGATTTAAATAGCCAAAAGCAGATGTAGCTTGCAGAGATTTGGACACATATTTCTTAAGTGAAAAAAAAATATATAAAAAATCCACCAAGCTAAGTGAATTTAGATTAGTGTGAGTTAAATGAAAATTCTGATGTCTAAGTGTACTCCCCCCAGCCCAATCTAATCTACTGTTAAAGAGGACCTGACGCCGAAAAATCCAGTGCAATCTGCAGGCGGCATGTTATAGAGCAGGAGGAGCTGAGCAGATTTATACATAGTTTAATGGGGAAAGATTCAGTAAAACTTGAATTATATATATATATATATATATATATAAATCCAGAAAAACCAGCGGCACTCCGTTTAGATGATAAAAATAAGTGAACCTTTATTCACCCAGGTGGTGCAACGTTTCGGCTCTGCTCTTGAGCCTTTTTCAAGCTTGAAAAAGGCTCAAGAGCAGAGCCGAAACGTTGCACCACCTGGATGAATAAAGGTTCACTTATTTTTTCATCTAAACGAAGTGCCGCTGGTTTTTCTGGATTTATACATTGGGGTAAGAAGCCTATTCCCCTTGGGACGTGCACCCTACTCTCCGCATTCATTTCACCAGTGCCGCCATTTTTCTTGAACTATATATACATATATATATATATATAAATATATATATATATAGTTCTAACTTTATGCCTTAAAGGAAGCAATATGGACATCTCCAATACATTAGTAAGTTCCTTGTATACCCTTTGTCTACATGATACTTGCCATGTGCTGAAGGGAGACAACCCCTTTAAGCTAGAAAAAGTAGATATACAGTGCTGCCCCTAATTATTCATACCCCAGGCAAATTTTGACTTAAAGTTACTTTTATTCAACAAGCAAGTAATTTTTTGACTGGAAATTACATAGGTGTCTCCCAAAAGATAATACGACGATGTACAAGAGGCATTATTGTGGGGGGAAAAAAAAAAACATTTCTCAGCTTTTATTTACATTTGAGCAAAAAGTGTCCAGTCCAAAATTATTCATACCCTTCTCAATAATCAATAGAAAAGCCTTTATTGGCTATTACAGCAATCAAACGCTTCCTATAATTGAAGACCAGCTTTTTGCATGTCTCCACAGGTATTTTTGCCCATTCATCTTTAGCAATGAGCTTCAAATCTTTCAGGTTGGAGGGTCTTCTTTCCATCACCCTGATCTTTAGCTCCCTCCACGGATTCTCAATTGGATTCAAGTATGGACTCTGGCTGGGCCACTCCAAAACGTTAATGTTGTTGTCTGATAACCATTTCTTCACCACTTTTGCTGTATGTTTTGGGTTATTGTCATGCTGAAATGTCCACTGGTGCCCAAGGCCAAGTTTCTCTGCAGACTGCCTGATGTTGTTGTTGAGAATCCTCATGTACTGTTCTTTTTTCATGGTGCCGTTTACTGTGATAAGGTACCCTGGTCCATTGGCTGAAACCACCCCCTCCCCCCCCCCCACCAAAGCATTAGGTTCCCACCACCATGTTTGACAGTGGGGATGGTGTTCTTAGGGTTGAAGGCTTCTCCTTTACAATTAAATTTTTGTTTCATCTGACCATAACACAGAAGACCAGAAGTCTTCTTCTTTGTCCAGATGAGCTTTTGCAAAGGCCAAGCGAGCTTTTGTGTGCCTCTGGAGAAGTGGCGTCCTCCTTGGTCTGCATCCGTGGAACCCAGCAGTGTGCAGTGTCCGTCGGGTTGTCTGCCTTGAGACATTGCCACCAGCAGAGCCCAGGTTCACCAGGATGGCCTTGGTGGTGATCCTTGGATTCTTTTTCACCTCTCTAACTATCCTCCTGGCCAGCACAGGTGTCACTTTTGGCTTCCGACCACGTCCTCTGAGATTTTCCACAGTGCGGAACATCTTGTATTTTTTAATAATACTTTGCACTGTAGCCACTGGAACTTGAAAACATTTAGAAATGGCCTTGTAGCCCTTTCCTGACTTGTGAGTAGTCACAATGCGCAGCCGCAGGTCCTCACTGAGCTCCTATGTCTTAGCCATGACTGTCCACAAACCAACTGCAGAGAGCTGCTGTTTTTTACCTGTTGAGTTGATTAAAACAGCTGTTCCCAATTAATCTGGGTAATTAGGATGCTTTAGAATAGCTTGGACTATTTGGAATGGTATAGAACTTTTGATTTTCCCACAGACTGTGACAGTTTGTGAAAGGTATGAATAATTTTGGACTGGACACTTTTTGCTCAAATGTAAATAAAAGCTGAGAAATGTTTTTTTCCCACAATAATGCCTCTTGTACAGTCTTATTATCTTTTGGAAGACACCTATGTCATTTCCCGGCATCCGGGACCAGCGCCATTGATTCTCGCGAGAACTTTAGCTCCTTCTCCCTGGCTGAGAGACGAGCGCTGCGATCGGCTGCGCTCTCAGCCAAGGAGAATATCACAGAAAAATCTTTAGCAACGCCCTAAACAAAAATCCGTCTGATTGACATATGCGGCAGCAGAAGAAACGGGGCTTTTATTACTGAATTCGGGGGTCGATTTGAAAAAAGAAAGAAAGGGGGAACATCAGTGGATGCCGCACTATTAGGTAGGAGTGTTAGTTCATTAAAATTAATTTGATGAAAGGTCCTCTTTAAGTAAAAATTTGCCAGGGGTATGAATACTTATGGGCAGCACTGTATAAATGTATACATTACAAGTTTACTGAATCTTTTCCCACAAAACTATATATCAATCTGCTCAGCTCCTCCTGCTCTATAACATGCTGCCTGCAGATTGTACTGCCTATTCATGGTGACAGGTTCCCTTTATATAGAACAAACTATATTTTCTTATTTTGCTCCTCAAAAACCTAGGTGCGTCTTATAGGGCGGAAAATACGGTAATTTTGACAATTTTTTTGTTTTAAAAAGCATAACCACTCCAACAATAAAGTGTGTTTTACCCATAAAGTGATATCTCACAGTCAGTTTGACATTACTAATGTTATCTTGATGTTAAAGAGCTTCTTCTTCTGAGCAAAATGAACATGATGGCCAAATCAATAGAATCTGACCCAAAATGAAATTGTGGAAATTCGCTCATCTCTACTTTTAATTCCTCAGATGCTATGGTCAATTGCAACCATGGCATCTTAGTGGTCATTTACCAAGAAGGATTGGGCTGCTCCTGGTGACCAAACACTCCCCCTGACATGAGAGCATGGAAAATGTTTGGCAGCTATGGCAGCCTGGGGCCCTCCAAAGGCTCCCAGCCCTGCCATAGAAAAGTTCCCGTTAAGGCCTGCTTATTGCAGGACTTAATAGGAACACAGAAATTTTCCAATAGATTGTAATGGTTTGATTGGGTTGCCTATAGGTACTCTAGTTTTCTTTCATGCCCCAAAGACACTCCGTTCCCTAAAGGGGCTAAAAGTAAAGTAAAAAAGAGTTTCTAAAAATAAAGAAAAATAAAAACAAAGGAGTAAAAATTTAAATCACCCCTAACCAAAAATTACATATTAAAATAAACGCTCAAATTATAAAAATATATAATAATTTATTCCATATAATGAACACTGTAGCAAAATGGCTGAATCCCTATTTTGGTCACTTTGTCTCCCAAAAAAGTCATACATATCACAACAAAATGACATCAATAAAATGTACAGATCACCTTACAAAAATAGGTCTTACACAGCTCTAAGGTTCAGAATATGGAGATGCAAAGAAAATATTTTTTTGACAGAACGCAGGTGAGGTAACTACGGTGTGTAAGAATAGAGCTTTTTAATTTTTTGGAATGTTAACGTGTGATCGCTGCAGCCAATCACTGGCCTCAGCGGTAATGCTAACATGTGCAACAAGTGACTGCTAAGGCCAGTGATTGTCCGCAGCGGTCAAATATATATATGTATATATGACCACAGACACTGGAACAATGGGGGATTGAATTTCTGAAAATTCCTGCTAGAATTCATGAATCAATTACAAGCATTTTTCAATGAAGGTTCAGATCTGTGTACAAGTTCGGCTTGAGTCCCTGCACAGTCTGGTACTTGCAATGTCAAACTATATAGGGAAACACCCCCAACTGATAACTCCCAGCGGACCTTCTTTGCAAACTGCTAGCAATTTCTTCAAAATTTCTAGCAGGAAAAATAAAGGAGGGGGACATCACAGAGTCATAGGAATGGATGCTCTAGAATTGTTATTCCAAAAAGAATGGAAGTATTTATTAAAGCAGACATGTCAGGAGAAGGTACAGGTCCTCTTTAAATTATTATGCAAGATATACACATACATTGACATATGCTACATGAAACATGAACACTCATTGTGCATACACCAAACATTTCCATAGAGCCCAACTGAACTTAAGGGCATAGCTTTATACTGACATCTTTGTTTGTTTTTGTTTTTTTGGAAGAATTGATCTTCATATTCAATTGTGTTTCCATATCATCGATCAGTGAATTATTTATAAAGATTTAATTAGTGATTGTTTAATTCTTATCCCAATATCAAGATTTCAAGTCATAGCTATGTCCTCTTTAGTGCCTATGAAATTTGTCCTGTCCTGACTCATCCAAAGCCCGTTTTAGCCTACAAAACAGCAGCTGCGACACTTCATGATCTTGGAGAAACCTTGTAATTTCCTTAAAAATACAGTAAAAAGACAAAAAGAAGACCTAAACATTACATACCTAAAAACATAATGTATTGCAAAGCCTGAGAAATGACTGAGACTCCTGTCTCGGTTTCATTATGCACATTTCAAAGAATCCTCTGTTATAATAGACTCTTACATCAGACTGAGCCATGCAGATTACTGAGGAACCAGCCTGGAATTATCTCTGTTCAACTGTACTTAAAATAATTGGAGGATATTAAAAAAATAAGTTTATTAAAAGTGAAAGAATAAAAGTGCAGGTTGTTTGTGAGCACTGTGCACTGTTCAATGGATGGAATGGTTTTATTATTAGTTATAAAACGGACTATCTTGGTTACATTTGAAGAAAAGTTCTTACTAAAATGCTGAAGATGATTTCCGAGACAGATGATAAATGTTAGTTTAGTCTACTGCTGAGGATCACAGTGATCACTAGACCAGTGTTCCTAAGTTACTCATTCCTCTTCACCTGCAGCATTCAGCATTTTCTGAAACTCCCATAGTTTCAACGCAAAGCACATGATCGACCAACGCTCCACTCACACTCCCCCTCATCATTGGAGCTGAGGTGGAATAAGGGACTTCAAACTCCCCACTTAAGTGATCATTTAGGGTCTCAGCAGTGGATAGTTACTATAGATGCTTGCTGGAAACACCCCTTTAACTAAAGGTAGCCATCAGAGGCGTAACTAGAATTCTTAGGTCCCCAATACAAAATTACCTACCACCTAATGACAGGAAACTGAAACAGTCCCATAAGTAGCCATTAATTAAACATATTCATAATAATGTCATATATCAGAAAACCCTCACAGTACTGCAAAATAGCAAAACCCATCAATTTACTATTCCTTCCAGAAAGGAACAATGTTCCTGCACCTGAATAGGCACTTTTGGGCCTCGTAGCATTTGTTATGGCTATAGTTAAGCCCATAGTAGATATATGCGTTCAATATCTGCTGACAAACAGCTATTCCTAATAAACTCCCCATACTGATACACATGCACACTTGTATTGGCCATGGCAAGAGGCTAAAATCTGCTGCCATATACTTCTAGCAGCAGCTTATCTCCCAGGAGAAAAAAGGATTGCGTATGTTGAAACACTTTCTTCCCTTGACATAGGCCCAATGACCTTCAGCCAAACATTTCGTACAGGTTAGAGGGTCAGATGTTCTAACATGTTCTTAACGTGCCACCTTAAAAGAGCTTTCAACAATGAGGATCTATTACTAGATGGAGCAGTCACATGTTAGTTGGGCTCATAAAGTACACTTGGACACATCAGCTCTAGTTTCAGTAAACGATATTGTGAGGGTAAAGTTTAATCCCATTGACATTGCTAACAGGGTCTCCTGAGGACTGGGTACATTCACATAAACCTTTGCAATGTTCTGTCCATTCAGCTTCTGGTTTATCAATACTAGAGAAGAGCGAATCATTTCTGTAGAATCAAATTTTTTTTTCAAAAACCTCTTTAGAATCTGAATTTTTGCTGATTTGATTTGGAAGAATTTTGATACAGAGAGAGAAATTGAGAGGGAGAGAGAAAAGGGGATAGAGGGAGAGAGCACTAGAATGTCATCCAAATCTTTTCATGGCGCTTCAAGCACTTTCAATTGAAGTCAAATCGATTTGAGTCCAATTCTAATTGGATCAGGGCTGAATTGAATTTCTGTAAATTTGCTCATCACTAATAAATATAGACAGAGTTAGGCCTCATGCACACGACCGTTTGTCATCCGCGTCCGTGATCCATGGTTCCAGTCCGTCAAAAAATATATAACCTGTCCGATTATTTTCACGGAAAACGGTTCGTGGACCCATTCAAGTCAATGGGACCGCTAAAAAACACGGAGGCACACAAGATTGTCATCCGCGTCCGCGTCAGTTTTTTTCCTATCATTTGCATGGCAAACCTGTCGTAGATTTTTTTTTTACTTTCCTTCATGTCTGGTGATCCTCCAAAAATAAAGGATAACACACGGAAACAAAAACGGAAACGGATCACGGAACAATGGAACCCCATTTTGCGGAACGGAACACAACAACGGTCGTGTGCATGAGGCCTAAAGCAAAGATTGCATCTGTAAGGCTAGGTCTACACGACGACATTTGTCGCGCGACATTTTGTTGCACTAATGTCGCGCGACAATTTTTATAATGGCAGTTTATGGTGTCGCACTGCAACATGCAACATGCTGCGACTGCGACGCAACAGTCGCAGAAAATCCATCGAGTTGGATTTTTCTGCGACTGTTGAGTCGCAGTCGCAGCATGTTGCATGTTGCAGTGCGACACCATAGACTGCCATTATAAAAATTGTCGCGCGACATTAGTGCAACAAAATGTCGCGCGACAAATGTTGCGCCCTATCTGTCGCGCGACAAATGTCGTCGTGTAGACTTAGCCTAAAAGTGAAATAACTGGGTTCATATCATGCATTCAGATCCTTTCACTTTTTCACATTTTGTTATTTTGTTGCCTGGTGCTAGACTTAAAAAAAAAATATCAAGTTTTCACCTATCTATCTACACTCTGCTCCCATTAATGAGAAAATGAAAATAGATTTTTTTTTTTTTTTTTTTTATTTATTAAAACGGAAAAACTAAAATTTTGCATAGACATAAGTATTCAGACCTTTTGCCATGACACTTTCAATTTAGCTCTGGGACCTCTCTCTTCTACACCTTGATTGTAGTCCATGCATGGTTAATTTGATTGGACATAATTTGGAAAGACATTGCCTTTTTTATAGAAGATTTCACAGCTGGCAATGCATATCAGAGAAAAGACCAAGTCATAAGGAGGAATGAACTGCCTGTAGAGCCTAGAAACAGCATAGTACTTTCACATTAGCGTTTTTCTTTTCCGACATAGAGTTCCGTCCCAGGGGCTCTATACCGGAAAAGAACTGATCAGGCATATCCCCATGCATTCTGAATGGAGAGTAATCCATTCAGGATGTCTTCAGTTCAGTCATTTTGACTGATCAGGCAAAAGAGAAAACCGTAGCATGCTACGGTTTTATCTCCGGCGAAAAAAACTGAAGACTTGCCTGAATGCCGGATCCGGCATTTATTTCCATAGGAATATATTAGTGCTGGATCCGGCATTCAAAATATCGCATGCGCAGACCTTTAAAAATGAGAAAAAAATAAATACTGGATCCGTTTTTGCCTGATGGCACCGGAAAAACGGATCCGGTATTGCAATGCATTTTTCTGACTGAGGGTACTTTCACACTTGCGGCAGGATGGATCCGACAGGCTGTTCACCATGTCGGATCCGTCCTTCCGCTATTTCGCCGTGCCGCCGGACCGCCGCTCCGTCCCTATTGACTATAATGGGGACAGGGGCGGAGCTCCGGCGCAGCACGGCGAAAGCCGCTGGACTAAAAAGTCGGACATGCAGGACTTTAGTCCGGCGGCTTTCGCCGTGCTGCGTCGCAGCTCCGCCCCCGTCCTTATTATAGTCATCGGGGACGGAGCGGCGGCACGGCGAAATAGTGGAAGGACAGATCCGACATGGTGAACAGCCTGTCGGATCCGTCCTGCCACAAGTGTGAAAGTACCCTGACCAGACATTTTTCTGACTGATCAGGATCCTGATCAGTCTGAAAAATGCCTGATCAGTCAGAAAAAATGACATGCGGAACGGCCTGCCGGAATCAAACAACGCAGGTGTGAAAGTACCCTAAAGAGGCACAGATCTACAAAAGGGTACCAAAAATTGTGCTGCACTGACAGTTCCCAGGGGCACAGTGGCCTCCATAATTCTTAAATGGCAGCCCCCCAAACGAAGTAATCGGGAAAAGGCCCTTGGTAATAGAGGTGACTAAGAAGAACCCAGTGATCACTGTGGCTGAGCTCCAAAGATCCTGTGTGCAAATTGGAGAAAATTCCAGAATGTCAGCCATCGTTGCAGCACTCCAACAATCTGGGTGTTATGGCAGAGTGGTCAGAAAGAAGCATCTCCTCAGTAAAACACACATGAAAATAAAAAAAAAAAAAGATTCTCTGGTCTGATTAAACCAAGACTGAACTTTTTGGCCTTAATTCTAAGCGTCATCTCTGGAAGAAACCCACAATGAAGCATGTACAGTGCTGCCCATAATTATTCATACCCATGGCAAATTTTGACTTACTTTTATTCAACCAGCAAGTAATTTTTTGACGGAAAATTACATAGGTGTCTCCCAAAAGATAATAAGACAATGTACAAGAGGCATTATTGTGGAAAAAAACATTTCTCAGCTTTTATTTAAATTTGAGCAAAAAGTGTCCAGTCCAAAATTATTCATACCCTTCTCAATAATCAATAGAAAAGCCTTTATTGGCTATTACAGCAATCAAACGCTTCCCATAATTGAAGACCAGCTTTTTGCATGTCTCCACAGGTTTTTTTGCTCCAAATCTTTCAGGTTGGAGGGTCTTCTTGCCATCATCTTGATCTTTAGCTCCCTCCACAGATTCTCAATTGGATTCAAGTCTGGACTCTGGCTGGGCCACTCCAAAACATTAATGTTGTTGTCTGCTAACCATTTCTTCACCACTTTTGCTGTGTGTTTTGGGTCATTGTCATGCTGAAATGTCCACTGGTGCCCAAGGCCAAGTTTCTCTGCAGACTGCCTGATGTTGTTGAGAATCCTCATGTATTGCTCTTTTTTCATGGTGCCGTTTACTGTGATTAGGTTCCCTGGTTCATTGACTAAAAAACACCCCCAAAGCATTAGGTTCCCACCAGCATGTTTGACAGTGGGGATGGTGTTCTTTGGGTTGAAGGCTTCTCCTTTTTTACGCCAAATAAAGGAAACATCGTTGTGACCAAACAATTACATTTTTGTTTCATCTGACCATAACACAGAAGACCAGAAGTCTTCTTCTTTGTCCAGATGAGCTTTTGCAAAGGCCAAGCAAGCTTTTGTGTGCCTTATCTGGAGAAGTGGCGTCCTCCTTGGTCTGCATCCGTGGAACCCAGCAGTGTCCAGTGTCCGTTGGATTCTCTGCCTTGAGACATTGCCACCAGCAGAGCCCAGGTTCACCAGGATGGCCTTGGTGGTGATCCTTGGATTCGTTTTCACCTCTCTAACTATCCTCCTGGCCAGCACAGGTGTCACTTTTGGCTTCCGACCACGTCCTCTGAGATTTTCCACAGTGCGGAACATCTTGTATTTTTTAATAATACTTTGCACTGTAGCCACTGGAACTTAAAAACATTTAGAAATGGCCTTGTAGCCCTTTCCTGACTTGTGAGCAGCCACAATGCGCAGCCGCAGGTCCTCACTGAGCTCCTATGTCTTAGCCATGACTGTCCACAAACCAACTGCAGAGAGCTGCTGTTTTTCACCTGTTGAGTTGATTAAAACAGCTGTTCCCAATTAATCAGGGTAATTAGGATGCTTTAGAACAGCTTGGACTATTTGGAATGGTATAGAACTTTTGATTTTCCCACAGACTGTTACAGTTTGTGAAGGGTATGAATCATTTTGGACTGGAAACTTTTTGCTCAAATGTAAACAAAAGCTGAGAAATGTTTTTTTTTCCCACAATAATGCCTCTTGTACATCGTCTTATTATCTTTTGGGAGACACCTATGTCATTTCCTATCAAAAAATTACTTTCTGGTAGAATAAAAGTAACTTTAAGTATGACTAATTAGGGGCAGCACTGTAGGTAGCCACATCAAAGTGTGAGGGTGTTTTTCAGTAGCTGGGACAGGGAGACTGGTCAAATCTGAGGGAAAGCATAATGGAGCAAAGCACAGAGAAGCTAGAGAAGATCTGAAGAATGGCAGAAAATCCCCAAATTCAGGTGTGCAAACCTTGTGACATCATACCCAAGAAGACTGGAGGCTGTATTTAATGGCAAAAGTGCTCCAACTAAGTACTGAGTAAAGGATCTGAATACTTATGTCAATGCAATACTTTAGTTTTTCCTTTTCAATAACTTTTTCATGCGGTATTGAGTGCAGAATGATGGGGAAAATGCTAACTTGTTTTGCCCAAGGCATAACAAAATGTGAAAAAAAGTGAAAGGGTCTGAAGACTTTTCGAATGCTCTGTAGAGTCATATGAAGAGATGCTCCAGAATTTTTATTGCATTCGGAATACAATTATTTAGTAAAACAGACATGTCAGGAGAGGTGGCAGGTTCCCATCAAATTTTAAAGTTTGAATCTAATGGTGGGAGATTGGGTAGTACAGTTGCTAGCTCACATCTGGTATCCAGAGCTACAGCAAAACCACTGCTTCTTTGGAAAACCCAGTCGTTGTAGCAAATTGAGACAGATGCTCAGCCGAACTTTATGTTTTCTTCTTTTTAGGAAAGTTTCACAATAGCGGTAAAGAGATCCCGCAGGCTGTTCCGGCAGGGAATAGCCTGCCAGAACTCTATAGATCTGGTGATGCTTGAGTGTCTGCCGTCCCCATTAACTATAATGGGGACTGGAGATTGATCCGGCTGAAACCCAGCAAATATGCGGAGAACGGGCAGGACAAAAAATGCTGCATGTAGCCTGCTGGATCTTTTTACTGATAATATGAAACTAGCCACCCAGCTTTCCCATTCTTCTGCGCAGCAACTGAGAATAAGGGCTCAATCATCCAAACATGTGAAGCCCGTGCCCGTGCTGTGGACCTCACTTGAATGGGTCCGCGATCCTTCCGTGAAAAGATAGAGCAAGTCCTACCTTTTTACGGTGTGGAAGCACGGAACGGAACCCCAGAAAGCACTCCGTAGTGCTTCCGTAGTGTTCCTTTCCGCTCTTCCGTTCTGCATCCTCGGATTTGCGGACCCATTGAAGCAAATGCGGTCCGCAATACGGCAACAGGCAGCACACGTTCGTGTGAACGAGCCCTAAGACGACAAATCAAGGACTTTACTGATGGTGATGATTTTTATGTTGTTTCTTTTTTTTGTTATAGAGGTTCTAACTATTGAAGTAACTGAGCAGAAGATAGGCGCTCATTTCCTTACATTGACTACAGAGACTGAAGAGGAATCAATATATGATTACATACATCTCATTCAAGCATGGGCTGCTTCCATAGGGATTTATCTATATATTATATATTGTGCTAGATGTTTGCACTGCTTGAGAGAAAAAAAGACGAGCCATATTATTCAACTCATCATAATATTAATGTATGCTATCATTTGATTTTCAATAATAGGTAAACCTAATTTAGCACAGGTATAATTGCTACTACAAAATTTAATCCTATACAAAAAAGTAATACAGAGATGTAGTAATAAAGATATATATTTCTATATTTACATTGCTTAGAAATACAGATTGAAAGTGATGTAAGAGGTATGGAGAGAAGAAGAAGTCTAGAGAATAAAAGGACAGAAACAGCAAGCAAGAGTGAGTAAAATAGAGAGAGAGAGAAAGAGCGGAAAATAGAAAATAAAAAGAGAGATAGATGGGAATGTAGATAGAGAGAGCCCCAAATATTATCACATGTGACTAGGTCTCTCCATGTGATATTGTTGCTTATATGAACCATGTATTTGGAGTGTGAAGCAATCATGTGTCATGATAAGCTGGGTGATATATGTGGTCCGCGATTCTAACAGTTCTAGTTACATTTATAGTTTACCATAACGTATCAGGTTCAGTTATCCTACGTCTTCATGCCGAAACTCGGTGGAATGTAACATGAAATAATTAGCTCCTGATTAACAGCAGATATAACATTGATTAAACGCCCAGAGATGGCAACTTGTGCGTCTTAAAACAAGAATGCGCCACACTAATTTTTTATTTATTTTTTTAAATTGCATCATGAACAGTTTGTGCCTGGAAGCATTTCTAAAGAGCAGTTTTCTGACTATCACACTAATTATATTATGCAGATTGCTAAATTGGAAGACCCCCATGACCTGAAAGCCATTACAAACCCACTGCCAGCAAATTTAACATGTGATAGCGGAGAACTAAAAGACACACGGGAAGACTCAAAGACACCAAATTGTTACTTAGAAAAAAAATTATAATATTAATGATGCTTTTGCAGAAAATATTTTTTTTTTCTCTACTAAAAACTCAGCAGCTGGAAAAGGAACCTATGGAGCCCTCCTTCAGTGTACTATTCTAGGCAAACAGCAAATTTCATCTGTGGCATGCAGAAGGAATGAGATACGTATATACATAACTCAGTTAACCCTTTGTTTTATAGCTTTACCAGGAAAAATAATTTTTTTTATTAACCATTGTACCACTGTACTGGGAGGTCTTAGAAAACATTCACACTGGGATAACAGGATGAATTATGTCCATGCAGATTGGCACTATCAGTTTGAAACTTTTTTGGGTAAAAAACACTTAGGTCTCTTTTACATGAGCGTGACGGAGGGAAACTCGCACCATTTTGCAAGCAAGTTCAGTCGGTTTTGTCTGGGATTGCGTTCAGTTGTTCAGTTTTTTCAGCGCAGGTGCAATGCGTTTTGATGCGTTTTTCACACGCGTGATAAAAAAAGCTGATGGTTGACAAAAAACATTTCTTAGCAACTATCAGTGAAATATGCACTGCATCCGCACTTGCTTGCGGATGCAATGCGTTTTTCACTGGAGCCCCCTTCATTTCTATGGGGCCAGAGCTGTGTGAAAAACGCTAAATATAGAACATGCAGAGTTTTTTACGCAACGCAGAACTGAAGCATGAAAAAAAAAAAAAACGCTCATGTACACAGACCCATTGACATGAATGGGTCAGGATTCAGTGTGGGTGCTATGCATTTACGTCAAGCATTGCATCCGCGCGGAAAAATCGCCCGTGTGAAATAGGCCTTACTTATCAGCAAATTGTACAGGTAAGTAAGGGAATGTGACAAAATATTGAAACAATATGCAAATGACCAAGGCAAAATTTTTTTTTGACACATTTCTGTTTAACTAAGAAAGTGGAGTAATACATTAATTAATGGGGGAATCACATGGAAATGATACGTATGACTTGAATAGTAAATGAGCCCAGTTTAATTCATGGTATGGCAAGGAATGCCAAATTAATTATTAATAATGGCACACTTAGGAGTAAGTGTTACAGAGGGGAGGAAACAACACCTTCTGCACCATTTAATGCTGTCTCACTACAACCGGGAAGGAAAAAAACATATTTCCTACAACTCAATGTACAATTATCATAGCATAGCTCTATGATTTAAAAAATGTGCAGAAAACACTATGTAAAAATACTAGTGCATGTTAAATAGGAATATAATAACAATACTCCATTGTAGCAAATCAAAACAAATATATATATATATAATTTAACTTTTGTACACACAAGTTGACTTTTACGGATACTGTCTGCTCTACTTTTTAGTTATATTTTTTTCTCGTTTTAGTTTTTAACCAGCCATCATAAAATGCCAAAACAGCAATTTGTGTAATATTGCATTCCAGCCTTCTCAAGATAATCTGGACTGCACTCAACCTCATTACAGCATTTACGCACTGAGAGGTAACACATCGCGGCATTTTGTATTTATTATGGATTTATCAAGACATGAAGGCATAAGTGGATTTAATCAGACATGTAATTATTTTTATGCCTACAACTCAAAATATGCAGAGATGAATTTATGGTTAGTTGGCAATCAGTGGAAATAGTATTTAAACATTTTGCAACATCTGCTTACAAATGTATTTGCAGAACCGTAAAAAGGGTTTGCAAAATGTATTAAGGAGGTAGCTTAAAAATAAAAGAATAACATTTTATGGGTCATTTGTTTACCTAGTTTTTAAGAGCTCAGATTGCAGATTGTTACTTTTAACTGATATATATATATATATATATATATATATATATATATATATTTATATATATATATACACAATCTGTATGGGAAAAGGTTTTTGTGTCAAATCTATGTTTGCAAAGACTTGAAGAAACTGGCATTTTATATATATATATATATATATATATATATATATATATATATATATATTAATTATACATGCTATTTAGTTCTTGAAATGAAAACAGACAATGGACAAATAATACATTTCTGGTTTTTAGAAGTAAAGTAACCAAATTTGTTTAACAATATTTTAGATTTCTATTTTTCTATTTTTAACTAAATCCACACTATGAAGTTGTTTTTTTCCAGTATTTCCTCATCTTTGGTTTTCCAGCACAATTAAGTTGTAATAGGTTTCTTTTATGTTCTGTACTGTGCCTAAAGGTTTCACGTTACCTCTTGCAAATAACAACAGGACTATTAAGAAATCCGGTGTATAGTGGAGGGAAGTGTAGAGATGTAGAGATACCTGACATGTAGTTAATTATAAATGACATTAATAATATGACTTACAGGCCCTGATTAGTAGAGGGTACATCCATTAAGTGGCATGTACGTTCAATCAGTACCTAAAAATGATTGAATAATCGGAGAAATGTAAAGGGAATGTTGCATTCTTTAAATTTGAGAATATATTTTTTTCTAAAGTATAGAGATCTATGTTAGTTCCATATTTTATAATAAGGTAGAAGGAGGGCAGCCTAGACATATTGTTACTGTATGGCTAATCATCAGCTGTTAAAAATGGTTTCTATTCACTACATTTGCAATGGTTCCTAATAGCAAAATGTAGAAACAAAAATCTTGTCCTAAGAACTGCAGAATTGAGCTGAAAGGCTTCAGCACTGGCATCCAGAGTATTCACTGGCAGACTGTTTAACTGTTTGTAACCGAATCTACAATATCAATGCATCTTGTGTCAGAAACACCATTAAGCAGCCAGTTTAATCATGACACTTGACATAATGCAATAATGACTGGAACCACCCAAAACATTCACGCCGGTTCAGCCGTACTGCGTAAACTTTCATTTAAGACGATAAATATTTAGTTTGTTGTCATCACGGTGTATTCAAAAGACATTGACTTCTCATTTCACCAAAATCACGGGGGTCCTGTCTACTGAGGTGCATAGATCCAAAAATAGGCAGCCCAGTGAACTAATCATAGTTTGGTCAGTCCCGAAAACCTCTCCTTTTTTTTTTGTTATAGGTGACTTATCTTTACACTGAATCAGAATCATCAAACTTCACTTCTGCTCTCAGCTCCATTTGAAACACTATGAGCGCCCTCTATTGGCCACACATGGTATCTCATGGTGTTTTGTAGGGGTGCTTCACCTAACATTGCTCTATTTTATTCTTCACTGCCTTCTAAAGCATATATCCGCAAAAAAAAATTATCTGATGCATAAAAAAAATCTTTAAATGAATAATGCTATGCACATTTAACCAGGCAAAAATAGATAGAAGGTCATACTTACAGGTACCAGGGAGTCCTTTAGGATTTAAGTCCCATTCTAAAAAATGTTGCTTTGCCAAATATGAAGCTCTAAAATATAATCAGCAAGGAAGGAAATCAATGAGCAATTTTGCAAAACACACTGAAGTTCAGAAACAATCCTACCGTCTGTGGTGGCAGACACCCATGAGGCTTGAGGAATAACATACTCCGGATCAGCCCGCTTCCCGTGCTATCTGCCCATGACATTGAGAAATTGATAGCTTTGCTCAATGCTACAGTATAATTTCTTCACTTACTACAGGCTTGTCAATCTGGTAAATCCTATCACAACTTTACACAATAATTCACACATTTACTCCTCTCTGTGCATCAATGTAAGTATAACCATTATATTATTTTGTATGAATAAAAAGGATTTCCCAAGGGATTTATATATAGATCAATATTTATATGACAAAGGTATGCAATATCCCAAGCATTAAAGAAATACACATTAGATAGATAGATAGATAGATAGATAGATAGATAGATAGATAGATAGATAGATAGATAGATATAGATATTAGCTATATGTGCATCATCTGTCAAAATATATACCCTTAAATAATAGCTGGTATGGAAACAATTTTCTTCAGTATGATAGCTCTTCAGCCTCGTCACATTCTTATTTTCAGCTCTTACCAAACATATAAACATTTTTACCTATTTTGTGAAACAATTATGCGTGGACGCTTATATTTACTTGTCTTTTTGTTGGTCAAATTTCTGACTACATTCCATATACACAATGACAAGTCAATTGACTTCCTATGAAATTGGTTCTAGTGTGTGTGTGAGAGAGGTAGACAGATTAGATTAGGGCTGGATTTTTATACCTGTTGCCATGGGACTGAACGAAACAACAAAATTCAATGATAAAGAGGTTTGTCCCAATACTTTTGTCCATATATATTGTAACCCAAATTTATCAATAAAGTAAAATCTAGATTTTTTAAACATACTCTTATTAAAGTTAAAATCCATACACCTTCAATAGCTGTTGGCTGAATGGCATCTATTGCTCCAAACGCAAGATGAGCAAATCAATATTAAACTAATTGGATTGATTATAAATTTCACAAAAATTCATCTGCCAAACAATACCAAAGCTTTTGATATTCGTTTTGGTTGAATCCCATAAAAATAGCACCCAGCTCGACTATACTATGAGCTCGTAGTCCGAGAGTCAGAATGTGGGTAGTAGCAACAGTGGCAGCGCCAGCCATTTGGCCAGTAGTAGTAATAGTGGCACTTAAAGCTATGGTTGTGGCAGTAGGGTCAGCGGTCACAACAGTGGCACTTGGGACAAATACAGAACAGGGAATTGGGAGGAGGGCCAAGGAGCTCAAAATGATATATCAGTCTAATAAAAGTGGCAAGGAGTGAGAAGGGTGAGGACTATAATGATGACTGTGTGTTGGACAGGACCTGGGAGCCAGATTGGGATGGTGAGGAGGAGGACAGTGACCACAAGGCCAAAGACCAGAAGAAACATATAGCCAAAACTTCATAACAAAGTGACAGGGCCAGATCTGCTTCTATTGTCATCAGCTTGGAAACTGGTGATACCATTGATACTATGTATGCAAAACTCTCACATGGCCAAGTAGCTGCTAGTGCAGTTGCTGCCGCAACACTTAGTTGTGGTAAAAGTGGAGCCAAAATTTTATTCTTCTCTAAAATGTAATTTTTCTGGCAGTTTTTGCCATATTCTATCAGTTAGACTATTGGCCAGGTGTCCGTAGTGGCGCAGTTCCTTGCCTTCATCAAAACTAAATCCTTTTCTGAAACATAATTCTTCTCTATGTCATCAGCCACAGTTTTTGCCATATTCCATCAATTGGATTTTTGGCCAAGTGTCCCTAGTGGTGCAGTTCTGCACCTTCATTAAAATTTTATCATTTTCTCAAATGTAATTCTTCATTTTATCAGCTGCAGTTTTTGTTTTTTGCCATAACCCATCAGTTGGACTTTTGACCAGGTGTACATGATGGTCTTTCATCAAAATGTAATCCTTTTCTAAAATGCAATTATTCTCTATGTCATCAGCCACAGTTTTTGCCATAACCCATGAGTCAGACTTTTGGCCAGGTGTCCAGAGTGGCACAGTTCCCCGCCTTCCCCTAATGTAATTCTGCTATATGATATTCATACTTCTGAACAGCTGTGCATTTAAAAATAATGTTTAAAATTGTCTTGTTTCCTAAATGACTGTGGCCTTTCCCTGGCACAAACCTGACCCCATGGTCTTCTGGGCAGGAAACCTGGAACAGTGGCCAGAACTGGCCAAGTTTGCTCTCTCTGTCTTATCCAGCCTCCAGTGTTATCTCAGACAGAATTTTCAGTGTGACAGGTGGTATTGTCACGCCCAAATGGACAAACTTGTCCTACTCCAGTGTACCAAACATCACTTTTGTCAAAATGAATCAGGCATGAATCCACGAGGATTTTCACCCAACTCTGGCTGAGGCCAATGAATATATCTGCCATTGCTGATGGTGCCCCATCATGCCACTGTCTGCCTGTCTACCACCATATTCTGTATCATATAGTTGCTGCTGCTGCCACCACTGTCGCAGCTGCTACTCCCTGCTGCTAGTCCCTTTTCTGCCACTTACATTACCCCTACTGCCACTACCATTATCACTACACAGCCGTCACTAATACTGCTTCTACTTCTATATCATGCTGTGCTGCTACTGCAGCCATTACTATTGCAGCCACATTCCTCTAATAAACTACCCTTTATACATACTGATGCTACTCCCAATTAAAAGGGAGAATTTTTCCAAAACAAGCCACCATTCCTTTCTTACAATTAACACTTATGTGTGTATAAATATGGGCAGGCATTCTGCCCCCATTTCGGCATAATATTTTGATGCTTGTGCAAAACAAGCCACTGTTTCTTCTGACATTTACCTGTGTGTTGAGACATAATTTTTGGACACCATCTGCCTTAAATAAGGGAATTTTTTTTGGAAGCTTTATAATATGAAAAAGCATAACACATGCAACGGCAGTGTGTTTAAAACAGGCTGTTTGTTAACACCATCAACAATGCGTTTACCCATACCTATATATGTCAGTGTCACTCTAACATTATTTGCTATTGACAATTTCCCAATTGTCAGATCACAGGAATTTTCTAGACACAATCTTTCTCCTGTTCCCTATGACTCAAACACTAATCTAGAAGTTAAAGAAAATGTATTATCAGAAAATAACCTATTATATGAATCACATTTTTATGTTTAACATATTTTTAAAGAATTTTTGATTATTTTATTTTTAATTTTCTATGTCACTCTATATTAAAAAACAAACAAAAAATCCAGCAGTTTTCACACTGGCCACTAAGCCTAATAATATTTGCAAAGACAGGTGCACTCTGTGGTCTTACTAAACGCTCATACTGATGTTAAAGTTGAGAGATTAGCCAACATATCCTACTGTGGAGGACATGTCTGAGCCCGAGCACCTCGCCAAGGTTTCTCAAATAGCTCGGGACCTAACACTCACCTACCTGTGCCGTATGGGCAATATCAGGAGCCAGTGGGAAAATTACAGGAGATATTTGAGAAACCTTCGTGCGGTGCTCAGGCTCAGACATGTCCTCCACAGTAGGATATGTTGGCTAATCTCTCAACTTTAACATCAGTATGAGGGTTTAGTAAGACCGCAGAGGGCACCTGTCTTTGCAAATGTTATTATATTGTTATATTGGTTATCATATGCACATAATCGCTATCTTGTTTAGAATGTCTATTGTGGTACTTGTGGTCCGCTGCAGGCATCCTCCACTGTATGCATTTTTGCTGGGGATCGCCTTTAGCAATGGGCAACAAGTGCAGGATTTGCTCCCCTATATACATGCACAACTGCATATGGGTTTGAGCACTTTCTGCTTGTTTAACACCATGCCATTTTTTCTGTTGGTAAGCCAAATAATAGGCACCTCTTCTTGGTCAGTACAGATCACTTTGCTGCAGTTACCTGCTTATCTATACATATAATAAAAACGTTACCTTTATGAGCAATTCTGGACTTATAAAACCGGCAAAAAACAACTTAGTAGCATATGCAAATGAGGGCTTACAAGTGCCCAGGGGCGGCGATACCCTCGTAGGTGCCCAGCTAGCTCAGCCTTATCGTCGCTTCCCCCCGCCCATTCTTTCCCTCTGCCCACCCATCCTTTCCCTCTGACCGCCCATCTACTTACTTCTTGTTTCGCCGAGATCCCGCACCTGCGCACTCAGTCCGTCTGCCGGCGCATGCGCACTGCGATGCCCATTCCTTGTACGGCATCACCGCAAATAATGCGCAAGCGCCGGCTAACGGCGCGAAGCCGGCGCATGCACATTAATTACTGGGCACGAGGGTAACGCCGCCCCTGGGCACTTGCGAGCCCTCATTTGCATATGCTACTAAGATGTTTTTTGCCGGTTTTATAAGTCCAGGATTGCTCATAAAGGTAACGTTTTTATTAACTGTAAGGCTGCTAGAAAGCTATGGGAAGGGTTAAAAAGGTGAAACTTTGATGACAGACTCCCTTTAAGAATAGCTTAGGCAAGATGGCCGCCCCTATAATTATGTTCAGGAAATAGAATTTAAAAAATATGCAATCAGAAAATAAAAACTGATTTGTAAAAAAAGATATGTGTTGCTATCTGGTTTTAACTGGCAGAAAAATATTTTGGCGACACATTTCCTTTAAAACTCAATATAAGGATAACTGCAATGAAGAGTTCCATTAAAAATTTGCTAGCTATTTCTCATAGTTTCCCCTCCATCTCAGTTTAGAAATATCTGTAAATTTCCTAACAGGCATCCATGAGACATCTTAAGACATCAACATGTGTCTAAGGCCGAATGCACACGGCCGTGTTCCGCAGCCGAGAGCGGTCCGTGATATGCCGGGCTGGATTCCTGTTCAGAGCAGGAGCGCACTGCGTCATTGGTTGCTATGACACCGTGCGCTTCATGTCGCCGCTGCACTACAGTAATACACTATATAGTCGTATACTGTAGTGCAGCGGCAGCATGAAGAGCACGGCGTCATAGCAACTAATAATGCCGTGCGCTCCTGCTCTGAACAGGAATCCAGTCCGGCATACCACGAACCGCTCTCGGCCGCGGAACACGGCCGTGTGCATTCGGCCTTAGGGTACAACCACATGGCACGGTCGTGATGGGGTCATGATGCACTTAGGAACTGCAGAATCTCATTTCCCAATAGTAGCCAATGGGAAAATACTGTAGATTTCTGAGATAGACCTGGCACTTTCAAAGTTGTGATGCACCTGATTAACCGCACATAAGACATTTCCTGCTACCTGCAGCTGCTGACTACATGAGATATACAGTTGAGTAACACTTACTGTATATTCTTTACAACAGGCGTCCGGTAATCAATGCTAAAAAACCAAGAAAATTCACATTACTTCAAACAACAGTGGCTAAAAACGCACACTAAACGTATCATTATGCATGCTGCAACCATATGCGGTCAGACACATGCATTTTCTAACCACATCACAACCAGGCAGTGTGGCCTACAAGGAAGCAAAGTAATGCACTGCATGCAACATCACAATGGACACCACCACTGAGTTGAATCGAGCAATTATAGGGAAATGAAGTAATAGGGAAATAGTAATAGGGAATCCAATGTCTATCTGCTAGATCCTCCTTCTTCTCTCACTTTCTAAAACTTAACATAGAGAAAACAAAATGTATTATCTTTCCCTCATCTCAGTCAGCTTCCTCCCAACAGACCTATCTATTACAGTCAATGGCTGCACACTCTCCCCATTCTCAGAAGTCTGATACCTTGGGGTAACTTGTGATGTTGCCCTGCCCATCAAACCAAACATCTAAGCTCCTTTCCAGCTACTGCTGCCTCCAACTCTAACTCCAAATATGTCTCAGATCCACACATTCGTCAAGTCCACAAAAACACTTTTATATTCCCTCATCATCTCCCACCTAGACTACTGCAACATCCTCCTCTGTAGCCTCCCATCTAGCACTCTAGTTACCCTCCAGTCCATCCTGAACTCTGCTTCCCAGCTAATCCATCCATTACTCCTCTGTCTCTTGTCGCTGTCAATCCCTTCACTGGCTCCATGTTGCCCAGAGAATCCAGTACAATGCATTATCTAGAACATACAAGGCTGTCCACAACATGTCCCCTGCATATGTCTGTGACCTGATCTCCCAGTGCCTTCCCACATGGAATCTCCGATCCTCACAAGATCTCCTTCACTATTCCTCGCTGCCACCAAGAGTTTGCTATTGAACAGGGAGGAGGTATAAGAGGAGAGACCTACAACTCCCAACATGCCAGGGTTGTTATTATATATCAGAGGACATTACAGGGAGAATGCATAAGGGGAAAGAACTACAACTCCCAGCATGTCCAGCCTGTTATTATATGATATCAGAGGACATTACAGGGAGGAGATATAGGAGGAGAGAACAACAACTCCCAGCATGCCAGGCAGAAAATAATTGATATCAGAGGACAATATAGGGAGGAAGAATAAGAAGAGAGAACTACAACTGCCAGCATGTCCAGGCTATTATGTGATATGGGAGGACATTACAGAAGTAGGTATAAGAGGAGAGAACTACAACTTCCACCATGTCCAGGCTATTATATATTTAAGGAAATTACAGGAGGAGGTATATGAGGAGGAAACTACAACTCTCAGCATGTCCAGGCTGTTATTACATAATATTAGAGGCCATTACAGGGAAGAAGCATAAGAGGAGACAACTACAACTCCGAGCATTTCCCTGGCTCTGACACTGAATCCATGCTTCTTCACTTTCTTCTCCTCCACACAAAGCTCCGTCCCCTCATGTTACATGACATAATCACAGGTCATTCACCACCTCTTCGCCTCTCCACTGCTGAGCTCCACTTCCTCTCTATGGTGATGTCATCACAGGTCCTTATCACCACTTCTCTCTACTGCTGAGCTCTGCCCACCCTGAACTGATCACATGACAGTGACATCATGACAGGTTCTTCAGCTCTTGTTAATGGCTGTTGACAGCCATTGGCAGGGCACTCTTACTACTAAGGGTACTTTCACACTAGTGACAAGGAACTCCGGCAGGCTGTTCTGGCGGGTGAACAGCCTGTCAGATTCGTGCTGCCGCTAGGCACGCTTGCCCCCGGACTACCGCTCCGGCCCCATTGACTATAATGTTGTAGTTTTATTCCTGACGCCTCTCTGCATATTTGCCCTGCTGCCGCCGGAACTCCGGCCCGCCCCCATTATAGCGGTAGTCCGAGGGCACACGTGCATTAGAGGCAGCACGGATCTGACAGGCTGTTCACCCACCGGAACAGCCTACCAGAGTTTCTTGCTGCTAGTGTGAAACTAGCCTTACTGTATATGTATACAGTATAGCAGGTGAGACTCAGGACTATAGCAGCAGTCGCTATCATTGCTTTCACCCGCCCTGCATACTCATTATTCAGGTGCTTGTCAATGCTTTTAAAGGAAATATGTCATCAGCAATTGACCCACTGATTAAATCACGTTTTTATATTTAACATTTAAAATAAAAAAATGCATGATGTTATTTTAAATTATCCATGTCAATATCTATATTTAAAGGGGTTATCCCATCTTAGACAATGGGGGCATATTGCTAAGATATGCCCCCATTGTCTGATAGGTGCGGGTCCTATAGGAGAACAAGAAGAACGGAGAAAGTTAAGGAGGGCGCTGGCTCAGCTATTTTCGTCAGCCCCATAGAAATGAATCGGAGCGGTGGCTGCACATGCGCGGTGCGCTCCCATTCACTTCAATGGGAGAGGCGGGGAGCTGCGCCTGGTGGTGGACGGACCCCGGGAAACCTGGGGTCCTCCAGCCACAACTCTCCCCGGCTCGGTTCTCCTTGTAGGTGCGGGTCCGAGAGGTGGGACCCACACCTATCAGACAATAGGGGCATATCTTAGCGATATGCCCCATTGTCTAAGATGGGATAACCCTTTTAACAAAAAACATCAAATCCTGCAGTTTTCGCACTGGCCACTAAGCCTAATAATAGACACCACTTCTTGGTCTGCACAGATCACTTTACTGCAGTCATCTGCCTATCTGTTATTTTAATCCTGCCTGTAATGATATCACCTCTGTGTATAGATAAGGCAGGATCTACCATTCACAATAGGTGATTGTCAAATCTTATCTATTCTTTCCTTGTACAGTGACCTCTGCACAGGTCACACAGCATGCCTAGAAAACTCTCCCATTGAAGTCAATCAGGTCCCCTCATGACCATTGTGTCTATGGACCATGGGGCTACCATAAAGCAATTTTGTTAATGCTTTGTTAATGCTGTTAAAGGGTTTCTGTCAGCAGGAAAATGGTTATTAACCTGGCTGACATTAGTGATGTACTAATGTCAGCTGAACATAACTATATTAGTGCCATCTCACTGCGTGCCGCCATTATTGAGAAAAAAATAACTTTTATAATAAGCAAATGAGCCTCTAGGAGTAGGGGAGGCGTTGCTCCTGCTCCTAGAGGCTCCGTTCTCCCACCTCTGGCCACGCTCTGCTACACTTGATTGACAGGGCCTCCTGAAATGACCGGAATGGCCGCTTGGGCATACGTGCGGCCGCTTCATTCATTTCTATGGCAATTCCAGGGGTAGCCGAGCGCTGTATTCGGCTATGGGCACCAGCCAGTAAAGAGCATGTTTCCTCGTGTCTGTCCAGCCTGCTAGTGATAAGTCTTCAACTCTCACTTCCCACAGTACGTGCTCATGCACACAACCATATGTATTTTGCGGTCTGCAAAACACTGATCCCCCCAAAAAACCGATCACATCCATGTGATGTCTATGTTGCATCCGTTTATTTTTTTTTGCAGATCCATTGTAACAATGCCTGTCCTTGTCAAGAATAGGACATGTTCTAATTTTTTTTTTTTTGCGGAACGGATATGTGGACATTTCAGTTTTTTTCAAGCCCAATTGAAGTAAATGGTCCTGCATATGGACTTGAAAAAAAATACGTTCATATGCATGAGCCCTAAGGGCAAGTTCACATCACCGATTTTCCGTTCTTCTGATCTGTCAGAAGAAAAATAATAAATACAGAAAAAATGGATCCGTTATTTTGAGCATCAGTTATGATCAGTTTGCATCAGTTTGTGTCACTTTCGTCAGAGATCAGTTATTGACAGGAGAAAAAGTCCTGCGTGCAAAATAAGGGCTCATGCACACAAACGTATTTTCTTTCCGTGTCCTTTCCATTTTTTTTTGCGGATCGTATACGAACCATTAATTTCAATGTTTCCACAAAAAAAAGAAAATTACTCCGTGTGCATTTTGCTTACGCATGTCCGTTCCACAAAAAAAATTGAAATTCTTTCTGACGGATAAGAAGAATGGAAAGCGGAGGGCGAGTTCACATAAATGGTGATGTGAACTCAGCCTAAGGAGGATTGTGTAAAAAGTGCGGTCTTATGTCACGTGGATCATACAGGAGGATTCCAGGTCATGATGTCTCCGTGTATGCCCACAGGACGATTAGATAAATACAATGAAACAAGCAGTTTAATGGTTTGTGGTGCAGATCCTGATTTCAATGATCTTCGTGGGGTTCTGAACACGTAGATGTGGGAATCAATTTCTCCTGAATAGTCTTGCACATGGATTTCCAAACGTGCATAATAATTAGCAGAAAAAGAGGATATATCGGCCTCTCCCACTGGCACATACTGGGCAGGATAAATGAACCAATTGTTTCCTCTCAATTTCAAATTGTTCCTAATGTTTTCTTCACGTTACTGAGCTGTATATGAACACATGGGCCTGCGTAATAGAAGTGACAAGGATATTGTCTTATCCTTTTCATCGACAATGAGCGCATTGTAAAATCTGCCACAGGAGACCCATAACGCACTTTATTTGCAATCGCCTCGGGTCTGCCAATTTCTTTATCATTAGGTGAAAGGAGAATACAATCTGCTTCCATAACCTATTTAAAACAATCACTACTTGAGATCAGGTTTTGAGATACTGCAATTTAACACAATGGATAAGCGGTCTGAGGCATTGAACTGGGCAACAGTAAAATTCAGATATGAGATCATATGCCACTGACTGGCAGCGTTTAATGTCACAACAGCCAGGGATTAAGATCTGCTCTGCTGTGTTCAGGCAATCCGAGGAACATTTTTAACTATGAAAAGTTGGCCTGCCATTCTCTGTTGACATGTCACAGTAGACGGTAAATATGATGCATAGGCTATTATTTTACTATATCACTTTAAGAATCGCAGAAATGATATTATTAGTCACTCCAGTTTAACCAAATTCTCTCTAGTAATGTTTCAATATATTTTATGTATCAGTTCCTTTCATGTACCAATGGTTTTTAAGATCTCCGTTTGCAGTCATTCAGTATGAGCGTATTGTTCACTACCCACAGTTTTTTTATTTTTCAAAACAATAACTGACATAGAAAGTATATTGTATAACTGAAAGGGGTTGTCCAAGATAATTTAAAGTAGGGGAAACTATCAGGAGACTAATAAAATAATAAAAACGCTTAAACTCACTTTCCCAGCCCCCACCAATCCAGTGCAGATGCACTTTCCGCTTTTGCCAGAGAATAATAAGTTTGGCTGCAGTGGTGACATCCTGTACACCACTGCAGCCAATTACAAGCCTCAGTGGCACGAGACTGCTGAGGCCAATGATTGGTTGCAAACCTGTATCCAATGTCTCAAAAAAAAACAAAAAAAAAATGTCATTGGCTACATCCCAAAAAAAAAAGCAAGGAGCGGAAGCAATGGGTCGGAGGGGGCTGTGAAGTTGAGTTTAAGTGCTTTTATTGTTTTATCAAGCCCCCGGAAGTTTCCCTTAACAAAAAATTAAACTACTTTACCTATACAAAAAATAAGATTTATTCGCTCAAAGCAGGATTCTCAGAAAACTCATAGTTATGGTAGTCCATAACTCCATGTATTCCAGCACCCCCCTTAAATAGGACAGTACAGGTGAAACTCGAAAAATTAGAATATCGTGCAAAGTTCATTTATTTCAGTAATCCAACTTAAAAGGTGAAACTAACATATGAGACTCATTACATGCAAAGCAAGATATTTCAAGCCTTTATTTGTTATAATTTGGCTCATTATGGCTCACAGCTTATGAAACCCCAAAGTCACAATCTCAGGTACTCTTTGCTCAGGGGATATGGATTAATTAGCTGACTAGAGTGTGACACTTTGAGCCTAGAATATTGAACCTTTTCACAAAATTCTAATGTTAAGCTGCATTAATGCAATTCCTTTTCATTTGCATTAGGCCTCATGCACACAACAGTATTTTTTCACGGTCCGCAAAACGGGGTTCCGTTGATCCGTGATCCGTGACCGTTTTTTCGTCCGTGGGTCTTCCTTGATTTTTGGAGGATCCACGGACATGAAAAAAAGTCGTTTTGGTGTCCGCCTGGCCGTGAGGAGCCAAACGGATCCGTCCTGACTTACAATGCAAGTCAATGTGGACGGATCCGTTTGACGTTGACACAATATGGTGCAATTGCAAACGGATCCGTCCCCCATTGACTTTCAATGTAAAGTCAGGAGTTAATATACCATAGGATCAGAGTTTTCTCCAATCCGATGGTATATTTTAACTTGAAGCGTCCCCATCACCATGGGAACGCCTCTATGTTAGAATATACCATCGGATTTGAGTTACATGTGAAAACTCATATCCGACAGTATATTCTAACACAGAGGCGTTCCCATGGTGATGGGGATGCTTCAAGTTAGAATATACTACGAACTGTGTACATGACTGCCCCCTGCTGCCTGGCAGCACCCGATCTCTTACAGGGGGCTGTGATCAGCACAATTAACCCCTCAGGTGCCGCACTTGAAGGGGTTAATTGTGTGTATCATAGCCCCCTGTAAGAGATCAGGGGCTGCCAGGCAGCAGGGGGAAGACCCCCCTCCCTCCCCAGTTTGAATATCATTGGTGGCCAGTGTGCGGCCCCCCCGGCCCCCCTCCCTCCCTCTATTGCATTATCATTGGTGGCCAGTGTGCGCCCCCCCCCGGCCCCCCCTCTATTGTATTAATATAATTGGTGGCCAGTGTGCGGCCTCCCCCCCCCCCCCGATCATTGGTGGCAGCGGAGAATTCCGATCGGAGTCCCAGTTTAATCGCTGGGGCTCTGATCGGTAACCATGGCAACCAGGACGCTACTGCAGTCCTGGTTGCCATGGTTAATTAGTAATATTAGAAGCATCATATTTACCTGCTGCGCTGTCTGTGACCGGCCGGGAGCTCCTCCTACTGGTAAGTGACAGGTCTGTGCGGCGCATTGCTTAATGATCTGTCACTTACCAGTAGGAGGAGCTCCCGGCCGGTCACAGACAGCGCAGCAGGTAAGTATGATGCTTCTAATATTGCTAAGTAACCATGGCAACCAGGACTGCAGTAGCGTCATGGTTGCCATGGTTGCCATGGTTACCGATCGGAGCCCCAGCGATTAAACTGGGACTCCGATCGGAACTCTCCGCTGCCACCAATGAACGGGGGGGAGAGGGGAGGCCGCACTCTGGCCACCAATGATATTAATACAATAGAGGGGGGGCCGGGGGGGCGCACACTGGCCAGCAATGATATTACAATAGAGGGAGGGAGGGGGGCCGGGGGGGGCCGCACACTGGCTACCAATGATAATACAATAAAGGGAGGGAGGGCGGCCGGGGGGGGGGGAGCCGCACTGGCCACCAATGATATTAATACAATAGAGGGAGGGGGTGCCAGGGGGGGCCGCACTGGCCACCAATGAAATTAAAACTGGGGAGGGAGGGGGTCTGTGAAAAAACACGGATGCACACAAGATTGGCATCCGTGTCCGTGATCCGTGTCCGTAGGCTACATTCATACAGACGGATCCGAAGATCCGTCTGCATAAAAGCTTCGTGAAAACTCAAATCCGACAGTATATTCTAACACAGAGGCATTCCCATAGTGATGGGGACGCTTCTAGTTAGAATATACTACGAACTGTGTACATGACTGCCCCCTGCTGCCTGGCAGCCCCTGATCTCTTGCAGGGGGCTATGATACGCACAATTAACCCCTTCAGGTGCGTCACCTGAGGGGTTAATTGTGCGGATCACAGCCCCCTGTAAGAGATGGGTGCTGCAAGGCAGCAGGGGGCAGTCATGACCTAACCCCTCAGGGGAACACCGTAAAAAAATAAAAATGGTGTAAAAAAAGCAATTTTTTGTCATCTTACGTCACAAAAAGTATAATAGCAAGCGATCAAAAAGTCATATGCACCCCAAAATAGTGCCAATCAAACCGTCATCTCATCCCACAAAAAATGAGACCCTACCTAAGATAATCGCCCAAAAACTGAAAAAACTATGGCTCTCAGACTATGGTCTCCATTTTTGTTTCAAAAATGAAATCATTGTGTAAAACTTACATAAATAAAAAAATTGTATACATATTAGGTATCGCCGCATCCGTGACAACCTGCTCTATAAAAATACCACAGGATCTAACCTGTCAGATGAATGTTGTAAATAACAAAAAAATAAGTGCCATAAAATCTATTTCTTGTTACCTTGCCTCACAAAAAGTGTAATATAGAGCAACCAAAAATCATATGTACCCTAAACTAGTACCAACAAAACTTCCACCCTATCCCGTAGTTTCTAAAATGGGGTCACTTTTTTGGAGTTTCTACTCTAGGGGTGCATCAGGGGGGCTTCAAATGGGACATGGTGCCAAAAAAAACTGTCTAGCAAAATCTGCCTTCCAAAAACTGTATGGCATTCCTTTCCTTCTGCGCCCCTGCCGTGTGCCCGTACAGCAGTTTACGACCACATATGGGGTGTTTATGTAAACTACAGAATCAGGGCCATAAATCATTTGTTTTGTTTGGCTGTTAACCCTTGCTTTGTAACTGGAAAAAAAATATTAAAATGGAAAATCTGCCAAAAAAGTGAAATTTTGAAATTGTATCTCTATTTTCCATTAAATCTTGTGCAACACCTAAAGGATTAACAAAGTTTGTAAAATCAGTTTTGAATACCTTGAGGGGCGTAGTTTATTAGATGGGGTCACTTTTATGGAGTTTTTACTCTAGGGGTGCATCAGGGGGGCTTCAAATTGGACATGGTGTTAAAAAAAACAGTCCAGCAAAATCTGCCTTCCAAAAACCATTCGCCGCACCTTTCCCTCTACGCCCTGCCGTGTGCCCGTACAGTAGTTTACGGCCACATATGGGGTGTTTCTGCAAACTACAGAATCGGGGCAATAAATATAGCATTTTGTTTGGCTGTTAACCCTTGCTTTGTTACTGGAAAAAATTGATTAAAATGGAATATTTGCCCAAAAAAATTAAATTCTCAAATTTCATCTTCATTTGCCAATAACTCTTGTGCAACAACTAAAGGGTTAACAATCTGTTAAAAAGTTACATTTTGAAATTTTATCTCTAGTTTCCATTAATTCTTGTGGAACACCTAAAGGGTTAACAAAGTTTGTAAAATCAGTTTTGAATACCTTGAGGGGTGTAGTTTGTAAAATGGGGTCATTTTTGGGTGGTTTCTATTATGTAAGCCTCACAAAGTGACTTCAGACCTGAACTGGTCCCTAAAAGGTGGTTTTTTGAAAATTTCGGAAAAATTTCAAGATTTTCTTCTAAACTTCTAAGCCTTGTAACATCCCCCAAAAATAAAATATCATTCCCAAATTGATCCACACATGAAGTAGACATATGGGGAATGTAAAGTAATAACTATTTTTGGAGGTATTACTATGTACAGGGTGGGCCATTTATATGGATACACCTTAATAAAATGGGAATGGTTGGTGATATTAACTTCCTGTTTGTGACACATTAGTATATGTGAGGGGGGAAACTTTTCAAGATGGGTGGTGACCATGGCGGCCATTTTGAAGTCGGCCATTTTGAATCCATATTTTGTTTTTTCAATAGGAAGAGGGTCATGTGACACATCAAACTTATTGGGAATTTCACAAGAAAAACAATGGTGTGCTTGGTTTTAACGTAACTTTATTCTTTCATGAGTTATTTACAAGTTTCTGACCACTTATAAAATGCGTTCAATGTGCTGCCCATTGTGTTGGATTGTCAATGCAACCCTCTTCTCCCACTCTTCACACACTGATAGCAACACCGCAGGAGAAATGCTAACACAGGCTTCCAGTATCCGTAGTTTCAGGTGCTGCACCTCTCGTATCTTCACAGCATAGACGATTGCCTTCAGATGATACGAGATGTGCAGCACCTGAAACTACGGATACTGGAAGTCTGTGCTAGCATTTCTCCTGCGGTGTTGCTATCAGTGTGTGAAGAGTGGGAGAAGAGGGTTGCATTGACAATCCAACAAAATGGGCAGCTTCAAAATGGCCGCCATGGTCACCACCCATCTTGAAAAGTTTCCCTTCTCACATATACTAATGTGCCACAAACAGGAAGTTAATATCACCAACCATTCCCATTTTATTAAGGTGTATCCATATAAATGGCCCACCCTGTATTATAAAAGTAGTGAAATTGAAACTTGGAAATTTGCAATTTTTTCCAAATTTTTGGTAAATTTGGTATTTTTTTATAACTAAAAATGCATTTTTTTTATTTCATTTTACCAATGTCATGAAGTACAATATGTGACGAAAAAACAATCTCAGAATGGCCTGAATAAGTCAAAGCATTTTAAAGTTATCAGCACTTAAAGTGACACTGGTCAGATTTGCAAAAAATGGCCTGGTTCTTAAGGTGAAATATGGCCGTGTCCTTAAGGGGTTAAGTGAAAGTTCAAAGTATTAGTGCAAGTAAATAATATTATATAAAATTATATCAAAGCACATTATTGTTTGCATCATTTTTATTAAGGTGAAATAGGGCTGAGTCCTTAAGGGGTTAAAAAATTAAATCATTGTGTTAAACTTACATAAATAAAAAAAAGTAGACATATTAGGTATCGCCGCGTCCGTAATAACCTGCTCTAAAAAAATATCACATGACCTAACCCCTAAGGTGAATACCGTAAAAATAAATAAAGTAATAACAGTGTAAAAAAAGCCATTTTTTGTCACCTTACATCACAAAAAGTGTAATAGCAAGCGATCAAAAAGTCATACACACCCCAAAATAGTGCCAATCAAACCAAAGTCTCATCCTGAAAAAAATGAGCCCCTACACAAGACAGTCGCCCAAAAAATAAATAAAACTATGGCTTTCAGAATGTGGATTTCAGAATCATAAAAAAAAAATGCTTTATGTAAAACTGAAACAAATAACAAAAAAAGTAGTCATATTTGGTATTGTCACGTCCGTGACAACCTGCTCTATAAAAATACCACATGATCTAACCTGTCAGATGAATGTTGTAAATAACAAAAAATTTAAACTGTGTCAAAACAGCTATTTCTTGTTACCTTGCCTCACAAAAAGTGTAATATAGAGCAACAAAAAATCATATGTACCCTAAAATAGTACCAACAAAACTGCCACCCTATCCCGTAGTTTCCAAAATGGGGTCACTTTTTGGAGTTTCTACTCTAGGGGTGCATCAGGGGGGCTTCAAATGGGACATGGTGTCAAAAAACCAGTCCAGCAAAATCTGCATTCCAAAAACTGTATGGTATTCCTTTTCTTCTGCGCCCTGCCGTGTGCCCGTACAGCAGTTTACGACCGCATATGGGGTGTTTCTGTAAACTGCAGAATCAGGGCCATAAATATTGAGTTTTGTTTGGCTGTTAAATCTTGCTTTGTAACTGGAAAAAATGTATTCAAATGGAAAATCTGTTAAAAAGTTACATTTTGAAATTTTATCTCTAGTTTCCATTAATTCTTGTGGAACACCTAAAGGGTTAACAAAGTTTGTAAAATCAGTTTTGAATACCTTGAGGGGTGTAGTTTGTAAAATGGGGTCATTTTTGGGTGTTTTTTATTATGTAAGCCTCACAAAGTGACTTCAGACCTGAACTGGTCCTGAAAAAGTGGGTTTTAGAAATTATTAGAAAAATTTCAAGATTTGCTTCTAAACTTCTAAGCCTTGTAACGTCCCCAAAAAATAAAATGGCATTCCCAAAATGATCCAAACATGTAGTAGACGTATGGGGAATGTAAAATAATAACTATTTTTGGAGATATTACTATAAAACTCTACTATAAAAGTAGAGAAATTGAAATTTGCTAATTTGTCCAAATTTTGGGTAAATTTGGTATTTTTTTATAAATAAAAATTACTTTTTTTTACTCCATTTTACCAGTGTCATGAAGTACAATATTTGACGAAAAAACTATCTCAGAATGGCCTGAATAAGTAAAAGCATTTTAAAGTTATTCACACATAAAGTGACACTGGTCAGATTTGCAAAAAATGGCCTGGTTCTTAAGGTGAAATATGGCCGTGTCCTTAAGGGGTTAAGTGAAAGTTCAAAGTATTAGTGCAAGTAAATAATATTATATAAAATTATATCAAAGCACATTATTGTTTGCATCATTATTATTATCATAAAGATAATCATCATTATCATCACAAAATCAAGTAACAACTCCATCACGTTGGAACAAGAATTAGGAACAGTTGCACACATTTCACACAAATTGTCCACCAGAGGGCAGTCACAGCTACTTCCGAACACTCTTATGTCTGAGGCTTGAACATAAAGAACCATTGTTCAGCGTGCTGCTAAATTACTCTGCTAAGACAATAATGTATTTAATTATAGCTTTTCAGTGCAATGTTCGAATGTTTGATGTCATTATAAGGCAGAGATAAGATATGAGGAAAAAAAATATTTCTCTATACTAATCTTAACCTTAGTTTAAAACTTTTAATAATCTATTTTTGCCTGTTAAGTTGTTTAGGGAGCACCCTGTTTAAGCGTAAAGTAAAATGAATGCACCATATTTGTATGGATATTGTTCAGGGTGACACACAGATGTATAGTATGTTTAAGAAATACATCAACTATTAAAAGTAAAATCTAATGGTAATGCAAATGTAATTGAGTTTAGAAATAATGTATTCTCTTCCAAACAAATAAATACATTGAGAACTAAAAATATTTCTATTACTGAAAAATACAATTTAGTTGTTTTTTGTAATATTTTTTATTCTATAAAATAGGCCACAAACAGTACTGAAATAGTGCACAAAAACAACTTTAGGCCAGCCTAACAATTAGATAGCTATTAATTGTACACTATTTTTGGCAATAACTGGATTGAAGGGGGGGAGAAAGCCATTGTCAGATACCTCTGGCTGCAGCTTCTCTAAACAAGTACTCAGAGCAACGGTGGAGGCGCAATATTGAAAGGGGCAAATTAGAAGTCTGGCCCTATCAAACAAGGGGTAAGATAGGAGTCTGTTGAGCAGTGGAGCCAGTCAGTGGTGCTCAGGGAGACTGATTTTGAACACATTCGATTAGTTAGAACTTCGAATCAATTCATTAATCTTTAGTAGCAGTGCTTGAAGTGGGCCGGAACGCGGCGGTACTCAGTACCGCCACTTCCAAAAATTGCCCTGGAGAGTACCAGCACCTCTCCGTGCGCCCAGTACGTGGGTTTCCGGTACCGGAGCGCAGCGGAGAGCTGGCAGTATCTCCTCCCTAATGTCGTTGGCTGAGCAGCTAGTGGAGGGGGGCGGGTCGTTGCAGAGTACGGCTCAGGCTGGCGCAGGCAGGGAGTTGACCTCACGTTAGGTGACGTCAACTCCTTCCCGCGCGCCTGTGACTGAGGAGCGATCAGTGCGGCGACCAGTGACTGGTCCTCCTTGGAGTCAGGAGTCGGACGGTGCAGCAAAGAACATCGACTTTGCTTTGGAATCCAACTTCTGAAGAGTACTGGTGAGTGACAGGCACCCCCCCTCCCCCCACACACATTAGTTCCTCTCTGTACCAGTACCCCCCCCCCCCCTGGCAGGGGGGTACTGGTACAGAGAGGAATTAATGTGTGTGATGAGGGGGGGGGGGTCTGATGTGCAGGGGGGTACTGGTACAGAGAGGAACGAATGTGCGGTGGGGGGGGGGTACTGGTACATAGAGGAACTAATATATATGTGTCTGATGGGTGGGTCTGATGTGTAGGGGGCCCCTGCACATCAGACCCCCCCATCACACACATATATATTAGTTCCTCTATGTACCAGGACCCCCCCCCACCACCGCACATTCGTTCCTCTCTGTACCAGTACCCCCCTGCACATCAGCCCCCCCCCCCCCTCATCACACACATTAGTTCCTCTCTTTACCAGTACCCCCCCCCCACCACCACCACCACACATTAGTGCCTCTCTGTACCAGTACCCCTCTGCACATCAGACCCCCCATCACACACATATATATTAGTTCCTCTATGTACCATTCCCCCCCCCCCCCCACCACCGCACATTCGTTCCTCTCTGAACCAGTACCCCCCTGCACATCAGACCCCCCCCTCATCACACACACACACACACATTAATTCCTCTCTGTACCAGTACCCCCCTGGCAGGGGGGTACTGGTACAGAGAGGAATTAATGTGTGTGTGTGTGATGAGTGGGGGGGGGGTCTGATGTGCAGGGGGGTACTGGTACAGAGAGGAACGAATGTGCGGTGGTGGGGGGGGTACTGTACTGGTACATAGAGGAACTAATATATATGTGTGTGATGGGGGGGTCTGATGTGCAGGGGGGGGGGAGCACCGGCGCCTAATAGAGTACCGGCACCTCTTTTGGCCCACTTAAAGCACTGTTTAGTAGTACATATATCATCACTTTTAGTGCACTGTAAATGTCATATAAACAAAACCCAACAAACCATGTCACAATTGCATTTTTTCTTCAATTTCACCCTACAAAGAACGTTTTTCAAGACATGATATGGTAAATGAAATGGTGCCATTAAAATACAGCTAAACAAACCCTCATAAGGCTATGTGAACAAAAAACTAAAAAAAAGTCATGGCTCTTGGAAAGCAGAGAAAAAAATATGAAATTACTAACAAAAAATTTCTGGCGGGCAGGGGTCAAGAGCTTTAACCCCACTGCCACCATAAAAGAGATTAATCTTCAACTACAGGACTGTCTCTAGGGGATTTGGCCAACAAGGCAAGCAACAGAAAAGCAAACCCCACCCAAAAAAATAAAATAATAATAGTAATACAATTTCTGAAAATAAAATGTTTCTTAATCCCTAAATTTATCAGAACCCAGGCCCCAAACTGCATTCAGATAACATACCAGGCCTTAATACAGGGAGTGCAGAATTATTAGGCAAGTTGTATTTTTGAGGATTAATTTTATTATTGAACAACAACCATGTTCTCAATGAACCCAAAAAACTCATTAATATCAAAGCTGAATATTTTTGGAAGTAGTTTTTAGTTTGTTTTTAGTTTTAGCTATTTTAGGGGGATATCTGTGTGTGCAGGTGACTATTACTGTGCATAATTATTAGGCAACTTAACAAAAAACAAATATATACCCATTTCAATTATTTATTTTTACCAGTGAAACCAATATAACATCTCAACATTCACAAATATACATTTCTGACATTCAAAAACAAAACAAAAACAAATCCGTGACCAATATAGCCACCTTTCTTTGCAAGGACACTCAAAAGCCTGCCATCCATGGATTCTGTCAGTGTTTTGATCTGTTCACCATCAACATTGCGTGCAGCAGCAACCATAGCCTCCCAGACACTGTTCAGAGAGGTGTACTGTTTTCCCTCCTTGTAAATCTCACATTTGATGATGGACCACAGGTTCTCAATGGGGTTCAGATCAGGTGAACAAGGAGGCCATGTCATTAGATTTTCTTCTTTTATACCCTTTCTTGCCAGCCACGCTGTGGAGTACTTGGACGCGTGTGATGGAGCATTGTCCTGCATGAAAATCATGTTTTTCTTGAAGGATGCAGACTTCTTCCTGTACCACTGCTTGAAGAAGGTGTCTTCCAGAAACTGGCAGTAGGACTGGGAGTTGAGCTTGACTCCATCCTCAACCCAAAAAGGCCCCACAAGCTCATCTTTGATGATACCAGCCCAAACCAGTACTCCACCTCCACCTTGCTGGCGTCTGAGTCGGACTGGAGCTCTCTGCCCTTTACCAATCCAGCCACGGGCCCATCCATCTGGCCCATCAAGACTCACTCTCATTTCATCAGTCCATAAAACCTTAGAAAAATCAGTCTTGAGATATTTCTTGGCCCAGTCTTGACGTTTCAGCTTGTGTGTCTTGTTCAGTGGTGGTCGTCTTTCAGCCTTTCTTACCTTGGCCATGTCTCTGAGTATTGCACACCTTGTGCTTTTGGGCACTCCAGTGATGTTGCAGCTCTGAAATATGGCCAAACTGGTGGCAAGTGGCATCTTGGCAGCTGCACGCTTGACTTTTCTCAGTTCATGGGCAGTTATTTTGCGCCTTGGTTTTTCCACACGCTTCTTGCGACCCTGTTGACTATTTTGAATGAAACGCTTGATTGTTCGATGATCACGCTTCAGAAGCTTTGCAATTTTAAGAGTGCTGCATCCCTCTGCAAGATATCTCACTATTTTTGACTTTTCTGAGCCTGTCAAGTCCTTCTTTTGACCCATTTTGCCAAAGGAAAGGAAGTTGCCTAATAATTATGCACACCTAATATAGGGTGTTGATGTCATTAGACCACACCCCTTCTCATTACAGAGATGCACATCACCTAATATGCTTAATTGGTAGTAGGCTTTCGAGCCTATACAGCTTGGAGTAAGACAACATGCATAAAGAGGATGATGTGGTCAAAATACTAATTTGCCTAATAATTCTGCACGCAGTGTATTAAGCAGACCTTTGAGAAGGCCAAAACAAATTCAGAGCTCAGACTAGACTAAAAAATCAATCAGACCCCAGACCTCTAAATTAATGACATCCCAGACCAGACAAAATATTAGGACCCAAGAACAGAGCAATAAATTAATCAGACCCCAGACCAGAAACATTTTAAATTAAGACTCCGAACTAGACTGCTAAATTAATCGGACCTATCAAAAACATTCAAACCAGACTAGTTTATTAATGGGACACCAGACTACACAAAAAAAAAAAATTGGCTCCAGACTAGACTCCTACATTTATCAGACAGGTCATAGGTCAAAAAATTATATTCAGATCAGACTTGTTTATTAATCAGACACCTAAATTCATTCAAACCCCACACCAGACCTCTAAACTAAACAGATCTTAGACCACGTATGAAAACAGATCCCAGACCAGACCCTTAAAGAGTCGGTTAAACCAGTTAACTCTTTTAATAGCGTTTTCAAGGACCCCCAGATGTTTTTATGTATTTATCCACTTCAGCAGGGCTCCGACAGTCCCCCACTGATTGTTTATATCTATGTTTATGTGTGCAGTAACTTCCTCCCGCACTGCCTTGGGGGCCCCAGCGCAGCACAGCATCACGTGGTTTCAGGAGTCTGTCAAGTCCTCCGTGCATCCGCCCCCCTAATTCATATGCCTCCTCCTGCTGTACATATTCCTCCCCCTTAGTTACACCCCTAAACTCCTTCTGGCTCAGTTTCTCCCTTGTGCCTCCTTCATTGCTAAGAAAGCACCCTGCCCGGTGATGTCACCGGACCAGAGGTGCGTGGCTTAGTGTGGTGTGTTGCCGCCTATCTTATTTCAGATGACCCACTAAACCCAGGAGGTCAAATTAAATATTCCAATAGTCTTGCGACTATAAATTCCTGTTTCTGGTCTTATCATTAAAATATAACCTTTATTTCTTTCTTTATTAAACAAAATATACCACAAAAAACATAAAGTGAGTTGTTAAAATTATATATGGAGGGCTTGGACCTGTGGGTACAGTGTCTATACTTTTTTGTGGTAGATCAGAGGGACACCATCTCACTTGAGCCACGTGCCGACTGCTTTATATCTGATCTGTGTTATTACACTTTTGTTGCCGCCTAGTTACCGCCCTTCACTCTGATTAATTACTGTGGCTGACAGTGACATCACCGGGCTCCTTGCGAAACCGAAGAAGAGGTTTCGCTCTGCAGAAAGGGACCCGGTACGTCACTGACCGCACTTCCAGCTGAGAATTTGTGAATAGAAAAATGGGCATCAGAAAAGTCTAGTAAAGGTAGGACACGCATGAATGTAAAATTTAGGGGACTGTTGTACACATACACCAATGTCACCAACCCGGACAACCCATTTAAATTTGTTAGATTGCAGATTAAATTAAATTAATAAATAAATATTCAGACCTGATACATTAGATCCTAGGCCAGACAAAAACATTCAGGCCAGACTCCTTTCATCAATCAGATCTCAGCCTAGCCAATAAAAAACTTCTGGCCTCTGACCAAAATGAAAATTAAGGCCACAGACCAGATTTCAGTATACCATTATATGCCATTACCACTCCCAGGTCCTCTTCACTTACAGGTGCCACCTCGCTCAGGCTCCTTACAGTGTTGGGATCCTGTATGCGCTAGTCAAACCACGCACAGATTTTCCGTTAGAATGCCCACATTCCTATTCAATTGTAGAAACAAACACAATGCAAAGAACCTACACTAAATACTACCTGCTACAAATGGTTTGTTTGTAGTCTGTAACCATGAAGAAACAAATTGGCATAGGATCAGGGTACATGACAGCAGTGGTGGTAGTGTTTACGATGGTGGTAGTTATACCCATATGGCTGTCCTTGCTTCAGCGTTTCAGTGAAGGGAGGGCGCACCCTCTCTTCCTCCAGGGCACACCCTGGACTTTTTGGGGGCTCCTGCCTGGCAGTGTCTGGGGCACCCTTGATGTTAGGTGATGAGTAGCATGGTGCAAGGCAGGAGAGCAAGCGTAGGGTGCTGGTATATGATGGAGGCAATGACCAGGCCCATTTGATACTTAAAACCAATAAAGTCTCTCTTTTTCTGAATCGATGATGGGAGTTACAGTATAACTGCAATCAGCAGGCACATTTCTCAGGTATATTATTAAGCAGATTTCTCCCAAAAGACCGTATATAGAAGGTGTCAATGATGGTAGTAGTCCTCCCTGAGTCTTTCTCTAGATACACTATGCAATCTCTCCAAATTAGGCCTCTTTCACACTACAGTATGTCCATTTCAGTGTTTTGCGTTCCGTTTTGAACGGATCCGTTGTTCCGTTTTTTTGGTTCCGTTGTGTTTCCGTTTCCGTTCCGTCGTTCCGTTCCGTTTTTCCGTATGGCATATACAGTATACAGTAATTACATTGGAAAAATTGGGCTGGCCATAACATTTTCAATAGATGGTTTAGAAAAAAACTGAACGGAAACGGAACACATACGGATGCATTTCCGTATGTGTTCCGTTTTTTTTTGCGGACCCATTGACTTTAATGGAGCCACGGAACGTGATTTGCGGCCAAATATAGGACATGTTCTATCTTTCAACGGAACGGAAAAACGGAAATACGGAAACGGAATGCATACGGAACACATTCCGTTTTTTTTGCGGAACCATTGAAATGAATGGTTCCGTATACGGACCGTATACGGAACGCAAAAAACGGACCGCAAAACGGGAAAAAAAAAAGGTAGTGTGAAAGAGGCCTTAACCACAGCCATGCAGTCTCTCTCTGTATACTTTCCGCACTTCCCAGTTGCAGGGTGCAGTCCTTTAATGGATGGCTAATCCATCTCAGAAGTGTGGCAGGCTCCAGAAGCAATTAACCCTTTCTACATTCAGAAAATCTATTGCCATAAATGTGAATTCACCTTACCGTCTCAGTCCAGCATGGCCTTTAAAGTGGTTCTCAACTCTTTATAAATAATCCATTCTTTCTCTCAGGGAGTAATATAGCTTTCTGGAAGTTTTCAACTCTCAGAAATGGTGTATTCCTGGATAAGGCTTCTCCTTAGGCCTACTTGAAAGAGGACACCAAAGGAAGTCTTGTCTCTGGCTAGAAACTCTCTACTCTACAAGCCAGGGGGGGTGGGGCAGGGCCAGCCTGTCTCCCAGAAACCAAGTAAAGACTGCCAGTTTACCTACTTCTTACCCATATTTAACCTTTTGGGATACACAGTGCACAGATCATCATCACAGTAAACATTTCAAAGTGGTGGACATGAGTATTAAACCTGAATCACAGTATTAACCCTTAAACAGTGAAAACCATTTCCAGAACGGCGCCACCAAAGTGAAGGGAGAGCAGTCGCGCATATGCATCCACCTTCTATTCACCTCTATGGGAGTTCTGAAAATAGCTGAGAACTGGCTCTAGCTATTTCTGGCAGTCCTGTGGCAAGGAATAGAGAAGTGCGCTGCTTGAGAGGCTTCCTCTTCATTGACTGCTATGAGACTTCTGAAAATAGCCAAGCAAGTTAGCACAGCTATTTTCAGAGGTCCCATAGCAGTGATCGGAGAGGATTCCATGCATGCACAGTATGCTCGTCTTTAATTTGGGGGCCTCATTCTGGATATAGGAGCAAAGGTGGGAGCTGCACATTTCTGACATTTATGGCATATCCTAGCAACCTGTCATTAACCCCTTCCTGACCGGCACAGTGCTGGTATGGCGCTGGCCAGGTCTTTAAAGATAGAGCCTGCTGCTGAGCAGAGTGGGAGCCATAATCGAGGGGTGTCTACTGTTTCTTATAGCAGACACACCCGCGGCTAATGTCTGCAACCAGCGGTAATTCCGGTCGCGGACATTTTATACTTCAGATGCTGTGGTCAATCCTGACCACGGCATCTGAGCGTGCGAAACACAAGAAGCGCGCACTTCCGGTTATGCTCCAGCTCCCCCATGTGGCGATCGGAGGAGCCGGAGCTTGTGTGCAGCAGCCCATGTCTTTGTGAATGACAGGAGGCTGCTGCATAGTATTTGCTATGGAGCCATTGCCTGTAAAAGGGCTCCATAGGAAACTAGCAATTTTCTCATGAGAACAGCAATCTCATGATTGCTTATTATAATTCTCTATGGGAACTATAAAAAAGTGTAAAAAAATATATAGTTTAAAAAAATTATAATAAATCAAATCACCCCCCTTTTCCCTAAATAAAAATAAAAGATCTAAAACAAATAAAAAAATACACATCATGGATATCGCCATGTGTGAAAACATCCATAGTATAAAAATATAAAAATATCTTCCTCATACGGCACACAGCGAAACGGAAAAAAAGCGTCAAAATGGCGCATTCAACATTTTTGGTCGCATCCTTTTCTACAAAAAAACTTAAGAAAAAGTGATCAAAAAGTCAGACACAAACCTGTAAATATGTGGCGGAATTGCTTCTTTTTTGCAATTTCACCCCATTTTTAATTTTTTTTCCTGCTTCCCACTACATCATATGCAATATTAAATGGTGGCGTTGGAAAGTACAACTTGTCCCGCAAAAAACAAGCCCTCATACTGCTAGGTGAACAGAAAAATAAATCAAGTTATGTCTCTGGAAAGGCAGGGAGCGCAAAACGAAAACGCAAAAACAAAAAATAACTCCAGGGTAGAAAGAGTTAATATTGATATAGGAAAACCCCTTTAGTATCTTTAATAAAGCTGTTAGTATGCAAGAGCTAAAATCTCAATCTAAAACACTAACCCATGCTGTTTTACCAGTTAGTGCTGCATTGTCTTGGTTAATTTTTGTGATTGGTTGAAAACAGTACCTTTTTATTTTACATGCCATCAACTGTAGGTAGGTAAATAGTTGCATTTTGGTCTGAGAAACAATTTGTATTTAAAAAAAGAGGTGGTAAAATCAGTCTTCAGAAAAATGTGCTTCATGTTGTTTTATTTTTCTGCTTCATGGGTGAGAATGTTTGTTAGAAAAGAAATGGCCGGCTGTGCTTCTTTGAAATTCAATTTGCTTCCAACCGGAGAGTCTGAATTACTCCGATTTGTAACCCTGGAAATTCAGACATGAAAAAAATATCTAAATAAAAATACTTCTCAAAATGGACCGATAATGCTTTGACATTTCCAGCCGCAGAGGTGCTGTCATTTTGTCAGGTTATAGTTTGCATCCATTAACATTAACATTTAAAGGCCAAGATGAAAAAATGCCTTTGTGTAAAATATTACCTTGTACAAAGTTTCTCTCCGCTTTGAAATTAACTTAAAGGTAGATGGCATAGCTCTTTGTTCTAAAACAAATCTGTAAGTGTAGTTTGGCAAAGTCATGCTGAAGAGAGACATGAAAGAAAAGGTTTTCAAAAGTAAAGAAAAGTCATATAAAATACCAATAAATTGATTGGCAAATCTACATGACACAGATATTGTAGATGCTAAAATGAGATGTCAATCTACAATGTCACAGGAGATTGTTGTTCAGCAGTTAGCACCATTAACCTCAGCATTGGGTTCTTTGGTTCACTGGTTGAAAATAAACTAGTAAGAAGCTTTCTTCACTTTCCACCAAAAATACTAGTGTAAACACTGTACCACATAAAAGGTTAGTATATAAAATGAGAATGCTCGGACTGGGAGAAAATGTCTGTATGTGGGTAAGTAACTGGCTGAGTGATAGAAAACAGAGGGTGGTTATTAACGGTACACACTCAGATTGGGTCACTGTCACTAGTGGAGTACCTCAGGGGTCAGTATTGGGCCCTATTCTCTTCAATATATTTATTAATGATCTTGTAGAAGGCTTGCATAGTAAAGTATCAATTTTCACAGATGACACTAAACTGTGTAAAGTAATTAACACTGAAGAGGACCGTATACTACTACAGCGGGATCTGGATAGACTGGAGGCTTGGGCAGATAAGTGGCAGATGAGGTTTAACACTGACAAATGTCAAGGTATGCACATGGGAAGGAATAATGCAAGTCACCCGTACATACTAAATAGTAAAACACTCGGTAACACTGACATGGAAAAGGATCTAGGAATTTTAATAAACAGCAAACTAAGCTGCAAAAACCAGTGTCAGGCAGCTGCTGCCAAGGCCAATAAGATAATGGGTTGCATCAAAAGGGGCATAGATGCCCGTGATGAGAACATAGTCCTGCCACTTTACAAATCATTAGTCAGACCACACATGGAGTACTGTGTACAGTCCTGGGCTCCTGTGAACAAGGCAGACATAGCAGAGCTGGAGAGGGTCCAGAGGAGGGCAACTAAAGTAATAACTGGAATAGGGCAACTACAGTACCCTGAAAGATTATCAAAATTGGAGTTATTCACTTTAGAAAAAAGACGACTGAGGGGAGATCTAATTACTATGTATAAATATATCAGGGGTCAGTACGGAGATCTATCCCATCATCTATTTATCGCCAGGACTGTAACTGTGACGAGGGGACATCCTCTGCGTCTGGAGGAAAGAAGGTTTGTACACATAGAAGAGGATTCTTTACGGTAAGAGCAGTGAGACTATGGAACTCTCTGCCTGAGGAGGTGGTGATGGTGAGTACAAAAAAGGAATTCAAGAGGGGCCTGGATGTATTTCTGGAGTGTAATAATATTACAGGCTATAGCTACTAGAGAGGGGTCGTTGATCCAGGGAGTTATTCTGATTGCCTGATTAGAGTCGGGAAGGAATTTTTTATTCCCCTAAAGTGGGGAAAATTGGCTTCTACCTCACATTATTTTTTTTTGCCTTCCTCTGGATCAACTTGCAGGATGACAGGCCGAACTGGATGGATAAATGTCTTTTTTCAGCCTTATGTACTATGTTACTATGTAAATGTACATCTGAGATACTTATGGGTGGTGTCAAACACAGCTTTTTGGGGCAGTTTTAGATGCAACCTTTTGAGTGAAAGCTAGAAGTAAATCTATCAGGAAGGAGAAGTATAAGGCCTCTTTCACACTACCGTTTTGCGGTCCGTTTTTTGCGTTCCGTATACGGTCCGTATACGGAACCATTAATTTCAATGGTTCCGCAAAAAAAACTGAATGTACTCCGTATGCATTCCGTTTCCGTATTTCCGTTTTTACGTTCCGTTGAAAGATAGAACATGTCCTATTATTGCCCGCAAATCACGTTCCGTGGCTCTATTCAAGTCAATGGGTCCGGGGAAAAAAACGGAACACATATGGAAATGCATCCGTATGTCTTCCGTATCCTTTCCGTTTTTGCGGAACCATCTATTGAAAATGTAATGCCCAGCGCAATTTTTTCTATGTAATTACTGTATACTGTATATGCCATACGGAAAAACGGAACAAAAAACGGAACGGAAACACAACAGAAACGAAAAAACGGAACAACGGATCCATGAAAAACGGACCACAAAACACTAAAATAGCCATACGGTAGTGTGAAAGAGGCCTAAGTCTTTTCTTTTATATTTCTCATTCCCTTCCAAACCACTTATGGCTTTGGCTCAAAAAGCTGTATGTGACATCACACTATCATCAGTTATCACATCACTGGTTGCCTATGCTATTCTTTTTTCATCAAAGTTCTCCAGTAGGTTAGATGCCAGGACCAATATGGAAATTAAAAGGGTTGAATCAAAGACATTGGTGGCTTAGGATATGTAAACAATGTCAGATCTGAAAGAGTGACTGATTTGGCTCCCTGCGATCACTAGTAAAATATCACTACAGCCCTTGAAAAGTGTTCTGATGCTTTATGTAGTGTCACAACTAACATAAGAAATTAAAAAGAAAAAAGTTATTTTTTTAAATTAAAAAGATTCAAATCACCCCCCTTTCCTCAAAATGAAAATAAAACGACATAAACAATTAAAAAAATACACATAATGAGCATTGGCGCATGCGGAAATGCCCAAACTATTAGGATCTAAAATATTTATCCCATACGGCAAACGTTGAAATGGAAAAAAGTAAAATTGGCCGATTTGCAGTTTTTTGGTCACTTCACTTCCCACAAAATATGAAATAAAAAGTGATAAAAAAATTCATACAGCCCCCCAAAATGATATCAATGCAAAATACAGTTCGTCCCATAAAAAGTAAGCCCTCACACTGTTCCATACAAAAAATTTATAGGGGTCGGAATGTGACGAGGAAAAAAAAAAAATTTCAAACTTTTTATTTTCTTTTCAGTATAAAAACGCAAGGAAAAATACACATATGTGATATCGACATAATCATCCTAACCTGGAGAATGAAAGTAACAGGTGAAGTTTTACCACATAGTGAACACCGTAAAAAAAACACAAAAACAAAACTGTTGCTGAATTGCATTTTTTTTTTTAAATTTCAACCCATTTTAAATTTTTTGGGCAGCTGCCCACTACATTGTGTGCAATATTAAATGGTGGCATTAAAAAATGGATCTTGTCCAGTAAAAAAACAAGCACTCATATGGCTATGGGAACAGAAAAATAAAAAAGTTATGACTCTAGAAATGAAGGGAGTGAAAAACAAAAACGCAAAAACCTCCAGGACTCAAACAATTAAATACTATGATATGGGTGAAAAATAACCAACATCTAGGTCTTGTTCAGACAGTGCAGTTTTGGTGCAGTTTTTAAATGATTAATAAACATGTCCAAATACACAACAATAGTATAAAGAAAATACTTTATTATTTGTATTTTTATTACCCAAAAATGCATTAAATTTGACCTATGTGAAATAAGCTTTATATTGTTTTTATTTTTGCTACTGGGCCCAATAGCTGAGGAATCGCACCTCATTTACTAAAGTGTTGGATACATCTGATAAGAATTTAGCTAGAATGAGTATTTATGAGCTGTCAGGAGTTCAGAGATAAAGGCTAAACATCCGGCCATCAGAGCAGCTCCCTAATAGATTCAGTAAAAAACAGAAAGCAAGATTGTCTGGAGATATAATGAAAGTGGAGGCTGTAGGTCAAAAACTGTTGACCGATTTTAATTATGAACTAAAAAAATTATTTTAGCCCAAAATGAGTAAAATGCAATGATATAAAAATGGCCTTCAAAGGTGACCATACCCTTTATTTAGCTAAAATGTATAGGTGACACATTCCTTTTAAGGGCTTTATTTTATGCATTAAGAAAGAATACATTTGGTGTAACTTTGCTTTCAGATCCTTTTTTTTTTTTTCAGATAGATCCTTCCCGCAATTTGACGTATTACTACATCGGGTGTGCGCCCAATCAGTGCAAGGGCCTGGCAGTCACTGATATCCAGGCTCCTGCTGCATCAGCATTGATTTAAAAGCCGATTAACCCCTTCTATGCCGTGGTTGGCGCTGACCGCGGCATAAAAGGTGTTTGCGGTCAGTCAAGGTTTCCATCGGGTCCCCCCCTGCGGTGATGGGGATCCAATGGGTGAGAAGGCAGCCCAATGTGGGACCTGCCTTCTACAGAGGCCTAGTCTGGGTCTCCTAGGCAACTGTTAGTGTATTACACTGTGTAATACACTAACAGGCAATGCATTACAATAAAGATGTATTGTAATGCATTGCAGAGGAGATCAGACCCCCCCAAAAGTAAAAAAAAAAAAAAGTGTTTTTAAAAATAAAAAATAAAGCTTCAAGTAAAAAAAAGCACCACTTTCCCTTAAGTTGTAAAAAAAAGAAAAACACACATATTATGTATTGCCGCGTCCGTAACTACCGACTAAATATATCACATAATCTACCCTGTCAGTTAAACAAGCGTAAAAAAAACTGTGACAAAAAAGCCATTTTTTGTCACTTTACATCACAAAAAGTGCAATACCAAGTGATCAAAAAGTCATATATGCCTGAAAACAGTACCAATCAAACCATCACCTCATCCCACAAAAATGAGCCCCTACATAAGACAATTGGCCAAGAAAAATAAAAAAAAATTGACCTTCAGAAAATGGATACACTAAAACATGATTTTTTTTGTTTCAAAAATGCTTTTATTGTGTTAAAGTGAAATAAATAAATAAAAAAGTAGACATATTAGGTATTGCCGTGCCCGTAATGACAGGTTCTAAAAAATTATCACATGACCGTCCCCCTCAGGTCGACGCTGTAGAAAATAAAAATAAAAACTGTGCCAAAAAGCCATTTTTTATCACCTTACATCGCAAAAAGTGTAATACCAAGGAATCAAAAAGTCATATGTACCCCAAAATAGTACCAATCAAACCATCACCTCATTCTGCAAAAAATTAGACCCTATATAAGACAATCTCCCAAAAAATAATAAAAATATGGCTCTCAGAGAATGGAGACACTAAAACATCATTTTTTTGTTTCAAAAATGCTTTTATTCTGTAAAACCTAAATAAATTTTAAAAAGTATACATATTAGGCATTGCCATGTCTGTAACAACTTGCGCTGTAAAAATATCACATGACCTCAGGTGAATGTTGTAAAAAAAGAACTTTGCCAAAACAACCAATTTTTGGGTCACCTTGCCCTATAAAGTTTGAATGATTGAAAACTCATATGTACTCAAAAATAGTACCAATAAAACCATCAACTCTTTCTGCAAAAAACAAGCCCCTGCAAAATACTATCGGCAGAAACAAAAAAATATGGCTTCCAAAAAATGGAGACACAAAAACATAATTATTTTCAAAAATATTATGTAAAACTGAAACAAACAAAAGAGACATATTTGATATTGTCATGTCCATAACAACCTGTTCTATAAAAATAGCACATCATTTAAACTGTCAAATGAGCATTATAAAAAACTAAATATAAAAACTGTGCCAGAACAGCCATTGTTTTGTTACCTTGTCTCACAAACAGTGATATAGAGTGATCAAAAATCATATGTATCCCAAAATAGTATCAATAAAACTGTCACCTTATCTCATAGTTTCTAAAATGGGGTCACTTTTTGGTAGGGTTCATCAAGGGGGCTTCAAATTGGACATGGTGTCTAAAAACCAGTTCAGCAAAATCTGCCTTCCAAAAACCATATGGCGCTCCTTTAATTCTACGCCCTGCCATGTGCCCTTACAGCAGTTTACCACCATATGTGGGGTGTTTTTGTAAACTGCAGAATCAGGGTAATAGATATTGAGTTTTGTTTGGCTGATAACCCTTGATATGTTACAGAAAAAAATGGATTAAAATGGAAAATCTGCAAAAAAAATAGTGACATTTTGCAATTTAATCTCCATTTTCCCTTAATTCTTGTGGAATACCTAAAGGATTACCAAAGTTTGTAAAATCAGTTTTGAATAACTTGAGGGGTATAGTTTCTAAAATGGGGTTATTTATGGGTGGTTTCTACTATGTAAGCCCCACAAAGTGACTTCATAGCTGAATAACTAAAAAGTGGGCTTTGGAAATGTTCTTAAAAATTTTAAGAATTGCTCCTGAAATTCTAAGCCTTCTAAAAATAAAATGACATTTTCAAAATATGCCAACATAAAGGAGACACACGTATAAATATTTTATGAAGTATCACTTTCTGTTTTAAAGACAGAGAAATTGAAACTTTGAAAATTGTGAATTTTTCCTAATTTTTGGTAAATTTAGGATTTTTCATAAAAAAGGTGAAATATATATCGACTCAAATTTATGACTGTGATGAAGTACAATGTGTCACGAGAAATCAATCTCAGGCTTAGATAAGTAAAAGTGTTCCAAAGTTATTACCATAGTGACACATGTCAGATTTGCAAAAAAATGGTCTGGGCAGAAAGATGAAAACTGTCCTGGGGAAAAAGGGTTTAATTACTTATTAAAAAATTACCATTTTACTGTTAAAGAGGTTGTTGTAATGTGACAACCTCTTTAACAGTAAAATAGGGGATAAGTATCTGATTGCCAGGGGTCCAACTGTTGGGACCCCCACCTGTCATGAGAACAGGGCCATGTTCCTCCATTTAAATGGAGCTGCAGGCACACATGCATGTCCACCACTCCATTCAGCTCTATGTGACTGCCAGAAATAGCTGAGTGCTGAAAAATATCTGCCTGTGTAAATTGGCCCTAAGTATATCACTGGCTGACGGTTAAGGCTAGTGTTAAAACCACCAAGCAAACTGTTCTGGCAGAGGAACAGCCTGCCAGAGTTCATTGTATCCAGCAAAGCTGGATACTGCCTTTTCCTGCCGTAGCCCATTGACTACAATGAGATTTGGCCGGTGCAAACACAGGTTTTTGTCTGGCTGAATCTCAAAACTAATGCTAGAATCAAGCTAGATCCCCATCAGGTCCCATAGTCAATGGGGCCTGATGATGCTCTGGCCCTTTCCAGCTATGCCAGATATGAACTCCTGCAGGCGGTTCCTCTGCCGAAACAGCCTGTCAGATAGTTGTAACACCAGTGTGAAACTAGCCTAAAGGTATCCTGTTGTTATACCTCTCAACAAGGAGCACAGGTCAGTGTATACCAACCAGAATAATTTAAAAGGGGCTGCAATGTTTAAAGTGTAACTGTCATATTTTTTTTTTATTTGCCAGTTTATTACAGCTAGGCATGTATACCTCAGTTAGTCTGTCAATGATTGTCAAAAGATCTGTACTTACCTTATAACAGCTTTCATTAATGTCTTCTGTCCCTTTTCACTGCCCCCTTAAAAGACTGTTACTAGGGCTTGTCTGTCTCCTAACTTAATGTAAACAGAAGACAGAGGGGCTGTCCTTTACACTTCATGCCTGCATTAGGCTTCAGAGTGAGGAGCCGTCTCTCTCAGTAATCCAATCTGATTGGCTGGCAGGGAGCTGCTGGCCACAGCAAGTGTGTATGGGAAGTGAGGGAAAGCAGTTTTGGCCTCAGAGAACTGGCAGAGGAGCCATCTTGAGAAGGTCCTCATATTGTAAATGTTTAAACAGCCGTAACTAAGGGAAAAACTCAAGGAAAACTGTGGTATGTGAAGAAACTAAAGATTGCTTTATGCATAATGCTGCTGCTGCAGTAACATATGCAAAAGTTTTTATTTTTTTAAATGAAAACATGACAGTTACCCTTAAAAAAAACATTATCAATTCAGATTTTTTTAGTTTTCATTTATTGCAAGATTGAAAGGACTATACTGAGGTACAGGTAAAGGAAACAATTTGGAGGCTTGAAGTAGAATTGGGAGTCCATAGACAGTGCTTGCTGAAATATTGTATCCTAAAAAAAATGAAGATTTTTACTTGTACTAATTTTCACTTAGCATAAAAAAACAGGGTTGTAAAATGTATTTGTGACCCTGCAGGCACCAATGTGATACGCTAATACCCACAAATCTCTTAATGTCGACTTGTGTCTTTGTAATAGTGTAAAGGTAAAGCCCCTCACCCCTGTAGAGCTGAAGTCCTCAGGTTTCATGAAATATACTAATGTACAGTATCGCATTACCTATGAGATCTCAGCCGTATTATAATAAAAGTGTCAGGAGTTGAATGTGACACGGAGGTGGGACTATTTGTGGTTCCTGCCATATGTTTCTGACTAAGACTTGTGCACACATCATATGTTATTTTCTATTTGAGCTATTTAATTATTTCCATAAATATACGTTTTACAGATTTCATCCATTATTGTTCGCTGACGTCCGACACTGTACTATTTGTCTATGGGAACATTATTTTCAGAATAGAAAAGTGGTTTCCTACAAATATTCCTATTGTGCTAAAACAGTAAGCTATTCTATGTCTGAAAACATAATTTGCTGATCTAAAAAAATTACAGATGTTACAATAATTAATAAAAAGCATAAAGTAAAAAAAAACATTTAATTGACCTTCCTAAAATAAATTTTCTTAAAATGTTCTTAACATTTGCCAGTTATTTGTGATTTCAATACTGTTGTATAGCTATTGTGTAGCTATTTCTTCAGCAATATCTTCACAGTCACACAAATTAATTTCTAAATGTAATAACTGGCCACAAATTAAATGGTGCCAAGGCTATTTTTTATGCACATGCATTGAAAGTTAGTTTTAGAAAAATGTATATGTGCCATTGGCCCTGTAACATTCAAAAAGGTGCAACTAGATATTTATCTAGGCATGCCACCTCAAGGCACCACATTTTCCGAAAGTTGGGGTGTCCTTAATTTAAAAGGACTAGCCACAAAAGAATGTGCATTCATAGGGCCTGTTGGAAATCTTAGGGTGATTGGCATTGCCATTCCTCCTGAAGTGTAGTAGTACTGCGCTAAAATTTATCATTTTCAAAGTGAAAAACTCCTATGTCTCTCAGTTTGAAAATGCACAGCTTTGACACAGAACTTTCTTGGTGGAGATCTGACCATTTGGATGATTCCCCAAAGATACCCTAACTTCAATACTGGGCCAAGCCACATTTACAGATGAGCAGATGTGCCTGGACAAACATTACAGTGCTCAATACAATTCAATCAGTGTCATGACTCCTTTGTGCTGTTCGGGACGAGTCAGACCCCCAGTGATCACAAAATGTTGGCCTGGCCAACAGGCTTTTAGTGTGCTATTTACTTAAAGTTGTTTGAATGATATCTGGGACCCGGGTTTCCTATCAAATGAACTATTATAACTATTCACACTGGCATACTCAATATTTTCTTGAACATCCAAGAAGAACCCAACTGTGAAGGCTAGGTGGTCATCAAGGGTGTAGCTAAACGTTCTAGGGCCACATCCAGTAGAGACTGCAGCCTATACTGACAATATATATGGTTATTATTATTAATTGGAGTGCCTATCAGCCATAGACTATGACCAAATTTTGGACATGCCGTACAAAACGACAAAACCACTCTAACTAATGCATTTCTACTTTAAGTTCACTGCCCATGAGGTGCAGGCAAAATATTACTTTTAGAAACTGACTGCGGCGGAGGTCAGTGTTTACAGCGTGGAACAAGCTTTACATGAATTAGTTATGGATGTTAAAGGTAAAAGTAAGTGACAATATTTCTGAGGTATGAATAAGATCCAAATTATCTCTCCTTTTAGAAAATAATAGGATAAAGCTAAATTGCTATTTACTTTTTCCTAGATTCACTTATTAGTCACTGGAAAGTAATTGTCAAAATATATGAATACAGTGACCACAATACCTAAGTAATAATAAAAACAGCAACACATTTATTTACCACTTTCTATATATCTAGACTTTCCTTAATATACAGTACATAAGAAATGCATTGCACAAATGATCATTAACCCCTTCCCGACCGCAATCTGTATATATACGTGATAGCTGCACATACCCCGTGCAGCTACCACGTGTATAAACGTCAAACCAGCTCTTTAATCCAAGCGCTGCAAAGCGCTTGGATTATAGCTTCTGCCCGAGCCCTGCTGCTGTCACGGACAGCATACAGTCTAGTAATGCCGGCAAGGGACCAATCAGAGTGGCCCCTTGCCGACAATCGATCCGATTGGTTAGTCTGCACAATCGGATCGCGGCAGTGAAAAAAATGACGGTTTCATGCGCTCTGCAGATCAGAGCATGAAATCAGGTAGGGTCCTCATAATACCCCCCCATCTGTGCCCCCGAACTGTGGCTGTGCACCCCATCTGTGCCCCTCCAAGCCCCCCCTTGTGTCCGCCTGCAGCTCATCTAGAAGCAGCTGCCCTGATGCGGTCCGCCCCCTCCCCGCCCCATGCATTCATTCTCACCCGCCCCTCCTGCCCCAGCCTCCCTCAATATTGGCGGCCATCCCCCCCCCGATCCCCCCCCTTTCCAGAGCTGCCCCCGAACCCCCCCCAATCCCCCTGCTGTGTGTAATGGCGGCGGCTCCATTACTGAGCCGCCGCCATCAGCAGAGAGTGTCAGCTCTATGCTGACACTCTCCTGTAACCCCATAGATGCCGCGGTTGCGGCATTTATGGGGTTAATAGAGGGAGGGAGCTCCCTCTCTCAACCATCGGGGCTGCAGCGCTGTGATTGCAGCACCCGATGGTTGCCATGGCAACCGGACGCTTTGCAAAAGCCACCTGTTGCCACCTACAGGGCATCTGATTGTATTATACTTTGCAATGCAAGAGCATTGCAAAGTATAGTACAGCCATCAGCCCCACTGGATCTTCATGATCTAAGAGGGACTTGATAAAAAGAGAAAGTGAAAATAATAAAAATGAAAAATAAAAAAATAAATAAAAATGTAAATTAAAAAAAGAAATTGCCTTTTCCTATTAAAAAAAAATGAAAAAATAAAATAAAATACACATATTAGGTGTCACCGCGTCCGTAACAACCGTCTCTATAAATATATCACATGATAGACCCCGTCCGATAAACACCATAAAAATAAAATAAAAAAACTGTGCCAAAAAAGCTATTTTTGTCACCTTACATCACAAAAAGTGCAACAGCAAGCGATCAAAAAGGCTTATGACCCCCAAAATAGTACCAATCAAACCGTCACCTCGTTCCTCAAAAAATGATGCCCTGTTTAAGACAATCGCCCAAAAAATAAAAAAGCTATGGCTCTCAGACTATAGAGACACTAAAACATCATTTTTTTTGTTTCAGAAATGCTATTATTGTGTATAACCTAAATAAATAAGAAAAAGTATACATATTAGGTATTGCCACGTCCGTAACGATCTTTTCTATAAAACTATCACATGACCTAACTCCTCAGATAAACGCTGTAAAAATAAATAAATGAAAACTGTTCCAAAACAGCCAATTTTTGGGTCACCTTGCCCCATAAAGTGTAATAATGAATGATCAAAAAATCCTATGTACCCAAAAATGGTATCAATAAAAACCTCAACACTTTCTGCAAAAAACGAGCCCCTGCACAAGACGATCGGCAGAAAAATAAAAAACATATGGCGTTCAGAATCCAGCACAATCTGCCTTCCAAAAACCGTATGGCATTCCTTTCCTTCTGCGCCCTGCCGTGTGCCTGTACAGCAGTTTACGACCACATGTGGGGTGTTTATGTAAACCGCGGAATCAGGGTAATAAATATTGAGTTTTGTTTGGCTGTTAACCCTCAATGTGTTAAAAAGAAAAAAATTATAAAATGGAAAATCTGCCAAAAAAGTGAAATTTTGAAATTTCATCTCCATTTTCCTTTAATTCTTGTGGAACGCCTAAAGGGTTAACACAGTTTGTAAAATCAGTTTTGAGTAACTTGAGGGGTGTAGTTTCTACAATGGGGTCATTTATGGGGGTATCCACTATGTAGGCCCCACAAAGTGACTTCAGACCTGAACTGGTCCTTAAAAAGTGGGTTTTGGAAATTTTCTTAAAGATTATAAGAATTGCTTCTAAACTTCTAAGCCTTCTAACGTCCTAAAAAAATTAAATGACATTTCCAAAATGATGCCAACATAAAGTAGACATATGGGGAATGTTAAGTAATAAATATTTTATTAGGTATCACTTTCTGTTTTAGAAGCAGAGAAATTGAAATTTGGAAAATTGTGAATTTTTAAAAATTTTTGGTAAATTTGGGATTTTTTCACAAATAAAGGTGAAATATATTGACTCAAATATATGACTATCATGAAGTACAATGTGTCACGAGAAAATAATCTCAGAATGGCATGGATAAGTAAAAGTGTTCCAAAGCTATTACCACATAAAGTGACGCATGTTAGATTTGCAAATTTTGACCTGGACACTGGGGCATCAATGACCTTTGGTCATGAAAGGGTTAAGGTTTTCTATCATTCTTTGCTGTATAGAACATCATCTGCACCATTCAGATCTAGAATTATCTTAAAAGCAGATTATCAAACTGGTAACCAAAATCAACAGTGTTCATTACCACCAGCAAAAGAGATTCTGTAATTACATTGTCTTATGTTATTAAACTGGTATTTGGAAGAACAAAAGCTAAAAATGTTAATACTATGATTCCCATCAAACCTTCATATTGTTATGAATTCTTTTTAAGTTTCATTCTGTGTGGTGTTCAGTCCATCAATTACTTGCTGTTCACTGTCTTTAACTCCATTCAGGGTTTTCGTTTTTATTGCTGGCGTCCCTGGGGCTATAACTTTTTAAATTTTCCATTAGGGCTTTTATTTTATTTTTTGCTGGACAAGTTGTACTTTCTAATGCTACCACTTAATATTGTATACAATGTACTGGAAAGCTGGACTGGAAAAAATCCAAATAGAGTAGAAATAGACACAGTTTGATGGTTTTCGTTTTTATGGCTATGTTGTACAACTGACCCATTATGTTATTTCTCCAGATCAGTACGTTTACAGTGATACCAATTTTCTACAGTTTTTCTTATGTTTTAGTACTTAAAAAAATAAAAACTTTTTTAAAAAAATGATTTTTTTCTTTGCATTGCCGTATTTTGACCCGATAATTTTTTTTACTGTTAAGTCTACAGAGCTGAGTGGGGGCTCAGTTATTATTGATACCATTTTGGAGTGTGTATGACATTTTGATTGTGTGTATAACTTTGTATTCAATCTTTTTGGGGAGGTGAAGAGACAAAAAACGGAGACTTTGCCATTTGGAGTTTTTTTTCCATTATATTGTCTGCTGTACAGGATTATTATGTTTATATTTTAATAGTACTGGCCCTTTGGAACATGCTGATAACTCTGATCTATATTTTTTTTCTTTGTTTTTATTTATAATATAGGAGAAAGGGGTGTGATTTGAATTCAAAATCTTCCTGTTGCAGGCCTCAGAGCATTCAGAAGGCCCAAGGCTGCTACAACAACTGAACGGCCACTTAGGCCCTTAACTAAATTTCACAAATTGAATCCACTACTGGTCTACTACAGCTTAAAGGGAATACATCGCTTTTTATTTTTTCCTAATTAAAACCAGTGGAATATACTCTTTTTCTGATGGTAGATTTTTCCATTCTATTTTCTGTACATAATTATACAGTGGCACCCAGTTTGAGCACCCCTGGTCAAAATTATAGTAACTGTCAACAGTTAAGCAAGTTGAAGATGAAATGATCTCCAAAATGCATAAATTTAAAGTTGACACATTTCCTTTCTATTTTAAGCAAAAACATATTTTTATTTTCATCTTTTACATTTTCAAAATAACAAAAAAAGGAAAATGGCCCAAAGCAAAACTTTGGGCACCCTACATAGTTTGTACCTAGTGCCCCCAGCTGCTCGTCAAGTATCACATCATTTAAACACTTTTTGTAGCCAGCCAACAGTCTTTGAATTTGAGGGATTTTCATCCATCCTTCCTGCAAAAGCCTTCCAGTTCTGTGAGATTCCTGGGCGATCTTGGATACACTGCTTTTTGGGGTCTATCCACAGATTTTCAATGATGTTTTAATCAGGTGACTGTCAGTCCATGGTAAAAATCTTCAGCTTGTGCCATTTGAGGTAGTCTATTGTTGGATTTTAAGGTGTGCTTAGGATCATTATCCATTTGTAGAATCCATCTTCTTTTCAGCTTCAGCTTCTTTACAGTTGGTGTTTGCTTACAGAATTTGCCGGAATTTCATTTAAAGGAAATCTGTCACCAGGATAATCCCTAATGAAGTAAATCCATGGCCTAATAGCACTTAGTACCTTATTTCTAGATGTGCCTTTATTTCAGCAATAGATGCTTTCTATCTTCTGAAAATCCAGTTTATTTGGTGTGCAAATGAGCCAGTAAGGTGCCCAGAGGGGCATCACTCTTGCACCTCTTGCTAGTGCCCAAGCCCGCCCTCATGCTGGGCGCAGGGAGAAGGGGGGCAGAGTTATGGCTTGAATGTGATGTAGGAGGGGTGGGTGGACACATTGTGGCAGGAGGCATGCTTGGGCTCCTTTCTGCAAGAATTAAGCCTCTCTGGGCACCTTACTGGCTCATTTGCATACCAAATAAACTGGATTTTCAGAAGATAGAAAACATTTATTGCTGAAACAAAGGCACATCTGGAAATAAGGTACTAAGTGCTATTAGGCCATGGATTTACTTCAATACTGATTATCCTAGTGACAGATTTCCTTTAATCCATTCTTCCCACTACCTATGAAATGTTCCCTGTGCCATTGGCTGCAACACAACACCAAAGCATGATTGATCCACCCTCATGCTTAATGGTTGAAGAGGTGTTGTTGATGAAATTCTGTGCCCTTTGTTCTCCAAACATACAGTTCCCTTGCTCATTGTAGCCAAAGAGTTCTATTTTAACCTCATCGATCCACAGGACCTGTTTCCAAAATGCATCAGGCATATTTAGATGTTTTTTTGCAAACTTCTTACGCTGAGTTTTGTGGTTTTCTTTTGATGACTCTTCCATGATTTGCGCAGGTGTCGCTGAACAGTAGAACAGTGTACCACAGTCTGATAAATCTTCCTGAAGGTCTTTTGAAGTCAAGAAGGGGTTCTCATTTGACTTTCTAGCAATCCTAACAGCAGCTGTCTCTGACATTTTTTTTTTGTCTTCCAGACCTTCTCTTGACCTCCACTGTTCCTGTTAACTGCCATTTTTTATTACATTTTGAACTGAGGAAATGGCAACCTGAAAAGGCTTTGCTATCTAGTTATAGCCTTGTCCTGCTTTGTGGACCTCAACCATTTTTTATTTTCAGTGTGGCAGAGTGTTAGGCAGCTGCTTAAAAGAACCTATGGTTGATGTTTTTGGGACAAGGTTAAAGGAGTCTTGGTATTTATAAAGCTGAAATTTGCATCACCTGTCCTTTCCTAAGAATTATTGTGAACAAACCTTAATCCTAACATGCTATTTAAGGTCAGAGACCTTGGTCAAAGTTATCAGATCTTCTTAGGTCCATACTTTTGCAGGGTACTCCATTCCCCTTTTCACTCTAAAATTGTACAAATCCAAAATAATACACTGATAACGCTTAAAATGTTGAAATGTGTGTTTAATCTTCAACTTTATGTCTTGTGGAAATCATTTTATCTTCAACTTGCTTAACTGTTCACAGTAACCAAGAGTGCCCAAACTTGTGCATGTCACTGTAAGCCACTGCCATCTTGCCTGAGCTGTTGTTAACAGCATTTAGAGATAAGTTTTGCAGCAGCCATTTAGACCATGGTGCACAATAGACAGGGTATTTTTGTTAACTTCTACGGGAAAGCCTTTAAAGGCAACATAGGTCTTTGTGAAGGGATGGGGAGTAGATAAGCTGTGACTTCACCTATTGTGAATAGTGGATCCAGTGTTATCTATATGGCAGATGTTAACTTTCATTGTAATTCTGTTTGTGTTCATAATAAGATGACTACTGTAAACTGATCTGCAGAATTTTAAGATGTATTTAAACAATAGTGACATGAAAAATAAAAACCTTTTAAATGCAGTAAAACAATACTGAGGCATTTAAAATCACCAAACACAGAGCAAACGGTTTCCAGAAACCTCTAACCCCTTATGAAGAGCGTTCTAGACAACTATAGAAATAAATTGTAACTTTATTTTCTGTCTTTCCTAAACTAATGGAGAAAATATATATCTGCACACCCTATTATCACTGTTTAGTATTCTCAAGGAAACTCAAGGATAGGAACTAAAATTATTAATCAAGACCGGTTTTTACTTTGACAGTGGTAACGCAATTTTGTCTCCACAGTTTTGACCTTCTACAAAAGTATTCAGCAAAACATAACACAAATCAAACTATTTTGGAAGATTACCAAATTGAATTATGTTTTAACCACTTCCAGACCAGGCCATTTACCCCCTTCCTGACCAGGCCTAATTTTGCAAATCTGACATGTGTCACTTTATGTGGTAATAGCTTTGAAACAATGTACTTCATGATAGTCATAAATTTGAGTCAATATTTTTCACCTTTATTTATGGAAAAATACCAAGTGTAACAAAAAATTAAATCTTTTTTGCAATTTTCAAAATTTCAATTACTCTGCTTTCAAAACAGAAAGTGATACTTCATAGAATATTTTTTACTTAACATTCCCCATATGTCTACTTTATGTTGGCATCATTTTGTAAATGTCCTTTTATTTTATTAGGACGTTAGAAGGCTTAGAATTTTAGAAGCAATTCTTAAACTTTTTAAGAAAATTTTCAAAACCCACTTTTTAAGGATCAGTTCAGGTCTGAAGTTACTTTGTGGGGCTTACATAATGGAAACCCTCCATAAATGACCCAATTGTAGAAACTACACCCCTCAAGTTATTTAAAACTGATTTTACAAAATTTGTTAACCCTTTAGGTGTTCCACAAGAACTAAAAGAAAATGGAGATAAAATTTAAAAATTTGACTTTTTTGGCAGATTTTCCATTTTAATCCATTTTGTTCTTTAACACATTGAGGGTTATCAGCCAAACAAAACTCAATATGTATTACCCTTATTCTGCGGTTTACAGAAACACCCCACATATGGTCGTAAATAGTGTTGATCGAGCACCAAAGTGATTGGGTGCTCGAGTAGAACATCTCGGGATGCTCGGGTGCTCTACTGAGCACCCGAGCACAATTGAAGTCAACGGAAGAACCTGAGCATTAAACCCAGCATCCCCTGTTCTGAAGAGGGGAGGGTGTCTGGTTCACATGAAAAGGTCAGAAATTGATGGAAACACCACTCAAATTGTTCGGGAACAGCATGGGGAGGATGTCTGGAAGCATCTTGGACTCCCAGGTCGCTGCTGGGAACGATGTTGTCCGAGTAGTACGCCAATTTTACAGACTGACAATAATACGCACAAAATCGCAGATAAAATCGATTTTAGAGGAAAAATTGTTAGGCAACACTCTTTCCTGTATAGTTACTTGTATATAAAGTGCAAGTGCTGCCAAAAATTACAAGAAAGAGGCACTCTGATACAACCTGTATATCACATAATGGAGGGCCTCATTCACATTGTGGTACAATTGTTCAGGTAGTGGGACTCCAGCACTCATAAAGCCTATGCACTAAGTGAAAGGTCTGCCAAAAATTACAAGGAACCAGCACTCCAATACACCCTTTATTACACATAAAGGAGGGCATCATACACACCCTTGAAAAATTATGATTGATGGCCTGCTGGTGACCCTCAAAAACATTAGGAGCAAGGGCTTGCTGGTGACCCTCTAAAACATTAGGGGCGGGGGTCTGCTGCTGATTTGACCAAGAAAAAAATTATGGATGAGGGCCTGCTGCTGAGCTGACCATCGAAAAAATTATGGTTGAGGGTCTGCTGCTGAGCTGACTCTCTAAAACATTAGGGGCGAGTGCCTGCTGCTGATCTGACCATAGAAAAACTTATGGGCGAGGGCCTGCTGCTGAGCTGACCATCTAAAACATTATGGGCGAGGGCCTTCTGCCAAGCTGACCATCTAAAACATTTGGGGCGAGGGCCTGCTGCCGAGCTGACCATCTAAAACATTATGGGTGAGGGCCTGCTGCCGAACTGACCATCGAAAAAATTATGGTTGAGGGTCTGCTGGTGAGATGACTCTCTAAAACATTAGGGGTGAAGGCCTGCTGCTGATCTGACTATAGAAAAAATTATGGGCGAGGGCCTGCTGCTGAGCTGACCATCGAAAAAGTTATGGTTGAGGGTCTGCTGCTGAGCTGACTCTCTAAAACATTAGGAGCGAGTGCCTGCTGCTGATCTGACCATGGAAAAAATTATGGGCGAGGGCCTGCTGCTGAGCTGACCCTCTAAAACATTAGGAGCGAGGGCAGCCTAATAAGCATGTTGATATGATGGAGGAGGAGGACAAGAAAAGGAAGATTTAACCATATACTGTACCCTTTTTTGTGGTGGAAGGGGTGCATGGGAATACAGTGTATTCAATACACAATAAAAGCCACATTTAAAGTGCCTTTATGTTCAGCCGATTTCCTCTGGTGGAGTAGAGAAGTCAGGGGCAATCCATTTTTATAAGAGTCAACCTGTCAGCATTTTCAGTTGACAGGCAGATGCGCTTATCAGTTATTATGCCCCCAGCAGCAGTAAATTCAAAACGCTGGCAGCAGGGAAGGACAGCACCTCCAAGGCGTAGAGCGCCAGTTCATGTCACGTGTCCAGCTTGGACACCCAATAGTTGTAAGGCACAGAAGGATCATTGAGGACGCTGACACGGTCTGCTACGTACTCCTTCACCATCTTCCAAAACTTTTCTCTACTTGTGACACTGGGCCCCGCATCAGGGTAAGGTTGCTGGCGGGGTGTCATGAAACTGTCCCAGGCCTTGGAGAGTGTTGCTTTACCTCTGTTGGAACTGCTGTGTGTTCCCCTTGTCTCCCCTCCTCGGCTGCCCAAGGAACTACGTACTCTGCTGCCGGCGTTGTCAGCTGGAAATTTTTAGAGCAATTTTTCCACAAGGACATTCTGGTATTGCACCATTTTGCTAGTCCTCTCCACCACATGAATGAGAGATGAGAAGTTCTCCTTGTAGCGGGGGTCAAGAAGAGTGAACAACCAGTAATCAGTGTTGGCCAAAATGCATATAAGACGAGGGTCACGGGAAAGGCAGCAAAACATAAAGTCAGCCATGTGTGTCAGAGTCCCACCAGACAAGACTTCGCTGTCCTCATCAGGAGGATGACGCTCAATCTCCTCATCCTCCTCTTCGGCCTATCCACGCTGAACAGATGGAATAGTCCCACAACATGGACAGTGACATACCAGAAAGAGATCAATGGCAAAAATTCCCACGAAAAATATGTATTTTAATCAGGGGCCATTTTTATGTGTCTTAAAGGGAAACTCTCAAAAATGTGCCCTGCTGGAGCCTAGAAAATTTTTATTTTAGGCCACGGGAGTACAGGCCCCAAAAATTAGGCATTCACCTGACAGAAAAGAACAAGTGATTATGTGGCTGGAGGAATATTAGACGGTCAGTGGATTACAATTTTACTGTAGGCCAGTACAGGCCCCAAAAATTAGGTATTCACCTTACAGAAAAGAACAAGTGATTATTTGGCTGAAGGTACATTAGGCGGTCACTGAATAACAAATTTCCTGTAGGCCAGTGGAGTACAGGCCCCAAAAATTAGGCATTCATCTGACAGAAAAGAACAAATGATTATGTGGCTGGAGGTATATTAGGTGGTCAGTGCATAACAATTATACTGTAGGCCAGTGGAGTACAGGCCCCAAACATTAGGCATTCACCTGACAGAAAAGAACAAGCTTATATGTGGCTGGAGGTATATTAGACAGTCAATGGATTACAATTTTACTATAGGCCAGTACAGGCCCCAAAAATTAGGTATTTACCTGACAGTAAAGAACAAGTGATTATGTGGCTGGAGGTACATTAGGTGGTCACTGAATAACAATTTTCCTGTAGGCCAGTGGAGTACAGGCCCCAAACATTAGGCATTCACCGGATAGAAAAGAACAAGTGATTATGTGGATGGAGGTATATTAGATGGTCAGTGGATAACAATTTTACTGTAGGCCAATGGAGTACAGGCCCCAAACATTAGGCATTCCTCGGATAGAAAAGAACAAGTGATTATGTGGCTGGAGGTATATTAGACAGTCACTGAATAACAATTTTACTGTAGGCCAGTACAGGCCCCAAACATTAGGCATTCACCTGACAGAAAAGAACAAGTGATGTGGCTGGAGGTATATTAGGCGGTCAGTGCATAACAATCATACTGTTGGCCAGTGGAGTATAGGCCCCAAAAATTATGCATTCACCTGACAGAAAAGAACAAGCTTTTATGTGGCTGGAAGTACATTAGGCGGTCACTGAATAACAATTTTACTGTAGGCCAGTGCAGGCCCCAAAAATTAGGCATTCACCTGACAGAAAAGAACAAGTGATTATGTGGCTGGAGGTACATTAGGCGGTCACTGAATAACAATTTTACTGTAGGTCAGTGGAGTACAGGCCCCAAAAATTATGCATTCACCTGACAGAAAAGAACAAGTGATGTGGCTGGAGGTATATTAGGTGGTCAGTGCATAACAGTTATACTGTAGGCAAGTGGAGTATAGGCCCTAAAAATTGTGCATTCACCTGACAGAAAAGAACAAGCTTTTATGTGGCTGGAGGTATATTAGACAGTCAATGGACTACAATTTTACTGTAGGCCAATACAGGCCCCAAAAATTTGGTATTCATCTTACAGAAAAGAACAAGTGATTATGTGGCTGGAGGTACATTAGGCAGTCACCAAATAACAATTTTCCTGTAGGCCAGTGGAGTACAGGCCCCAAAAATTAGGCATTAACCTCACAGAAAAGAACATGTGATTATGTGGCTGTACTCCACTGGCCTACAGTAAAATTGTTATTCAGTGACCGCCTGATGTACCTCCAAAAAAAAAAAAAAAAAAAGCCATGGCACCAGGAGTGAGATAGTTTGTTGACTCTCACTGCAATCCTTGGTAGCCATTTGGCGCCGGTGGTGTCGTGGAGTGGGCCTGCTGTGTAACCTGCACTCCCTGAAGTGTATGGTAGCTGTCATGGCACCTAACAGGTAGTATACAATGCAGGTACGTGGAACCTACACTCCCTGAAGTGTATGGTAGCCGTCATGGCACCTAACAGGTAGAATTTAGCGTAGGAACCCGTCTAACAGAGATCGCCTTGACGCTCGGCAGACGGGCTCAAATAATTTTGTACAAAACGATTTGCCAAGTATCTCGCACTTATAGTGTAGCACTTGTCATTATTACGCAATTTTGTACTTTATATTGCAGTTTATTGTCGCATTGCATGTTTCTGTCTTTTAATGTTGTTCCCTGCCATAGCAATGTGCTACTGCGGTTTGGTAAGTGCTGACTGACCCCCTTTTTTGGCTTTTCTTTGCAGTTTGTACTGGAGGTGTGGCTGCCTCCTCAGTCCTGCACTCCTGACCATCCTGTTTGCCCTATAGGCTGATTTTAATTAGTGTTAGTACATAGTCAGGCCTGCTCCCCCTCACTCACTGAAGCCATGGCACCAGGAGTGAGATAGTTTGTGGACTCTCACTGCAATCCTTGGTAGCCATTTGGCGCCGGTGGTGTCGTGGAGTGGGCCTGCTGTGTAGCCTGCACTCCCTGAAGTGTATGGTAGCTGTCATGGCACCTAACAGGTAGTATACAATGCAGGTACGTGGAACCTACACTCCCTGAAGTGTATGGTAGCCATCATGGCACCTAACAGGTAGAATTTAGCGTAGGAACCCGTCTAACAGAGATCGCCTTGACGCTCGGCAGACGGGCTCAAATAATTTTGTACAAAACGATTTGCCAAGTATCTCGCACTTATAGTGTAGCACTTGTTATTATTACGCAATTTTGTACTTTATATTGCAGTTTATTGTCGCATTGCATGTTTCTGTCTTTTAATGTTGTTCCCTGCCATAGCAATGTGCTACTGCGGTTTGGTAAGTGCTGACTGACCCCCTTTTTTGGCTTTTCTTTGCAGTTTGTACTGGAGGTGTGGCTGCCTCCTCAGTCCTGCACTCCTGACCATCCTGTTTGCCCTATAGGCTGATTTTAATTAGTGTTAGTACATAGTCAGGCCTGCTCCCCCTCACTCACTGAAGCCATGGCACCAGGAGTGAGATAGTTTGTGGACTCTCACTGCAATCCTTGGTAGCCATTTGGCGCCGGTGGTGTCGTGGAGTGGGCCTGCTGTGTAACCTGCACTCCCTGAAGTGTATGGTAGCTGTCATGGCACCTAACAGGTAGTATACAATGCAGGTACGTGGAACCTACACTCCCTAAAGTGTATGGTAGCCGTCATGGCACCTAACAGGTAGAATTTAGCGTAGGAACCTGTCTAACAGAGATCGCCTTGACGCTCGGCAGACGGGCTCAAATAATTTTGTACAAAACGATTTGCCAAGTATCTCGCACTTATAGTGTAGCACTTGTTATTATTACGCAATTTTGTACTTTATATTGCAGTTTATTGTCGCATTGCATGTTTCTGTCTTTTAATGTTGTTCCCTGCCATAGCAATGTGCTACTGCGGTTTGGTAAGTGCTGACTGACCCCCTTTTTTGGCTTTTCTTTGCAGTTTGTACTGGAGGTGTGGCTGCCTCCTCAGTCCTGCACTCCTGACCATCCTGTTTTCCCTATAGGCTGATTTTAATTAGTGTTAGTACATAGTCAGGCCTGCTCCCCCTCACTCACTGAAGCCATGGCACCAGGAGTGAGATAGTTTGTGGACTCTCACTGCAATCCTTGGTAGCCATTTGGCGCCGGTGGTGTCGTGGAGTGGGCCTGCTGTGTAACCTGCACTCCCTGAAGTGTATGCTAGCTGTCATGGCACCTAACAGGTAGTATACAATGCAGGTACGTGGAACCTACACTCCCTGAAGTGTATGGTAGCCGTCATGGCACCTAACAGGTAGAATTTAGCGTAGGAACCCGTCTAACAGAGATCGCCTTGACGCTCGGCAGACGGGCTCAAATAATTTTGTACAAAACGATTTGCCAAGTATCTCGCACTTATAGTGTAGCACTTGTTATTATTACGCAATTTTGTACTTTATATTGCAGTTTATTGTCGCATTGCATGTTTCTGTCTTTTAATGTTGTTCCCTGCCATAGCAATGTGCTACTGCGGTTTGGTAAGTGCTGACTGACCCCCTTTTTTGGCTTTTCTAATGTACCTCCAGCCACATAATCACTTGTTTTTTTCTGTCAGGTGGAGTACAGGCCCCAAAAATTAGGCATTAACCTCACAGAAAAGAACATGTGATTATGTGGCTGTACTCCACTGGCCTACAGGAAAATTGTTATTCAGTGACCACCTAATGTACCTCCAGCCACATAATCACTTGTTCTTTTCTGTCAGGTGACTGCCTAATTTTTGGGCCTACACTGGCCTACAGTAAAATTGTTATTCAGTGACCGGCTAATGTACTTCCAGCCACATAATCACTTGTTCTTTTCTGTCAGTTGAATGCCTAATTTTTGGGGCCTGTACTGGACTACAGTAAAATTGTTATTCAGTGACCGTCTAATATACCTCCAGCCACATAATCACTTGTTCTTTTCTATCTAGGGAATGCCTAATGTTTGGGGCCTGTACTTCACTGGCCTGCAGTAAAATTGTTATCCACTGACCATCTAATATACCTCCAGCCACATAATTACTTGTTCTTTTCTGTCAGGTGAATTCCTAATTTTTGGGGCCTGTTCTCCACTGGCCTACAGGAAAATAGTTATTCAGTGACCGCCTAATGTACCTCCAGCCACATAATCACTTGTTCTTTTCTGTCAGGTGAATGCCTAACTTTTGGGGCCTATACTCCACTGGCCTACAGTAAAATAGTTATTCAGTGACCGCCTAATGTACCTCCAGCCACATAATCACTTGTTCTTTTCTGTCAGGTGAATGCCTAATTTTTGGGGCCTGTACTACACTGGCCTACAGGAAAATTGTTATTTAATGACCGCCTAATGTACCTCCAGCCACAAAATCACTCGTTCTTTTCTGTCAGATGAATGCCTAACTTTTGGGGCCTGTACTACACTGGCCTACAGGAAAATTGTTATTCAATGACCACCTAATGTACCTCCAGCCACATAATCATTTGTTCTTTTCTGTCAGGTGAATACGCATTCAGATGAATGTCTAATTTTTGGGGCCTGTACTCCACTGGCCTACAGTAAAATTGCTATTCAGTGACCGCCTAATGTACCTACAGCCACATAATCACTTGTTCTTTTCTGTCAGGTGAATGCCTAACTTTTGGGGCCTGTACTTCACTGGCCTACAGTAAAATTGATATTCAGTGACCGACAAATGTACCTCCAGCCACATAATCACTTGTTCTTTTCTGTCAGGTGAATGCCTAATTTTTGGGGCCTGCACTACACTGGCCTATAGGAAAATTGTTATTCAATGACTGCCTAATGTACCTCCAGCCAAATAATCACTTGTTCTTTTATGTAAGGTGAATACCACATTTTTGGGGCCTGTACTGGCCTACAGTAAAATTGTAATCCGCTGACCGTCTAATATACCTCCAGCCACAAAATCACTTGTTCTTTTCTGTCAGGTGAATGCATAATTTTTGGGGCTTATACTCCACTGGCCTACAGTAAAGTTGTTATCCACTGACCATCTAATATTTAACGAACACTGAATATGATGTGGATGTGTCTGCTGTCAAATATTATGCAATAAAGGAGAAGTTTTTAAGAGGACATACATTGCATTCTGAAGCCGTCTTTCTTCATTTCTTGCTTTGCAGTACCTGGGACTCACCCAAGGCTTCAGAATACGGGAATACAAAGGCCAGACAGGCGAGCTGGAAAAAAGTGTGTGTAATGATTCTAGGTGACCCTAACTCCTTCCGTATTAACCCCTTAAGGACCTAGGACGTACCGGTACGCCCTATTTCCCGAGTCCTTAAGGACCTAGGACGTACCGGTACGCCCTATTTCCCGAGTCCTTAAGGACCGAGGACGTACCGGTACGTCCTGACTTAAAATCGGAACTCCGGCGCCGCAGGGGTTAATCGGAACGGGATTTCGGCTGAAATCATTCAGCCGGCATCCCGTAACAATGCAGGGGGGGGTCATTTGACCCCCCCGTATCGGCGATCGCAGAAAACCGCAGGTCAATTCAGACCTGCGGTTTTCTGCGTTTCCGGTCCATTCGGGTGTCCTGTGACCCGATGAACCGGAAAAAGACTGCGATCGGTGGCGTAATTATACACCACCTATCGCAGTCCGAGGATTTGGAGAGGCGGTGCTGGCCCTGGTGCTGAATGCCGCTGTCCAGGGTGCTGATTGGTGCAGGGGAGAGAGGCGCGAGATTCAAACTTCCTGCGCTCCTCTCTCCCCTCCTCTTCCTGTCCAGCACCCTGACCGTGCAGCACCGTCCAGAACGAGCTCCTGTGTCCCCCTAATCGGCATCCATCACCCTCCTGCACCCATCGCCACCCAGGTAGGTTAGGGTCAGTGAGGGAGAGGCACCGTTAGGCAGGGAAAGAAGGGAAAAGTAAGTTAGAAAAAAAAAAAAAAAAGTACTTTTATTCCAAACTTCCAAACTTCCATCTAACCCTAACCCAGACCCCTCCTGCCACTTGCCCCCCCACCCACCCCCCACCAGCCACTTCCCCCCCCCCCCCACCTGCCTCCCCCCCCCCACCTACCCCCCACCAGCACCCCCCACCCCCCACTCACCACCACTTTTTTTTTTCTGCGTGCGCTGACTGGCCGGCACTTTTTAGCGTCCGTCCACTGTTAGCGCATCGCCCGCCCCACCACCCCACCGACCGCTGATCAGCGTTGTACCGCTGATCAGCAAGTTTTAACTTTTTTTTTTTCTAACACTTGCCCATTTTTTTGCCTGGACTTTTTAGTACGCGAACACCCGTTGCCCCCACACACACGCACATATAATAAAGTTTGCCACACACGCACACCTACACGCACACACACCCATGGCCCACCGGATGTTCTCGGCCGAGGAGGCATACGCCCAGATTGCCTCCGACTCTGAGAGCCCCAGTGAGGATGAGGATGACCCCACATTCCTTTTGTCATCCGCATCCTCCTCATCATCATCTGATGACGATGAGCCACCAAGGCGGCGGAGACGCCGCCAGGCGGAGCCAGGGGCCCCACATGCTAGGGATCCTGTGGCCCACCCTAGTACGAGCCGCCCTGGGGTTCGTACTGGTTTCCCGGCCCACCAAATAAGTCCACCGGAGCCCCCTGCCGATGAACTTAGCTGGTGTCCCCCAGTGGACTTTGAGCCTGAGATTCCGGATTTTGCTGGCAATCCTGGAATCCAGATTCCCACAGTGGGGTTTACTGAAATAGACTATTTTAGTTTTTTTTTCAGTAACTCACTGGTGAATTTGATGGTGGAGCAGACGAATCTGTACGCCCAACAGTTCGTCGCTCAAAACCCAGGCTCAGTTTTGGCTAGACCCGGTGGCTGGACGCCGGTCAGTGCAGCCGAAATGAGGACATTTTGGGGCCTCGTGCTGCATATGGGTCTAGTCCAAAAACCCAGTGTCAGGCAATACTGGAGTGGGGACATACTCTACCAGACCCCACTGTACAGTATGGTCATGATACGTCACCGGTTTGAGGCCATCCGGAAATGTCTGCATTATTCCGATAATGCAGCATGTCCCCCCCGAAGTGATCCTGCCTATGACCGGCTGTATAAGATACGGCCGGTCATCGATCACTTTGGGGCCACATTTCAGCAGGCCTACGTACCTGGAAGGGAGGTCGCGGTTGATGAGTCTCTCGTTGCGTTCAAGGGGAGACTCAGTTTCCGCCAATACATTCCCACAAAGCGGGCGAGGTATGGCGTGAAGCTATACAAAATTTGTGAGAGTGCCTCAGGGTACACTTACAAATTTCGTGTGTACGAGGGGCGAGATTCCCGTATTGAACCCCCAGAATGTCCCCCCACTCTGGGTGTTAGCGGGAAACTCGTGTGGGACCTTATGTACCCACTGCTGGATAATGGTTACCACTTGTACGTGGATAACTTTTATACCAGCATTCCCTTGTTCAGGTCCCTTGCCGCCAGATCCACGTTCGCTTGTGGGACCGTGCGGAAAAATCAACGCGGCCTCCCTGCCTACCCCCTCCAGGTACCTATCCCCAGGGGTGAGACCCGTGCCCTTACCAGTGGAAACCTGTTGCTGGTCAGGTATAAGGACAAGAGGGATGTCCTTATGCTGTCCACAATCCACGGTAACGGCACCACCCCTGTCCCTGTGCGAGGTACCGCGGCAACGGTCCTCAAGCCCGATTGTATCGTCGACTACAATCGGTATATGGGAGGAGTTGATCTCTCTGATCAAGTCCTCACGCCATATAACGCCATGCGCAAAACCCGGGCATGGTACAAAAAAGTTGCGGTCTACTTGGTACAGGTTGCCATGTACAACTCTTTTGTACTATCCCGAAGCGCTGGCAGCACAGGGACATTCCTCCAGTTCTATGAGGCAGTCCTCAAAGACCTGATCTTTTCGGACCGGGAAAGAGCAGGCCGGAGTACCTCGGGAATTGGAGGCGCCCGGATCGTCCCTGGCCAACACTTTCCAGGTGTGGTCCCCCATACTGGAAAGAAGGGACGAACCCAAAAAAAGTGCAGAGTGTGTCACAAGAGGGGGATACGGAAGGACACCACTACTCAATGTGACACTTGCCCCGATCATCCGGGCCTCTGCATTATCAATTGCTTCAGGGAGTATCACACTTCCATGGAGTACTAAATTTTTATAATCCTCAACAGTCCACTAGAGAACATAAAACACTATGGCTCTCAGACTTTGGAGACACGGAAACAATTTTTCTTTCCCCAAAAAATATTAGTTTTAGAGCAGGCATCCTCAAACTGCGGCCCTCCAGATGTTGTAAAACTATAACTCCCAGCATGCCCAGACAACCTACAGCCATCAGCAGGGCATGGTGGGAATTGTAGTTTTACAATATCTGGAGGGCCGCAGTTTTAGGATGCCTGCTTAGTGTCTCCAAAGTCTGAGAGCCATACATATTGGGCATCGTCGCGTGCGTAAAAGTCGTCGCTATAAAAATAACTTTTGACCAAACGCCTCGGATGAACGGTGTTAAAAATATAAAATAAAAACTGTGCCAAAACACCAATTTTTGGGCAAAATTTCAATTTGAATCCATTTTGCCGGTAATAAAGCAAGGGTTAACAGCCAAACAAAACTAAATATTTATTGCCCCGATTCTGTAGTTTGCAGAAACACCCCATATGTGGTCGTAAATGGCTATATAGCCGCACGGCAGGGCATAGAACGAAGGGAACTCCATATGGTTTCTGGAAGGCAGATTTTGATGGACAGTTTTTTTTTTGACACCATGTCCCATTAGAAGCCCCCCCTGATGTAGCCTAGACTAGAAACTCCAAAAAAGTGACCCCATCTAAGAAACTACACCCTCAAGGTATTCAAAAGTTACTTTACAAACTATGTTAACCCTTTAGGTGTTCCACAAAACCAAATAGTGAATGTAGAAACAATTTTAGAATTACATTTTTTTGTTACATTGCCTCAAAAAAGACTAATATAGAGCAACCAAAAATCAAATTTACCCCAAAAATAGTCCCAAAACAACAACCACCTTATCCCGTAGTTTCCTAGATGGGGTCACTTTTATGGAGTTTCTACTCTAGGGGTGCATCAGGGGGCTTGAAAGGGTACATGGTGTCAATAAACCAGTCCAGCAAAATCTGCCTTCCAAAAATGACGTTCCCCTTCTTCTATGTCCTGCCGTTTAGCCAAATAGTAGTTTACGACCACATATGGGGTGTTTTTGCAAACTACAGAATCAGGGCAACCCATTTTGAGTGTTGTTTGGCAGTTAACCCTTGTTTTACTCCTGGAAAAAATTGATTATATTGGAAAATTTTCCAAAAAATAGAAATTTCAAAATTGTTTCTCCATCTGCCATTAACTCTTGTGGAACACCTAAAGGGTTAACAAAGTTTGTAAACCCAGTTTTGAATACCTTGAGGGGTGTACTTTCTTAGATGGAGTCACTTTTTTGAAATTTCTATTCTAGGGGTGCAACAGGGGGCTTCAAATGGGACATGGTATAAACAAAACCAGTCCTACCAAATCTGCCTTCCAAAACCCATATGGTGTTCCCCTCCTTCTATGTGCTACCGTTCGGCCAAACAGTAGTTTACGACCACATATGGGGTGTTTTTGCAAACTACAGAATCAGGGCAACCCATTTTGAGTGTTGTTTGGCAGTTAACCCTTGTTTTACTCCTGGAAAAAATTGATTATATTGGAAAATTTTCCAAAAAATAGAAATTTCAAAATTGTTTCTCCATCTGCCATTAACTCTTGTGGAACACCTAAAGGGTTAACAAAGTTTGTAAACCCAGTTTTGAATACCTTGAGGGGTGTACTTTCTTAGATGGAGTCACTTTTTTGAAATTTCTATTCTAGGGGTGCAACAGGGGGCTTCAAATGGGACATGGTATAAACAAAACCAGTCCTGCCAAATCTGCCTTCCAAAACCCATATGGTGTTCCCCTCCTTCTATGTGCTACCGTTCGGCCAAACAGTAGTTTACGACCACATATGGGGTGTTTTTGCAAACTACAGAATCAGGGCAACCCATTTTGAGTGTTGTTTGGCAGTTAACCCTTGTTTTACTCCTGGAAAAAATTGATTATATTGGAAAATTTTCCAAAAAATAGAAATTTCAAAATTGTTTCTCCATCTGCCATTAACTCTTGTGGAACACCTAAAGGGTTAACAAAGTTTGTAAACCCAGTTTTGAATACCTTGAGGGGTGTACTTTCTTAGATGGAGTCACTTTTTTGAAATTTCTATTCTAGGGGTGCAACAGGGGGCTTCAAATGGGACATGGTATAAACAAAACCAGTCCTGCCAAATCTGCCTTCCAAAACCCATATGGTGTTCCCCTCCTTCTATGTGCTACCGTTCGGCCAAACAGTAGTTTACGACCACATATGGGGTGTTTTTGCAAACTACAGAATCAGGGCAACCCATTTTGAGTGTTGTTTGGCAGTTAACCCTTGTTTTACTCCTGGAAAAAATTGATTATATTGGAAAATTTTCCAAAAAATAGAAATTTCAAAATTGTTTCTCCATCTGCCATTAACTCTTGTGGAACACCTAAAGGGTTAACAAAGTTTGTAAACCCAGTTTTGAATACCTTGAGGGGTGTACTTTCTTAGATGGAGTCACTTTTTTGAAATTTCTATTCTAGGGGTGCAACAGGGGGCTTCAAATGGGACATGGTATAAACAAAACCAGTCCTGCCAAATCTGCCTTCCAAAACCCATATGGTGTTCCCCTCCTTCTATGTGCTACCGTTCGGCCAAACAGTAGTTTACGACCACATATGGGGTGTTTTTGCAAACTACAGAATCAGGGCAACCCATTTTGAGTGTTGTTTGGCAGTTAACCCTTGTTTTACTCCTGGAAAAAATTGATTATATTGGAAAATTTTCCAAAAAATAGAAATTTCAAAATTGTTTCTCCATCTGCCATTAACTCTTGTGGAACACCTAAAGGGTTAACAAAGTTTGTAAACCCAGTTTTGAATACCTTGAGGGGTGTACTTTCTTAGATGGAGTCACTTTTTTGAAATTTCTATTCTAGGGGTGCAACAGGGGGCTTCAAATGGGACATGGTATAAACAAAACCAGTCCTGCCAAATCTGCCTTCCAAAACCCATATGGTGTTCCCCTCCTTCTATGTGCTACCGTTCGGCCAAACAGTAGTTTACGACCACATATGGGGTGTTTTTGCAAACTACAGAATCAGGGCAACCCATTTTGAGTGTTGTTTGGCAGTTAACCCTTGTTTTACTCCTGGAAAAAATTGATTATATTGGAAAATTTTCCAAAAAATAGAAATTTCAAAATTGTTTCTCCATCTGCCATTAACTCTTGTGGAACACCTAAAGGGTTAACAAAGTTTGTAAACCCAGTTTTGAATACCTTGAGGGGTGTACTTTCTTAGATGGAGTCACTTTTTTGAAATTTCTATTCTAGGGGTGCAACAGGGGGCTTCAAATGGGACATGGTATAAACAAAACCAGTCCTGCCAAATCTGCCTTCCAAAACCCATATGGTGTTCCCCTCCTTCTATGTGCTACCGTTCGGCCAAACAGTAGTTTACGACCACATATGGGGTGTTTTTGCAAACTACAGAATCAGGGCAACCCATTTTGAGTGTTGTTTGGCAGTTAACCCTTGTTTTACTCCTGGAAAAAATTGATTATATTGGAAAATTTTCCAAAAAATAGAAATTTCAAAATTGTTTCTCCATCTGCCATTAACTCTTGTGGAACACCTAAAGGGTTAACAAAGTTTGTAAACCCAGTTTTGAATACCTTGAGGGGTGTACTTTCTTAGATGGAGTCACTTTTTTGAAATTTCTATTCTAGGGGTGCAACAGGGGGCTTCAAATGGGACATGGTATAAACAAAACCAGTCCTGCCAAATCTGCCTTCCAAAACCCATATGGTGTTCCCCTCCTTCTATGTGCTACCGTTCGGCCAAACAGTAGTTTACGACCACATATGGGGTGTTTTTGCAAACTACAGAATCAGGGCAACCCATTTTGAGTGTTGTTTGGCAGTTAACCCTTGTTTTACTCCTGGAAAAAATTGATTATATTGGAAAATATTCCAAAAAATATAAATTTCAAAATTGTTTCTCCATCTGCCATTAACTCTTGTGGAACACCTAAAGGGTTAACAAAGTTTGAAAAAACAGTTTTGAATACCTTGAGGGGTGTAGTTTCTAGAATGGGGTCATTTTTGGGAGGTTTCTATTATCTAAGCCTCACAATATGACTTCAAACCTGAACTGGTCCATAAAAAGTGGGATTTTGAAGATTTCTGAAAATTTCAAAATTTGCTTCTAAACTTCTAAGCCTTGTAACATCCCCAAAAAATAAAATATCATTCCCAAAACAATTCAAGCATGAAGTAGACATATGGGGAATGTAAAGTCATCACAATTTTTGGGGGTATTACTATGTATTACAGAGGTAGAGAAACTGAAAATTTGAAATTTGCTAATTTTTCAAAATTTACGGTAAAAATTGTATTTTTTTATGCAAAAAAATTAACTTTTTTGACCCAATTTTAGCAGTGTCATGAAGTACAATATGTGACGAAAAAACAATCTCAGAACGGCCTGGGTAAGTCAAAGCGTTTTAAAGTTATGAGCACTTAAAGTGACACTGGTCAGATTTGCAAAAAATGGCCTGGTCCTTAAGGTGAAAATGAGCCTGGTCCTTAAGGTGAAAATGAGCCCGGTCCTTAAGGGGTTAAGTGCAGGGAGCCAGTGGTCATGTCCCCTCACTATTATAGGGTTTTCAGGTGTCACACAGTCTAGGTACGTGGGCATGCAATCGTCTACCATTAAGACCCTTGCATGGACAAAGCAGTCAGGGAGAGCTCTTAGGGTTTTATAGGGCTCACCTATATGCTTCTTAGATTGGGATCAAGCCAGTCGGACGTTTATTCATTAGTTCCAGCTATCTGCAACATCATCCGTGACATTATAAACCGCCATAACCGTCTTAAGCATGGATCCGGTTTCAGCCTTGATTGACCGCATGCAAGGTCTTTCGCTGGAGGTAGCAGATCTCCGTAAAACTGTGTCTCAGTTTCAGGTGACCGGTTCTGCTGGTATTCATGGAGTTTGTTCCGAGCCTAAGATCTCGCTTCCGGATACGTTCTCCGGGGGTAGTGAGAATTTTGTTCCCCTTATAGAGGCTTGCAAACTCAATTTCGAGGGTGGGGATCATCATCTCGCTGCTCAGGGATAACGCTCAGTCTTGGGCCTTTTCGCTGCCGGTGGGGGCATGGCCATAAGCGTTTCGGGGTTCTCTGAATGACCCCTTCCTCAGTGGACCCCACTGAGGAAGGGGTCATTCAGAGAACCCCGAAACGCGTATGGTTAAACACCTTGTACCGGCATGCTGGAACAGTAGCTCCCCTGGACTTTTTGAAACCGAACAGCTGTGATTGAGAGCGACAAACACCGGAGGAATCCCTGCAAACAAAGCCACAAACACAGTTTTCGTGAGCGGATATCCAGGTGACATCGTGCCCACAGCGTACTTTTTCAGGTCCGGACGCAGGATATGGACACACCGGCCAGGTAAAACAAAGCAACATAGTTGCTCAATTAGGTGGGACGCCACCGTTGTGCACAATTGCACTTTGTCATTACCGATCCAAGATTGAGGAGTGTTCATAAGACTTTGCTACAAAATACGGAATTGCATTTTTTCCGAGATTGGAACGATGACTACAGTATTTAATATTTAAGCCGCATTTGTCATTTTAGAATATATGCCCATTAGTGCTGCTACTTGATTAGTTATTGAAGTGATTTTAGAATATATGCCTACGATTAGTGTATTGAAGTGATTTTATTGTATTTTAATGGTATATTTTATTGTTATATTCTATTACTATTGTGGGAATAAATAATTTCGATCAATTTACTCCATATTTGAGTGCCTGGTTTATCCTTTATATTTTTGTCACCTAGAATCAAGCCAGCAAGGAAACACAATACATGAAAGGACTTATCTGAGCAAACAGCAGCAGCAGCCTCCAGCAGTGAACACTTCATCCAGCAAGTAGTATAAACTGCAAATTGAGGCAGTATGGGAGGGAATATAAAGGGAGACGATTAGTCTAAATAGGCGACACCTAGGAGAAGGAAAGGAGATGACAAAGTGAAACCAAAACAAAGACAGTCATGCAAGAGGTAGAGAAGGACGTCTGCCAGACCTTCTCACAGAACTGGCGGTGACAGTACCCCTCCCTCTACGGGTGGACTCCAGACACTCAGAGCCCACCTTCTCAGGATGAGACCTATGGAAAGCCCTGATGAGACGAGTGGCCTTAATGTCCGCCACTGGGACCCACATCCTCTCCTCAGGACCATAACCCTCCCAATGAACGAGGGGAGGAGGCAAAGAGGAGGGTACAGTGGGTTGGCCATAAGGTTTTAATAGGTACCTGTGAAAAACATTATGGATCTTCCAAGTCTGAGGAAGATCAAGACGGAAGGCAACAGGATTGATGACGGACAAGATCTTGTAAGGCCCAATAAACTTAGGACCCAACTTCCAGGAGGGAACCTTCAGTTTTATATTCTTTGTAGACAACCACACCAGCTCACCCACATTCAGGTCCGTACCAGGCACACGTCTCTTATCCGCCACACGCTTATATCTCTCACTCATCCTCTTCAGATTACCCTGAATCTTTTGCCAAATATAATTATATCTCCTCATCAGGTAAACCAGAGGACCCCTCTCCAGAGAATGTCCCAAACTGCGGATGAAACCCATATGCACCAAAAAATCGTGACTTATCAGAGGACTCCTGGCGACGGTTATTTAAAGCAAACTCAGCAAGGGACAAAAAAGATTACCAATCCTCCTGATTCTCCGCCACAACACAGCGCAGATATGTCTCCAGATTCTGATTAACGCGTTCGGTCTGACCATTCGACTGCGGGTGAAAAGCAGAAGAGAACAACAACGGAATCCCCAAGCGAGAACAGAAGAGCTTCCAGAATCTGGAAACAAATTGCGTGCCACTATCAGAAACGATGTCTGAAGGAATGCCATGCAATTTAACAATGTGATCAACAAACGCTTGCGCCAATGTCTTAGCATTGGGTAACCCAGGAAAGGGAATGAAATGCGCCATTTTGCTAAAACGGTCCACTACCACCAGAATCACAGTCTTCCCCGAGGAACGAGGCAGGTCTGTAATGAAGTCCATGGACGGATGCGTCCAAGGACGGGAAGGAATGGGTAACGGGAGGAGAGAACCCGATGGCCGTGAATGAGGGACCTTGGCATGAGCGCAGGTCTCGCAGGCTGCCACAAAACCCTCAACCGTCTTACGAAGAGCCGGCCACCAGAATCTCTGAGCAATGAGATCCACTGTGGCTCTACTCCCCGGGTGCCCAGCTAGGACAGTATCGTGGTGCTCCTTAAAAACCTTGTGTCGTAAAGCGAGAGGCACAAACAACCTCCCAGGAGGACAAAGATGAGGAGTCTCTGCCTGGGCTGCCTGAACCTCTGCCTCCAAATCAGGATAAAGAGCAGAGACGACCACTAGAGTTGAGCGAACTGCAACTGTAAAGTTCGGGTTCGTACCGAACTTTAGGTTTTTCGGCACCCGGGCCCGAATCCGAACATTTACGTAAAAGTTCGGGTTCGGGTTTGGTGTTCGGCGATTTTTATGGCGCTTTTTGAAAGGCTGCAAAGCAGCCAATCAACAAGCGTCATACTACTTGCCCCAAAAGGCCATCACAGCCATGCCTACTATTGGCATGGCTGTGATTGGCCAACTGCAACATGTGACCCAGCCTCTATTTAAGCTGGAGCCACTTAGCGCCGCCCGTCACTCTGCTCGGATTAGTGTAGGGAGAGGCTGCAGCTGCTGTGAGGGAGAGATCAGGGAGCGATCTTATCAAGAACTGGTTAATGTACTCAGCGATCTTCAGAAAAAGTGTTTTGTGGGTGCAGTGCACAATTTTTTTAAGCCTGCCCTGAGCCAACTACTGCTGAAAACGAACTTTTTTTTCTTCATTTCATCAATATCAATACCTGATCGGCAGCCATTTTATGCAACGATAGTGCACCAGCATAGGCAAGTCCAGAAATACAGCTTTGGCATACTGGGGTGAAAAAACCCTCCTAATATACTGCACATCTGGGATTAGACAAGCATAAGTGACTGTCACATTTAGGAAAGAAATACAGTTTTTTGGTTAGGGTGAAAAAAGTCTCTAATATACTGCACATCTGTGATTACACGTGCATAAGTCACTGTCACATTTTGGACAGAAATACAGCTTTTTGGCTACATACTGCACATCTGTGATTACACGTGCATAAGTCACTGTCACATTTAGGACAGAAATACAGCTTTTTTCTTACTGGGGTGAAAAAACCCTCTGATATACTGCACATCTGTGATTACACGTGCATAAGTGACTGTCACATTTAGGACAGAAATACAGATTTTTGGCTAGGGTAAAAAAAACACTCTAATATACTGCACATCTGGGATTAGACAAGCATAAGTGACTGTCACATTTAGGACAGAAATACAGCTTTTTGGTTAGGGTGAAAAAAAACTCTTATATACTGCACATTTGGGATTACACGTGCATAAGTGACTGTCACATTTATGCCATAAATACGGCTTTGGCCTACTGGGGCGAAAAAAGCCTCTCATATACTGCACATCTGGGATTACACGTGCATAAGTGACTGTCACATTTAGGACAGAAATACAGCTTTTTGGTTAGGGTGAAAAAACCCTCTAATATACTGCACATCTGGGATTAGACAAGCATAAGTGACTGTCACATTTAGGACAGAAATACAGCTTTTTGGTTAGGGTGAAAAAACCCTCTAATATATTGCACATCTGGGATTACACGTGCATAAGTGACTGTCACATTTAGGCCATAAATACGGCTTTGGCATACTGGGGTGAAAAAAAAAGCCTCTCATATACTGCACATCTGGGATTACACGTGCATAAATCACTGTCACATTTAGGCCATAAATACGGCTTTGGCATACTGGGGTGAAAAAAGCCTCTCATATACTGCACATCTGGGATTACACGTGCATAAGTGACTGTCACATTTAGGACAGAAATACAGCTTTTTGGTTAGGATGAAAAAAGCCTCTAATATACTGCACATCTGGGATTAAACAAGCATAAGTGACTGTCACATTTAGGACAGAAATACAGCTTTTTGATTATGGTGAAAAAACCCTCTAATGTACTGCACATTTGGGATTACACATGCATAAGTGACTGTCACATTTAGGCCATAAATACGGCTTTGGCATACTGGGGTGAAAAAAGCCTCTCATATACTGCACATCTGGGATTACACATGCATAAGTGACTGTCACATTTAGTACAGAAATACAGCTTTTTGGTTAGGGTGAAAAAAACCTCTAATATACTGCACATCTGGGATTAGACAAGCAAAAGTGACTGTCACATTTAGGACAGAAATACGGCTTTTTGGTTACTGGGGTGAAAAAAGCCTCTCACCCGTACATACTAAATGATAAAACACTCGGTAACACTGACATGGAAAAGGATCTAGGAATTTTAATAAACAGCAAACTAAGCTGCAAAAAACAGTGTCAGGCAGCTGCTGCCACGGCCAATAAGATAATGGGTTGCATCAGAAGGGGCATAGATGCCGGTGATAAGAACATAGTCCTACCACTTTACAAATCGCTAGTCAGACCACACATGGAGTACTGTGTACAGTTCTGGGCTCCTGTAAACAAGGCAGACATAGCAAAGCTGGAGAGGGTCCAGAGGAGGGCAACTAAAGTAATAACTGGAATGGGGCAACTACAGTACCCTGAAAGATTATCAAAATTAGGGTTATTCACTTTAGAAAAAAGACGACTGAGGGGAGATCTAATTAATATGTATAAATATATCAGGGGTCAGTACAGAGATCTATACCATCATCTATTTATCCCCAGAACTGTGACTGTGACGAGGGGACATCCTCTGCGTCTGGAGGAAAGAAGGTTTGTACACAAACATAGAAAAGGATTCTTTACGGTAAGAGCAGTGAGACTATGGAACTCTCTGCCTGAGGAGGTGGTGATGGTGAGTACAATAAAGGAATTCAAGAGGGGCCTGGATGTATTTCTGGAGCGTAATAATATTAGAGGCTATGGCTACTAGAGAGGGGTCGTTGATCCAGGGAGTTATTCTGATTGCCTGATTGGAGTCGGGAAGGAATTTTTTATTCCCCTAAAGTGGGGAAAATTGGCTTCTACTTCACAGTTTTTTTTTTTTGCCTTCCTCTGGATCAACTTGCAGGATAACAGGCCGAACTGGATAGACAAATGTCTTTTTTCGGCCTTATGTACTATGTTACTATGTTACTATATACTGCACATCTAGGATTAGACGTGCATAAGTGACTGTCACATTTAGGCCAGAAATACGGCTTTTTGGTTACTGGGGTGAAAAAACCCTCTGATTTACTGCACATCTGGGATAAGACGTGCATAAGTGAGTGTTACATTTAGGCCACAAATACCGCTGTCATATAGAGTTAAAAAAAAAAAATAGAGTGCAATACCCTACATCAGGGTTTATATTGGCGGTTAATTATTTTTAACATACTTAGGCCTCATGCACACGAACGTTGTTTTATTCCGTGTCCGTTGTGCCGTCTTTCGTGATTTCCTGCGGACCCATTGACTTTCAATGGGGCTGTTGAAAACTCGGCTAATGCACCGTTTGTCGTCCGTGTTCCGTGGTTCCAGTCCGTCAAACAAATATAACCTGTCCTATTATTTTCGCTGAAAACGGTTCAAGTCAATGGGACCGCTAAAAAACACGGAGGCACACAAGATTGTCATCCGCGTCCGCGTCCTTTTTTTTTTTTTTATCATTTGCATGGCTAACCTGTCTTAGATTTTTTTTTTACTTTCCTTCATGTCTGGTGATCCTCCAAAAATAAAGGAAGACACACGGAAACAAAAACGGAAACGGCTCCCAGAGGAAATACCGGGCTCAGAACTTTAAACATATATGCGAGTCAGAACTCCCCAGAGCGCTGGGACTGTCGATTCCCCACAAAGTGGAAAGAGCGCATAGATTGGGGTCATTGCAGAGCCCTCCTGGGGGATCCAAGGAGGTATCTAATCGTCCGCAGAGGGGTAGACAGGTCATAATGAAATACCTTGATTTCTCTGATAAGGAGGACATTATACGTGCTTTTAGGGCAAGAAAATAACCTCTGACCTATAGGGGGCAAAAAACCATGCTTTTCAATGATTACTCGGCAGTGATCACAAAGAAAAGGAGAGGTTTCAGTGAAATATGCACGTCATTGTTCCAGAGGAAAATCCGTTTCCAATTGTTATATCCGGCAGTTTTAAAAGTGAAGTGAGCAGACGGAGTCTATAGGAACTTTAATAACGCCTCGGATGCTACAGCTTTTTTTTCGCAAGGCCCATATATCTCCGACCCCGAGGATCAGGCGGAAAAGGGGAGAAAAGGATCACATAGTTCACAATTTGGTTCACAAGGGACTTCTCGTGACAAGTCGCAACGGAAGGAAGAGGTCCTGCTTTTTTCGTCTAGCAACCAGCGGAAGCAGCGAAAGTGGAGGTCGCTACATGAACACCTCCGTAAAGGGGGGAGAAAGAAATTAATGAGAGGGCTGTTTGATCTGGTAGTTTTAATCCTCCGATATAAGCTTAACAGGGGGAAGTCTGTGGTAATGTAATATGGTACCAGAAAAAAGTGAAGCCCAAGATGTGATGGTTTGTTCACTTGCCTTCACAGGCTACTCAGGGATGTTTTTATATGTTCTTTTTTCATGTTTCAGTTATGTTAGAATTGTCCTGCCAATCTTCAAGGCTTATACATGTGACAGCGGGGGGAAGAACCTACTAAAAATGTGGGGTAATGATTAAGATTATAACTTGGAACGTCAAGGGCCTGCACTCCACGCAGAAACGCATAATGGTGCTGCGCCATCTGACGCGCTTGGGGGCAGATATTGCGTTTCTGCAGGAAACGCATCTCCTGGAGGCGGATTTCATGAGAATGTCAAGGCTATGGGTAGGAAAGGTCTATGGGTCCCCAGCAGTGCAGGGCAAAGCGGGTGTAATCACTCTGGTACATAAGAATTTAGTGCATAGGATTCAAGGATATGCTGCAGATGATGAGGGCAGGATGTTAGTACTAACAATGAAAGATGGGAGCAGGAATCTCAACATGTACAATATATATGCCCCCAACGTAATGCAAGGTTGTTTTTTTGCCTCCCTAAGAGACAAGATTTTGGCAGACCCCGTGGGTAACATACTGGTGGGAGGGGATTTCAATGCCACAATGGTGGAAAGCGAGGACCGTAAGCAGTCAGGTCTGGTGAGGAAGAAGTCCATGGGAGAAGTGGGGTTTTGTCTTCTCTTACAGAGGACATTGCTGTGGTGGATACCTGGCGGATCTCACATCCTGATGAACGAGATTTCACCCACTTCTCCCATGCACAAAATTCATGGTCTCGCATAGACTACTGGTTTGCTAAACCAGAACTTCTTTCCAGAGTTAGTGATGTAGTTATTGAAAATTTGGTGATCTCGGACCACTCGCCGGTGGTTTTGACATTGGCGGATGTGGAACCGAGAGGGGCAGAACGTATCTGGAAATTCCCGTCTTTTCTAGCAGATGACGAGACTTTTGTAGAATTACTACGGGGCTGGTGGCTGGAATACAGCACTCTCAACCAGGAGCATGAATCTGACCCTCTACTTTTTTGGGAAGCAGGCAAGTCTGTTCTAAGAGGCAGATTGATAGCATATATAACAGGTCTCAAGAGAGCTACGAAGACACAATTCATTAAGAGTAGTCAAGAAGTCCAGAGTTGCTACAGGGCTTTTGTGCAATTTCCAACGATAGAGAACAAAGACAAATGGATTGCAGCTAGAAGGGATTTTGAGCTCTGGGCAACGAGAAAGGAGAGTTTTCATAAAGCCAAGTGGGAATTGGAGTTACACAAGTTTGGAAACAAGGCTGGTAGACTCCTAGCCAATTTGGCTAAGGGGCGTAGACTAACTACCCCAATCACCCATCTACGAGATTCTGTAGGAAATTTGAGGTCCCAACCCCCCGACATCTTGAAAATCTTTAGAAGTTACTACTCTGACCTGTATAGTAGACCACCTGATAGTGTAGTGACAGATCCCAGTTTATCAGATGGCTTAAATCTCCCAAAAGTCACACAGGAGGATCTGGCCCAGCTTAATATGCCCATCACACAGGAGGAAATACTGAATACGATATCACAATTACCTGGGAATAAGGCACCAGGACCTGACGGTTATTCGGGTGACTTCTATAAAGCCCTGAAAGTACAAATATCACCGGTACTATCTAGGTTGGGAAATGTCCTCCTTCAGGGGGGAAGGCTATCCGCTCAAATGAACATGGCGCATATACGCATGCTCCCTAAGGAGGGTAAACCAGCAGAGGACCCCGCGTCGTACAGACCGATATCTCTCATTAATCAGGATGTTAAAATCCTTTCGAAGCTTATGGCCAACAGATTAGCACGCATCCTCCCGAGTCTGATCAGCCCACTACAGGTTGGTTTCATAAGAAATCTATCAGCGGTCACCAACATACGCCAAGTCTTGGCGGTCTTAGACGACTTAGGCCGAAGAAAGGGAGATGGATCGGCACCCTCCATGGTCACCCTGGACGCTGAGAAAGCTTTTGATAAAATACACTGGGAGTGGCTTTGGAGGGTGTTGGATAAATTTGGGGTAAGGGGCTCTTTCAGGGAGTACCTTTCTCAGCTATACACAACTCCTATGGCCAGGATAGGAATGCAGGGCTTTCTTTCTGACCCTTTTAGCTTACATAGGGGAACCAGGCAGGGTTGTCCCTTGTCCCCTTTGCTGTTCGACCTGGCTGTGGAGCCACTGGTTCGTCTCTTAAACTCGGATGGGATTTTTGAGGGTATTAGAATAGGGAATTCTGAACTGAAAGCTATTTTTTTCGCTGATGACATACTCTTATTTATGGAAAACCCTATTTCAGACCTACAAGCGGTATTGAACAGCATAGCAGACTTTGGTCAGCTATCAGGTTTTAAGATAAATACATCCAAGTGTGCTCTTTTACAGCTGGAGAGGGGGGGACAAGATTGAACTCGAGGAGTGATATAGGTGGAATACCGGTGGCTAAAGACCACATTACATATTTAGGAATCAAGATAGGTCCCAGAGCAGAATCCCTGTATGGTTTAAACTATACCCCTCTTCTAAACAAGGTGACTTGTGAGTTGCGTAAATGGCAGAATCTACCCCTACAGCTTCTCCAGACTTCTTTATCCTCTCCAAACGTTGCCCTTGCTGATTAAACATGTGGACGTAAGCAGACTTCATGGTGAGGTGACATGTTTTATCTGGAAGGGAAAGAGACCAAGAATAAGTCTGAGGAAGCTGATGGCCCTTAAAATTAAAAGGGGAATGAATATGCCGGACGTCAGAATATACAACCATGCGTGTCTTCTCAGACATATCATTGACTGGCTGCGCCACACAAATTTTCACTCTGACTATGCTTTAGAGAAGGAACTTTGCGCACCTTGGGATCCTTGCACCCTGTTACACACGGCCCTGAGAGCCCTCCCCATGCACTTACGGAATTCGACTATATTCCGTCACACTTGGGCAGCTTGGTGAATTATTAGGAAGAATTTACGACTTTGTCAGAGGGTTTTGAAATTTCTGCCTTTGTGGGGACATCCGGAATTCGAGCAGGGTAGAAGTAATGCCCTGTTTAAGGAATGAAAACAGAAGGGAATACTAACGGCCCAGCAGCTGTTGCATAAGACCGAGAATAGATGGCTATCATGTCAGGAAGTTAGGGACGTTTTTCACCTGAGTCCTTTTCAAGTAATTCAATATGCCCAAGTCAGTAAATTCCTGACTGATAGGTTAAGAGATGTTTCAAAGGAAATAACGAAAAATGAATTTGATAAGATAGTATTGAAGGGTACAGGCCCACAGTCTATATCTCTATTATACTCCCAGTTAAGGGAGACTTTGGGGGACGGTCTACCACACTTGGCTTTTCGCCCATGGGCCCGTATCTTAGAGGATGATGAGGCGGTGGAGAAGATCTTAAAAGGGTGGTGGGCTTTGAGGAACTCAGTCATAAATGAAACCTGGAGGGACACACATTTTAGGCTAATGCATAATGCCATCTATGCTTTCAATCTCCCGGCAGCTCCCAATAGGTCGGACAGGATCACTAGTTGCCCAAAATGTAAGACAATGCACACCGACCTATTTCATGGTCTATGGTCCTGCCCTCAAATACAAAGCTTATGGATCCAGATAGCCCAGATATCAAAGGATAGTTGGAACCTGACGGTCCCGTTGAGCCCTATGATCTTCTTGTTTCATTACTGGGAGGAACTGAAGGATGGGGTCCCTATGGAACGTAGACTGCCGACCCTCTTCCATGCACTTTGTATGGTAGCCAAAAGGAGCATACTACAACACTGGCTTCAGCCTTCAGTCCCCTCTAGAGATGACATTTTACCTGTCTCAAAGAGTTACTGACCTTGGAGCGAGGGGATGTAATAAAACATAAGGAAGAGAAGGGAGGCAAATTTCTCAAGAGATGGAGAGGCTTCCTGACACAGTTCTTCTCTGATTCCGAAATTGAGAGTATCATGAAACCTTTTACACTAACGAAGTGGTACCTAGAGGAGCAGCTGAAAGGGACGTTAGGTCGCTTGGCGCATTGACATGTTTATTATGACTGTTCGAGACGTTACTCGTATATCGACATAATACCTTTAGCCCATATCTGTCAAGAGGTATGGTAATTGTTCTGGTAGGACGAAAGTTAGTTTGGTTTAGGGTTGAGAGGAGGGGGTTTAGGTCTTCTCGGATCTGGGAGGGGGGAGGGCTCTTAAAAGAAGGGTTTTGAGAATAATTGACTTTGAGGGTCAAATTGTTTTGAATCTTTACTGTATAACTAGACATCAATGTATGTTTTATGAAAAATGATTTGTAACCGACATGCATTGCTTTGAATTTTACTTTGTATATGTCTTTTCTTTGAAAAATAAAAAAATTTCTTAAAAAAAAAAAATGGAAACGGATCACGGAACAACGGAACCCCATTTTGCAGAACGGAACACAACAACGGTCATGTGCATGAGGCTTTAACCACTTTTTACTTTGCTTTGTGAACGCTAACTATGAGGCAAACATCTAATAAGGGACGTGGTCATGGTCGTGGTGGTGGTGTTGGTGGAGCCTCTGGTGCTGGGAGAGGACGTGGCCGTTCTGCCACAGCTACACGTCCTACTGAACCTACTACCTCAGGTCCCAGTAGCCGCCAGAATCTACAGCGATATTTGGTCGGGCCTAATGCCGTTCTAAGGATGGTAAGGCCTGAGCAAGTACAGGCGCTAGTCAATTGGGTGGCCGACAGTGGATCCAGCACGTTCACATTATCTCCCATCCAGTCTTCTGCAGAAAACGCACAGGTGGCGCCTGAAACCCATGCCCATCAGTCTTCACATCACCCCCGTGAATATCGGGGAACCTGTCTGAGCCTCAAGTCATGCAGCAGTCTCTTATGCTGTTTGAAGACTCTGCTGGCAGGGTTTCCCAAGGGCATCCACCTAGCCCTTCCCCACTTATGTTTCCTGATGAGGACATGGGAATACCACCTCAGCACGTCTCTGATGATGACGAAACACAGGTGCCAACTGCTGCGTCTTTCTGCAGTGTGCAGACCGAAAAGGAGGTCAGTGAGGAAGACTGGGTGGAAGAAGATGCAGGGGACGATGAGTTCCTAGATCCCACATGGAATGAAGGTCGTGCCACTGACTTTCAGAGTTCGGAGGAAGAGGCAGTGGTGAGACCAAGCCAACAGCGTAGCAAAAGCTGGAGTAGGGTGCAAAAGCAGAGCAGCCATCACCAAAACAGTTCGCCTGCTACTGGCCACCGTCAACAGGGACCGAGCACACCAAAGGCAGCTTCTAGGAGTTCCCTGGCATGGCACTTCTTCACACAATGTGCTGACGACAAGACCCGAGTGGTTTGCACGCTGTGCCATCAGAGCCTAAAGCGAGGCATTAACGTCCTGAACCTTAGCACAACCTGCATGACCAGGCATCTACATGCGAGACACGGGCTGCAGTGGAGTAAGCACCTTCAAAACCAAGAAAGGGCTCAGGCCCCTCCTGCTCCCTCTTCTGCTGCTGCCTCGGCCTCTTCCTCCGCCTCTGGAGGAACATTGGCACCTGCCGCACAGCAAACAGAGGATGTGCCACCAACAACACCACCTCCGTCACCAAGCATCTCCACCATGTCACACTGAAGCGTTCAGCTCTCCATCTCACAAACCTTTGAGAGAAAGCGTAAATTCCCACCTAGCCACCCTCGATCCCTGGCCCTGAATGCCAGCATTTCTAAACTGCTGGCCTTTGAAATGCTGTCATTCAGGCTGGTGGAGACGGACAGCTTCAAACAGCTCATGTCGCTTGCTGTCCCACAGTACGTCGTTCCCAGCCGCCACTACTTCTCCAGGAGAGCCGTGCCCTCCCTGCACAACCAAGTATCGGATAAAATCAAGTGTGCACTGCGCAACGCCATCTGTGGCAAGGTCCACCTAACCACAGATAGGTGGACCAGTAAGCATGGCCATGGACATTATATATCTCCCTAACTGCACACTGGGTAAATGTAGTGGCGGCTGGGCCCCAGGCGGAGAGCTGTTTGGCGCACGTCCTTCCGCCGCCAAGGATCGCAGGGCATCATTCTTTGCCTCCTGTTGCCTCCTCTTCCTACTCGGCTTCCTCCTCCTCTTCTTCCACCTCCTCATCCGGGTAGCGACAGACCTTCACCACCAACTTCAGCACAGCCAGGGGTAAACGTCAGCAGGCCGTTCTGAAACTGATGTGTTTGGGGGACAAGCCCCACACTGTGCAGGAGTTGTGGCGGGGTATAGAACAACAGACGGACGAGTGGTTGCTGCCAGTGGGCCTCAAGCCCGGCCTGGTGGTGTGCGATAATGGGCGAAATCTCGGTTGCAGCTCTGGGACTAGCCGGTTTGACGCAAATCCCTTGCCTGGCGCATGTGCTGAATTTGGTGGTGCAGAAATTCATTCACAACTACCCCGACATGTCTGAGCTGCTGCATAAAGTGCGGGCCGTCTGTGCACGCTTTCGGCATTCTCATCCTGCTGCTGGCCTGTCAGCTCTGCAGCGTAACTTCAGCCTTCCCGCCCACCGCCTCTTATGCAACGTGCCTACCAGGTGGAACTCCACCTTGCACATGCTGGAGAGACTGTGTGAGCAGCAGCAGGCCATAGTGAAGTTTCAGCTGCAGCACGCACGGGTGAGTCGCACTGCGGAACAGCACCACTTCACCACCAATGACTGGGCCTCCATGCGAGACCTGTGTGCTCTGTTGCGCTGTTTCGAGTACTCCACCAACATGGCAGTGGCGATGACGCCATTATCAGCATTACAATACCACTTCTACAGTATGTCTCCTTGAGAAAACACTGCCGTGAATGAACCCCTGCTCTGCATTGCTGACAGGGGCCTAAATCTCTCAAAATCATCTGTTGTATTGCTGGGTGACATGAACCCCCTTTTGCTGTGAATGAACCCCTGCTGTGCCTGGATGACAGGGGCCTAAATCTCTCAAATTCCTCTGTTGTATTGCTGGGTGACATGAACCCCCTTTTGCCGTGAATGAACCCCTGCTCTGCATTGCTGACAGGGGCCTAAATCTCTCAAAATCCTCTGTTCTATTGCTGGGTGACATGAACCCCCTTTTGCCCGTGAATGAACCCCTGCTCTGCATTGCTGACAGGGGCCTAAATCTCTCAAAATCCTCTGTTCTATTGCTGGGTGACATGAACACCCTTTTTGCCGTGAATGAACCCCTGCTCTGCATTGCTGACAGGGGCCTAAATCTCTCAAAATCCTCTGTTGTATTGCTGGGTGACATGAACCCCCTTTTGCCATGAATGAACCCCTGCTGTGCCTGGATGACAGGGGCCTAAATCTCTCAAAATCCTCTGTTGTATTGCTGGGTGACATGAACCCCCTTTTGCCGTGAATGAACCCCTGCTCTGCATTGCTGACAGGGGCCTAAATCTCTCAAAATCCTCTGTTGTATTGCTGGGTGACATGAACCCCCTTTTGACGTAAATGAGCCCTTGCTGTGCCTGGGTGACAGGGGCCTAAATCTCTCAAAATCCTCTGTTGTATTGCTGGGTGACATGAACCCCCTTTTGCCGTGAATGAACCGCTGCTGTGCCTGGGTGAACCCCTGCTCTGCATTGCTGACAGGGGCCTAAATCTCTCAAAATCCTCTGTTGTATTGCTGGGTGACATGAACCCCCTTTTGACGTAAATGAACCCCTGCTGTGCCTGGGTGACAGGGGCCTAAATCTCTCAAAATCCTCTGTTGTATTGCTGGGTGACATGAACCCCCTTTTGCCGTGAATGAACCCCTGCTCTGCATTGCTGACAGGGGCCTAAATCTCTCAAAATCCTCTGTTGTATTGCTGGGTGACATGAACCCCCTTTTGACGTAAATGAACCCCTGCGCACGCTGATGATAGCATTCCCACCTGACAGCGGGGGCACAGTGGAAGCACAAGGCGAAGGCAGAGGAGGAGGAAGAGGTCGCCAACGCAGCTGGGGCACCACCAGCACCTGAGAAGGCAGGGTTAGCATGGCCCAAATGTGGAAAAGCTTTGTCAGCCTTGGAGGTGCTGACCTGCCCTGCAGCCAGTGTATAGTGTGAACGTGTGTTTAGCACGGCAGAGAGTATTATCACAGGCCACAGCCAATGTGGACAAGCTTACGTTTATTAAAATGAACCAGGCATGGATCCCACAGGACTTGTCCTTACCTTGTGCAGAATTGACATTTATACCAGCCTCAACCACCCATTCTTGTACTCAAGTGCGCTTATTCTTAGTTTTATTTTGTTATATGTCCCAATATTTTGGGGGATACCCCAATTTAAAAATAAAAAATAGCACAAATCAGTGTTGGCTACCTATTCCTCCTTCACCGCCGCTTCCACCTACACTGCCACATCCACCCATCCACCGCCTCCTCAACCTCCTACTCCTAGATCCAGATTGTTATTTTACATTTTTCTGTATTTTATGTTATTTTAAGTTATTTTGCAGAACAGTTGCCATGCTCTTAAGCACATTTTGATGCCTTTTGCAGCACTCTAGCCCTTTCCAGGACTATTTTAGAGCTCCCTGAAATCCAGACAAGGTCTTAAAGAACCATCTTTTTTCTTAACAACAAAAAAAACCAGCGGCAACAGGTGACTTTGAGGGTCGGATGTGTCCCTTTCTCAGGCTCTCAGAGATATAAGTACGCATAGCGACTCTTTCAGGTTGGGAGAGATTGTATAAACGTGATTTTGGCAGCTTGGCGCCTGGGATGAGATTAATAGGGCAGTCGTACTCCCGGTGAGGGGGCAACTCCTGGACACCACTCTCGGAAAACACATCAGAAAATATGAGAGAAAAGATGGTACAGTCTTGGTAGAAACCTCTGAAAGAGACGCCGTGAGGCAATTCTCTCTGCAAAACTCACTCCAACCATTTATTTGCCTTGCTTGCCAATCAATGGTGGGGTTATGTTTAGTGAGCCAGGGTAGCCCCAACACTAGAGGAGTAGGTAATTCGCTTAGGACGAAACATAACATATCCTCAACATGAGCGTCACCCACAGTCAAACGGATATTGTGAACTATGCCCTTTAACGATCTTTGAGAAAGTGGAGCTGAATCGATAGCAAAAACAGGTATATCCTTTTCCAAAGTGCATACCTGGAAACCATGCGTTATTGCAAATTGATTATCAATGAGATTGACAGCTGCTCCACTATCTTCAAAAATCTCACAATGTTCTTGCTGTCTAGCGCCACCCTGGCAGGTAGGAGAAAACGGGAACTACAAGCAAACGGCAAACCTTTAATTTCCGCATCAACCTTGCCAATAGTAGCAAATGGAAAGTTTTTAGAGGGTTTTTTTCTTTTTGTTTTTTTTTATTACCCTCAGAAAACTCCATGAATCTCCTAGAGGGGCAAACATTAGCCAAATGATTTATATCCCCACAACAGAAACAAACCCTCCTCTGAGAGCTGAATCCTCTACTATCAGAGGCAAGCAAACCCAGCTGCATGGCCTCCTCCTCAGAGTGGATTTAGAGAGACTGAGACCCCTGTGCACTGAATGAGACAGCCCCACTGTCCTTGGGCTGAATATGACAGGAAGGAGTAGTCTCCTCTCTCTCTCTCTCTCTAAGACGCCTGTCAATGCGAACAGCTAGATACATGGCAGATTCTAACGACACTGGTCTCTCATGAAAAGCAAATGCATCTTTCAATCTTTCCGAAAGACCATGGCAAAATTGACTTCGGAGTGCAGCATCATTCCAACCAGTATCAGCTGCCCATCTCCGAAATTCAGAACAATATATCTCTGCGGACTGTTTACCCTGGCATAAGAGACGCAGTTTAGATTCAGCCAGAGCAATACGATCCGGGTCATCATATATCTGCCCCAGGGCTACAAAAAATTCATCCACCGATCGGAGGGGCCGTGCCCCCACCAGCGGCGAAAAGGCCCAAGACTGAGCGTTATCCCTGAGCAGCGAGATGATGATCCCCACCCTCTGCTCCTCATCACCAGAGGAATGGGGAAGTAGGCGAAAATGGAGTTTGCAAGCCTCTCTAAAGCGAACAAAATTCTCACTACCCCCGGAGAACGTATCCGGAAGCGAGATCTTAGGCTCGGAACAAACTCCATGAACACCAGCAAAACCGGTCACCTGAAACTGAGACACAGTTTTACGGAGATCTGCTACCTCCAGCGAAAGACCTTGCATGCGGTCAATCAAGGCTGAAACCGGATCCATGCTTAAGACGGTTATGGCGGTTTATAATGTCACGGATGATGTTGCAGATAGCTGGAACTTATGAATAAGCGTCCGACTGGCTTGATCCCCTAAAGAGCATATAGGTGAGCCCTATAAAACCCTAAGAGCTCTCCCTGACTGCTATGCCCAAGCAAGGGTCTCAATGGTAGACGATTGCATGCCCACGTACCTATGACTGTGTGACACCTGAAAACCCTATATTAGTGGGGGGACACAACCACCGGCTCCCTGCACTTAATACGGACCGAGTCAGGGTCACCTAGAATCAAGCCAGCAAGGAAACACAATACATGAAAGGACTTATCTGAGCAAACAGCAGCAGCAGCCTCCAGCAGTGAACACTTCATCCAGGAAGTAGTATAAACCGCAAAGTGAGGCAGTATGGGAGGGAATATAAAGGGAGACGATTAGTCTAAATAGGTGACACCTGGGAGAAGGAAAGGAGATGACAAAGTGAAACCAAAACAAAGAAAGTCATGCAAGAGGTAGAGAAGGACGTCTGCCAGACCTTCTCACAGAACTGGCAGTGACAAGATTTTACTGGCCTGCCGCAAGACATCCTTGACCCCGGGGTATTTGCCAACGAATCGCTGCACGACTAAGTTCAGGACGTGTGCCATGCACACCACGCTTGTCATTTTGCCCTGTTTCAGCGCACTCAGCAGATTGGCATCGTTGTTGCACACCACTTTAATATTTGTCAAATTCAGCAGGGTTAGCCACTGATCGGTCTGTGACCGCAGGGCTGAAAGCAGTGCAGGAATGGTGTGGCTCTTGGCTTCTAGGCACAACAGCCGCAGCACAGCATGGCAACATCTCACCTGGCACGTCGCATAGGTTCTGGGGAGCTTGGGGGGTGCAGCGGAAGAGGCGGTAGCAGTGGAAAAGGAGGAGTCAGCCGAGGAGGAGATAGAGGATGGAGTAGGAGAAGAAGAGGCAGGCCTGCATGCAATCCATTGCGGTAACCTCCAAATCCACACGGGTGCCACGGGTTACATGCTTGACGGCCATCAGAAGATTCACCCAGTGGACAGTAAAAGTTATTTACCTTTCCTGCCCGTGTTTGCTAGACCACGTGTCTGTGGCCAGATGTATCTTGGCACCGACACTGTGTGCCAGAGATATATTCATTTGCCGCTGAAAGTGGCCATATAGCTCTGGGATTCCTATCTGGGAGAAATATTTCCTTCCGGGGACCTTCCATTGCGGTGTGCCAATGGCCACATATTTTCCAATGGCCCTCGAGTCCACCAGTTTATATGGCAGTAGTTGGTGGGCTAGCAGTTCCGACAAGCCAGCGGTCAGCCTTTGGGCAAGAGGTTATCCGGCATCATCAACTTTTTACGCTCGAACATTTGGGCCACAGAAGCCTGCCTTCTTCCACATGAACGCGACGACGGCACGATGGAAGGTGGAGTGGAGGACAAATGGTAGGAGAGAGGAGAAGGAGAAGAGGCAGGACGTGGAGCGCCGGGAGTGTGGCTTTGTGGGTTCTGCCGGAGTTGCTCCCACTAGGCTCGGTGATGGGAGGGTGCCTTCTTAAGGTGGTCGTCCCTAGGTGAGTGTTGGGCTTAGCGCGACTTATGTGTTGACAGGCTGCAGATGGCAACACTATTGTCAGCAGCTGACACGTTAAAAAAAGCCCACACTGTGGAGCCATGTGAGGGCGTCCTGGGAGCGCAATATATGACCGTGCATGGTGGATGGCTCGCTCCAGATACATTTGCAGTCTGCTTTTTGCCTCCTGTGCACTGCAACTTCTGCCTGCTTCTCCTCCCTATCTGCTGCTCCGTCTCTCCCTCTGAACTCCCCTCCTCTTCCTCTCCTGTGGGCACCCACGTGACGTCCATCGACATGTCATCATCGTCACCTTCACCACCACTGACATTAGGGTTCTCAAAATAGGCAGTAACAGTGGGGACCACCCTCCTTGGGCTGATCTGGGTACTGTCGTCAGACTGCTGGGTGGCGGCCATTGCTACCTCCTCTTCCTCATCCAATGCCAAGAATGGTTGCGCATCGGTAAGGTCTGGGAACGGATTGGAGGGGCTATGGTGCTGGTGGTGGTGTCTTTGGGGGTGCACACAGCAGAGAGTGAGGAGGGTGCAGATACAGAGGATGAGGAGGGTGCAGAAGCGGAAGGCTAAGTGAGCCAATCAACCATCTCTGGTGCCTCCTTTGGCGTATTCACACGCACCTTCTCCAACTTCCCACTGAGGTTCCGGCCTGGTGCACCTGCCAACCCCTACCAACCCTGCGGAAAGGCCTGCCTCTTCCTCTGCCTGTCATCTTCAAAATGACCCTGTGCCAAAGTCCCTAGAGAAGAACAGTATTTGTGGAAGCAGGTATATCGCAGGCCTCAATCAGTATTTGGTGGAAGCAGGTATATCGCACCCCTAAATCAGTATTTTTTGGAAGCAGGTATATAGAACCCCTTAATCAGTATTTTGTAGAAGCAGGTATATCACACCCCTCAATCAGTATTTTGTGGAAACAGGTACAGTGGCGGAAATAATTATTTGACCCCTCACTGATTTTGTAAGTTTGTCCAATGACAAAGAAATGAAAAGTCTCAGAACAGTATCATTTCAATGGTAGGTTTATTGTAACAGTGGCAGATAGCACATCAAAAGGAAAATCGAAAAAATAACTTTAAATAAAAGATAGCAACTGATTTGCATTTCATTGAGTGAAATAAGTATTTGAACCCTCTAACAAAAAAAGACTTAATACTTGGTGGAAAAACCCTTGTTTGCAAGCACAGAGGTCAAACGTTTCTTGTAATTGATGACCAAGTTTGCGCACATTTTAGATGGAATGTTGGTCCACTCCTCTTTGCAGATCATCTCTAAATCCCTAAGGTTTCGAGGCTGTCTCTGTGCAACTCTGAGCTTGAGCTCCCTCCATAGGTTTTCGATTGGATTAAGGTCCGGAGACTGACTAGGCCACTCCATGACCTTAATGTGCTTCTTCTTGAGCCACTCCTTTGTTGCCTTTGCTGTATGTTTTGGGTCATTGTCGTGCTGGAACACCCATCCACGACCCATTTTCAGTTTCCTGGCAGAGGGAAGGAGGTTGTCGCTCAGGATTTCACGATACATGGCTCCGTCCATTTTCCCGTTTATGCGAATAAGTTGTCCTGTGCCCTTAGCAGAAAAACACCCCCAAAGCAAAATGTTTCCACCCCCATGCTTGACGGTGGGGACGGTGTTTTGGGGGTCATAGGCAGCATTTTTCTTCCTCCAAACACAGCGAGTTGAGTTAATGCCAAAGAGCTCTATTTTGGTCTCATCAGACCACAGCACCTTCTCCCAGTCACTCTCTGAATCATTCAGGTGTTCATTGGCAAACTTCAGACGGGCCTGCACATGTGCCTTCCTGAGCAGGGGGACCTTGCGAGCCCTGCAGGATTTTAATCCATTGCGGTGTAATGTGTTTCCAATGGTTTTCTTGGTGACTGTGGTCCCTGCTAATTTGAGGTCATTAACTAACTCCTCCCGTGTAGTTCTAGGATGCTTTTTCACCTTTCTCAGAACCATTGACACCCCACGAGGTGAGATCTTGCGTGGAGCCCCAGAGCGAGGTCGATTGATGGTCATTTTGTGCTCCTTCCATTTTCGAACAATCGCACCAACAGTTGTCACCTTCTCTCCCAGCTTCTTGCTAATGGTTTTGTAGCCCATTCCAGCCTTGTGCAGGTCTACAATTTTGTCTCTGACATCCTTGGACAGCTCTTTGGTCTTTCCCATGTTGGAGAGTTTGGAGTCTGCTTGATTGATTGATTCTGTGGACAGGTGTCTTTTATACAGGTGACTAGTTAAGACAGGTGTCCTTAATGAGGGTGACTAATTGAGTAGAAGTGTCTAACCACTCTGTGGGAGCCAGAACTCTTAATGGTTGGTAGGGGTTCAAATACTTATTTCACTCAATGAAATGCAAATCAGTTGCTATCTTTTATTTAAAGTTATTTTTTCGATTTTCCTTTTGATGTGCTATCTGCCACTGTTACAATAAACCTACCATTGAAATGATACTGTTCTGAGACTTTTCATTTCTTTGTCATTGGACAAACTTACAAAATCAGTGAGGGGTCAAATAATTATTTCCGCCACTGTATATAGAACACATGAATCAATATTTGGTGGAAGCAGATATATCGCACCCCTCAATCATTATTTTGTGGAAAAAGGTATATCAAACCCCTCAATCAGTATTTTGTGGAAGCAGGTATATCGCACCCCTCAATCAGTATTTTGTGGAAGCCGATGTATCGCAGGCGTGAATCAATGATTGGTGGAAGCAGGTATATCGCACCCCTCAATCAGTATTTTGTGGAAACCTGTGTATCACAGGCCTCAATCAATATTTGGTGGAAGCAGGTACAGTATATCGCACCCCTCAATCAGTATTTTGTGAAAGCAGGTATAATGCACCCCTCAATCAGTATTTTGTGGAAGCCGGTGTATCGCAGGCCTCAATCAATATTTGGTGGAAGCAGATATATCACACCCCTCAATCAGTATTTTGTCAAAACAGGTATATAGAACCCCTTAATCAGTATTTAGTAGAAGCAGGTATATCGCACCCCTCAATCAGTATTTTGTGGGAACAGGTATATAGAACCCCTGAATCTAAATTTGGTGGAAGCAGGTATATCGAACCCCTCAATCAGTATTTTGTGGAAGCCAGTATATCGCACCCCTCAATCAGTTTTTTTGGGGGCAACAGGTATATCACACCCATTGCAAATAGTTGTTCCAATAACGCTTGTCCCTCTATATAGCTGCGGTATCCCAGCAGAACAGCACACAACTGCTGCACAACACAAATACACTATAATATACTTTCTATGTTAGAAAATATATTATAAGTATATGACACCCCTCAGTATATCACACCTATCAATAGGACACCTATACACGTTTTTAAAAGGACTTTTGTGGCCCTATTAGCTAGCGTTTGTTGTCCCTAACAGTCTGTTCCTGCTCCACAAAGCAACCTCTCCCTACACTGGCAAAACACAGAATGTAAAATGGCTGCCAGATCGGGTTCTGTTATAGGGTGGGTGTCACGACCATGGTTATGGTCGTGACTCTTTGGTCGCATGCAGTTGTCAGTGGTTTGTTCTTTGTTGTCAACCACAGGTGAGGGCTCTGTGTTTGTTGCCTCACGTGTGGTTGCCGTTGGCAACATATGGTTGTTGGCAGTGTAGCAGCTGGAGCTGGGGGCTAGGCGGCTTGCTGTCATGGCATGCGGTTGCCTCGGGCAACGTGAGTTTAAGTGTTCACTTTCTATGTTTGGTGTTAGGGAGTTTGTTCTGTTTACACTTCTCCTTTAAGTGACACTTACCTTCTCTGGTGATGAAAGGGTTAACTCCTTTCCTTGTTTGTGTGTGTGTGTGTGTGTGTGTGTGGGTGTGGCTGCTTGGGCTATTTAGCTCCTGCTGGATGCCAGAACTCTGAGGGGTACTCCTGCCATGTTTATGCTGGAGTCATCCTCCTGGTTAATTTACATTCTGTCTAGTGAGGGCCACCCTTGTGGTCATAAAAGTTATGCATGATGTTAAGTTGATGTTGTTATGCTTTCTATGTTTATTGCAGCTATGGATGTCCTGGTTACCTGTGTGTTTTGTGGTGTGCTGTCTCCATAGTGTTTGTGTGAACAGCAGTACTGGTGCATGGGTTCCAGTCAGCGAGGCTGTGGCAGGTAGGTTTGGAACTGGTGTAGTTCACCTGCCATATCCATATGTCTGTATATGTTTCCCTTTTCCTTGCAGCTTGGCTAGTGAGACTCCTGTTCCTCCGTGTCTAGGAGGAACAGGTTGTCTTACCCTGCTCCTAGCACAGGGTTGGTCCTGAGGGATAGAAGGGACCCTAGGTTCCAGAGTATGAGCCCTCCTACCATCTGGGTTGGCTCATACAGTTAGGAGTCAGGGTCAGCATTAGGGACGCGATAGGAGGTTACCTGCTCCCTGATCCTGTGTTCCTGGCCTAGCAGCTACCATCCATAATCTTACATCGTACGGCTGAGAGTTTCCCCCACTCACAGTTGTGACAGTGGGGGTGTGTCCATGTGCTGAAACGTCTCAATTGGCTGTTCTGTCCCACCTGATGGATGTGTCATGAGTCAAAGTTCGGCGCAATTCAAAAGAATATGGCGAATGCGAGCATTGCCATATGTTCGCATGTTCGGCGAATCACGAACGTGCAAATCTCGCCGCGAAACGACTGCCAAGCGAACCACAAGGCCATCTCTACTACTGGCTATCACCCTGTGTACGGTCTTCCCCCATTACCACCTCTTCCACATGCAATGCGTCCTCCTTCATTGTGAGCAGCGAGAGTTTCAGTAGACACAGAAGTGGGATGGTTACGCTGATAATAGCGGCATCGCCGCTCACCATCTGTGTTGATTCCTCAAAGTTGCGTAAAACCTCACAGAGGTCAGACATCCATGCCTACGTGTCGCTTTTGAAGAGCGGAAGCTGACTGGAAAGGCGACGACCATGTTGCAGCTGGTATTTCACTACTGTCCTCTGCTGCTCACAAAGCCTGGCCAACATGTGGAACGTGTAGTTCCAGTGCGTGCTCACGTCGCACAACAGTCGGTGAGCTGGCAATTGCAAGCACTGCTGCAGCGTTGCCAGACCGGCAGCTGCTGTAGATGACTTTCGTAAATGGGCACACACGCAGCGCACCTTCACCAGTAGATCAGGCAAATTGGGGTAGGTTTTGAGAAACTGCTGAACCACTAAGTTAAACACGTGGGCTAGGCATGGTATGTGTGTAAGCTTGCCGAGCTCCAAAGCCGCCACCAAGTTACGGCCATTATCAGACACAACTATGCCTGGTTCTAGGTTGAGTGGCGAGAGCCACAGCTCATCTGGTCCCTTATACCCTGCCACAGCTCTGCGGCGGTGTGCTGTTTGTCACCTAAACATATTAGTTTAAGCACGACCTGTTGCCGCTTTCCCACTGCAGTGCTACAATGCTTCCAGCTACTGACTGTTGACTGACTGGTGCTGCAAGATGATAATTCACAGGGAGGAGGAGAAGGGGGGGTTGCAGCCACTAATGTAAGTGGTGGCGTAAATCTTGATGAAAGTAGGGCCCGCAATCCTTGGCGTCGGTAGCACCTGTGCCATTCCAGGGTACGATTCGCTCTCGGCCTCAACAAAGTTCACCCAGTGTGCCATCAGGGAAATGTAGCATCCCTGGCCACAAGCACTTGTCCATGTGTCAGTCGTTAAGTGGACCTTCCCAATAACTGCGTTGGTCAGGGCACGGGTGATGTTACGAGACACATGCTGGTGTAAGGCGGGGACGGCACACCGGGAAAAATAATGGCAGCTGGGGACTGAGTAACGAGTGACCGCTGCCGCCATCAGGCTGCGGAAAGCCTCAGTGTCCACAGGTCTAAATTTCAACATTTCCAGGGCCAGCAATTTGGAAAGGTGCGCATTTAGTGCTATGGCCTGTGAGTGGGTGGCTGGGTATTTGTGCTTTCGTTCAAAGGCCTGGGGTATGGACATCTGTACACTGTGGTGGGACACAGAAGTAGATGTGCTAGCTGATGATGTTTGCGAAGGTCCAGGTGCAGGGCGGGAGGCATCCAGGCCTGCGTCTCTGACATGGGATTGGCCAGCACGTAACACAGGGGAAGAGAAGGCAGTAGTGTGAGCCGCAGACATTCATTGTGGACCCAGGCATTCGGACCACCTAGTAGGGTGCTTTAATGCCATGTGGCAGATAATGCTGGTGGTGTTGAGGTTGCTAGTGTTCACGCCCCTGCTCATTTTGGTACGGCACAGGTTGCAAATGACAATTCTTTTATTGTCCGCATTTTCCTCAAAAAAGCGTCAGACTGCAGAACACCTAGCCCTTGGCAAGGGAGATTGCCTCAAGGGGGTGCTCCGGGTAACAGTTGCGGGCCTGTTTGGTGTGGCCCGCCTTCTCCCTTTTGCCACCCCACTCCCTCTTCCAGCCTGTTGCGGTGCTGAGGATCCCTCCCCCTCTGTACTGCTGCCCACCTAACCAGGTTGGGTCAGTGATTTCATCATCCACCACCTCCTCTTCCACTTCCTCACTCTGATCATCCTCCTGACTTGTTGACCTAACAACAACCTCACTTATTGACAATTGTGTATCATCCTCATCATCAACCTCTTGAGACACTAATTGCCATTGACTTATTGGCAACTGTGTCTCATCATTATCATCCACCTCATGAAACACTAATTGCCGTTTCCCACCATCATCTTCTTGTGACTGTGGATGCTCAAGAGTATGGGCATCAGTGCACATGATCTCCTCATGATGTCCCTCTTCAAGCGTGCTTGGCGAGAGGCCCAAATCAAGAAATGGTGATGCAAAGAGGTCCTTGGAATATCCGAGTGTGGGATCACTTGTTTGCAAAGACTCTCCATGGTGGGAGGAAGGAGGATCAGGGTGAGGATTCTGTTGACCAGACTCTTGGCTACTGAGACTGGACTTTGTGGAAGACAGGGTGGTGCTTAACCGACTGGAAGCATTGTCTGCTGCAATCCAACCGACCACCTGGTCGCACTGGTGTGACTTCGAGAGTGGTGTCCTGCGCCGCCCTGCAAACTGGGACATGAAGCTAGGTATTGTAGATGAGTGTGTTTCTTGTGCTCTGGCAGCAGGCACAGTTTCACCGCGCCCAGGGCCATGGCCTCTGCATGCCCCATCAGCAGCACGGCCACTTCCCCGTCCCTTACTGCTCGCCTTCTGTATATTAAATAGTATATATGCTTGCAAGTATGTCACACGTACAGTAGCGCAGGTTTTGTAAGTGTATGCGCAAATAAATCAAACTGAATGTCACTGATATTTAGGATGTGCAAACGTTATACAGGAGATGTAGCGCAGGTAATGTCGGTGCCACCACCAGCAAAAAAATTAGAATGAATGTCACTGATATTTAGGATGCGCAAACGTTATACAGGAGATGTAGCGCAGGCAATGTCGCTGTCACCAGCGCCGAAAAAATTTAACTGAATGTCACTGATATTTATGATGCGCAAACGTTATACAGGAGATGTAGCGCAGGTAATGTTGCTGCCACCAGCAGCGAAAGAATTAGACTGAATGTCACTGATATTTAGGATGCGCAAACGATATACAGGAGATGTAGCGCAGGTAATGTAACTGTCCGCAGCGGACACCGTCTAAGTAAAAAGTACACTAAATGTCACAGATATTTTTAGTATGTCCACACGTTAAACAGGATATGTAGCTCAGATAATGTAGCTGTCCGCAGCGTCTACGGAAAAAGTACACTGGATGTCACAGATATTTTTAGGATGCGCACACGTTATACAGGAGATGTAGCGGAGGTAATGTAACTGTCCGCAGCGGACACCGTCTATAGAAAAAGAACACTGGATGTCACTGATATTTTTAGGCTGCGCTCATGTAACACAGGAGATGTAGCGCAGATAATGTCGCTGTCTGCAGCGGCCAAACAATTGCAAGCTATTTAGAGCAGGTTGCGCTAAAAATATATATTGCTGGCAGATACAACAATAGTTCTTAAAAGGACTTTTGGGTCTCTAACAATTGCACGCAATTTAGCGCAGGTTGCGCTAATAATATATATTGCTGCCAGATACAACAATAGTCCTTAAAAGGACTTTTGGGTCTCTAACACCAACCCTGCCTAACCAAAAAAAATATTCAATTCCCTACACTATCTGTCCCTTCTACAGCACAGCTCTCCCTGACTAAGACTGGCCGAACCACGTGTCATCGGGTGCTTTATATCACCCGATGACGCGTTTCGGCCAGCCAATCACTGTAATGCCAGTAACCAAAATGGCTACGGCATTACAGTGAGTGGCAGTACCTACCTGCAGGTTTATTGGCTGCATAGCAGCCAACAAACTTGCAGGGAGGAAACTCGAGCATTGCGCTCGAGCACACACGGTTTTTGGCCAAGCATGCTCGATCATCACTAAACTGATATAAGGCACACGGCAGAGGGGCAGAAGAAAAGGAGCGCCATATGGTTTTTGGAAGGCAGATTTTGCTGAACTGGTTTTTAGATGCCATATCCCATTTTAAGCCCCCCTGATGCACCCTTACAGTAGAAACTCCCAAAAAGTGACCCTAGGGGATAAGGTCCCAGTTTTATTGGTACTATTTTGGGGTACATATGATTTTTAATTGCTCTATATTAAGTTTTTTGTGAGGCAAGGTAACCAAAAAATGGCTGTTTTGGCACTGTTTTTATTTTTTACAACATTCATCTGACAGGGTAGATCATGTGCTATTTTTATAGAACAGGTTGTTACAGACGCAATGATATCAAATATGTCTACTTTCTTTGTTTGTTTCAGGTTTACATAAAGCATTTTTGAAAAAAAAATTGTTTTTGTGTCTCCATTTTCTGAACGCCATATTTATTATATCTTTCTGCGACCGTCTTGTGCAGGGGCTCATTTTTTGCAGGAAGAGTTGACGTTTTTATGGGTACCATTTTTGGGTACATATGATTTTTTGATCATTCATTATTCCACTTTATGTGGAAAGGTGAGCAAAAATATTTTTTTTTAGCACAGTTTTTATTTATTTATTTTTACAGCGTTCACCTGAGGGGTTAGGTCATGTGACATTTTTATAGAGCAGTTTGTTACGGACATGTAAATACCTAATATGTATACTTTTTCTTATTTATTTAAGCTTTACACAATAATAGCATTTTTTAAACAAAAAAAATATGTTTTAGTGTCTCCATAGTCTGAGAGCTTTTTATTTTTTGACTGATTGTCTTACTTAGGGTCTCATTTTTTGTGGGATGAGGTGACAGCTTGTTTTGTACTTTTTGGGGGACCTACACCTTTTTGATCGCTTGGTGTTGCACTTTATGTGATGTTAGGTGAAAAAAAAATGGCTTTTTTGGCACTGTTTTATCTTACTTTTTTCCGGTCTTCATCTGAGGGGTTAGGTCATGTGATATTTTTATAAATCAGTTTTTTACGGATGCGACGATACCAAATATTTATACTTTTTTTTATTTATTTCCCATTAACACAATAATAGCATTTTTTAAACAAAAAAAATTACGGTATGTTTTAATGTCTACATGATCTGAGAGCTATAGTTTTTTTGTTTTTTGAGCGATTTTCTTATGTGGGGCTCATTTTTTGCAGGATGAGGTGACGGTTTTATTGGTAGCATTTTGTGGGACATATGCCTTTTTGATCACTTGTTGTGGCACTTTTTGTGATGTAAGGTGACAAAAATGGCATTTTTTTTACACAGTTTGAATTTTTTTTTTATGGCGTTTATCGGACGGGGTGGGTCATGTGATATATTTATAGAGGTGGCCGTCACGAACGCGTCTATACCAAATATGTCTATTTTATTTTATTTTTTCTATTTTTAACATTTTTTAAAATTACTTAAAGGGGTTGTCCGGGTTCAGAGCTGAACCCGGACATATGCTTATTTTCACCCCAGCAGATCGTGCAGGGCACGGGCTCTTTTGTTTATCATAACACACTGTGTGCGGCTCTGATGGGCCGTTTTACTGGCTAGGGCAGCGCTAAAGCCCGCCCATCAGTGCCGGTGACATCACCGGGCTTCCTGGCAGCCCCATGGAGAGCCCTGGTACGTCACCGGAACTCCTAAAAATACCTTTGCCCTGCATGATTTAGCGCAGGGCAAAGGAGAGAATCGGAGCATGAACTGCTCCGATGCTCAAGTCAGGGGGGCTGCCGGGGTGAAAATGGAGGTAAGTCCAGGTTCAGCTCTGAACCCGGACAACCCTTTTAATTGGGGATTTTTTTTACATGTGAAACCTTTTTTACATTTTTTTTTATAAAAAACTTTTTTATTTTATTTTACACTTTGCGTCCCCCATAAGGTCATTCAAGACTTCTGGGGGAGATTTAACTTGACTTTTTTTTTCACTATTGATTTCTCCTGTAATTGGGACTGACATAGTAGTCCCAGTTACAGGGGAAATACACCCCCAGAGAGGCTGTACAGCATAATACTGCACTGTACAGCCTCAATGCAGGGCTGATCTTGGTCTGTGGAAGACCCGACAGCTCCTGCACTCACCGTGCCCCGGCGGTCACATGATCACCAGGCCGGGACAGGAAGCGCATAGTGCTTCCTGATCTGTATACACAGTGCTCGCTGAGCGCTGTGTATACAGCGATGTAGAAGGCAGGGACACCTGGGAACTGTCCCTGCCTCCTCCCTGGGTTGCCCTGCTGTCACTGACAGCGGGTCCCCCACTCTGCAGCTGCACGATTAGCGTGCAGCTGCTATCTCTGAATGGACGTTCTAAAACGTCCATTCAGAGATAAACAAACCCCCATAGGATGTTTATAGTCTATGGGCGGTCATGAAGTGGTTAAATGATCAGTGTAGTAGTATAGAATGGTCACCGCATTAAGGACACAGTACAGAAGGACTTGATTTTTTTATTTTTATTTTTTCATCTCCACATTTCAAAAGCTATAAAAAAAAAATTCTATTGCCATATAGGTTTTATTTTTTGTAGGATGAGTTTTTAATGGCATCATTTTTGGATACATCTAATGTATTGCATAACTTTTCCACCATAGTTTTTTGGGTTTTATTTCTATGGCATTCACCGTGTGGTAAGTGGTATAATAACTTTATTCTGTGGGTCAGTATGATTACATCAATACTTAAATTTATATAGTTTTTTTTTTTCTACTTCTGCAAAATCAAGACTCTTTGCTTCAAATTATTTTGTGTTGCTGCATGCTGCTGAAGACAAGTGATAATTGTCATTAGTGCCATGGTGTTTTTGTTCCCTTTTCTTGCATTCTGGGATGAACAAAAAATTGCATTTATTACTTTTTATGCTGTTCATCATATGGGATAAAAATGTGACCATTTTCTTGCATGGGTCATTAGGGATGCAGTATTAACCAATTATATATAGTTTTTATATATATATATATATATATATATATATATATACTAACATAAATGGCAAAAAGTGCCATCTTTTGTTTTTTTTTACTTTATTTTTTATTATTTTCCAAGCACTTATTTTTTTTATATTTTACATTTATTTCTATGTCTCCCAAGGGGGCTTGAACATGTGATCTTCTGATCGCTCGTTTAATACACTAGAATACCACCCTGTGGTGACGCTGGCCACAATAGAGTGGCGGTTTTTGGGAAGGTATTTTGAGCTGCTGCAGCAGTATTTTGTGATGCTCTGTGGTTTTTGGCTCAGCTGGAGTGGTATAATGTGCAGAAATATGGTATTGCTGACCACATTTAATTGTGTTGGCCCTGCTTCCTATCAGTCACTTTGGACCGAACTACAAAATGAGGCCACTTTTAGGTTTTTTTTCCAGGGCCACTTAAAGTTCCCAGTCTGTCCCTGGAAACCAAGATCAAAAGGGTTGTCCCATGACATCCCCTTTTTTCCTACTTTTAGGCCTCCTGCACACCGTATGGCTTTTTCAGTGTTTTGCAGTCCGTTTTTTACGGATCCGTTGTTTCGTTTTTTGTTTCCGTTGTGTTTCCGTTCCGTTTTTCCGTATGGCATATACAGTATACAGTAATTCCATAGAAGAAATTGGGCTGGGCATAACATTTTCAATAGATGGTTCCGCGGACCCATTGACTTGAATGAAGGCACGGAACGTGATTTGCGGGCAATAATAGAACATGTTCTATCTTTCAACGGAATGGAAAAACGGAAATACGGAAACGGAATGCATATGGAGTACATTCCGTTTTTTTGCGGAACCATTGAAATGAATGGTTCCGTATACGGACTGTATACTGAACGCAAAAAAGGACTATAAACGGAAAAAAAAAACGTTTGTGTGCAGGAGGCCTTATACTGTTAGTCCGATGAGGTACAGTATACAACTAAGTTAGGTGGGGATCAGATATATGGAACCCCTACCCTTACAGAGAATGAGGGGCCAGTAGTCCCCTTTCTTGGCTGAAAAGTAGGACATGCGTACATTGACACTTTCCATAGACTTCAATAGGGGTGTCAGGAATAGCTCCTAGTACTAGGTCCTCTATACAGACCCCATCGGACAGACTGTCAGTAGATTTGGCTTTCGGTACCATCACTATGCTGACGACTCAACTATACACTTCATCCCCTGACATGACCCTTGCTTTACTCCAAAATACCAGTAATTGTCTGCCAGCTGTCTCTAACATCATGTCCCCTCTGTGTCTAAAACTGAACCTCTCAAAAACTGAACTTCTTGTCTTTTCCCCATCTACTAACCCACCTAAACATGATATTTCAATTTCGGTCTACAGCACTATCATAACTGCTATGCAACATGCCCGCTGTCTTGGGGCTACATTTGACTCTGATCTTTCCTTTGTTCCCCATATTCAATCACTTACACGCTCTTGTTGTCTGCACTTCAAGAATATGGTGGAAACGGCAAAAACTCTTGTTGTTGCCTTGATTCATTCTCGTCTTGACGACTGCAACGCATTACTAATCGGTCTCCCTCTCACTAAACTCTCCCCCTTTAAGTATGTTCTAAATGCAGCCAGGCTCATCTATCCATCCAACCGCTACACTGATGCTACTAGTCTGTGCCAGTCACTTCACTGGTTTCCCATCCACCACAGAATACAGTTCAAACTTCTAACCCTCACCTACAAAGCTCTCCACAGTGCTGCACCTCTATACATCTCCTCCCTCTTTTTCGTCTACTACCCTACTCGTGCTCTCCATTCTGTTAGCGACCTAAGATTAATAACCTCCATAATTCGTACTTCTCACTCCTGTCTTCAAGACTTTTCTTGAGCTGCACCTACTCTCTGGAATACTCTGCCCCGGAATATTAGGTCAATTCACAACTTCTCCACCTTCAAACGTGCCTTAAAAACACATCTTTTCAGGTAGGCTTATCAAGCTACCTAAAACGACTTTCCCCCGACTAAACCTCTCCCCCACCAACTCCTCTGGCCTGAACTCGATCCTCTAACAGTCCCAAACCCGAAGCAGATCGGCCGGCACCACTCCTTTCAGTTCAGTAATGGCTCGAATCCTACTTATCACAATCAATTACCTTATGTGTCACCCCCAATTCCTCATAGATTGTAAGCTCTTGCGAGCTGGGCCCTGACTCCTAGTGTTTCAGTTGTATATTAGTTAGTTACTTTTGTTTTCTACATGAAGCCTATGAATTAGTAAAGCGCTGCGGAATATGGTGGCGCTATATAAATAAATATTATTATTATTATTATTATTATTAATATATGGTGTATGACGATCGAGTAAAACCTTCATTATTAAAGAGATAACATATGCACTAAAATAAATGGTTTTTACAGAATCAATGCGTGAGAGCAATTGTAGGTTTGTTCCATTCAATTTCTATTCATTAATATGTCAAGTCAAGGAGTCATACAAAGGTTGTTCGCTTTGTACATACATTTTTATTAATCCCTTACACTTGTGTGTACCAGTATAAGAACCACCTAAATTGCTTTCGACTTACTTTAGGCCCACCTAGAGTCGCCCCTACCCAAGTGCCCATGAGTAAAGATGTTAACAAGACCCAGCAAGTCTTCTACTCCTTTTAGGCTGAAATCATTCAGCTCATGCTTAGACACCGGACAGCCAGAAAAACAATGGACTTCACTATCTTTGCCTACAATGAACACTTACAGCACATGCACAGTAGAAGACAGAAGCACCAGCTTGGAAAGACAAATTAAGGTTCCTTCAACAGACCATCTTCCCTTCCCCTGTTAATATTGATGGACTTAAGTTTTTTTTCCAACCATTGGAACTAGGTATGATCCACTTTACTTATCTGGTACCATCATAAGTGTAAGTAAAACACACATAAACTCAATCTTGAATTGTAACAAAAAGTTAGCATATGAACTGGAAAATGGCATTTTTCTGGTTAATCTAAGCAGTGTCAGACTGGGATTCTTTGGGCGCACCAGAGAAAATTATTTTGGGGGACCTTTTCTTATATTATCAAAAAAGTCTAATAGGTTACGTTTTAAAGAAATATATCCTAGTAGAAAGTGATTGGTTCCAAAGGCAGCTCCAAACAGGATTTTTTTCCCTGGACCTTTGGGGCCCTCTGTGGTATCAGAAACTGGGCCTACCGGATGATCCTATGCTACTGTGGTGGGCCAGTACGACGCTGAATCCAAGCTACTATGTTAGATAAGAAGATACAGAGAATTTTACAAAATATTCTCCTGATTAATAATATACGAAATATAGTATTTTTGTGAAGAAGCGGTCAGCCTGCTATGGACATGGTTAGCAGAAGGCAGCTCTTTTGATAATAAAAATGTGATATAAATGAACAAAGGAAAATGTATGATAGGGGCGAATTACAAGACTAGCAAATGTTTTATACTGCTGAAACTGAAAAGCAAAAAAGATTTAAAAAAATACTACAAAAAAAAACTAATAAAAACATTTTAACCATCTGGAAAAACAGCAAATATATTTTTTATATAAATTATTATATATATTATATTATTTTAATCCAATGATCAGAGACTAATGAATTTCAGGTCGGGCCTTTCGTTGTTTGAAAAGCAGCAGTGAAGAGGTTAAGAAAAAGAGCTTTTTCTGATATGGGGTGCAGCTGTGATTTTTACACTAATTTACATAGCAATTTGGGACCACTGGGCTTATACCTTTACCGTACACTATAATTTTGAGCTCCAAAAATAGCATTGTTTTGCTATGCGAAGAAAAAAAAAATCTGATAAAAAAAAATAAAAAAATTCTCTTTTTCTTTTAACCGCTTCCCCATATTGTAGCTCTGTCTTACATCAATACTGCTTTAAGCGTATTTATTTTTCTGTATGAAATGACATTTTCTCTTGATGTTGGACTTGAGGGATGGCTTTTAAAGCACTTATGCCATTATCCCCTGGGTTAGTGATACTGAAACGTCTTCAGTCCCATAAGTTATTTGTCAACTACTAATTTGTAATACGATTGGGACTATAACATATGGCTTGTATAAAGTGCTAAAGAAACAACAGTTATAGAATATCATAGAAAATTCTCAAGGTAGCTATTTTATTATTGTTGCTTTGTAGCCAAATTCCCAGTATCCACGGGAATACCCTTTCCCACAGTAAAGGTACAGCCTCCATGAGTGTCAAATCTTGAGAAGAGAAAAAAATTATTAAAACAACATTAGGATCATTTCATTATAATGTACATTACATTATTAATATAATGACTACATTATTTAAATAATATATGCAGGATGCAATATGGGTTTGATTCATGAATTTGCATGTATTGTTCACTGGATGTTATATATATGTCATGGATGTTATATACAGGAAGAATTTATCATAGTTTGTGCCTTTCAAATGCATATCTGCCCCGATATTATCAGTATTTCATGTGTTTTCAATAGGGAAAAAAAAGTGGTAGGTTGCAGATAAGAGGCTGATAAAAATACACATCAACATCAACTCATGTAACCATTAATTATAACACTAGTCACAGCACACAAAAAAATAAAGAATTACTATAAAAGACAACTGTTACATAAATCCCATTTACACATGAATCATACATAAGGCATTTTCCCTGTTATTCATAATAATTCACCGGCCTGCAGGCTCCTACTTGCTTTTTAATACAGAGCATTTTTGCTTTGAGCCCCATTCACCCAGAGCATTTATTTTAGTGTATCGCCCTCTCCTATGTGAAAAGCTTTTTTCACTGCAGTGGCACGCCAAGCAAGGAGTGCAATGTTTAAGCGCAGTAGAAAATCCATGCACATGCTGCAGAAACAACCCCATGGAGATGTATGGAATGGATAGTGGCAGACAGTTCAGAATCAGACCTGCCACGTGTAAAAATACTCTAAAAGGAGCTTGGCCTTCGATGTGTTGTAAATAAGGCATATATTACAGCTATGCTTGAATCTAGGCAGTCACTTGCCTGCACTGGCTGCCTATCCAGGAGGGGATACATAGAGATCAAATAAAATGGGATCTGCTTGTTCTCTTAAATATCCATAACCCTATAAAGTAGTACACAAAGGCGTTCAATCCTATTACTTCCTATTTCTGGGTATTTACAAAGTAATACATATGAGACTGTGATGATTGCCCCTCACTGGTGACATCAAGAGTATATTTTGGTTTCTGTTCAGAATATAATGGAAAACTTACTTAAAAGCTATGTACACCTTTTGGGGCAATTTTTTTTTATTATTGTGTTGTACTCATTTAGAGCTAAAAATTATTTTTAAATAGGTCTTTATTGCAAATAAGGAGCCCTTTTTTCTGTACATAGCTGAGATGCTCTAATAGAGGGATCTGAATTTTCTCTCTGCTCTGTCAGCCAGCTAATCTGATGGGCTCCTTATCTCTCCTCTCTGACATTGTAAACACTCATTATAGCTCAGTTCTTATCTCAGTGATAAAAATGTGGCTTAAATAAGTGTTTATGACCTCTTAGAAATAAGGGTTATTAAAAGACCAGCACAAAGTGCAAGTAAAAAGTACGATTCATACAACTAGACAAACAGTTAACCCTTTGTGACAGAACGGCTCAATATTTTTAATAAAGATCAACTGAAAAAATGATTTTTAGCCCAATATGAGTAAAATGCAATTATAAAAAAATTTGCCTCCGAAGGTGTACATAGCCTTTAAGATACATGTCCAAGATGAAATGTTTACAATTACAGTAGACACAGTCGCTCTGTATAAAACCAGATGTGCACTGAGCACTCAGTTTTCAGGTAACATGTGCCTTAACCACCATATGCGGAACCTGGATTTCCAATCAGTAGGTGTCATGGTCTATTACAGTAAGACTCTGTTAAAAATAAATTTTTAGAGCCTATACACTGTATTTCACTGCTACTGAATATATAATATGTATGCAACAAGGCACACATTTCAGTATCGAAAGTGATGTGCATTATGAGAACACTATTATACATCAAATTTACCACAAGATGGCAGCATTTGCAAATTCTCAGTGTTCTTGTAGTACTGTACTATGCTCTGAGTGTACTGTACAGCAACATTTCGCAAATCAAGAAAACCTGGGGCTGACACTATGTCAGATTGGTGAATTTCCTAATGTTTTACTGTTACTGAATGGAACCTTCTTAGACCACGGCAGAGATCAGGCGCCATACGCAAAGTGGCTCACTTGAAATGTGGAATCCTACAGTGCTGTGAAGAAACATTACTTGTGGTTCTCCAGCATTTTCATGAACACTGGATTAAACATTTAAACATGTGCATCCGGCAGAATGGTGGACACATCGAACACCTTATGTACAGCACTATAGGAAATGTTGACCTCCCTTAAAGGGCATCAGTCAGCAAACTTATATCTATGAAACTGGCTGTCCTGCTGCATGTGTGCTTGGCAACTGAAGACATCTGTGCTCTCTGAAGTTTAGGAGAAGTTGGGGCCAGACTTGATAACGTTTACACTGCCTGGCCCTGTCAATCGAAGTGGAGAGGATGAGGCAGTCATGGGTGTAGGAACCCAAAAAAATCTGGGGGGGACAGCATTTTTGCTCGCCGGGTATATTCTTATTCAATAAACTGCGAGTTGTTTATATCGTTAAATTTTAAGTGTGTGTGTGTGTGTGTGACCCCCCCACACTTACAGTTCTGAAGACTCAGGGATGCTGGCTGGCTTGGCCTCAGGGGTGCTGGCTGGCTTGGCCGAGCAGAAGGAGTGTGGGAGACTGTGAGGCCTTTTTCTCCAAGCTGCTCCAGATCAGTGCTCTGGGCAGCTGGGCTCCGGGCTGGAAGTGGGCACAATAAGAAAAAAATATTTTTCATTACACCTCAGGTCAGACCACCAATCAGACCCCCAATGTGAATCAGACCTCAGCTAACAGCCCCAATAAGATCCCCAATGTTGATAAGACCTCAGATCACACCTCAGCTCAGACCCCAATATGAATGACCCCCAATCAGACCTCAGATAAGAGCCCCAGTGCCTCTCATCAGCCCCCCAGTGCCTCTTATCAGCCCCCCAGTGCCTCTCATCAGCCAGTAATAACAGCCCCCCCAATCATGTGCCAGTAATAACAGCCCCCCAATCATGTGCCAGTAATAACAGCCCCCCAATCATGTGCCAGTAATAACAGCCCCCCCAATCATGTGCCAGTAATACCAGCCCCCCCAATCATGTGCCAGTAATAACAGCCCCCCCAATCATGTGCCAGTAATAACAGCCCCCCAATCATGTGCCAGTAATAACAGCCCCCCCAATCATGTGCCAGTAATAACAGCCCCCCCAATCATGTGCCAGTAATAACAGCCCCCCCCCAATCATTTGCCAGTAATAACAGCCCCCCCCCCAATTATGTGCCAGTAATAGCCCCCCCAATCATGTGCCAGTAATACCCCCCAATCATGTGCCAGTAATAGCCCCCCCAATCATGTGCCAGTAATAGCCCCCCAATCATGTGCCAGTAATAGCCCCCCAATCATGTGCTAGTAATAGCCCCCCCAATCATGTGCTAGTAATAGCCCCCCAATCAAGTGCCAGTAATAGCCCCCCAATCAAGTGCCAGTAATAACCCCCCCAATCATGTGCCAGTAATAGCCCCCCCAATCAAGTGCCAGTAATAGCCCCCAATCAAGTGCCAGTAATAGCCCCCCAATCAAGTGCCAGTAATAGCCCCCCCAATCAAGTGCCAGTAATAGCCCCCCCCCAATCAAGTGCCAGTAATAGCCCCCCCAATCAAGTGCCAGTAATAGCCCCCCCAATCAAGTGCCAGTAATAGCCCCCCCAATCAAGTGCCAGTAATAGCCCCCCCAATCAAGTGCCAGTAATAGCCCCCCCAATCAAGTGCCAGTAATAGCCCCCCCAATCAAGTGCCAGTAATAGCCCCCCCAATCATGTGCCAGTAAAACAAAGTATTGTATATATTTTTTTTTAAAAATTAACACTTAGACTTACCTCTTTGGAGCGATGCCGGCAGCCTATCAGAGGAACAGGAAAGGGACACACCTCCCTGCCCTGCTCCTCCGCAGCCCTCTGTTTGTATCGCTGTCCTGAGGACGGCGATACAAACAGATCACTATGGAGATGAGCGCTTCGCTTCCACAATGGAAGCGCTCATCTCAGTGCCTGCCCCGCCGCCGCACACATTGCCCCGCTGCCGCTGGGGGGGATTTGACCATACCTGTCCCCCCCCCGCATTATTTCCTGGGGGGGATCCGTCCCCCCGCTTCCTACGCCCTCAGGCAGTTGCAGACAGAGCAGGGCCTCTAGGTGTAATGGCAACGCCCCCGTTGCTCTTATAGACTCATTTGAATATATTAAAACTTTATTTTTCTCAGTAATGCGGGCGCATATAAACATGGGACTAACACAGATGCCTTCAGCTGCCAAGTGCACATGCAACAGGTCAGTCAGTGTCATAGATACAAATCTGCTGCCCTTTAGCTCCTAAACAAGTAAAGATAAGTCAAAGCTGACCTAAATTCTAGCCAAGCTGATATATCACATGGCCCCTTTCCCATTGGAAAAATCTAACTGAATTCAATATGGCAGATTTCACAATGGAGGTTAAAAACACTTCCATTACCAAGTAATGCAGCCTCCCTCTCAATTAATATTTTTACGCATTGGAAGTAATTTTCTACAAATCACACCTGTTAAAATTCTGTGTTCAGACTTCATTTATTGCGGCCACTTTCCTGCAAATGCAGGGGTGTACTAAAGGGTGCAATTGGGCCACTTCAAACTACACCACCTGGAAGAAGAGCTGTGAATCAGGAAATTCGTCTGATCTACAGTGTGAATTTTGCGGTCTAAATTTTGGAATAATTTGGGAGTCCGCTCTACATTTGAGAGGTTATTCTAGCCTTATTAAATTGTAGCTTTAAAACGTAACTGTCATTTCAGTTTATTTTTAATATAGCGTAGGGACAGAGATGCTAAATAAGATGTTACATTTTTTTGTAATATATTTTATTAAGGAAGGATGTTTCTTTGTAGTAGAAAACAGGGTGTAAAGAGTCTTATCAAAGCTCTAAGGAGAATCTGTCTTCAGTTCTTCTGAACGCTGAAGATGCCTGTGATGTTTCCAGCCGCCTCTTGTCACTACCCCAGTCCCTGACTTTGTGCCCTAACTATCATTGCCCATCTCACTGCCTATCTAACTTATGCATCCTCAGCGCTCAGTAGAAAGCTGAAGACTAAAGACAGACTCTCCTTAGTAACGTTCAGGCTCTTTACACCTTGTTTTCTAGAACAAAGAAACAGGTTTCTCTAACAAAGTATTTTACAAAAATGTTTAACATCTCAATCCCTATACTATATTAAAAGTGGTGTTTAAACAAAGTGGTGTCTAGTGAGGACAGCGTACAGGGAAACTTTGAAAGAAGATGTATCGTTTATTCATGCAAACCCCACTCAATGGCAGTGCTGCCTCTATTCTTCCTGGTGATGTTGTGACAGTATGCTGGAGGTCCTTGTAGACTTCTGTTGGGTCTATAACAAAAAGTAAAAAGTACACAAAAAATAACCCATCAAAATAAATGTTCCTCAATATTATGAGTCAGGAGTGCCCCATACACATTAGACTGTCTGCTGGTTCCACTGAAAACAAGAGATTCAGCCTATATAGTAAAATCTATATGGGACCTTTAGTCAATTGCTTTGCCTTTCTCACCCCTCATGTTGGTGATAGTCTCTTCTTTTTCAGTAAAATTCTAATACATTTCTTTTAAAGGCATTCTATTCAGGGGTGATTTTACTTTTACCACTTGTTCCTTTTTTATATATCCTTATTCTTGTACACCATGCTAAATGGTTCTTGAAGTCTCTGTGGCCAAACCCTTATATAATGATAATAGATGATTCTGTAATTGCTTCTTTTATGTAAAGTTCTCTATATTTTTAGGGATGTTCACCTACTGTCCTAACAACACCCTATTTCTTCTGTTGCTAATGTAATGACATAATATCAATCCCACTATAAGTGTTTTTTCAGCTCCTCATTACCTTAGTCCCTTCATCCTTTACCATTTTCTTGACCTTGCTGCTATTCTACTCTGTCATTATTATGATTTCCTTCTATTGCCCCTTAAAGTGAAATCCTCTTTTCTAGATGTCTCTTCTATCGTTAATGACACTTACAAAAAGGACTGCAGAGGAACCGCTTACTACAGCTCAGCTAATCTATATTTCTCTTCTATACCATTTATTCCCTTCACACAGCATTTTAATTATTTGTGGGAGAAGAGAATACTACTTAAAAGGGGTATCCCATGACTAATGTAAAAAATGTAAATAAGAGATCATATAGTACATGACAGTCTCTTTCTAACAAAGCTAGAACCAGCCCAGTACCTCACATGGATCCAGAGATCTCCCATTCATTGCTCTGCTATATTAAGCTGGCAGCTCAAGGGGAGTGTCTTTTCTGCTGCAGCTAAGGGGGTGTGTATATGCTCTCCCTATCACAACTCAGGAAGCAGTTGAAAGATGAAACTGAGCATGTGCGGCCAACTCAGTGGGCAGGACAAAGAAATAAGAACAAAAAAAAACAGCTGGTGGCGCTATACAGATACATTTTATTGATTAACTCAGTGAAAATACTACATTTTTAATTACATATAATTACAAAAGTATTCAGATCCAGGTGCTGGTCTGAAAACTGTAGAATATTTTTTTGTGGAACAACCCCTTTAAAGACTTGTTTGGAGCTGTTCCAGGAAGAAAAAAAGATATTTAATCATTGACTATTATTTGTAGCAAGGGTTCTCAGCACCTCCCCATCTGTTCCAAGCACTTTACATCTCGGAGTTACTTTGTCCTCCGCAAATTCAGGGGTTAGTACCTCATACACTAGCAGTTAGTCAGAGGTAGGAAGAGATGATAGTGTAGCCCATGCTCACACAAAATGTCCTATTCATTAAACATCAAAAGGAGGACAAAGGATGTTGCCCCCTACTTCATCGATATAGGGAACAACAACATAGAAGACAATAGTACGTACTGGACAGGACCTGGAAAGTAGGCCTGGTAATATACAGTTGGAGAGACGTTATGATGTTGATGATAATAATACTTACCTATAGGAGGAGCACACAGGAGAAATGTCAAGTGGGCACTTCTAAAGTCACAGTGTAAGGCCTCATGCACACGACCGTTGTGTGTTTTGCGGTCGTTTTGCGCAGTACCGTAACCCCACGGGTTGCATGTGGACTTCGCTTTGTCCTCAGTCTTTCAGGTACTGCAACTCCAGCTCAGACTCTGATCCCATACAGCACTCCAGAGTTCCACTGTCAGAGAGAGGTAATCATCCCCACCTGACACTACCGGTTGTCTTTTTGTAGGCCAGTCAAAACCTAGCCTGGAAAGTGGAGAGTAGTCACCCACCCAGCACTATAACTACTCCCAGTAAGAGCCGTCCCGGATCAGCTAATCACAGCTATACTAAATAAACAAAGTGTTAACCACCTACTGCGGCTGACACATCTGAAATACTGGCTCCTCCTTTACTAAGGCCAGGAACCTCGGTGACACATATCTATCATCAACGACGGTTCCTTGTGCCTTCTTACAGGTACTTAGTGCAGATTGATGGGAAAAGTGAACTATTTTATTTTAGCACAAGTCCGCAAGTTCACAAAATGTGAATACAGTGAAAGGGTCTGAAGACTTTCCGAATGCACTGTATCAATCTGGTGTAGTTTGCATGGTTCACTTAAGTCTTAAGTACGACAGAAGTGCAAATAAGGAAGCGCATCACTTGAATGACAGGCGCATTACTTGATAATCCATAGTAATCAGTCACACACAGGGCCGATCCTAGGGTCACAGGCGCCTGGGTGCAGAAATATTTCTGGCGCCCCCCACATGGGCGTGGTTATCTTACTAACTCCTCCCCTTTACAATGTTTCTATGGCAACAACTTCAGCCCCACGAATCGGCGGCTCGGCTGCTCGGCTTAAAAAAAAAAAAAAGTCAAAAAAAAAAAAGTCCCGGCGGCTCGCTCGGCCAGGGCCGGACTGGGGATAAAAACCAGCCCTGGAAAAAGTTGCACACCAGCCCCACAGCATTGCGTTATTATTTACTTGTTTATAATAGGAGAAAGCATTCATTTTAAAACACGTGTGTAAACACGAATATGAACTTTGCCCCACGATAGCTCTTTTGTAGAACCCCCATAAAAACTTACAGTTACTTGACTTGGCCCTTGGGGATCTCGGACGCCACTTCAACACTTTGGCCGGGGGCTCGGCGGAGCTGATGTTGTGCTTTAACCTAATGAGAAAGATTTCATAATAAGGATTTGGAGAAAGGGCAGAGGGATAGCAGAGCAGGGAGAGGCTGGTGCTGCTACTAGGGGGTCATACCATGGGGGAGTAATAAAGCCCACCATAATGCCCCCCCAGTAGTAATAATTCTCCTTATAATATGCAAAACATTTGTAATGCCCCCAGTTGAGCTAATGTTCCCATAATGTGCCAATATAAAATACCCCTTCTCAGTGCCCCCGTAGATGACCCCCATAGTGCCCCCCCCTTCCCCATAGTACCCACCATAATGTGTCCCAGTATAAAATGCCCCTATACAGAGCCCCCATATAAAATATCTTCTTTTTTAGCCTCAGTAGATGCCCCTATAGTGCCCCCCAATAATCTGCAGTAAGATGTGCCCCCATAGATGCCCCCAATCATGTGCCAGTAATAAGAGCCCCCCCACCATCATGTGCCAGTAGCCAGAGCCCCCCCATATCATGTCAGTAGCCAGAGCCCCCCCATATCATGTGTCAGTAGCCAGAGCCCCCCATATCATGTGCCAGTAGCCAGAGTGCCCCCAATCATGTGCCAGAAATAAGAGCCCCCCCCACAATCATGTGCCAGTAGCCAGAGCCCCCCATATCATATGCCAGTAGCCAGAGCCCCCCCATATCATGTGCCAGTAGCCCCCCTTATGTGCCAGTAGCCCCCTTATCATGTGCCAGTAGCCCCCTTATCATGTGCCAGTAGCCCCCCTTATCATGTGCCAGTAGCCCCCCATATCATGTGCCAGTAGCCAGAGCCCCCCCCCCTTATCATGTGCCAGTAGCCAGAGCCCCCACCCCATATCATGTGCCAGTAGCCAGAGCCCCCCCATATCATGTCAGTAGCCAGAGCCCCCCCATATCATGTGTCAGTAGCCAGAGCCCCCCATATCATGTGCCAGTAGCCAGAGTGCCCCCAATCATGTGCCAGAAATAAGAGCCCCCCCACCATCATGTGCCAGTAGCCAGAGCCCCCCCATATCATGTGCCAGTAGCCAGAGCCCCCCATATCATGTGCCAGTAGCCCCCCTATGTGCCAGTAGCCCCCCTTATCATGTGCCAGTAGACCCCCTTATCATGTGCCAGTAGCCCCCCATATCATGTGCCAGTAGCCAGAGCCCCCCCCCCCTTATCATGTGCCAGTAGCCAGAGCCCCCCCCCCCATATCATGTGCCAGTAGCCAGATCCCCCCCATTATCATGTGCCAGTAGCCAGAGTGCCCCCATATCATGTGCCAGTAGCCAGAGTGCCCCCATATCATGTGCCAGTAGCCCCCCATATCATGTGCCAGTAGCCCCCCTTATCATGTGCCAGCCCAGTAGTCCCCCTTTATCATGTGCCAGCCCAGTAGTCCCCCCTTATCATGTGCCAGCCCAGTAGTCCCCCCTTATCATGTGCCAGCCCAGTAGTCCCCCCTTATGTGCCAGCCCAGTAGCCCCCCCTTATGTGCCAGCCCAGTAGCCCCCCTTATGTGCCAGCCCAGTAGCCCCCCTTATCATGTGCCAGCCCAGTATTGTACCTATATAAAAAAAATAATAATAATAATACACTTATACTTACCTCCAGCAATGCGATGCGATGCAGGCCACCTCTTCCGTCTGTGTCCCTCGCTATACGGCTCAGGCGACGCGATGACGTCATCGCGCCATCACCGGCCTCTGATAGGCTGCCGGCTTAGTGCTGGCAGCCTATCAGAGGAACAGGAGGGGACACACCTCTCCCTCCTCTGCCGCAGCACAGACAGGCATCTGTATTGCCGTCCTGAGGACGGCAATACAGATGACTATGGAGATGAGCGCTTCCGCAATGGAGGCGCTCATCTCCTGCTCTGCCCTGCCGCCGGCCGCGGCCGCCCCCACTTGTCACCAGGGCCGCAGCGCTGGGGTGCGGGGCACCCACTGCACCCCGTGTAGGATCGGCCCTGGTCACACATTTTAACATTGGTGTTATTGACACCGTAACAGGGTCAACAGTAGCTCATGAATTTAACTTTCCCAGTCAAATTTTTTTATGGACAATACTGCATACTGGCCCTAAAAAGGATAGGGGTTTATGCGGGGGTGTTTTATGGACTTCTGGACCATTTTAGGGGAATTCCTGGGTCATCGAAGAGGCTGAGCTTAAATATCCTGATTTGGGGTTGTTAAATGTTGGTAAGTATGCACGACTGTAAAGGATATGTATTTCTTCTAAGAGGGTATGTGGTTATTTTGCAACCTTTTACATACCTACTAGGAGATGTCAGTAAGAACATTACTTTACATGTAGACCAAGAACCTCTGCTGGTGTGAACACTATAGTTAGCTCAGCAGGCTACTTCTGATGGCAGTTCTTTATTAGGAAGTTTTTCACAGTTTTCTGGGTCCCTTATTATTCAGGCTGCATTCCATCAGAGGATGCCACACTGTAAGCAAATTATATTCTTGCATCCATCTTCAAGTTGTTCCCTTGCTTTCCACCTGTGTTTTTGTGGCTAACATGGCGAGACGTTGTTCCTGTCCCATATTTGGATGAACTGCTTTCCCTGATTTACTCACATTCTTATACTAGGAATGTAAAGGGCCCTGTCAGTAAGTATGTAATGTGCCCACATTGAATATATTCACTGTACATATAAATATGATATTCTTATTGCACATTTTGATCAAATGGTGTGAGCCCATTTGTCAACGACAAGACAAACCTTTCCATAGGGGAACCTACAGACTTATCTCTCCAGGACTACAACACGAAATCACGGCATATAGGATCCAGCTACACTCTGCTCAAAAAAAAAAAAACTCATTGACAGAAGAGCTGGAGTTCATGGCCAAAATGGAGGCAGACATTCTTCCAAATTACAACACAAAAAAAACAGTCAAGCACTTTCAAACAATAGGAAGTAAACGTGCAGGCCATTTGTAAACAGGTTCAGATGCAAAATGTGCTTTAAAAACCTCAGATTTTTATATACAGTAGAGAAACCAGCCAACAAAACACTTGTCTGTCAGCTGATCAGATCTTTTATACAAGCATAATAATTACCTATTGTTGGCAGCATACTGTCCTGTGTAGTTTTCAGAAGCATCAGTAACTGTTTTGGTAACAGTCTGGAGACACATTTATAGGACTTCAGTTTAGCTGTAAGAAGGTGTCGGACTGTAAGAGGATTAAAAATTGCCTTTTACAGCTAACTTGTTGCTATGGTTTACCATTTGACCCTGTTGTGGTGGCCTCCCCAAAATGAACTGTTATATGACTGTTGGATTAAAATTAGAGATAGGCACAACCAAATATTCAGTTCACTTGGAAAGTACAATATATTTATCCAACATCGGAATATAAAAATAATACTAAAACATATATAAAATCTGTAGGCGATAGCCAAAAGCAATAAAACAAGGAGATAAATGTTGTTAATTTACCAGGTAATAATGTGCAATGACACAAGCAATAGTCACATATATGTGTGGAAGAAAAGAAATGGACTCCAAACTCTATATGACAAAGCAGAATTGGATCTATTGCAATTGTTTCTCCAGAAATAATGCAGCAAGTTGATTATGTGCTGTGCGTGCTCACACTAGCATCACTCAATGTTCTCCCCAAGATTTGTTAAAGTGGGGATATTGGATATACTCTTGCTCGTCCACGTTAAAATAACCCCTGATTTCTACAAATTGTTCATTCGTAGTATCGGCATCGCAGGGTACTCACAGTTGATGTCACCAGACCGCTGGTAATGTTGCACGCTGTGTGGCGTCCCACCTGTGTTCAGCGTGACTGCGGCTCCTTGTGTAGTGAGTCTCGTAAGTTATCGCAAGATTTTTGGATATTCACCCTCTTGTACTTGCCGGCTTTCAATCCTGGGGTCTGTGAATTGGTGGACAGCTGCTCTTGGTACTTAATCAGGCTGATAAGCACGATGTCCTGGATAAAGTTCTGTATGTTGTTTCAGTTGCACAACTCTGTATTTGTTTCTTCAAAATATAATACTGAGGCACTTCATAAAACTTTTTTTCATTAAAGTTTTATGAAGTGCCCCAGAAGGTGGGAAGGACGATGGAAAAGTGAGGAATCTAAAATGTCTGTATGGCAAATTCTGCAGAGAGAAGATGAGGTTGAAATAATTTGTCGTGGCAGTCTGAACCGAACAGAGTAAATGAGGATGGAAAACATCTACATCAGAGGAGATGTCACAGAAAGAAGCTGTCATGATGGTTTGGTCTGAACAGAGAAGATGAGAAAAAAGAAAGTCTACATCAGAGATGGTCACTAGATGTAAGAGTTATGTGGTACTGTATTCTACTGTATGATCAGGCAGAACTAGGGCTGGCTCCATGCTGCGATGGCATCTCACCTCCTCAGCCCCCCTCCATATCTTAATTAGAGAAAACTAAAGGAGTTGGAGGCTAGCTGCTGGCCCCCACTGAGGGGCAGCTTCTAAGGAGGAATATTGTGCTGAATCGTGGTATTTGGTTCTGCTGGGGCAGTATTTTGTCCTGCACTGTGGTGCAAAACCAAATACCAAAGTGCAGCACAATATACTGCCCAAGCAGAACCAAATACCACAGTTCAGAAGAAAATACTACCCCAGCAGAATCAAATACCACAGTGCAGAACCAAATACCACAGCTGAACAAGAGGTTCTCCTGGAGAAGTATATTGTGCTGCATTGTGGTAATTGGTTCTTCTGGACAAGTACATTGTGTTGCACTGTGGCATTTTGTTCTGCAGGGGCAGTATATTTTGCTGCACTGTGGTATTAGGTGTTGCTGGGCAGTATATTGTGCTAACCTTTGGTATGTGTTTCAAGTGCTGAAGCAAATACCGAAATGTAGCACAAAATAGTGAACCTCTCTGATATTGCTGGTCCCATCTATGTGCGTTAGCTGCACCTACTTGATTTGACCTTGCCTACTCATGTTGGCCCCATCGACTGTTTGGGCCTGCCTACAAAATAAGGTCACTTCATATTCTCGGTCCACTCCAAACAGCTGCTACTCCATCTACCACTCACCTGATCCTGGCCCTTATAGGGGTATTCAGACTTGGTGTCTAGGGTAGCACCAGCTATGTGTGAATGTGGTCCACGGGCTGCTAGTTGAACTAACACTAGTTAGATGAAACACAGTGTGCACAGGCCACTGTAAATAGAAGCACATGGATGAGAAATGAGGTAGGCACCCTGTGACGGCATATTGCCACTCTAGAGAAATCATATTGTCTTGAGCAGGATGCAATAAATACAGCAGGTGAGCCGTAGACTGCTGATATTGTACTGTTCTGTGTATTGTACTGTATTGTACTGTAAAATGTCTTAGCACATTGGTGGCAATGAAAGAGTTAACTGCCTGGATTATGCAGCACTAGCTGGCCTGAGTCATGGAGTCAACATGAGGTCACCTCTAAATAAGAGCGTGCTGTGCCATGTGGTCATAGGAAGGAGATGCCAGAGACTCTTGACACAGGACAGAGTTTAAACTGACATATCCTTCTATTCCTGCGTGTAGCTAGCTAGAAGTAGAAGTGAGCAGCATTAGCCATAGACATAGGAGTGTGTCACCTCAATGCCCAGATAAGGAAAGCATAGCTCAATATAACAGAGGATCTGAGGCTGGAACATAGGGGCTGAAGGTAGCTGAATAACCCCCATTTCCTGGAAGCCAAGGCGGCTTATGGACAAGTTCACACCTGCAATAAAGGCAAACCAGCCAGCCTGTGATATCACAGTCTATTATAAATTGCATATTGTGTTATTCCATGCTGCTAACTGTAGACCCAGCCATTTTTTAATTTTTGCCACTTTGGGTTTATCAGGACTAAAGAGCCAAGGCCCAGGTAGCTGAAAACAATGCAAGCCCAAAGGGAGAGTGAGTAGACTGTGTTACCTTTGCCTTTTGCCACTGACTTTTAAACTGCAAAGCTCATTGCCTCTTGTAAGATTGTAATAGCTAATCCTGTTGCCTACTAAAAGATTGTTGCAACCACAAAGCTTATTCCCCTACATGAGATCAGGAATTACTCTGTTGCCTTATGTTCATCTATTTACTATCATTGTTGGGGTAGTTGCTATGCAACTGCCTTGCATCTGAGTCTGGGTTAGGTCATCGGTTAGCTTGGCCTGGTTAACTCTAAGGCTACTTTCACACTAGCATTAATATTTTCCTGTATTGAGATCCGTCATAGGGTCTCAATACCAGAAAAAAAGGCTTCAGTTTTGTGCCCATTCACTGTCAGTGGGGACAAAACGTAACTGAACAGAACGGACTGCTCCAAAATGCATTCCGTTCTGTTCTCATGCTGCGATTTGCTTTCCATCCTGGGATGCGGAGCATAACGGATCTGTCATGACCAACAATGCAAGTCAATGGGGGCGGATGCGTTTTCTCTGCCACAATCTGCCACAATAGAAAACAGATCGGTCGCCCATTGACTTTCAATGGAGTTTATGACGGATCCGTCTTGAGTATGTTAAAGATAATACAACCGGATCCGTAGATGGTTGCATTATGTAGATGGTTGCATTATCAGTAACCAAAGCCTTTTTGCTAAACCCTACCGGATCCCGCAAAAACGCTAGTGTGAAAATAGCCTTAGTGGAGCTGTTGATTGTTTAGGCTTTATATATCCAGACATTTTGCTTCTCTGGTGCTGGCGATAGCATATGCTATGCGTAATTGTTTTCAGATTTAATATCTTGTTTTATGTTATATCATTGTGTCCTGAGACATGTGGGCCTCCATTGTTGTCAGTATTAAAGTTTGCTGAGTTGTTTTTTTTTTTTTTTTACTTGGCTGTCTTACTGGGTTGTTTTATGGAGCTGGGTCAGTTTAGCGCAGGCATCCACAAACTGCGGCCCTCCAGCTGTTGCAAAACTACAACTCCCAGCATGCCCGAACAGCCTACAAGTATCAGCCTACAGCAGGGCATTGTGGGAGTTGTAGTTTTACAACAGCTGGAGGACCGCAGCTTGAGGATGCCTGGTTTAGCGTATCTTTATTTCTGTTCACTTTCATTCATTCGTTCTCGACCTGTAAACCATTACAATCTCTGATCTAAATTGCTGAACTTCCATCTCCTCCCTCCATGGCTATCATTAGAGATGAGCGAATCGGATACCCCCCTTGAACGATCTCAGGGTCAGAATTATTGCCCCAACAGACCACTTAGATTACCTAGGGATAAAAATTGGTAGCACCATTAAGGATTACAATATATTAAATGTTACCCCCCTAGTCGGGAAAATAAGGGTCTGGCAGAAACTTCCGCTCTCGCAGATTAATAGAATTGCGCTGATTAAAATGGTTCTGTTGCCCTGGATATTGTACACGGTTAGTTGCTGCCCTGCCTGGATTGAGGATAGTGTTTTCAATCTGATTGATCGATTGATAAATGACCTGATATGGGGCAGAAAAAGGGTTCGCATTAAGCTACAATACCTGTGAATGGCGGCAAATAACGGTGGCCTTGGTTTACCTCACTTTCAAATCTATTACTTGTGTTCACAACTACAGTGGTGTATCAATACGGGGGATGGAGTATTATTGTCCCATATTCTAGGGCAACGCCAACAGCATACATACAATATATTTAGCATACTGGAATCCGGGCTTCTGGAGTGTGCGGATTTTGTCTGTCCCATTGGGGCAGCGCTACAGAAGACCTGGAATAAAATTAAGGTACTTACCCAGACCCCTCAAGTTCTTGATTTTACCCCGCTATGGGACAACCCTGCGTTAACAGAGTTCTTTGCCCTTAATGAAAACGACTACTGGACTCGGAGAGGTATTACGTTATTTTCACATATATACACGAAAGGGAAAATTAAATTAATAGGGGAATTGTTTCAGCAGACACCAATAACTGCATTAGAACACTATAGATATTTCCAATTACAACACGCATTAGCATGCACACTTAAAAAAATACCTTTGACAACAACCACTCAGAGGTTTTTATTATTTTGCTACAATATAGTTGGGAATAAAGTTAGGGTCTCATTAATATATAGGAGATTTATCGAGGAATTAAGCACGGTCACTAAATTTAAAAGTATAGATAAATGGAAGGTGGATATAGGGGAATGTAACCCCTCACAATGGCCGGAAATATATCAAAACATTAAGAAGGCTTCCCTCTCACGACAACACCGGTTGACACAATTCAAAATAATACACCGTTTATATGTTACCCCGAGTCTTTTATCTAAAATGTATAGTAATAAGGGACAAGAATTCAGTTGCATGAAATGCTCTCTTGTAGCTGCAGGGTATGTACATATGCTGTGGGATTGCCCAGTTATCAAGACCTTTTGGGGCAGTATATTCCAGGAGATGGCGGCACTAAGCGGGAATAGCCCCCCTCTAACCATCCAAGTAGTGGTGCTTGGACTTCTCCCCCCCCGAGTACAAAAATAAAACTACAAAAAAAGAACAGGTCTACTGGCTGAAGGGATTTCTATTGGCTAAGGTAATAATCTTGAGACAATGGGTGAAAGATAGATCGCCAACAATAAATGAATGGCAAAGCTTAATGACAAGAGTAACAAACTTTGAACGTATGAAACGGCGTGGGATGAGCTATATCTCAGAAATAGGTTCATAGACAGGGCAGGTGGCGCGACGAGGTATCCTGACTGGAACTGATGACCCCCCATTCTCTGTGGCCAAGCCCTAATATAAACAAATAAACTTTCCACCACCGTTAAATAATAAAAAAATAAAATAAAAAAAAATAAATAAATAATATAAAATTATAAATAAACATTACAATTAGTCCACACTAAATTGGATTTGCCCCTATGTAGGTTTGTGAAATACCCTGGAGAGGGACATGAGCGCCCTATCGCCCCTCGTGGCGCCATACCAGGCCAGGTATGTTGGGAGGGAATGGGGGGGGGGGTTTTGGGATTTGGGGGGGGGGGTCGGTTTTTGGTTTTGATATGTGCGACAGAGAATTGACATTAATTTAGGGCATCCTTCGATCTAGATGACTCTGTATGTATGTACGTTGCCTAGTACCAAAGTAACACATTGTTTTAAATGTACCTGTCAAACGTGTCTACTCTCTGTGACCAGATATCTTTTTTATATTGTTTATATGTAAGAAAAGCAATAAAGATATTTATTAAAAAAAATAAAATAAACGCAGCTCAGCAATCAAATCAACTTTGGATCTATGATCCGAAGCTTGATTCGCTAAAGTCTACTTGCAACCATAAGTTACTTTTGAAGTGCCTTCATTTCTTTATTCGGTCCTCTGACTTTAATTCATAGTTTATGTTATGACATTTGGAGACCACTGACTTTCCTCCTCGATCTGCATGGATGGAGCAGGAAGGTCAGTGTTCTTTAACTACTATACTATGAACTATGAATTATGAATTGAAGAATGGGGAAATTATGGCACTTTGAGAGTACCTCGTGGTCATAAGTTATGTACTGATGCTTACTTTGATATATTGAATAAACTTTTTGATTGCTGAACTGTGTTTATTATACATGATTTGGATCTCACATATATCAATGCATGTCAGAGCAAAAACCAAGCCATGAGGAGGAAAGAACTGCCTTTTGAGATCTGAGACAGGATTGTGTGAAGGCACAGATCTGGAGAAGGGTACAAAAAATTTCTGCTGCAAAAAAAATAAAATAATAATAATAAAAAAAAAAAAAAAAAAGAGATGAGCGAATCAAAGTTGACGAAATGGAATTCGATCCGAATTTCTGATTTTTTTTTTATTTGCACCGAATCCAAATTTCCTCACACTTCGTGGTAACTAATTTTTTCCTAAAATGGCTGCTGCACGTGTGAGTACATGGAGCAAGGAGCTCTGGGAACGCGGGATCACCCATAATGCCATGCATGCAGCCAATCAGCAGCCAGCCAGCCCTGTGATGTCACAGCCCTATAAATAGCCCCAGCCATCTTGGATTCTGCCATTTTCCAGTGTACTTAGTGCAGGGAGAGACGTCAGCAGGCTTTAGGGACAGTGCTAGGAAAGACTTTATTGTGCTAAAAAAATGATCTACAAGTTCAGGGAAAGATTATTCAAGGTGTAGAGAAAGGATAGGGAGGAATCATTCCACAGCATTTATGTAGAACATGGTTCAGTAGGGGAGGTTACAGCCTGGGTAATAGGAACAATCCTATTACACCTTGCTGCACTGACTGGGCACCAAAATTGCAATTATACAGCTCTGTAATTCCAGCAAACTGTTCTTGTTATTGGGGTGCAAGTGCTGTGTGATACAGGCATTAACAGGGGTTATTACAAGGAGATATTTCTATGTTTTATTTGCCCTTGTGCGGTGCAGTTATATGTTCTAAAGCATTTTTCGGCTTTTATTAGTGGGAAAAAAAGGGCTTATTATCCGTTGTGTGGTGAAGTAAGAAAATTACAGCCCTTTTTGGTGTGTATTAGTGGCACAAAAGAAAATTTTATTTGCCATTCAGCGCTGCAGTTTTTCTGTTCTAAAGCATTTAGTGGAGTGTATAAGTGGAAAAAAGAAAAATATAATTGCCGTTCAGCGGTGCAATTATACACTGCTCAAAAAAATTAAGGGAGCACTTAAACAACACAATGTAACTCCAAGTCAATCACACTTCTGTGAAATCAAACTGTCCACTTAGGAAGCAACACTGAGTGACAATCAATTTCACATGCTGTTGTGCAAATGGGATAGACAACAGGTGGAAATTATAGGCAATTAGCAAGACACCCCCAATAAAGGAGTGATTCTGCAGGTGGTGACCACAGACCACTTCTCAGTTCCTATGCTTCCTGGCTGATGTTTTAGTCACTTTTGAATGCTGGCGGTGCTTTCACTCTAGTGGTAGCATGAGACAGAGTCTACAACCCACACAAGTGGCTCAGGTAGTGCAGCTTATCCAGGATGGCACATCAATGCGAGCTGTGGCAAGAAGGTTTGCTGTGTCTGTCAGCGTAGTGTCCAGCGCATGGAGGCGCTACCAGGAGACAGGCCAGCACATCAGGAGACGTGGAGGAGGCCGTAGGAGGGCAACAACCCAGCAGCAGGACCGCTACCTCCGCCTTTTTGCAAGGAGGAACAGGAGAAGCACTGCCAGAGCCCTGCAAAATGACCTCCAGCAGGCCACAAATGTGCATGTGTCTGCTCAAACGGTCAGAAACAGACTGATATGAGGGCCCGACGTCCACAGGTGGGGGTTGTGCTTACAGCCCAACACCGTGGAGGACGTTTGGCATTTGCCAGAAAACACCAAGATTGGCAAATTCGCCACTGGCGCCCTGTGCTCTTCACAGATGAAAGCAGGTTCACACTGAGCACATGTGACAGACGTGACAGAGTCTTGAGACGCTGTGGAGAACGTTCTGCTGCCTGCAACATCCTCCAGCATGACCGGTTTGGCATTGGGTCAGTAATGGTGTGGGGTGGCATTTCTTTGGAGGGCCGCACAGCCCTCCATGTGCTCGCCAGAGGTAGCCTGACTGCCATTAGGGACCGAGATGAGATCCTCAGACCCCTTGTGAGACCATATGCTGGTGCGGTTGGCCCTGGGTTCCTCCTAATGCAAGACAATGGTAGACCTCATGTGGCTGGAGTGTGTCAGCAGTTCCTGCAAGACGAAGGCATTGATGCTATGGACTGGCCCACCCATTCCCCAGACCTGAATCCAATTGAGCACATCTGGGACATCATGTCTCGCTCTATCCACCAACGTCACGTTGCACCACAGACTGTCCAGGAGTTGGCAGATGCTTTAGTCCAGGTCTGGGAGGAGATCCCTCAGGAGACCGTCCGCCACCTCATCAGGAGCATGCACAGGCGTTGTAGGGAGGTCATACAGGCACGTGGAGGCCACACACACTACTGAGCCTCATTTTGACTTGTTTTAAGGACATTACATCAAAGTTGGATCAGCCTGTAGTGTGTTTTTCCACTTTAATTTTGAGTGTGACTCCAAATCCAGACCTCCACGGGTTAAAAAATTTGATTTCCATTTTTTAATTTTTGTGTGATTTTGTTGTCAGCACATTCAACTATGTAAAGAACAAAGTATTTCAGAAGAATATTTAATTAATTCAGATCTAGGATGTGTTATTTTTGTGTTCCCTTTATTTTTTTGAGCAGTGTATATATATTAAAGCCTTTTGTGTCGTGTATAAGTGGAAAAAAATAAGGGCCTATTTGCTGTTCAGCGGTGCAGTTATTTGTTCTAAAGACCTTTTTGTTGTGTATTAGTGCAAAAGAAAAATATATTTGCCGTTCAACGGTGCAGTTATGTTCTAAAGCCCTTTTGTGGAGTGTATAAGTGGAAAAAAGAAATATATATTTGCCGGTCAGTGGTGCAGTTATATGTTCTAAAGCCTTTTGTGGAGTGTATAAGTGGAGAAAAGAAAAATATATTTGCCGCTTAGCGGTGCAGTTATATGTTCTAAAGCCCGTTTGTGGAGTGTATAAGTGTAAAAAAATAAGGGCCTATTTGCCATTCAGCAGAGCAGTTATATGTTCTAAAGCCCTTTTTGTCATGTATTAGTGGCAAAAGAAAAATATATTTGCCGTTCAGCGGTGCAGTTATATGTTCTAAAGCCCTTTTTTGCATGTATTAGTGGCACAAAAAAAGTATTTGCCGTTGTGTGGTGAAGTGAGAAAATTACAGCCCTTCTTGGCGTGTATCAGTGGGAAAAAAAAAGGGGGCTTATTAGCTGTTGTGTGGTGAAGTGAGAAAATGACAGCCTATTTTGGGGTGTTTCAATTTCCTTTTTATTTATTTATTAGATTTTTTTTGGGCATTAGCAATACTGATGTATTACTGACCAAATGCTGACCGAGTGAAGGCAGATGCTCAACAGACAGGATCCGTTTTTTGTGGGTTATTTGCTCTGATGGATGAGAGAAAGGGCAAAATAATCAGTGACGTCAACACAACTTACTGCTGACACCCTCTCCACTCTGTCGGGGGGCTCTACTTGTATAGGCGTTTAATAGAACAGTTTCTGTAGACATCTATGTGGAATTAGCTGACGACGGTGTAAAAGGAGTGCGCTTCTACTTGGCGCTAACATCGACATGTAAGGCTGAGTTCATACTTGAGTTATTTGGTCAGTTTTGGCCTTGTGACTTCCCAAATAAGTGAAGTGTGCAGTGATTTCTGTCATCTGCATGTTATACTGGCTATACTTTCACTACCACAGCAGCGTGTTACTGCAAGGCACAGTGTTGTACACCAGTATAAAGGCTCTCTGCAGCCAGGAAATAGCAGTTTTTTTAACGTGATTCGCTGTGAATAAATTCGTATTGAATCAAACAAAATAATTTATTCTGCGAATCGGCCAAATTGAATTTTGTTTTAATTAGCTCATCTTTAGCTATCATCCTATCATCTTTTTGTTAGTTTCAATTAGTACATTATTGTCTGCCAGTGTGGATACATGCTTCTTGTAACCATCTATTTGTTATTTAATTCTGCCCTACTGTAGGTCCTGCAGGTATCTGAGTATGAAGAGACAATGTTAGTACTTGGGAAAAGTGACTTATCTGTGAAATCCAGTTCTAAAATCTTGTGAACATCTGTGACTGTTTCCTTTCATCCTAGAGTTGGCAACCACGCATATTACTCATGGCCATAAAAAGTCCACGAGAGTGAGGTGCAGCAAATTTATTATAGGCACACGCTTATTGCATCTCTGTGCTGCCTGTGTGCTAAGAGCTGGGGTAAATTTAGTTACATTTTATGACAATGTTCTGGTGGCAATAATTGCAGATATTTTTAGGCCCTGCTCCCTTCCACTAAGCTCTACTCGCCTTCTTGAAACCATAAAAACTGATACAGAAATGATGAAAAATGAATCTTCAATCAGGGCGTATATACGACCCAGCTACTATCTGCTCTAATTAAAAGCCTTTGACAGAAGAGCAGGAGTGTATGGCCAAAATGGAGGCAGCCTTTTCTCCAATGTACAACACAAAAAACTAAATTAGCAGTGATGAGTGAACTTCAAGTTTTGAAGGTTGGGTTCGGGTGTCGGTATATGCTGAATTGCATTATGGATCCCGTGGCCACAAACCATAATGCAATTCAAGGATGGAATGCATAGCGGAATAACTTTAGAGGACAGATCCATTATGCTGGCCATAGACTTGTATTATGACGGAATGACTTTTGCATAACGGAATGCATCTAAAGGTATTCCGTTATGCATTCCATCCTTGAATTGCATTATGGTCCGTGGTCACGGGATCCATAACGCAGTTCAGCATATACCGACACGCGAACCCGAACTTCAAAACTTGAAGTTCACTCATCACTAAAAATTAGTCAACCACTTCCAAACCATAGGAAGTAAATGCGCAGGTCGTCTATAAATGGGTTCACACAATTGATCAAAATGTGCGTTAAGAACCTCAGATTTCTATATACAGTAGAGAAACCAGCCAACAAAACACTTGTCTGTCAGCTGACCAGATCTTTTATACAAGCATAATAATTACCTATTGTTGGCAGCATACTGTCCTGTGTAGTTTTCAGAAGCATCAGTAACTGTTTTGGTAACAGTCTGGAGACACATTTATAGGACTTCAGTTTAGCTGTAAGAAGGTGTCAGACTGTAAGAGGATTAAAAATGGCCTTATCTTCTAAGAAGAAAATTACAGCTAACTTGTTGCTATGCCTTACCATCTGACCCTGTTGTGGTGGCCACCCCAAAAATCTATTGTTATGTGACTGTAACATGGCAGAATACTAAAGAATATGCCAGTAATACACATGTTATGTCTATGTGCATGCTATTATAACTCCCCTCACAGGACAGTGTTACCTGATATCCAAATATCTTTAACATGTAAGAGTTAAAGGGGTTGTCCAGCTGTTAATATTGATGAACTATCATCAGGATAGGTCATCAATATCAGATTGGTGGGGACCAACACCCGTTACCCTGTCTGATCAGCTGTTTGAAGCTGCGAGCGCTGCTTCCTTTTTATTACACTAGGGTAGGGTAATTACAAGTACTCGCTGCACTCAAGTGAATGGAGCAAGTACTTTTCGCTTCTGAGACAACAGGCAGTGTAATGAAGAGGAAGCAGCGGTCACATGAAGTACAGACTCTTCTAACAGCTGATTGGCTGGGGTGCTGATATTGATTACCTACCCTTGATATGGAAATTATAAAAAATGTCCAATATCTTCAATATAATAATATTGTTAAAGACCTCAAAACACATATTTCCAGGGGACAAAACCATTGTATTTGCTGCATTTTCAGAAAAACACAATATGAGCACAACATGTACGGTAAATAAACTCAACTTTTAGTAATGACAGTATATTATGGCTCCAGTTAATATTTTCCACATGTATAGTAGCGAAAAAAGCAAGGGTGGTGAATATTTTCCACATGGCATGCAATGCACCTCCCTACATAATACCCCAATCACATGAGAGCAATGTTGTAAGGACGATAAATATAAAGCAGTTACAAAGTCAGACATTCTTGTTGACAATCTTATTACAGTTCAATACTTGCCTATCTTTTCATCATGTTATGCTGTCTCTCTATATATGCTGTCTATATAGGCCCTGAAATGCCATTGAAATTATTATATCAACATTACTGAACTTTTTCTGAATTATCTTTTACTGCAGATTCGGTTTTTTATGTAGTTTTGCCAACTTTTGTGATTTTTTTTCTCTCCTTTTTTTGTACATGTTTTTGTACACAGGACACATTTTTTTGTTTTTTTTAGTTGGGGTGTGTTGTTTGTGTTCATGGAACATGTTGTAATAATTTTTTTTTCTCAGGTGTTTTCTTTCCATAGTCTTTTCTATAAGGAAAAAAATACATAAAAACACAATTTACACATTTGTTAAGAAAATAAATCACAGAAACACCTTAAAAACGCATGTTACTTGACAAAAGTTCTTTTTTTACTGGCTTTTTTAAACACCAAAATGGCAGGCCAAAATAATGTGTGAAAGGGACCTGATGGTTGTACACAGTCGAGTCACATTATTATGACCACCAGCTAATATCCAGCTAATATCCAGAGTAACCGATGTGTGCAGCATGGACAAAAGCTAGATGGGCTGGGAGTGACTTAATAAGGTCCTGGTAGTTGTCACGGGTATCTGGAGCCATGCTGACTTCAGTGCATCCCACAGCTGCTGGACGGTCTGTGGGGGAGAATCCGCAGAGTGAACACAATAATCGAGGTGGTAAGATGCTAACTTGGGTTCCAGCCTGGGGATTAAGGGGACAGGGTTGTACTTGGAAGTCTTGGTCATGCTCTTCCAACCAATGTCGGACATTTCTAGCTGTGTGACATGTCACATGGTCTTGCAGGAAGATTCCATCCGCTCCAGGGAAGACAATCAGCTTGTATGATTGTACATGATCTGCAAGGATGGATTCATTTCCAAATCGGTTGAGAGTGCCTTTCACATGCATGAGTGGGCCCAGAAAATGCCATGAAAACACTGCCACCACCAGCTTGTGTTCTTCCAGCAATGGTTGCAGGGTATTAGTTCTCTGATGTTTCTAGTCTGACACACCAATGGCCATCTGTTTGATGAAGCAGAAAATGTGACTCATTGGAGAAGGCAACCCTTTGCCAATCAGTGGAGGTCCAATTCTGATACTGCAGCAAAAATGTAAGCCAATACATACACACTCAAGGAATTTTAAACATTTATTATTGTGACTGTGCCTGAATTCTGGTGTAATTTGTGCCAAAATTTGATGAATTTTTTCATTATTTGACCTATCTCATTTTAGAAATATTCATGGGGAAAGTAAGCCAAAAGGATTTATCCGCTGAGTCTCATCTATTAGGGGATGGAAGTCATGGGAAATGGGGTGTGGTTTAACCCTTAGGATACCGGAGGTTTTTTCATTTTTGCGTTTTCATTTTTCTTCACTGTCTTCCTGAAGCCAAAACTTTTTTATTTTTCCGTTTACATATTCAAATGAGGGCTATTTTTTGCGGGACAAGTTTTACTTTATAATGCCACCACTTAATATGGTATACAATGTAGTGGGAAGCAGTGAACAAAATCCAAATTGAGTGAAATTGGAAAAAAAACACAATTCCTCCATCATTTTACGGGTTTTGTCTCTACGGTGTTCCCTATGGGGAAAAACTGACCTGTGCCCTTCATTCTCTACGTCAGTACGATTACAACAATACCATACATGTATAAGTTTTATATGTTTAACTGCAGAAAAAATGAATTAAAACTTTGAGAAATATAACCATATTCTAACCCCCATACCTTTTTATAGATATGGCTGTGGAGCTGTGTGGGGGCTCATTTTTTGCAGGATTATCTGTAGTTTTTTGGGTATGTGTATCTTTTTGATCACATTTCATTAAATTTTTTGGGGTAAGAGAAGCGATAAAAAAAATGGCAAATCGGCCATTTTGATATTTTCCGTTACGCCATTTATTGTATTGGAAAAATATTTTTCTATTTTAATAGTGCAAGTGTTTCTGGACGCAGTGATGCCCATGATGTTTATAGTTTTGATTATTTATAGGTTTTTTTATTCTAAGAAAAGGGGGGTGATTTAAATCTTTATATTCTTCCATTTTTTTCTTACTTTTTAATTTTTTTTGTAGCCTACTACAAAAGGTTACAATGTCCGCTACTTATTTTTTTTAGAATATTACTACAGTTGCAAGAAATAGTATGTGAACCCTTTGGAATGATATGGATTTCTGCACAAATTGGTCAAAAAATCTAATCTGATCTTCATCACAGTCTGCTTAAACTAATAACACACAAAGAATTAAATGTTACCATGTTTTTATTGAACACACCATGTAAACATTCACAGTGCAGGTGTAAAAAGTATGTGAACCCTTGGATTTAATAACTGGTTGAACCTCATTTGGCAGCAATAACTTCAACCAAACGTTTCCTGTAGTTGCAGATCAAACGTGCACAACGGTCAGGAGTAATTCTTAACCATTCCTCTTTACAGAACTGTTTCAGTTCAACAATATTCTTGGGATGTCTGGTGTAAATCGCTTTCTTGAGGTCATGCCACAGCATCTCAATCGGGTTGAGGTCAGGACTCTGACTGGGCCACTCCAGAAGGCGTATTTTCTTCTGTTTAAGCCATTGTGTTGTTGATTTACTTCTATGCTTTGGGTCGTTGTCCTGTTGCAACACCCATCTTCTGTTGAACTTCAGCTGGTGGACAGATGGCCTTAAGTTCTCCTGCAAAATGTCTTGATGAACTTGGGAATTCATTTTTCCTTCGATGATAGCAATCCGTCCAGGCCCTGACGCAGCAAAGCAGCCCCAAACCATGATGCCCCCACCACCATACTTCACAGTTGGGATGAGGTTTTGATGTTGGTGTGCTGTGCCTTTTTTTCTCCACACATAGTGTTGTGTGTTTCTTCCAAACAACTCAAATTTGGTTTCATCTGTCCACAGAATATTTTGCCAGTACTGCTGTGGAACATCCAGGTGCTCTTGTGCAAACTGTAAACGTGCAGCAATGTTTTTGGTTTGGTTTTGGACAGCAGTGGCTTTCTCTGTGGTATCCTCCCATGAAATGCATTCTTGTTTAGTGTTTTAAGTATCGTAGATTTGCTAACAGGGATGTTAGCATATGCCTAGAGACTTTTGTAAGTCTTTAGCTGACACTCTAGGATTCTTCTTCACCTCATTGAGCAGTCTGCGCTGTGCTCTTGCAGTCATCTTTACAGGACGGCCACTCCTAGGGAGAGTAGCAGCAGTGCTGAACTTTCTCCATTTATAGACAATTTGTCTTACCGTGGACTGATGAACAGCAAGGCTTTTGGAGATACTTTTATAACCCTTTCCAACTTTATGCAAGTCAACAATTCTTAATCGTAGCTCTTCTGAGAGCTCTTTTGTGCAAGGCATCATTCACATCAGGCAGTGCTTCTTGTGAAAAGCAAACCCAGAACTGGTGTGTGTTTTTTTATAGGGCAGGACATCTGTAACCAACACCTCCGATGTCATCTCATTGATTGGACTCCAGTTGGCTGACACCTCACTCCAATTAGCTCTTGGAGATGTCATTAGTCTGGGGGTTCACATACTTTTTCCACCTGCACTGTGAATGTTTACATGATGTGTTCAATAAAAACATGATAACATTTAATTCTTTGTGTGTTATTAGTTTAAGCAGACTGTGATTGTCTATTGTTGTGACTTAGATGAAGATCAGATTACATTTAATGACCAATTTGTGCAGAAATCCATATCATTCCAAAGGGTTCACATACTTTTTCTTGCAACTGTATGCTCCCATAAGGAGTATAGTAATTCTCTAATTGTTGATCTATTATGTTGGCCTGCTGGCCAACGTAGGAACTGCAGTTCTAATATGCTGGGTCCCTGAAGTAATGACCGACATCCCTGACCGCCACACAGGGATGTCGGTCTTAACACGTAAGCACGCGCTTCCAGGTTTTTCCCCCTTTAGAGGCTGTGATCACACTTGAACACGGCATCTAAAGGCTGTAATGTCTGCGATCGGCATTATTGCTGCTTGCGTACATTAGATGTGGGCCTCTGCTGTTTGAAAAAGCAGAGACTCGTTGGCTATTGCACTTGCTGCATGCACAAGTGGGCTCCATGTTTAAATACCCCACCAACACCGTACAACTCTGCCCCATTAAGCTTGTTTTTTTTATTCCCATCTTTATTCAGTGACCACAAAACACTATATAATACTGTCGTATAAACTAAGCCAGGGATCAGAAATCTTCAGCGATCCGGCTGCTGTGAAACTACAGCTTCTAGCCTGCACACTTACCCAACTGTTTTTTGGAACTCCCTTAAAAGTGAAAAGAGGATCATTGGAGTTTGAGAAAAGCTCATGCATTTTTATAGGGAAGACAATAGCGGAAACATGACAGAGTTCATGTTAGTAAGTTGCGTCATGTTTTCTGAATTTATTTTGGGGTCTGGTCTGGGGACTACATAATTTAGAAACCCCAGTTTTATTTGTATGCATGTCCTCAGGCACTAATCTGGTGGTATAGTATTTGGGGCACTGGAGTTGCAACAGGTGCAGCCTTAGTGGTTGTGTTACTAAAGAGGGTGGGGATAGACTGCAGAAATGAAGGGCCAAAGACGTCTAGATATCAAACTTTGCAGATGCTGGAAGAAATCATCATAGTGGTCTGGCCAATAGGGAAATGAAAAGGAAAGTGAATGACTGTAATTGGAGAAATCCCCTGTGGCTCATGGGATGTAATAGTTATGCATTCTGTCTGTGACTGTGTCTAATCAATATTATACTTTCCTGTATACTTTGGTGAGTAAAGGGCTAGTCTGTGTAGAAATGGACATACTCCCCTGTCCACCATTTTACATTACATAGAGCTCAGCACATCTTTAATAGTACATTGCGGCAAGAAGGTTTTTAACACACAGTCCTTTACTATTATGGTGCAGTGATGGTGCATGGAACACAATGCTGACCATGGCATCTAAGTGGTTAGAAAGAAGATAGGGGCTCTCTCTCTTATCCTTTCAGCCCCCCTTCCCCACAAAGGATTTCTGTCACCTCTTTTTACCCTATAGAGATGCGGACATGCACGGCTAGATCGCCGCTAGCATGTCCGCAATATACCTGTCCCATATCTCTGAGTGGTTTTATTGAGTGTAAAAAATGATTTTATATATATGTAAATCAGCCTGGTAAGGAGCCCAAGTAGCTGTACTAACCGTTCTGGAGCCCAGCCACGCTCCCCTGTGAAGGAGCCCAGCACCGCCTATATCCACGAATCTCCTCCTTGCTCATGAAGTCAGATCACCGTAATCTTGCGATGCGCGAGCTCGCGCATGCGCAGTGCCGGCATAATGTTCCTTTCCTGTGCTGGCATCAGGGAAGGAACTGCACATGCGCGAGCTCATGCACTGCGAGATTACGGCGATCTGACTTTGTGAGCAAGGAGGAGATTCCTGGATACAGGCGGTGCTGGGCTCCTTCACAGGGGAGCGGGGCTGGGCTCCAGAACGGTTAGTACAGCCCCTTGGGCTCCTTACTAGGCTGATTTACATATATATATTAAATAATTTTTTACACTCAATAAAACCACTCAGAGATATGGGACAGGTATAATGCAGACATGCTAGCGGCGATCTAGCCGTGCATGTCCGCATCTCTATAGGGTAAAAAGAGGTGACAGAATCCCTTTAACCCCTTTGGGACACAGCCTTATTTCACCTTAAGAACCAGGCCATTTTTTGCAAATCTGACCAGTGTCACTTTAAGTGGTGATAACTTTAAAACGCTTTGACTTATCCAGCCCATTCTGAGATTGTTTTTTCGTCACATATTGTACTTCATGACACTGGTAAAATGAAGTCAAAAAAATTAATTTTTATTTATAAAAAAATAGCAAATTTACCCCAAAAAATTAAAAAAATGTGAATTTCCATTTCAATTACTCTACTTCTATAATACATAGTAATACCTCTAAAAATAGTTATAACTTTACATTACTTTACATTCCCCATATGTCTACTTCATGTTTGGATCATTTTGGGAATGATATTTTATTTTTTGGGGATGTTACAAGGCTTAGAAGTTTAGAAGCAAATCTTGAAGTTTTTCAGAAATTTTCAAAAACCCAATTTTTAGGGACCAGTTCAGGTCTGAAGTCACTTTGCGAGGCTTACATAATAGAAACCACCCAAAAATGACCCCATTCTAGAAACTACACCCCTCAAGGTATTCAAAACTGATTTTACAAGAATTAATGGAAATTAGAGATACAATTTCAAAATTTCACTTTTTGGGCAGATTTTCCATTTTAATAATTTTTTTTCCAGTTACAAAGCAAGGGTTAACAGCCAAACCAAACTCAATATTTATAGCCCTGATTCTGTAGTTTACAGAAACACCCCATGTGAGGTCGTAAACCGCTGTACGGGCACACGGCAGGGCGCAGAAGGAAAGGAATGCCATGCGGTTTTTGGAAGGCAGGTTTTGCTGGACTGTTTTTTTTGACACCATGTCCCATTTGAAGCCCCCCTGATGCACCCGTAGAGTAGAAACTCCATAAAAGTGACCCCATCTAAGAAACTACACCGCTCAAGGTAGTCAAAACTGATTTTACAAACGTCGTTAACCCTTTAGGTGTTCCACAAGAATTAATGAAAAATAGAGATACAATTTCAAAATTTCACTTTTTTGGCAGATTTTCCATTTTAATAATTTTTTTTCAGTTACAAAGCAAGGGTTAACAGCCAAACCAAACTCAATATTTATGGCCCTGATTCTGTTGTTTACAGAAACACCCCATATGTGGTCGTAAACTACTGTACGGGCACACGGCAGGGCGCAGAAGTAAAGGAATGCCATACGGTTTTTGGAAGGCAGATTTTGCTGGACTGTTTTTTTTGACACCATGTACCATTTGAAGCCCCCCTGATGCAACCCTAGAGTAGAAACTCCATAAAAGTGACCCCATCTAAGAAACTACACCCCTCAAGGTATCCAAAACAGATTTTACAAACGTTGTTAACCCTTTAGGTGTTCCACAAGAGTTATTGGCAAATGGAGATGAATTTTCAGAATTAAATTTTTTGGGCAAATTTTCCATTTTAATCCATTTTTCCCAGTAACAAAGCAAGGGTTAACAGCCAAACAAAACTCAATATTTATTGCCCGGATTCTGTAGTTTACAGATACACCTCATATGTGGTCGTAAACTGCTGTACGGGCACACGGTAGGGCACAGAAGGAAAGGAATGCCATACGGTTTTTGGAAGGCAGATTTTGCTGGACTGTTTTTTTTTACACCATGTCCCATTTGAAGCCCCCCTGACAGGGGCGTACCTATAGGGGGTGCAGAGGTAGCAGTCGCTACCGGGCCCAGGAGCCTGAGGGAGCCCAAAGACCCTTGTGTCACATAAGAAGACCTGTATTATAGAAAGTACATGCTGGTCAAGTTACACCTCTGGCTGGAGGGAACGGGTTAGGTCAAGAATTTGGCATGTGGGGGGCGTATCAATTTTTTCCTTAGGCAGCATGAAGGTTATGTGCTTCCCTGCCCCTGGCCACAAACCACTGAGGGAAGGGGGGCCCAAGCTGAAATCTTGCACCAGGGCCCGTGAGCCTTTAGTTACGCCCCTGCCCCCTGATGCACCCCTAGAATAGAAACTCCATAAAAGTGATCTAAGAAACTACACCCCTCAAAGTATTCAAAACTGATTTTACAAACGTCGTTAACCCTTTAGGTGTTCCACAAGAGTTATTGGCAAATTGAGATGAAATTTCAGAATTACATTTTTTTGGCAAATTTTCTATTTTAATCCATTTTTTACAGTAACAAAGCAAGGGTTAACAGACAAACAAAACTCAATATTTATGGCCCTGATTCTGTAGTTTACAGAAACACCCCATATGTGGTCGTAAACTGCTGTACGGGCACACGGCAGGGTGCAGAAGGAAAGGAATGCCATACGGTTTTTGGAAGGCAGATTTTTCTGGACTGTTTTTTTTTTAGCACCATGTCCCATTTGAAGCCCCCCTGATGCACCCCTAGAGTAGAAACTCCAAAAAAGTGACCCCATTTTAGAAAAATATAGGATAGGGTGGAAGTTTTGTTGGTACTAGTTTAGGGTACATATAAATTTTTGGTTGCTCTATATTACACTTTTTGTGAGGCAAGGTAACAAGAAATAGCTGTTTTGGCACCGTTTTTATTTTTTGTTATTTACAACATTCATCTGACAGGTTAGATCATGTGGTATTTTTATAGACCAGGTTGTCACGGACGCGGCGATACCTAATATGTATACTTTTTATTTTATTTATGTAAGTTTTACACAATGATTTCTTTTTTTAAACAAAAAAAATCATGTTTTAGTGTTTCCATAGTCTAAGAGCCATAATTTTTTTCAGTTTTATTGGCACTATTTTGGGGTGTGTATGACTTTTTGATCGCTTGCTATTACACTTTTTGTGATGTAAGGTGACAAAAAATTGCTTTTTTACACCGTTTTTATTTTTATTTTTTTACGGTATTCACCTAAGGGTTTAGGTCATGTGATATTTTTATAGAGCAAGTTATTACGGACGCTGCGATACCTAATATATACTTTTTTTATTTATGTAAGTTTTACACAATGATTTCATTTTTGAAGCAAAAAAAAATCATGTTTTAGTGTTTCCATAGTCTGAGAGTCATAATTTTTTCAGTTTTTGGGCGATTACCTTAGGTAGGGTATAATTTTTGCGGGATGAGATGACAGTTTTATTGGCACTATTTTGGGGTGTGTGTGACTTTTTGATCGCTTGCTATTACACTTTTTGTAATGTGACAAAAAATGGCATCGCGCTGCCTTCCATGCCATCGGGTCCTCCCTACAGCCGCATAGGGACCCGATGGCACCACCCGCCGCCGCTGCAACTGCAAGTAAAAGCCGCAAACCACAGGTCTGAATTGACCTGCGGTTTGCGGCGATTGCCAACTTGCACCTTGTTCCGATTACCGCCCGCCGGGCGGCGGTGATCGGAAATACACATGACGTACCGGTACGTCATGTGTCCTGAAGAGGTTAAGGTAGACTATTGCACAGATTCACAGTTCTTATGGTGAAGAAGCCTTGTTACCCTCAGAACTGAACTATTTCTTTAACAGACAGAGGCAGTGCCCCCTTGTCTTTTGAGGGAATTTTACATTGAACAGCTTTTCACCATATTGTTCTTATGAGTCATTTATATATTTGTATAGGGCAATCATGTCTCCTCTTAGTCGCCTTTCCTCAATACTAAATAAATGTAGTTCATTTCTTCTTTCCTCATAACTAATACCCTCCATACCTCAGTTCAGTCGCTCTCCTTTGTACTTTTTCCAGCTCTAAGGCATCCCTTCTATGAACTGACACGCAGAACTGAACTGCATATTCCAGATGAAGGCCAAAAGCTTTCTAACATGGTAATACGTCCCTGTCCTGTGAGTCTATGCCTCGTTTAATACATGACAATATCTTGTTAAAATCAATCCACAAGGACACCCAAATACTTCTAGACAAGTGACTCTCCCATTGTTACATTCCTAAGACATGTGATGCATGTAGATTATTTGTACCCAGATGCATAACTTTACATTTATACACATTGAACCTCATTTACCAAGTTGATGCCCAATCACTCAGAGTGTCCAAGTCAGCTTCTAGTTTATGGACATCTTCGTTAGAATGCACAGTGCTGCATAGCTTAGTGTCATCAGCAAAAATAGAAATAGTGCTATTAATTTCATCCTTGATATCATTAAAATATAAGTAAAAAAATAGGGCACCCAGCACTGAACCTTGTGGTACACCACTTATAACTTGGGCCATTCGGAATAGGAATCATTGACCCCAACTCTGTGGACAAGGTCCTTTAGCCAGTTTTCAATCCAATTACAAACAATACTTTCTACCTTATTTTGCCTATTAAACGTCAATGATTGACAGTATTAATTGTGCGGATCACAGCCCCCTGTAAGAGATCGGGTGCTGCCAGGCAGCAGGGGGCAGTCATGTACACAGTTCATAGTATATTCTAACTTGAAGCGTCCCCATCACTATGGGAACGCCTCTGTGTTAGAATATACTGTCGGATCTGAGTTTTCACAAAGTGAAAACTCAGCTCTGAAAAAGCTTTTATGCAGACGGATCTGTGGATCCGTCTGTGTGAAAGTAGCCTACGGCCACGGACAACGGACGCGGATGTCAATCTTGTGTGCACCCTATTTTTTTCACGGGCCCATTGACTTGAATGAACCGTTGTCCGTCAAAAAAATAGGACAGGTCCTATTTTTTTGACGGACAGGAAACACGGATCACCGCCGCGGATGAACAACGATGCATTTTCCGAGTTTTCAACGGACCCATAGAAAGTCAATGGGTCTGCAGAAAATAACGGAAAACGGAACAACGGCCACGGATGCACACAACGGTCGTGTGCATGAGGCCTAATACACACTGTATTACTCATTACTCTCTTCTGCCTGTGCTTTAGAAGCTCTTAACTTGTTTGGCCTCTCTCTGCCTAATCTTATAAATTTGCTTGTCACCCTCGTTTTTTTTTTTTTTATAATTACTAAATGCTATCTTTTTGTTTTTAATGATTTTAGTTAAGCTAGAGGGAATTATGAACAGTTCCAAATACCAGTCAATATTGGCACAAAACCTTCAGGCTTCTGCTAGAAAGCTGAACATTTTGAGGAACTTCATCTTTCAGCATGACAACGACCCAAAGCATACATCCAAATCAACAAAGGAAAGGCTTCACCAGAAGAAGATTAAAGTTTTATAATGGCCCAGCCAGAGCCCAGACCTGAATCCGATTGAAAATCTGTTGGGTGATCTGAAGAGCAGTGATGGTCAGTTCGCAGTGTTCGCCAGCGAACACATGCGGGCTGCCATCCTAAGTAAGGTAGACTCACCTGTCCGGCGATGCACAGGTAAGCCCTTACCTGTGCCTGTGCCGGGAGCCGGTCTGAAATCAAATGCGGTCATCGGGAGCAGGCAGTTCTGAGAACAGCCGCCGGGGGACTTAATCGGGCTGTTCTCGGAACTGCCTGCTCCCGGTGACCGCATTTGATTTCAGACCGGCTCGCGGCACAGGCACAGGTAAGGGCTTACCTGTGCATCGGCGGACAGGTGAGTCTACCTTACTAAAGATGGCAGCCCGCATGTGTTCGCTGGCGAACACTGCGAACTGACCATCACTGCTGAAGAGGGCTGTGCACATGAGATGCCCTCGCAATCTGACAGATTTGGAGTGTTTTTGCAAAGAAGAGTGGGCAAATCTTGCCAAGTCAAAATGTGCCATGCTGATAGACTCATACCCAAAAAGACTGAGTGCTGTAATAAAATGAAAAGGTGCTTCAACAAAGTATTAGTTTAAGGGTGTTCACACTTATGCAACCATATTATTTTAGTTTTATATTTTTTCTTCCCTCTACCTAAAAGATTTCAGTTTGTTTTTCAATTGAGTTGTGCAGCTTATAGGTCACAATAAAGGTGGAAAAAGTTCTGAAATGAATTATGTTTGTCTCATTTTTTTACATCACAGAAATCTGACATTTTAACAGGGGTTATATCCACTGTATATATAAATCCGGAAAAACTAGCGGCACTCCAATGGATAAACGTAAGTGAACCTTTATTCACCCAGGAGGTGCAACGTTTCGGCTCTACACTTGCACCACCTGGGTGAATAAAGGTTCACTTACTTTTATCCACTGGAGTGCCGCTCGTTTTTCCGGATTTGTACATTGGGGTAAGAAGCCTATTCCCCCTGGGACGTGCACCCTAATCTTGTATTTATTTGAACCAGTGCCGCCATTTTTCTTGAACACTGTATATATATATATATATATATATATATATATACAGTACAGACCAAAAGTTTGGACACACCTTCTCATTCAAAGAGTTTTCTTTATTTTCATGACTATGAAAATTGTAGATTCACACTGAAGGCATCAAAACTATGACTTAACACATGTGGAATTATATACATAACAAACAAGTGTGAAACAACTGAAAATATGTCATATTCTAGGTTCTTCAAAGTAGCCACCTTTTGCTTTGATTACTGCTTTGCACACTCTTGGCATTCTCTTGATGAGCTTCAAAAGGTAGTCCCCTGAAATGGTTTTCACTTCACAGGTGGGCCCTGTCAGGTTTAATAAGTGGGATTTCTTGCCTTATAAATGGGGTTGGGACCATCAGTTGCGTTGGGGAGAAGTCAGGTGGATACACAGCTGATAGTCCTACTGAATAGACTGTTAGAATTTGTATTATGGCAAGAAAAAAGCAGCTAAGTAAAGAAAAACGAGTGGCCATCATTACTTTAAGAAATGAAGGTCAGTCAGTCAGCTGAAAAATTGGGAAAACTTTGAAAAGTAAGGGCTTTTTGACCATGAAGGAGAGTGATGGGGTACTGCTCCAGATGACCTGGCCTCCACAGTCAGCGGACCTGAACCCAATCGAGATGGTTTGGGGTGAGCTGGACCGCAGAGTGAAGGCAAAAGGGCCAACAAGTGCTAAGCATCTCTGGGAACTCCTTCAAGACTGTTGGAAGACCATTTCAGGGGACTACCTCTTGAAGCTCATCAAGAGAATGCCAAGAGTGTGCAAAGCAGTAATCAAAGCAAAAGGTGGCTACTTTGAAGAACCTATAGTATGACATATTTTCAGTTGTTTCACACTTGTTTGTTATGTATATAATTCCACATGTGTTAATTCATAGTTTTGATGCCTTCATAGTCAAGAAAATAAAGAAAACTCTTTGAATGAGAAGGTGTGTCCAAACTTTTGGTCTGTACTGTATGTCCTGGCTCCATAGCTCTGCTAGACCAGACTTTCTCTACTGACTAAGGGTGGACCCAGGTCCATCTCCTCGTATCCTAAAGGGGATAGGTCAGCTGAACCTGCCATTCTTGACAATGCACTAATATGTATGGGGGGCCTTAACTGTGTGTGGTGTCGGAATGCCCCAGCATCCAAAATCACATTGAGGGGGTGGGGCTGTTTGACATAAAGGGGTGGAGCACATACTAAAAGGGCATGGCTTGTGCAAAGGGGCATGGGTAAGTATGCCACAATATTATATCTCCCGGATCAGTGGCCGGAAAAGTTTGTCCAATCTGCTTTTCTTATATAATTTTTTTTACATTCTGAAACAGTGATTGGACAGAAGAGGTGAAAAAAGGATATTATGTTATATTTCAATTGTTTTATTTTTTGTTCTTAGGATGGATTCTCTATTTAGGGTTCTGTTGGGCAGTCATGGCCTGGGTCTTGGCATTTGGGGGAAGGGTATTGCTGCAAATAGGGTTGTTTCGATACCAAAATTTTGATTAGATTTCGATACCATAAAAAGTATTGCGATACTCGATACCATTCGATACCACGCGAAAAAAATAAAACACCAAAAAATCTGCGTGCATTCCACATTTATAATCAAACAGTCCGATTCTATTTTTTGGGGGGACAAGGTGACAAAAAAAAATGGCGAATTGCACGGTTTTTAAAAACAAAATTCTGTTACGGCATTTACCGCATAGGAGATATTTTTTTATATTTTAATAGTTCACACATTTTTGGCCGTGGCGATATATATGTTTCTTTATTTATTGTTTATATATTTTATATGTAAAATTGGGAAAGGGGGTGATTTAAACTTAATATTTTGGTGTTATTTTTTTTTTTTAGTTATTTTTTTCTTTTTCTTTAATAACTATTAGCTCCCTTAGGGGCTAGAAGCTAGGATCTTTTCATCCCTTGTCCTATTCACCCTTATAGTGCTATTAGGGTGAATAGGACTTCACACTCTCCCTACTGCCCTGTGCATAGTACACACAGAAGCAGGGAGATTACCATGGCAGCCATGGAAGGCTTCAGTAGCGTCCTGGCTGCCATGGTAACCGATCGGATCTCCGCGATTACACTGCTGGGGCTCCGATCAGAAGCTGCCACTTCACCACCAATAAGGAGGAGGGGAACCTGTGGCCACTGCTACCAATAACTTTAATACTGGGGGGGTTGCGCGGGGCGCACTGCGCCACCAATGTTTTTAGTACTGGGGAAGGGGGGGGGCGCACTGTGCCACCAATGAAGATAAGTAACCTTTTAATACAAATACAGGAGGCGGGTGCCGGCTACGCGATTCTGTCGCCGGCACACACCGCCTATATTTGTATTAATGAGTGAGTTATCATCATTGGTGGCGCAAAGGCCACAGACCCTCCCCTCCTCCGCCCCTCTCTCTTATTGGCGGTAGTGGCGGTGGCAGCGGCGGCACGGGGGGGGGGGGGGGCGAGAGACTCCTTCTCCCCTGTGCTGCTGAGGAGAACATGGCGCGTGCTGAGAGCTCTCAGTAGTGTTCTCTGATACTAGGCTGTGCAGTAGCGCAGGCTAGTGTCGGTAAATGTCAAATCCCAGTATCGAATTGATACCGGTACAAAAGTATTGATTGGGTAATAATAATAATAATTCGATACCTGCTACAACCCTAGCTGCAAATAAGAGCAGTGTTGGTGTATTTTTTTTTTTACCCAAGAGGAATGAATGGATTGCTTATCAATTAAAAATTGTTGGTCCCCAGATTATTGCAAAAGCAGATGATAGCTTCTGCATATGTAAACTACCTCAAAAGCAGGCTTGTCTAGCAAACAGACAAGCATGCATGTAGGATCATGATTGAGAACCCTACAATTATGAGGATTATGTTAAGCAGGACCATGTAAAGCATTCCACTTATCGTAAAACCCAGGCCTATACAACTGTATGCTTATACAATCGCATATGTCTGCCATTGACTCGAAAAAAATAGTTTTTACATAGTAGTTATATGGACAAGTAGTCAAACCCCATCTCCAGTAGAATCAGGACCTCATTTCCAATTCCACAGGAGTATGTGTGTCTTGGAAGTAGTAATGATTCAGGCTACTTTCACACTGGCGTTTTGGCTTTCCGTTTGTGAGATCCGTTCAGGGCTCTCACAAGCGGTCCGAAACGAATCAATTTTGCCCTAATGCATACTGAATGGAAAAGGATCCGCTCATAATGCATCAGTTTGCCTCCGTTCCGTCTCCATTCCTCTTTGGAGGCGGACACCAAAACGCTGCTTGCATTATTTTGGTGTCCGTCTGACGAAATTGAGCTAAACGGACACACGGACACAATCTGGCACAATAGAAAACGGATCCGTCCTCCATTGACTTTCAATGGTGTTCAAGACAGATCTGTCTTGGCTATGTTAAAGATAATACAAACTGATCCGTCTGTGCAGATCCATGACAGATCCGCACCAAACGCGACTGTGAAAGAAGCCATAGAAGGTACATTATATGAATCATCTGGAACTGCACAGGTTCAGCAAAACAGGATTTATGAAACCACATATTAGGCCTCTTGCACACGACCGTATGGTTTTGCGGTCCGTTTTAAACGGATCCGTTTTTTTGTTTCAGTAGTGTTTAGGTTTCCGTTTGTGATCTGTTTTTTGCGGATCATAAACGGAAACGGAAGCATACCATAATGTTTAAACAGTAAGTACATAAAAAAATTGGGCTGGGCATAACATTTTTGATAGATGGTTCCGCAAAAACGGAACGGATATGGAAGACATACGGATGCATTGCGTATGCATTCCATTTTTATTTTGCAGAACCATTGACTTGAATGGAGCCACGGAACGTGATTTGCAGGCAATAATAGGACATGTTCTATCTTTGAACGGAACGGAAATACGGAAACGGAATGCATACAGAGTACCTTCCATTGTTTTTGCGGACCCATTGAAGTGAATGGTTCTGCATACGGACCTCAAACGGAATCTGCAAAAACGGAACAGAAACGTAAAAAATAAATATTCGTATGCAAGAGGCCTAACACACACAATACTTATAGGGGTACACCAGCATGTGACATACGGACTAAAAATATGCCATGGGTACTTTTTTACAATACATCATAGACTGACCCCAAATGTGATGTGAACCTGTCCCAACAGAATCTTATATGGAGTAAGTTCATGTTAGGCTTTAGTAACACGACACAAATAAAAGGATGTTAAAAAATATACTGGGCACACTCACTTATGTAGAATCATATATTTTATTCAAGGACATGTAAGGTAAAGTAAAATCAATTATTTTAAAAAACACATATAAAATACAGTCAAGCAATATAAGAACACATGGATACAATAAAATATATAGATATAGAATAAATACTAGGACCAGTGGTGGATAGGCTAGGGATGGTAAAAAATCAGTCCATACGAAAATCAGAACAAATAGAAGTATAGCCCAGCTGGTGGCTTGAGCTAATATAGTGGCTAGCTTCACCAAGTACTATAAGGTTCACAGTCCTGATTCACTGCAAGAGGATAATGTAACTGTGGTACAACAGAATTCACTTAAGTGAGTATACTTGCGGCGTCCCGCTAATACTCACTGTTCCTTATGCGGTTCCTTATGCAGGTAAACTTGGAAACAAAATTGTCGTTATCAGCTGCTGCTGTAGCAACTGAAGGATACTGTGTCTTTTCTCTGTGCCCTTGCGATCCTCTGGCTGCCGCTCCGTAGTAGCAGGAAGCCGGTCAGCGCTGGGACTCAAGATGCTTTGCCCCTCGTCGGTATGTTATGCGACACACTCCTCGTGTGTTTGCGCTTGTAGGTCCCGGCGTATCAGGGGTTTAGTAAGGCACAGAGTTCTCAAAGACTTTGAATTGCCGCACGGCTCTGGATAGTTCAAGCACGTACTCCTTGGGATTGTTCCGGGGGGCTCCTCACCAAACGCGTTTCGGGGTACTTGCCCCTTCTTCAGTGGTACAGGTTCCCCCACAACTGCCTACTTTTATAGTGTCTTACAAATGGTAATTGTTCAAACACATGATGAGCCTCCTCATTTGGCTCAAAAGCTGACACGGAGTAGAAGAGTCCATTCCATTCAGATCCACCCAATTATCCACAAAAAAGACTTAAATTTCAAATAACCTACTGTTTAGTACACATCATAATAATCCGATTCCTATAAATACTAATACAATCCATTCCTATCCCTACATGTTATGTTTATTTTATTTCTTTCTCCATCAAATAAATTTATTTATACACTTCATTGATTTTATTCGTCTACAAAAAATCCCTTGCGGTATCTATGCGGTTTTGGTTATTAATCACAGGGTTATGGCTAACAGATTAAATAACAATCATTCCCTACAGTCCCCTGTCATTTATGTATGGCTACAATTACAAATAAATATAAAAATAAAAATAAAATTGTATAAATAAGAAATTTTTTCTAAAAATCTTTTTTATATATAAATAAGAAATTTTTCCTCTATATATAAAAATAAGAACAATAAAGTTAAAAAGTAAAAATATAAATATATATATAAACCACTTTATTTCATGCATTGTTAAAAATGTATAATTTATTTATTATAAATGCTTCCCTTTTTCTTCATAATTTGAACACCAGAGTGGATTGTTGCACCCCGCAGGGGTTAAGGTGTTGGGTGGAGGCCCCCCATGAAGGGCCGAACCCCCCCAGGATATTACACAACCTGCTGGGGTTTTGCCGTCCATAGGGGACATCCACCAATTTACAAGAATCCGAATAACTCGAATTCTGCATTCAATCCACCCGGCATCAAAGTGTTGAGTTCATAAATACGTTGGGACTCTAATCTGGACATTTTACTAATGTGGTCCCCCCCTCTCCATCCTTTCTCTACTTTGTCAATTGCCGCAAATCTTAGGCCTGTCGGGTTTTTGTCATGCATCAGTTTGAAATGTTTAGACAGGGTGTGGGTTTCTAAGCCCTTTTTAATGTTGGTGATGTGCTCTGAGATGCGTTTTTTTAAAAGTCTTTTTGTTCTCCCAACATATTGGCGTCCACATGGGCACTCAATGATGTAAATGACATTATCAGAGTTGCACGTTAAAAAGTCCTTTATCGTATGTTTGTATTTATTGACCGTTGAAACAATTTCACTTGTTTTCCGAGGAAAAGAAGTGATCCTACAATTTGCACACTTCCCGCATCTATGGAAACCCTCCATATTCAACCAGTTGTGTAAGGCGGTATTCCCGGGATTTCCTCTTTTGACCGTTGGGGCCACCTTATTCCCTAAATTAGGAGCTTTCGTGAAGGTTATCCGAGGTTTAGTTGGGATTAGGGAGCCTATGGTTTTGTCTTTTTGTAGCCAACTCCAATGTTTCCCTATTATTTTTTGTATTTTCCTGTACTCATCATTAAAGGGTAGGATAATCCTAATCTCTTCCTTTTCTTCATTTGAGTTTTTCACCTTTTCTACAAAAAAATCTTCCCTTTTCATATTCCTTACTTTATTTAGGGATCCGGTAATCAATTCTTCTGGGTAATTTTTCTCTAGAAATGCCTTTTTCATCTTGTTAGCCTCCTCTTCAAATTGATTCTCTAACGTACAGTTTCGCTTTAACCTTTGGAATTGGCCTTGCGGTATATTTATCAACCAACTGGGTAGGTGACAACTGTTGTACAGTATATAACTGTTCCTCATAGTCGGTTTCATAAAAGTACAACTCTTAATTGTCCTCTCTTCTATAAAAAGTTTTAAATCTAAAAATTCCAATGTTTCATTGCTAATACTGTGAGTGAATTTTAAATTTAAATCATTTTGATTAATAACTCCTAAAAACTTCTCCAAAGATTCCTTTCCCGATTTCCAGATAAAAAGCACATCATCTATATATCTTTGCCATAACACCAGGTTCACCCCCAGTAGGGGGATAATATTCCGTTCTTCCCAATCCGCCATAAATAAATTTGCATAACTGGGGGCGAACCTGGTGCCCATGGCTGTGCCCTGGGTTTGGAGATAAAAATCTGTTTCAAAGTTAAAATAATTATGTGTCAATATAAAATCTATGCTTTGTATTAAAAAATTGATCTGTTCCTCTTTTAACCTACCTTCTTGTTTTAATTGGGACTCAATCGCTCGTTTACCTTGCTTGTGGTTAATAATAGTGTATAAGGATTGGACATCCAGTGTGCCCATCCACCAGTCCTCCTCAAATACCATATTCTCTACAATTTTGATTATTTGTGTCGAATCCTTGGTATATGAGGTAGTTTTTTTAACTGTCGGCTGTAATAATACATCAATGTATTTTGAAAGATTACAGGTCAGGGACTCTATCCCTGAAACTATAGGACGACCTGGTGGGTTATTCATATCTTTATGCACTTTCGGTATGCAATAGAACACCGGAATTCTGGGATATTTGTTCAATATAAAATTATATTCATTCTCCATCAAAATCCCTCTCGTTTTACCGTCTTCTACTAAATCTAATAGTTCCATGAAGAAGTCACTAGTTGGATCTTTTGTTAATTTTTTATAAGTGTCCTCATCTGACAGTTGTCTATAGCATTCTTGTTTATACTTATCCACATCTTGTACGACAATTGCCCCCCCTTTATCGGCTGGGCGAATAATAATCCTATTATCTTTCTGTAATTGCTTTAGGGTCCCAATCTCTCCCTTCGTTAGGTTCTTACGTCTAAATTTATTAGTATCTTTAATCTTTCGTAGGTCATTTTCCACACTTTCTTTGAATGTTGCCATTTCATGGCTAATTTCGTTCCTCGGATATTTTTTGGAACGGTTTTTAAGTTCAGTGTGTGTGTATTTTTCCCTCTGGCTGTTATTTCCTAATTCTTTTTCAATCGGATTTTTCGCAAAATATTTTTTAAGGCATAGCCGCCGTATGAATTTCTCCACCCCTATGAAGGTGGCGAATTTATTAAGTTTTTCAGTCGGGGCAAATTTTAAGCCTTTGTTTAAGAGATGTTTTTGGACATTAGTTAATGGGATAGAACTTAAATTGATAATGGAGTCATTAGTCACTTCTAACTCCACTATCTGTGGTGTCTTATTCTTCCTCCTTCCTCTGCGTACCTTCCCCTTTTCTCGTCGTGATATCTCGTGTTGTGATTGTATTGATTGTGAGGTGATCGATATTTCCCTATGTGTTGTGGGTTGGGGTAAATAAAAGGATAACTCTGGAATACTAATAGTTATCAGTTAGGAATGCTGATGCAAGTGGCTTAAATTCAGATTCATCCAAGAACACTGGGCAAGATCTACTGATCCTATAAATGGCTGACGTGAGCTTTAGCTGTCTAGGCCTGCATTAGATTTATCACAATGGCTCAGGGTGGAAGATAAATCTGGTGCAGGGATAGACACCTTTGTCCAGATAGTGTCTCTAACTGGAGTGGATACTATCCCTAATTATCATGGATATTGTCCCTAATTAGCTTGGTTGGTTAAAATAATTAATTAGGGTCAGTACCAACAATAGTTAAACCCTTAGGGCTGTTTCACACGAGCCGTGCGTGACATCCGCTCCGTGAATGACAGCCAAGACCCGATGCAGACTGCAGAAGCACGGAGCATTAACATGATTGATAATGCTCCGTGCCTCTCTGTGATCTCTTTACTACGAAATCACAGTGACAACTTTATCTCACTGTGATTTCGTAGTAAAGAGATCACAGAGAGGCACGGAGCATTATCAATCATGTTAATGCTCCGCGCTTCTGCAGTCTGCATCAGGTCTTGGCTGTCATTCACGGAGCGGATGTCTCGCACGGCATCCGCTCGTGTGAAACAGCCCTTAGGCTGAGTTCACACGGGCGAGTATTCCGCGCGGATGCCATGCGTGAGTTGAACGCATAGCACCCGCACTGAATACCGACCCATTCATTTCTATGGGGCTGTTCACATGAGCGGTGGTTTTCACGCATCACTTGTGCGTTGCGTGAAAATCACAGCATGCTCTATATTCTGCGTTTTTCACGCAACGCAGGCCCCATAGAGGTGAATGGGATTGCGTGAAAATCGCAAGCATCCGCAAGCAAGTGCGGATGCGGTGCGATTTTCACGCACGGTTGCTAGGAGACGATCGGGATGGAGACCCGATCATTATTATTTTCCCTTATAACATGGTTATAAGGGAAAATAATAGCATTCTGAATACAGAATGCATAGTAAAATAGCGCTGGAGGGGTTAAAAAGAAAAATAAAAAAAATATTTAACTCACCTTAATCCACTTGATCGCGGAGCCGGCATCTCCTTCTGTCTTCATCTTAGCTGTGTGAAGCAACAGGACCTGTGGTGACGTCACTCCGGTCATCACATGATCCATCACATGATCCATCACCATGGTAAAAGATCATGTGATGGATCATGTGATGACCGGAGTGACGTCACCACAGGTCCTGTTGCTCCACACAGCTAAGATGAAGACAGAAGGAGATGCTGGCTCCTCGAACAAGTGGATTAAGGTGAGTTAAATTATTTTTTATTTTTTTTAACCCCTCCAGCGCTATTTTACTATGCATTCTGTATTCAGAATGCTATTATTTTCCCTTATAACCATGTTATAAGGGAAAATAATAATGATCGGGTCTCCATCCCGATCGTCTCCTAGCAACCGTGCGTGAAAATCGCACCGCATCCGCACTTGCTTGCGGATGCTTGCGATTTTCACGCAACCCCATTCATCTCTATGGGCCCTGCGTTGCGTGAAAAACGCAGAATATAGAGCATGCTGTGATTTTCATGCAACGCACAAGTGACGCAACCCCATTCACCTCTTCACAGAACACCGATCCCAAGCCCGAACTTCTGTGAAGAAGTTCGGGTTTGGGTACCAAACATGCGCGATTTTTCTCACGCGAGTGCAAAACGCATTACAATGTTTTGCACTCACGCGGAAAAATTGCGCGTGTTCCCGAAACGCACCCGCACATTTTCCCGCAACGCCCGTGTGAATTCAGCCTTAGGGACCCATGACGTACCGGTACGTCATGTGTTGTTCCGATCACCGCCGCCCGGCGGGCAGTGATCGGAACCCGGTGCCTGCTCAAATCATTGAGCAGGCACCTCGGCTAAATGCGCGGGGGGGTCAATTCAGACCTGCGGTTTGCGGCTTTTACCTGGTGCGGCGGCGGTGGTGCCATCGGGTCCCCATGGGGCTGTGGGGGGGACCCGATGGCATGGAAAGCAGCGCTATGCCTTCCTGAGGGATCTGCGCTGCCTTCCGGTGATGAGCCTGTGAGATCCAGCCCCCTGGATCTCACAGGCCGGAAGCTGTATTAGTAATACACACAGTATTACTCATACAGCCAATGCATTCCAATACTTCTGTAAAGGATTAGACCCCCAAAAGTTCAAGTCCCAAAGTGGGACAAAAAAGAAAGTTTTTCCCCAAAAAATTAAAAGTTTCAAGAAAAAATAAACAAAAACGTCATTTTCCCCAAATAAAGTAAAAAAAAATTGGTAAAAAATAGGGGAAGAAAAAAGTATACATATTAGGTATCGCCGCATCCGTATCGACCGGCTCTATAAACATATCACATGACCTAACCCCTCAGATGAACACTGTAAAACCATTTTTTTGTCACCTTACATCACAAAAAGTACAACAGCAAGCGATCAAAAAGGCGTTTGCCCACCAAAATAGTACCAATCTAACCGTCACCTCATCCTGCAAAAAATGAGCCCCTACCTGAGACAATCAATAAAAAAATAAAAAAACTATGGGTCAGAATATGGAGACACTAAAACAAATTTTTTTTTTGTTTTAAAAAAACTGTTATTGTGTAAAACTTACATAAATAATAAAAAATTATACATATTAGGTATCGCCGCGTCCGTATCGACCGGCTCTATAAAAATATCATATGACCTAACCCATCAGATGAACACCGTAAAAATTTTTAAATAAAAACTGTGCTAAATAAACCATTTTTTGTCATCTTGCATCACAAAAAGTGTAATAGCAAGCGATCAAAAAGTCACACGCACCCCAAAATAGTGCCAATAAAATTCCATCTCATCCCGCAAAAATCATACCCTACCCAAGGTAATCGCCCAAAAACTGAAAAAATTATGGCTCTCAGACTATGGAAACACTCAGGCTGGGTTCAGACCTGAGCGTATTTGATATGCGCGTTTAACGCGCGTTTTTGTCGCGCGTTTCTATGCGCGTTTTTTGCAATAGCAAACGCGCGTTTGATGCGCGTTTGTGTGATTGACTGCAGTGTCCTATGGCCACAAACGCGCGTCAAAACGCCCCAAAGAAGCTCAAGAACTTGTTTGAGCGTAGGGCGTTTTTCAGCGCGTTCAAACGCGCTGTAAAACGCTCAAGTGAGAACCAGGGCCATAGGGAAGCATTGGTTTTCATGTGTTGAGCGTTTTACAGCGCGTTTGAACGCGCTGTAAAACGCTCAAGTGTGAACCCAGCCTAAGGCTCAGTTCACACCTGAGCGTTCTGAAAGGAGCGCTCTGTATGCGCGATTGTACGGACGTTTACAAGCGCGCATACAGAGACAAGTGTGCACACAGTGTCGCGCGTTCCCGAAAGTCTATGTACGGGAACGCGCGACAAGCGCCCAAAAAAACGCTCCTGTACTTGTGTCAGCGTCGGGCGTTTTACAGCGCGATCGTACGCGCTGTAAAACGCCCAGGTGAGAGCCATTCCCATAGGGAAGCATTGGTTTCTCCTTGTTGAGCGTTTTACAGCGCGTAGGAACGCGCTGTAAAACGCTCAGGTGTGAACTGAGCCTAAAACATGATTTTTTTTGCTTCAAAAAATAAATCATTGTGTAAAACTTACATAAAAAATAAAAAGTATACATATTAGGTGTCGCCGCATCCGTGACAACCTGATCTATAACAATATTACATGATCTAACCTGTCAGATGAATGTTGTAAATAACAAAAAATTAAAAAAAATTAAAACGGTGCCAAAACAGCTATTTCCTGTTATCTTGCCTCACAAAAAGTGTAATATAGAGCAACCAAAAATCATATGTACCCTAAACTAGTACCAACAATACTGCCACCCTATCCCGTAGTTTCTAAAATGGGGACCCTTTTATGGAGTTTCTACTATAGGGGTGCATCAGGGGGGCTTCAAATGGGACATGGTGTAAAAAAAAACAGTCCAGCAAAATCTGCCTTCCAAAAACCGTATGGCATTCCTTTCCTTCTGCGCCCTGCCGTGTGCCCGTACAGCTGTTTACGACCACATATGGGGTGTTTCTGTAACCTACAGAATCAGGGCCATAAATATTGGGTTTGGTTTGGCTGTTAACCCTTGTTTTGTTACTGGGATAAATGGATTAAAATGGAAAATTTGCCAAAAAGTGAAATTCTGAAATTTCATCTCCATTTGCCAATAACTCTTGTGGAACACCTAAAGGGTTAACGACATTTGTAAAATCTGTTTTGAATACCTTGAGGGGTGTAGTTTATAGAATGGGGTCATTTTTGGGTGGTTTCTATTATGTAAGCCTCGCAAAGGGACTTCAGACCTGAACTGGTCCCTAAAAATTGGGTTTTTGAAAATTTCTGAAAAATTTCAAGATTTTCTTCTAATCTTCTAAGCCTTGTAACATCCCCAAGAAATAAAAATATCATTCCCAAAATAATCCAAACATGAAGTAGACATATGGGGAATGTAAAGTAATAACTATTTTTGGAGGTATTACTATGTATTATAGAAGTAGAGAAATTGAAACTTGGAAATTTGCAATTTTTTACAAATATTTTGTAAAATTTGTATTTTTTTTATAAATAAAAAATATTTTTTTTTACTTCATTTTACCAGTGTCATGAAGAACAATATGTGACGAAAAAACTATCTCAGAATGGCCTGGATAAGTCAAAGCGTTTTAAAGTTATCAGCACTTAAAGTGACACTGGTCAGATTTGCAAAAAATGGCCAAGTCCAGAAGGTGAAATAGGGCCGAGTCCTAGACACTATCCGTGCCAGTAAGAGACAATATCCACAGTGCCTTCTTACCTTATAAGGCCTCCTGCACATGAACGTGTGCTTCCCGTTGCCGTATTGCGGTCCGCATTTACGGATCCGCAATACATGGGTGCCGTTCCGTGGGCATTCCATTCACTTCAATGGGTCCGCAAATCTGGAGATGCGGAATGGTGCGGGACGGAAGCACGGAACGGAACCCTGCGGAAGCACTACGGAGTGCTTCTGTGGGGTTTCGTCCCGTACCGTTCCGCAAAAAGATAGAACATGTCCTATTTTTTTGTGGAGCGGCCGGATCGCGGACCCATTAAAGTGAATTGGTCCGCGATCCGCTGCGGCTGCCCCATGGATGGTTTTCGTGCAAATTGCGGGCCGCAGCTTTCCCTAAACTCTCACCATTATTCCTGTCCCAGCCAATGAAAAACACCCTCACAGCAGTGGCGTACACACAATCCATGGGGCCCCGGTGCGAAACTGATCCATGGGGCCCCCTCCCTGTCGACGAACCCCCACCCAACCCGCCGCCGCCCCCCGCCGCACGCGTGTATATGTATGTTTGTGTGTATATATATATTATATACTGTATATTACTATATACAAGAGGATGATATTCGGTATAACATCTTCTTGTATATAGCGATATAGTGGACCACGCTGATGATATAACCTAGGTATCTCCTTATATGGGTATATATGTGCAGCTGGTATAAGTTATACATCTTAATATACCAGAAGATGTATAACTTATACCAGGCCAGCTCAACTATAATAATATACAGAACATACCAAGGTCAGATAGTAACTCTTACCTGACCTGGCTCAGACTGAAAGGTGCTGAATCGACCGGCTGAAAGTCTGTGGCAACTGGCAAGGCTGAATGCTGGAGGCTGGCTGGGCTCAGTGTGGGCTCTGGCTGGCTGAATGAGCGCTGCTCCTGGGCCTGGCTCAGGCTGGCAGAGAGAGAGAGAACGAGGTCGGGTGAGTGACTGTAGTATAGAGTCAGACTACCGGGCAAGTGGGCAGTGGCAGACTAGCAGTGGCTCCCACGCTCCTCTGTTCCCAACTTCCTGCGGACATGCAGCGCTGATAACATTGTGACGTCACGTAAGTGCGCGCAACTGCGACCCCTGTATGTACGCCCCAACTACAACTCCCAGCATTACTAGACAGCAGCATGCCTAAATTTGTATTTCCACCAGGTCTAGAGAGCCACAGGCTGAAGACTAATGCAAGAACAAGAAGGTATACCCCAATGTGCGCAGTCTGTTCATCCCTTTATAAGAAGATGTAGCAGAGCAGAGTTAACAAATGGCCTCAACCATAACTATGTACTTTTACCCAGAACTGCAGGTGTCAGCATCAGGTACCAGCAATTTTACATTATGTAGCAGAGCTGGTTTTGTCATGCATTTCTTTTGCCTTCATATGGTAAAATACTTCATTGGCCTATCAATGGCTTTATAACTAAGGCTACTTTCACACTGGCATTTTGAATTCAGTTTGTGAGATCCGTTTCAGGGATATCACAAACTGTTCAAAACGGATCAGTTCAGCCCCAATGCATTCTGAATGGATAAGGATCCGTTCAGAATGCATCAGTTTGGCTCCATTCCACCTCCATTCCGCTATGGATGCGGACACTAAAACGCTGCTTGCAGCGTTTTGGTGTCCGCCTGGCGATGCGGAGCCAAACAGATCCGTCCTGACACAATATGGTGCAATTGAAAACTGATCCGTACCCCATTGATTTTCAATGTAAGTCAGGATGGATCCGTTTTGACTTAGATTTTTTTTTTAAAGAATAATGCAAACGGATCCGTTCTGAACGGATACAAGCGTTTGCATTATAGGTGCGAATCCGTCTGTGCAGATACCAGACTGATCCGCACCTAACGCAAGTGTGAAAGTAGCCTAACTCTGCTATATTTCTGTAGCCTGCAACCTCTGACTGCCCAGTTGGGCTGAAACTACTACACCCAACATGTTCTGGCAGTAAAAGTAAATGGATATTGGTGCAATTCTGAGCTACTAGTCTATATAGTACATATGTAGCCTACATATGTATTATATAGACTAGTAGCTCAGAATTGCACCAATATCCATTTACTATTACTGCCAGAACTGGGCAGTCAGAGGTTCCAGGCTACAGAAATATAGCAGAGTTAGTTATAAAGCCAGCCCCCATCAGACCCTACTCTGAGTCTACTCTGAAGTTCTGAACTCACCATAAATGTGGTGAGCAATTATAAAGACCTTTTTTTTTTTACAAATCTTATCTTCCACTTCCGGCACCGGCTTCTTCGCGCTCTTCTAAAGCTTTTCCGGCGCCTTCTCCCTGCTGCGTCTCGGCATCGTTGTGCGCCTGCGCAGCCTAGGGAAACCTTTTGTTCGGTGCGGCCACCCAACAGGAAATGACAAAGCGCGCCGCACCGCTGCACCCGCACGGGGAGGAGACTCAATGGAGGGTAGGGCTGGCCTGGCACTGCAGCGCAGCGCAGAAACACAACACTGGGCGGCGGGCCCCGAGTCGGCCACCCGGGTTATACAGGCAGGCGCAGCACCCACAGAACTACTGCAGGGCGGGGCCTGGGGTCCACAGGCGGCCGGGCCCCCTGGAGTGCCGGGCCCGGTCGCAACTGCAACCCCTGTGACCCCTGTATGTATGCCCCTGCCTCACATCATGATGTTGTCACCAGCATGCTTCACCGTAGGGATGGTATTGGGCAGTGCCTGGTTTCCTCCAAACATGACGCTTAGAATTAAGGCCACAAAATTCAGTCTCGAATAGTAAGTATAGACAGAGCACTCAAAGAAATCCGGGACCATGTGTATGCACAAAGAAAATAGTTTTATTTAACTGATATGTCAGCCAACGATAAAATCAATAACGAATAACAGCTAAAGATGTATATATTAGCTCTATATATAGATAATAGGTGACAACCTCATATAAATGTGGACAATATTACAAATATACTAAAAATCAAAATTTTGAGTTGAGACCATACATACTTTCGAAATGACAAATGCAATAATCGGTAAATATTCAATAGATAGTCGATAATTTATAATCGATAGAATATTCAACCCAGTGTCCATAAAAGGGATATGCACCCTAAAAACGATGATAATGGACTTCCGGTTCAGGCGCCAGCATGGAGAGACGCAGCTAACCTCGGCTCCGTACAGTCAAGCCTCAGTGGATTATTTCTCCCCTACATACCGGACAAGTTTCGGGAAAACCAATACCGCTAGCTTAGCAGGAATTTATGGATCGCTATATACTAAATATGGGGACAAGAAGTAAGTCAAAAGGCCAGAATAAAGCTCTGAAGTCCGCAGCGCGGGAAAGTGAAGGAGAGGAGGAAGGCGATCTCGTGTCTGTGCAACGGACGACAATGGAAGAAAACGCAGTGTCGGATGAAACTGATCTCAGAGGAGACGATGCTGGCATTGATTATGTCAAGCTGGCAATAGAAGTGGCTAATCGGATCCTACCTGATTTGCAAGAATCCCTGGCCATCACAGTGGGAGACACACTTCAGTCCCTGCAAGCAACTGCAGCAGAACACGGGTCAAGGATAGAGAGCGCAGAGACCCATATACAAATGTTAGAAGAGTCGTGCTCCGACCTACGCATGCTGCTGGAAAAGGCAGAAAGGGAGACAACGTCCATAAAAAAGAAGGTGGACGACCTGGAAAATCGCTCACGTAGGAGCAACCTGCGAATACTGGGACTGAAAGAATCTATCCCTTCACAAGATCTGATCGCAATTTGCGAGCATGAAATACCTTCGGTTCTAGGGCTTGAAAAATCATGCAAGGTGGAAAGAGCTCACCGTATAGGCCCAGACCTGAGATCAGGGATAGACCGCAACTCAAAGGCTGCTTCAGCTTCAGCTTTACAGCAGAGACCGAGACCCGTCATAGTAAAGTACTTGGATTTTACGGATAAGACGGCCATACTGCGACAATACAAGCGACAGGGATCCACACTCGAAATCCGAGGCCAGAAGGTGCTGATATTCGGGGACTACTCCGTAGAAGTGCAAAAGAGGAGAAGAGAGTTCTCAGGGATCTGCTCAGAACTATATGAGAGACATACTAGGTTTGCACTCCTGTACCCAGCACTTCTCAAAATATTCCATTCGGATGGTACGACATCCACATATACGTCAGCAAAAGAGGCGATAAATCAATTGGATCTACATCATCTGTCATCAAGACCCCCTGGCCGAAACAGACCACTAGAAAAGCCAGTTAAGTCCAAGGAGAATGACACAGAAGCTGCTGCGTCAAGCATGGACGTAGGCGGTGAGCTGCGAAAGTGGCCCTCACGTTGATAGGGGTAATTGTATGATAAATTGTCATGGTAATTACTTTCAGAAGAGCACATAACCTTAATGTTTAAGCATAGAAGGCCTTCAAGTGTTCATGTTTTTGTTTGAAATGATGCACAAGGTTTGACTGACCATGTTGGAAAAAAGTGAAGTAGATAGGAAGTGAGGAGAGGATTATGTTATCCTATAATGTTATTGAGAGTTATGAAGTTAGAGGGAATTTATTTTCGTGCAACATGTTATGGAAATTGTTTTGGGCGGGAAGGGTTTTATTGTTTGCCTGGATGTATACTCAAGTACCTAGGCCGCATTCTCTACATGCGAAAATAACATAATGCGAATTATATCATGGAACGTGAAGGGGCTTCGTTCCCCGGCCAAGAGAAACATGATCCTTAAACACCTGCAAAAATGCAGAGCTGATATTGCGTTGATACAGGAAACCCATTTGTGTGCAGAAGATTTCAATCGCATGGAGAGAATGTGGGTGGGGAAAGCTATAGGATCAGAAGCAGTAAGCAAGAAAGGAGGAACAATAATACTTTTTCATAAGAAATTGCAATTTGATATAATGACACATGCAACTGATGATGAGGGTAGATGGCAGATAGTGACAGTGAAAGCCTCAATGGGAGAGATAGGGTTAATTAATATATATGAACCTAACGGAGATAATAAAAAATAATTTGAGGAGATTGGTGCACACATAGGCACTTTACGGCAACATAATGTTATCGTGGGGGGGGGACATGAATACAGTGATGGAGAGCAGGGAGGACCGTAAATCGGCTAGACCAGTGGTCCCCAACCATTTTTGCACCAAGGACCGGTTTCATGCAAGACAATTTTCCCAGGGACCGGCTGGGGAAGGGAAGGCAGCGGAACCGACTGATTCACGCGCATAACAAAACACAAAGGTGCATATTAAAATATATAACACTATATAATGACTATATAAACTGAATATGGTCTCTGCTGCACTGGTCTCTGCTGCACTGGTCTCTGCTGCACTGTACCGTATTTTTCGCCCTATAAGATGCACCTAGAGGAGAACAATAAGAAAAAAATATTTTTCATTACACCTCAGGTCAGACCAGCAATCAGACCCCCAATGTTAATCAGACCTCAGATTAGACCCCCAATGGCTCAGATCAACCACCAAACCTTTAGCCATCTATAAGCCCCCAATGTCAGCCATACACCCCCCCCAATGTCAGCCATAAGCCCCCCATTAGCCCCTCATGTCAGCCATAAGCCCCCCATTAGCCCCTCATGTCAGCCATAAGCCCTTCATGTCAGTCATAAGCCCCCCATTAGCCCCTCATGTCAGCCATAAGCCCCCATTAGCCCTTCATGTCAGCCATAAGCCCCCCCATTAGCCCCTCATGTCAGCCATAAGCCCCCATTAGCCCTTCATATCAGCCATAAGCCCCCCATTAGCTCCTCATGTCAGCCATAAGCCCCCATTAGCCCTTCATGTCAGCCATAAGCCCCCCATTAGCCCTTCATGTCAGCCATAAGCCCCCATTAGCCCTTCATGTCAGCCATAAGCCCCCCATTAGCCCCACATGTCAGCCATAAGCCCCCCCATTAGCTCCTCATGTCAGCCAGCCCATAAGCCCCCCATGTCAGCCAGCCCATAAGCCCCCCATGTCAGCCAGCCCATAAGCCCCCCATGTCAGCCAGCCCATAAGCCCCCATGTCAGCCAGCCCATAAGCCCCCCATGTCAGCCAGCCCATAAGCCCCCCATGTCAGCCAGCCCATAAGCCCCCCATGTCAGCCAGCTCATAAGCCCCCCATGTCAGTCAGCCCATAAGCCCCCCATGTCAGCCAGCTCATAAGCCCCCCATGTCAGCCAGCCCATAAGCCCCCATGTCAGCCAGCTCATAAGCCCCCCATGTCAGCCAGCCCATAAGCCCCCCATGTCAGCCAGCCCATAAGCCCCCCATGTCAGCCAGCCCATAAGCCCCCCATGTCAGCCAGCCCATAATCCCCCCATGTCAGCCAGCTCATGAGCCCCCCATGTCAGCCAGCCCATAAGCCCATGTCAGCCAGCCCATAAGCCCCCCATGTCAGCCAGCCCATAAGCCCCCCATGTCAGCCAGCCCATAAGCCCCCCATGTCAGCCAGCCCATAAGCCCCCCATGTCAGCCAGCCCTATAAGCCCCCATGTCAGCCAGCTCATAAGCCCCCCATGTCAGCCAGCCCATAAGCCCCCCATGTCAGCCAGCCCATAAGCCCCCCATGTCAGCCAGCCCATAAGCCCCCCATGTCAGCCAGCCCATAAGCCCCCCATGTCAGCCAGCCCATAAGCCCCCCATGTCAGCCCCATGTCCCCCAGGTCAGCCATCAGTGCAAATAAAATAAAATAAAATAAAATAAAAAAACACTTACCTCTCCTGCTCCTGGTCACCATCGCGATCCTCTTCATTCTGCTGTCGGTTGGCTGTGTATAGCGGCGCACAGCGTGAGGTCACAGAGCGACCTCACGCTGTGTGCAGCCCTGCACAGCCGATAGCCGAGCCGAGGACCAGGAAGCGGTGAGTACAGATCCTTCACCGCTCCCTGGTCCTTCTGTACTAATGAAGCGCTTCCATAATGGAAGCGCTTCATTAGTACAGAGTTAAAGACTGCCCTGATCGCCAAGGCCCGGCTAACAATCTTCCACGGCCCGGTCCTGGGCCGCGGCCCGGCGGTTGGGGACCGCTGGGCTAGACCACTGAAAAAGACAGTAATAGGGAGAGAAAAGGTTTTAGAACGGTTGGCACGAGACCATGACCTCATGGATCCTTGGAGAGCAGTTAACCCTGAGGGACGAGAATATACCTTCTACTCGGCTCCTAATGATTCATGGTCTCGTATCGATTATTTGTTGGTTTCGTCCTCCTTGTTCTTCATGATTGATAAACCCAAGATCCTAGACATGGTTATCTCGGATCATGCCCCAATACAGATGGACCTTAAAGAACAAGTACAAAAAGGGTCTGACTATATATGGAGGTTTCCTGCTTATCTAGGGGTGAATGAAAACTTTAGAGACCTATTACGGGGATGGCATTTGGAGTTTCAGGCAGATAATGCACAACACAGAGAAGATCCGACATTATTATGGGATACTGAAAAAGCAGTTCTACGGGGCAGGATAATGTCCTATGTACACGCTCTAAAAGCGAGAACCAAAAAGAAGTTAGGAGAAATGACAGATATCCTTAGAAAGACGTATTCGGATTTTCTTCAAGTCCCTTCTGAGAAAACTAAATTAGAGTGGACAACTGCAAAGAAAAACTTTGAGCTGTGGTATACCAGATGGGAGAAGTAGTATAGCTCTCAGAAGGATTCAAAATTATTTAAATACGGGAATAAATCTGGGAGACTGCTAGCAAAGTTGTCTAAGGGTCCACGAACCCAGTTAGTTTCTTCGACGCTGTTAGATGGGCAAGGTAAACATCAGAATAAGCCTGGGAGAGTCCTGGAGATTTTTAGAGATTACTATCTGAAATTGTATTCGGTAGGACCTGATACCCAGCCATCCCTAATGCACTATCTTGATCAGACTGATATACCGAGACTTCAGGACAGTCAGCTACTTGACCTTAATAAGCCAGTGTCAGTGGAAGAGGTCTCTAGGACAATTAAAAATATGCCGTCTGGAAAAGCACCAGGCCCGGACGGATACACTGGTGAGTTCTATAAAATATTGAAAGATGATATATCTCAAATGCTTACAGAGAAGTTTAACAAGGTTTTGGAGGGCAAAGCCACAAAACTGACTAATAACACAGCATATATACGTCTGTTACCGAAACCTGGGAAAGATCTGCTTTTGCCATCTTCGTATAGACCTATATCATTGATAAACGTAGATCACAAGCTATTCTCTAAAATTATGGCAGATAGACTAGCTGACAAGCTGCCGAATCTGATTGGGCCATCTCAGGTGGGATTTGTAAAAGGCAGATCAGCAGTGTTTAACATGAGGAGGGTACTGGCTGTCCTGGATTCTGTGGCTAGGAATCCTCAACTAACTGAAACACCTGCACTCCTCACAATAGATGCCGAGAAGGAGTTTGATAATGTGCATTGGGGATGGCTGGCGCAGGTATTAGATGCAATGAATATAAAAGGGGCCTTCCGAACTTATATATCAGCTTTATACTCAGACCCTAAAGCACAAATAGTACTACCAGGATTTCTCTCTCAATCTTTTCCACTTTTGAAGGGGACGAGGCAAGGATGTCCTCTTTCGCCTTTATTATTCAATATAGCAATCGAGCCATTAGCCAGGTATCTAGAAAAGTCAGAAACATTTGAAGGTATAAAAATAGGGTCAAGGGAGGTGAAATTATCACTTTTCGCTGACGACATAATTATGTTCCTGGCAAACCTTTCCAGGGATAGCCACCGTATATTTGAAGTGATAGAGGATTTGGGGAAAAGTTCAGGATTTAGAGTTAATATCGAAAAATGTGAACTCCTATATATAGGAAATACATCCTCAAAGAATAGGCCAATAAAGCAGGACTGTCCCGTTACTGTTTCAAAAAAACATATCAAGTATTTAGGTATTAAAATTAGACCCTCACCTCAATCTCTATATAGTCTCAATTACACACCATTGATAAAGCAAATAAAACTAGAGCTAGAGAGGTGGCAATCACTGCCCTTATCTCTGCTGGGAAGGTGTCATTTGGTAAAAATGGTTAGTGTCCCCAAATTATTCTATCCTATGCAAACATTGCCCATCCTGATTAGACATAGTGATCTAAAAGAGTTAAATAGGGCTTTCTCACAATTCCTATGGTCTAAAAAAAGAGCTAGGATAGCCCTACGGAAAATTTATTTACCAGTGGAAAAAGGAGGGGTGCGCTTCCCTGATCTTAGAAGATATAACTTGGCCAGTCTTTTCCGCCATTGCAGGGATTGGTTGGCTAAGACATCTTATTATTCAAACACACTATTGGAAAAAGAACTGGCACAGGGATGGGATCTGGGAGCATTACTGCACGCACACTTAGCTTCTTTACCAAGGGATGTTAAGAGCTCTATAATATTAAGAGACACCATTGTAACATGGAAGGAAGTGAGAAAATTATACAACCTTTCCTTTAGGACTTCTAAATATATGTCTCTATGGGCCCATCCAGAATTTGAGATAGGAAATACTAATTAATTATTTCAACACTGGAGGCAGAAGGGGATTGATACGGTGCTACACTTATTGAATATTCAAGAGCAAAGGTATTTAACGCTGCCAGAACTATGTGATAAGTATGGTCTACATAAGGGACAGGAAATGCAATATTATCAAATGATGCACTTTTGTAAGGCTAGGCTAAAACAGGTTTCCTCGGAATGTAAAGTTAATGGATTTGATACTGTTGGGTGGATTGATATTGTTGAGTGGATTAGGCAGTGGCTGAGTAACAGAGGGTTGTAGTCAATGGAGAACATTCAAAACAAGGTAATGTTACCAGTGGGGTTCCACAGGGATCTGTACTGGGACCGATTTTGTTTAATATCTTCATAAGTGATATTGCAAAAGGCCTCGCTGGTAAGGTTTGTCTTTTTGCTGATGACACAAAGATATGTAACAGGGTTGATGTTCCTGGAGGGAAACGCCAAATGGAAAAGGATTTAGGAAAACTAGAAGAATGGTCAGAACTCTGGAAACTGAAATTTAATGTGGATAAGTGCAAGATAATGCACCTGGGGCGTAAAAACCCAAGGGCAGAATATAGAATATTTGACACAGTCCTGACCTCAGTATCTGAGGAAAGGGATTTAGGAGTAATTATTTCAGAAGACTTAAAGGTGGGAAGACAATGTAATAGAGCAGCACGAAATGCCAGCAGAATGCTTGGATGTATAGGGAGAGGTATAAGCAGTAGAAAGAGTGAAGTGCTTATGCCGCTGTACAGAACACTGGTGAGACCTCACTTGGAGTATTGTGCGCAGTACTGGAGGCCATATCTCCAGAAGGATATAGATACTCTAGAGAGAGTTCAGAGAAGAGCTACTAAACTAGTACATGGATTGCAGGATAAAACTTACCAGGAAAGGTTAAAGGACCTTAATATGTATAGCTTGGAAGAAAGACGAGACAGAGGGGATATGATAGAAACTTTTAAATACATAAAGGGAATCAACTCGGTAAAGGAAGAGAGCCTATTTAAAAGAAGAAAAACTACCACAAGAGGACACAGTTTTAAATTAGAGGGGCAAAGGTTTAAAAGTAATATAAGGAAGTATTTTTTTACTGAGAGAGTAGTGGATGCATGGAATAGCCTTCCTGCAGAAGTGGTAGCTGCAAATACAGTGAAGGGGTTTAAGCATGCATGGGATAGGCATAAGGCCATCCTTTATATAAGATAGGGCCGGGGGCTATCCATAGTATTCAGTATATTGGGCAGACTAGATGGGCCAAATGGTTCTTATCTGCCGACACATTCTATGTTTCTATGTTTCTATGATACATTACTCAAACAGCTGGGAAATAAATGGTCAATCAGACATCTATGGACAACTCAGGGATAGGGATAATGACAAAACGACAGCCACAATTAGTAGAGGATGGGGTAAACTATTGGTGAGCCAAGACTGGAGAGAGAAGATATTGAAGGGGTGGATTAGGACAAGGAAAGCAGTAGTAAGTGAAAAATGGAGAGAAACTCAACTGAAATTAATGCACAGAGCAATATATGCTTTCAACATTACTAATACGCGTAATACAGAGTCTTGGATAAATAAATGTCCAAAGTGTGATCTATTGAAAGCGGATTTGGATCACGGGATGTGGCTATGTCCTAAGACGCGTCAATACTGGGAATGGGTACTGTCTTGGATTAAAGACACGTGGCATATTAACCTACCATGTGAACCAGAAACAGTTTTATTCCATGTATTCCCGGATACAATACAAGTGCCCAAACTGATAGATGGGGTGTTACTGCGGTACGCCAGACCTGCAGGGTAATGCGATTGTGAGGTCACGGTCAATGGCAAGCGAGGGTCACTCACAGTTATATATGGAAACCCTGGGCAGGCGTACAGCAGTGAAGGAGAGGCTGGCACAAAAGTCCTCTGGGGCACACTCTGTATTTAGGGACCAGGCCTGGTGTTGGATGAGGTGCCCTGGATGTTGCAGGTGTTTTATGTGCCTAGGGCAAGGTCCCTTTAAGGTACGTGATGCCAGTGCCAATTGGACGGTGGCACACCGTGTAGTGACAGGTGGAAGAACTGAGGAATCAGTAGATAAACCAAACGTCTTTTTACTTGAAGAACACGGTTTAAACTTTGTACATACGGTTCAGTTGGTAAATAATGGTAATGCAGTTCCTCAGACAATACTTCACAAACGGGTAGATTTCAGATGACGGCAGGAAATAAACAGGCAAGATACTTGGAGGAACACAATGGTGATTGCTTTACAGTGCAACCCTGCTCTATCCCCTTCAGCTATTCTAGCTGGCTGGATGCCAAGGCCCGGATGCCTAAATGCTGGCTTTTATCCTTGGTATATCGGTTCTTTCTCCAATATCGGCACTTGCTGTACTCTATATAACCTCTGTCCATCATGGTACTTATCTGACCTGGTATTGTCCTGAATTGACTGGAGGATAACTGCTGTTTTTCTCCCAGGAGGTGCTATCCTGCAACTGGGGCGTCTTCAGAGCTAACTAAGGCTCTCTTGATCCACAGGTAGGCTAGGATCCCTCTACTAGCCCCCTGGTTACAACTAACAGCCTGGGCTGTCCAGCTGCATGTCAGGAGAAGGCTCACAGCTCAACACTAGCTGGTGCCTTACTACTTGTCTCTGCAGACTCCTGACTCTGAACCCCCTTCCTTCTATCTGGGCCTGAAGATTTATACTAGGGGCTCCCTATCTCCCTCTAGTGTATGGGATGTCTAACTACAAAGACTAGGCCTGATGACGAAACATTGCATACAAACAATACTTTATACATTACATAAAATATGCACCGTTAGAAATGACACTCCTGTCCCTAGTGAGGAGAAGTCACGCACACCCCAATTGACCCTTGTGTAGTGCCCACGCATTAGCTAGTGGGGACACTACATTACTAGTGGCCTTAAAATGCTTATTACAAAAATGGCTAGAATCTCAAACACCCACAGGCACAGAATTCCACAGTCTAATGAGGCATTTTCTGTTAATGGATCAATTGGATGCAGAGTCCAATAAAAACAAGGGTTCAACAGCTTTTTTGAATAAATGGTCAAAATTTATTGTCAAACATTTATCAAAAGAAGAAACACAAACTCTCATGAATAACTTCAAACATACTGAGTGGTACTTACAGAAAGATATAAGAGGCACCCTAGGAAAATTGAAAGTTTCATGAAATAAGAGACATAGGTATAAGAGGTATATCTTAGGTTTACCTATTCTGATTGCTATTTTTATGGGCAAAGTAAAAGTAAAAAAAATAATATTAAGGTGGAGTTACATCCAGACAGCAGGGGTTGGGATGAGGGAGGGGGGTGTTGAAATTTATTCATTATGCATCCATCAGACCTAATGCTCACTATTTGGTCATTGTCAGAAAAGATATCATTGTTATATATTGATATTTGAGACATGTGAAATATATGTATCTTTATATGTGAGTATATCTGTAAAATTTTCAGTATGCAGAAATGAAATAAAATGTTTTAAAAAAAAAAAAAAACGATGATAATAAAAAAATAGGTTCTGATAAAAATCGGTTATGTGCAATATCCTGCAGAAAGTCAATTAAATGTATCCGATGAATTCAAGACCACGAAACTATGTTCATATGACAATTTACCCACACCTGGAACAGCGGCGTCCCGATTAAACAGGGTAGGTAGCGGCGTCCCGCTACTCAATAACTTGCAAGTCACTTTACCTTTAAATCGACTTCACCTATTGCCAGACCTTGAGATGTTTCTCACTCACCAAACGTGCCTCCGTTGTTTGTAGCACTATTTTATCGGGAGATTTTCGCTAGTAGAAGATAGTCAGTCCTCGAGAATTCTGTGCTTTCAACTTTCGTCGATTAAAGCAACACACCTCTGGTCAATGGCAGTTTATAATCGGTAGTCAGTCTTTCCGTGCAGCAAAAGTGGGGGATGTAGCACCAATTGGTGTGAACGAAAGGTCAGACTCTGGTTGGAATTCCTTGGCACTGACAGCATGATCATCAGAAGGAAATGCTCCCATTACCTTATTGCTGTTGTAGATGATTTTGTGTAGTCTGAGGTTGGCAGTGACGAGCATGTTCTGGGTTCTGGTGAGAATGTCAATGGCCTCTTCTTCCGTAGGTAGGGACTTAAGACCGTCATCCACGTAGAAGTTCCTTTCCACAAACGGACGTGCATCCGTCCCGAACTCCTGTTCGCCTTCTTCGGTAGTTTTTCTCAGTCCATAAATGGCAACTGCGGGGGAAGGGCTATTGCCGAACACGTGAACTTTCATCCGATAGTCTATGACCTCGTTGTTGACATCATTATTGCGATACTATCGTAACCTGAGGAAGTTTCTGTTATCTTCACGGACGATAAAACAATGAAACATTTGTTGAATGTCGGCCATAATGGCAATTGGCTCTTGTCTAAAGCAGAGTAGGACTCCCAAGAGGTTGTTGTTCAGATTGGGTCCAGAGAGAAGATTGTCATTGAGAGAAACGCCTTCATAGCGAGCGCTTGAGTCAAAGACCACTCTAATCTGGTCAGGCTTACGAGGATGATAGACACCAAAACACGGTAGGTACCAGCATTCTTCTCCCTCAAACACCTTCTGCATAAAGTCGACAAAATGTTTCTTCATCTCCGGTTTCCGGTTCAGGTTGCGCTCTAAAGAGATGAACCGTGAATCTGCGTGTTGTCTATTATTTGGAATTCTCTTCCTTGGAGTGCGGAATGGTAGCGGCGCCACCCAGCTGTTAGAATCATGTTGATAGAACTCTTTACTCATGGTTCTCAAGAATTCCTTGTCCTCCATTGTGGCTGCTAACTCATTGTCTTTTGTGGTCACTTCAAACACTGTGTTACCAATGTTGTCATTCCGAAAGATAAATGCTTTCCTATCATAGAGTATGATGCGCTCTGGCATACCTTTGACACAGTCTTTCTTTCACACTATAGTGATGTTGTTGTCTTGGAAAGCAAGTAGTGCGTCCATTGGGCAGGACATGAGTTTTAAAGGAAGAAACCGAGAGAGGTTTCCTGGCGTTGCTACAACAGACGTTGCCAATAATGACCCAGCTTAGATCCAGATGCTGGGCGTAAGGTGCATCATGTGGGCCGTTGATTTGATGGCGCACCTTGTGCACCCTTAGGATGTCTCTCCCGAGTAGCAACAGGATATCAGCATTCTCATCAAAGGCTGGTATTTGATCAGCTATGTCTTTCAAGTGAGTATGGTGCAAGGCAGCTTCAGGAGTGGGAATCTCATCTTTGTTAGTTGGGATCTGATTGCACTCAATGACAGTAGGCAAGGGTATTTCCAAGTTGCCGTTGAGAGGAGTAACTACAAGGTCACTGGCTCTTCTACCCCAGACTTCTGTAATCCCTGCACAAGTACCTAGGGTATAAGGTAGAGCACCTCCTGTTATGCCTAAGAGATCAAAGAACCTTGTACTTGCGAGAGATCGGTTACTCTGGTCGTCGAGAACAGTATACAGTCTTACGGCCCTTTCAGGGTTGCCCTTTGCGTATACGCGAACCAAGTATATCTCAGCGCAGGATTTCCCACAAAGTCCTTCCCCACAGACTTCAGTGCATGCTGAGGACACTAGGGTGGAGGTTGCTGTTTGTTCAGCGTGCTCCCCGCCAAGCTTTGCCCTGGGGGGAATGTCAGTGGATGGAGTAGTGCTGTGTTGGTACAGATAAAGGGCTTGAACGTGGTTGTCACTACCGCATTCTATGCACTAAATGATGGCCTTACAGTCTTTTGCCAGGTGTTCTGTGGAAGCACAGCATCTGAAACAAACTCCAAATTCCTTTAAAAGTTACTTGCGTTCCTGTAGAGGTTTCTTTCTGAAGCCGATGCACTTCTTAAGTGGGTGTGGCTTGTTATGTATGGGACATTGACGATTCGGATCCTCAAGTTTCTTGTTTTGTCCAGTCTTCGGAAGAACCGTAGCAGGTGCAGGTTGAGCATCAGTCCTTTTCGCTGACACTGGACCCCTGCGGTCTCTGTGCGTTATGCGCGTGTTTGCAAGTCCTGGAGAAGGTGGACTAAGAGGGTTACAGTCACCATAGAGGAAACTTGGGTCATTCTTAGAGTCCGTAATTTCCTTTATGAAGGTACAGAAGTAGGAAAAGGGAGGAAAGGCTACTCCATACCTTTTCTTGTAAGTAGATCCTTGACTAACCCATTTTTCTTGGATGCCATATGGTAGCTTAAGGACAATAGGGTTGATGCCACGAGGGGTGTCAATGTAACTAAGACCGGGTAGGTGGGTGTCAGCCTTAGCTAGTTGAAGCTCTAGTAGAAGATCACTAAGTTCTTGAAGCTTTACATTGTCTTTAGCTGTCATCCTTGGGAAGCCTTGCAACCTTTTGAGTAAGGCATCTTTGATGGCCTCAGAGCTGCCAAAGCTATGATCAAGTCTGTCCCAAGCAGCGTCGAGACCTGCAGCAGGATTGGAAATGTAAACGGTTTTAAGTCTCTTGATATGTTCAGCTGACTGAGGACCTAGCCACCTGATGAGTAGATCCAATTCTTCTGCAACAGTGATATCTAATTCGCTGATTGTTGCTTTAAAGGTGAATTTCCAGCCTCGGTAATTTTCAGGTTTGTCATCAAACATGGTGTGGCCCGTCCTAGTGAGTTCTCTGCGAAGGATGTACTTGGCAAACTGAGACATGTCTGTGTTTTCAGACTTTGGGTATACAATTGCAGGCGGAACAAAATTAGTTTCAGTAGCTGGTACATTGACGTTGAGTGACTTGGGAACATAAGATGGTGCTGATGCGTTTAACACTGGAGCTGGTGTACAGTCCAAAGGTGTTTTGGTTTGTAGCCGTATAATAGTGGATTGGTTAGAGGGTGGCAGGTTAGTGCGATAGTGTGGTAGGTCATTTCTATTCGTACCCGTTTCTGCCACTTGAGAAGGTGTAATAGATAGAGAGACCACACCTTGGTTGAGTTCTTTGGCTGCTATGACAGAGTGATGGAGTTTTGATGAGGTCTGTGATGACACTGATGCATAAGGTATAACAGAGTGATGGCTACTAACACTTCTTTCATTGTCACTTACAGCCTGCTCTAAGACTCTTAGTCTTGCCATGTCTTTGGCGTGCTCACATTGTTTTTCTAAGACTTCTATTTCTGCTCTCTTCCGTGCAGCCTCAGCTTCCATTTCCGCTTTCTTCTGTGTAGCCTCAGCTTCCATTTCTGCTTTCTTCTGTGCAGCCTCAGCTTCCATTTCCGCTTTCTTCTCTGCAGCCTCAGCTTCCATTTCTGCTTTCTTCTGTGCAGCCTCTTGGGCGAAAACTGCCTGGATTTTAGAAGCTTCTGCATCAGCGCGGGCTTTGATGAGTCGTTGGCTGAGAGTAGAAGATGTTGATCTTAAGGATTTGGAAGATCGTGTGGAGCGCTTAGAAGTTGTGGAGAGATGGGATCTAGATTCATGGAGATGTGCGATTTTTACATCTGTTTTTGTCCTTGTTTGTATTACTAGATCGTCTCTTTCAAGATTGAGCTCATTCAATTCCTGTAATTCTTTTAAGGAATTTTCTGTGTTGTACCGCTTTAAGAGATCAGCATATTTAGCAGACAGTCTTTGGTAGTTCTCATAGGCAGCATTCAACTGCTTAACAGCGCCCTCTAGGTGCAATACCTTATGAGTTGGTTGAGACAGAGCTGACATGCATTCAATAGTTTTAGACCATGAGTGGCTGATGTTCTGCAGCAGTTCTTCTTTGTCAGCCTCATAGTTCTCTTGGACTTTCCAGGTTGGCTTCACTAAACGTTTTTGTTTTATGTGGCCTTGAGGATCTGACTCCTGAGCTGTTGGAAGTTCAGGTTCTTTCTGTGTATTAGGTTCCTCAGATTGTACATTGCCTTGCTGGTGCATTGTGATGGCAAGCAGAGGGTTAAATCACAAGGTATGTGTTTGTATAGAAATGTATCAATCTTCTGGCTCTGGGAGAGGGTTTCCTAGGCAACCAGTGGGAGGGGGAGTCAGAGAGAAATTTAGGAATGGCTGCTGCAAAGTTAGTTTTGATAGCATACAGAGCTTAGATTGACTTGCAGGCAGAATGCATGTGACAATACAGACAGTCTAGGAGCTGATTAAATAACAGTTGCATGAACAGTTTCTTCAATAATCTGTGCAGAAAACTGATGAATCTTATGCTGAGATTTACTTGCTGGCTGGAGTATACAGGCTTGTACATATATTGCTATATTCCAGTGTCCATATACATCTCACATGGTCCCGGATTTCTTTGAGTGCTCTGTCTATACTTACCATTTGTTCCTTTTTTCTCTAATCGAGTGAGTGTTCTCGATTTGACGGGTGCACCTACAAGTTGGACGGGTTTCCCTAGTGCGACATTTAATTGTATATTGAAAATTCAGTCTCGGTTTCATCAGACCAGGCAATCTTGTTTCTCAATCTGAGAGTCCGTTAGGTGGTTTCTGCAAACTTCCAAGTGTCTTTTACTGAGGAGCAGGGATGGACTGGGACAATAAAGTGGCCCTGGACTTCAGCCAGACCGGCCCACTGACCGGCCCACCGGGGGCGGAGCAAATAAAGGGGCGGGGCTCACATACATCCATTCAGCGGAGCAAATAGAGGGGCGGGGCTCACATCCATCCATTCATCAGAGCCGGGGGCGGAGCAAATAGAGGGGCGGGGAAACAAGAGAGGCGTGGCTCACATCCATCCATTCAGCAGAGCCGGGGGTGGAGCGGCAGGAGGGGTGGTGGCGGTGCTCACAGCCATCCATTCTGCTAAACGGGGGGCGGAGCAGCAGTAGGGGCGGGGCTCATATCCATTTATTCAGGCGAGCCGGGGGCGGAGCACCAGGAGGGGAGGGGCTCACATTCATTCAGCTGCGCTGGAGGGCGAAGCAGGAGGCAGGGCTCACATCCATCTATTCAGCTGAGCCGGGGGCGGGGCTAACATCTCTCTTCAGTCTATCAGGGCCTCGCTGATAACCGCCCCGCCCCCGTCTGGTAGTGATGCCGCCGCTGCTGCGCTGGAGGGCGAAGCAGGAGGCGGGGCTCACATCCATCTATTCAGCTGAGCCGGGGGCGGGGCTAACATCTCTCTTCAGTCTATCAGGGCCTCGCTGATAACCTCCCCGCCCCCGTCTGGTAGTGATGCCGCCGCTGCTGCGCTGGAGGGCGAAGCAGGAGGCGGGGCTCACATCCATCTATTCAGCTGAGCCGGGGGCGGGGCTAACATCTCTCTTCAGTCTATCAGGGCCTCGCTGATAACCGCCCCGCCCCCGTCTGGTAGTGATGCCGCCGCTGAGTGTACTGTGCGTGCAGGGGGGTCGTGCGGCCAGGGCCCCCTGATGGCGGCCCTGGCCGGCCCATAATTCGATCGGCCCACCGGGATTCTCCCGGTACTCCCGATGGCCAGTCCATCGCTGCTGAGGAGATGCTTCTTACTGGTCACTCTGCCAAAAAACTCAGATTGATGGGGTGCTGCAGGGATGGTTGACCTTGTGGAAGATTCTCCCATCTGCACACAGGATATTTGGAGCTCAGCCAGAGTGACCATTGGGTTTTTGCTCAACTCTCTTATCAAGGCCGTTTTCCCCGATTACTTTGGCTTTGCGGCCTGCTCTAGGAAGGGTCCTGGATATTCCAAACTTCTTCCATTTAAGAATTATGGAGGCCACTGTGCACTGGGGAACTTTCAGTGGAGCAGAATTTTTTGTACCCTTCTACAGATCTGTGCCTTCATACAATGTTAAACACACATTTGGGCCCTTGCTAGGACCCTCGGTATAACTACTGACAACAAACAAAACTGTCCTCTGACCAAAAAATCCCTTTAGGGGTCCTAACTATATGTATCTAAAACTACATCTTTTATTATATTCACTTAAAACTGCTATTATAGAAAAGAAAAAATTTGCGTAATTAAAACTATCAGGACTAAGCAGAGGGTATCAGTTTTAACACCAGTATATGGCAGTACTAATATGTGCTTTTTGTTGTGACACTGTGTTTGATAATAAATACTGCTTGTTGAAAACGGAGTGGTGTGTAGTTTTTTTTATTATTATACTATCAACACCTCCATATATAACCTTTTTGTATATTCACTTTTGCACCCTATATGGTATTGCGGTGTATAGTGTAATGTGTTGCTGGTAACAGCAACAATATGTTCTGGGGGTGGTTATTAGCAGTGTTATTCAACTGCGATATTGATCGTTTGATGTACTATCACCTACACATTTATAATCCACTACTATGTTAGTATAACAGTAGTCCGTTCAGTGCTTTATTTTATAGCACTATGTCGTTAATAAACACTGTTTTTAAGGGACGAACAGTGTATTATTATTATTATGTAATATCAACACCCCTACATGTAGCCTTTTAATGTATATACATTTGCAGCTTGCTTAGACTTGCAATGTATGACACGTTGTGCTATGGGGGTGAGAGACTCACAGTATAATGCTACTGCGGTATTCACCGCTAAGTGTGCTATTACTAGCACACTGGATACTCATACAATCTTGTCTCCTAGCTCTACAGGCAGTTCTTTGCTCCTCATGGCTTGTTTTTAGCTTTGATATTCAGTGTCAGCTGTGAGACCTTATATGGACAAGGGTGTGGCTTTCCTAATCATGTGCAATCAATTGAATTTACCCACAGGTGAACTCCAAGTAAGGTGTAGAAACATCTCAAAGATGATCAAGAGAAATGAGAGGCCCCTATGATAAATTTCAATTGTTATAGAAACAGGTCTGAATACTTATGTTCAGGCAAAATGTAAGTTTTTCCTTTTTAATAAATTTGCTACCATTTCTAAAATTCAGTTTTCACTATCTCATTAGGGGGGCTGAGTGCAGATTGATGGAGAACTTGATTTTAAATTTTTTTAGCACAAGGCTGCAACATAACATAATGTGATAACAGTGAAAGGGTCTGAAAGCTTTCTGAATACACTATAGTAGGAACACCCTTTGTGCTATTCTATGTACATTCTACAGTAGACTTATTTATACTGGTATACTTAAATACATAATGTATTAAAGCCAAAGGGAGTCTATCAACCTAACGTGACCCAGGTTTGGAGTGAAATTAAAATATCACTTTTATTATTACAGTTTAAAACAACTGTATTAATAAAAGTGATATTTTAATTTCACTCCAAACCTGGGTCACGTTAGGTTGATAGCCTCCCTTTGGCTTTAATACATTATGTAGCTAATGAACCTTCACCCAGGTCTAGGTCCTGAAGGTATACTTCAGTGACACCAGTCTATCAATCTTGCCCTGTTGTGTCTAGGAGTCTAAAATAGCCAGAAATGCTGATATGAATCATTATGAAAATTTCTTTCACTTTTTAAGAATGTTATTGCTTTTATAAGCTCCTTTTACATGGCTCAATGTTATGTTCCCAATAATTGTCTGATCGTCAGCGGAGATGAGGGCTCCGTTTACATGCTGCAATCGCTACAGTGATCACTTGTTCCTATAAAATATCATTGTATCTGGGCAGCAGATCTCCGTTTACACAGGCCGATGCTGGCAGAAAGACAGGATCATCAAAACTTAACATACTGTGGGTTTCAAAATCTGCATAGCAGGTCAATATCTGCACAGAACGAAAAAGCTAAGATTTGACATATCTCATACACTCTGCTGGTACTGCATTACACTGCGTTATTTTCCGCATTAGAATCCGCACGGAAAAAACACACGTAATCCGCAACGTGTGCAGGTAGCACAGGACCTTTCACCGATCCTGACATTGTGAACTAAGTATCATGACATATAGAGCGGCGCCCGGGGATCTCACTGCACTTACTATTATCCCTGGGCGCCGCTCCGTTCTCCCGTTATGCCCTCCGGTATGTTCGGGGACTTGGTTATAGTAGGCGGAAGTTGCCCTTGTTTCTGCTGGGCGTCTCCTTCTCCTAGGCTGTAGCGCTGGCCAATCGCAGCGCAGAGCTCACAGCCTGGGAGGTTTTTTTCTCCCAGGCTGTGAGCTCTGCGCTGCGATTGGCCAGCGCTACAGCCTAGGAGAAGGAGACGCCCACAGGACAAGGGCAACTTCCGCCTACTATAACCAAGTCCCCAAACATACCGGAGGACATAACGGGAGAACGGAGCGGCGCCCAGGGATAATAGTAAGTGCAGTGAGATCCCTGGGCGCCGCTGTATATGTCATGATACTTAGTTCACAATGTCAGGATCGGTGAAAGGTCCTCTTTAAGGTCATGGATTCCCATGCGGAAAAACTGCAGCGTTGTACAGTACCAGCAAAGTGTATGAGATTACGCAAATCTCATGTACACTTTGCGGATTGGTTCCGAGTGGAAATTGACCTGCTATGTGGATCTCCAAAGCCGCAGCATGTCATTTATGTCTGCGGTTTTAGCTGCAGATTTCACCCTTTTCAAAGGAAGGGTGAGATCTGTGGCAAAACGGCATCAAATCCACACCAAAATCCGCAATTAGAAATGATAGACCGCTGCAGAAACGCACATAAATCAACATAGAAATTCACGCGGATCTTATATGTGCTTGCTCGCACTCATGTGCAGGTGGCCTTACTGTGTATGATCGTAGTGAGCAATAATATTAATAATGATACTGCAATAAAGTGACAAACAGCCACAATCACAAGCTTAAACCCTGGTTTATCTCCACCGTTCATAAATCTTTTGTCTTTTACTAAAGATCTTGAATTTTTGCAATCACTATAAATCGCTGTCACGCTCCATCTGAAATCATGCCCGCTCCGATGAGGAAATGTTAATTTCCGTTGCAACATTTATAACATTAAATAGCTAATCCTAGGGCCTGCACAATCTACAGAGCTGTAGGCCTTGATGTCGTATTATGCTATGGATTTGTGAGGCTTTTGAGCCTGGGAAGCCATTGCTGCACACAGGGATGCAGCGGCCCAGGTGTCTTCAGGCTGCAACTGACACATGGGGATGAGGATGTTTATCTGTGCCCGAGGTTACACGAGGAAAGGGAGGACATTGAGAAGATCAACTCCCTCTTCTACCACCCCCTGGAGCAGCCTTACTCCCACTGCTGACAGCTGGCCCGCCTCGACCATCCCTCCCTGAGAGGACAATCCACACCTCAGTCCCGCCTGCCAAACCCTGACACTGTCTGCAAGCAGATGGAGGAAGAGACCTGCGTCAGTCCATGGAACTACAGCTCCCGGCGTACCCTGCGAGGCCGGGGCTCCCGCCAATCCCCAGGTCGGGCTGCTGTGACGTCAGCATACAGCAGAAGTCATCTCTGTCACTCGATGGTTAAAACTCTAAAGCTACATGTAGAACATGGCTCCCTGAGCAGAAGTCTGGATCGCACAATCAGCAATGGATTGACCGTGTATTTACACTGCTTGCAGCCAGGCCTGATAGTCATTGGTTAATTCACTGCTGAGACTTGTAGTTCCACTCTCAGATGGAAAACAAATACCATAAATAAATCGGAGCATAGATTTCTGACTTCTCACTCCCCTTCCCTTAAGGCCTCATGCACACGACCGTTGTTCTGGTCCGCATCCGAGCCGCAGTTTTGCGGCTCGGGTGCGGACCCATTCACTTCAATGGGGCCGCAAAAGATGCGGACAGCACTCCGTGCGCTGTCCGCATCCGTCGCTCCGTTCCGTGGCCCCACAAAAACAATATAACGTCCTATTCTTGTCCGTTTTGCGGACAAGAATAGGCATTTCTACAATGAGCCGCCTGTTCCGTTCCACAAATTGCGGAAGGCACACGTGCGGCTTCCGTGTTTTGCAGATCCGTAATTTGCGGACTGCAAAAAAACGGAACGGTCGTGTGCATGAGGCTTAATTCACCTCCTCACCCATGCCTTGGTTGAACTTGATGGACACGTCTTTTTTTAACCTTTCAGACTAAGGTGCCAGTTCTACAGTGGTTCATCAGTTGGGTTGTCTGATGGTGGTCGACCACAGTCCATGGGCGACGGTCCCTGTTCCTCCTCTACCTCTAGGTAGAGAAAAGCGGCACAGTGCATGCTACATGAGGGTGGAGGCCAAATGGACTTGCATTTCTTCTAAGCATGGTGGTCATCCCAACTGGTCAGACTCCACTTTTCACGTCATGATCTTTTAGGCTCTATTTTCAGTGTATGTCGGAGGTATTGGCGTGTATTCAGACGTAGCGGTTGCTGCCCCCCTTACTGCTGCAGTTTTAATAAATGATACCCTGTGGTAGCTGAGAAACTGCGATAATTAGCATTAAGAATGCTTGCGGCCAGAATCGCAGCCCGATGGCTACATCTGAATACAACCTTAGGGTGCGACCACATGGCGCAGCGGTGGCGTGATTGCGGTGTGCCCATACGAGCAGTATACCGGAGGCATATGTCAGGAACTCGTCTATATTTTACACTAAGGGTACTTTCACACTTGCGGCAGGACGGATACGACAGGCTGTACACCCTGTCGGATCCGTCTTTCCGCTATTTCGCCGTGCCGCCCCCATTGACTATAATGGGGACGGGGCGAAGCTTCGGCGCAGTACGGCAGTTCGCGGTGAGAGGCCGCCGGACTAAAAAGTCGGACATGCAGCACTTTTAGTCCGGCGGCCTTTCGCTGCGCCCCCCCTATTATAGTCAATGGGGACGGAGAGGCGGTCCGGCGAAATAGCGGAAGGACGGATCCGACAGGGTGAACAGCCTGTCGGATCCGTCCTGCCGCAAGTGTGAAAGTAGCCTAAGGGTACAACGACATGACGCAGCCTCTAATTAGGGCAGCACTGCTTAGTCGGTCTGCATTCTTAATGGCCTTGTGGTACCCACAATACAGACCGACTACACAGCGCCGCCCTAGAGGCCACATCAGGCCGGCGTTGTGTAGTTGTATCCTTAGTATAGACATGCTCTCTGACAGAAGCCTCCTTTATCTGTCACCATTTTGTAAAAAAAGAAGTGTATTCCTCTGTGTACACATAAAATAATACTATGCCAACTCATACCGCCACAGACTTCTGCCAGTGGGGCCCCATGACACATTTGGCATAGGCACCAGGAACATATGCGATGTCTGTGGTGAAGAAACAATGCAGAGTCTGATGTATTAATAAAAAGTGCTGCAGACACACAGCGAGGCTGTTGCCCCTGGCGACCAATCACAGCGCTTATCTCATCTTCTAACCCTCCTTGGACGCATGAAAGCTGGAAGCTGATAGGTTGCTATGGGCAACTGCTGCTGCACTTGTGCTGTAGGCGGGCAGGAGATGGTTAAGGCTCTCCCTCCCCGCCGTGGCCCAGCAGTGGAGAGAGGGGGAGGGCTCTGGCTGCGCCACCACCGCCCCGCTCTCTGTATCTGCGGGAGGAGGAGGAGGAGCCGGGGAGGGGACTCGCCCAGCAGCTGCTGGAAAATAATAAAATAAATATTATTGCTCCACGGTCCCTCGGAATAAAGCCCTAAAAGCCCGCACTGCTCCCCGGGGACTGAGGCCGCCGCGGACCGGGAGACGAGGACGTGCGGTAAGCAGTAATGGCGAGGAGGAGGAGGGTCCCGGGGAGGAGGAGGCCTCAGCAGACGGGAGAGGTTTAGGGGCTGGATGGAGGCGATGGATCCCGCAGCGGGATGGAAGGGGGAGGGTGGGAGGTAAAGGGGGAGTCCGCCCCGGCTGTCTGGCCGGCCCCTCTCCGGGGCTGTCAATCAGGGGCCCCGGCTGCGGGGAGAGCCGGAGATTGTACGCCACAGCCCCCTTCTCCAGCCAGCCAGCCACCGTCGCCATTCGTACAGGGAGAGAGGCAGGCCCCCCACCCCTCCTCCTCCGGCCTTCCTATCCACCCCCGTCCCATCCCCTAGCCTCTTCCCGGCCTCCTGATTGTCAGTGCTAGCATTATAATACAGCATGAGCGGTACGTAACACCCCCCTCCACCCCCTGTCATCCAGGACCATGGCCCCCTCCTCCTATCCCCCCGGCCGGTGACAGCCTCCTGTGGGGTGTGCCACCAGCCATGGGGTCGGGTTTACTACAGCATGTGCCTGCAGGTTACAAATATTGCATGGGGGGAGGGTCTTATCCGACAGGTTGCCCCCCTGGTGCCACCCATGACAGCGGTGCCTCCAGTATGCCTGGCAGAGGTCATCTTCATCCTGGTACTGTGTCTTTTGTCTTCTCGCTGGGTGACATATGTCAGTCTTCATTACTTTACAGATCAGGCGGAGGAAGACATGGCCAGCGAGGGAGGGAAGGCCAGTGAAAGCGAGGGCAAGAAAAAAGGCAAAGGATCCGCTTCACAGGTAAGTTTCCCATGGGACGGAGTAGTCGCCCGATAAAAGGTGGGCTTAAAGGGCTTCTCTACGAGCTGAAGGGAATGATGCCTATCACTTAGTCATCATTCTGGAGAAAAAGTGCTATGAATCCATATGCAAATGAGCAGTTAAGTGCAATGAGGGCGGGCCCAAGCCACTTTGTGCACCCTTGCTTCTCCTGGTTTCCCTGTCAGCCCCTCCCTTTCCTTTTGGATTTGCAGGAACCTGGCCCTGTCAATCAGGAAGGAGAGGGAGGGGCTGACATAGGAAGCAGGAGGAGCAAGGGTGCACAGAGTGGCTTGGGCCCGCCCTCAGTGCACCCATCTGCATATGGATTAGTGGTACTTGCTCTCCAGAATAAAGCAACGGATCACTAAGTGAAAGGTCCCACAAGGTACTGTGCGTAGTTTTTCTGGTGGCAGATTTCCTTTTAGGCCTCTTTCACACGACCGTATGGCTTTTTCTGTGTTTTGCGGGCCGTTTTTTCTAGATCCGTTGTTCCGTTTTTTTGTTTCCGTTTCGGTTCTGTTTTTCCGTTCCGTTTTTTCGTATGGCATATACAGTATACAGTAATTACATAGAAAAAATTGGGCTGGGCATAACATTTTCAATAGATGGTTCCACAAAAAACGGAACGGATACGGAAGACATACGGGCGCATTTTTGTATGTGTTCCTTTTTTTGCGGACCCATTGACTTGAATGGAGCCACGGAACGTGATTTGCGGGCAATAATAGGACATGTTCTATCTTTCAACGGAATGCATACGGAGTACATTATGTTTTTTTTGCGGAACCATTGAAATGAATGGTTCCGTATACGGAACGCAAAAAAAGGCCCGTAAACGGAAAAAAAACAAAACGGTCGTGTGAAAGAGGCCTTAAAGGGGTTGTCGCCAACACGTGATCCACCTGCAATGAAGAATAGATGATTACTTACCTGACTGCTCCGAATCTCCCAGCAGGACTCGGCTTACCCGACTGCATGTCGACAACATGTGACCACTGCGGACAATCACTGGTCTCAACAGTGCAACAGAGGCCAGTGATTGGCTGCAGTGATCACACGTCAACATGACATCACTGCTGCAGCCGGGTAAACGGAGCGATGGCACAGGTTGTGTTGGGTGAGTACCAATCTATCCTTTACAGTAGTGTGCTGTCTGTTTTCCTCCTGAAACAGGACAACCCCTTTAAGGGGTCTGCGTCGTGCATGCAAGGTTTCGGTCAAGAGGATTTCCCACAGGCGCATGTTTGAGTGGCTTCCTTCACCCATGGGAATGTCTACCAGGCGGTAGAAGTTGTGTTTTTTTTTTTTTTACTGGGTGCCTCTGTATGGAATAGTACAGTCAGCTGCGCTGTTCCGTACAGTAAAGAAACTAAAACGGAAGCCTCTGCAGATACCGCCACACAAATACCCCTTCCAAGTTTCTACAACTTTCAGGATAGATAGGCATTGGTTAATTGTGTCGTACACAAGGTTTAGTTTTAATATATCCCTTTAAGGGGTTAAAAGGGTTTTCCAAGGCTTTAATACTGATGACCTAGCCTCTGGATAGGTCATCAGTATCTGATTGGTGGGGGTCCGACACTCTGGACCTCCGCTGATCAGCTGTTTGAAGAGAAGGCGGCGCTCTCAGCTTTCTCTAGGTCATGTGACATCACCTTCATGTGTCCCGTGGCCTCGGAGCGGCTCAGATCTCAGCTCGGCGCGTTAACAAGCATGGCCACTATACAATGCACGGCGCTGCAAGAAGGCTGCTGCGGTCATGGGAGTGCCGATGCCTTCTCAAACAGCTGATCTGTGGGGGTCCCGGGTGTCAGACCCCCACCGATCAGATACTGATGACCTCTCCTGACGATAGGTCATCAATATTAATGTCTTGGAAAACCCTTTTTAAAGTCTCCCTCCAGGCATACTCTCCCACCAGACCTGGAGTCCAGGCAGCCGTACGATGCCCAGCAAGTGTTGCGCGTGGGGGGTCTTATTCCAGTTATTAGGACCCGTGCACAATACATGACGGGCTTCGTATGGTTTCCTCACCAGCGGAACCTCTGTGTGCAGATGTGTCTCTCCACACTCGATATCAGATTGGGCAGCAGATGATGCCTTTAGGGACACTTTAAAAGGACGCACCCACTAAATGTATGACTAGGGTTAATGCATAGATGCATTAACATGTATCCGATCACTGTGTGCCCATAGAATTCAAGGCACATAAAGGCGTATTTCTCATGGGCTCCTATGAGCTGTTCTCCGGGGTATGGTATTACATGGAGCGTATATGGTCTCTGTGCTGCTGTACGTGGTCAGTACACGTGGCTTTGAAGTGCGTGTAAAGAGATTGGCTAGCACTTCTATCTGCAGCTAGCCCAGAAGGCTGACTTGGGGCCTGTTCACACAGTGGATTTTGACGCTGTCTGTGGCAGAAACTGTGGCAGTTTCTGCAGCGGTTGTTTGCTTCAGATGCCGTGGACCCGTTCTTATTGAATGGAGCTAAGCCACGGTGTCTGTCCGCACACTGTGCCAAGAAGGGAAAGTTCCCTTCGGGGCGTGGTCCCAGCCTTTAACCACCAGACCGCAAATGGCAGCGCTGCCTTGAAAAAACAATGGGAGGCAGACACCACGTGGCCACCGCCGGAATTTGTCCAAGTTGTGTCCAAGCCAGAATTCCGGGAACAAATCCGGCGCGTGAACGTCCCTTTAGGCTGCACACGTTGCGGTCATATTGCATCGTTTGATATGTTTAAAAAAAATATAAAAAAATGGGGCAAAACAAAGTGATTTAGAAAAACCGTGTCAGAAAGTGCAATATGACCGCATCATGTGAACAAAAGCCGTAGGCTAGTTTCAGACGAGCGTGTTCATTCCGGGAAACACACTCGATATTTCCCAGCCCGAACGCTGCTCTTGTGTATTCCAGTCTCACCGGAGATCTACTGAACTGTTGTCACATAATGTGATGTCACCAGTTCAGTAGATTGGTGGTGAGACTGGAATTATCAACATAAGTCATTATAACGTTGCGAGTTCACTTCACAGGAGCAGCGTTAAGGCTAGGGCTACACGACAATTTTTATAATGATAGCATATGGTGTCGCACTGCGACGCGATAGTCGCAAAAAATCCATTCAAAATAGATTTTTCTGCGTCAGTCGCAGCATGTCGCAGTGCGACTCCATAGACTATCATTATAAAAATTGTCGCGCGACATTAGTCCGACAAATGTTGCATTGTACTTGTGCCCTATGTGCCGCGCGTAGCCCTAGCCTATGTCGAGAAATATTGCTGTCTGAAACTAGGGTTAGAAGAAGGATGCAGATGTGGGACAGCCCTATTTTTCTGTCTGATCTGATGGGTTGTGCAGGGGGCAATAATGAGTCATCTCTAAAGATAGGTACATCATAAGGTAAGCAGTCCTTCGGCTCTCTCACCGCAGGGGTTCTGGACATGGGCAGAGCCCTCGTGGACAGTAATAGTTGAGGTGACACGGTCATGTATATACGGAGGTCTTTTAGGTTCTCTGCATTTTTGTGACTTATGCTTTTGTTTAATTGTGTAACCTAATACTTGTCTGCTGCTGGCTTCATGCAGGAAGAGTTGTAGAGACAGAGGACATTTCTGAGAACGCGACCACTTCCTGTCACACATCTGATGTCAGACGGTAACGCGCCCTTTCTAAATCCTCCCACTTTCTTTTTGACTAGGACTCGCAGCCCTCTCCCTTGGCTTTACTAGCTGCAACCTGCAGTAAAATAGGAACAACAGGGGAAAACCAAGGCGCTGGACAGCAGCAGATTATCATCGATCCCAGCCAAGCACTAGTCCAGCTTCAGAACCAACCACAGCAACTGGAACTGGTGACCACTCAACTGGCCGGTGGCGCCTGGCAGATTGTGGCCGCGGCTCCCCCTGTTTCAAAAGAAGGCAGCATAGCACAGCAGGGAATTTCGATAGCTGCCAGCACAGCGGCCTCCTCAAATAATAACAGCGAGAGCACGTCGCCTACAAAATCCAAAGCGAGCAGTTCTGTTGCCGCCCCAGGGCAGTTCCAGGTCATCCAAGTCCAGACTCCCGGGGGCAATGTACAGTACCAGGTCATCCCACAGATTCAGACCCTAGAAGGCCAGCACATTCAGATCAGCCCTGGGAATGCCACCGCGCTGCAAGATTTACAAGGTCAAATACAGTTTATTCCTACTGGAAATAATCAAGCCATTATCACAGCTGGCAATCGAACGACATCTGGAAATATTATTGCGCAAAACTTAGCAAATCAGACAGTTCCAGTGCAGATCCGTCCCGGAGTGTCAATCCCGTTACAGCTGCAGACCATTCCTGGGGCTCCTCAAGTGGTGACAACCTTGCCCATAAACATAGGAGGAGTGACTCTTGCCTTGCCAGTGATAAACAGTGTCTCTGCCGGGGGAAACTCGGCACAGATCGTTCAGTCCACAGATGGCGGGATTACCAATGGAAATCAGCTGGTATCCACACCCATCACAACTTCCTCTGTCAGCACCATGCCCGAATCTCCCTCCTCCTCCACATCCTCAACCTGTACCACCACTGTGTCTACGACCCTGACTAGCAGTGATACGCTTGTCAGCTCGGCCGAGACAGGCCAGTTCACCAGCACAGCAGCAAGTAGTGAGCGTGCCACAGAGGAATCCCCATCCTCCGTCACAGAGGCTGAGAGTCAGAGCAGCAGTCAGCTGCAGGCCAATGGACTCCAGAACGCGTCCGAACAGTCCAGTTCCTTGCAGCAGGTGCAGATTGTAGGACAGCCTGTCCTACAGCAGATCCAGATCCAGCAGCCCCAGCAGCAGATAATACAAGCCATACCCCAGCAGTCGTTTCAGCTTCAGTCAGGACAGACCATCCAAACTCTGCAGCAGCAACAGCTGCAAAATGTTCAGCTCCAAGCGTTAAGCCCAACCCAGGTGCTCATCAGGGCCCCGACATTAACCCCATCTGGTCAGATCAGCTGGCAAACCGTGCAGGTTCAGAACATTCAGAGCCTTCAGAACTTGCAGGTCCAGAACACGGGCTTACCCCAGCAGTTAACCCTAACCCCGGTGTCCACAAGCGGCGGGACGACCATTGCACAGATTTCACCGGTTACCATGGCCGGCACTCCGATTACACTCAGCGCTGCCCACTTTACATCGGTGCCTAATCTGCAGACAGTGAGCGTTGCAAATCTTGGTGCAGCAGGAGTCCAGGTACAGGGAGTACCAGTCACAATCACGAGCGTTGGAGGTATGTGAAAGGGTTAAAAAGTGCCACACTGAAATCTTATGGCGTCTGCATGTGTTTGTAGCAGCTGTATGTGCTTCCAGACATGTAAGGAAAGTATTGTTCTGCAAGCCGTGGCGGTCCTCCCTACGTGCAGGTACCTCACCCAGGAGAACATGGCGATGCAAAAGTAAAACACATATTCACATGTAGCAGTTCAGGTGCAGTTAAAACCTCATGCGTTTTCTCCCCAAATTCATGATGATGCAGTTTTCGCAGATGATACAAATTAAGGGGAATTTATTAAGACTGGCATTTGCTCAGTGTCACCAGCACTAAAAATGCATATGTTTTTAAAGGGGTCATCTGTAATTTTGATACTGATGGCCTATCACCTAAGGTAGGTCATCAATATCAGTTTTGGCTCCGACTTCCAGCACCCCTCTAATTAGCTGTTTGAGGACGCAGCGGCCTCCTCGCAGCTTATCAGGCACAGCATCATCTATTGGATAGCGGCTGTGCTCAGTATTGCAGCTTGAATGGGACTGAGCTGCGCCTAGGCCATGTGTCGTCACTGAAAGAAGCCAGCTCTCGCAGAGTGCCACGGTCTCTTCAAAACGGACCCCGCCCATGACGTATGTGTCAAAACCTCTTGCTTTTTTTTTTTTTTTTTCCCCCAACGCAGTTTTGATGCGGCTTAAACTGCATTAAAGCCAAGTCACCCGCCGCTAGGTGCAGTTCGACACTAGTAAGCATAAATAATCTAAGAGAGTATTTGGGAAGTAGACGTAGGAAAAATGTAGGGGACAGCAAATCCAGAGCGTTTTGCAGTACTAGCAAGGTGGATGACATTTAACCCCTTTCCGACTCCTTCCGGTGTATAAATATGGTGCCTGGTGGGATTCTGCTGTTTTAAAGTGCAGTCCCAGGGTTAATGTCTGCGATTGATGATAATGCAGATCTTGTTTAACCCCTCAGATGCCATGGTCTGAGCACTGAAAACCTGGAAGCACCGCACTCCCAGGGCTGGAACGGCTCCCCTAGCAGTGATCGGGGGAGCCGTTCCTTCTCTGTGGCAGGTTCTGTCCCTCTGAAAGATTTCTCGTAGACTTTAATGCTAATGCATTGGAATCTATGAGAGAAGCGATCTGATGATCGCATGTTCAAGTTCCCTAGGGAAACTTTTAAAAAGTGTAATAGAAAAAAAGAAAAATGCTTTTAAAAATATAACCCTCCTTTCCCCAAAGTAAAAATAAACAATGAAAAAATAAATCTTGGGGATTGGTGCTTCTTAAAACGCCCATACTGTTAAAATATAAAAATATTTATCCCGTACGGTAAATTATGATTCCCCACCCAAAGTTTAATAAAAAGTGATCAAAAAGTCATGCACACTCCATCATGACATCAATAAAAACTACAGATCACCCGGCAGACTATGAGCCCTCACACAGCTCCGTAGACATAAATATAAAAAGGTTATGGGGGTCGGAATATGGCGATGCAGTTTTTTATTTTTCTAATTTTTTCTAAAATATTAAAACACAAGACAAACTATACAAATTTGGTATTGTTGTAATCGTACTGACCCAGCGAATGAAGGACACAGGTCAGTTTTACCGCATACGGAACACAGTAAAAATAAAACCCATAAAACTCTGGTGGAATTGCGTTTTTTTTTTTTTTCCCAGCTTCTCACTACAATGTATGCAATATTAAATGGTGCCATTAGAAAGAACAACTTGTCCTGCAGAAAACAAGCCCTGATAAGGCTATGGAAATGGAAAAAAGTTACGGCTACAGGAAGGCCAAGAGTAAACAAAAATGGAGATGCGAAAAACTGAAAATGGGCCGGTCCTGACAGGGTTAAACAGATCCCACCCACACTCTGTGGAAAGAATACGCAGTGTAAACTGACCTGTTTCAATCCACAGATTGTCAATGAACGCTGAGGGGGTGAAATCTGTGGCAAATCTGCATCAAAAGTCACAGCAGAAATTGTGCGGACGTACCACAGATGGTGGGTTGAGATAATTGAGCCTCTGATCATAGATCCGAAGTCGGTTTGTTAAAAAACTTTTTGTCATTTACCGCACAACTTCGGACGAGACAAATTTTTTGTATACGGAGTAAATCCTGTGTGGAAACAGCATTACAAACAAAGTGTTTTAATGAATCGACTGGATCTATGATCAGAGGCTCGATTCGCTCAACGCTAATGAATACATTTGTAAAAGAGCTGCTGAAGAGTGAAAACTACGTAAAGGGAGTCTGTCACCTCCATATGGCCATATAAAGCGCTTACATTGTCCTATCGCACACCTATACATGAATGTAACGGTACCTTTGTCTTTTTCTTTACACTTGCAGAAGCTGGAAAAACGAACTTTGATTCATATGCAAATGAGTACTTGCAAGTGCCCAGGGGCGGCGTTCACTGTGTTGGAGCCCAGGCTGCTCTGCCTTTTTTTCTTTATTTCCCAGCCTCTGCTTATGCCCACCCTCCTATTGCCTTGCGTCATCCTTCGGTCCGGCTGAGATCCCTCGTCGGGGCATGCACACTGCGATGCCCATTGTTGGCACGGCATCGCTTTAACTACTGCGCATGCCGCAGCGAACGGTGCGAAACCAGCGGCAATGCTCCGGCCTGGCAAGGCGGGATCTCATCTGCTCTGTAAGTGTGCTATAGGACAATGTAAGCACTGTATATGGCCATATGGAGGTAACAGACTCCCTTTAAAAAGTGAGAAATTACAAAAAAAAAAAGTGCCTCCTCCTTATTTTGCGTCTGTTGCACTGGCTACTAGGCCTAATAATAGGTCATGATATCTGTTATGTGCAGTTAACTTCAGTAGCTGTCTAGTTATCACAGACAGAATTACATTGACAAGTAACACCTCGGTACAGATAACACAGGATCCTCCATTCACAGTAGGTGATCTACTCCCTCACCTCTGCACAGGTCACATTCCCAGAAGACTCTCCCATAGAAGTCAGTAGACAAAAATAACGGAGCACCCGGGCTCTGCCTAGTGAAACACTGTATAGGTATTCACATATATAAGGCGCATTATGGTAGCGCTTACTGGAATAAGTTGCGCTAATTGAGGCGTAGACGTATGGATGTGACATGACATGTCAGACACAGCAATATGATGATGAGGAGAAAAATTTTAATGTTTTTTGGGGGCGCTGATAACTAAAATGGTAGTTAAATAAAATACATAGGAAAATAAAAACGGAGAGGGACATGTTTCGCAGGCGGACCGCCTCCTTCCTCAGGCTACCAGACCGTGGTGTCCCCATGTCCTTTTATAGGCAACAGTCCTATATTGACTACAAGAAACTCTGTAATATGTCTAGTGCTAATTGCTTTTCAACTTAAAAAATACCATAATCTGGTCCAAGATGGTAGCAGCTGCACGGGAGGATCATATTACACGTGTCAATGCAAGTGTATGGAGAGCGGAGAGGGAGGAATGAGCAGGAGCACATACAGTGAGGAACAGAAGTATTTGAACACCCTGCGATTGTGCAAGTTCTCCCACTTAGAAATCATGGAGGGGTCTGAAATTCACATTGTAGGTGCATTCCCACTCTGAGAGACAGAATAATAAAAAAAAAATCAGAAATCACATTGTATGATTTTTAAAGAATTTGTTTGTATTGCACTGCTGAACATAAGTATTTGAACACCTGAGAAACAGCAAGAATTCTGGCTCAAAGACCTGTGCCTTTTAAAAAGTCCACCTCCACTCCACTCATTAATCAAACTTAGTAGCACCTCTCTGAGCTCTTTAAAGACCCCTGTCCACCCCACAGTCAGTCAGATGCCAACTACTACCATGGGCAAGACCAAAGAGCTATCAAAAGACACCAGAGACAAAATTGTGGACCTCCACATGGCTGGAAAAGGCTACGGGGCAATTGACAAGCATCTTGGTGAAAATAGATCAACTGTTGGAGCAATTGTTAGAAAATGGAAGAGGCTAAAGATGACTGTCAGTCTCCCTCGGACTGGGGCTCCATGCAAGATCTCACCTCGTGGGGCATCACTGATGATAAGAAAGGTGAGGGATCAGCCCAGAACTACAAGGGAGGAGCTGGTCAATGACCTGAAGAGAGCTGGGACCACAGTTTCAAAAGTTAACGTCGGTAGAACATCACACCGTCATTGCACGGAAGGTTCCCCTGCTCAAGTCATCACATGTCCAGGCTCGTCTGAAGTTTGCCAATGACCATTTGGGTGATTCAGAGGAGGCATGGGAGAAAGTCATGTGGTCAGATGAGCCCAAAGTAGAACTTTTTGGTCTAAACTTTACTCATCGTGTTTGGAGGAAAAAGAAGGATGAGTTGCATCCCAAGAACACCATCCTTACTGTGAAGCATGGGGGTGGTAACATCATGCTTTGGGGGTGCTTTTCTGCGAAGTGGATAGGATGACTGCACTGTATTAAGAAGAGGATGAATGGAGCCATTTATTGTGAGATTTTGAGCAACAACCTCCTTCCCTCAGTCAGAGCATTGGGTCGTGGCTGGGTCTTCCAACATGACAATGACCCAAAACACACAGCCAGGATAACCAAGGAGTGGCTCCGTAAGAAGCATATCAAGGTTCTGGAGTGGCCTAGACAGTCTCCAGACCGAAATCCAATAGAAAATCTTTGGAGGGAGCTGAAACTCCATGTTGCTCAGCGACAGCCTCAAAACCTGACAGATCTAGAGGAGATCTGTGTGGAGGAGTGGGCCAAAATCCCTGTTGCAGTGTGTGCAAACCTGGTCAAGAACTACAGGAAACGTTTGACCTCTGTAATTGCAAACAAAGGCTTCTGTACCAAATATTAACACTGATTTTCTCAGGTGTTCAAATACTTATATTCAGCCGTGCAAGACAAATAAATTCTTTAATAATCGTACAATGTGATTTCCTTGTTTATTTTTTATTTTATTTATTTATTCTGTCTCAGAGTGGGAATGCACCTACAATGTGAATTTCAGACCCCTCCATAATTTCTAAGTGGGAGACCTTGAAAAATCGCAGGGTGTTCAAATACTTCTGGTCCCTTACTGTAGAGGCAAGCAGACTGCTGTAGATGCGTTGAGATATAAATTTCCTAAATGCTTTATTCACTATAACTATACAGGTCAGTACTTCTCTGTAATGTCCTCCATGATCTTGGGGCTAATTCATAATGAGTAAGAGAAGGTTAAGAAGCATATTCTCCTCTACATTCTGTGTTTAGTGGATGGCAGCTAGTCTCCACCTACCATGTCTGAGAGATCTGTAAACTAGACATTCACTGTAGGGGAAAACTGCTAATAAAAGCCAGATACAAGTGATACAGTGGTGAGAAATAGCGTTATTCCTCATGTACATACACTGTACTATCGATTAATGCAAAGTTTGATAAAAAGTTAGTGACGCTTTAAATATAGATAGTGACATGTAAAAAATCACCAATATCAAATCATGAGACAGCCCTTCCCATATACTTCTTGTCAGGAAGGGTGAGTTCACACCCCCACTTTTTATTTCCGTTGTTCTGCTCAGTTACAGGAGCAAACCAACGAAAATAATAAGTGCCTGATTCGCCAGATAACTAAAAAACAGAATCTGCGACTGAGGCCACCAAACAGCGCCTCCTATGCAGATGTGAACAAGCCCTAAGCCTCGGTGCAGCATGCCAACACCCTGGGATGTTACAGGCCAGCTGTCTTTACAACATGATCCTACTTATATCAGGGCACATGCACATGAACGTATTTTCTTTCCGTGTCCATTCCTTTTTTTGTTTTTTGCGGACCATATGCAGAACCATTCATTTCAATGGGTCTGCAAAAAAAACGGAAGTTACTCTGTGTCCGTATGACCGTTCTGCAAAAAAATAGAACATGTCCTATTATTGTCCACATTATGGACAAGGATTGGACTGTTGTTCCGTTCCGCAAAATACGAAATGCACATGGACGTCATCCATATTTTTTGCGGATCCGTGTTTTGCGGACCTCAAAATACATACAGTCGTGTGCATGAGCCCTTAGAAGAGGAAAATTGGACCCTCAAGGCCCATGAACAGCACTGCATGATCCCTTGTCCATTCACTACTGAGGGACTGATGGAGCTAACGGAGCAGTGTACTCGGTAGTGCCATAGAAGTGAATGGGGTGGTGATCTCACATTTCTGGTGGGATGTAGGCAACCCTCCCTTTTTCATGATTTGATGGGGGGTCAAAATGGTCAACCCCCCAGAGATCATACATTTATCACCAATCCTGTGGTTGGTTGATAAATGCTATTTATTGGCCAACCCTTAAAATAAAGTATTGGTCTTGATGTCCTATTTTAAATGGAGACCGTCAGATGTTTTGACCATCCAAAACTGCTGACAACACTAGATATGAGCCATGGGGGGCAGTACAAACATAGCTTTAGTGGACCTTTTTATTATCAGGAGTAGTGTGAATATGATATTTTAGGGTATGTTCACACGGCTAAAATCCAGGGAAGAAAAATCCCAAAACAGGCAGATTAGTAATTTGATGGTGGTTTTAAGGGCTTTTACACTAGCTTTAGGCCTCTTTCACACTACCGTATGGCTATTTCAGTGTTTTGTGGTCCGTTTTTCACTGATCCGTTGTTCAGTTTTTTTTTTTTCTGTTGTGTTTCTGTTTCGGTTCAGTTTTTCCATTCCATTTTTTCCGTATGGCATATACAGTAATTACATAGAACAAATTGGGCTGGGCATAACATTTTCAATAGATGGTTCCGCAAAAAACGGAACGGATACGGAAGACATACGGATGCATTTCCGTATGCATTCCGTTTTTTTTGCGGACCCATTGACTTTAATGGAGCCACGGAACGTGATTTGCGGCCAAATATAGGACATGTTCTATCTTTGCACGGAACCGAGATACGGAACCACGGAATACATACGGAGTACATTCCGTTTTTTTTTTTTGCGGAACCGTTGAAATGAATGGTTCTATATATACGGAACGCAAAAAACGGCCTGCAAAACGGAAAAAATAAACGGTAGTGTGAAAGAGGCCTTAGAATGTTGAGCTTTTCCTGCTTCCCCATTGACTTCTGTGAAATCCACAATCAAATCTGCTTCAAAGAAATAACAAGTCACCCCTGAAGCGTTTTTTAAATTAGGTACTGAAAAAAAACGGTACCATTTTGACATTGTGTGCACAAGGTGAAGTTTTTTTTACATTAAAGTCAATGGGGAAACTGTTGGTGGAGTTTTGAATGTACAGTAGATTTAACAGCGGAAAACACCAGTGGCAGATTTTGCCTGTGTGAACATTCCCTTATTCTGCCAGATTCTGCTATTTAAGTGCACTGGAGGCGGAGCTTCACTGTGAAGTGTTCTCTGCTGCCCCTCTCCTCTGAGTGTCAGCTGTACTGGTCTCTGGTTGGCTGCTACAGCTGTCCTTCAGCAGACGGGAGGAGAGCGCTTCACAGATCTGCCTCCAGTGCCCTTGCAGGAGCAGAACCTCGCAGAATAACCGTTCATATACTCACTACTCCAGATAGTAAAAGCTCCACAAAAGGTATGTTTGTACTGCTTTCCCCAACAACTACCTGGTCGAAACTGCTGACAGACTTCCTTTAAACAAGCTCATACATTGACCTTTCTCAGAATTTTACATTGTGTTTTGATTTTGCTGCTTCAGGTCAACAACAAGGAACAGACGGAGTCAAAGTACAGCAAGCTACCATCGCACCCATGACCGTTGCAGTAGGCGGCCTTACTAATGCAACCATTGGCGCTGTCAGCCCTGACCAGATTACACAGGTGCAGCTTCAGCAGTCCCAGCCATCATCAGATCAGGAGGTGCAGACAGGAAAGAGGTTAAGAAGAGTTGCATGTTCATGCCCCAATTGCAGGGAAGGAGAAGGAAGGTATGTAAACCCCTCTTCCGGGTTTCAGATATTGATGATCTATCCATGAGAGAGGTCGTACTTATCAGATTGGTTGGGGGGGTCCGACACCCAGCATCCGCACCAGTCAGTTGCTCCCTGCAGCCGCCGATGCCAGAACTAACACTGTGAATGGAGACAGAAGCACAGCTCTGTTCAAAGTGTACTGGCCGTGCCTGATTACTGCAACCCAGCTCCATTCTAGTAAATGCGCCAGAAGTGATGTCATCCTGTTAGTGTTCATGTGACCGCTACAGCCAATCACTTTCCTCAGCGGACACATGTACATGAATTGGCAGGCGACCATGGAGGCTAATGATTAATTGCAGTGGTCACATGAAGACAAGCAGACTGGCGATGCTGGAGCAGCAGGACATTTAAAGGGGAGTATAGCTTATTTAATCATTTTAAAGGGTTTCTTGCTCATAATCTTGGGCGTCACCAGTTCCTCTTTAACGGAGCAAAGCTGCAATACCAGGTACATATCGTGAACAAGTGTAGCGCTGTATCTGGAGGAAAGCAGCCATGTTTTTCTAATGATGAACAATCCCTTTGTAGTTTGCTTGCACCTTTTTGTATTTTTAGAAAATAGAAAAGCATGATTTTTAAGCTGTTTTTCACCCCTTTTTTTCTTCCTTGGGCCGGTTTCACACGGGCGTTGCGGGAACATGGTCGATTTTTTTATTTATTTATTCCCCACGAGTGCAAAGCGTTTTAATGCGTTTTGCACGCGCGTGAGAAAAAATCGGCATGTTTGGTACCCAGACCCGAACCCGGACTTCTTCACAGAAGTTCAGGTTTTGGTTCAGTATTCTGTAAATTTTATTATTTTCCCTTATAACATGGTTATAAGGGAAAATAATAGCATTCTTTAATACAGAATGCTTAGTAGAAGGTCAATTGAGGGTTAAAAAAAATAAAAAATGAACTCGCCTCCTCCACTTGATCGCGTAGCTGCCGGTCTCCTGTTCTTTCTTCAGGACCTGTCAAAGGACCTGTGGTGACGTCACTGAGCTCATCACATGGTCCATCACCATGACCTTCTACTAAGCATTCTGTATTAAAGAATACTATTATTTTCACTTATAACCATGTTTATAAGGGAAAATAATACAGTGAATAGACTTTCATCTTAGCAACCATGCGTGAAAATCACACCGCATCCGCACTTGCTTGCGGATGCTTCCAATTTTCACGCAGCCCCATTCACTTTTATAGGGCCTGCGTTGTGTGAAAAACGCGCAATATAGAGCATGCTGCGATTTTCATGCAACGCACAAGTGATGTGTGAAAATCACCGCTCATGTGCACAGCCCCATAGAAATGAATGGGTCCGGATTCAGTGCGGGTGCAATGCATTCAACTCACGCATTGCGTCCGCATGGAAATCTCACCCGTGTGAACCCAGCCTTACAAGGGAACTTTGTTGCCCTGAAATATTGGGGTTATTTACTATCAGATATACACCAGTTTTCGGGCATATATCTGTTATTTGCGCCGCCATCTGCAAATTTCCCCCTAACGCCAGGTCTAAAAAAGGGGGGGCGTAGCTTAGGCATAGAAAATAGTTTAAATTTAAGGGGTTGTCTCACCTGATAAAGTCATAGTTATTGTGTATATGATGTTATTTTCAGTCACTTTGTAATGTACTTCTATTTTCTATATGGCTTCTCTTCCCCGTGTTCTTTCATTATAGCTTCCTTTAGACCCTGCTCGTCTATAGGGGTTACAGCCACCGCTGGAATGCACTTGCGGTGGCCGCGCTTGCGCACTTAGAGAGAAATATCCGGCCTTTCCGGTGGCCGGGAATCGTGGGATCGAGCGTACATAGAGGCCAGTGTATGTGCATTCGCTCCCGTCCCCGGCCACCTGGTATGTATTCCTGGATTAGCTACTGGACCCGGCCACCTCGTTCTGCTATAGAACAGCCCTGAAGCTGTTCTGTACCGTTATGCTAGGAGGGCAAATAGCATAACAGGTTCGGGGCTTGCACAAATAGCCCCGAACCTGTAATATACAGATCGCAAGTGCCGGCTGTCATCTTGTTAAAGATCTGACCTGAAAGTTTCCTACAGTGGCTGGCAGTGCGATCGTATCTGTCTCCTGGTAACCTTATCAGGAGACAGACATCACTGCTTGCTGGGACCCACTGTTATCTCTAAATGCAAATATATAGAGATAACAGTGTGCAGTGAGCTATAGAGGGCTGCCTGTGTGAGCGTGCATGGAGAGGCAAGGGTTACTGTCAGGAGGAGAAGCCCCGTCCAGCTCCAAGCCCACAGAGCAGCAGAGATGCCGGGAAGGCAGAAGGTGAGAGAACCCCTTTAACCCCTTAAGGACACGGCCATATTTCACCTTAAAGGTGTTATCCGAGTTAACTTAATTTCTCTCTATGGCTTTATTTCCCCTATACATTAGTTTTCCTAAATAACTTGCAGTACCTATCTTGTGCCGTTTCTCTGCTATACTAAACAGTCATGTGACCGCCCACGTCATCAGCTGTGACGTTCCGTTTACATGGAGCTCTCTGCTTGTCGGAGTGACTAAGCCATGTAAACGGAACGTCATCAGCCTTGGCCACGCCCCCACCTCTCTGGATTACAGTCCGTGCGGCTGTGAGTTGATCGCGCATGCGCGATCCTCACTTGTGCCGCGGCTACCTCAAAGTTCCTCCCTGCAGCTAATAGGTGATCGCATATGCGCGATCATCAGGCCAGGCAAAACCAGAAATAGCTTGGGGCCCCGAACTGGTTGGGGCCCCGAGCTGGCCAAGCAGAGTAAAAGTCAGAAGATCCAATGGTATAAAATATTCTATCCCCCAGGCGTTCCCATGGTGACGGGGACGCTTGCCTGGTTAGAATATACCATCGGATCTGAGTTTTTCGAGCTCAGTGAGATCGTAAAAAAACTCAAATCCGATGGTATATTCTAACCCCCAAGCGTTCCCATGGTGACAGGGACGCTTGCCTGGGGGTTAGAATATACAGGGCGCTGTAGTGAGCTCTTTACTTGCATTCTTAGCTCTGTACTCCGGTAATAGCAGAGCAGGCAGTTCGGGGGGCGGCGCTCACTCACTGTCACTGACGTCACGCGCCTGCTCCTCCCACTAGGCGGAGCAGGCGCGTGACGTCAGTGAATGAACGCTGCCTGCACTGCCTGCTGTTGTTACCAGAGCTCAGCCAAAGTAAGAGTCAGAGACTCAGAGATTTCAAAATAATAAGAAAATAGCTCTGCATTGAGAAATGAAGTGACTGATTAGTACTGCTGCTGTGAGCGTCGGGGAGGGGGATCTGTGGATGGCACTGTAGGGGGATCTGTGGTCTGTGGATGGCAGGCAGTGCCATCCACAGATCCCCCTACAGTGCCATCCACAGATCCCCCCTCCCCTAAACAGTGCCATCCACACAGATCTCCCCCCTAAACAGTGCCATCCACAGATCCCCTCCCACAAATATTCATGAGGGAGAGACGAGTCATTGTTGTTACTGCTGCATGTAAACACAGCAATAACAGAACCTAGAAAAGGTGTAAAGATCGTTTTTTTTAAAAAAAAAATCAAGCTTGACTAATGTATATGTATATCCTGATTAATTTTGTTAGGTTTTATTTTTTTTCCCATAACTCGGATAACCCCTTTAAGGACCAGGCCATTTTTTGCAAATCTGACCAGTGTCACTGTGTGTGAATAACTTTAAATCGCTTTGACTTATCCAGGCCATTCTGCGATAGTTTTTTTTGTTACATATTGTACTTCATGACGCTGGTAAAATGGAGTAAAAAAAATTCTTTTTTATTTATAAAAAAAATACCAAATTTACAAAAATTTTGGAAAAATTTCCAAATTTCTATTTCTCCACTTTTATAATAGATAGTAATAACTCCAAAAATAGTTATTATTTTATATTCCCCATATGTCTACTTCATCTTTGGATCATTTTATGAATGCCATTTTATTTTTTGGGGACGTTACAAGGCTTAGAAGTTTAGAAGCAAATCTTGAAATTTTTCAGAAAATTTCTAAAACCCACTTTTTCAGGACCAGTTCAGGCAGATCGGGCTGCCTTCTGAGACATCGAGTCCCCGCCACAGCAGCACGGGGCCTCGATGGGCTCCCTCAAACACAAACTCCTTCTATGCAGCGGCATAGAAGGGGTTAATCCGCAGCGATCGCCGATACGGGGGGGAGGGGCGGGTCACAGGACCCCCCTCGGCATTGACCCAGGGTGCCTGCTGATTGATTTCAGCAGGCACCCAGTTCCGATCACCCCCCGCTGCGCGGAGGTGATCGGAAATACACAGGGCATACAGTCCTTAAGTACCGGGACATCAGGGCGTACCTGTATGCCCTGTGTCTGTAACAGGTTAAGGCCTCTTGCACACGTTTTTTCAGTTTCCGTTCCTTTTTTTGCGTTCCGTATACGGAACCATTCATTTCAACGGGTCCGCAAAAAAAAAACTAACAAAGGTACTCCGTATGCATTCCGCTTCCGTATTTAAGTTTTTCCTTTCCGTTCAAAGATAGAACATGTCCTATTATTGCCTGCAAATCACGTTCCATGGCTCCATTCAAGTCAATGGGGCTGTAAAAACGGAACGGATACGGAATGTATCCATATGTCTTCCGTATCCGTTCCGTTTTTGCAGAACCATCTATTGATAATTTTATGCCCAGCCCAATTTTTCTATGTAATTACTGTATATGCCATGCTTCTGTTTCCATTTGCGATCCGCAAAAAACGGAAACCAAACGGAACGGCGGAATGGAAACTGAAACACTACTGAACCAAAAAATTTAAAAACTGATCTGTTTAAAACGGACCGCAAAACACTGAAAAAGCCATACGGTCGTGTGCAAGAGGCCTAAGCCAGGAAGGAAGCTGGCTTACATTTAGACCGGTGGTGGATGCGCAGAAGTTATGTAGAGCCCGGCAGATGTTCCTCCTGACTCCCCCATACACATGCACACTCGATTCTGCATGCATGTGATTTCTAAGGGTATGTTCACACCTAGTGTTTGAGCTGCGGTTAAATATTAGGGTCAGGCACCACACAGCGGCCAATATGCAGCTTGCTGTGGTTAAAACCGCATAAAACAACACTGGGAAAATAAATGCTTAAAGAGGTTGTCCGAGATAATTAAAAATCCCCTACAATTACTTAAAATATAAAAACACCACCATATACTCTCCTCTTATTCCATCCCCGTTCTCTGCTTTTCTCCTCGGTTACTCCCACCGTTTGCTTACAGCTGAGGACAGTGATGGGCTGCAGCGGTGAGTTGCTGAATACAGGCTCGTCACTGGATTTGTCCCAGACCACTGTTCCGTATAGGGATGCGGCATCTGATCTCTACAGCCAATCGCTGTCCCCTGCTGTAGACAGCTGAGGACAGTGGTCGGCTGCAGTGGTAGTGTGGCGTATCACAGCATGTCACCTCTGCTTTTTCTAAGCAAAGTACAGGAGCAGTGTTGCAGAGAACGGCGCTGGAATAAGGGGTGAGTATATGTTTTGTTTTTTTGTTTTTCTCACTTTAAGCTATTGTAATGGTGGATTTACACATGCCAGTAGTCGGGGAGATTATAAGGGACGAATGTTCCTGCGAACACCTATTCCCAACAGTCTGGCCGTCTAAAGGTGCAGCCGGTCACCCGATGAGCAGGTGAAAACTCGTTCATCAGGTGATCCTGACGTTAGTGCTGGCAAGGAGATTAAACAGCACTCTGCTTCCCAGAAACAGTACAGCTGAATGAGGACCAGTGATCGCTTGTTCTCATTACTGTGGAGGTGATCACTGCATGTAATTGCAGCGCTCCACCCCCACTGAACGAGCAGCCAGTTGGCTTCCTTCCCAATAATTGGCTGCTCCTCGGCAGGTGTAAATCCACCATAAGCGTTTTCTGAGAGTTTTATTTATCTCAGACAACCCCTTTAGTTTTCATTACCGTTATTACAGGTTATTCATGTTAAAGAGGACCAATCGGCAATAAAATGCAGTGCAATCTGCAGGCGGCAGGTTATAGAGCAGGAGGAGCTGAGCAGATTGATGTATAGTTCTGTGGGTAAAGATCCAGTAAAACTTATACATTTTATATTTCTGGTATTTTTTTCAGTTATTGAATATCCATGGTACAGAGACTGTGACTGACAGCTATCTCTGTATACACACAGCGCTATCAATCACTGATAACTCCTCCCTCCTGTACCGATAGGTATTCACAGGAAGTGAAGAAAACTAATATATAAATTGCAGGTTTTACTGAATCTTTTCTTTCAACACTATACATCTATCTGCTCGGCTTTTCTGGCTCTATAACCTGCAGATTGCATTGCATTTTTGGTGACAGGTCCTCTTTAAATTAAAGGAAGTCTGTCACCACCTCTATCTGCCTTCCTTGAGGGCAGCGTAAGGTAGTGCCAGGCACATAGATTTCAGTGCTGCCTACATAAAGAGGGACATTTATCAAGCTCTCTACGCCACTGTTGTGGTATACAAAAGTCGCAGATTATGGTGCACCATAATTTGCAACTTTTTGAGCTTCTCAGCACTTTTCTGAAGTACAGAGAAAAATAGGAGTGGCTTAGGTGAAGGGGTGTGGCTTTGTGCCGCTTGCCGCATTTACTATAACTTTCACCAGAAAGTGGCAGAAGTTATAGCTGAAGTCTATGACTATGAAGTCTAGACTTTAGTTTCTGGCTAATGACAGGGCAGAGATGGCCCTGCTTCTGCATCTTAATAAAGATCAAGACTGGGGGATGGAATTCTAATACAGAGAAGCAGTCCTCATATTCCTGAGCTGCGGGGAGCGTTCGGACCACCAGCCGAGAGTTGACAGTCCCTCCCTATTACTACGCAAGGGAGATAGCGGTCACTGGCAGGTGGGCGGAGCTACCCCAACATCTCATGAATATGAGGACTACTTCCTCTGTCACCTAGCGTTAAAGGGGTTGGCCACTGTAAGGTTACTTTTGACCAATATGTTTGTAATATGATTATATGGCACTTATTCATATAGCTTTTGTTGATATTCTGTGCCATTTTCTACGCTTGTTTACCAAGTCTTTTATGCTGTCCACACATAAGTCTTCTCCATCTGATGGCCGCTGATTGAGGGTCATGTGACCAGGAAAATCGCCTCCATGTGATGTCTCCTCCATTCAATTACACTGCACCTGCCATCTGCACTTTCACTTTGGGAGTTTAGTGCAGTGTGTTAGAATGGAGGAGGCTGAGTGATGAGTGTGGCCACATGACCCTCCACTAGCGGCCATCTTATAGACAGGACGCCTATGTAGACAGCACAGAGGATCTCCCCAACAAGGGGCCGTGGCTTATGAAATCTAGCAAACAGCACAGAATATCAACTAAGGCTATATTAGTGGTGTACCATATAGTGATCTTACATACCAGTAAGTGGCCAGATGCTTTAAGTTTCTTGATGTCTGTAGCACAGGGCGCAGTAGAAAGCAGGGGTAGACTGAAGAGGCCGTATTTTTTTTTTTTTTTTTGGTGACCCATTAGCGTGAATGGAAGAGTCTAGTGTGTGAATTGGACCAAAGTAGGGCATGCTGCAATTTGCTTTGCACAGACCAATGGTCCTTTGGAAAATCGGACATGTGAATTGGCCCATGGATTATAATGCGTCATCCTGTGTTCTGTCTGTTGCACAACTCAGCACACTCATGTGAACATTGCTCGCGTTCATAGGTCCTTATTTTTGCCTGTTAGTTCAGATTTTCCTGTATTTCGTAGACTGAACACAGCTCCACTCCATGCTGTGTGTTCCTGCTTGACGAGGCGGCGGTTTCTCCTGAACTGTACTCATGGAATTATGTCAGTACAGTTCAGTAGACTCCCAGTCAGGCAGGAGTCCACAGCTTCATAAATCATTGATACTGTGAGGTCACGTCAGAAGAGCAGTGTTCAGTCCGGGAAATCCAGCTGTCACATGGAGTGTGTGTCCAGACTACATACACTCGTAGTAGTGTATTACCATATAATGTCAGTGTGACTATGAATGATAAAAGTGAGACTGAAATGGTCAAACCCATCTGTCTATTTGTTTCATTAGAGGCAGCAGTGAGCCTGGGAAGAAGAAGCAGCACATCTGTCATATTGAAGGTTGTGGAAAAGTCTATGGGAAGACATCCCATTTGCGAGCACATCTTCGTTGGCATACCGGAGAAAGGCCTTTTGTATGCAACTGGATATTTTGTGGAAAAAGATTCACTCGGAGCGATGAGCTGCAAAGACATAGAAGAACGCACACAGGTATGAAGGTCTACTCTGTGATATTATCAAGGGCTATATTAGGGATGCACAACCTATTCTGGGCCAGTGGCCACAAGGTCAGACTGAGCCAATCCCAAGGCCACAATTAAACTTGAAGGTGTGTTACCATCTGAGACACGTGTGTCTTCTCAAAAGGATAATGTCTGATCAGTGCCAGTTCCAGTACTGTTGGGAGAATAGGATCCCATTCACACCCATACATGCTGCTCTCTTTATTGTATGTTATGTAACTTATTGAAACAGCTTGGTGTTTCACTACTCCCATAAACTACATTGACAATAACTGCAATGTGGGCCACTTGTGGCCTCTGGCCACAGGTTTTTCACTACTGAGCTATGTACTTGCCATATGGCAATCCTCTCCCTTATAGCCAAAGACCTTTAAGGGGGCCATAGAAATAGGATTAAAGTTGGCCGCAATGGCAGATACTGGCCATTCAAGCTGACTGCCATTCATCGGCCGAAACTGCAGGTTGATACCATGATCGGCTGAATTCAGCCAATCGTTTGTCATTGTGCTCAAGCACCAGGGGGTCAGTTTTAATAGAAAACTAACTCCCTGGTCAGGCAGTTTAGTTGGTGGGATTGTTCGTACAAATGATCCCATGGACGACTGATCGGTCGCAGTGCGGCTGATCATTATCCCAAATGTATGGCCAGCTTCAGATGTGAGCTGATCACTGAATCCCACCAATGTTTTTTATGTAAGTGTTTGCCAATATCTGTCATCAGGGCAAAAGGTCTGATCCCTCACATATTTATGGTCACTTACAGGCTTGTATTTTATGTTGGGGGGGGGGGGGGGGGGAGTACAGAACAACCATGCCAATAATCCTCATGTACTGATAGCTGAACGTAAGACTGGTACAGTCATCTTGGAGAAGCAAAATAGCCCACAAGCTATCACTTACAAGACAGATTTCCATTAAAGAGGTTGTCTGCTTTTGCTATGTTGATCACCTGTCCTCATCATCAATATCAGGTTGTGGGGGGCCAACTCCCAGAACTCCTGCCGATCAGCTGTTCTTGATCTTCTCTGATTCCCTGCTTGCTGTCTACATTGCGGTAGCAAAGAGCTGTCCCATTGAAGTGAATGGGATGGTAGAGCTGTAATTACACTGCTCATTGCTGCAATGTTAATGGCGAGCAGGTACACATGGAAGAGAAGTCCTCACTCGTACTAGCACTGCCTTCTCTTCAAACAGCTGATCGGCGGGAGTGTTGGGAGTGGGCCCTCCGCCGATCTGATATTGATGACCTATCCTGAGGATAGTTCAGCAATATAACAAAAACGGAGAAAGTTCAACATTTTTCCATCAATTATAAGTGCTTCTCCTTCCTTGTTCTAGTGATCGGTGGGGGTCTCAGCCCTTGGACTCCCACTGATCAAATCTTTGGATATGTCACTATAACATGTCAGAGGTTTTCCCAGAGTACAGTGCCACTTACTAAGCAGCAGTACTTGTACTTGATACATGTGTTTTTTTTTAAATGTAGGATTGATGGATTAAAAAACTATCCATACACATACATATTTAAAGGGGTTGGCCACTATCTCTTTAATACTTCATATGATGGGAACAGCATGTAAAGGCACTTGATAAACCATTATTAATCCATTTCCTCCAATGTCCAGGGGATTCTGTTGCTTAAACCTTACTGCAATCATTCTTATTGATGTCCTGGTTCTCCGCTCCTAAAATGGCCGCTGGTGGATGGTCAAGTGACCAGACCACTGAACGTCCCTGCAGATGGATTAACAGCAGTGCCTTTTTGTGCTGTTCCCAGCGTACGTGCAGAAGTAAAGATAGTGGCCAATCCCTTTAAGTTCTGAAGACCCCATTATTTCCACTACAATCATCTTAGTCACCCTTGTTGTATGGATTGGCCAGTCTTAAAGGGGTTGTCTCATGACTGTCTGTGTCATAGATAAGTGCTGCTGTAGAAGAAATGTCTGGTTAGTTCATGGACTGTACATATGGTCCATGATAAGGACACCTCTAGGACAGACTGACTTTTTTAAAGGGGTATTCCAGTCAAATAGAAAAGGGATGCAGTGAGATACAAATGGTACAAGAAATAAATAAATAACAGAGTTTCTTCTCACATCACTGATCCCCCACTATGGCTGTGCTGATGGTGCCCACATCCTCGCCGCGCTCCACTTCTGGCTCCTGTCCCGATACAGCAGGAAATGGCTGTAAATGCCAGTCAGCCAGTGGTTACCAGCCTTTTGCTGCCATGTTGGCACGTCAGGAGGAAAAGGAGAGCAGCGAGGACCCAGGCATCATTGGAATGGCAGTGGTGGGGGATTGATGAGGTAAGTATCCGCTCTGTTTTTTTCTAACCATCCCACTGCAACCTTTTTTATTCGGCTAAGGGTACTTTCACACTAGCGTTTTTCTTTTCCGGCACTGAGTTCCGTCAAAAGGGCTCAATGCTGGAAAAGAACTGATCAGGCATATCCCCATGCATTATGAATGGAGAGTAATCTGTTCAGGATGTCTTCAGTTTAGTCATTTTGACTGATCAGGCAAAAGAGAAAACCGTAGCATGCTACGGTTTTATCTCCGGCGAAAAAAACTGAAGACTTGCCTGAATGCCGGATCCAGCATTTTTTTCCATAGGAATGTATAAGTTCCGGATCCGGCATTCAAAATACCGGAATGCTGGATCCAGCCTTCATGCGCAGACCGAAGGCATGGTGAAAAGAATAAATGCCGGATCCCTTTTGACGGATGACACCGGAAAGACGGATCCGGCATTTCGATGCATTTTTTTGACTGATCAGGCATTTTTAAGACTGATCAGGATCCAGAGTTTTACTAATGCCATCAGTTGGCATACGTTTTGCCGGATCCGGCAGGCAGTTCCGGCGATGGAACTGCTTGCTGGATCACTCTGACGCAAGTGTGAAAGTAGCCTAAGGGTACATTCACACTTGCGGCAGAGGATTCCATCGCATCCGGCAATCCGGACGCAAATGGATGGCATTTATCAGCCGGATGCGGATCCATCTGACAAATGCATTGATATACCAGATCCATCTCTCAAGTGTCATCCGGAAAAACGGATCCGGTATTTATTTTTTTCACAGATTTAAAGGTCTGCGCATGCGCGGACCAGAAGAAAGGATCCGTCAATGCGGCAATTTTAATCCGGCACTAATACATTTCAATGGAAATTAATGCCGGCATTCTAGCAAGTGTTCGGGATTTTTGGCCGGAGAGAAAAATACAGCATGCTGCGGTATTTTCTCCAGCCAAAAAAACTGAAGAGGGACTGAACTGATGCATCCTGAACGGAATGCTCTCCATTCAGAATGCATTAGGATAAAATGTGATCAGTTTTTTTCTGGTGTAGAGCCCCTAGGACGGAACTCAATACCGGAAAACAAAAACACTAGTGTGAAAGTACCCTGAAATAACCCATTTAAAGTGCCTGGAGTGTTATCCGTAGTGTCTTTTCACCTGGATAGCATGCATTGTATACAGCCCCCAAATGCTTCCAGGTTCAGGCACCCACTAGTGGACATCTTTACATGTGGCACTTTAAAGCGCTTCTGTCAGCCCACTAAACAGTTTTTTTTTTTATTTATCCATACATAAGTAAAATAATAATTTTGGTTCAGTAGAATTTGATAAAACCCTATTTTTATAATATGTAAATTACCTTGCTGGTAGCAGCCGCATCCTCCGATGGTAATGACGCCCCCTCTGCTTGTTGATTGACAGGGCCAGCGGACGGGATCTTTCTCCGCTGGCCCTGCCGGTTTTCATTCAATATCTGGCGCCTGCGCCGCGTCCGTACCTATCTTTAATCGGCGCAGGCGCACTGAGAGGCGGCCACTCACTCGGCCGCTTCATCCTCAATGCACCTGCGCCGGGTGTAGATGTTACTAATATGTTGCAGCCTTGTTTCAAAATGAATGGTGTGTAATTGTAATTGATCTATCCATTGTAATTGTATTTGAATTATCCATTGGACGTAGTAGGTCCTATTACAATAAATATATTCCTTATATCCTATGATCCAAGTGTTGTGAGTGCTCACTCCTCCTCCCTTGTTTCAAAATGTTTTTAATTTTTAGGTGAAAAACGTTTTGAGTGTCCGGAATGTTCAAAGAGATTCATGAGGAGCGACCACCTCTCCAAGCATGTGAAAACCCACCAAAACAAAAAGGGAGGTGGAACCGCCCTGGCTATTGTAACCTCAGGGGACCTGGATGCGTCCGTCACCGGGGTCCTCAGTTCTCCAAGAATAGTCGCAGTTGCAGCCATTTCTCAAGATTCAAATCCAGCCACCCCAAATGTTTCCACAAACATAGATGAATTTTGAATGAAGTCATAAGGACTTTCTTTGTTGGTTTTTTGCTGCACTTAAATATATGGATTTACAGAATCGTGAACAGTTCTGTAGAAAGCCTTTCAGAGGTAATCATGATTTTTTTATTTTTTTGTTCCTTTAAATATTCCGAGGATAGGGGGGATGAAGCTAATGCAGATCAAGCTGTGAATAATATCCATTTTCTATTATTACGCAATAGAAAGCTAAGATATTTTATCTGCATCATGTGTTCTCCATTTTGTTAAAAAAAAAAAAACTTCAACTTTTTAATGTGCTTTCATTCATCTTCCTCTCAAGAAACTGCGCTTTCATGATGAACCACATAAACGAATGGCGGGCGATAAGACTCACGGCCACCAATATATTACAAACTCTGTTTGTAAATGGCCCTACAATCAGTTTGTATTTATGATAGCAAAAGTTAGTCTGAGGTTACCTTTACAAAGAAGTAATTTTTTTAATGGAGATCTGATATTTAAGCAAAATTTTCTGAAAAATCTTATTTATATAGATGCAATGTTCAAATTATGCAAGCTGCATTTAGTTTGATGCTACCTGACATTGAAAATGCTGTTTCTTATGTAACATTTTGTACATACCCACTGCTTTTTTTTTTCCACATTCCATGGTTTTCTTTTTTTTTTTTATTGTTTGTTTGCTATGGGTTGGTAGAATCGGTATATACCGCATCCATGGTTCCTACAAAGAGGAAAGGCTGATTGGAAGAGTGAAGGCCCTGCGTGGTTATCCCATAATGTACGGATCCCTTCATAGTGCAGCTTTGTAAAGTTTTCTTTCACAATTCTCGAAACATTTCTTGTAAGCAGTTGCAATTTCTAGAAGCACAACTTATGTAAATCAGATAATGTTTTTTATAACATTCAGTATCTACCCTGTATATGGACATTTGGTTTCCAGGTCATTTTAACAGGTAAATAAAAAAAGTTTTTTTTTTTTTTTTTTTTCGTAAAAGGGGTTAGTGGGTCATCAAAGAGCCATATGTAAAAATAGCAGGATAAAAAAAACACTTTTGTACCAGATTTCTTTGTTAAACGGGCTATTTTAGGACATGTGCCTAATATAGTTTTTTTTATATAAGTTGTGCTATTAACGCCCGACCCCCCCCCCCCCCCCTTCTCTATAGAAACCAATTCTGCGTCCCCACAAAAATCCAGGATGTGGCATACTTCGCAAAATATGCAGCATGCCCGTAAAATACCACGTCCATCCACTAATTTGCCATATGTTATACGACGCTTTTTTTTTCCTGCTTGAGCCACCACAACAGAGGCTCACTGACGTCCGAAAATAAGCTTAGGAAGATGCAAATTATGAGATGAAGATTTGGATGCTGGATATCTACTATGTTTTCCTAAATAAGTATATTTATATAGTAGTGTCAGAATTCTTGGGATTAAAGATGGCACTTTTGACACAGCGCAAGTGTGCAAATAAGTGTGTATGTGTGTGACTGTGTGTATTTCTGTATATACAATATATATGCATATTGTTATTTTAACTATTGCAATGTTCAGCAGATATAAGGATCATTTGTGAAATAGACAACGTTATCAGACATAGCTCCACACAAATACAATATTTATTTTCATAGACCTTAAATCAGATCTCAGTAACCAGATGAAGGTAAGAAGGCGTCAACTTCTGTATATATTATGGTGCATTGTACAATAAAGCTGTTCTTTTAGGTTTGTATTAGCTGCGGTTGTAGTCATGGATTTAGATGTACTCATGAGCACCAATGTGCATACGTTTAGTTTGCATGTTGAAAATTATTATATTATTTTTTTTATTCTCTTTTGAGCACTTAAAGTGTACCCTGGTTTATTGCAATTTTGACACACCAGCTCACGGGCACCCAACAATTGCTGGCGTAATAAGACCTCCCAGGTAAATGGTAACATAACTCCATGGATTCCAGTAGGGCAGTAATATGCATGGGGTCTGTGAGCTGGGACTATGAGGTACCCTTCAATGTTATTTGTGTTATTACATTCAGGATTAGCTGTTTTGTTCATTTCATTCGTTTAATTAAATGCTTGTATTCATGGTCACTGATCTTCCCTAATATTCTTGGCCAGCTTTAATGAATTAGAACCCCCTGCTTTAAATCGTAATCTTAATATATTCTGCGTAAAGGCTGAAGTTAAAGGTTCCTGCTTAATTCACTAAAGTAGAATATGTGTGAAGTAAAACCTATGGCACAAATGTAGTCAGTCAGTTTATTAGGAACCTATGACATCAATATCTTCTACTTAAAAATATAGGAGGACATTTATCATTCCCTGTGCACCAGAATACTGGCGCCAAAAAGTCCCAAAGATCAGCTCAAGATTTTGCGACTTTTTGTGGGTGTTTCAGAAACCACTCACCACTATTTAAAGTGTGAGGCGGGCAGCAATGTGGCATAGATTATAGCCACAGCTCGCTTGCTGCTGTGGATTTGCACTTTGGCGCACGGACCTTCAAAGATGCAACACAAATACTAAGAGACATGCGCCTCTTAATAAATTGCGCCGCATCAGATGCAAGTGGAGAGATATTAAAGGGGTTCTCCGGGCTTTTAATATTGATGACCTATCCTCAGGATAGGTCATCAATATCAGATTGGCGGAGGTCCAACACCTACCGATCAGCTGTTTGAATCGGAGGCGCGCGCCGTACCAGCGCTGCCTCCTCTTCACTGTTTACCTTCTCGCCGTTGCCTCTGCAGTGGTAAGCAGGTGTAATTACACCCAAGCAGTCCCATTCATTTCAATGGAACGATCCGTCCCATTGAAATGAATGGGACGGCTTGGGTGTAATTACACCTGCTCACCGCGGCAGAGGCAACGGCGAGAAGGTAAGCAGTGAAGAGGAGGCAGCGCTGGCAGCTTCAAACAGTTGATCGGTGGGGGTGCCGGGTGTCGGACTCCCTCCGATCTGATATTGATGACCTATCCTGAGGATAGGTCATCAATATTAAAAGCCCGGAGAACCCCTTTAAAGGTGTTTTCCTGCCATACATACTGATGGCCTATTGTCAGGATAGGTCATCAATATCTGATCAGTGAGGGTCTGACACCCGGCACCCCCCACCGATCAACTGTTTGAAGAAAAGGCGGCGCTCCATGTGAGCATTGCTTTCTCTTCATTACACTGCCCGTCATCTTGGAAGTGCAGTGTAATACAAGTACTCGCTCCATTAAAGTGAATGGAGTGAGTACTTGTAAGTACACTACGCCACCGCTCCACTAGAGACGATGCGTAGTGTAAAGACCTGGAAGTGGCGCTCACATGTAGCACACCACCTCCTTGTCAAACAGCTGATCGGCGAGGGTGACGGGAGTTGGACCCCCGCTAATCCGATATTGATGACCTAACCTGACCATTGATCATCAATATATATTGCCGGGCAATCCCTTTAGGACTGATATGTGAAACGACGGTCCCCCATAGAGAGCAGATTTTCCCTTTTACACCAGCAACATCAAAATGCCAGAACAACTATGTTGGCACCATGCATGTTGCCAAAGTAGCTGATAGATGATTGCACTCTGTAGGCTGTGTTACTATAAACGTCGAATCCTACGATAGATGGCACCCCTAAGTATAGGTAAGAAGAATGCTACATTTTAGTTGTAAAGACGTACATGAAAGCCTGAAGTGTTAAAATCTTATTTAAACACCTTGTATATTACTCTGTATAGTTTTAATAAGATATTGCAAATAAATATTAGAGACATTGGGTATATTATAATCTAATTTTCTAACCTTAAATGAAATGGAATTAGTGTGTTTTAGGGGAAAAACTAATCTTTCAAGCTGATCATCTAGACTGACATGTCATATGGTTTGCGGTAGTTTTATTGGCTGTCTGATGCTGAAGGCGCGTGTGCATTGTCTTATTTAATGTCATTTCACTGTCTATCTGTATGCCACTGTTTTATAGAAACACCTTTATCTATTTCTTCATGTATATTTATCAAGTTTAGAATATCAGTGTTATCTTTTTTTTTTTTTTTTTTTCCAGAGTAATTGTTTGAGTAGTTGTCATGTGGACGTGCTGCAGAAATTTGCTTTAGAAGTTTAAATTATTTATCACCTTTTCTGCTATAGGATGAAAGTTAACATTTTTCACACGTGAGGAAGCATGCTTGGTCCAACTTTTCAATTTTAGGACATTTTTATTGCATAAATATTTGTATTTAATTTCAATGCCTTCTGTGCATGTCAAAGGGTGAGCACTTACATTGATTTATTGATCGCTCTCTCTATGTTAATATATTGATATGCACCAGATATTCAATTGGACACCATTTTTTGAAAATTAGAACAAATGTTTTGCAGGAGATGTTTTTTTAGAGCCTAATATACATTTTTTGAGGGGGGAAATAAGAGGAATAGGAAACAATGGTTTCCCTTTACATTTTGCCAGCATAGCCTCTAACTTGTCATTTTTACAGTGCTGATTTGTATAAACTTTTGTTCTTTGTTGTGGGTTTGGAAATAAAATTATGTGAAATTTGTTGTCCAAAATGCCTTCTGTGTGTTTTTCAGTGAAAAGCAAATTACATCTCTGCCTAGCCAATGTAGAAGTCAAATAGAAGGAGAGCAACTTAGACTGATTGTTCCTAATTTTGAGCAACCAACCATAGCCTTACGAGGACGAAATTCTGAACGATGGATTAATTTTTTACGGCTGTCGGAGAAACGTATCTTTATGTTATATTAAGCTTTTTTTCTGGGAGTTTTAACATTGATGACCAGAGAGGCAGCAAGTGGCTCCAGAACTGGTGTTGAAAGGAGGGGTTTGGGTTCCTGGAGAACTGGGTCAACTTCTCAGTCGGCTACATTCTCTACAGTAGAGATGGGCTGCACCTCAATGGGGAAGGTGCAATTGTGTTGGAAGAGAAGCTGGCTTCAAGGTTGGAGGAGTGTTTAAATTAGGGACTGGGGGTAGGACAATTACAGTAGAGTAGGGGAAGATACTGACTTGGGGCTAGGTAATGAAACTTGGGGGTGGAATGCAGAGAAGGGTTAGAACAGATACGGATAGGAGGAAACGATACAGAAAAATATAGTGCATGCATAACAATGCAAGAAACCTCACTAACACGATTGAGAAATTGGAACTGATGGTGTTGGAGGAGAAATATGACATAGTGGGGATAAGTCAGACATGGCTGGATGATATCTATAACTGGGCTCAGAGGCGGACTGGGAACTTAAAGTTGACCCTGGAAAAAATACTAAAAGTCCAAATTGATGGAAGGCAGGGCCAGCAATACTATATTGTGACATATTATACAACCCCCAACAGAGAGAAATACCACAGTCCAGCACAAAATACTGCCAGCAGCACAAAATACCTTCCCGAAAACTTCCACTGGCTGGCCATGAGGAGGGACCAGGCGGCCCTCTGGGCATCGGCCCACCGGGAAATTTCCCTGTAAGGTCTATGGTCAATCCGCCCTTGACTGGGCTGTTAATTTGCAGGGTTATAGTCTGTTTAGAAATGCTTGTAAAAGTAAGAAAGGAGGATGATCAGCTAGTGATAGCCTAGCCCGAGGATAAGCCATCACTTAAAGGGAAACTGTCACCATGAACATGCAAATTAATCTTCAAGCAGAAGTTGGAGCAGGAGGAGCTGAGCAGATTAATGTATAGTTTGTTTGGGGAGATATTCAGTATAACTTGTATTCCATTCATTTAAATTTCTGTTAATTCTGGGCTTTGAAGTCAAGGAGGCGGTTCTATCAGTGATTGACAGCTATCTCTGTATACGCAGTCATGGAGGGAAGGCTGTCAATCACTGATAGGACCGCCTCCCTGACTTCAAAGCCCAAAATGAGCAGTAATTTAAGTGACTGAAATGCAAGTTTCACTGAATCTTTCACCACAAAACTATATATCGATCTACTCAGCTCCTCCTGCTCTATAACATGCTGCCGGTAGCTCAGACACAATGTTCAACATGACAAGTTCCCTTTTATAAAAGGTGGACAACCCCTTTACATTGTATAAAAAACTAATATAAAAGCACCAAATATTGAAACAGAGAGGATCATCATTGCTGAAGAAAGTAAAAGTAATTCAAAAATATTCATCAATTACATAAATAATAATTAAAAAACAAAAAACAGATAGCGCCCTCTAAAATATAATCTGTGTGTAATGGTGGAAAAGAAGGCATGGCCAGTTAAATATCTTCTACAAAGGAAAATCCAATGATAGATCACATGTTTAGAGATAATGTCCATCCTCCATTAAATCTCACGTACTAAATTAAGGGGACTGTCTAAGATAATTAAAAATCTTGGACAAGCTCTTCAATAGCGTAATATTTTTAAAAAAAATTGTACCCTTTCTCCAGCACTTTTCTCTGACGCTTGTCTGGTCCTACAGTCGCTGCTTGTTTACAAATTGAAGCAGTGAATTTAAGTCCTTAGCAGTCTAGTTTTTAATTTTTATGACCCAATTCTAATAAATTTTGTGAAACACCTGTGCAGTCAAAATGTTCACAACACCCTAGAAGAATTCCTTGAGGGGTGTAGTTTCCAAAATTGGCCTATTTGGACATGTTTATTTTTTTCACACTTAAATGGCTCTGCCAACTGGTGCCTGAAAAACATCCTAAAAATGTAGGCCCCAAAATCCACAAGGTGCATCTTAATTTATGAGGCTGGTAGTGAGATATTTCTAAAAACTGCAGAACCAGGGTAATGAATGTTGAGTTTTATGTCTCTTTTACCACCTCCTTTATTTAAAAAAAGTAGAGGTGGGACGAATCCAATTTTTTTCAAATCCGAATCCGAAAAGGTTCTCGAATATATAGAATCTTTCGAATCTCGAATCCTACGAATCCTGTACATACGGTAATTGTGTGAACGGTGTAAGAAACAAAGTCAGACCGCGTCAGTTTGTCTGAACTTCCACCTCCCAGTCACGGTCGCACCCTATATGACCGCGATTGTTACGCCCCTGCTCCTATCACTACAGAACATACAGGGTAATACAGCGCCACATACCTCTTACATCCAGTGACGTCTCCTCATCTTCTCCTTTCAGACCTTCAGACCAGACCACCATTTTTCAGCCATTTTTCGTCTCTGCAGTTTGACAAACAAAAAATCTTAGTTTACTACTTTTCCATCATCCTCCCATCTTCTGGACAAATCATCCTAACACCCCCAATACTGTTCCGCTGTGCTCCCCAATACTATACTGCAGAAACAGATAATACACCTGATAATACTCGTACCACACAGAGCCCCCCATATAAAATACCCCTTCTTTGTGGCCTCAGTAGATGCCCCCATAGTGCCCCCCAATAATGTGCCAATAAGAAGTGGCCCCACAGTGCCACCCAATAATGTGCCAGTAAATGTCCCCATAGATGCCCCCCTAATCATGTGCCAGTATCAAATGCCTCTCTCCTCCCCCCATGTGCCAGTATCAAGTGCGGAGTGCCTCTTTCCTCCCCCCCATGTGCCGGTATTATAGTGCCATCTCCCCCCCATAATGTGCCAGTATCATAGTGCCATCTCCCCCCCAATGTGCCAGTATCATAGTGCCATCTCCCCACCAATGTGCCAGTATTATAGTGCCATCTCCCCCCATAATGTGCCAGTATCATAGTGCCATCTCCCCCCATTATGTGCCAGTATCATAGTGTCATCTCCCCCACCAATGTGCCAGTATTATAGTGCCATCTCCCCCCATAATGTGCCAGTATCATAGTGCCATCTCCCCCATAATGTGCCAGTATCATAGTGCCATCTCCCCCAATGTGCCAGTATCATAGTGCCATTTCCCCCCATAATGTGCCAGTATTATAGTGCCACCTCCCCCCATAATGTGCCAGTATCATAGTGCCACCTCCCCCCATAATGTGCCAGTATCATAGTACCATCTCCCTCCAATGTGCCAGTATCATAGTTCCATCTCCCCCATAATGTGCCAGTATTATAGTGCCACCTCCCCCCATAATGTGCCAGTATCATAGTGCCATCTCCCCCCATAATGTGCCAGTATTATAGTGAAGAAAAAAAGAGGGAGGGACCACAATGTGAGGCGCCAGTCGAGGCAGAGGAAGGTATCAATAAAGGTATCTGGAAGGTACCTTTATTGATCAATAATACTGACACCAGAAGAGTCTAGTATTTAGACCAATTATTAGTCGCTGGATGGCGGTAGGTACATTCAGGAGAGTGTAAACAGGAATAATCCCTGAACATTCAAATCCTGAATAGGTATTGTGCAATAAAATCAAGTAGCAGTGAGATCCACACTAATGATACCAAGTTTGGTCCCATATAGAATCAATAAAAATAAATATAAATAAATGTAATCAATATAAAAGATATAAAATCAATAGGTATTAGTGGTCTCCACTCACTTCACTGGGAGGAAATTTTGAGGGATAAAGCTCAAGACACCCAACAAAAAAATCCTCCCAATCCTGGATCGCTTCAAGAATCTTAGGATGAGGCAGCAGTCCCAGAGTCGGTACTTCTTGCAAAAATCCTTTATTTCCAAACAACAGGAAAATAGAGTCTCTTTTTTATTATAGATCACTTGTATTCAGCACCAGGAGGGTTAGAGCATGTGGATGAAGTGGACGCAGCATCCCATCTGGGAGGGGTTCATTCCAATACGCAATATGCAATTTTATCATTTACTTTTTATTTTTGTGTGTTTTTTTTAATTTGGTACTGCCTGGCCTGGCGAACTCCTTGGGACCTGTATATTTTACTATAATAGCCTTGATGGTGTAACTTATTTGTATATCAGTTCGCTTTATCAACTATGGGTCTGTCCTGTGGCATCTGTGTACCTGCAGGAGGAGAATCCCCCTGAGTATGACTGCGGCTTGACATCCTGGACAATACCCCACTTTAAACCGCGGTTTTCCGTGGCTGTTGTGGGAGGTTGCCTGGAAATAGTATGTGGGCACCCTGTCCTTTAAAGTTGTCCCTACTTGTCAAATGTCGCAATACTCAAATTCTGTAGTAGGTCTGATGCTTTTTCACTGGATTATATGACTCATGGGCACTTTTTCCAGTACTCAAGATGGTGCTTTTGATACCAGATCTCTACTTGGCATGCGCCGGAAAATACACCAAGGCTGAATGAAGCGGCGCCTGGATGACGTTTCAGTGCCGGCTAGTCCTGATGACGTCCTCCTGCCGCCGCTGGTCCTGGATAGATGTAGCGCCACGCTTGCGCAGTACAGTGCACACAACGCCGAACAGTCGCATGGAATGAGCCTCTCACCGGCTGGGTATGTCTGCGTGGTCGCCTCCCTGTTCCTCCCCCTGTATATCACATGTTCACTGTATGCATTTACTGATCAACTTTTGTACCTGATCGATTATTTCGCCACTTTGATCCACACAATATATGCAAATATGTGGCATGTATGATCATGTCCCTATTTTCTCATTGATTTCACATTGTATTTTTATTGTTATCATCACTTTGTTTATTTTTCTTGTGTTATTGACACATCTTTGTAACACACCCACTGGGTGGGTGTAGTCACATGATCTGCACTTTGATTGAGTCACATATATAATTGCCTTCATTTGTATTGTATCTCTGCTTGAGAAAGGCTCATTTTTGGAGTCGAAACTTTGCACCGCATGGGTGACTAAAAGGTATTTTTTGCTTTCATCTTACTGGAGTGCTGTCCATTTTCTGGATCCATTGGTTGGGGTAAGAAGTCCATTCCCCTGGTACGTGCACCCTATTTTTTTCATTTAGGCCAGTGCTGCCATTTTTCTTGAATATACACTCACCTAAAGAATTATTAGGAACACCATACTAATACGGTGTTGGACCCTCTTTTGCCTTCAGAACTGCCTTAATTCTACGTGGCATTGAATCAACAAGGTGCTGATAGCATTCTTTAGAAATGTTGGCCCATATTGATAGGATAGCATCTTGCAGTTGATGGAGATTTGAGGGATGCACATCCAGGGCACGAAGCTCCCGTTCCACCACACCCCAAAGATGCTCTATTGGGTTGAGATCTAGTGACTGTGGGGGCCATTTTAGTACAGTGAACTCATTGTCATGTTCAAGAAACCAATTTGAAATGATTCGAGCTTTGTGACATGGTGCATTATCCTGCTGGAAGTAGCCATCAGAGGATGGATACATGTTCTCATTCTGTTTACGCCAAATTCGGACTCTACCATTTGAATGTCTCAACAGAAATCGAGACTCCTCAGACCAGGGAACATTTTTCCAGTCTTCAACAGTCCAATTTTGATGAGCTCGGGCAAATTGTAGCCTCTTTTTCCTATTTGTAGTGGAGATGAGTGGTACCCAGTGGGGTCTTCTGCTGTTGTAGCCCATCCACCTCAAGGTTGTGCGTGTTGTGGCTTCACAAATGCTTTGCTGCATACCTCGGTTGTAACGAGTGGTTATTTCAGTCAACGTTGCTCTTCTATCAGCTTGAATCAGTCGGCCCATTCTCCTCTGACCTCTAGCATCCACAAGGCATTTTTGCCCACAGGACTGCCGCATACTGGATGTTTTTCCCTTTTCACTCCATTCTTTGTAAACCCTAAAAATGGTTGTGCGTGAAAATCCCAGTAACTGAGCAGATTGTGAAATACTCAGACCAGCCCGTCTGGCACCAACAACCATGCCACGCTCAAAATTGCTTAAATCACCTTTCTTTCCCATTCTGACATTCAGTTTGGAGTTCAGGAGATTGTCTTGACCAGGACCACCCCCCTAAATGCATTGAAGCAACTGCCATGTGATTGGTTGACTAGATAATTGCATTAATGAGAAATAGAACAGGTGTTCCTAATAATTCTTTAGGTGAGTATATATATATACTGTATATATATATATATATATATATATATATATAATTTATATTTATTTATTTCTATATATACACTCACATCAAGTTAAAGATATATGATTTAACCTCTTATCAAATATAATATTTTTTTTCTTCTAAATTTCCATCATCCACTACCAGCAACAGTACCTTCCAAAAAAATCCCCTATTACCTCATCCGAGATATTAAGTTAGGCAATTTTAAACCATCTTTAACCCTTGTTTTGTAGTTCTATTTAATTCCAAAAGAAGCGAAATTAAACATTGTGATAATAATTATCCTATCCAGAACCCACCATATACTAATTGTTGGACCTCAAACTTTGTTATGCTTTCACATTTTTATATTTTTTTTAAATGTTAAAATGTAGTGATTTGTTCTTTCTAAGTTCCTCCTCAGGACTCCATTAAAGAAGGTGTTGGAGGAGAATGTCTCTGAGGAGGAGCAAGAGCAGGCCGTACCATTGGGCCATATTTCAGCCTCTATCCCACCAGATGTGGGTAAGAGGTGAAGCTGTACCCTCTCACCACCCACCTTCATCACCCTCATAGTCACTGGAGGAAGTCGAGGAGTAGGATGACGACGATGTTTTTACCACCCCCATCCTGGAGTGAAAATATGTGCAGTTGATTTCTTAACTTATTCACTGTCCACACACAGGTGTCAGTTTAGTCTTCACCACAGGCAGATTTTCCTCAAGCCAATACTAATAAAACAGTTGCATTTTTAACTTTGATTTCTCTTTTATACTACACATGTTTGTTAATTTTATTTATGAGTATTTAAATTCACTCCAAGCAGGGTAACTATACAGTAGTATCTATCCACTCTTAACGGTCTTCCAGATACCAATTTTCACCTGTCAGCCTGTTCAGCTTTCCTATCTCATGACCACATTTCATATGCACAGCTGAGATATTCTCTTCCTTTTTAACAGAACTTTTTTAGCCCAAATATATTTTGTATAAACCAAAAAATAAAAATTTAAACGGAATTTGGGTTTTTATTGAACAGTACGCATTTTTTTTTTCCAAACTATGGCACATCAGTCAAGTAGGGTAAAAACGGAATAGTGCCAAGTACAAATTAAATTATAAATTTATGATTATTTGCTAAAATAAATATATTACTACGTGTGTGAACAAAATTCCGCTACATTATTAATTTCTCAATATATAAAAAAGTATAATAAAAAAATTAGTATTTGAAAATTGAATACATACAGTGTAGAGATTAATAACTACTAAAACTGTATGTGCATTTTTTTTTTTTTTATGTCATTTCAAAATGACATTTATCTACAAAAATTTGCTGATGCAATAAAAAAAAAAAAGGATTGTTAGAAGAAAAAACCAGCATGGATTAAAAACATATTTGCGATTACGCAAATTTTTTTGTTGGAGCATTGCATCTTCATTAACAATAGAAAACCGGGATGAATTTAGTGGAATCTCAAAAAATGGTGACATTCTATAATAATCAATGTGATCATTTTCATTACATATATTCTAGAATATTCTTTAACAAATTAATAATGTACAGTCGTGGCCAAAAGTTTTGAGAATGACACAAATATTGGTTTTCACAAAGTTTGCTGCTAAACTGCTTTTAGATCTTTGTTTCAGTTGTTTCTGTGATGTAGTGAAATATAATTACACGCACTTCATACGTTTCAAAGGCTTTTATCGACAATTACATGACATTTATGCAAAGAGTCAGTATTTGCAGTGTTGGCCCTTCTTTTTCTGGACCTCTGCAATTCGACTGGGCATGCTCTCAATCAACTTCTGGGCCAATTCCTGACTGATAGCAACCCATTCTTTCATAATCACTTCTTGGAGTTTGTCAGAATTAGTGGGTTTTTGTTTGTCCACCCGCCTCTTGAGGATTGACCACAAGTTCTCAATGGGATTAAGATCTGGGGAGTTTCCAGGCCATGGACCCAAAATGTCAACGTTTTGGTCCCCGAGTTACTTAGTTATCACTTTTGCCTTATGGCACGGTGCTCCATCGTGCTGGAAAATGCATTGTTCTTCACCAAACTGTTGTTGGATTGTTGGAAGAAGTTGCTGTTGGAGGGTGTTTTGGTACCATTCTTTATTCATGGCTGTGTTTTTGGGCAAAATTGTGAGTGAGCCCACTCCCTTGGATGAGAAGCAACCCCACACATGAATGGTTTCAGGATGCTTTACTGTTGGCATGACACAGGACTGATGGTAGCGCTCACCTTTTCTTCTCCGGACAAGCCTTTTTCCAGATGCCCCAAACAATCGGAAAGAGGCTTCATCTGAGAATATGACTTTGCCCCAGTCCTCAGCAGTCCATGCACAATACTTTCTGCAGAAGATCAATCTGTCCCTGATGTTTTTTTTGGCTTCTTTGCTGGCCTTCTTAACACCAGGCCATCTTCCAAAAGTCTTCGCCTCACTGTGCGTGCAGATGCTCTTGATGATACTATAAATTGTTGATTGAGGTGCAATCTTAGTAGCCACAATATCCTTGCCTGTGAAGCCATTTTTATGCAACGCAATGATGGCTGCACGCATTTCTTTGCAGGTCACCATGGTTAACAATGGAAGAACAATGATTTCAAGCATCACCCTCCTTTTAACATGTCAAGTCTGCCATTTTAACCCAATCAGCCTGACATAATGATCTCCAGCCTTGTGCTCGTCAACATTCTCACCTGAGTTAACAAGACGATTACTGAAATGATCTCAGAAGGTCCTTTAATGAGAGCAATGAAATGCAGTGGAAAGGTTTTTTTGGGATTAAGTAATTTTCATGGCAAAGAAGGACTATGCAATTCATCTGATCACTCTTCATAACATTCTGGAGTATATGCAAATTGCTATTATAAAAACTTAAAGGGGTTATCCCATCATAATGATCACTGTTAAATCTGTTAATGATTTGACAGTGATCATTTTTGTAAATATACTTTATTAACAAATTCCCACCGATTAGGATAAAATTCATCCCCACTTACCCTATTGTTGTGACTCGGTCTCCCCTGGTTACGACCACCGCTCTTCTGCAAAATCCCGATGGTCGCGCTTGCCCAGAAGACTCCTTCTTTTCTCCCGGCCGGGCCACTCGCTGTCCTGAACGCGCACGCGCGACGGTGACTTCTTCCCGGCCAGAATAGTACAGAGCTGCGAACGCGCACGCCTGCTCTGTACTATACTGGCCAGAAATAAGTCACATGGCGCATGCGCAGCGGCGTGCGCGTTCAGTCCAGTGCGCGGCCCGGCCGGGAGAAGACTTCAATCAAGATGAAGCCCGCCCCCAGCCAGAATCCAGGAAGTGAACGCGCGGTGGCAGCAGGTAAGTATAAAAGCGCAAAGTGGGATAACCCCTTTAAGCAGCAACTTTTCCAATTTCCAATATTTATCTAATTCTCAAAACTTTTGGCCACGAATGTATATAGCTACATCAAAATGTGCCAATATTTCTACATTCACAAAACCGGATTACCACACGGCTGCGTATGACGCCATGTAGAGAGAGGTCAACACGGAAGTCAGCCATCCCTCACAGGACGACAGACGACGCCATCTTCGAACCTCGATCCTTATAAAAAAATATATATATAAATAATAAACTTTTTTCATGTTCATCAATCAGTCCTGTACAGTTTTAACTGCACAACAACTGCTGACAATGGAAGGCCAGGTGCAGTCTCCACCTTTAACAGTGACAACCACAACAGGGCTTCCCCCCCCCCCCCCCAAAAAAAATTGAATATTAGTACTTAACTTAAATAATAATTTTTATATATATATATATATTAGTATTATTTTAATCATTGATTATACATAATGAGCATAGCACATGTCAGAATAGCAAACATGAACACCAATTTCTGAGAATTCCAATACTATATACTAGAGAAACTACTATGGCAAATAAGTGGTCCATGCCGGTTGTCTCCAAACAATCTTGACAGACTGCTTCAACACAAGGATCAATTATAATTTAGCAGAATAATGGCAGACAGTAGAATTTAAATACTAAAGCTACCGATCAAGGGCTACCAATCGATCTGCTTAACCCAGCACTGTCATGACAGGCATCAGCTTATAAATGATAACTCTTCACTAAAAGGACTACAACATTATTTACACAACTACGCAGGCAGGATCAATAAACACCCAATCTTATAAATGTTAATGCTATAGTGTAAGTTCTACACATACATAGGACTAAATATTCAGATTAAATACAGGCAACGGCACCATAAGATTAACTTTATTGATCAAAGTCCTACAACTAAGTCACCAGCACCAAGACACACAGTAGCAGCAGCAGGTAGAATTTACAGTGGAGTATAAGGCCTATAAATATCTCGGCCTAACTCCGCAAGACAGGCAGCAGCAGCCAACGGTGTTTTAAAAGTCCTACATCAAAGTCACCGTGATCATGATAACAAAAAGCAGCAGCAGGTAGAAGTTACGGTGGAGTATAAGGCCTATAAATATCTCGGCCTAACTCCACAGGACATGCAGCTACAGCAGCAGCAGAAATGTGGGCAGCAGCAGTGCGACACCATACATCAACTGAGACATCTCCGACAGCAGCAGCAACAGCAGCAGGTGACATGTGGGCAGCAGCAGTGTGTTCCCAGGAATAGGCCCCCACCAGACCCAAGCAACACCATACATCAACTGAGACATCTCCGACAGCAGCAACAGCAGGTGACATGTGGGCAGCAGCAGTGTGTTCCCGGGAATGGGCCCCCACCAGACCCGGGCAACACCATACCTCAACTGAGACATTTACAACAGCAGCAGCAACAGCAGGTGACATATGGGCAGCAGTGTGTTCCTGGGAATGTGTCCCTACCAGACCCGGGCAACACCATACATCAACTAAGACCTCTCCGACAGCAGCAGCAATAGCAGGTGACATGTGGGCAGCAGCAGTGTGTTCCCGGGAATGGGCCCCCACCAGACCCCGGCAACACCATACATCAACTGAGACATCTCCGACAGCAGCAGCAGGTGACATGTGGGCAGCAGCAGTGTGTTCCCGGGAATGGGCCCCCACCAGACCCGGGCAACACCATACCTCAACTGAGACATTTACAACAGCAGCAGCAACAGCAGGTGACATATGGGCAGCAGTGTGTTCCTGGGAATGTGTCCCTACCAGACCCGGGCAACACCATACATCAACTAAGACCTCTCCGACAGCAGCAGCAATAGCAGGTGACATGTGGGCAGCAGCAGTGTGTTCCCGGGAATGGGCCCCCACCAGACCCCGGCAACACCATACATCAACTGAGACATCTCCGACAGCAGCAGCAGGTGACATGTGGGCAGCAGCAGTGTGTTCCCGGGAATGGGCCCCCACCAGACCCGGGCAACACAATACATCAACTGAGACATATTGAGATTAATAATAATAATTATTATATATAGCTAAAAATGTATGTAAATATATAAAGGAATTAACATCTAGATATAGAACAAGATCTCTCATTTTACAGATCAGGCACATGGAAAGTGTTGTGTTTTCTCGAAGCCAGAGGGCTGTGGAAGTGTCGGTGTTTAGCAGCGGCTCTTTCGTTCCTCATGTCTGTGAGGAGGAATGTGTCCCGACGCTCCACCCACCCATACACGATCAGTATCGCACACACGCTAGTCTACATCCAACTGCTACACCCATCCCTCATGTGCCTGTGTGAGCACTGAAGGCAGACTCAAAAATGCACTGTGCTGGATGACAGTGTTGGCGATCCGCTGTGCCTGTCAGCCCCGCCATGCTGAAGTATGCACCCTTTGCGCCTGACACTAATACCCAGGGTGTTCAAAATAGGCACTTATAATGGATCATTATGCCCTAGGACCGGCAAGAGATCATGCAGGTTGCTCACTGGGGGAAGACCCAATGTGGACCCTTCCAACAGCCTTGGAACAATGGTGCTTCGTCTCCAAAGGGAGTTTGCGTTGCCCCCGTCGGATCATGACGGAATGATTCCAGACTCCGGCCGATGAAACTTGGCTCATCACTGCCTTCAGTGCTCACACAGGCACATGAGGGATGGGTGTAGCAGTTGGATGTAGACTAGCGTGTGTGCGATACTGATCGTGTATGGGTGGGTGGAGCGTCGGGACACATTCCTCCTCACAGACATGAGGAGGAACGAAAGAGCCGCTGCTAAACACCGACACTTCCACAGCCCTCTGGCTTCGAGAAAACACAACATGATGTCGTTTTAAGCGAAAACAGTGTTCTGCTGCATCTTCCATGTGCCTGATCGGGAAACCTGGAGCTGACTAGTGAGGTCAGATTGTGTGCTGTGTGGCCATGCACACTAATTACTTTAAAAAATCAATTAAGAAAAGAAATAATGTCTGAATATTTAAAAATGGATCAATACTGACATTTATCAATACATAAATATAATTAAAAAACAACTGTACATTTCATATTTTGAATAATCTACATATTATACAGTAAATACATTTAGAAATACAATATATATGTGAATATAACTATAAATATATAAACAATTATCACAATCAATACTATTATTTATATAAACATGATCAATACATTACAATAAATAAAATCGTTAATCAATATGTAAATAATTAAAATAATATGTCATACACCCTATTACTGAATTAAAACATACATGATTATATTAAATTTAAAAATAAAATAAAACATGGGGGGGCGGAGCCAGCGTCGGTCCGAGATGGCCGCTTGATTCTGAGCTCCGTGCCACAGCCCGTTGTATGCACTAGCTATCAGTAGCAATCTGCCAGAAAATGGTCAAAATCGGCAACCCCAGAGCAGGGGACAGCTCCGGTACCAGCAAAAATCAAGTTGCAGGAGGCGACATGGATAAATTTCTGAAGAAAGCGGCCGCCCTTATACGTTGCCCGCGATTCTAAAATGGCTCCCGCTCAGCCCCAGAAGGCCAGATCAGACGACGACGCAAGTGACAATGAAGAACCGCAAGGTAGAGGGGCCCTTCCGATCACCAGAAATTATCTTAAGAACACCCTGAGTAAAGCCCTTGAACCCCTGCTGAGCGAAGTCGCGGCCATGCGACAAGACATGCGCCACATAGGGGACAGGGTGGAAACGCTTGAGAACCAGCAGGTCCAGATGCTAGATCACCAGAGGGCCACGTCCGACTCCCTAAAGAAATGCGGTACTTACCTGAACCAACTACAGAGCGCCATGGAAGACCAGGAAAACAGGGGCCGCAGGAACAACTTGCGCATACGGGGGATCCCTGAGTCTGTACTATCCGGCGACATTCCAGCTGCGGTTGTCTCCCTCTGCTCCTCTCTCTTAGGCCCAGATTATGCACTGGAGATTGTCCTGGAAAGAGCACACAGAGCGCTAAGACCCAGACCCAAACCAGATGAACCTCCAAGAGATATTGTGTGCAGATTCCTCAACTTCCAAGTCAAGAATGCTGTTCAGGAGGCTGCAAGAAACAGACAAGATATCCTCTTTGGAGAGGCTCAGGTATCAATCTACCAAGATTTAGCTCCCTCAACTTTAAGGAAGCGCAAATTTCTCAAGCCTCTGACAGAGTGGCTACGGGCAAACAGGATCCTTTATAAATGGAACTTTCCCTTTGGCATCTCCTTCTCTCATGGAGGCCGCCGCATAAACATCACGACTTACGCCGAACTGGAGGCTGTTTATGACCACCTGCAAATCCCTCCTATGCCAATTGAGAATTGGGATTTATTCCTGGATTTAGGAGCCCTACCAGAAATCCCATCGGTTGAAGCCTTCACCGTACAGCACACCCCTAAGGCCCATAAAACGGGGAAGAGGGGTCGGCAGTTGACACCCAAGAGACTGTCTCAGGATTAATCTCCATGGAACTTGTCCGGTATATTCTTCACATACAGGGACGGTGTTTTCTTATCTCCTGGACTATCCTGGATCTATCCAGATTATTTGCTTCTCCCTTATAAAGTATCCTTGGCTACTATTTGCCTTATTAGCTTAACATACTGCTAGTAGACCCAGGCTCTAGTCCTGTTCAATATAATGAGATCTCTGTATTGAATAGTCCATGCTTCTCTTTCATGCCTCTCCTTTTCCCCCCTCAACTTTCATCAACCTTCTCTAAATCTCTTCTTAAATAGTCTCTCCTCTTTATTCTGCTTAAATTTTATACCTTACTGACTCTCAACTCTCCTTGCTCTGACTGTCCGAGGAAGGCCTGACCAATCCTCCCTTCACATAAAAAGCCCACGATTGCTTGAACTAAAGCTAGTTTAGTTCCAATTTGCAATCTCATGTGCAGAACGGTCTGTTCACCGGTCTTTGACCAATTTTCCCCCATGCTTTACACCAGTGGGTCAATCCACTTTCTACGTTATTTCTTTGTTTTCTTTTATTTTGTTCTCATTGTTTCCCCTCTCCCTTTGTTCAGTTCTAGGTACCTCACATACATTTTCCTGATACTATCAAAGGTTGCACAGGAACCGAAAGACCGGGCTTCTTTCCTAGACGAGGTGGTTATTCCGAAAACCGTAAGTGCCCTCTCCTGGAGGACTAGCACACCATTTTCTCTTCCTTACACAACAACCCCTATCCATGGCTGACATTCTCATAGCTTCGTATAACGTAAAGGGATTCAACTCACCCTCCAAAAGAAGCCAAATTTTCTCCATTTTACGTAAGGAGGGTTCGGATGTGCTGCTCCTGCAGGAGACACACTTTAGGTTCAATCATTACCCTAATATGGAATTCTCTCATTACCCACTCTGGTTCCATTGTGGGGGAGGTTCCGCCTCGTCCGGGGGAGTAAGTGTTGGTTTCAAAAGGAGGGTCCCCTTTAAATATATGGACCACAAACAAGACCCAGAGGGTAGATTCATTATGGTTAAGGGGAATATAGGTGTTCAGGTATATACATTCATAAACCTCTATGCCCCCAACTCTAAACAGGCCAAATGGCTTGCCTCCATAGCTCCTTTGATTGCCTCCTTTAAGGAGGGAATAGTAGTGTTAGGGGGTGACCTTAATGTGGCCATCAACCCCCAACTGGACTCATCATCTCACACAACCTCCCAATCAAAAAGATCCCTAAGGCTTATCAAAAATATACTTTGGGATCTCCATTTAGTAGACGCTTGGCGAGCCCACTATCCCGACACCCCGGATTATACATTTTATTCCCATGTACATAACAACTACCACCGAATAGATTATCTCTTTATCGCAAAAGAGCACCTTCAACTTTGCCAAATGGCCAAAATTGGGTCTATACATATTTCGGATCACGCTCCTATATTCCTTAAAATAACCTCCCCCACACGGAAACCTAAATGCTTTAACTGGAGATTAAATGAATCTATCCTTGGTAATCCAGATTCTATAAAGAAAATAGCGTCACACCTGGAAGAATACTTCACCCTAAATTCCTCACCCGAACTCTCTCCACAGACCATTTGGGACGCACACAAACCCTATATTAGGGGGGAGGTCATCAGTTTAGGAGCGCATCTAAAGAAAACCAGGGAAAACAACATCAACACCCTCCTCTCCAAAATAAACAAATTAGAGTCGGTTCACAAACTTACCCGTTCTGAAATCCAACTTCAAGAGCTCTCTAAAGCAAGAGCGGAGCTAAAAACCTTACTACACAATAACTCGGCCAAGTATTATCTTAGTTCCCAATATAAGTTTTTTGCTCATGGGGACAAAGCTTCCAAATTCCTCATGAACAGAATTAAATCCAGAAGATCTGACAATTACATTCACCAATTGTCTACCCCTAGTGGTGAACCAATTTTCGCTTTATTTAAGATCGCAAAACAATTTTGAGACTTCTATGATGCTCTATACAATCTCCCTTCCCCCACGACTTCGTCTGACCACTCCTCCCTAGTGGACGCTTTCTTGAAATCAGCCTCCTGCCCAATTTTATCAGCGAGTCAAAAACTTTCCTTAGAAACGCCATTTACCTTGGAGGAGATTTCCACAGCCCTCGATCAGATGCCTAAGGGGAAAAGCCCGGGTCCAGACGGACTTCCTGCACTTTACTATAAGACCTTCAAAAAGCAGCTATTGCCATATCTCTTGACAGTGTGCAATCAATCCTTGAAAGGAATCCCTTTGTCCAGAGACATGACATCAGCTCATATAGCTTTGATTCCCAAGGAGGGGAAGGACTCTAAGCTTTGTGCTAACTATAGGCCCATCTCCCTTTTAAATATCGACCTTAAATTACTTGCAAAGCTTCTGGCCAATCGCCTGGCAGTCCTTCTCCCTCTTCTGGTACATATGGATCAGGTAGGCTTCGTACGTAACAGGGAAGGCAGGGACAACACCTCTAGAGTGGTTAATGCACTCTCCTATGCTAGACATACTTCCTCTCCCCTAGTACTCCTCAGCACCGACGCTGAAAAAGCGTTTGACCGCATAAATTGGAACTACTTGAGGCATGTTCTCAAGTTTTTTGGCCTGCCTGATCCATATGTCAAGGCTGTATTCGCTATGTACGACCAAGCCACAGCTCGGGTCATGGTCAATGGTGATTTATCCACTCCCTTTCGAATTCAAAATGGAACTCGTCAATGCTGTCCCTTATCCCCTCTGCTCTTCATTTTGGCTATGGAACCCCTCCTATCCAAACTTAGAGCAGATACCAAGTTTGAGGGGATAACTCTTGGAGGCAGAAGCCACAAGATTGCTGCATTCGCGGATGATGTCATGATAATGACATCCAATCCTAAATCTTCCCTCCCCGTAATCCTGGAACATCTAAAGGAATATAGCATAGTTTCCAACTTCAGGATTAACGAGAGCAAATCCACCATCATTAGCACAGGACTTTCACCTTCACTCAAACTCTCCTTAATGAAAGACTCCCCCTTTAACTGGTCCTCTCCAACCATTACCTATTTAGGAGTTAAACTGAGCCCTTCCATATCAGATCTTTTCAAACTCAACTACGTCCCCTTAAAAACTGCCTTATTCTCTGCGCTTGACAATCTCACCAAGTCAGTCCCAACCTTATCATGGTTCGGTAGGAAAAATATCCTCTCTGCTCTCATCATCCCACGTCTTACCTACCTCCAACAAGTTCTCCCAATTCCTGTGCCTAAATCCTACTATACTTCCCTAAAACAGAGATTTAGAACTTTTATTTGGAACGGCAGGAAAGCGAGACTCTCCTACTCCTTTCTGACCCGTTCTCGCACGACTGGGGGGATTGGGTTACCAGACCCCGAATTATATGGGAAGGCCATACTAATGTCAAGAATTATAGACTGGTTGAGAAACACAGAGAGCAAATCTTGGGTAGCCATGGAACAAAATATTATCGGAATGCCGACTCGAGCCTTTTGCCTGGGCCATCAAACTCCCCCTCAAATTAACTTACAACCCTTCCCAATCATCAAAGCAACGGTAGATGCTTGGAAATGGTGGAATCTTTCCCACTGCTCTATACCATTCCCCTCTCCCCTCATCACGACCAGCGACATTCTTGGCTCAGCTACCAGTGGGCCCAGAAGCACCTCTTCTAAAATAATTAGATCCTCAACCTTGCCAATCTCTCTTTTCCTCGACCCCCAAGGTTTAACTCCTACAAATGAAACCATCAAAACCCTTCTGAATCCACAACCACGTGATTTCACTATCATCCCACTTATCAAATCCTTTATTCACAAAAATAACACAAATGGAGAACTTCTCCGTCCCCTCACTTGGTTCGAAGCTTTAATTGCCAACCCCAGCTCCCCTAAAAGACCTATTTCTTTTATCTATAACAAGTTAAGATCCCCGCCTTTAGTTGTCAAACCATCCTTCATTCGCTCATGGGAACTGGAAACCGGGGTAGTTCTCCCTGTCCATTCCTTGCATACACTATTTGACACCCCGCACAAATCATCTAGATGTGTTAGGGCCCAAGAGAATGGCTACAAAATCCTATCACAATGGTATATTACCCCAATTAAATCTGCACGTTTCAATAGACCCACCTCAGTCGATTGTTGGAGATGCCAAAATGAGATAGGTACCTTTCTCCATATCTGGTGGACGTGTCCTCCTATAAATAAGTGGTGGGCAGAGATCTTCCGGATTAGCAATCAGATATGTTCCTCTGACATCGCCATCTCTCCCTATGGAGCCTTGCTCTCCTTTTTCAACGACGGGACATCTCTGCCACCCACGTTTCTTTTTAAACAGCTCTTGTTGGCAGCCCGTCTCTTAATTCCCAAATACTGGTTGCAATCTAGTCTTCCCTCAATAGAACAATGGAGATTGAAGGTAGACCAAATCCACCGTTTTGAAGAAATGGCTTCCTGGGAATCGCGGACCCATCTGACTTTCCTGAGAAAGTGGGCCCCCTGGACAAAATATAGATTTTCTCAGCACTAACCGTTTTATGTCTCCCTCTCTTTCCAAAATATGGATAGTTCAACCTAATAAATGGATACCAGTGGGGGGTAAACCTCTCCTCTTTCTCGGCCCTAAAGTGCATGCTACCTAAATAGATGCCAGAGACATGGCTTTGGGTGTCCGTTTTACCTTACCCATTTATACTTTGATCACAACTGTACTATTTCTGTCGAGTATAATCTGGTTCTCTTTCCATATGACTGATGTATAACATTAACAAGCTATGTTTCTTATTATTGGATTGTAATTTCAGTCACTCCTATTCCTTCATGTGCTACAAGATGTTCATATGCTTATGTGGATGGTACCGATTTACACCAATGTTGGTGTTATGTTACATTGTATTTTTTCTTTTAAGAATATAATAAAAAACTTTTAAAACTCAAAAAAAAAAAAAAAACACATAAAAAAAATACATATATATATAAATTTAAAATTTCATGATTAATAAATTTATAAATAGGTAAAATATAATGCAAATTCATATAAATATATTCGCTCGGTGCTCTGGACAAAAAGAGCCACCCCTTGCTCTTGTTGAGATAAATTGGTAAGTAAAATTGGACCGGCACTCAAAACACCCAGAGAAATGTGGATTCAAACTTATTTATTTAAGTACTATAAAATAAATCGAGTGTGTATATTGGCATCAAAAATACAGTTTTATCGATAGAATATCGATTATAAAAAATCGACTACAATGAATCGATCCAATAAAATCGAATAGGTTAAAATACATACATAAAAATACAAATAAAATGCAATATCCTTAATCGATAAATACTCGATTTTTCTGGAGACCTGAGTTTTTTTCGGTTGAAGTCCCAGTGCAGTAAATTAAGTAAGTCCCAATAGAAACAATTGAAGCTATGTCTCAGTGGAAGTAATCAAAGCTGTGTCCTCAGAACTTTATATAAAGAACATAATTTTGCCTTTTCAGGCCTGCATAGTTAATAGATGCAACCAGCTTTCACGATTAAACGTATATTTTTAGTTACTCACAACGTTTGGCGCTGATCGAGAGGTTCTTTGGTATGGGAATTATTTCAGGTGGCGTCCCACCATTCGCATCCCAGTCCAGCAGTGTTAATTTCCCTCTGCAGCAGCTCTCAGGATCTCGTCACAGAATATCACAGGACTTGGTCCGTCTGTAGGTTTTCGTGAGTCAAACAGAAACTTTTTCTTGTGTAGTTGGTTTCAAAACATGGCCATGTAGAAATAGCAGTCGAGTTCACGCACAGGTACTCCGTCCAGACGCGTTTCGAGATAGCTTATCTCTTCCTCAGTGGGTAGCCTGTGGTCTGAGAACCTCGACTTTTAAACTCTCCACATCATCCCTTAATTGTCCACAATGGATTTCAACAGGTGTTAGTGATTGGATTGGGTGGTTACAATACCTAGTTGTTTCAAAACGAGGGTCTTCGAATTTTCAGGAAAAAACTGATCCACTCTTATCGATTTTTTGTACTTACAAACATTTTGCCAAAATTGTCGAATATAGAGAAGGATATATCACATGCAAGATACATTCATATATACATATACACTCACCTAAAGAATTATTAGGAACACCTGTTCTATTTCTCATTAATGCAATTATCTAGTCAACCAATCACATGGCAGTTGCTTCAATGCATTTAGGGGGGTGGTCCTGGTCAAGACAATCTCCTGAACTCCAAACTGAATGTCAGAATGGGAAAGAAAGGTGATTTAAGCAATTTTGAGCGTGGCATGGTTGTTGGTGCCAGACGGGCCGGTCTGAGTATTTCACAATCTGCTCAGTTACTGGGATTTTCACGCACAACCATTTCTAGGGTTTACAAAGAATGGTGTGAAAAGGGAAAAACATCCAGTATGCGGCAGTCCTGTGGGCAAAAATGCCTTGTGAATGCTAGAGGTCAGAGGAGAATGGGCCGACTGATTCAAGCTGATAGAAGAGCAACGTTGACTGAAATAACCACTCGTTACAACCGAGGTATGCAGCAAAGCATTTGTGAAGCCACAACACGCACAACCTTGAGGCGGATGGGCTACAACAGCAGAAGACCCCATCGGGTACCACTCATCTCCACTACAAATAAGAAAAAGAGGCAACAATTTGCACGAGCTCACCAAAATTGGACTGTTGAAGACTGGAAAAATGTTGCCTGGTCTGATGAGTCTCGATTTCTGTTGAGACATTCAAATAGTAGAGTCCGAATTTGGCGCAAACAGAATGAGAACATGTATCCATCCTCTGATGGCTACTTCCAGCAGGATAATGCACCATGTCACAAAGCTTGAATCATTTCAAATTGGTTTCTTGAACATGACAATGAGTTCACTGTACTAAAATGGCCCCCACAGTCACCAGATCTCAACCCAATAGAGCATCTTTGGGATGTGGTGGAACGGGAGCTTCGTGCCCTGGATGTGCATCCCTCAAATCTCCATCAACTGCAAGATGCTATCCCATCAATATGGGCCAACATTTCTAAAGAATGCTATCAGCACCTTGTTGAATCAATGCCACGTAGAATTAAGGCAGTTCTGAAGGCAAAAGGGGGTCCAACACCGTATTAGTATGGTGTTCCTAATAATTCTTTAGGTGAGTGTATATAACTTGAGGATTATAATCACACATTAGCTGCTACAGCATCTAGCTCTTCATTACAATATTCTCTATTATATTTATTTCATTTACAAATCAGTCCCTACTTGATCGATGTGTCATTAATTCGAACCCAATCGATATTTTTCTTGTTCGATTTTTCGATTTATTCGATTTTTTTGGTTTTTCCATTTTCTGACTCATTAGATTTTTTCTTTTTCTGACTCATTCGATTTTTGACATGGTGCATTATCCTGCTGGAAGTAGCCATCAGAGGATGGATACATGTTCTCATTCTGTTTACGCCAAATTCGGACTCTACCATTTGAATGTCTCAACAGAAATCGAGACACATCAGACCAGGCAACATTTTTCCAGTCTTCAACAGTCCAATTTTGGTGAGCTCATGCAAATTGTAGCCTCTTTTTCCTGTTTGTAGTGGAGATGAGTGGTACCCGGTGGGGTCTTCTGCTGTTGTAGCCCATCCGCCTCAAGGTTGTGCGTGTTGTGGCTTCACAAATGCTTTGCTGCATACCTCGGTTGTAACGAGTGGTTATTTCAGTCAACGTTGCTCTTCTATCAGCTTGAATCAGTCGGCCCATTCTCCTCTGACCTCTAGCATCCACAAGGCATTTTTGCCCACAGGACTGCCACATACTGGATGTTTTTCCCTTTTCACACCATTCTTTGTAAACCCTAGAAATGGTTGTGCGTGAAAATCCCAGTAACTGAGCAGATTGTGAAATACTCAGACCGGCCCGTCTGGCACCAACAACCATGCCACGCTCAAAATTGCTTAAATCACCTTTCTTTCCCATTCTGACATTCAGTTTGGAGTTCAGGAGATTGTCTTGACCAGGACCACCCCCTAAATGCATTGAAGCAACTGCCATGTGATTGGTTGACTAGATAATTGCATTAATGAGAAATAGAACAGGTGTTCCTAATAATTCTTTAGGTGAGTGTATATATATATATATATATATATATATATGAATGTATCTTGCATGTGATATATCCTTCTCTATATTCGACAATTTTGGCAAAATGTTTGTAAGTACAAAAAATCAATAAGAGTGGATCAGATTTTTCCTGAAAATTCGGAGACCCTCGTTTTGAAACAACTAGGTATTGTAACCACCCAATCCAATCACTAACACCTGTTGAAATCCATTGTGGACAGGGATGATGTGGAGGGTTTAAAAGTCAAGGTTCTCAGACCACAGGCTACCCACTGAGGAAGAGATAAGCTATCTCGAAACGCGTCTGGACGGAGTACCTGTGCGTGAACTCGACTGCTATTTCTACATGGCCATGTATTGAAACCAACTACACAAGAAAAAGTTTCTGTTTGACTCACGAAAATCTACAGGCGGACCAAGTCCTGTGATATTCTGCGACGAGATCCTGAGAGCTGCTGCAGAGGGAAATTAACACTGCTGGACTTGGATGCGAATGGTGGGACGCCACCTGAAATAATTCCCATACCAAAGAACCTCTCGATCAGCGCCAAAGGTTGTGAATAACTAAAAATATACGTTTAAGCGTGAAAGCTGGTTGCATCTATTAACTATGCAGGCCTGAAAAGGCAAAATTATGTTCTTTATATAAAGTTCTGAGGACACAGCTTTGATTACTTCCACTGAGACATAGCTTCAATTGTTTCTATTGGGACTTACTTAATTTACTGCACTGGGACTTCAACCGAAAAAAACTCAGGTCTCCAGAAAAATCGAGTATTAATCGATTAAGGATATTGCATTTTATTTGTATTTTTATGTATGTATTTTAACCTATTCGATTTTATTGGATCGATTCATTGTAGTCGATTTTTTATAATCGATATTCTATCGATAAAACTGTATTTTTGATGCCAATATACACACTCGATTTATTTTATTGTACTTAAATAAATAAGTTTGAATCCATATTTCTCTGGGTGTTTTGAGTGCCGGTCCAATTTTACTCATATAAATATATATATAAAATAAATAGAAAAATAAATAATTTATCAATAAATTCATAACTAAATTTATTAATAATAAATTAATTGTAATTAATAAATAAATCAATTTATATATAAATATAAATAAATAAATAATTTAATAAATAAATAAAAATATCAATAAATAAGTTAAAAATATAAAAAAACAACGGATTTTTGAAGGGAGAGAAAAGGAGAGTGATGGACAAGAGACCTCTCAACGGCCTGAACTGACAGCGGGGGCCAAGAAGTCACTGCCGATCCAGGACTCGTTCATCTTGATGAATGTGAGTCTGTCCACGAAGTCAGTGGACAGACAGGTCCTCTTGTCAGTGACCACCCCACCTGCCGCTCTGAAAGTCCGCTAAGACAGTACGCTGGAGGGGGGCAAGACAGTAGCTCCAGCGCATGCTGAGCGAGTTCACGGCAGGTGTCAAGCCTGGCGACCCAGTACTCCATGGGTCGTTGGTGCTCATGCTGTCGGAAGCACCGACTGACTCCATGTAGTCAGCCTCCATGCGGGCCAGCCGCTGGTGGTGACTACTACTGCTGCTACTGGGTCGCGCAGACTGGTAGAACAGCCTCATCTCACCTATAAGGTCACCAACTTGGCTGGTGCTGCTGGGACCAGCCGTCGGCTGGGTGAGATAGGCGGGGATAACTGGAGCCTGAGGCCGCGGGTTAGCCTCCTCCAGCCGTTTGATGAGACAGGCCCGCAGTTTTTCCATCCGGGCCTGTCTCCGGCTGGCTATGATGAACTGCTCCAGCTTCCCCTTGCATCTAGAGTCTAAAAGGGTGGCTAACCAGAAATCGTCACTCTCCTTCATTTTCCTGATCCGGGGGTCCCTCCTGAGGCAGCGCAGCATGTGGGCAGCCATAGGGAAGAGGACAGCCCGCTGTGCCTCCTCATGGCTGCCAGGGACCATGACCTGGTCCTCAAGCTGCTGTTCAAGATGATCCCGGTTGCTGCTGCCCCACCCCCGGACTAACAGTGCCCCCAACACCGTCTCTCCCTCCTGACCAGGTACAGACTCCTGGACTTCGTGAATGTCTTCCTCCTCCTCCACGTCGTCCTGGGCCTGGTGGAGCAAGGCCGCTTCATCTTGCTCCACCAAGGCACACTCCCCAGCCTTGAGCAGGCGATCTAGTGTCCTGTCCAGCAGGAACACTGAGGGGAGCACGTCATTGAGGCCGACATGCTCCCCGCTGACCATCTTGGTCGCCTGCTCAAATGGGGCCAACACGTGGCAGACCTGCTGTATCTGCCCCTACTCCGCATTAGTGATGTATGGGAGTGGGTTGGTTGGCCCAGGAGTGCCTAGGTCCAGCAGGTATTCCCTCACCGCCCTTCTCTGCTCTCACAACTTCTCCAGCATGTGGAGGGTGGAGTTCCACCGCGTCATGCTGTCGACAAGCAACCTGTGAGGGAGCAGGCTGTTGTCCTGCTGCAGTCTGGACAGGGACACGGAGGCAGTTGGGGAGCGTCAGAAGTGGCTGGCAATCCGACGGACACGTTGCACAATGTCACTCAACCCTGGAAATGTGCGAAGGTATTTCTGTACAACCAGGTTGAGGACATGTGCCATGCAGGGGACGTATATCAGACTGCCAGCATGGAGGGCGGTGAGGAGGTTGCTGCCGTTGTCACAAACAACCATACCTGCCTGGAGCCTTCGGGGTGTCAGCCACTTCTGGACCTGATCCTGTAGTGCTGCTAGAACATCAGGTCCAGTGTGTCTCCGTTCCCCTAAGCTAACAAGGGGGGCTCAGCAGCTGTGGAGACAGTGGCTTGAGGGAGACTAGTGTTTCTCCCCTGGACACCCCGTGGCGGCACCACAAAGTCTGATGCCGCTGTTCCCTCCCCGGCGCCTCGAAAGGACAGCCAATGGGCGGTAAAACTAATGTAGCGCCACTGCCCATGCTTGCTGGTCCAGGCATCCATGGTCAGATGCACCCTGTCGCTGACAGCGTGATCCAGCGACAGGGATACATTCTGCACCACATGCTGGTGGAGGGCAGGGACGCCCGTCCTGGCGAAGAAATGGCGGCTGGGGACACGCCATCTAGGTTGGGCCTGCTCCAACATCTGCCTGAATGGATTGCTATCCACAAGGTTGAAGGGAAGCAGATGTTGGGCAATAACCCTTGCCAGGAGCCCATTGAGAGAACGCACGTGTCTGTCCCCGGGGGCGTAGGGAGCGGTGCGTTCAAAAGCCTCAGCAATTGAGGGCTGGCGCCGGACGGCAGAGGAGGAGGACATGGAGGAGGGTGCAATGGAGGCAGAGGTATGGCTGCCGGTACCAGTACCTCTAGGAGAGGGAGCGGTGGAGTGGGACTGAATTTGAGTCTGCTGTTGCTGAACAATGGCAGGAGGTGCTGTCCCCTGCACACTAGTGGTGGCGTCGCTGCTACGACCACCCCGCATCTCTTCCCACTCCCGCCAATGATTGACTCTAACGTGCTGGGTCAGGGCAGTGGTACCCAGCCAAGCCAAACACCTCCCTCTCCTCACCCTGGCATGGCATAGCTGACAGATGCCAATTGTGACATCATAGGCCCAAAAAAGGCGACTTCCGCCCGCACCTCTGATCAGATGGGGCGTTGGATACCTACGCCTGTTCAGGCTCGGTGCGCACAGTAGGAGCTGGCTGCTGCTGCTTGCCGCTCTTACCAGTGGAGCCCCTGACACTGGGCAACCTGGTGACCTGGCGCACCATTTGCCTCGCCTGCCTACCTTCGTCACAGCTAACGTGGAGCCCCTGCCATGGCTCTGCTGTCCCCTCACTGACACCTGAGTCTGACTAGGTGCGGGAGTAGTGTGGCTGACCCCACCCGCACCCGTTGGAAGGGATTTCACAGGGGTACTTACAGAAGGTACCCCCTCCTCCTCCTCTATCCCTTCCATAAGGTCCTGACGATCCGGTGGACTAAATTCCAAATCACCCTCGTTCATTAACTCCCCCAAGATGTCCCTCTCACTGTCGCTAAACAGGAGCAGGGTAGAATTTTGGGGACTGGGGGGTGGTGAAGCAGGAGGTGGAGTTGCCCCACTACTGCTGATGCTGCTCCTGCTGCGAGCCTGGACGGATTAATCAGTGGTGCTCGATTGTGCCACATAAGCCACAATTACATCCGCATCGTCAGAACCGATTGGGTGGCTGCCACGCCCATAAAACTCTGGGATCAGGCGTGCTCCACTACTGACTGCGCCTGCTTGTCCATGACTGGCGGAGCGTCCACATGCTGGCTGCTGTCCAGCGGTGTTCCTTCTCCTGCCCCTACTACTACTCTGGCTGCATGCCCGCCTTTGTGGCTCTTTTTTTTGTTTTTATACGAACCACCAAAAAAAAAAATATATATAAATAAATGGGAGAAACTTTATTGGGACGTGACAATCAAAAATAAAATCAAGTAATATTAAATAACAAAAATAATAAATTAAATTTATTGAGACCCAAAAGAAATTAACTTGAAAAAAAACTAAAGACAGAAGACTAATGAATTATTAATATGTGTTTTTTTTTATATTTTGCACTACAAGTAACACAACTTTTTTTTGTTATTGTTCTTAAACCTACCTACATGACACAGACAAAGACAAAAAGAACATAAGTAACACTAAAACTTTAATTTTTTTTTCTACTACCTACAAAGACACGGACTAAGACAAAACGAACACAAGTAACACTAAAACTTTATTTATTTTTTTCTCCTACCTACAACGACACAAAGACAAAAAGAACACAAGTAACACTAAAACTTTTTTTTTGTTTTTTTTCTCCTACCTACAAAGACACGGACTAAGACAAAATGAACACAAGTAACACTAAAACTTTCTTTTTTTGTTTTTTTTCTCCTACCTACCTACAAAGACACGGACTAAGACAAAAAGAACAAACTCGAGCCAGACAATGAAAGACTACAAATTGACACAGAAGGACACTAAACTAAGACCCTACACTAAGCTAATACCGTATTTTTCGCCCTATAAGACGCACCGGCCTATAAGACGCACCTAGGTTTTTGAGGAGGAAAATAAGAAAAAAAAAATTTAAACAAAAGGTGTGCTTTTGGTGGGTTTTGAATTAATGGTGGTCTGTGCATGACACTATTATGGGGGATCTGTGGATGACGCACTGTCATGTGGGGGATCTGTGGATGGCACTGTTATGGGGGATCTGTGGATGGCACTGTTATGGGGGATCTGTGGATGGCACTGTTATGGGGGATCTGTGGATGGCACTGTTATGGGGGATCTGTGGATGGCACTGTTATGGGGGATCTGTGGATGGCACTGTTATGGGGATCTGTGGATGGCACTGTTATGGGGATCTGTGGATGGCACTGTTATGGGGGATCTGTGGATGGCACTGTTATGGGGGATCTGTGGATGGCACTGTTATGGGGGATCTGTGGATGGTACTGCTATGGGGTGGGAGATCTGTGTATGGCATTGTTATGGGGTGGGCGGATCTGTGGATGGCACTGTTATGGGGTGGGGGGATCTGTGGATGGTACTGCTATGGGGTGGGAGATCTGTGGATGGCATTGTTATGGGGTGGGGGGATCTGTGGATGGCACTGTTATGGGGTGGGGGGATCTGTGGATGGTACTGCTATGGGGTGGGAGATCTGTGGATGGCATTGTTATGGGGTGGGGGGATCTGTGGATGGCACTGTTATGGGGTGGGGGGATCTGTGGATGGTACTGCTATGGGGTGGGGGATCTGTGGATGGAACTGTTATGGGGGGGATCTGTGGATGACACTGCTATATGTCATCCACAGATCCCCCTCATAACAGTGTCCCCCAAAATACACCGGCCCTCTGCTCGCCAAATTATCTATAAACATGATTCCTTATCCTGTTTTTAAGTTTAACTAATGCTGCGCTCTCCCCTGTCCCTTGTATCCCCACAGCACTTACGAACACACTTCCATAGCAGGCAGAGCGGACGGCACCAGTAGCGTCACTCACTGACGTCGCGCTCCTGCTCCGCCTGCTTCATTCATAAAGTGGGAGGAGCAGGCGCGCGACGTCAGTGAGTGACGTTACTGGTGCCGTCCGCTCTGCCTGCTATGGAAGTGTGTTCGAAAGTGCTGTGGGGATACAGGGGCGACATGGGAACAGGGGAGAGCGTGGCGTTAGTTAAACTTAATAACAGGATAAGGAATCATGTTTTTAAATACTGTGGTGAGCGGCGGGGCCCGGTGTAAGAGTACAGTGACTGCACCGGGCCCCGCCCCTAGTTACGGACTCCAGCCCCTCCTCTCTCCCGGCTCATACAGCGCAGTCTGTGATGCTCCAGCGTCGCAGACTGCAATGTAAAATGGAAGCATTCGCCCCATAAGACGCAGGGGCATTTTCCCCCCACTTTTGGGGGGGAAAAAGTGCGTCTTATGGGGCGAAAAATACGGTATATCCCAAGTTAACCTAAACCCTAACTATAACTAACTGTAAATAATAAAGTCGACCCTACACTAAACCCTAAAAACTAAGCTAATTGATCCTGAAAGTACTATCTAATTCCCTATCTGTATTTGATCAATTCAAAATAACTAGTTCCTACTCTACACTGAACTTTATATAATAAACTAAGCCCTAACACTGCCTAAACTAACTTTCTGACCTACCCTGCACCCTACAAACAACCTAATTATTCACTTCCCTAATCCCTATCTAATAAACTCTAATTTAGATCAATGCACAATTCTCAGACTGACAGACAAACGCTTTTGCACCTCTCAATCCAACAACTAAACCCACAAAATGGCAACCGGGCGGTGTCTCTATTTATATAGTGAAGGGGCAGGCTACTAAACGATTGGTTGCTATGGATGTTGCTAAGGTGTGACAGGGCCTTCCCATTGGCTATTCAAGCTAGGAGAAGGGAGGGTTAAAGATTCTCCTCTGTCAGTTCGCCAAAAAAAACAATAAACGATTTTATTGCGTTTATTTAAAATCGCATTTCTTTTTTCATGGCCACTCCTATGGTAAATGTCCCGCCATTTATTTTTTTATAGACATTTTCGCTTATTTTAACTTATGTCTAGTCTACCAACTATCCAACACTGTTTGCAAAATTTTATGTGAAGCGATTTTTAGGATTAAAAGATTGTCAACACGCTATACTCGATATGGGACAACAAAATCGCCTTACTCGATAATGACGTAGTTGTCATTATCGCGTAATGCGATAGTAACTTTAATACGGTGTTATGCTAAGTTACTTTTGTGGAGCATATTTAGGCATCCAGGTCCCAGCTCAGCTACACCTGCTATTCCCTTTAAACTACTTAACTCTACAGAAAAGAACTCTTGATGAACTACAGACATACAAACTTAAACACCTCTCATGGTTCGGCCGTAAGAATACTGTGAAAATGGATATCTTGCCAAGGTTTTTATACCAAACCATACCTATTCACGTACCTAAAAAATATTTCCTAGAGATCCAAAAGGCCCTCAACAGGTTCATTTGGCATACCAGTAAACCTAGATTGAATAAAAGGGTCCTGATCAAGCATAAATCCCTAGGTGGGTTTGGACTACTGGATATCCGCCTATATCAGGGGTGCACAACCTGCGGCCCACATGCGGCCCCCAGAGCCATGGTTTGCGGCCCCGGTTCTGCTGGGAAGAAACACAGCTGATCGTGCCATCAGCTGTGTTTCTGCCGGGAGCGCCTCACAATTGCAGGACTACAGATCCTGCTCCCGCACTGTAGCAAGAGCAGGATGGGTCCCCGGCTGTCAGAGACAGCACGAGACCCGAGGAGAAGACAGAAGCAGTGTATCAGCGCTTCTGCCTTCTCCTCACATAGGTGAGAGGCGTGATGTGCAGTTTAGACCCGTGTCAGGGGCAGAGGACTGCAGAGCCTCACCAGCTCTGCCCTCTACAAAGCCTCGCTCCTCCGAAGTCCTAAGCTGAGTTGCGGTTACAATGCTACACTGCTCTGTCGCTGGAAGATAATGATGGTCTGGATGCAATGCCACAGTTTGGCCACTAGATGTAGCACCGTTGATGGGACTTATGATCAGCTTCATGGATGGAGCTCAGTGGGATGTCATGTGTATCCTCTGCTAGGGGTGCGCCAGAAGAGGGATGCAGCAGCATAAAGACTAGCAAAAGTACACGAGACTCATAGATGACAAAGTGGTGCACGAGTGTTGGAAGTGGAGCACTGCCCTATGCCAGGGATGTGCTGAAGCCTGAGCCACAGACCAGGCCCAGGATCACAGGCTGCAGACCAGTCGTGGAGCAAGGTCCCTGACTAGGATAAAGTGAGGCAGTCACCATGGTAATAATGATCAGGAGACAAATCACCAGAGAAGAGTCTGTAGGAGCATGGACATCTGAAGTGTTGCAGCAGAGCAAGTGAGAAGTGGAATTGGTAAGAGATGTCCAATTTGCCTGCACAATACCAGGCAAGAAAAAGGGTGCCACAGAGCAGCGCTGAGGGAGTGTGGCTGTCCATGGACAGCCATCTGGCTGTATAGCTGTCTATTGGAAGAAAATATACTGTACAAAAAAATACAAATAAAAGGAAAATAAAAGTGCAAAAAAAAAAAAAAGCAAGTCAGTGTCCCACAGAGGTCTTTTAAAGACCTCTTGGGAGACATACAGTGGTGCAAAAATATATGAAAGAAAAGAAAATTTTAGCAAAAAGATGTAAAAAAATATAACATACAAGTAAAAGAAAACTATAAAAAGGAAAAGTGCAAAATAAAATTGTTCACTGTTAGATTATGTGGCAAAAATATATTTAAAAAATAAATAAAAAGTGATCTTAAAAAAATTAAAAGATACAAAATAAATAAAGTAAAAATAAAAGGAAAAAAAGGAAAAACGTGCAAAAAAATAAATAAATTCCGGGTCCCCCAATGGTCTTTTTGTAGAAGAAAAATATAAAAAAAAATAAGTTAAAAAAAATTATAAATAGTAAAATACATTTAAGAAAAAACCTCCCATACCAACCAAAACCATTACAAGTATCACCCCATTCATGTGAAACTTTACATATTGTATAATAAAATAATCCAACATATTTGCATATTTAAATAATGAGCTATAGTTTGAATTAAAATGACTTTTAAAAAAATAAAATTGTACAGTTTCCCCACTAATAAAACTAAAATAATATATTAAAAAGCCCTGTGTTATGTAGTAAAAAGCTCTAAAAGCTATAAAAGTTATTTTGGTAGTCAAAAAGTTAACTGGTCATTAAGGCCTTTTCAGGACTGGTCATTAAAGGGTTAACCAATAAGTGCTTTCCCGGCTAGTAAGGCCTCATACACACGACCGTACCTTTTCTTTTGGTCCGCAGGACACCAGCCACGTTTGTTCTGCATTTTGCAGAACGGAGTAACGGGTGGGGACAGCACACGGAGTGCTGTCCGCATCTTTTGCGGGCCGTTGATGTGAATGGTTCCACATCTAATCCACAAAAAGAAAATGTGTCTCAGATGTGGACTAAAACAATGGCCGTGTGCGTGAGCCCTCAGGGGAAGTGCTTACTGGTTATTGCAGGGCACCTACAGTATATCTGGGGGTGCAGAAGGTGCTAATAACCAGTGAGCGCCGTCCTCTGCAGTGAAGTAAAGCGCTCATTAGTGAATAGGAGGCAGGAAGGAAATGTCGCCACTTTAAGGAGTTTCCTAGTTAAAATGATTTTTAACAAGTTCCTGCAGCATGGTCCCTGACACAGAAGATTCCTACTTTCCTGCTCCATGCTGACCTCGCTGTCTCCACCTTCCGGTCCCGGAGCACCTCTCCAGCAAATTACTGACTTTAGCGGTGAAGCACTGCTTGTGGCCACATCACCACTGAAGCCAGTCTATGGCTGGAGAGGTACAAGTGACTATGCCCATATCCAACCGGATGTAAACAGCACCGAGACCGGAAGATGGAGACAGTGGGAGCGGCAGAGTACAAATCTTCTGTTTCAGGCCCATGCTGCAGGAACGTGTTAAAAAAATTTTTTTAGCAGGAAATCTCTAAGCCCCTGTTACACGGCAAGATATTCAGGACAATTACTGGGAACAAGTCTTCATAGGAGCGATCATTCCTGATATCTGGCCGGTATAATCGTGCCGCTGATCAGCCGATAAACAAGGAATCACTCGTTTGTCGTCTGATTTGCATTTTTCATCAGGATGAAAGATGTACAATTATTGTCAGCTCATCTCACCTTGTAATCAGGAATGTGCTACTGATAATCGATAGAGGTGAATGAGGAAGGAATGACTGTGGTAGTGATCATTCCTCCCAGTCATTTTGCATTAGCTTGTGTAATAGGCTGACGCAAACAAGCGCTGATTAACTTTTTTTGCGGCCCCTCGAAATAGTGCGATGTGACAATGCGGCCCCCAGACCAAAAAAGGTTGTGCACCCCTGGCCTATATCATGAAGCGGCGGTACTTACTAGACTTTTAGATTGGAGCCAAAAAGGTTTAACTCCTTAGGGACGCATGACGTACCAGTACGGCATGTTTCCCGAGTCCTTAAGGACCCATGACGTAGCGGTACGTCATGGGTTTAAACCGCGATTGTGGCGCGGCGGGGTTAATCGGAACAGGATGCCCGCTGAAATCATTCAGCGGGCATCCTGTCACAACGCCGGGGGGGAATTCATGTGACCCCTCCGTATTGGCGATCGCCGCAAACCGCAGGTCAATTCAGACCTGCGGTTTGCGGCTTTACGTGCAGTTGCGGCGGCGGTGCCATCGGGTCCCCATGCGGCTGTGGGGGGACCCGATGGCATGGAAGGAAGCGCGATGTCTAAGGAAGGCAGCCCCCTGGATCTCACAGGCCCCGGAAGCTGTATGAGTAATACACACAGTATTACTCATACAGCCAATGCATTCCAATACAGAAGTATTGGAATGCATTGTAAAGGAATATACCCCCCAAAGTTCAAGTCCCAAAGTGGGACAAAAAATAAAGTGATAAAAAAAGTTTTAAAAATAACGTTTTCGCCCTAAAAAATTTAAAGTTTCAAGTAAAAATAAACAAAAACATCATTTTCCCCAAATAAAGTTAAAAAAAATTAGTAAAAAATAGGGGGGAAAAAAAGTATACATATTAGGTATCGCCGCGTCCGTATCGACCGGCTCTATAGACATATCACATGACCTAACCCCTCAGATGAACACCGTAAAAAAATTAAAATAAAAACTGCTAAATAAACCATTTTTTGTCACCTTACATCACAAAAAGTGTAATAGCAAGCGATCAAAAAGTCACACACACACCAAAATAGTGCCAATAAAACCGTCATCTCATCCCTGCAAAAATCATACCTTACCCAAGGTAATCACCCAAAAACTAAAAAAATTATGGCTCTCAGACTATGGAAACACTAAAACATGATTTTTTTTGCTTCAAAAATGAAATCATTGTGTAAAACTTACATAAATAAAAAAAAAGTATACATATTAGGTATCGCCGCATCCGTGACAACCTGGTCTATAAAAATATCACATGATCTAAGCTGTCAGATGAATGTTGTAAATAAAAAATAATAAAAACGGTGCCAAAACAGCTATTTATTGTTATCTTGCCTCACAAAAAGTGTAATATAGAGCAACCAAAAATCATATGTACCCTAAACTAGTACCAACAATACTGCCACCCTATCCCGTGGTTTCTAAAATGGGGCCACTTTTTTGGAGTTTCTACTCTAGGGGTGCATCAGGGGGGCTTCAAATGGGACATGGTGTCAAAAAAAACTGTCCAGCAAAATCTGCCTTCCAAAAATCGTATGGCATTCCTTTCCTTCTGCGCCCTGCCGTGTGCCCGTACAGCTGTTTATGACCACATATGGGGAGTTTCTGTAAACTACAGAATCAGGGCCATAAATATTGAGTTTGGTTTGGCTGTTAACCCTTGCTTTGTAACCGGAAAAAAATTATTAAAATGAAAAATCTGCCAAAAAAGTGAAATTTTGAAATTGTATCTCTATTTTCCATTAATTCTTGTGGAACACCTAAAGGGTTAACAACATTTGTAAAATCAGTTTTGAATACCTTGAGGGGTGTAGTTTCTTAGATGGGGTCACTTTTATGGAGTTTCTACTCTAGGGGTGCATCAGGGGGCTTCAAATGGGACATGGGTGTCAAAAAAAACAGTCCAGCAAAACCTGCCTTCCAAAAACCGTATGGCATTCCTTTCCTTCTGCGCCCTGCCCTGTGCCCGTACAGCGGTTTACGACCACATATGGGGTGTTTCTGTAAACTACAGAATCAGGGCCATAAATATTGAGTTTGGTTTGGCTGTTAACCTTTGCTTTGTAACTGGAAAAAAAAATATTAAAATGGAAAATCTGCCAAAAAAGTGAAATTTTGAAATTGTATCTCTATATTCCATTAATTCTTGTGGAACACCTAAAGGGTTAACAAAGTTAGTAAAATCTGTTTTGAATATCTTGAGGGGTGTAGTTTATAGAATGGGGTAATTTTTGGGTGGTTTCTATTATGTAAGCCTCGCAAAATGACTTCAGACCTGAACTGGTCCCTAAAAATTGGGTTTTTGAAAATTTCTGAAAAACTTCAAGATTTGCTTCTAAACTTCTAAGCCTTGTAACATCCCCAAAAAATAAAATATCATTCCCAAAATGATCCAAACATGAAGTAGACATATGGGGAATGTAAAGTAATAACTATTTTTGGAGGTATTACTATGTATTATAGAAGTAGAGAAATTGAAACTTGGAAATTTGCAATTTTTAAAAAAAAATTGGTAAATTTGGTATTTTTTTTTATAAATAAAAATGAATTTTTTTTACTTCATTTTACCGGTGTCATGAAGTACAATATGTGACGAAAAAACAATCTCAGAACGGCCTGGATAAGTCAAAGCGTTTTAAAGTTATCAGCAAAAAATGGTTACGTCCTTCAGGTGAAATAGGGCTGAGTCCTTAAGGGGTTAAAGAAGCTTTGGGTCACTCTGGAACAATCTCTGTCGCCTCTCTCCCTTCAAGCCATACCCTGGCTAAATGTAACTGATAGATCCTCTCAGGAAGACTGCCCATTCCTTGTGAGACATGTCCTTGCGGTCTGGGAGGAATGGATCATTAAATCCCAAATTACCTTCAGACCAGGACCCATGACCCCACTTCATGGTAATCCAGCGTTTACTCCGGGCATGACCCCGTCCTCCTTTCTCATTAAAACCACACACAATGAATTACTGAGAATCAGGGATGTTCTGTCAGCGAGGACACTATCCTCATTTGAGAATTTACGCCAGAGCACAGCATTCAGCATGACTTCCTGGCTGGGATACGCTCAATTAACCTCCTTTTTTGGAGCCACATTTTCCAGAGGAATAGTAAACCCACTGACAGATTTTGATAGGTTATATCTGCAACAAGGCACAATTGAAGGTACTTTGTCCACACTATACCGAGTGCTCCTTGATCTACACAGTGGAGAGAGGGCACAATTTTTCGATAAATGGGAATCTGATTCGCAGGTCCGATTCACAGACGAGGAGGTGGAGAAGATGTGTACGTTCTCCCATGGAATCTCACTGGCGTCACAGGTCAAAGAAAAGAACTACAAAATCTCTCGAGGTGGTACTACTGTCCTACCAAATTACATTTGATGTTCCCTACGGTTTCAGAAAAGAGCTGGAGGTGCGAGAATGATAGGGGTTCTTTGTTATATATTTGGTGGAGCTGTCCGAAAATACACTCGTTCTGGGAACGAATCTTGCAGATCTATGCCAAAAATTCAAACAGGACGATCCCTAACACCCCCAACTAACTCTACTATCCCTAATACTTGGCTCTCTTGCCCAGGTCAAGAAAGGGGTTCTTTGACATTTCCTGTCAGCTGCGTGGTTATCCTCAGACATTGGAAGTCCAGTTCTCCACCCACATTTCTTGAATGGACAAGAGTTAAGATTTACATTGCGCATGGAAGAGTTGATAGCAAATGAGCAAGAAAGATCTGACTCCTTTGCACGTAGTTGTGACCCCTTACTCCAGTTTTTGGACTCGCCGGAGTTTAATGACTTGATAGGAGCGTGATGAGTTTTAGAAGCTCTCAGGATCTCTCAAAGTATCTTTAGGTCCCCTTTGTATTAACATCTTTCATTGGTGTCTTCTCCTTCCACCCCTCTCTTCTCTTCCCTATATATCCCTTTGTTTTCCTTCCCCACACTATTGTCATACTAGTTAGTGATGATATTCAATGAGACAAATTAATAGCCACAAGGAATATGTTGAGATTGATAATTAGCTACACAGTCTATAATGCTTTCATGTTTATTGTCTAGCATGGATACAAGAGAATTTATATTTGTATTCCTTATTTGGCGAATGTATACTCTTTATATGTGTTGTATTAAAGGATAACTGTCGTATTATTATTTTTTGGAGTATTGGATTGTGGTGATTAATGTCACCTTGGTGGCCCTATTTAAACTTTTCACTGTGTATTCAATTACCCCTTAATTCCACATTTTTGTTCCCTGTACTGCCTACTTTTACCTGTGCTTAAAATAGGGTTGCTAGGCATCGTCCGTCTATCTGTTGATAGACGGAGCACACAGCGTGCAGGCTCACATTACTGACAGCCAGGGACTGTAAGTAAATGATTAAAGCCAGGTCCTCCCCAGCAGTTGATAACAGTGCCTGGGCTGTATTCACTTCTCCCTGTCCCTGCGCTTGGCAGACGCTCCCTCACTCAGCAGAGCTGGAGAATGCAGAGTTGAAGCAGCACACACCAGGGAAGGGAGATCTGCCATCTGCTCAGTGTATAAATGAAAGCAACATGTGGTAAGAGGACCCATTTGTGCTGCAGGAGATTAACCCTTTAGGGGGGAGGGCTCTGGTTACTGACACTTTTGGGGGGCTATTGTTACTGGCTAGTGAGGGCAGGCGGGAGCAGCCTCAGGGTGAGGGCAGTGGCGGCCATCTTAACTAAATAGTGAAATTGCAGTTTTTATTATTAATTTCTCTTTATTGAAATGAGAATTTCCATGAATTACACATATAGTTAGCAAGTCATAAATGGCATTTTGTTGCAAACATCATTTTACAACCAAAACCACCAAATGTCTTTACATGGCTCTCAAGTCACAATTTTACAATTTTCACCTCGCCCTTCCCCCAAACCATCCCTCCCAATTATACCCCAACCCATGAACACTCATCTGGGACTATGCCGTTGTCTTTTCTTTGTTAGTACAAGTTATATCATACCTTAAGCTTGAATCTCACTTATATCTATCTAAGTTTCCAACTTCCCCAATCTATTTGCTAATTTCGCTTCCAGGTACCACTTAGTCAACTTAAAGGGGGCCATAAGTTCCTGAATTTTACAATTAGACAATCGCTTCTCTATGAATTCCCTCCACTTCTTGATGAATTTTTTAATTAATCTTTCCTTATCCTGTTCTACCTCCAATCTTTCAAGATATAGTACATTCCTCATAGTCCCTACTATCTCATCCCATGACGGTTCTTCTGCTTCCAGCCAGTGTCGCAGAAGAGATTTCTTCACTGACATCAATAGTATATGTACTCCTCCTTTCGCCACCACTGCCCCTAATTCCTCTTCCTGATTTTTAGGTATGTAATGAAAAATGCATTGTTGTGGTGTTAATCCCACTATCTCTCCCCAGATCTCCTTTATTGTCTCCACTGCCCGTTGCCACAACGGTTGTACCTTTGGGCATTCCCACAAAGCATGAAGAAGTCCAGCTTTCGGGAGGACACATTTGGGGCAATGCCGTTGGTAATGGGCAGGAGCATCTTGATATGACAAATTAAAGGCGTACGTCGCCCTATGCATAAGCCTTAGTTGTGTCTCTCTCCATTGTTCGTTGTAAACTGCTCGCCTTACTAATTCAAGACCTTCCCTCATTTTTTGGGCTATGTTCTGATCCTTTAGTTCCCTTTCCCAGGGCTTAAAGGCACCTTTTACCAAGCCTATCGTCTGTATGGTATGTAACTTTTGGTGCATTTCTGAGAGGGATATGTGCGAGCCATCCTTGTCCAGTACAGCCGCGAACCACACAAGCTTTTCTGGGTCACCCAAAGAGCCTGCCTGTGCTTTGCAGTAGCTCTTAATTTGCTGGAAAGGGAGATAGTGTGTGTCCGTTAGATCATACTTTCCCTTCACCTGTTCCCATGACAGCAGTTGATGGCCATTGGTTTCCAATAAATCACTGAGTCTCGTAATGTTTTTATTCTTCCAGCCTTGAAACAAAATATTCTCTCTGCCTTGGGGGAACGCAGGTAGCGACCACAATGGCATCCTGGGTGATATATAGTAGGGAAATCCATAGATCTTCCTAATCGACTTCCACGCCATTATGGTGTCTTTTAGCAAAATGGACTGTCTGGTCGGTATGGGAATATCTCTTAGTTTTGTATGTAATAAAGCCTCTAAGTTACACAAGCCGGCTAGTTCCTGCTCTATCTTAATTGCCGAATAATGTCCAGTCCCCCACACCCAATCCCTTACATGTCGGAATAAGGCTAGATTATAATGGTGAATATTTGGCATTTGTAGCCCTCCTTCCCCCTTCAATAAAATGGCAAAAAATCATATTTAGCATGGCTAGATCTTAACAAGGTTCCAAGTAGAGCTTCAACATGCAACAAGAAGAAATGGGAGTGAGACAAAACATTTTTTGAGCATTCAATTTAATGAAAACAACGAATAAACTGAAACAGGCTGTTTTTTAGCTGATCAAAAGTTTAGGACCACACCTCCAAAAAAAAAACTAAACCCCCCAAAACAGAAATCCAACTTCCAAACATGAACTCAGTAATGAGTAGCTCCGCTGTTATTGTTGATCACTTCAAAAATTCGTTTCGGCATGCTTGATGCAAGCGTTTCCATGAGGTGAGTGGGAACATTTCTCCAAGTGGTGAAGACGGCCGCACGAAGGCCATCTACTGTCTGGAACTGTTGTCCATTTTTGTAAACTTCCCTTGCCATCCATCCCCAAAGGTTCTCAATTGGATTTAGATCAGGGGAACACGCAGTATGGGCCAAAAGAGTGATGTTATTCTCCTGGAAGAAGTCCCTTGTCCTGTGGGCATTGTGTACTGTAGCGTTGTCCTGTTGAAAAACCCAGCCGTTACCACACAAACGAGGGCCCTCAGTCATGAGGAATGCTCTCTGCAACATCTGGACATAGCCAGCGGCCGTTTGACGCCCATGCACTTCCTGAAGCTCCATTGTTCCACTGAAGGAAAAAGCACCCCAGACCATTATGGCGCCCCCTCCACTGTGGCGCGTGGAAAACATCTCAGGTGGGATCTGCTTGTCATGCCAGTAACGTTGGAAACCATCAAGGTTACATTTTTTCTCATCTCCTTTGAATGTCCCATGTTTTTGAATGTCCCATGTTTGGTGCTCTCTTGCAAAGTCCAAACGAGCAGTTCTGTGGCGTTCAAGGAGACGAGGTCTTTGAAGACGTTTTTTGTTTTTGAAGCCCTTTAGTCTCAGATGCCGTCTGAGGGTTTGGGGCTGCAGTCAGCACCAGTAAGGGCCTTAATTTGGGTCGAGGATCGTCCAGTGGCGGACAGCCAATTGGATCCTCCGGCTCAGTGCTGATGAAATTTTTTTGGGTCTTCCACTTGACTTTTTTGTTCTATAACCCTCAGGATCATTTAAGAAATTCCAAATGACTGTCTTACTGCGTCCCACCTCAGCAGCGATGGCGCGCTGTGAGAGACCCTGCTTATACAGTTCAACAACCCGACCACTTTCAAAAAGGGAGAGTTATTTTGCCTTTGACATCACAACGTGTGACTAACTGACAGAAAATGACAATGAATCCACATCTTTGCACAGATTTGGCCTTTTAAAGGCATGTGGTTCTAAAATTTGGATCAGCTGAAAAACAGCCTGTTTCAGTTTAATCGTTATTTTCAATTAATTGAATGCTCAAAAAATGTTTTGTCTCATTCTTATTTCTTCTTGTTGCATGTTGAAGCTCTACTTGGAACCTTGTTAAGATCCAACAATGTAAAATATGATTTTTTGCTATTTTTCAAGTGGTCTTCAACTTTTGATCAGGACTGTATATAGAAATATAGAACTCTATATATATTTATATAAAGCCCCAACTACTTTTTTCAACAAAAAATATGAAAAATTTGCTAAAAAATCAGCACAAATAATCAGCAGGTGCTGATCAGGCAGGTACGGTAGTGGTGCAGAGCTGGAAAATGAAAAAAAAAAAAAAGACCAAAAAAAGTGCATGGACCAAATGGCGTCCGTAAAAAAAAAAGGACAGGGGGGCGAGCGGGAAAGGGACAGGGATAGAGGGTGGTTTAGGGATCTGGAACAGCTTCAAATGAAAAAAAAAAAATCTGTACAGCTATTCCAGATGTTCTTCTTCTTTTCAGCAGGAAAGGGGTTAAATTGTTAAATTGCTGTGGTGTGCACCATAAGTCCCAGCAAGCCAACAAGCAGCACAGAGAAGCACAGAACCTCTCTGCATGCAGTCACCAGCTAGAATGGCTGCATGCAGGGAAGTTCTGCCTCTTCCTGTGCAGCTATAGCGCTGCCATTGGCTGGAGCGTTGTTCCAGCCAATAGCAGCGCTGGCAGAGGACCCAACACTGGTGTCCCCTGCCTCACCTCGGAAGCAGGTGCTGACTTGTTCAGCACCTGCCACCTCCCCCTGACCTCCTCCCGACCCTCCCCGATGCGCCGGTCTCATTGATCGGCCAATCACAGCGCTTGGAGCTACAGGGGGGCGGTGCAGCATGGCTGCCTGCCGGTAAGAGCAGGCATGGTCCCGCGACTCCCCCCGATCGTTCCCCAGAGCCCCGTGGAACTTACACCGTACATGTACAGCGCTGGGCGTTAAGTCACGTCCGGTTGCGCCAGACATGTACAGGGCTGGTCGTTAAGGGGTTAATGCTAAACCATCAAGGATTTTTGTGGTGATCACAAGTGACTTTGTAATTTTCTATTACCACATGTGTATGAATTGTAGTGTAGTGTGCGAGCGCTGGTGGCACACAACTGATTGTTTGACTATATGGACCAGGATCACACTAGAGTGCACTCCAGGGGGATAATACAGTTGGGTCCATATATATTTGGACACTGACACAAATTTAGTTTTTATTACCTGTTTACTAAAACATATTCGAGTTATAGTTACAGTGCTGCCCATAATTATTCATACCCCTGCCAAATTTTGACTTAAAGTTACTTTTATTCAACCAGCAAGTAATTTTTTGACGGGAAATGACATAGGTGTCTCCTAAAAGGTAATAAGACGATGTACAAGAGGCATTATTGTATAAAAAAAAACATTTCTTAGCTTTTATTTACATTTGAGCAAAAAGGGTCCAGTCCAAAATTATTCATACCCTTCCCAATAATCAATAGAAAAGCCTTTATTGGCTATTACAGCAATCAAACGCTTCCTTTAATTGCAGAGCAGCTTTTTGCATGTCTCCACAGGTATTTTTCCCATTCATCTTTAGAAATGAGCTCCAAATCTTTCAGGTTGGAGGGTCTTCTTGCCATTACCCTGATCTTTAGCTCCCTCCACAGATTCTCAATTGGATTCAAGTCTGGACTCTGGCTGGGCCACTCCAAAACGTTAATGTTGTCTGCTAACCATTTCTTCACCACTTTTGCTGTGTGTTTTGGGTCATTGTCATGCTGAAATGTCCACTGGTGCCCAAGGCCAAGTTTCTCTGCAGACTGCCTGATGTTGTTATTGAGAATCCTCATGTATTGCTCTTTTTCATGGTGCCGTTTACTGTGATTAGGTTCCCTGGTCCATTGGCTGAAAAACACCCCCAAAGCATTAGGTTGCCACCACCATGTTTAAAAGTGGGGATAGTGTTCTTTGGGTTGAAGGCTTATCCTTTTTTACGCCAAATGAAGGAAACATCATTCTGACCAAACAATTCAATTTGTGTTTCATCTGACCATAACACAGAAGACCAGAAGTCTTCTTCTTTGTCCAGATGAACTTTTGCAAAGGCCAAGCAAGCTTTTGTGTGCCTTATCTGGAGAAGTGGCGTCCTCCTTGGTCTGCAGTGTGCAGTGTCCGTTGGATTGTCTGCCTTGAGACATTGCCACCAGCAGAGCCCAGATTCACCAGGATGGCCTTGGTGGTGATCCTTGGATTCTTTTTCACCTCTCTAACTATTTCCTGGCCAGCACAGGTGTCACTTTTGGCTTCCGACCACGTCCTCTGAGATTTTCCACAGTGCGGAACATCTTGTATTTTTTGCTCAAATGTAAATAAAAGCTGAGAAATGTTTTATTATCTTTTGGGAGACACCTATGTCATTTCCCGTAAAAAAATATTACTTGCTGGTTGAATAAAAGTAACTTTAAGTGAAAATTTGCCAGGGGTATGAATAATTATGAGCAGCACTGTATATATTTTTTTTTTTGGAAAGTCATAAAATTAGTACATAGACCACTTTAGAACAGATCAGTGTATATAATATAACAATCATGAATATCCTTATAACCCTCCCCCCCCATTGGCTGTCGTTCCCCTCAGTTCATTCAAATACAACATACAATAAATACATTAGAGATATCTACGTGGCTCTGCGTGCTACTCTCCGCTTCCTTTCAATATCCTCGTAAATTTTAATTTGTTGAAGGTATAGATCCCACTCCCTTGAAGAGGGCTGGGAGACAGAACCCCAGTACTTCACCAATATAGCTTTCGCTACCATTAATCCTCTCATCCAAATCCGTCTAACCTGGGGGGGACTTCCATTTCTGAACCATAGTCTCCAAAGATCACTATCAAGATCCCCGGGTTATAGTTCATTGAGGATTCCTTTTGTAGAGCAGAGAAAACCTCATCCCAATATTTTCTTATTTTATTGCAACTCCAAAGCAAATGGACATAGTTCGCATTAACATATCCACATTTAGGGCAGCAACAGTCCCGACCCCTATTTTGGGGAAATTTTCCTTGGGTTTTGGGCGTATAGTACAGTCTATGGAGGATCTTAAATTGAATTAATCTATGTGCACTGGAAACTGTCGCCCTTCTCACGTTCCTATAAATAGTAGGCCACTGTAATGGAGGGCAATTCAACTCTTGCTCCCATTTACTTGGGCTTTTAAAAGGCGTTACAGTTGCCAGTGCCATTCGGAGTTTAGCATATAATCTAGATATTTTCACCTTCTCATCCTTCTGGGCGTCACAGTAATCAAAAAATATATTCTCTCGTGGAAAAATACGACCCCTATTCCTAGAGGCTTCAAATACATGTTTCAAACGTGCATACATAAATACCTCTAATGGTGAACAATCATTAAAACCAAATTCCGAAAGTGATTTAAAGCGACCTAAATAAAAAAGGTGAGACACCGTATAGATGCCATTTCCTGACCAATAACCAAAATCTGTAATTTTGAAGAATTCCTCCAGCCCCCCGTTCCCCCACAGAGGGGTGAAACCAAACGGACCGGAGACTTTAAGGATCTCCTTCAGCCTGTTCCACACCCTCTGTAGTGAGCAAGGGATCAGCAAGGACCTCCTCATTCCCATGAACCCAGTTTCCAAACATGCAAAAATATTCTCTATTGGCCTGTCAATAACTTTATTCAAGTACCGTGAAAGTAAGCTCTCTTTCCAATAACAACACCGCTGAATCTGTGCACAAAAATAATAACCTTGAAAAAAGGGTAGTGACAGCCCACCGTCTGCCTCCGACAACCATAGATATCTCTGCTTTATACGCACCCTCTTCCTGCCCCAGATTAGGTCGTTAATCAGGGTCTCCAATCTATGGAAGAAGATATCGTCAATCCAGATGGGGGAAGCACACATCGGGAACAAGACTATAGGCAAAATAATCATCCTGATCAATGCAATTCGATCTGTCTGTGCCAGTATTAATTTCCGCCAAGCACCAACTTTGGTCCTAACTTTATTCAAAACTGGAGCCAAATTAAGCTCATAAAACCTACTTATAGGAACCCCGATCTTAACCCCCAGGTAATCCAAGGAATCGCTAGGAGCCAAGATGCGGACTCGGCTCCCTACATCTACAGCTTTCCGATTCAGCGGGAGGAGCGATGACTTTGTCCAGTTGATCATATAACCTGATAATTTACCATAGTATTCTATTACCTCTATGACATACGGAAGGATTTTCCACCCCTGATCCAGAAACAGAATCACATCGTCTGCATACAAACTTATTTTATCGCTCACTCCCGCCACCCCGAAGCCTTCTATACAATTCTCCAAACGGATCCGACAAGCCAACGGTTCAATGAAAATAGCGAAGAGGAGGGGAGACAGGGGACAACCCTGTCTCATCCCTCTCCACATCGTAACGGGAGAGGAACTCATACCATTGATATTAATATATGCAACTGGCTGTTCATATAACATTTGAGTCATTTCCAAAAATGGGTTCCCAAAGCCAAAATAGGACATCGTAGCCCAGAGAAAAGGCCACTCCATCCTGTCAAACGCCTTTGCGGCGTCTAATGACAGGATGGAGTGGTCCACACTGCCCCCAACAGACAGATTCAGATAGACCCTATATATGCTCGTCTGTATTTGGCGGCCCGGGATAAAGCCCGTCTGGTCAGGGTGAACCAGATCAGCTATAACCCTCTTCAAGCGGTTAGCCAAAATTTTTGCAAAAATCTTATAGTCCGTATTTAGGAGCGATATGGGTCTATATGACCCCACATCGCATGGGTCCTTCTCCTTTTTCAAGACCAGAATAATTACCGCCTCTCTAAATGATGGTGGTAAAGAGCCGAGTGCGCAGGATTCATTAAAAACTTGAAGAAGAATCGGCAAAAGAGATTTGGCATGGTACCTATAGATTTCGAACGGCAATCCATCTGGGCCGGGAGATGAACTATACTTTAGGGACGGGAGAGTCGCTTGGAGTTCCACCAAAAGGATGGGGGAGTCCAGCATCTCTCTATCTTGAGTAGGTAACTGGGGGAGCGCCAATCGTTGAAGGTATTGATCCATGTCGGTACGGCTAAACAAAGACTCAGATTTATAGAGGGTAGAATAATATTTCACAAATTCCTCTCTAATCTCCTCTGCGGATCTCACCCCAATTCCTTGTGGATTCCTAATTTCTTTTATAGTGGTAACCTCTCTCTGGTTGGCCACCAAACGAGCCAAAAACCTGCCCGTTTTATCAGATTCACAAAAACGGTTCTGGCCTTGAAAAAGGAGCTTGTGTTGTGCTTTTTTATATAAAAGAGTCTTAAGCTGAGAATTAGCCTCCTTTAATTGGGTGATGAGTTGCTCCTCGTGACAGTCAACTAATGCGGCACGCAAACTCCTTATTGAGTCTGTCAGTTGTTTTTCCCTACGTCGTGATTCCATTCTGAATCTATGGATTTTATTAAAGTACAGGCCCCTAATATGGGCCTTCAACGCGTCCCACACATAATGAATATGTGTTGAGTCTACGTTGAAGCCCCAAAATTCCTGAATATCCTGATCTACACGGGATTGCTCCCCTATCACCTCAAACCAATGCGAGTTCAATTTAAAGGTTCTTCCTGAAGTTGGAGCCTCTACAAACACAATCAGAACTGGAGAGTGGTCCGAGATTCCATGAGGTTCGTACTTCATTCTCAGGACGCGACCGCACAGATCCCGACTTGCGAATGCCAGATCAATACGGGACATGGACCCGTATGACTGGCTAAAACATGAGAAGATTTTTTTATTGCCGTAGAGGTGGCGCCAGATATCAACCAGCGCCAACTCCTGGCACACAGCAGTCAAAGGGAACCCACTGCGACCGTGCCCAGAGAGTGAAGAGAACAGGTCCAACTCAGGGTCCGGTACCGCATTAAAGTCGCCTGCCACCAATAAGGCACATTGATTTTTAGTAGATATATATTGAGCTAAATGTAAAAAAAACTTTGATTTAAATGGAGGGGGGATATATATAAAAGCCAATATCACCTCCTGCCCTTTCCAAAACCCATGAAGAAATATATATCGCCCCTCTTTATCAATGGAACTGTCTAACGGTTGGAACTCCATCCCTCGATGAATATATACACTGACACCTCTTGCATAAGAAGAGTAGCAAGCGTGGTACTCCAGAGAGGCCTTTTCAATGTATAAATCCTATCTGCAGTTGCATGGGTCTCTAGTAGTGCCACAATCGCAGGCAAATGACGGACCACAAGGTCAAATACCACCGTCCTCTTCACTCTGTCTCCCAACCCTCTCACATTCCAACATAGAATGTTACACGGCATATCATATGAGTAGAGGTATCCACAATCTCAGCGGAGAGGCACGCACGACCACGGAACGGAGAACGGCAGCCAATCCCTCCCTAAAACCCACCCCCAAAAACCCCCCTGCATGATTGACAAGGCATTTTACAATACCCATCAACCTCTCACCTTCCACCAAACCTCCCCCCCCGCCACCTCCCCTCACCAACCTCCCTCCCCGCCACCTCTTCATACTATTTCATAAACCCCTAGAATCCAACCATTGTGCCACCTCCACATGTGTAGAAAAGAAGCGGACAGTATCATTACAGGGAGTGCAGAATTATTAGGCAAGTTGTATTTTTGAGGATTAATTTTTTTTATTGAACAACAACCATGTTCTCAATGAACCCAAAAAACTCATTAATATCAAAGCTGAATATTTTTGGAAGTAGTTTTTAGTTTGTTTTTAGTTTTAGCTATTTTAGGGGGATATCTGTGTGTGCAGGTGACTATTACTGTGCATAATTATTAGGCAACTTAACAAAAAACAAATATATACCCATTTCAAATATTTATTTTTACCAGTGAAACCAATATAACATCTCAACATTCACAAATATACATTTCTGACATTCAAAAACAAAACAAAAACAAATCAGTGACCAATATAGCCACCTTTCTTTGCAAGGACACTCAAAAGCCTGCCATCCATGGATTCTGTCAGTGTTTTGATCTGTTCACCATCAACATTGCGTGCAGCAGCAACCACAGCCTCCCAGACACTGTTCAGAGAGGTGTACTGTTTTCCCTCCTTGTAAATCTCACATTTGATGATGGACCACAGGTTCTCAATGGGGTTCAGATCAGGTGAACAAGGAGGCCATGTCATTAGATTTTCTTCTTTTATACCCTTTCTTGCCAGCCACGCTGTGGAGTACTTGGACGCGTGTGATGGAGCATTGTCCTGCATGAAAATCATGTTTTTCTTGAAGGATGCAGACTTCTTCCTGTACCACTGCTTGAAGAAGGTGTCTTCCAGAAACTGGCAGTAGGACTGGGAGTTGAGCTTGACTCCATCCTCAACCCGAAAAGGCCCCACAAGCTCATCTTTGATGATACCAGCCCAAACCAGTACTCCACCTCCACCTTGCTGGCGTCTGAGTCGGACTGGAGCTCTCTGCCCTTTACCAATCCAGCCACGGGCCCATCCATCTGGCCCATCAAGACTCACTCTCATTTCATCAGTCCATAAAACCTTAGAAAAATCAGTCTTGAGATATTTCTTGGCCCAGTCTTGACGTTTCAGCTTGTGTGTCTTGTTCAGTGGTGATCGTCTTTCAGCCTTTCTTACCTTGGCCATGTCTCTGAGTATTGCACACCTTGTGCTTTTGGGCACTCCAGTGATGTTGCAGCTCTGAAATATGGCCAAACTGGTGGCAAGTGGCATCTTGGCAGCTGCACGCTTGACTTTTCTCAGTTCATGGGCAGTTATTTTGCGCCTTGGTTTTTCCACACGCTTCTTGCGACCCTGTTGACTATTTTGAATGAAACGCTTGATTGTTCGATGATCACGCTTCAGAAGCTTTGCAATTTTAAGAGTGCTGCATCCCTCTGCAAGATATCTCACTATTTTTGACTTTTCTGAGCCTGTCAAGTCCTTCTTTTGACCCATTTTGCCAAAGGAAAGGAAGTTGCCTAATAATTATGAACACCTAATATAGGGTGTTGATGTCATTAGACCACACCCCTTCTCATTACAGAGATGCACATCACCTAATATGCTTAATTGGTAGTAGGCTTTCGAGCCTATACAGCTTGGAGTAAGACAACATGCATAAAGAGGATGATGTGGTCAAAATACTCATTTGCCTAATAATTCTGCACGCAGTGTATATACCACTCTTAATTTAGCGGGGTATAAAATTGAATACTTAATCTTAGCTAAAATCAGTCTTTTCTTAACATCAAAAAAGGATCTTCTTTTACTTTGAGTCTCTCGAGAGAAGTCAGGGAATATTGATATCAGGTTATTATCAAAGTATGTTTCTAATACTTCTCTTTTGCGTCTAAGAACCCAGTCCCGGTCCTTTGAGCAGACAAATTTAGCTAAAATTGCTCTAGGAGGGGCACCTGGAGGTTTTTTTTTAAAGGGAGTCCTGTGGGCCCTTTCCACACAGAAGGTAGATGCATCGTAGTCTGGCCCCAAACTTTCTACCAACCACTTCTGGATAAATTTCGGCGAGTTATCCTGTTCTGCCCCTTCTGGGAACCCTACTAATTGCAAATTATACCTACGCGATCTATCCTCCAGTTCTACCACTTTCCTTCTTAACCAAGTACGGTCTTCGTCCACTTCTTCTAATCTGTTCTTTAATACACTATTCTCTACAGTAACAGAGTCAACTGCAGTTTCCAATTCCTTCACCTTTATTCTCAGCTTCGTCATTTCGTCTCTTATTATGGTGACGTCCCCCTGTACTACTGCAAGGGAAGAGGCCAACTCTGCGACCGAGGTACTGGTAGCATTTACTACTCCCAGTATATCCTGCAATTTTTTATTAATGCTCTCAAAACCTTCACTATGGGAGGAGCTGGTCTTTAATAAACCCTGTTCTAACCGATCCGCATTATCCAAACCTGACTCAGCCTGAAGAACAGATCTCTGTACCCCTCCTCTAGTTTTGGGAGGAGGTGACTTCAAAAATTTGTCTAGTCGAGCCTGTGGGCTCCCCCCTGATCCACCTTTTGGAGAGGACAGACCACCTGATTTACGATATTTTGGCGGCATTTTTATATAATTCAATATATTGCATCTATGTACACAATTCCCACTCAGCTATATCTCATATAGAAATATATACAGAGCACCACTCATCTATATTAGCCGGTACACATAGGGGAAAGAGACAAATACTGGTTAGATATACACATCAGAGAAAGCACTGTATATAATGAACATGGACATAAAGTTCAGACCTTTAGCTTTCATTTGAGGGTATCCACATTAAAATTGGATGAAGGGTTTAGGAGTTTGAACTTCTTTACATGCGGCACCCTGTTTTTAAAGCGACCAAAAGTAATTGGACAATCAAAGACTCAAAGCCTGTTTCATGGGCAGGTGTGGGCAATTCCTTCATTATTTCATTCTCAATTAAGCACATAAAAGGCCTGGAGTTGATTTGAGGTGTGGTGGATCCCTCCATGCAGGTGAAATAAGCCATTCTTCATCTGCGAAAACAAACAAAAAACCATCCGAGAAATTGCTACACTATTATGGGTGGCAAAATCTAAAGTTTGGTACATCCTGAGAAAGAAAGAAAGCACTGGTGACCTCAGCAATGCAAAAAGACCTGGATGCCCACAGAAGACAACAGTGGTGGATGATCGCAGAATAATTACCATGGTGAAGAGAAGCTCCTTCACAACAGCCAACCAAGCGAACAACACTCTCCAGGATATAAGCGTATCAATATCCAAATCTACCATAAAGAGAAGACTGCATGAAAGTAAATACGGAGGGTTCACTGCACGGTGCAAGCCACTCATAAGCGTCAAGAATAAGAAGGCTAGATTGGACTTTGCTAAAAAAAACATCTTAAAAAACCAGCACACTTCTGGAAGAACATTCTTTGGACAGATGAAACCAAGATCAACCTCTACCAGAATGATGAAAATAAAAAAGTATGGTGAAGGCACGGTACAGTTCGTGATCCAAAGCATACCACATCATCTGTAACACGGCGGAGGCAGTGTAACGGCTTGGGCATGCATGGCTGCCGGTGGCACTGGGTCCCTAGTGTTTATTGATGATGTGACACAGGACAGAAGCAGCCCGATGAATTCTGGGGTTTTCAGAGACATACTGTGTGCTCAGATCCAGCCAAATGCAGCCAAACTGATTGGTCAGCATTTCATAATACAGATGGACAATGACCCAAAACATAAAGCCAAAGCAACCCAGGAGTTTATTAAAGCAAAGAAGTGGAATATTCTTGAATGGCCAAGTCAGTCACCGGATCTGAACCCAATAGAGCATTTCACTTGTTAAAGACTAAACTTCAGACAGAAAGGCCCACAAACAAACTGCAACAAAAAACCGCTGCAGTAAAGGCCGGGCAGAGCATTAAAAAGGAGGAAACACAGCGTCTGGTGATGTCCATGAGTTCAAGACTTCAGGCAGTCATTGCTAACAAAGGGTTTTCAACCAAGTATTAGAAATGAACATTTTATTTACAATTATTTAATTTGTCCAATTACTTTTGAGCCCCTGAAATGAAGGAATTGAGTTTAAAAAATGCTTTAGTTCAGGCATGACAAACCTGCGGCTCTACAGCTGTTGTAAAACTACAACTCCCACCATGCCCTGCTGTAGGCTGATAGCTGTAGACTGTCCGGGCATGATGGGAGTTGTAGTTTTGCAACAGCTGGAGAGCCTCAGGTTTTAGTTCCTCACATCTTTATGCAATAATTTTCTTCAACCCACTGAATTAAAGCTGAAAGTCTGAACTTCAACTGCATCTGAATTGTTTTGTTCAAAATCCATTGTGGTAATGTACAGAACAAAAATTTGAAATTTTTTGTCTCTGTCCAAATATATATAGACCTAACTGTATATGTTATGTTTTTTTTTTTTTTATGATTGTCTCATACAAGGGCTTTTAAAAAAATTATTGAAGGGGATATCCAACCCCTTTATCCCTCCCCCCCCCCCCCGTTGCTCTGATCAAAACATCAGGCGACGTGGGGGGAGCAGACAATAGCAGGGCCATTGGGGGTGACGCTAGGGAGTCTCGTGCGCGCTGCGGCCTGCTATTGACTGACCGCGGCATACAGGGGGTTTGCGGCAGCTTGTACATCCTAATCGGGTCCCTGTGCTGCGGTGACGGGGACCCGATGGTTGCTATGGCAGCCCCGATGCCTTGAACAGGCATCGGGACTACCAGCTACGGAAGCCCAGGAGATTCAGCGATGTATTGTGCTGTATTGAAACAGGGATCAGACCCTGAAATCTTGAAGTCCCAAAGTGGGACAAAAAAATTAAGTGAAAAAAGAAGTTAAAAAAATTAAGTTTTACAAGCAAAAAATTAAACGTTTCAAGTAAAAAAATAAATTTGTAAAAAATATGGAAAAAAAGAAAAGTAGACATATTAGGTATGGACGCGTCCGTATCGACCAGCTCTATAACAATATCACATGACCTAACCCCTCAGGTGAAAATTTTTAATAAAATCTGTGCTAAAAAAAGATTTTTTTGTCACGTTACATCACTAAAAGTGTAACACTAAGCGATCAAAAAGGCGTATGACCCCCAAAATAGTACCAATCTAACCGTCACCTTATCCCGCAAAAAAATGAGCCCCTACCTAAGACAATCGCCCAAAAAAATAAAAAAAACTATGGCTCTCAGACTATGGAGACACTAAAACATGATTTTTTGGTTTCAAAAATGCTTATATTGTGTTAAATGTAAAAATTAAAAAAATTAAAAAGTTGACATATTAGGTATCGCCGCATCCCTAACAACATGCTCTATGAAAATACCAAATGACCTAACACCTCAGGTGAACACCTTAAAAGAATAAAAATAAAAACGGTGTAAAAAAAGCAATTTTTTTTTCACCTTACATCATAAAAAGTGTAATAGCAAGCGATCAAAAAGTCATACGCACCCCAAAATAGTGCCAATCAAACCGCCATCTCATCCCGCAAAAAAAATGAAACCCTAAGACAATCGCCCAAAAAATAAAAAAACTATGGCTCTCAGACTATGGACACACTAAAACATGATTTTTTTTGTTTCAAAAATGATATTATTGTGTAAAACTTAAATAAAAAAAAGTATATATAATAGGTATTGACACGTCCGTAACAACCTGCTCTATACAAATATCACATGACCTAACCCCTCCTAACCCCTGTAATAGCAAGCGATCACAAAGTCATACGCACCCCAAAATCATACCAATCAAACTGTCATCTCATCCCGCAAAAAATTAGACAGTCTCCCAAAATTTTTTAAAAACTATAGCTTTCAGAATATGGAGAAAAAAATGCTTTATTATGTAAAACTGAAACAAACAATCAAAAATAGTCATATTTGGTATTGTCGCGTCCGTAACAACCTGCTATATAAAAATACCATATAATCTAACCTGTCAGATAAACATTGTAAATGACCAAAAATAAAAATGGTGCCAAAACAGCTATTTTTTGTTACCTTGCCTTCACAAAAAGTGTAATATAGAGCAACCAAAAATCATACCCTTTATGTACCCTAAAATAGTACCAACAAAACTGCCACCTTATCCCGTAGTTTCTAAAATGAAAAAAATTTATTAAAATGGAAAATCTGGCAAAAAAGTGAAATTCTGAAATTTCATCTCCATTTTCCATTAATTCTTGTGGAACACTTAAAGGGATTCTGTCACCAAGTTTTGGGCTATAGAGCTGCGGACATGCACGGCTAGATCGCCTCTAGCATGTCCGCAATATACCGGTCCTATAGGGCTGTGTGCTTTTATTTTCTTTAAAAAAGGATTTTAGAGATATGTAAATTAGTCTTGTATGTGTCCAAGGGGCTATATGAACCTTCCTGGTGCCCAGCCACGCCCTCCTGTGCAGGAGCCCAGCACCGCCTATGTCCTCCGAATCTCCTCCTTTCATCAACTATAGATTGCCGTAATCACGCGATGCGCGAGCTCGCGCATAAGCAGTGCCGGTATAGTGTTCAGTCCCTGTGCTAGCATCAGCCTCAGGGAAAGAACTGCGCATGCGCGAGCTCGCGCATTGCGAGATTACGGCTATCTATCGTTGATGAAAGGAAACGATTCTGAGGACATAGGCGGTGCTGGGCTCCTTCACAGGCGGGCGTGGCTGGGCTCCAGGAAGGTTCGTATAGCCCCTTGGACACATACAAGACTAATTTACATATCTATAAAATCCTTTTTTAAAGAAATTAAAAGCACACAGCCCAATAGGACAGATATATTGCGGACATGCTAGTGGCGATCTAGCCGTGCATGTCCGCAGCTCTATAGCCCAAAGCTTGGTGACAGAATCCCTTTAAAGGGTTAACAAAGTTTGTAAAATCAGTTTTGAATACCTTGAGGGGTGTAGTTTCTAAAATGGGGTAATTTTTGGGTGGTTTCTATTATGTAAGCCTCACAAAGTGACTTCAGACCTGAACTGGTCCTTAAAAAAGTGGGTTTTGGAAATTTTCTGAAAAATTTCAAGATTTGCTTCTAAACTTCTAAGGCCCCTTTCACGCGGGCGAGATTTCCGTGCGGGTGCAATGCGTGAGGTGAACGCATTGCACCCGCACTGAATCCGGACCCATTCATTTCTATGGGGCTGTGCACATGAGCGGTGATTTTCACGCATCACTTGTGCGTTGCGTGAAAATCGCAGCATGCTCCTCTTTGTGCGTTTTTCACGTAACGCAGGCCCCATAGAAATGAATAGGGTTGCGTGAAAATCGCAAGCATCCGCAAGCAAGTGCGGACGCGGTGCGATTTTCACGCACGGTTGCTAGGAGACGATCGGGATGGAGACCCGATCATTATTATTTCCCCTTATAACATGGTTATAAAGGGAAAATAATAGCATTCTGAATACAGAATGCAAAGTAAAATAGCGCTGGATGGGTGAAAAAAAAATAAAAAAATTTAACTCACCTTAATCCACTTGTTTGCGCAGCCGACATCTCTTCTGTCTTCTTTTGTGAGGAATAGGACCTTTGATGACGTCACTACGTTCATCACATGGTCCGTCACATGATCCATCTCACGGCCGTGTGCATTCGGCTTTAGACAATGGTGGCATATCGCTAGGATATGCCCCCATTGTCTGATAGGTGTGGGTCCCAGCCGGGGAGAGTTGTGGCTGGAGGACGTTTTCCGGGGTCCGTCCACCACCAGGCGCAGCTCCCCGCCTCTCCCATGGAAGTGAATGGGAGCGCACCACACAGCGGCCACCGCTCTCATTCATTTCTATGGGGCCGACGGAAATAGCCGAGCCAGCGCTCGGCTATTTTCTGCGGTTCCATAGAAATGAATGGAGGGCGGCTGCGCATGCGCCCCCCTCAACTTTCTCAGTTCCGTTCTCCTTGTAGATGTGGGTCCCAGAGGTGGGACCCGCACCTATCAGACTGGTGGGCTGATATCCCGGCCCCCGCCAGATTTCTACACGTTTTCATAAGCATTAATGTCATTTTCTTTTTAAGGGGTTTCTGTCACCAGAATTAACCCTATTAAGCTAGCTGACATTAGCGATGTGCTAAACCTAACTAGCCTATTCCTACTTTAATCTATGCCCCCGTTAGAAATATAACTTTGATAATACGCTAATTAGCCTCTAGGAGTGGGGGGGGGGGGGGAAGCTTTGTTCCCTTCTAGAGGCTCTGCTCTCCCACCTTTGTCACCTCCCTCCAAGTCCTGATTGACAGGGCCAGGCAGCGCTCGCATCCGTCTGCCAGCTCTCTGCTCTGGTGAAATTTCGCGCCGATCAGCATTCGGCGCAGGCGCTGTGAGTGAAAAACGCTCGGAGGCTGCCAGCTTCCTCACCGCGCCAGCGCTGAATACTGAACGGCGCAAGATTACACCAGAGCACAGAGCTGGCAGACAGATGCGAGCGCTGCCTGGCCCTGTCAATCAGGACTTGGAGGAAGGTGACAAAGGTGGGAGAGCAGAGCCTCTAGGAGCAAGAACAACGCCCCCCTGCTCCCAGAGGCTAATTAGCGTATTATAAAGTCAGTTTTTTTAACGGGGGCATAGATAAAAGTAGGAATAGGCTATTTAAGGTTAGCTGACATTAGCACATTGCTAGTGTCAGATAGCTTAACAGGTTTAAATATGGTGACAGAAACCCCTTAAAAAGTAAATGACATTAACGCTTATGAAAACGTGTAGAAATCTGAGTCTCACTTCCTTCTGGGATTCGCGTCCCCACCTATCCCTTGGTTGAACTTGATAGACGTTTGTCTTTTTTCAACCGTATTGACCCTGTAACTATGAATAGTATGTATAATATAGCGCCATATATCAGAATAGCTACGTTACAGCAAAAAGCCACCACAAAACGGTACGGTAGTGCTGGAGGAATTGTCTAATTTATGATGGCGTCTGCACCTCGTCATAAGTTAGGCGCATCTAGACAGGCGTAAATGTTGGCAAGGCCTCATGCACACGACCGTTCAGTTTTTTGCGGCAAATTGTGGATCCGCAAAACAGGGAAGCCGTCCGTGTGCCTTCCGCAATTTGCGGAACGGACCTGGCGGCCCATTGTAGAAATGCCTATTCTTGTCCGCAAAACGGACGAGAATAGGACAATGTTATATTTTTTTTGTGGGGCTACGGAATGGAGCGACGGATGCGGACAGTACACGGAGTGCTGTCCGCATCTTTTGCGGCCCCATTGAAGTGTATGGGTCCGCACCCGAGCCGCAAAAACTGCGGCTCGGATGCGGACCAGAACAACGGTCGTGTGCATGAGGCCTAAATTTTTTTGGGGGGGGGGGGGGGGGGGGGGGCTGATATCCCGGCCCCCGTTACTTCCAAAAGCTGAGGGCGGCGTAAAAATGCCTGTGCAAGAAAATATTGTTGCACCAGGATTTCAAAAGTTGCTAAAAGGGGTCTTGTGACTTAAAAAAAAACAAAAAACAGAAACGGGCATAAAAATGTTGGTAAATGTCGCCGATCTTCTTGCACCTGACTGGGCTGATATGGCGATAAAGTGCACCCCGCTCTGCGGTTCTTGCAGCACGTCTGCCCATTTGGTGACTTTTGCGTGAGGTCTCCCCTGTTTTTTTCCTGGGAGCCTCCTGGACATTCTGGGACATTAGGTAGGTGTTCACACAGCGATGTCTGAATCTGCTCAGGAAATCCTGCTGTATAATAGCACTACCTGTATAAATCCTTCCCTCCTTATCTCCACACCTTTCTGAAAACAAACGTTGGATGTGAGCACAGTCCTAGAGGTGACAGAGCCTCCGCCAGGCGTCTTCTGGTCGCCTTGGAGGAAACGCACAGTGTGACGGGCGGCGGAGGGCGGGGATGTTTACTGCCTGAGGCGGCGGCCGTGTGTCCCAGGGAGACAGGACGCCGCCGGAATGAGCGGCCTCCCGCCCCTCCGCAGCCTCAGTATTAGTGGAGATCCTACAGAGATAAGAGGCTGCCGAGGAGGCAACAGAGTCATGTGCGGACAGTAGAGGAGCGTGCACTACAGGCAGCAGGTAAAGGACGTCGTCTGAGGGGGCTCCCCTCACAGGAGGGTGACACTATAGTATAATATGTGAGGAGGGGGGCTTCCTAAACCTGTACCCTCAGGTCATTGTATTGTGTGACTTCCAGAGGTAATAATGGCTGCACCTGAGGTCAGCGAATGTGACAAGTGACAGGCGCTGGCTGTGGATAGTGTTGGGCGAACAAGATTCGGGGTTATCCAAGAATTCTGTTATGGATTCTGCTACCACGGACAATAAAGGTCCATTCACACGTCCGCAAATTGCGGATCTGCAAAACACGAACACCGGCAATGTGCATTTCGCAGACCGCACATCGCCGGCACTACAATAGAAAATGCCTTTTCTTGTCCGGAATTGCGGATGCGGACGGCACGTAGTGTGCTGTCCAAATCCATTCTGGCCCCATTGATAATGAATGTGTCCCCACCCCCTTCCGCAAAATTGCGGAACGGATCCGGACCCAACTTGCGGACGTGTGAATGGACCCTAACTTATGGTCCGTGCTAGTGGAATCCATAACGGAATTCTTAGATAACCCGAACCTTGTACGCCAAACTTGAAAACAGAAGTTCGCTCATCGCTGGTTGTGGACTGTCACCAGTTTGAAATCTCTTTCTAATTGTTATGGTTGTGAGGTCTCTTCTACATTTGGGGTGTCATTTACGCCAGTCTTTGATTCCAACCTGCGCTGCCGGAGGATTCACATCATTTTATGGCAAAATGTACAGCTGATCACACAGAAAAACGGAAGTCCGTGGGCCTGGAGGGAAACGCTGCTCCTCTCCCATGTCCGTTTCCAGGTGTAAAGTAGTGCGGACGTCTTAGGGTCCATTCACATGTCCGTTGTTATGGGTCCACATCCGTTTCGCAATTTTACGGAATGAGTGCAGACCCATTCATTTCAATGGGGCTGTCCGCATCCGTAATTTCATTCCGCGGTTTCACCCAAAAAATAGAACTAGTCCTATTTTTCTCCATATAACGGACAAAGATAGGACTGGTCTACTGCGGGCCAGACCTTCCATTCCGCAAAATGCGGAACGCACGTGGCCGGTATCTGGACGTGTGAATGGACCCTTAGGGCTCATGCACATGAATGTATTTTCTTTCCGTGTCCGTTGCGTTATTTTTTGGGGACCGTATGTGGAACCATTCATTTCAAAGGGTCTGCAAAAAAAAAAACGGAAGTTACTCTGGGTGCATTCCGTTTCCATATGTCCGTTCCGCAAAAGAATAGAACATGTCCTGTTATTGTACGCATTAAGATAGCACTGTTCTATTAGGGGCCAGCTGTTCCGTTCCGCAAAATACAGAATGCACACAGACGTCATCCGTATTTTTTTACGAATCCGTGTTTTGCGGACCACAAAACACATACGGTCGTGTGCATGAGGCCTTAGGCTGAGTTCACTCTTCAGTTATTTCCATCAGTTAGGGTCCATTCACACGTCCGCATCCGTTCCGCAAATTGCGGAACGGGTGCGGACCGATTCATTCTCTATGGGGCAGGAATAGATGCGGACAGCACATACTGTGCTTATCCACATTTCCGGAGCACGCCCCCGATCTTCCGGCCCGCAGCTCCGGAAAAGAATAGAACATGTCCTATTCTTGTGGACAAGAATAGCCAATTCTATGGGGGTGCCGTCCGGGTGTATTACGGATCCGCAACACACTACGGACGCGTGAATGGACCCTTATTGTGAGCCAAAACCCATAGTGAAGCCTCCACAGAGATCATGTGTATCGGAAAGATCTGCGCCTGTTCTGTGTTTTTGACCCGCACCTGGTTCTGGCTCCCAATAACTGACCAAATGACTGAAGTGTGAACGTGGCCTTAAAAACGCCTGTGCGACAATATATTGGGGGTTATTTATGACGGGCGCAACGACAGTTTATGGAGTTAAAAAGTTGTAAGACCCTGTTTCACCACTTTGTGAACAGTGTGACAGTATGTTGACGCACCGCCGGTTTTTGCGCTGTCCTCACTACTTGGGATTGGCGGGGGCTGGAACATCGGCAAATACTAATAGGCATAGAAGTGGGATGAAAACCAGTCCGTTTAGCGAGCGGAGTCGTTTTTACTCCAGGCGCACGGATTGAGCCTCGTCATAAACTAGAAGCTTTCTCCGCCAGAGCGGAATAGGACATGTGTTTGGTGGAAATGAAATATGGATTTCTACGGCGGTGGCCATGTGGCACCTGACCTCCCATAGTTTTCAGTGGGAGGCTATGCTGCTGTTCACCGCGCTAAGAAGTCACATCTGTCTGAACAGATGCCACTGGAAGCCGCGGCGGATGTCGGCTCGCGGTTTAGCTCCATTCAGGGAGACTAAACCGCGAGCGGGTCTGCAGCATTCAAAGTGAAAAACCGCAGCAGATTTTGCAGAGGCTAAATCCACCATGTGAACATAGCCTTATGGAGCCTAAAAAGTGGTGCGCCTATTGAGAGAGACCGTTCAAGCAACGGAGCACCTCCTTAATGGGTTCTCTGAGATGATTAAAAATCTTGGAAAGGCCTGCAATAATCTGAATAAAAAACCATCTTCTAGTGACCTCTTTCTCCAGCGCTGGTCCAGTCCTCCTGACACTCCTTTTTTACAAGCACATAACTGCTGCAGCCCATCACAGTCCCCAGCCCTCTAATGTCCAGTGACTGGCTGCAGCGGTGACGTTCTGTGCACCTGCACATCAGTGTCAGTAACATGCAGCTGTATGGAATGTCACTGCTGCAGCCAATCACTGTCCCCAGCCCTCTAATGTCCAGTGACTGGCTGCAGCGGTGACGTTCTGTGCACCTGCACATCAGTGTCAGTGACATGCAGGTGTATGGAATGCCACTGCTGCAGCCCATCACAGTCCCCAGCCCTCTAATGTCCAGTGACTGGCTGCAGCGGTGACATTCTGTGCACCTGCACATCAGTGTCAGTGACATGCAGCTGTATGGAATGTCACTGCTGCAGCCAATCACTGTCCCCAGCCCTCTAATGTCCAGTGACTGGCTGCAGCGGTGACGTTCTGTGCACCTGCACATCAGTGTCAGTAACATGCAGGTGTATGGAATGTCATTGCTGCAGCCAATCGCTGTCTCCATTGTTAGGGCTCATGCACGCAAAAAGTGTGCCGGCTGTGCCCGTATTGCAGGCCATAAACAGCAGGTCTGCAATATACGGACATCGGCCGTGTGCGCACCGTATCATGGATGCGGACCCATTTACTTGAATGGATGCGCAGTCTGGAAGATACAGAGCGGAGGCACCTAGCAGTTCTCGTGGTCAGTGGGGGTCCCAGCAGTAGGACCCCCACCGATCTAATAGTTTTCCCCAGTCCTATGGATAGGGTATAACTTAATGTAACCGGAATGCCCCGTTACACTGTTTTGGCTCTTCTCAGAGACCCAAAAACCCATAAACAGATGTAAAGCAGGTCAAGTGCAGTCCAATGTTTAATCTGAAGGGAACAGCCTCTTAGTATCCTAATGAGTAACGTGTGCTTGGGGTTAATTTATGGCTCGCTATCTTGGGGCTGGCTTCCACCTAAAATCCTCCAAATGATGTAGAGGCTGCCATATGTGGATCACATAAGCCCAAAACAGTAGCTTTTAGCTTATGTGCTCTGAATGAAGCAGCTTCTATGTCCTGTGGTGGTGCCTTGGACGCTTCTTGCAGGGCGACAGCCCCTGAGACCATATACCAGTTTTGTCTGTTTCCGTAACTTTCATAGAGGTGAATGGAGAGAGCCACGGACATGCGTGGTAGGGGGCGGCGGGGGACTGCTGCATCCTATTAGGACGGGGCACCTGCCCCTATAATTTTCTGCTGTTCCACGAGGCAGCTTGTTCTGATGACGGAGGTGACCGGTATACTGTGTTTACGTATAACTTTGAATGAAAAGTTTCCATTCTAGATGAACAGGCGATAGGTGACCACATATACTTTTGAGGGAACCAGAAATGGACATAGATGAGGAGGAACCTCCAGTGCCTCCCTTCTGGGAAGATGAAAGAGTGTCCTATATGGGAAGATGGCTTCAACGTACCTTGAAAGTCAAAGAAGATCGTTGGATAAAGTTTGTAGAGGATGAGCAGAATGAGAAGATACTGAAAGATTTTTTTGATCAAAGAGATCATATCCTGCTGATGTTTTCAGCTGCCCCTAAAGGAGGGATATCAGTGACTCAAGAGGTAAGACATAGAAATACGTTGTAACATGAATGTAGATCACCTAACTATATGGGTTTATGTTCGTACAGTGGTTAACATAGGGTAGGGGGACCATATTTTGTTTTTCAAACAAGAGGACACAGCGCCACCCTCTCTGTATCAGTTTAGAGGGACTCTACTTTCTAACAAAGTGACTTACAGGTGATGTCTCTACGGATTACAATTGTTCACTTTCCTTTTCTTCTCCATTTGGTCCAGACCATTACCAGATTCATACACACCCCAAATTCATGTGGCTCCCTATAACCCCCCACTCCTCCATCCCTTAAATCAAACTTTAGATCTGACCCCAAAGTCATGGCCCCTATATAACTCCCCCCCCCCCCATCAATCAGACCTCATATCAGACCCCAAGACATGTCCCCCTATAACACTCCCCCCTCTCTATCAATCAGACTTTAGATAAGACCCTAAAGTAATGGCCCTTATAACCCTCTCTCGCCTCCATTAATCTGACCTAAGATCAGACCCCAAAGTAATGTCCCCTATTAGGGATCGACCGATTATCGGTTTGGCCGATATTATCGGCCGATATTGAGGATTTTGAACGTTATCGGTATCGGCATCTATTTTGCCGATATACCGATAACGTATGGGGAACACAGAACGCGCTGCTCTCAGCGCGTTCTGTGTTCCCTCCGCAGCACAGGGGAGAAGGAAGCAGTGTCTCCTCCCCCCTGTGATGCTGCTGCTGCCGCCAATAGCAGGAGAGGAGACAAGAGGAGGGGAGGGGCTGTGGCCGCTGCGCCACCAATGAAGATAAGCCTTTCATTCATTCATATACAGGAGGCGGGAGCTGGCTGCAGAATCACATAGCCGGCTCCCGACCTCTATGAACGGCAGCTGCGGTCCGCGGTAGTTAACTCCTCAGGTGCCGCGGATCGCAGCCACCGCTCATAGAGGTCGGGAGCCGGCTATGTGATTCTGCAGCTAGCTCCCGCCTCCTGTATATGAATGAATGAAAGACTCCTCTTCATTGGTGGCGCAGTGCGCCCCCCCCGAGCCCCCCAGTATTAATCATTGGTGGCGCAGTGCGCCCCCCACCCCAATGCCGGCCAATAGTAAAAACATTGGTGGCGCAGTGCGCCCCTCCCCCCCACCCAGTATTACTCATTGGTGGCAGTGGCCACAGGATCCCCTCTCCCCTGCTCCTCCGATCGGAGCCCCAGCAGTGTAAGCCTGGGGCTCCGATCGGTTACCATGGCAGCCAGGACGCTATTGAAGCCCTGGCTGCCATGATAAGCTCCATGCTGCTGTGTGCACAAAGCACAGAGCAGCAGGGACAGTGTGAGCTCCTATTCACTCTGATAGAGATCTATCAGGGGGAATAGGACAAGGGTTCTAGTCCCTAAGGGGGCTAAAAGTTAGTAAAAAAAAAAAAATACAAAAATATTAAGTATAAATGAAAAAGATTTATAAAAAAAAAAAATACACATTAACAATAAACCAAAATACACATTAACAATAAACATATTAATTTTCAGCAGATTTGTGTATGAATTTTTTTTTTTTCTCAAAAATGAAAATTCCCAGAATATCGGTATAAATTATCGGCTATCGGCCTGAAAGTTCACAAATTATCGGTATCGGTATCGGCCCTAAAAAATCAATATCGGTCGATCCCTATCCCCTATAACACAACTCCCCTCTTCCATCAGTCAGAACTCAGAGCAGTCCCCAAAGTCATGGCCCCCTATAACACCCCCCTACCTCTATCCATCTCATAAATCAGGCCTTAGATCAGACAAAAAAATAAACCTTACCTCTCGCACTCTGATCTGGTGCGCTACTCTTTCAGTTCGCTACTCTGAGGTCACAGTGCGCTCCTGTAGGCACGCACGCTGAATGCAGTCAGGACACAGTACAGCACCCGAAGCAGAAGACCAGGGAGTGGTCCCGACCTGATACACATTAAAATAAAGTTGTAAATGTGCCCCCCATGAGAATCCTGGACTTTCCTGGTCATTTAAAAATCCTTGCCAGTCATTTTTTTTAGGTCCCAAAAAGAGGACATATGGTTATCCTACCATAGGGACCAAAAAGTTATCTTTGGGCCCCAGATTTGGCTTCCTGCACTTTAGGCCTCATGCACACGGCCGTACCATGATTTGCGGTACGGATACCGGCAGTTTGTGTTCCGCATTTTGCGGAACGGAAGGTCTGGCCCTCAATAGACCTGTCCTATCCTTGTCCGTGATATGGACAAGAATAGGACATGTTATATATATTTTTTTTTTTTGCGGGGCCACAAAACGGAGGTACAGATGCGGACTGCACATGGAGTGCTATCCGCACCTTTTTTTTGTGGCTCCATTGAAGTGAATGGGTCTGCATCCAAGCCGCTGCTTGGATTCGGACCCACACAGCGTTCCTGTGCATGATCCCGTAATCTTTTGATTTACCAGAGTGCTGTCACTGTGTCGGTCCCTGTAGGAGCAATCAGGGGGTTCTGCCAAGCAGAAAAAGGACCCCATTCCCCACGGAGACTCCTCCTTGCTTCTGTAGTAGTCACAGAAGACTCCCTACCAACTTTCCAAGTGTTGAGTTTGCTGGATGCCATTTGTAAGGTGCAAGAATTGTTCCTTCAGGATAACTGTGTAGACGAGCGCCATCGGTGTTTACTAGGAGAAAAATAAAATCTGATTGTAAATTAATTTCACTCCCGCTCCATTCCCAGCCAGAGGTGAAGCAAAGTTTTGATATCATTTTTACTACAGGGAACTCCTGTTGTGCTTTCTTCCAGATTAATGGAAATGTAAGGGGCAAGACTGGTTACATCATGAAGAAGCTGCCAACGACTATTGACCTAGACAATTACAAGAAAGCGCTAATCCTCGGGGAATTGTCTGGTGTCTCTTTTATCCAGACATCTACACTTATGGAGGAGGTGAGGTGAATTCTACCTAGTAAAATTTGTCATGTCCATTTTTTTTTTGTCTTTTTTGCATTTTCTTGTAATGGAGCATATTGGATGGGACCGACGGTTATGGTAAGAGTTAGGAGTGTAGACATGAATGTGCCAAAATATCTTTATCATCAGCCTCTCTACTGTTGGTCTAATCCCGAGGGCACTTCTGTTTCTGCTTTGCTTCTGTTGCCGCAGACTTGTGCCAGCGTGCTTTTCCGTTCTGCTTCTTTCCCTTCGCCAAAACTACTTACTGCACTAACAAATGTGAGGATAACATTATAATAGAGCCTATTCTTTATGTCCACGTGTATGACTATGTAACCAGTTACTGCAAAACTTTTCAATCACCTGAGTGAATAAGTGCGGGGTAAGTACAGAATAGATGAAATCTGCTCAGCTGCTGCAGGGGTATAGCATCCTGCCCACAGGTAGGTGCGCGTGTACAATGTGACAGGTCGGCTTTACGTTTCTGCAACAAAGTCTGAATTGTCATTTCGACTCCACTGACATTGATCACTATGGCAAGAAACAGATCAAAGATTAAATGAGGCAAGAATGAAATGGCTTGTTCATGGCCGTGGGTATAAGTTATGCTGCATTGTTTAAAAGGAATCTGTCACCAGGAGTCTGTAGTATTTTCTTCAGTAATACATAAGGAGTCCAGCTGGACACTTTTATTCTTCTACTGCGCCCCCATTTCCTTGCTGTCAGCACTGCACTGCTGTGCCATGCCAACCTAATGGAGAGGACTCCTGCACGCATGCACAGCAGTCCTGATAATATATTTAACCCCTTCCCAATATGTGACATAATAGTACGTCACATGTCGGGTCTTTGTGGAGCAGGCACCATAGCAACCAGGTGCCTACTGTTTCATACAGCAGGCGCCAGTGGCTAATGTCCGCGAACAGTGGTAATGCCGATTGCTGGCATTTGATCTCTCAGATGACGTGGTCAAACCTGACCCCGGCATCTGAGCGCCTGAAAAAACGGAAGTGCGCCTTTCCGGGTATTCTCCAGCTCCCCCGAGTGGTGATCGGAGGAGCTGGAGCGTGTATGCAGCAGCCTCTGTCAAAAGAGAATGACAGGAGGGCTGCTGCATAGTAGTTTCAGTGGAGCCCCTGCTTGTGGCCAGGCTCCATAGAAACACAGTAAAATCATCATAGACTCCAATACTAATGCAATTGAGTGTATGAGAGAAGCAATCCAAAGATTACTTGTTAGAGTTCCCTATGGGAAATATTAAAAAAAAAGGTAATTTCCACAAAATGAAAATAAAAAAGTACACATCATGGGTATTGCTGCATGCAAAAACACCCGTACTATCAAAATATAAAAATATTTATCCCATACGGAAAAGGCAAAACGAAAAAGTGTCAGAATGGCTGATTCGCCGTTTTTTGGTCGCTTCTCCTCCCACCACAAATTAAATAAAAAGTGATCAAAAAGCCATACACCCCCTGCAATAAAATGTGCCCTCACACAGCTCCGAACACATAACTACAAAAAATGCGCAAACGCAAGAAAAACTCTACATTTGTGGTATTACCGGACTCGTACTGATCTGGAGAATGAAGAGCCTAAGTCAGTTTTACTACCTAGTGAACGCCGTAATAAAAAAACTTAAAACTGTGGGAGAATTGAGTTTTGTTTTTTACAATTCCACTCCATTTGGATTTTCTTCCCCCCACTACATCCTACATCCTATGGGGGGCGGTCAGTAGGTAACCAAAAGATGGTGATCTGGACTCCTTATCTGCAGCACTACTCACGTATCCCGGAAACAGACTTCTGCTTAATTATACTTAATTGGTAACTCTTAATTTTGACCATCCATTAAGGGATTAACAGAGATTGATGCCTTCCTCCTCCATGTACTGCAGTGAGTAAAGCCCGGGTGTTGTAAAGCAGTAGCTTTCATCTGTTGCTAAGAAAGCCCAATAAACAAGTGTTTGGCAATCCTAAGAAGTGAGCGACCTGTGCAACAGTTTTGTCTGTGTTTCCCGGGCGGCGGCCGCCTGGATAATTCTGTTCTCTCCAGCAACATATCTCTCCGTGATCATTACTCAGGATTTCACAATAGCTGTACAGCACACAACAAATATTTGTCCATCTGATCGTTCTGCACATACATGTATTCTCAAGATAAAGGTACAATTACTGTGGACATTTTTTCAGCTCTTATCTTTTGTCATAAATTCTCCATCCGCAGAAGAATGAATTCTGGGGAGCATTCAGGGAGGGTCTCTATTGTCCTCCCAGGGTGACTACCAATGTCATGCTTCTGCGTAACTGAAAATTGATATAGATCTACATCATTTATGTTCCCATACCAATTAGGGCTCATTCACACAACCGTGGTTTGGTTCCACATCCGAGCCGCATTTTATGCGGCTCGGGTGCGGACCCATTCACTTCAATGGGGCCGCAAAAGATGCGGACAGCACTACGTGTGCTGTCCGCATCCGTTGCTCTGTTCCGTGGCCCCGCAAAAATTATAAGTCATGTCCTATTCTTGTCCGTTTTGCGGACAAGAATAGGCATTTCTATAAAGGGCCGTCCGTTCTGCAAATTGCGGAAGGCACACGGGCGGCATCCGTGTTTTGCGGATCCACAATTTGCAGACCACAAAACGCGGCACGGTCGTGTGGATAAGCCCTTATACACTAGTCATGGCTACTTAATTTGTTCATGGTGACAGCTACCCTCTAGTAACATAGTAACATAGTACATAAGGCCGAAAAAAGACATTTGTCCATCCAGTTCGGCCTGTTATCCTGCAAGTTGATCCAGAGGAAGGCAAAAAAAAACTGTGAGGTAGAAGCCAATTTTCCTCGCTTTAGGGGAATAAAAAAATCCTTCCCGTCTCCAATCAGGCAATCAGAATAACTCCCTGGATCAACGACCCCTCTCTAGTAGCTATAGCCTGTAATATTATTACACTCCAGAAATACATCCAGGCCCCTCTTGAATTCCTTTATTGTACTCACCATCACCACCTCCTCAGGCAGAGAGTTCCATAGTCTCACTGCTCTTACCGTAAAGAATCCTTTTCTATGTATGTGTACAAACCTTCTTTCCTCCAGACGCAGAGGATGTCCCCTCGTCACAGTCCTGGGGATAAATAGATGATGGGATAGATCTCTGTACTGACCCCTGATATATTTATACATAGTAATTAGATCTCACCTCAGTCGTCTTTTTTCTAACGTGAATAACCCTAATTTTGATAATCTTTCAGGGTACTGTATTTTCCCCATTCCAGTTATTACTTTAGTTGCCCTCCTCTGGACCCTCTCCAGCTCTGCTATGTCTGCCTTGTTCACTGGAGCCCAGAACTGTACACAGTACTTCATGTGTGGTCTGACTAATGATTTGTAAAGTAGTAGGAATATGTTCTCATCACGGGCATCTATGCCCCTTTTGATGCAACCCATTATCTTATTGGCCTTGGCAGCAGCTGCCTGACACTGTTTCTAACATGTAAAAATGACTGGAAGGGGTCCCAAATACAATGTACTGTGCCCTGTTCCTGCAGCAGATTACCTGTACTTTTAAAATACTTTTTATGTGTCATATTGACATCAATAGTATTGATCAGTGAGGGTCTGAGTGCTGAGACCCTCGTGATTGTTAAAACAAGGAGAAAGAAGTACTCGCACTGATCGCTTTCTAATCGCCGCTGCAGATGGAGTCGAGCCAGGCACATAGACTTTCTGTTGAACTCATTGTCAGCAACGGGGAGAGAGAGAGAGAGCGCTCTGTGAGCACTTTTTCTCCTCATTTTACCTTTTGTGGGGGTCTCAACACTGAGACCCCCACCTGTTGCAACCTTTGTTATGTCAAAAGTTTAAAAAAAGTAGAGTTACACTCTAAATAGTTGCATTAATGCAGTTCCACATTTGTTTTTTACGGACCCATTGACTTAAAGGGGTTCTCCAGGAATTAAGAAAATAAAATTACTGAAAATACGTAAATATTACTTTGTTATAAATATATTCCCACATACCTTTTTTTTTTTTTTATAATGACTCGTTTTGTCTAGGGAGCAATCATTAGGAGAAATAAAATGGCCACTGTCCTATTAGTACACAGAAAACCTGTCCTAATCACACAGGTGGACAAGTTACTTCACAACACTGAGCTAAAGAGCTGCTTCGTCCTATAGCGAATAAGATCTTCAGCTGAATCTCTGTAGGAATGGAGCTCATGAGGAGACGTCAAGTACAGAAAGGATGGACAGGACAGACTGTGGTAATGGAGACTGCATACAAGTGCTGCTGCTCATCAGTCACATCCCCACCTCCTCTCTGTACTTCATGTCTCCTCATGAACTCAATTCCTACAGAGATTCAGCTGAAGTTCATATTAAACTGTATTCAGGATCATAATCCCCGACAAGCAGAGAGGAGGATGCTGTTAGGTAACTTGTCCTGCTGTGTGATTAGGACAGGTTTTGTTTGTAGTAATAGGGTGGCGGCCATTTTGTTTCCTCTGATGATTGCTCCCTAGACAAAATGAGCCATTATAACTAACGAAAGGTATTTGGGAATATATTTATAATAAAGTAATATTTAAGTATTTTCATTTTTGTAATTCCCAGAGAACCCCTTTAACTGCCTCTATGGTATGGATTTTGTAGACATATTATTTTTGTGGAACGGACATATGGATGTGAAAAGAACACGGGATGATCTTTCCACATCCTTGTGTCCTTTCTGCAAAAACATAGAACATGTCCAGCAGTGGATCTCAAAAGTGGGCCAAAACGGTTCCGTTTAAGGCCAGTGTATTGTGAATGGGGTATGCTCTGTGTAGGATGCATCAGTATGCATTCCGTTCCGGTAACATTCCATATTGTGACCTGACACAAAACTACTGCAAGCTGCGGTTTTGTGTCCGGTCATCAAAACGGAACAAACCGGATCCGTCACCCATTGACTTACCTTGTTTTTAGTGACTGATCCGGTTTGTTCCATTTCGATTTAATGCAACCGCATCCTAACGGAACGGATGCACCCTGATGTGTTAAATCAAACGGAACCATTTTGGTCTGGTTCTGAGATCCTCTGCTGGATCTAAAAACCGGAGACCAAAGCGCAGATGTGAAAATAGCCTTATCGGGAAGGAAGCTGGTGGAGGAGACCGCTGCATTTGTTTTCCCCATACTGACTTGTTATTTCTCGGCAGCAGATCGTGTTTACACAGCACAATCTGCTGCCGGCAAACAACGATATTTGTGTCCGCACAAACAATCGGATTACCCAATGAACGAGTGTTTCACTTATTCTTCGGGTAATCGACGATACATTTACACCACCTGATAATCGCTAACGAGTGTTCCTATAAACGCTTGTTAGCGATTATCTTTAAAATTCTTGGCCAGTGTAAAGGGCCCTTAAGATATCGGTCATTGGATGTGTTTAATTTCTAAATGACTAAGCTCTGCAGACTGGTGAAAAGTATGAGCGTAATCCAGATGCACCACATTCACATAAGTGTGAACAGACCCCAAACAAATTCCATAATATTTTAAGATTTCCTAAAGAAAAAAATGTGGATCTTACACGACGCTGTACCTGATCTGCCTGTTGCTTGCCAACATTTCTCCTTTACCTTCCGTCAAAGAGCATGATCCAACAGTGCAGAGCCAATGTATGTGACATAGGCCTCCTGCACACGACCGTATGGCTTTTTCAGTATTTTGCGGTCAGCAAAAAACGGATCCGCAAAACATACGGATGACGTCCGTGTGCATTCCGTATTTTGCAGAACGGAACATCTTGCCCCTAATAGAACAGTACTATCCTTGTCCGTTATGCAGACAATAATTGGTCATGTTCTATCTTTGAACGGAATGAAAATACGGACATACAGAAACGGAAGGTATACAGAGTACTTTCCGTTTTTTTTTTTTTTTTTTGCGGATCCATTGAAATGAATGGTTCCGTATATACAAAACGGAAGGTAAACGGGAAAAAAAAATCGTTCGTGTGCAGAAGGCCATATTTGGTGGAATCTATTCAGTATTTTAATGAGCACTTTAGAAGAAAGCCTGAGATGTAGCACAGGCACCTGGTACTTCCATGCTACTTCTCAAGTCTCCTCCTCAGTAATTTTCCTGTGCAGAATAACTCTAGGCCTTCAGAGGCAATGTCTTCCTCTGTGAACCATTTGTACTTGCGCTTTCTCTAATGATGTTATCATTCCTCAGGTCTTGATGCCTGTCCTTTCTATTAAGAAGAGTTCCCAGTCTTTGCCGAGTGTCATATCACAAGATATGGAGCTTCATGTGGAGTCTCTGAAGAATAAAATCCTTGTAGTGAAAGGACTTCTGTCTGGAAGGACCATCTTACCTCTTCCTAGCAAATTAGTTACAAGTGGATCAAACCAGCTGGATACAATAACAAAGTAAGAGAATTATACTCACAACAACCTACCAAAATGTAGTATTTATCATCAGAAACCATAAGACTCGGCAACTGATGTGATAATTTGTATATAATGTGACGTTTTTCGATGTTGGAAAGATGAAGAAGAAACAACTATATTAGACCTCCTGACACAAAGTGATTGGCTTCATGGGTCCTTCCTGTGCCTCTGTATGCCTTCGAATTTCATATGGAGGCATTTTTTCTGAATCCAGAAGAAAAAAATAGTGGCAGATGCCTCTGTGGGAAGCTATCTCCGTCATACGGTAAAACACTTGACTGGGCATCATACTGTTATACTGTTGCAGTGGACTTTATATGCCGCCATACAGTTGCCTGAGTGTGAAAAATGTAATTGGTTAAAAATGATCAACCATCACATAGTGTTTGTGTTCCTAACTTTGACATCTTATGCAAAATCCCTAAAGGCTGAAATCAACAATTTTTTTGTCAGATATAATAATAGGACAATATGCAGAAACGATATGTAAATTCGTAATTTCCACAGATCCTCTCTCATTCCTTTGTTTTCAAATACAAGAAAGGAATAAGGGAGTAATAGGGGTGTAGGTACATCTAGACTGTTACTCTGTTTGCGCCAGAATTTTTGGGACAGGCTTGATACACCATATATATAAGGCTACTTTCACACCAGCGTTTCTATTTTCCGGTATTGAGATCCGTCATAGGATCTCAATACCGGTGAAAACCGCTTCCATTCTGTTCCATTTGGTTGCGTTCCCATACCGGAGAGCAAACCGCAGAAAGCTGCGGTTTTCTTTCCGTCATGGGATGCGGATCAAAACGGATTCGGCATGACCCACAATGTAAGTCAATGGGGATGGATCCGTTTAACTCTGACAGAATAGAAAATGGATTCGTCCCCCATTGACTTTCAATGGAGTTCATGACGGATCCGTCGTGGCTATGTTAAAGATAATACGACCGGATCAGTTCATAACGGATGCAGACGGTTGTATTATCAGTAACGGAAGCGTTTTTGCTGAGCCCTGCCAGATCCAGTAAAAACACTAGTGTGAAAGTAGCCTTACATTTGTGCCCATGACTGTCTGTAATTCAGCTTTTCCTCCAATTTTTTTTTGTCCAGTCTCTTTTGCACCTTCTTTTGTTGTGGTCTTAGACATATTTCTTTGCATTTTGTGGTTAAAGGTGGTCTTCAAAGTGGTATAAAATTCAGTTAGTGTAAAGCCCTGTTGTGCATTGTGTCTCAGGTGGGCATCTTGTGGCACATTGTGTTGCATCTTCTCTACAGAATGCCTTAGACAAAAAAAGACACATCGTCACAATCTTGGGCACATTTAACAAAATAATAAACTTCTTGCCTTTTTGTCCACAATTTACAACAAATTTAACAAACTCAAAGCATACTATGGCGCAAAGTAAAGAAGGTAGAGGCAAAATCTTCTGGTGCAAAATACAACACTATTGATAAATCTCCCCATTGTATCCGTAGTAAACACTTTACCTGATTTCTCCAGTCTCCTAACACAAACATGCAACGAGCAGGAGACACGGAAACACTAACGCCGGGTTCAGACCTGAGCGTTACTGGATGGAGCGCTCTGTATGCGCGATTCTACGGGCGTCTCACATACGCGGCTCCTGTGCAAGCGAACGCCCATTGTCGCGCGTTCCCCAAAGTCTATGTACGGAAACGCGCGACACTACGCCCCAAAGAAGCTCCTGTACTTCTTGGGGCGTAGGGCTTTTTACAGCGCGTTCGTACGTACGCGCTGTAAAACGCTCAGGTGAGAACCATGCCCATAGGGAATCATTGGTTCTTGCCTGTTGAGCGTTTTACAGCGCGTAGGAACGTGCTGTAAAACGCTCAGGTGTGAACCCAACCTAAAAGAAAGCAAGTACTGTGTGGCCACATTTATACCTCACGGGTGTGATCCTATTTATTTTCTGCTTTGTGTCTAGCACCAACATATTCTGCATCTATGTACATACATTGTAATTGCTCACATCAGTTTCCCTTTCCACTGGAGCTCACAGTCTAAATGTTCCACTGTGTCAACCAACCAACAGATTTGGCTTCGGGCTACATCTTAGGGTGCTATCCTGGCAGTGCCCTAATATGATATTCACCCACGTGATGCAATTCACTGCAGGTGAACCACCAGGCTGCTACCCCCTGGCGTAGTCTGTGTTTATGACAGCTGACCCATGGGGAAGGTCAAGAGACACCGGTGCAAAGCACTAAGAGGGATCAGCCAAAATCGTAGTCAAGGCAGGCAGAGTACAAGCAATCCGATAAACAGTCCAGGGTAATGGCAGGAAGCGAAGGGTCAGTACAGAGGTCAGGCCAGGCATCAGAGGGTCAATATCCAGGAAATGGGCAGAAATTGGTACACAAGTAGACAAATGAATACAGCATGCCTTTGCAGGAACCAGCAAGCTAGGAATATACTGCTCAGACACCTTCCCACAAGGGAAAAAAGTGCCTAAAGTACCACAGGGTTGCCAGCCATTGTTTGGTGAGGATTAAGGTGCACGTGTGCTGGTCCTTTAAAAGCCGGCGGGATTGTATACGCGCCCTATGGGCAGTGGAGGATAGGCATTTGTGGCAAGTAGGTCTCAGCCTGCGTGGAGGGACAGAGAAAACCCAGCAGCTTGGTCCACTGGGAAAGAGGAGATGGCAGAAGACGGGTCTGTGCCCCAAGGAGAGGTGAGCAGAGCAACAGCAGCTGCGGGCCGCCACTGTAACACTACGTTCCCGGTCTCAAATAGGTACATACACATTAGCGCCAATTAAAGGGGTCTTTCAGGGAGAATTAAAACAACCACAATGTTTAGTGACCTCCACGGATTCCCCGGCTGCTATGCATTTCCTGTCTTGGTTCAACACACCGAAAACGCCAGGAAAGGTCTGCTCTGCCAATCCCTGGCTGAGGCAGGCCACTACTACGAGAACCTCCCTTTAACCCTTGAATAACCAGATGGATGGATGCCCTTTTTCAGCCTTGCAAACTATTTTACTAATATAAGTTTGGAGTGTGAGAACAACTTTTAGTACCTGGAGGAAGCCCATACCGGCCCCATACAGATGTTGACAGTGGCTGAGCACTGTTGCCTTGTACCCTCCCAATATATTTGCATTTAATTTTTTTCAGAGAGAATGTGTACGACAGAGGAGCGCTCCATGCATTTGAATCCATGCTGATAAAGTGGTCGTATCAAGTGCGAGATGTCATTGAAACTGATTCTGCACAGCCTCTTTTAAAAGGTCTCAATCCAGGACCATCTTTAGAGCTTAATTTCTGGAAAGCAAGAAGGGAGAATCTTGGTGGAATTTATGAGCAGGTATGTACAGCATGTTATGTTGTTGTTTTTTTAAAACAGTTTATAAAAAATAAAAATAAAAAGTAATGGAGACCAATAGCATCTGGTCACAGGGTCACATTCATGGCTTCACTTGCAAAGTGGTAGTTGCAGTCGGTATGGTTTCCTTGGACTACACCACTTCTCATGCTCATACATTTTATACATGACGCCCTGTGTCTGATGGTATATTGCAATGTATGTTGTGCCTGATCATTAAAGGGAACGTGTCATCGGAAAATAACATATTATTTAAATCACGTTTTTATGTTTAACATATTTTTTTTGAATTTTTGTTTGTGTAATTATTTTATTTTCCATGTGAACCACTATATTTTAACAAAAACCATAAAATCCTGCAGTTTTCGCACTGGCCACTAAGCCTGATAATAGGCGCCACTTTCCTGCTATTCATTCTAAACCTGCCTGTAATGATAAAGAGATATCACCTCTGTGTATAGATAAGACAGGATCCACCATTCACAATAAGTGATTGTCAAGGTTTGTTCTCTCCTTGTACCTAGAAAACTCTCCCATAGAAGTCAATGAGTTCCCCTCCTGTCCATGGTGTCTGTGGCCCACAGGGCTGCCGTAAAGCAGTTTTCTTAATGCTGTGTAAGTGCTGTGTAAGAACAGCTCAGGCAAGATGGCCGCCACCATAATCATGTTCAGGAAGTAGAATAAAGAAATGTACAATAGATAAAAAGGAGATGTGCTACTATCTGGTTTTAACTGGCAGATTAAATTTTTGGTGACCCATTTCCTTTAAATCACCTCTAGTCTTCTGCTGATTGTTTCTAGTTCCTATCATCTTTTGCTGTGCACAAAATGCCAAAATACATGTATGCTGTTTTCTTGGTATACTATTAAGGGGGTTCAGAATGGTCAGAATGGCATAACAAAATGTAAAAAGTGATGCTTGTCCCACCGATCGCCTTCTAATGCTTACGAGTTCTCTGATGGTCTCTGATTCCTCCTCTCTGTCACTGGCTGCAGTGGTGACCTGCTTCAGCCAGTGATGAGTATAGAGAATGACTGGGAGGCAGAGATCAGCGGGGACCTGATAAGCAGCGGAACATTACTGGTCAGAGATCTGTGACACGCGAGTTTCCCTTTTATGTCCATTTTAAACCATTAAAAAAATAAAATAAAATATATATATATATATATATATATATATATATATATATATATATATATATATATTTTGTGGGGATTCGCTCTGGTAGACAGAATAAGCGGACGCAGTATAGAGGCACCAACCAATCAAACAGTTCAGTGTTTATTCACACTCTTGGCAAGTTCATAAACAAAAAGTCACATTCAACACAAAAATTCACCTTTTGGTTTTGGTGTTAGTTTACACCCAGCTGGCAGTTCTGCCTCACAGAGTCCATGAACAGACTTTAGGCGGCCTGTTTCCCCTCACACTGGTCTCAGACCTCCAAGCCTAGCACAAGCCTCAGATCGCAATACAGAGATCCTTTCTGCTGAACCCAGCTGTCTTTTAAAGGCAGCTAGGTGTTGTCAAAAACCCGGACCGGCACATGAGTCCAGTCCGTTGTTTGACCCCACCTGGCCGCTAATCAGTCCAGCAGCACACACTGGGAGGAAAATACCTGCCTCCCCATACAACTCCCTTTACTGTGTCATATACCCCCCCCCCCCCCCCTTTGTTCAACCTTGAGGGGGTGAACACATGCCAAACAGTGCACCTGGGACAGGGCATCCGTGTTTCCCTGTAACCGGACTGCTCTGTGTTCTACCGAGAACTTAAAGTTCTGTAAGGATAAGAACCACCTGGTGACCCGGGCATTTCTCTCTTTGGCCTGACTCATCCACTTGAGAGGGGAGTGGTCAGTCACCAGGCGGAACTTTCTCCCCAACAAATAGTAGCAGAGAGACTTAAGTGCCCACTTGATAGCCAAGCACTCTCTCTCCACTATACTGTACCTGGTCTTCGCTTGGGTGAGCTTGCGGCTTAGGAAGATGAGATGCTCCTCCCCGTTGACTTCCTGAGACAGTACAGCACTGAGGCCTACTTCGGAGGCATCTGTTTGTACCACAAACTCACTCTTGAAGTCGGGCATCACTAAAACTGGTGACCCACACAGGGCCAACTTCAAAGTGGAAAAAGCCTCTTCCGCCCGATCATCCCAGCGAACCATCACTGATTTTCGTCCCTTCAAGAGTTCTGTCAAAGGTGCTGCTAGAGTAGCAAAGTGGGGAACAAACCTCATATAATAGCCCACCATTCCCAGAAATTACTTTACTTGCCTAGTGGTGACAGGTCAGGGCCAGTTCCGTATCGCCTTTATTTTGTTCAATTGGGGATTGATGAGTCCGCGCCCAATGACATATCCTAGGTATTTAGTCTCCTCTAACTCTATTGCACATTTTTTTGGGTTAGCGGTTAGTCCAGCCTTCCGAAGGGAGTCCATTACGGCCTGCACCTTGGGCAAGTGACTCTCCCAGTCGGTACTATGAATGACAATATCGTCCAGGTAAGCTGAGGCGTACCTACGATGGAGACGAGGTACAATGTCCATTAATCGTTAAAACGTGGTGGGTGTGCCATGAAGGCCAAAGGGTAACACCTTATACTGATACTGCCCCTCAGGGGTGAAGATGAAGGCAGTTTTTTTCAGCCTCCGTTAAGGGCACTTGCCAGTACCCTTTGGTGAGGTCCAAGACCGAGAAATACCTTGCCTGTCCTAACCGCTCGATTAGCTCATACACCTGGGGCATGGGATACGCATCAAAATGAGAAATCTCATTTAATTTACGAAAATCATTACAGAACCGTAATTTCCCGTCTGTCTTGGGTATTAGAACTATTGGGCTGGCCCACTCACTTCTAGACTCCTCTATAACATCCAGCCTCAGCATTAGCTGCACTTCCTCCGAGATTGCTTTTCGCCAAGCCTCGGGCACCCGGTACGGCTTTAACCGGACTTTTGCCTGGGGCTCGGTGAAAATATCATGCTGGATTATGGAAGTGCGTCCAGTTCCGAGAACACATCCATGTTCCGACTAACGAACTCCCTGGCTTCCTGAGCCTGTTTAGAGGAGAGGCAGTCAACAATTCTTATTGTGGCAACCGCTTCCCCTGCAGCAGACAGAGGGGCCAAAACCTCTTCCCCTAGACCAACTGACCGCGGTCTGTCCTCAGCGCAGGTCTCCCTATCCTTCCAAGGTTTTAGTAGATTAACATGGTAGACCTTCTCCGGCTCTCGCCTCCCTGGCTGGTGTACGTTGTAATTTACATCTCCAATTTTCTCTATTACCTCATAGGGCCCCTGCCACCTAGCCAAGAACTTACTGTCCACTGTCGGTACCAGAACCAAGACCCGATCACCCGGGTTAAAGCTCCGGACTCGAGCCTGACGGTTATAGATTCGACTCTGGGCTCGCTGAGCCGCCTCCATATGTTCCCGAACCAGAGGCAACACGGTCTCTATCCGTTCTTGCATCTGGGTGACATATTCAATAACACTTTTATACAGATTGGGCTGTTGTTCCCTTGGCTACGTCCAACAGCCCGCAAGAATATCTGCCATATAGCAGTTCGAAGGGCGAGAACCCAGTAGAGGCCTGGTGCACATCTCGCACTGCGAGCAGGAGGAGGTCCCAGTCCCTTCCATCTTTGGACACCACTCTTTTTAAAAAATTTTAAGGTTTGGGTAAACCTTTCTGATGGTAGACGGACGTCCGTAACTGTTTTATGTGCAGCAACTTGCACAATTCCCTCATGACCTTGGTGCGTCAAAACCTCTTTGGGTAGTCCTACGCAGGAAAACATCTCCATTAACTCTTTAGCTATGAGTTTGGCCGATGTATGCCGCAGTGGCACCGCCTACGGGTAGCGTAGTCTAGGATGACTAGAATGTGTTGGTGCCCTTTAGCGGACTTTGGTACTAGTCGTAGGAGATCCATAGCGATTCTTTCCAACAGGACCTAGATGATCGGGAGAGGTACTAAGGGACTACAGAAATGGGGCTGAGGGCTAGTTATCTGGCAGGTCGGTCAAGACCTACAAAACTCTTCCACCTCTCTAAACACACAACTCCTTTAAATATGGTCCTAAAAAAAATGCTAATTCCCCACCATTAACACGGTGTATATTTGATGCAATCATGCAAGCTCAGATGCACAGTGTTAGGTGTAAGAGGTCAAATATGTACAGTCTAATGATGTCTAACAAAAAAATTGTACCCACTTCTTACTGGCCTATTGCCACAGTGTGGACACTATGGTGATGGTGACAAGGGCGGTTGGTATCTACAACAGCACATTTTGTAGATAGTTCATAAGCAGGTTTATTATAGGGAGATCATTGTGGGAAACTCATTGGGGGGGATTTATCATGAGGGGAATATTTGAAGTCCGTTTTGTTTGAGTCTGTGTTGGAGTACTTAGTGCCAAATTTATCAATTGTCACACATTGTTTGATAAATTTGGCTTGTCCTTAAACCTAACACTTCTGTCTAGAAAAGCTACTCCAGTTTTCCTACTCCACCCTCCTGCTGGAGTGAGATTTAAAAGTCGCTATGATAAATCTGGAGTGAAGCTCATTAACCTAGCTAACCACACCCACTTTTCCATCCACATTACAAAACGAGTTAGTGGTGTAAAAATGCAAAAAGTCGCAAAATGTTGCGCAAATGAGTGTAAAAAGGCGCAATTTTTTTCTCAATCGCTTACATTTTGCGGAAACGAGTGCAAACAAAGTCACAAAAGCCCTGTTTTTCGACTTTTTGATGCCAGAATTCTAGAGTGAACGTATGATAAATCAGGGCCTTTGTTTGAGTCTAGACCTAATGATTCAACCCTTTGGACAGTTTATTTTGAAGCATAAGAAGTCCTTGCATGCAGTACACTTATGGGAGAGAGAGATGAATTGCATATTTTAATTTGGCTGGCATTGCAAAAGATTAGCATCTTTTCTGTTTTGGAAGAAAAGCTCATTTGAATATATTTCCCAGAAAGCCAAATGTATGCAAATGAGCTTGCCTGACAAAAAAGAAAAGAGGGGATATGCTATCTAATGCCAGAAGAATTAAGATATGCTCTTCCTAGAAACCAAGAGTTGTGTCGCCTGGCATACAATACTCATTGTAGTAGTACCCCACAAGGCCAGTCAACCAAGTAAGCCAAACTTCTCTTGCAAGATTCTGGTTCTCTTGTCCTTCTAGAGAGAGAACAAGCTTCCATGTTTCATTGAGAGAGGTGTAAGCTTTATTGAAGGTTTCTTTGGAGATCTTTCTGGTTCATGTGAAGTTGATCTAAAATAGTGAAATAAAATTGCTGAAGGTGTTGTCTGTTTTTGCTATAATGATGTGTCCTCCGGTGAATGGAAGGAACTGTCCCATTGAGGTGAATTGGAGCAGCTGGAGCTATAAGTATAAGTATATGCTGCTACACAACAATTAGGTAAACAGTAAGGAGAACACAGAACTTGTACGAGTGCTGTATTATCTTCTCATAGTTGATCAGCAGAGATGCCTTTTAAACATGCTTATGTAACAAAGCTAGAGAAATAGCTAAGCCAGCCTCACATCTGTAACTAGCTCTTTCAGGACAAACATCCTTTATTAGAGTAAGGGCTCATACGCATACGGCGAGTCCGCAATACACGGGGCACCGGCCGTGTGCAGCCACATCACGGATCACAGACCCATTCACTTTAATGGATCCTCAATCCGGGAGATGCGGTGCGGAAGCACAAATCGGAAGCCCACGGAAGCACTACGGAGTGCTTTCGTGGTGTTTCTGGCCGTGTCTCAGCACCGCAAAAAAGTAGTGCATGCACTACTTTTTTGCAGTGCGAACCCTCGGATGCAGATCGCGGACTCCATTCAAGTGAATAGGTTTGCGATCTGCTGCGGATGCGCGACAGCCGATGCATTGCGGTCCGCAGCACGGACACGGAGCCCTTACGTTCATGGGCATGAGCCCTAAAGCAGATGAGAACAGCTTTTTCAGTTGCAAATGTGCCGCCACGGAGAATCTGCAACCAGTTTGTGACATACAGGGCATGTTGTGGACTTGATAGTCTGCACCATATTCTAAAATCTGCAGTGATATTGTGCGTCAGGTTTGTAGAAACGTATAAACTGTGATATAGCACTGCCAGAGATCCTGGAAGGGATGTAGTGAAATGCATCAGATATGTGAGTAGCTTCATTAAGATGCAGTTCAGAAAAATCATTCACTGGACTTCTGCATTAAACGTTTATGGTAAGGATCGACCGATATTAATTTTTAGGGCCGATACCGATAATTTGTGAACTTTCAGGCCGATAGCCGATAATTTATACCGATATTCTGGGAATTTTCATTTTTGAGAAAAAAAAAAAATTCCTACACAAATCTGCTGAAAATTAATATGTTTATTGTTAATGTGTATTTTTTTGTTTATTGTTAATGTGTATTTTTTTTTTTATAAGTCTTTTTCATTTATACTTAATATTTTTGTGTTTTTTTTTTTTTTACTAACTTTTAGCCCCCTTAGGGACTAGAACCCTTGTCCTATTCCCCCTGATAGATCTCTATCAGGGTGAATAGGATCTCACACTGTCCCTGCTGCCCTGTGCTTTGTGCACACAGCAGCATGGAGCTTACCATGGCAGCCAGGGCTTCAATAGCGTCCTGGCTGCCATGGTAACCGATCGGAGCCCCAGGCTTACACAGCTGGGGCTCCGATCGGAGGAGCAGGGGAGAGGGGATCCTGTGGCCACTGCCACCAATGAGTAATACTGGGTGGGGGGGAGGGGGGCGCACTGCACCACCAATGTTTTTACTATTGGCCGGGATTGGGGTGGGGCGCACTGCGCCACCAATGATTAATACTGGGGGGCTGGGGGGCTTGGGGGCTTGGGGGGGGGGGGGGCGCACTGCGCCACCAATGAAGATAAGTCTCTCAATCATTCATATACAGGAGGCGGGAGCTGGCTGCAGAATCACATAGCCGGCTCCCGACCTCTATGAGCGGTAGCTGCGATCCGCGGCACCTAAGGGGTTAACTACCGCAGATCGCAGCTACCGTTCATAGAGGTCGGGAGCCGGCTATGTGATTCTGCAGCCAGCTCCCGCCTCCTGTATATGAATGAATGAAAGGCTTATCTTCATTGGTGGCGCAGCGGCCACAGCCCCTCCCCTCCTCTTGTCTCCTCTCCTGCTATTGGCGGCAGCAGCAGCACAGGGGGAGGAGACACTGCTTCCTTCTCCCCTGTGCTGCCGAGGGAACACAGAACGCGCTGAGAGCAGCGCGTTCTGTGTTCCCCATACGTTATCGGTATATCGGCAAAATAGATGCCGATACCGATAACGTTCAAAATCCTCAATATCGGCCGATAATATCGGCCAAACCGATAATCGGTCGATCCCTAGTTTATGGTGTCACTAACTGTCCTACCCAGCATAGCCCCCTGCGTCTCAACACTCCAGTGTAAGATCATTCGGAAGTAAAGATACCGTTTAAGTAAGATCTTCAATCTGCATGGCTGCCTGCCACCGAAAGAGGGCTTGTCACGCAATTCGTTTTTCAGCCTGTGAAAGTCTTATGCTTTCTACACTGTGTTGGTCCTTGTGTGAAAGTTAATATTTTTTTCATTTGTAGCTCCAAGCACCAATTGTTCAGAAAATGTCTGCCATCTTGAAAGAAAAAGAGAGTAGTTACTATCCAACACTGCAGAACATAATTACTGAGGTTAGAAATGGTAAGTTCCCCAGTAACGTTATGCATACTGTATGTGTGAAGTTATATGACGCTGGTACATTTTAGCATGTCTACTGTTTTTTTTTGTGGGTGTTCTGTTTTTGTTTTTTTGACCACTAGTCTTGAAAAATTCTGGCATTCATTCTACAATTTTAAACCAATTACCCCCAGAGGCATGGGCATAACTATAGCCATAGCACTCACTGGCCTAGAGGTGGTGGTGGCCCAATCAGAGGCAAGAACATTGTACCTTTTTGTGGGGAATAACAATATGGTGACTTTTTGTGATAATGTGGGTTTTCGGATATGTGTACCCTTATACGTACCTTTTTAATTATTAAAACTTATGTTGCTGTTTCAATTTTCGCACACTAGGTGGTGGGGGCCCAATCCAATTTTTTGCTATGGGGCCCTATGAACAGTGGCGTGCCTAGGGTGTTTGGCACCCAGGGTGAGTCCTTTCTCTGGCCCCCCCCCCCCCCCCCTCCAATTTCTTTCAGCCGCATCTTGTCTCTACAGAGTTTGTAACACAGACACTTTAGATTTCTCAGTTTTTCCATCAACCTCCCCATCCTGGTGTCCCGACAATGTCATCCTGCTGCCACCCCCAATACTGTGTGAACATAATTGGGGTCATTTATCAAACTGGTGTAAAGTAGAACTGGATTTCCAAAAGAGCTGTCAAAAATGAAAGGTGGAATCTGATTGGTTGCTATGGGCAACTAAGCCAGTTCTACTTTACACCAGTTTGATAATTTACCCCAAATGTCCCTATAGTGTCCACAGCAGCTATAATATCTCCTAGAGTGCCCCCAATAATAATAACACCCTATATTGTGCTCCAGGCAATAATCCCTGTAAAGTGTCCCCAGAAATAATAGAATTGCCCCTACAGTGCCTCCCCAATAGCAAGCCCCTCCATGCTGCCCCCACACAGTAATTTCCCCCCCACTGCCCCCATATAGTAATTTCCCCCACAGTAATTTCCCCCACACTGCCCCCACACAGTAGCTTCCCCCACATTGCCCCCATACAGTAGTTCCCCCCCACTGCCCGCCAACATTAATTTCCCCCACACTGCCCCCACATAGTATCCCACCATAATATTTTTTCCCCCCATACTGCAATTTCTCTCCGATGTACTCTTCACATGTCCTCCTTTGTGTCCCCCCCCATGTCCCTCAAAGTTGGCACATAAAATAAAAACTAAATACTCACCAATGTCCAGGCGCGCAATGGCAGGCTCGCACAATTCACTGTGCTGCATTCCGACACAGGCGCGCGCGATGACGTCATCGCGCACGCCTGCGCCGGGATTTCACTACCTGAAGCCTATGATCAGTGGCGGGGCAGGGAACTATGCGCTCCCGTGCTGTGCCGCAGTATGTGGGCGTCAGCGCTCCAGCAATGTATTGATGGAAGTGCTCATTGCTTCCAGTACCCCCCTGACCGCCCCCTCTAGGCATGCCACTGCCTATGAATTATAGTTGCGCCCCTGCCCTGAGATTTAGGCTCTTTTTCTGTTCTGTAAATTGCTTTATTCGTGAAGTTATAGCTCCTGCTATGATTCAAGTCAATGGCAGCTGCCAGGAATTAATCAGCATAGACTTAGGATAGACTTAAAAAAAACTGGGATGCCCCTCCCTGGGCAATCTACCCCAATGACATTTTTAGCAATTTTTTCCCTAGCTTTGATCACTATTACTAGAGCATGTAATTTGAATGGTAACAAAAGTGGTCCTAGGGGTTACACTAAACATCTCCTGTGTGTTAGGAGGGTAAAATGTTAACATTTTATATAGGATGTGTTCAAGTTTGGTGTGAGTGCTTGATATGGCTCACTTGACTTCACGAGCGAGATGTTGGTAACCATCTTGGACCAGATATTTACCAGAAAAATGAACAGTTCCTTCCCAATAATTGCCTGCTGAGTTGGAGCCTTACAATGGAGATGACTTTCATACATGCTTCCACTGGGGAGCCATATGTGATGTTAGTCTGTTGTAATAAGCTGCCATTTAGATATAGAATTCAAAGCCCATCTTTCTTTTGTGGAGGAGTGTTTTCCTGGGTTGACTGTGTCATGGCACCATTATTTACTTCAGAAGACACAAGGCTTCCACTTCTACACCAAGAGGTGTTTCATTTATGACAGATCTTTTATTTAATGTATGATGCAGCAAAAAAAGGCTTTGAACTGTGCAAGGTCTTAGGGTCTCGAGTTTCCATTCCAGTCAAGTAGTGACAGTTTACATGCAGGACACTGTTCATGATTTTGCTTTATATTTCCTTTGGTCTTATATGAATGAACTTGATGGTAGCCTTTGATTTGGTTGAACTGTCTAAGTAGGTCTCTGAAAAGTAGCCTATTGATATAAACCACATTCAAATCTTGCTAGGCAGCTGTATTTGCAGTTTCCGATGCAGATCGACTGTGTTCTCCTGCTAAAATTTTGGAGTGTACAGTTGTCATCTGTCCCCAAGGATGTGACAGAAGCCTCCAGAACATGTGCACCATAGTCTTCTGCAGAGATGGGATCTGTTTTTCTGTAGCATAAATGATAGGATGCAGAACAGCTCGCCTCTACTTGTATATATGCATTAAGGGGGAGATTTATCAAAACTGGTGAAAACTGGCTTAGTTGCCCATAGTGACCAATCAGATTCCACCTTTCATTTTTCAGAGCTCCCTTGGAAAATGAAAGATGGAATCTGGTTGCTATTGGTAACTAAGCCAGTTCCTATACTCCAGTTTTGTTAAATGTCCCCTTAGGCCTAATTATGAACCGGTGTAGTAGATGGGTTGTAGCAAAGTGAGGCCCTCTCCTTGTGTTGGTTGAGTACAGGATTGCAGACCACCATGCCTGAGCACCAAGAACCACCAGCACTTTTTGAAACTCCCCTCCCTCTGTTTCATGTGCGGCAGGAAGCTAGAGTTGTCAGCCTAAATTTTTCTTTTTATTCTAAATAATTTACCCAAAAATCACAGACAACCACTTTTTTTTCTGCACACAAATTGGAAAGCCATAATGAATGATAAAGAGGAGTAATACATGTCTATCGGTCAATTTACTGATATGAACAGCATTTGTTCTAAACTCTGAAAAATGATGATAATTACACAGTGATTTGTTATCCAAGTACCACAGACCTCAAAAAAATTCACAGACCCCTTTTCATGGACAGTTAGCATCCCTGCACAAACCAAAGTCTTGAATTTTCCTTCTTTGTTTGGTAATGTTCCCCTTCAGTGATGGCCAGTTCGCATTGTTCGCTCGCGAACACATCCCGGGGGCTGCCATCTTTTCTCACAAGTCCGGCGAGGCGCAGGTAAGTCCTTACCTGTGCGCGAGCCGGTCTGAAATCAAATGCGGTCACCGGGAGCAGGCAGTTCCGAGAACAGCCCGATGAAGGCCCCCGGTGGCTGTTCTCGGAACTGCCTGCTCCCGGTGACCACATTTGATTTCAGACCGGCTCGCGCACAGGCACAGGTAAGGGCTTACCTGCGCCTCGCCGGACTTGTGAGAAAAGATGGCAGCTCGCATGTGTTCATATGCAAACTGGCCATCACTGTTCCCCTTGCCAGTAGGATGCATACATACAGATTCTGACACCGTCAGCTCTGTTTTTTATTAAAGTTTTTCAAAGAAGGTATAAGAACAGTCAACAAAGACCTGGACAAATAAATGCAGCATCAGGGAATGATGATTCGGGTAAGGATATGCATAGATAAGTAGATAAGGGCACAATAACTCAGCATTATTAACCCTACTGCTTCTAAGGAGGGCAATTTGATCATTCAAGGAATAAAAAAATCTAGGAAAATTCATAGATGGAAGGGAAAAAGAGATGAAAAAGGACAATATAGAAAAGAATAGAAAGGAAGAAGAGAAGGAGGAAAAAAAGAAGAGGAACAAGAAAAACAAGTAGAAACCACAGCTAGCTATGTCATCTAGACCAGAACATATTTACTAAATGTGTTTTATGATGCAATAAATAATAATAAATCATTATCATACATAATAGACATTACTTTTTGTTTGTTTCAGCTCTTGTTGAAGCAGAAGATATTGACCTGCACTTGAGAACATTAGATTCACCTATCAGGTTATTAGAGGAGACAGACTTTCCTCAGATACGAGTTGTAATTCCTCCTCTATTTCACACTATATGCCTGATCTGGAGTCACTCCGAATTCTACAACGCTCCTGCGCGGATTATTGTTCTCCTGCAAGAGTTCTGCAACTTGCTCATTGATCAGGTATTGTAATCTTATGTTTCTGAATTGGAATGCATTATATAGGGTATATCTTTGCAATTATCTTCATTGTTTAAATAATGCCCTGTTCTTGAGATCTTGGATGCTGGTAACTCCAGGACCCTTTTACTTCCAATGGTTATGGCCACCGCTTCGCTCCTGCAATAGTGGCTGTGCTTACTCCGATCCTTCTGCATGTAGTTATATTATCCTAGCTTGGTTCCTGAGGGTGCACATTGCAAGACCATGGGCCGTTGCGTCCAGCCTCACTACCCTCTTCTGCTCAATAGAACTGAATAGGCTGGCTCCCAGGCATTCGTTCAGGAACTGCATCTGGAACGTTTATGCAGAGGCTATTGGCATTGTGACTGTATCACAGAACTGCTTCTTTTCAAATGGTGGAAGAGAAGCATACTACCCACTTAGCTGCAAAAATTGGAAAATGAACAGTGGAGCTTCGGAAGCAGGATATGCACAAAAAAAACATATCTGACAATCGTAGAGCGAGGATGCTCTGTTTTTGATGGGGGGTGATAACATGCAGAGAAGTATGTTATCCTCCCCCTGGGGTCCAAGTACAGTTGCCCAGGGATAGAGAATCTGTGTCTTACCTCGCACATCTCTTACTGGCCGCCCCGATCCTCCTCTACCCTTAATTGATATCACAGCCGTCTGAAGGGGGGAGGAATCCAGGAATATAATGGGCTATAGAGCAGCTAGAGATGTAAGCCAGGTCTTGTTTTAAAGCTGACCACCTAAGCAAGCTTTAAAACAATACCAGGATAAAAGTGCTAGCGACTCCTGATCATGAGAGATAGCCCTTAGAAATTGGGCCAGGAGTGAGAGCTGCATATATATGCAGCTTTCCCTGGGGCCCAATTGCAAGGGGCTGTAACATGGATGTATTGTGGCTAGGGTTGTCAGCTTTAAAAGAAGAGCTGACTTGCAGCTTTAGCTGCTACACAGCCTGGGATCCAACCATCAGTAGCAAGGACATAAGAGATACGTCCTTGTCTACTGATGGGCCACCCTGCAAGGACATATGAGATGCTTCCTTGGCAGGTAATAGGTTAAAGGGGTTTTCCAGGATCCAGGTGTGGGGGGCAGACACCTGCCGATCAGCTGTTTGAAGAGGCCGCGGCACTCTGACATCATGTTCTTCGGTCAAAGCTGTGGTAAGTACATACAAAAGCTAATTACAGTGGATGTGGAACAGATACACGTGTAATTGTTCATAAACATTTATGTTCTGAAAAGACAGATGATGTTTTCATTGAATCCAGAGTATAGTTTATTGTCTTATTCATTATTTTTGTTCAGTTTCTAACATAAAGTCTGATTGTCGCTCATTAAATTCTAGGCAAAATTGTATCTTTCACCAGAAGATCTTTTCAAAGAGGAAACGGAGGACGCACTAGAGCATGTACAAATTGCAGTGAATGTCCTTAGGACCTTCAAGCATTCATTTCAAAGTCACAGAAACAATCTTGGGTCCTTTTACCGAGACAGTAATGAATTCAAACCTTGGGACTTTCGCTCTCAACTGGTGTTTGCTAGATATGACAGATTTCTTGAGCGTTTAATGAAGATTGAGGTATTTAATTCTCTTAATTGTATTCTATTCAGATACTAGAACTAAAATACTTACGGTATATTTATATGCTGTGAATTGTAAATGAGCCGACCTACACAACCCTTTTTAATAGAAACCCTATATTCTCTGCTCACATAAGACTTGCATTCTACCTTATATAATACATTCTTCTAATCATTATAATTATTAGTGTAATTGGTTGCATTGGACGCAGTCATTGACTACAACAATTATGTTAAATTGAATATATAGGTAGAGAGGTATATAGGTTACCATATACTTCACCCTATAAGACACAAATGCCCATTAGACGCACCTAGGTTTTAGACAGTGAAAATAGGGAAAAAAATATTTGGAAAAAAAGTGGGGTTAGTGAATCACATTAAACCCAATCTTTCTGGCTGCCTGGTACATATGTTTTTGCCTTCCTTTATTTTTTCAGGCAGACTCATCGCTTTTGTACTGTAGGGCTGGAGCCCGGGCTGATACCAGTGCACACTGTGGGGCTGGAGCCCGGGCTGATACCAGTGCACACTGTGGGGCTGGGGCCCGGGCTGATACCAGTGCACACTGTGGGGCTGGGGCCCGGGCTGATACCAGTGCACACTGTGGGGCTGGAGCCCGGGCTGATACCAGTGCACACTGTGGGGCTGGAGCCCGGGCTGATACCAGTGCACACTGTGGGGCTGGAGCCCGGGCTGATACCAGTGCACACTGTGGGGCTGGGGCCCGGGCTGATACCAGTGCACACTGTGGGGCTGGGGCCCGGGCTGATACCAGTGCACACTGTGGGGCTGGGGCCCGGGCTGATACCAGTGCACACTGTGGGGCTGGGGCCCGGGCTGATACCAGTGCACACTGTGGGGCTGGGGCCCGGGCTGATACCAGTGCACACTGTGGGGCTGGGGCCCGGGCTGATACCAGTGCACACTGTGGGGCTGGAGCCCGGGCTGATACCAGTGCACACTGTGGGGCTGGAGCCCGGGCTGATACCAGTGCACACTGTGGGGCTGGGGCCCGGGCTGATACCAGTGCACACTGTGGGGCTGGGGCCCGGGCTGATACCAGTGCACACTGTGGGGCTGGGGCCCGGGCTGATACCAGTGCACACTGTGGGGCTGGGGCCCGGGCTGATACCAGTGCACACTGTGGGGCTGGGGCCCGGGCTGATACCAGTGCACACTGTGGGGCTGGGGCCCGGGCTGATACCAGTGCACACTGTGGGGCTGGGGCCCGGGCTGATACCAGTGCACACTGTGGGGCTGGGGCCCGGGCTGATACCAGTGCACACTGTGGGGCTGGGGCCCGGGCTGATACCAGTGCACACTGTGGGGCTGGGGCCCGGGCTGATACCAGTGCACACTGTGGGGCTGGGGCCCGGGCTGATACCAGTGCACACTGTGGGGCTGGGGCCCGGGCTGATACCAGTGCACACTGTGGGGCTGGGGCCCGGGCTGATACCAGTGCACACTGTGGGGCTGGGGCCCGGGCTGATACCAGTGCACACTGTGGGGCTGGGGCCCGGGCTGATACCAGTGCACACTGTGGGGCTGGGGCCCGGGCTGATACCAGTGCACACTGTGGGGCTGGGGCCCGGGCTGATACCAGTGCACACTGTGGGGCTGGGGCCCGGGCTGATACCAGTGCACACTGTGGGGCTGGGGCCCGGGCTGATACCAGTGCACACTGTGGGGCTGGGGCCCGGGCTGATACCAGTGCACACTGTGGGGCTGGGGCCCGGCTGATACCAGTGCACACTGTGGGGCTGGGGCCCGGGCTGATACCAGTGCACACTGTGGGGCTGGGGCCCGGGCTGATACCAGTGCACACTGTGGGGCTGGGGCTCGGGCTGATACCAGTGCACACTGTGGGGCTGGGGCCCGGGCTGATACCAGTGCACACTGTGGGGCTGGGGCCCGGGCTGATACTGAGGAGGACAGAACAGTCAGGAGAGAAAGCTGCTGCTGCTGTTCATCACACTCACAAGCTCACTCAGACGGCGCAGTTTATTCCCTCCCCAGTCCCTCCTCTTATAATAATCGGCTCATTCATTGGTGGCAGTAGCGCGGGCAGCTTCAGAGCTTGCTGTTTTCATTGGGGCAGTTCCGGCTGCATCATAGGAAGGAGGGACACCCTCCCTCCCTCCTTCTTCACTGTGCAGCCGAAGTGAAAATGAAGTGTGCCAAGCAGCGCACCGCCCACATCCTCTATGCTGCAGATGGGCAGGAGCGCTGCCGGCCAGGCTGTCCCCTTATCCATACCACATAGAAGTGCTAGGCTCCTAATCAGCAGGTAGCATACACGCCAGGATCGATGTTCGGTACATCGCAGGCTGTTGTCCTTATGCAGTACAGCCTGCGATGTACCGGCCACATGCAAAACTCCGGCCATTTTTTCCCTTTCCCCTTGTATTCGTCCTTTAAGATGCACTATCATTTTTCGCCTAATTTTGGGGGGAATATAAGTGCGTCTTATAGGGCGAAAAATACAGTATGTTCTAAGGCTTTAAACCTAAGATAAATTTAAGTGCCCCAGTGCACAATTTCTGTTGCATTGCGTATGTTCCTTAAAAATGCTTGAATCTGTTCTCATTTTAATTTATAATATAAATTCATAATCCCTTCATAATAAATTCATATTTGTATTTAGCATAGTCACTTTTCACTGTAATTTTGAAAACCTTATAAATATAACCCATTGCTCATATCCCACATCACTGCACATAGATTAGAGTCTCTCATTAACATATAACTTAATTTCCCCAATCTCATTGGCACTGAGGTCAATTTTATTGGGAACCATTTGTCCTGTCATAATGTTATTCGAAGAAGACATGAAAACCTTATGTATGTTATTTTCGTCTTATTTTTACTGAAGACCAGGACTGTGGCCTAAGTTTAAGGATTCTGTTACACAGGCTGATTTCTGCCAATAACATTGACCAATTGACAGTTTAGCAAGTTGATTGGCATTTAAAGGGGTATTCTAGTTTCTTTAAAGGGGTATTCCGGTAGGTAAACATTATCCACAGGATATGGGATAAGTATTACATTGGTGTGGGTCCTACCGCTAGGATCCCCTACCGATAACTAGAACGGGGGGCCTCGTACCCCCTGAAGCCCCTCTGCAAAGAAGGGAACGGCCGTTCGGGCATACGTGTGGCCACTCCATTCATTTAAAATTCCAGAGATAGCCAAACACAGTACTCGGCTAACTCTGAAACTCCCATAGAGAAGAATGGAGCAGCCATGCGCATGTGCAACCGTCCTTTTCAGAGGGTATGGGGCCCCGGTTCTCATGATCGGTGGGGTTCTAACAGTAGGACCCCGACGATCTAATAGTTATTTCCTATCTTATGAATAAGTGATAAATGGGTATTCCGGGTGCATGAAGTTAAGTTATCCCTCTTTCCACAGAGCGCTCGGCTATCTGTGAAATTCCCATAGAAATAAATGGAGTGACCGCATGCATGCCTGACCTGCCACTTCTTTCATTTCAGGGGGCTGCAGGTGGTACAGAGCCCCCGTTCTTCTGATCGGTGGGGATCCCAATGGTAGGACCCTTGCCAATCTAATAGTTATCCCCTATCCTATCGTGTGGATAGGGGATAACTTAATGTAACCAAAATACCCCTTCAAAGATCTTTTACATGGGCAGATAATTACCTGAACCGAATGGCCTCATGGATTATCATTCACTAATTTACGATTGTTCATGTGGTAGTTCATTTACATTATTGTTGACATCACATCCCCTGTTTACATGGGGAAATGTGCTTCCAAAAAGGGCTAAGATTTGTGTGCACATAAAAGATGCAATCAGTCGACAACAAGTGTTTGTTCATTTGTCGGCTGCTGGCTGGGCACCTTTACATAGGGTGATGATTGGTAATGAGTGTTCACAAATGCTTTTGTTCACCATATGATCTGCCTTGTGAAAGGCCCTTGTTAAAAGGTGGACTTGACTCATAGGCCGTCCCTTCCAAAAGGTGGCGTTAGCGAGATGTTTTTCTTTCATTCGCAGATTCTCCTTTACCTCTTATTTTCCCATGGAGCATTGCCAATAAGGCTCTATACACTGCTAGTCTCCTTAAAGAACCTCTGTCAGCATACTGCTGATTAAAATTATACCTTTATTTTGTCTGTTAAATAGCTGCAGATAAATCTGCATTTTATTTATATGGAAATAAGCAGATTGGAGCACCAGGGTTGGAGCTGAGTCCTTGGGGCACTGCTTTTGTAACATTTCTGTGCTCTTCACACTCCCCCAACCCCTTGATTGACAGGGCTAGACATCAGCATGCTGAGGAAAGAGCTGTGTCCTAGCATGTACATATCATATAAACTGCTTACTATAGCCTTACCATGTTGAGAATAGAGGTTTTTCTAGTCTTAGAAAACTAATGCATATTACTGGTTTATTCAGAGGAACAATATATGATTATAAAGAACCCACTAGTATGTATGTACTGTCAATAGAGATTTAATATGCTTAGAAGGCTAATACAGATTACTGGTCTATTGACAGACACAATATATGATTATAAAACCCCCAATAATATGTATTAGCTTTCTAAGTATAGAAAATCTATATTCTCAATATAGTAAGGCTATAGCCTTTTATTTCATGCCATGTTGTTGCCATGAATGCTATCATTGGGGGAAGGTAATAAGATTAATTGTGGCATGGGTTTGTGGTGGGTGAGTAGGTGGAGTCAAGGGATAAAAACTTGGATGTGAATGTGATTTTTCAACTGTACTGAATAAAATAAAAATAAACATTTTTCATATTAAAATGTTTATGTTCCTGTTTTTTCATTTTATAGGATATACTGAAAACAACAATAGAGTTTCAAAAACTAGAAAAACTCGAGTTCGGAGGTAGCAAAGGGAGCTCCTTGACTGAACAGGTTGTAGGTCTTCAAGAAGATTTCAATGAGAGATGCAAGGTGTTCAGAGAATACACCCAGGATCCAACGGATTATACAAAAATGGTATTGCTTTCCTTAAAAAGATCACTTTCTTATGAACATCTTTACTGGAAAAAAATGTTATTCCATTACAAAGAACTACGGTACTAAGAACATAGGTGCAATAATAAGGATTATTAAAATGTAGTCTGAAAGATTGTAAAATAAAATGAAAACTGCAGTACCACATGCCATACTGTGTAATGTTTGCTGTATAAAATATGCTGACTTTAGTTACACATCAGAAAAAAATGAGCACATGAATAGCAAAAAAGTATAAAGTTAAATTATTTAGTATGTCCCCTGAGTTGAGCACCTAGATGCACTGCTCTCGGCTATCTCTATCAGATCCATAGAGAATAAATGAAATGCAGCATGCATGCGATTACAGCAGGCTCTCAAATTCAAAAAACTCCAATTCAACTCCAACAGGGGTTGTAACCCACTCTTTTCAGGCTTCTGAATTGATGATTTGCTGTCATGCAGTGACATATCTACATATTTTGTGTCACTGCATGTTTTTCCATTGAAACACTACAGGGGAGCTGTAAGGGTACGTTCACAGGTTGTGTAATTGCTGTGGATATCTCCACAATGGAATTTTGTGTGGGAAATCTGCATCATTTACAGTACAAGCAAAGTGGATGAGATTTTAGAAATCTCTTTCACACTCAGCAGAAAAACATCAGAGCATAAACAGAATTTTTAAGCCCCAGCTTGGTAATCGTTGCTGTGGCTTTTACCCATGGATATCTTCTTTTGCAATGTAAAGGTTGAAAGCTGCACAAGATCCGCTGCGAAACCGGCACAAAACCAACTGCATTCTTCAGCCCGATCCGCTGCTGATTTTCTGTACTATAACAGCGGCCATATTAGTAATAAGTAAGAGATGACTGAATCAAATAAAAAAAAATATAAAAAAATATAAAAAATGTTGACTGCTAGACATGCCTCAAATGACACACTCAAGACATTTTGCCCAGTTGACAGTCTTTGAGAGAGAACGCATGATTGGACCAAGAGACGCCTCATGCTCATTTTGACAAATTGCCAGCTATCTAGGCCATTCTGGCCTCGCTGTTAGGAGGTGTTGAGAGCAGTGGTTACATGGGGGCATACACACTCAGCGAACAGGCTCTGGAAGGACCTGACAGACCAGACCAGTAGAGCTGACAAGCAAGAGCAGCTCTCACGGTTTAGTTGTCCACCATCCAGACACAGGTGGAACCTACACACGTCTTTCTCTGTCAAGACCATTTCCAGCAGCTTAGCAGAAGTAAATGTTGTGTAATATGCCCTATATGTGTCCTGCCATTGACAGCCAGCCACCATCTCATTTGTTTGCAGTGGACTGGGCCTGGACTGCCACGGACTGAAACTGTATCATCTGTATTGTCTTTAGCGACAAATTTAGGTACAGTTTAGGATCCCACAACTGTCTGGTTTAAGTATGGAGGCCTTATGGTGAGCACTTCAGTCCTGGCTTTGCTTTCGAGCTGGTGTAATGAACTGAGGAGCCATTGCATACGACAGTCGGTCACCCCTAGTAGCAATACGAAGGATACTAACCGCTTAGTGATATGTGCATGACATTGTGGGTCACACATTGTGTATGCCTCTGTGCCCAACCGTACCTCATCTTGTGTCCAGGCTGGAGATGGCCCAACAGGGCACTAGAGCCTCCTTTCAGTTGTATAATTTCCCCCAATAAACTTATCCTTTCACTCTAATAATGTATTCACTTACATATATCATCATTACATTCACACATATAGGGGGTCATTCATTAAAATGGTTTATGCCAGTTTGTGATGTAAAAAAGTCACAAAACCCAGTTTTTGTTGCACTGGCACTTTTAGGCCATTCTGGGGTGTAGGGGGGTCCAGGCCTGGCAAATTCACTGACATTTACGCCTGCTTCCAGGCGTAAATAACATTTTAACTCTACTCAAGCCTGTAGGTTTCAATCTAGGTGCATGGACTGCCTAATTTATGAAGAGGTGCATGCTCCATCATAAATTAGCCACTGCGCTGCCAGAAGATGCACCTATCAAAGACCAATGTAAAATGTTTGACTTTGATAAATGACCCCCATAAAGTTTCATTCCATTCCAGCAACTCCTTCTTGGTGCATTATTATTTTTTTTGTCAGTGAGTGTAGTTTGACTTGACTAGAAAGAAGAATAAAACTCTAGGATTTAGTTTTCTCGCTCGTATCATTGGGGGACACAGGACCGTGGGTATAGCTGCTTGCTGCCACTAGGAGGCGACACTAGGCTGAAAAGTGATAACTCCTTCCCTGAAGGCTATACCCCCTCCAGCCTGGAGAGAGCATATCAGTTTTTAGCTTAGGATTTAGTTATTCATACTTGTTTTATTTTTGTGGAAAATGGAGTTTGCATCATTGTACTATAAGCTGGACTGCAATTAAAACTTTACATCAGTAAATAGTACAGTGTGTGTACATGAGGAATAAACTATTTCTGGACACAATTTTTAGCAGCTTTCCCCTGTGTATGCTAAATGCAATGCACACCGATAGTAGAAGAGAATCTGCTCCCTAACCTTCTCTTACTCACTGAGAAGCAGCCCCAGGATTATGGGGAGCATTTCTAAGAAGTATTGAAGAATGCTTGTATTAACATGTACAATCTGATCCTTCTGTGAGCGGATCTGTTCTGGACTGCAAATTTCAAAGAGAAAAGCATTGAGCAAGGTGTTGGGAGGTATACAGCTGATAACATGAGAATTAGACATTTGTCACTGATAAGATATATTACATAGTTTCTTATGGTCACTTTTACTATTTATTGCAAAGTTGTGTGAAACGTTAGTGGCCATTTAAAAATGTTCCCACTAGTGATATGTATAAGATACTTATGTTTACATTGATTGTATAAAGTTTGATTTATTTTCTTGCTTTTCACAGGAGTTTGAAAAGGATTACGCAGAGTTCAAAGCCACAGTTTCAGACCTTGAGACTCAAATTGCAACAATAATATGTCTTGCTTTTAAAGACTGTTCTGGCTTAGAGTCTGCATTCAAGGTAATTTTTTTGTATTAAGTTCCCTTTACAGGGGACAATTTAGCAGGCACTTGCCAAGAAGTAAGCGTTCCTTCCTGGCAAGTGCCTGCTCGTCATTGAAGAAGACCACACCATTTACATGCAGCGATCTCCTCCACAGTATGGGGAGGAGCGATTGCTAATACCATCACTCATCCCCATACAGTATCATTGTTTGCCAGCAGCAGAGGCATTTTACACGGCACGATCTGCTGCTGGCAAACTACGATTTAGGTGTCTGCACAAAAATCATATTACCCGATGAACGAGCATTTCACTCTTTCATCAAGTATTTGGCAGCACCTTTACACCGTCGGATAATCGCTAACGAGCGTTCCTATGAACACTTGTTAGCAATTATCTGGCCAATTCCCAGCCCCTGTAAAGCGGCCTTAAGTTAAATCAAAATGAAGTTACTTTGGACAAAATTAAGTAACTCTGGACTCTGTAGAACCTGTATTTTCTTACCTTACCTAGGAGTACAAGCCAGAGGCATAACAGTTCTCCCTCGCAATTTTACTGCTTTATGAATAATTCTTCTCCAATTTCCATGATTCTATTTTCTATTGTGAACTACAGTATATGATTCTTCAGTGTAGTTTCTGATTGTTTTTTTTATTGCAGTTACTGGCTATCTCTAGTTATTTTCTTGAAAGACAGACCATATTGGATCTATTCAGCCCAAACTATTTCACTCTGCTCCAGATGTATAGTGACGAACTTGACAAATGCAAGCTGTTTTATGATGAGCACGTTAAACAGGTCAGTACCAGATAAAGATAACATGGTATACCATGTCAATTGCTGTAGTATGCTCCTACTCAGGTATTTTTTATTTTACAGATGGAACATTTTGTTGTACACAAAAATATGCCAGCCCTTTCTGGAATCTTGAAATGGACTAAGGAACTGAAGGACAGAATACAGACAGTGTGGTCAAATTTCAGATTCATCCAGCACGAGTAAGCGTCTATCATATATATTATTATATGTAACTGTGTACGCTTTCCCTGTTCCATACCTGTAAGTACACTTGCATTTCTGTGAAAAATGTTCTAATCTGATGAGACTACCCTCATTTTCAATCAAACTCATTATTCTTATATCTGACATTTCTTAGAAGCATGGAAAGTCCAGAAGCTTCATCCATCTATCAGAAATATATGGAGATGATGACTTTGCTAGATCAGTATGAGGACAGAGCATATGACCAGTGGATATCTAAAGTGGATGATATTTGCAGATTCAATCTAGACCAACCACTTATAAAACGTAACCATGATGATGGCCTTCTCAGTGTCAACTTTGATCCCAAGGTACATACAGTTCCTTTTTTAATTATGGACATAAAATATATCAAGCTTACAAGTGACAATGTATCTCATGGAGCAGTTTTAATTGTAATCTATCTATCTATCTATCTATCTCATATTTATCCATCTCCTATCTATCTCATATCTATTATCCTATCTATCTATCTATCTATCTATCTGTCTATCCGTCTATCCGTCTATCCGTCCATCCGTCCATCCGTCCATCCGTCCATCCGTCCATCCGTCCATCCGTTTATCCGTCCATCCGTCCATCCGTCCATCCGTCCATCCGTCCATCCGTCCATCTGTCCATCTGTCCATCTATACATCCTCATATAATATCTTGGCTCTTCATTTGGATCAACTTTGAACGTCCTTTTCCTAATATACTGCATTTAAATTATTTACATTTGCAATTTACTGTTTTTCTGTCTAATTATATCTGCAGTTAGTAGCAGTGTTACGAGAGGTGAAATATCTTCAGGTACTCAATCATACCGACCTACCTAAGGCTGCATTAAGTATTTTTGAAAAGAAGGAAATCCTACACAAGGTATGTAGGTCTTATGGTAACACTCAAAGAGTACATCAAAGGGCTCATTCACACGACCATATGAATGGGTCTGCATCCGTTCTGCAATTCTGCGGAACAGGTGCGTACCCATTAATTTCAATGGGACTGCAAAAGATGTGGACAGCACACCGTGAAATCCTGTGAATGTAGCTTAACTCTTAGGTTAGTGAAATTGTGTGACTGTAGCCTTCTTACTTTACCTGACATGTCTGTTTTAGGGACTACTTGCATTCTCCTTGCAAATACAAATCTGGAGCATCTTTTCTTATGGCTCTATGATCTTACTCTCTTCTATTATTCCTACTATAAACTTATGAGTAAATTGCCAACTGGGTGTTAGCACTTCCTTTGTCAGAGGGCTGTGTCCATTCACCGTCTGCCATTGCCAGCGATTGGACAGTGTCATCTAGTTGGCAATCTACTCAGGAAATTGTAGTGGGCATAATAGAGGAATTGACACATCATAGAGGCATGATAATAGATGCTCCAGAATTGTTATTAAATGTGAAATACAATTATTTACTACAGACATGTCAGGAGTGATGAGAGATCCTCTTTAAGATTTTTTTTTTAATGTATGACATATTACAGTAAAATGCATCCGAAAGATTACAGTTTTACATCTATTGTAATGTTGCTTTGACATGAAAATATTAATATCATGTCTATGTGTTAGATATTGCTACAAGAGAAGTGAGACACAATAACAATACGAGATATCAAGGATCCTTAAAGCCCATGAATGACCTAGAATGCACCTATAGTCCTTTATGATTGTTGGCATGCACAGAGCATAGTTATTATTGGTCTGGCTGACGTAGCTTTCCTTAATCTTGCGTACTTTCAGTTTATTAGAGTCGTTGTCTTATTAAGACAGTGCCTTCCCATGTGGCCCTTCTACGAGCCAAAATGATAAGAGCCACAAATGCCACTGTAGGGTAAATGTATGTCTGGCCACAGATATCCCCTGGCGATAACAAATGATCACCATGGATTTTAGAAGCTGGACCAATGTCGAGCAACTTCATGTCTCCTTGAGAAAACACACTTTAGCAAGCCTTTAAGGGCTAATGCACAGGAACGTGTTTTCTTTCTGTCTCCGTTCCGTTTCTTTGGCGGACAGTATGCGGAACCATTCATTTCAATGGGTCTGCAAAAAAAAAACGGACGTTACTCCATGTGTATTCTGTTTCTGTATGTCTATGTCCCTTCGGCAAAAAAATAAAACATGTCCTATTATTGTCTTCTAGCGAGCAGGCAGTTGCCAGGAGGGAACGCTTCCCTCCCGACAATCGGATGCTCAATCGGCTGTAGCCTAATAGGCCCCACTTCTTGGTCTGAACGGATCACTTTTCAGCAGTTATCTCATTATCACGTATAGACACAATGAGAGATACCACCTATATGTACTAGATAGACAAATATATAGAGAGAGATTGAATTTGTTAAAGGCCTAGAATGGTGTAAAATAATAAAATAAACCAAACTTCTCTTACTAATTCCCTACCACTCTCATTCTACTCTATTCTGTCACAACTCCTTGGTCCCAATCACTGGTTGAGGCCGGTCACTGCTGGACAAAACTTTTAATAAAACTGCATTTATATTTCTTCTGGCAGGTCTCTCTTAATTACATGTGGGGTATAATTAATTTAAGGTTTTTTTTTTTTTCGTTTTCTTTTTTCATTTCACATTTAAGCAGTTAACTTAATTTCAGGTTAAACTAATTGTTAAAATAAAAAGCTACGGAGACAATATAACATTTAAACTGATTGCGGTGTATTGTGCTTGTATTGGTCCACACTGCATCAATGATCAGAAGATGTAATTGATTGCACTTATGGTTAGAAGAAGAAGAGTTTGCATGAATAAAGATACTATAGTAAGACTATTGTAAGCTCTCACCAGATCACTCTTGCCCCTTTGTTCTCATGATCGGTGGGGGCTCAGCAACAGCTGCTGAGCCCCATCAGTGACATGTCAAAAGTTTTGATAAGTAGGGGTACAGCACCCCTACTGATCAAAACTTTTGACATGTCACTGAGATCAAAAGTTTTAAATTACATTTAACTACTATTCAGCTTTATTAATATTTCTTTTCATTCTCTGAAAGTATATTGGCAGTTTGGAGCTTGTGGTCCATTGGTACAATGCAGTGAAGAAGACCGTGCTGGAAGTAGAATACCCCTTAATTAAGGAAGACATGGCGGCTATCAATGAACAGCTAAGTGCCGCAGAGGAACGTTACACATGGAACAGTGGAGACTGCTGGGATTACATTGTTCAACTGAAATCTGTAGTCTACGATTTGGAGAGGAGATTACAGAAATCTAAAGACAATATAACTGCAATGCAGCAGGTTATGAATTCTTGGGCTGAGCAGGCATTGTTTTCACGAAAAGAGAATAAAAAGGAATCCCTGATCAATCTCGAAGATAAAAATGAACGATTAAGTAAAAAGTATAAATCAATCCAAGATGATGGCTATAAACTGCGCAGTTTCGCTGAGGTACTTTGTTGTTTTTTCATTACTAAATTGCCTGTGACGTCTTTGAGAAATCTCATTTGAGTCAAACGACTGGTATACAAAAAAAAAAAAACATTACTCAAATGTGTCAAGGTATTTTCAATGTTCTGAATGTGCTGATGTAATTTGTAATATGTGTTTTCTCGCCTAATTCCTTGGGGGACACAGGAAACCTTGGGTATAGCTCAACTCCCTAGGAGGCGTGACACTAAGTGAAAACTGTTAAGCCCCTCCTCCAGCAGCTATATCCTCAGCCTGGAGAGAGAGACTGCCAGTTTTTGCTTAGTGTCCAAGGAGGCAAGACACTCCTTGGACACTATTTTTCACAGGGACAACAGAGACGCCTGGACCTCTCTGTTTCTCCTGGGGTCGAGCTGCACCAGTGCCGGTCATCCGCACTGCTGCCTCCCCCACAGAAGACAAGGAGGACCAGGGCAGCCCAGCTGCCCTGCATCCCGCCAGCGTAAGGGTCGCCCACTCGCCAAGCCCCTCTCCAGCTTCCTGCCACTGCGGTGCCAGCAGCTGAAGGGGCGACCCTGCTGAAATGGACAGAGGGTGAAGACTTCAGGATGGTGAGAGTGGCTGTTCCAGCCCCCCCCCCTTCTGCTCTCTGCTCTCCGCTCACCCCCCAAGACCCTTCACCTATGGTATACTGGGAATGTTACTTGGGCCCCAATCACCACAGAGCAGACCCTGTTACTTCTGGCTAAGTCCTTCTTCAGCCACGACAGGACAGGGGGGGGGAAGAGGCTCCAGGCTACAATCGCGAGCGCAGCACCTGGCAGCCGGCACACTTCACTGACGGCCGGCATCGCGAACGTCCGCACATGGGAATCGCGGCGTTCGCTTACTTGCAGGGGTGGCACAAACTCTCCCTTACTGGGCTAGGGCGGAGTGCCGGCTCGCTGCTCTGGGACTAATGGCGGTAGACTCTGGCCATATGGAATCGCGGTCTCTCACTACAGGCCGCAGACCGCCTCCCCCCCCCCCCCTTCCTCCCTCTGCAGCAGCAGCACCCAGGAAGCGCCAGCAGCTTAAGCCTGCCTCTGCACCGGCCGGCAGCGCGATGGCCGCACAGAGATCGCGGCGCCACTCTTGTGCCGGTACGGTCGGTACTTCTCTGCGGTGACATTTTTCATTACTGCGCCGCATACCGCCCCCCTTCTCCATGAGTATACGGGGGGAAAGAATGGAAATAATCGACATCTTTTGGCGCCCTTACTGCGCCGCGGGCTTTCACTTCCGGCCTTATTTGTATTTAAATCGCGCGCGCGCGAATTAAACTAGCGGGTGGCAAGGCTTTGCTTCCCGCTCTCCTCTTATCCCCGCCTTCCGATCAGTCCAGAAAATCTCTCTGCAATCTCTGCTGCCAATTTTTCCTGAGGAAAGATCGTGCTCCTGCTCCGGTCCCTGCTGTCTGCTGTTTGCTTTCAGCCCTGAGGTCTTCGGTCTGGTAGGACTTCTAACCCCTTCCTAGTGCCAGCAGCCCCTAGCCTGGACAACCATAACATTCTATCCAACATGTCCGATCCCTCAGGGGCCTCTGGGCCCTGGTATCACGCCTGCACCGCCTGTGGTGCACCCTTTCCACGGGGGCAATCAGACCCGCATTGCTCTGCATGCCAGGTCCCAATACAGGGTCCGCCTCTTGCTGTGCCGCCCCCTGTCCTCTTAGATCCTCCTGAATGGGCAAGATCCTTGTCCCAGGCTGTGGAAAGCCTCACAAATGTCGTGGGCCGCCTTGCAAATGCACAGCCTGATACACCCCCTGCCGTACCCTCTGGGTCCGCTACTTCGGTTGACCCGTCTGGGTCCCTCGCTCCCAGCGACGCCTCCAGGGCCCGGCACCCCCAGAAGTAGTCCAGGGCGGAGTGCGTGTCATCCTCGGATGCATCCCTGTCACCTCCAAGGGTACGTTCTCAGTCGGGCCCCTCCTTCTCACAGGACATGCCCTGAGAGGGAGAATTAGTGGATTCGAATTGGGATATGGACTCGGCTTTACCGTCCCAGCTGGCCTCTGCTGTGGGCCATCTCATTACCAACATTCGTGACACCTTTAAAATTCACGATGACCCTCCCAGCTCTGACAAGGCCGGTGTGTCCTTTTTCCGCCCCAAGCAGGCGTCCACAGTATTTCCTCTCCATGCCGACTTCTCGTCGGTAGTCTCTAAGGCTTGGTCTCGCCCTGATGCCCGTTTTACCCCCCCTAAGAAGTTGGATATCTGTTATCCCTTTCCCGCGGATTGCATCTCCACTTGGGCGTCTCCCCCTAAGGTTGACCCTCCCGTGGCCCGCTTGTCTAAAAGCACGGCCATTCCTGTGGCGGACGGCTCCTGTCTTCAGTCCGCTGAGGACCGACGCATGGAATCTCTTACAAAGGCCATTTTTACCGCCTCCGATTCAGCCCTCAGGCCGGTCTTTGCTTCTGCCTAGGCCGGAAAAGCGGTCTCAGAATGGGCTTCCCAGCTGGATCAGGAACTTGATTCGGACGTCTCCATTCAGGACCTCCGTGCTTTAGCCCAACTAATTTTTCAGGCAGGAAAATTCATTTGTGAGGCCTCCCTTGATGCAGGTGCCCTCATGGCCCGTTCCTCTGCTCTGGCCATTTCAGCTAGGAGGCGGATGCCACCTCCAAATGGTCACTTGCTGGTCTTCCCTTCGCGGGCTCCTTCTTATTCGGGACCCGCCTGGACGAGATCATTTCTGAAGCCATGGGGGGTGAAGAGCACCCATCTTCCCCAGCCTAGGACCAAGAGCGCCACCCGAGGCCGTCCTGGTTTCTCTCGCTTTAGGTCCTCCGGCAGGACCTCCGGTCCTCGATCCGCGTCTGGTCGTCATCTAATTCTTCCCAGGATAGACGTAAAAAAACTTTTTTTCGGACTCAACCCTCCTGGCGTAAGTCCCAGCCTGCTCGCCCTCCCTCGGCCAAGCAGACCCCCGCCTGAAGGTGCGCCGGGTGGGGGGACGACTCCTCCTGTTCAGGGACATCTGGCAGGCGCACGTCTCCGACGCCTGGGCTCTTGAAGTTGTATCTTCCGGATACAAAATCAAATTTGCGTCCCTCCCTCCGGTTCGCTTCTTTCGCTCCCGTGTCCCGAGGGACCCCCAGTGTGCGGCCGACTTCTCCGAAGCCATTCGCACCCTTCTGAAAAAAGGAGTGATCACTCCCGTTCCTCTAAGGGACCGATTTCAAGGGGTTCTACTCGAACCTTTTTGTGGTCCCCAAAAAAGAAGGTTCGGTAAGACCAATATTGGACCTCCAAGCGGTTAAACAGTTTTCTCCGTCTTCGGCGGTTCAGGATGGAGTCCCTCAGATCTTTGGTGGCCTCTCTGGAAAAAGGGGAGTTTCTGTCGTCTATCGACATCCAGGATGCTTACCTCCACGTCCCGATCGCTCGGTGTCACCAGCGTTTCCTTCGCTTTGCGGTGGGGAACGACCATTATCAATTTGTCGCCCTCCCCTTCGCCCTGGCCGACGGCTCCTCGGGTGTTCACCAAGATCCTTGCCCCTGTCCCGGCCTTGCTTCGCTCCAGGGGCGTTTTTCTACTTCCCTACTTGGACGATCTGCTTTTCCCAGACGTCCACCAGCGTCAACCTCACGCTGCAAACCTTGGAGCGGTTCGGTTGGATAATCAACCTTCCCAAGTCCTCACTTACCCCATCCAGACAACTCGTTTTACTGGGGATGCTACTGGATACAGAAGCGGCGGAGGTTCGGCTCCCACCGGAAAAGCGTCAGTTCCTTCACCGTTTTGTTCGGACCCTGCTTCTCCACCGCCGTCCGTCCTTCCGGTCCAGCATGCGGCTATTGGGACAGATGGTGTCTTGTTTCGAAGCGATTCCTTTCGCGCAATATCACTCCCACATCTTCCAGACGGCAATTCTGTCTGCCTGGGACAAGTCTCCGGAGAGTCTGGATCGGCCCTTCCCCCTTCCTCCCCATGCTCGGACCTCCCTCCTCTGGTGGTTACGGACTCCCCTCCAAGTAAAATCCTTTCTACCGATGTCCTGGTTGGTGGTTACCACCGATGCCAGTCTGCAGGGTTGGGGGGGTGTTTCCTCCCCGGTCCGTCCAGGGCACTTGGTCTCCATTGGAGTCCAAACTGCCGATAAACATTCTGGAACTGAGGGCGATTCTCCTATCGCTCCGGCATTGGACTCCACTGCTTCGGGGCCATCCCATTCGTGTCCAGTCGGACAACGCCACGGCTGTGGCGTATATAAATCATCAAGGGGGCACTCGCAGTGCAGCGGCTATGCGGGAGGTGTCTCACATCCTCCATTGGGCGGAAACTCATGTTCCGGCCCTGTGGCCGTTTACATTCCGTGGGTGGACAACTGGGCGGCGGACTTCCTCAGCCGAACGACGATCGACCCGAGCGAGTGGTCTCTGCATCCCGACGTGTTCGAATCCATTTGCCTCCGTTGGGGGTCGTCCGGTGGTGGATCTCATGGCCTCCAGGTTCAACCACAAGCTCCCCACCTTCCTGTCCAGGTCCAAGGACCCGAGGGCGTACGGCGCTGACGCTCTCGTTCTTCCGTGGACTGAATTTCCCCTTCTGTACGTGTTTCCGCCCCTCCCTCTGCTGCCACGGGTTCTCCGCAAAATCGCGTCAGAGGGCATGCCTACGGTTCTGATAGCCCTGGATTGGCCTCGCCGGCCTTGGTACGCCGACCTAATGCTGCTCCTGGGAGACGCGCCTTGGCTGCTGCCTCTAAGAGAAGACCTCCTCTCTCAAGGGCCGATCTTCCACCAGCATTTAGAGTCGTTACGTTTAACGGCATGGCTATTGAGACCGCAGTTTTAACGCGACTGGGTTTTTCGGCTGATGTGGTTCGTACCATGATCCGCGCACGAAAGCCGGCCTAGTCCAGGATTTACTACTGGACCTGGCGGTCTTACCTGGGTTTTTAAGAAAATCAGGATATTCATCCCCTTCGTTTTTCACTTCCCACGGTCTTGTCCTTCTTGCAGTCTGGTCTGGACTTGGGTCTGGGTCTCAGCTCGTTGAAGGGTCAGGTCTCGGCGCTTTCCATCCTCTTCCAGCGCCCTCTGGCCCCTCTCGGACCCTTCAAAACCTTTATCCATGGAGTCGCTCACTCTGTTCCCCCGTATCTCCCTCCCATTCCACCCTGGGACCTTAACGTTGTGCTCGCGGCACTCCAGTTTAACCCCTTCGAGCCCTTGCGGAGGGTTTCTCTTCACTTTTTGTTCTGCAAGGTCATGTTCCTTGTGGCCATCACGTCCCTTCGACGGGTGTCTGAATTGGCGGCACTCTCTTGCACGGAGCCCCTTTTGGTCTTCCACCAAGATAAGGCGGTTCTCCGTCCAGTTCCTAGCTTCCTTCCGAAGGTGGTCTCCGTTTTTCACCTCAATGAGGACATCGTCCTCCCTTCCCTATGTCCGTCTCCTTCTCATCCTCGAGAACGGGAGCTTCACCGCCTGGATGTTGTTAGGGCCCTGAAGATTTACCTGGAAGTCACCGGACCCTTTCGGCGCACGGACTCTCTCTTTGTGGTTCCGGAAGGTCCGCGCAAGGGGTTGGCGGCGTCCAGGGTGTCTATTGCCCGCTTCATCAAGATGGCTATTGCTGAGGCTTACCGCACCAAGGGCAAAGAGACGCCTTTTGGTGTTACCGCTCATTCTACCAGAGCGGTTGGTGCCTCTTGCGCTCAGAGGCATAGGGCTTCTGGTGAACAACTGTGTAAGGCGGCTACCTGGTCTTCCTTACGCACCTTCACCAAGTTCTACAGGGTAAACACCTATGCATCGGCGGATGCTGCTTTGGGCCGCCTGGTCTTGCAGGCGGCGGTTTCTTGATACCTCCGGTGGTTTTTTTCGCCTTGGGCTGTAGTCCCTCCCCTCTTGGACTGCTCTTGAACGTCCCAAGGTTTCCTGTGTCCCCCAAGGAATTGGGCGAGAAAACGAGATTTTTGTATAACTTGCCAGTAAAATCTCTTTCTCGCTCTTCCTTGGGGGGGACAGCACCCACCCATTGTTCTAGTTTACCGTTACGGTTTAGTTGCCCCTGTTGGGTAGTTGACTTGTTGGTTTTACTTGGTTGGTCATTGTCTTTCTTTCACTACTTGGACACGCAACTGGTAGTCTCTCTCTCCAGGCTGAGGGTATAGCTGCTGGAGGAGGGGCTTAACAGTTTTCACTTAGTGTCACGCCTCCTAGGGAGTTGAGCTATACCCAAGGTTTCCTTTGTCCCCCAAGGAAGAGCGAGAAAGAGATTTTACTGGTAAGTTATACAAAAATCTTGTTTTTAAGAATTTTATACTAGCGACCTCCCTATCAAACAGCATAGACACATACAGTACCTTGCAAAAGTATTCACCCCCCCTTGACTTTTTTCATATTTTGGAGCCTCACAACCTGGAATTAATATGGATTATTTGAGGATTTTCATCATTTAATTTACAGAACATGCCCACAACTTTGAAGATGCTATTTTTTTTTATTGTGAAGCAAACAACAAATAGGACAAAATAACAGAAAAAGTCAATGTGCATAACTATTCGCCCCCTAAAGTCAATAATTTGTAGAGCCACCTTTTGCGGCAATCACAGTCTCTATGAGCTTGCTACATCTTACTACTGGAATTTTTGCCCATTCCTCCTTGCAAAACTGCTCCAGCTCCTTCAAGTTGGATGGTTTGCACTTGTGAACAGCAATCTTTAAGTCTGACCACAGATTTTCGATTGAATTGAGATCTGCTCTAGCAGTGTTTTTGGGGTCATTGTCCTGCTGGAAGGTGAACCTCCGTCCTAGCCTCAAATCACACACAGAGTTGTACAGGTTTTGCTCAAGGATATCCCTGTATTTAGCACCATCCATCTTTCCCTCAACTCTGACCAGTTTCCCAGTCCTGGCTACTGAAAAACATTCCTACAGCATGATGCTGCCACCACCATGTTTCACTGTGGGGATGGTGTTCTTTGGGTGATGTGATGTGTTGGGTTTGCACCAGACATAGCGTTTTCTTTGATGGCTGAAAAGGAAAATTTTAGTCTCATCAGACCAGAGCACCTTCCTCCATACATTTTGGGAGTCTCCCACATGCCTTTTCGCAAACTCACAACGTGCCTTTTTGTTTTTAGTTGAAAGTAATGGCTTTCTGCTGGCCACGCTGCCATAAAGCCCAACTCTATGGAGCGTACGGCTTATAGTCATCCTATGTACAGATACTCCAATCTCTGCTGTGGAACTCTGCAGCTCCTTCAGGGTTACCTTAGGTCTCTGTGCTGCCTCTCTGATTAATACCCTCCTTGCCCGGTCCGTGAGTTTTGGTGAGCAGCCGTCGCTTGGCAGGTTTGCTGTTGTGCCATGTTCTTTCCATTTGGTTATGATAGATTTGATGGTGCTCCTGGGGATCATCAAAGATTTAAATATTTTTTTATAACCTAACCCTGTCTTGTACTTCTCAACCATGTTGTCCCTTACATGTTTGGAGAGTTCCTTGGTCTTTATGGCAGTGTTTGGTTAGTGATGCCTCTTGTTTAGGTGTTGCAGCCTCTGGGGCCTTTCAAAAAAGGTGTGTATATGTAATGACAGATCATGTGACCCTTAGATTGCACACAGGCGGACATCCTTTAACTAATTATGTGACTTCTGAAGTTAATTGGTTGCACCAGAGCTTTTTATGGGCTTCCTAACAAAGGGGGTGAATAAATACGCACATGCCAATTTTCTGTTTTCTATTTCTAAACAATAGTTTTATTTAGATATTTTTCTCATTTCACTTCACTGACTTAGACTATTGTGTTCTGATCCATCACAGAAAATTCAGATTAACAAAACATTGAACTTAACCACTTACCGTCACACTAACGCCGAAAGGCGTCATTTCTGCGGCGCTCCCAGGTCACACTAACGCCGATTGGCGTCATCTCGCGTGAGCCGAGATTTCCTGTGAACACGCGCACACAGGCACGCGCGCTCACAGGAACGGAAGGTAAGAGAGTTGATCTCCAGCCTGCCAGCGGCGATCGTTCGCTGGCAGGCTGGAGATGTGATTTTTTTAACCCCTAACAGGTATATTAGACGCTGTTATGATAACAGCGTCTAATATACCTGCTACCTGGTCCTCTGGTGGTCCCCTTTGTTTGGATCGACCACCAGAGGACACAGGTAGCTCAGTAAAGTAGCACCAAGCACCACTACACTACACTACACCCCCCCCCCCGGTCACTTATTAACCCCTTATTAGCCCCTGATCACCCCTGATCACCCCATATAGACTCCCTGATCACCCCCCTGTCATTGATTACCCCCCTGTCATTGATCACACCCCTGTAAAGCTCCATTCAGACGTCCGCATGATTTTTACGGATCCACTGATAGATGGATCGGATCCGCAAAAAAGCACACGGACGTCTGAATGGAGCCTTACAGGGGCGTGATCAATGACTGTTGATCACCCCATATAGACTCCCTCATCACCCCCCTGTCATTGATCACACCCCTGTAAAGCTCCATTCAGACGTCCGCATGATTTTTACGGATCCACTGATAGATGGATCGGATCCGCAAAACGCACACGGACGTCTGAATGGAGCCTTACAGGGGCGTGATCAATGACTGTGGTGATCAACCTATATAGACTCCCTGATCACCCCCCTGTCATTGATTACCCCCCTGTCATTGATCACACCCCTGTAAAGCTCCATTCAGACGTCCGCATGATTTTTACGGATCCACTGATAGATGGATCGGATCCGCAAAACGCACACGGACGTCTGAATGGAGCCTTACAGGGGCGTGATCAATGACTGTTGATCACCCCATATAGACTCCCTCATCACCCCCCTGTCATTGATCACACCCCTGTAAAGCTCCATTCAGACGTCCGCATGATTTTTACGGATCCACTGATAGATGGATCGGATCCGCAAAACGCACACGGACGTCTGAATGGAGCCTTACAGGGGCGTGATCAATGACTGTGGTGATCACCCCATATAGACTCCCTGATCACCCCCCTGTCATTGATTACCCCCCTGTCATTGATCACACCCCTGTAAAGCTCCATTCAGACGTCCGCATGATTTTTACGGATCCACTGATAGATGGATCGGATCCGCAAAACGCACACGGACGTCTGAATGGAGCCTTACAGGGGCGTGATCAATGACTGTGGTGATCACCCCATATAGACTCCCTCATCACCCCCCTGTCATTGATTACCCCCCTGTCATTGATCACCCCCCTGTAAAGCTCCATTCAGACGTCCGCATGATTTTTACGGATCCACTGATAGATGGATCGGATCCGCAAAACGCATACGGACGTCTGAATGGAGCCTTACAGGGGCGTGATCAATGACTGTGGTGATCACCCCATATAGACTCCCTCATCACCCCCCTGTCATTGATCACACCCCTGTAAAGCTCCATTCAGACGTCCGCATGATTTTTACGGATCCACTGATAGATGGATCGGATCCGCAAAACACATACAGGCGTCTCCCTGGAGCCTTCCAGGGGGGGTGATCACCCCATATAGACTCCCTGATCACCCCCCTGTCATTGATCACCGCCCCTGTCATTGATCACCCCCCCCTGTCAGGCTGCATTCAGATGTCCGTATGATTTTTACGGATCCACGGATACATGGATCGGATCCGCAAAACACATACGGACATCTGAATGGAGCCTTATAGGGGGGTGATCAATGACAGGGGGGTGATCACCCCATATAGACTCCCTGATCACCCCCCTGTCATTGATCACCCCCCTGTCATTGATCACCCCCCCTGTCATTGATCACCCCCCTGTCAGGCTCCATTCAGACATTTTTTTGGCCCAAGTTAGCGGAAATTATTATTTTTTTCTTACAAAGTCTCATATTCCACTAACTTGTGTCAAAAAATTAAATCTCACATGAACTCACCATACCCCTCACGGAATCCAAATGCGTAAAATTTTTTAGACATTTATATTCCAGACTTCTTCTCACACTTTAGGGCCCCTAGAATGCCAGGGCAGTATAAATACCCCACATGTGACCCCATTTCGGAAAGAAGACACCCCCAGGTATTCCGTGAGGGGCATATTGAGTCCATGAAAGATTGAAATTTTTGTCCCAAGTTAGCGGAAAGGGAGACTTTGTGAGAAAAAAATAAAAAATATCAATTTCCGCTAACTTGTGCCAAAAAAAAAAAAATTTGATGAACTCGCCATGCCCCTCATTGAATACCTTGGGGTGTCTTCTTTCCAAAATGGGGTCACATGTGGGGTATTTATACTGCCCTGGCATTCTAGGGGCCCCAAAGCGTGAGAAGAAGTCTGGTATCCAAATGTCTAAAAATGCCCTCCTAAAAGGAATTTGGGCACCTTTGCGCATCTAGGCTGCAAAAAAAGTGTCACACATCTGGTATCGCCGTACTCAGGAGAAGTTGGGGAATGTGTTTTGGGGTGTCATTTTACATATACCCATGCTGGGTGAGAGAAATATCTTGGTCAAATGCCAACTTTGTATAAAAAAATGGGAAAAGTTGTCTTTTGCCAAGATATTTCTCTCACCCAGCATGGGTATATGTAAAATGACACCCCAAAACACATTCCCCAACTTCTCCTGAATACGGCGATACCACATGTGTGACACTTTTTTGCAGCCTAGGTGGGCAAAGGGGCCCATATTCCAAAGAGCACCTTTCGGATTTCACAGGTCATTTACCTACTTACCACACATTAGGGCCCCTGGAAAATGCCAGGGCAGTATAACTACCCCACAAGTGACCCCATTTTGGAAAGGAGACACCCCAAGGTATTCCATGAGGGGCATAGCGAGTTCCTAGAATTTTATATTTTTTGTCACAAGTTAGTGGAAAATGATGATTTTTTTATTTTATTTTTTCTTACAAAGTCTTATATTCCACTAACTTGTGACAAAAAATAAAAACTTCCATGAACTCACTATGCCCATCAGCGAATACCTTGGGGTGTCTTCTTTCCAAAATGGGGTCACTTGTGGGGTAGTTATACTGCCCTGGCATTCTAGGGGCCCAAATGTGTGGTAAGGAGTTTGAAATCAAATTCTGTTAAAAATGACCAGTGAAATCTGAAAGGTGCTCTTTGGAATATGGGCCCCTTTGCCCACCTAGGCTGCAAAAAAGTGTCACACATGTGGTATCTCCGTATTCAGGAGAAGTTGGGGAATGTGTTTTGGGGTGTCATTTTACATATTCCCATGCTGGGTGAGAGAAATATCTTGGCAAAAGACAACTTTTACCATTTTTTTATACAAAGTTGTCTTTTGCCAAGATATTTCTCTCACCCAGCATGGGTATATGTAAAATGACACCCCAAAACACATTCCCCAACTTCTCCTGAATACGGAGATACCACATGTGTGACACTTTTTTGCAGCCTAGGTGGGCAAAGGGGCCCATATTCCAAAGAGCACCTTTCGGATTTCACAGGTCATTTTTTAAAAAAAATCATCATTTTCCACTAACTTGTGACAAAAAATAAAAAGTTCTATGAACTCACTATGCCCATCAGCGAATACCTTAGGGTGTCTACTTTCCGAAATGGGGTCATTTGTGGGGTGTTTGTACTGTCTGGGCATTGTAGAACCTCAGGAAACATGACAGGTGCTCAGAAAGTCAGAGCTGCTTCAAAAAGCGGAAATTCACATTTTTGTACCATAGTTTGTAAACGCTATAACTTTTACCCGAACCATTTTTTTTTTACCCAAACATTTTTTTTTAATCAAAGACATGTAGAACAATAAATTTAGAGCAAAATTTATATATGGATGTAGTTTTTTTTGCAAAATTTTACAACTGAAAGTGAAAAATGTCATTTTTTTGCAAAAAAATCGTTAAATTTCGATTAATAACAAAAAAAGTAAAAATGTCAGCAGCAATGAAATACCACCAAATGAAAGCTCTATTAGTGAGAAGAAAAGGAGGTAAAATTCATTTGGGTGGTAAGTTGCATGACCGAGCAATAAACCGCTAAAGTTGTGGAGTGCCGATTTGTAAAAAAGGGCCTGGTCTTTAGGGGGGTATAAACCTGTGGTCCTTAAGTGGTTAAGGCTGTAATGTACCGAAATACGAAAGAAGTCAAGGGGGTAAATACTTTTGCAAGGCACTGTAGCTGTGGTTCACCTGAAAACAGTGTTTTTCTGTTATTGATCCAAGGTTTGTTTCCCATGTTATGATACGTTTTCTTAATATGCAAGTTAAGCCTTTGGTGCCATGAGGGCGTCACCATTGCTTTTGTTGTACCCAAGCTCTGCCCTTTCTGTGGCCAGCCCCTCCATGGCTGCTTTGCAACTGTCTGGCCCTGTCAAAGCATCAAGGGAGGGGCTGGCCACAAAAAGGGCAGAGCTTGGGTACAACAAGAGTAATGGTGATGCCCTCATTGCACCAAAGGCTTCATTTGCCTGTTTAGGAGAAGTATAAAAACTCTGGAATAAAGCCTCGAATCAACAAAAGAAAAACAGTGTTTTAATAAGGTGAACAACAGTTATGTGACTATGCAAACAGTGTAATAGGGAGGTCGCTGGTGACAGATTCCCTTTAAAGGGTTTCTGTCACCCCGCAAAACTCATTTTTTTTTTTTTGGATAGTTAGATTCCTCCTAGTGCGATATAGGAGAATATAATGCTCTTACTTACTTTCATGCGGCCGATTCTTTATAAAACGAACTTTTATAATATGTAAATGAGGGCTCTACCAGCAAGTAGGGCGTCTACTTGCTGGTAGCTGCTGCAGAAATCCGCCCCCTCGCCGTGTTGATTGACAGGGCCAGCTGTGATCTCCTCCTCCGGCCGGCCCTGTCAGTAATTCAAAAATCGCGCGCCTCGCGTCATTCGGCGCAGGCGCTCTGAGATGAGGAGGCTCGTCTCCTCAGCACTCCCTCAGTGCGCCTGCGCCGATGACGTCTTCTCTTTCGGTGATGTCATCGGCGCAGGCGCACTGAGGGAGTGCTGAGGATACGAGCCTCCTCATCTCAGAGCGCCTGCGCCGAATGACGCGAGGCGCGCGATTTTTGAATTACTGACAGTGCCGGCCGGAGGAGGAGATCACGGTTGGCCCTGTCAATCAACACGGCGAGGGGGCGGATTTCTGCTGCGGCTACCAGCAAGTAGACGCCCTACCTGCTGGTAGAGCCCTCATTTACATATTATACAAGTTCATTTTATAAAGAATCGGCCGCATGAAAGTAAGTAAGACTATTATATTCTCCTATATCGCGCTATGAGGAATCTAACTATCCAAAAAAAAAAAAATGAGTTTTGCGGGGTGACAGAAACCCTTTAAGTTATCATAGATACACTCTTTCAGCTAATATGTAATTATGACATCAGCCTATCCAAAGAGTCAAACCTTTAGCACAATTTCACGAGGTCCAAAAGTCTGTGCAAAATTAATATAGCTAAACAGCACTTTGAGCTCTATTTTTCTATTACAGAGTTTTACACTCCCTGCATAGCCTTAGAGTTAAAGGAGTATTCTCAACTCAGACATTTATTATATATCCGTATTATATGTTATATATCTCATAGCTGCCTGGTGGCTGCTGTTTTAAACAGCAGACACTCGGGGCTAATGTCTGCGGTCAGCGATAATACCGATTGCAGACATATAACCCTTCAGATGCCATGCTGAAATGTGACCACAGCATCTGAGAGCCGAAAACCCAGAAGCACAGCACTTCTGGGGCTGGAATGGCTCTCCCTTGTGGCAGTTGGGGGAGCTGTTCATCCTCTGCAGTCACCGTGAAGGATCTGAGGCAGGGCTCCATAGGAACATAGTGAAATTCTCATAGACTCCAATGGGAATGGCGTAACTGTGAAAATCATCAAAATAACAATTTTTTTGTCACTTCGCTTCCCCAACTAAATTGAATGAAAAGTGATCAAAAAGTCATACACACCCCAAAATGGTAGCAATGTCAAGCAAAGATCACCCCACAAAAAATGAACCACAGAGCTCTGTAGACAGAATAATTGTTATGGGGTTCAGGATATGGCAATGCAAAGAAGAAAAAAAAAGTTTTCATTTCTTTTCAGTATTAAAATACAATAAAAACGATTTAAATGTGGTATAGTTGTAATCATACTGACCTGGAGAATGAAGAGCACAAGTCAGTTTTACCACATAGGAAATGCAGTAAAAACAAAACCCATAAAACTATAACTATACGGCAATTGCATTTTTTCCCCTCTAATTCCACCCATTTGGAATTTTTTCCAGCTTCCCACTGCATTGTGTGCAACAGTAAATAGTGCCATTAGACTTGTCCCGCAAAAAAAAAAAAAAGCCTCATACAACTATGTGAATGGAAAAATAAAAAAGTCATGGCTCCAGGAAGGCAGAGAGTAAAAAATGAAAACAAAAAAATGGAAACGTTTGAGCAACTTTAATAAAAAAAAATTAAAATCATTAGGCATCTACACATCTGATCAAAATCATCATGAGGCATCTACACAACCGTAATAACCTGAAGAACTAATTCAGCAAATGTGTATTTAGTGTGAAACGTGAACAGTATAAGGCCTATTGCACACGACCGTATGGCTTTTTCAGTGTTTTGCGATCCGTTTTTCACGGATCCGTTGTTCCGTTTTTTGTTTCTGTTGTGTTTCCGTTTCTGTTCCGTTTTTCCGTTCCGTTTTTCCGTATGGCATATACAGTATACAGTAATTACATAGATAAAATTGGGCTGGGCATAACATTTTCAATAGATGGTTCAGCAAAAAACGGAACGGAAACGGAAGACATACGGATGCATCCGTATGTGTTCCGTTTTTTTGCGGACCCATTGACTTGAATGGAGCCACGGACTGTGATTTGCGGGCAATAATAGGACATGTTCTATGTTAAAACGGAACGGAAAAACGGAAATACGGAAACGGAATGCATACGGAGTACATTCCGTTTTTTTTGCGGACCCATTGAAATGAATGGTTCCGTATACGGACCGTATACGGAACGCAAAAAACGTCCAGTAAACGGGAAAAAAAAAACGTCCGTGTGCAATAGGCCTAAATATCAACAAAAATTCCAATCTAAAATATTTTTTTCCTATATTTACAATATTAATATAAAAATGTAATATGAATTACATGGTACACATTTTTGTAAAAATAAAACCATTTCTCCCACATAAATGATCTCCTACAGCGAGGTCAGTGATAAAAGTAAAAAAGTTATGGCTGTCGAAATGCAGAGAAGCCAATACGCAAAAATTGAGCTGGTTATTAAGGCCCTTTTAGGCTTGGCCATTAATGGTTATATATAATTTTAAAGTTCATAATATATGAGAGAAATTGTCCATGACTATTATTACTTCCATGTCGTTTCATTTTTTCCACAGGAGAATATGAAACTCTTAAAGGCTGTTCCAGATGTAGACGCATGGAAGATCTATATGGAGTACATGGACGACATTGTGACAGATGGACTGTATAAAACTATTCTTCATTCTTTGGAGTTCTTCGTAGACAACACAGATGATAGATTAAAGCCAGCTCCCCTATTTGAGGCACAAATGTGTCTTAGTGGTCATGAAATTGTATTTAAGCCCTCGTTACAGAAAGAAGATGGGGATGGTCTCTATGACCTCATGGAAGAGCTTCTTGGTGACATTTTTAAAATATCAGGACAAGTAAAAAGAATTGCCAAACATTTTGGTGAAGACAATTACCAGGTAAATCCACATGTAGATAGACTTCCAGGGGACCCATCATTTATTATAGGGGTACCTGATTTTTTTGTCATAATAATGACCTATCCCCAGGATAGGTCGTCAATATTAGATTGGTGGAGATCCGACTCTTGGCACCCTCACCGATCAGCTGTTTGAAAAGAAGGCAGTGCTCGTACGAGTGCTGCTTTCTCTTCTTTGTTGACCTGCTTGCGTCCGTGAGCAGGTGTAATTACAACTATGCCGTCCCCATTCACTTCTATGGGACGGCTCTGTCCTATTCACTTGAACAGACGGGAGCCATCCCATAAAAGTGAATTGGACGCCGTAGTTGCAGTTACACTGCTCGCCACGGCAGTTGCAACGGCGAACAGGTAAACAGAGAATAGAAGGCGGCTGTCGTACGAGGACCCCTGCCTATCTGATATTGATGACCTATCCTCAGGAAAAACATGAACAACCCTTTTAATGGAGTTCTGCTGTATAGTAATGCAACATTTTCTTTTTTTTCCATCTCTTTACTTACAAGATTTTTGCCAGTCTTTCTTTTTGAGAACACATGTAACACATGGCATTGGGTTCTTCTTGTCCACCATGCACCATAGCCAGGGTTATGGATTGTCTGCTAACTGCCTCAACCTACAGTGCTTTACTTCGAGTGTGTTACTTAGTTAGCCTTAAAAGGGTTATCCGATATCTAAAATATCCCCCCCCCCCCAATGCCAGGGCCCCTTGTACGGATTATACTTACCTGCTCCCCAGCAGCCGCGTCACTACTGATCCCTGCACGGCTGCCGCTGCATCTCCCTGTCTCTCGAAACAAAACCAGTCAACGACGGGGGAGCTGCCAATAGTAGGCTGCAACGGTGACCAGCCCCAAGCCGGCTCGTCCCTATCGCAATCCTTCTCTCCAGTCTTCCACATCAAGAAGAGTTGCAAGGCCACTCTACACATTAGATGGTCAGCCGGTCTTACCAACATCTAATGTGGCATGGACGTCACAACTTTATCTGACATATCTCCATAAAATACAAATTTTAATTCAGCATTGTTAAAAAAATTAAAATGCTAACAATGATAAATGTTAAAAATGTTTCTGCTCTGGTCTGTGTCGCAGAACGACCTGGATGAGATGAGTGACCTCTCAGGTGTCCGACAAGGAATTATGGACAAGATAACAGTTGTTATTGGCAAAGTCTTGGATTTCAGAGGCACATACGATTCCTATTCACACCTGTGGACGGACGACAGGTCAGAGTTCATGAGACAATTTCTTCTATATGGTCATGTGTTAACATCAGAAGAAATTGAGGCTCATGTTGATGATGGGGTTCCAGAAAATCCACCCTCCATAGATCAGTTTAAAGAGCAGGTAAGAAGCAAGACTAAATGTCTGTCTCACTCCTACATCAGGTAATATGAAAATTAAAGAATTTTAAAAATAATTTTCTTCTTATTCTAGATTGACATCTATGAAAACCTTTATACTCAGATGTTTTCATCTGAAGATACCAAGGTCTTTGAAAGTTGGTTCAGGCTGGATTTAAAGCCTTTTAAAATGAGCATGCTTGTGATCATACGAAAGTGGAGCTGGATGTTTAAAGAGCATCTTCTCAGATTTGTCGTTGACAGGTGAGCAGTTCCTGCATTTCTGGGTATTTTTGGCACGACTGTATGATTTTAGCTAACTCACCGTTATTTCACTGTAATTGAATTCAATATAGAAGAAAGGGATGCAAATGAGCTCTTTACAAGCTCTGCCGCTAATGCCACCAGATTTAAGGCAGCTATCCTATAAGTCTCCAAGGAGAGATAGTAACCACCAAATCCTGTCTTAGGTCTCTCCACCTGTTAAGCCAGTACTCTCTGCTCTGCACTGATGAGGGGCAATCACCCGAAACAGCTGTCTGCAGATGAGTTGCTGTCTTATTTATTATCCGTCATGTCTCAAGGCCTATTTAACCCTTTCAATACCGGGCCACTTTTCACCCTAAATCCCAGGCCGATTTTTGCAAATCTGACGTGTCAATTTATGTGGTAATAACTTTGAAACGCTTTTACTTATCCAAGCCATTCTGAGACTGTTTTCTAGTGACACATTGTACTTCATGACAGTGGTCAATTTGAGTCGATATATTTCACCTTTATTTATAAAATAATCCAAAATTTACCAAAAATTGGGAAAAATTCACAATTTTCTAAATTTGAATTTCTCTACTTTTAAGACAGATAGTAATGACTCATACAATGGTTATCATTCAACATTCCCTATATGTCTGCTTTATGTTGGCATAATTTTGTAAATGTCATTTTATTTTTTTAGGACATTAGAAGGCTTAGAATTTTAGAAGCTATTTTTCATATTAAACCACCAATAAATTACCTAATTTTAGAAACTACACCCCTCAAATTATTCAAAACTTATGTTACAAACTTTGTTAACCCTTAAGGTGTTCCACAAGAATTAAAGGAAAATGGAGGTGAAATTTCAAAATTTCACTATTTTGTTAGATTTTTATGTTAATCAATTTTTTTCTTGCAACACAGCAAGGGTTAACAGCAAAATAAACCTTAATATATATTACTCTAATTCTGCAGTTTACATAAATACCCCATATGTGGCGGTAAACTGCTCTCTGGGAACGTGGCAATGGTCAGAAGGAAAGGAGCGCCATATGGATTTTGGAGGCAGATTTTACTAGAATGGTTTTTAGGCACCATTTTGTATTTGAAGAGACCCTGACGTACCCTTAAGTGGAAACCCTCAAAAAGTGACCCCATTTTGGAAACTACACCCCTTAAAGAATATATTAAGTGGGGTACTGAGGACTTTGACCCCCCTAAGCGTTTTACGGAATTTGGAAACACTTGGCTGTAAAAATGAAAAGTTTTGTTTCTTCCAATAAAATTTTGCTTTAGCCCCAAATTTTTCATTTTCACAAGGGGTAACAGGATAAAAAGCACCCCATAATTTGTTACCCATTTTCTCCTTAATACGGCAACACCCCATATGTGGTGGTAAACTGCTGTGGGGGCACATGGCATGGAAGAAGGGCTCTTTATTTGCTGGATGAGATGACGGTTTGATTGGTACCATTTTGGGGTAAATAAGAATTTTTGATCACCTGGTATTACAATTTTTGAGTCAAAGTGACCAGAAAATGGCTTTTTTGACAATGTTTTTTTTTTTTTTTTTTAATGGCGTTCACCTGACGGGGTGGATCATGTTATTTTTATTTTTTTTATAGAGCCGGTTGATACGGACATGGCGATACCTTATATGTTTACTTTTCTTTTTTTTCCATATTTAAAAAAAAGATTTGTTCAGTGCTGACTGTGGCACTGCGGCAGTATGGTCCGGCATCGGTGAAAACAGCTGTACTGTGCTGAAATTTCTGTCCCAATTTACCGGCCCGTACATGTACGGCGCTGGTATCCTACCGGTTAAAGGGTTGAACATTGACTTATAGGATAGCTGCCTTACATCTGGTGGTATTAGTGGCAGAGCTTGTTAAAGGGGTTGTCCGGGTTCAGAGCTGAACCCGGACATACCTCCATTTTCACACATGCAGCCCCCCTGACTTGAGCATCGGAGCAGTTTATGCTCCGATGCTCTCCTTTGCCCTGCGCTAAATTGCGCAGGGCAAAGGCATTTTCTGGAGTTCCGGTGACGTACCGGGCTCTCCATGGGGCTGCCTGTAAAACGGCTAGGGCAGAGCTAAAGCACGCCCATCAGAGCTGGTGACGTCACCGAACACACTGCCGTGCGGACGCCTCCACCCTGCAATGTGTTATTGTAAACAAAAGAGCCCTTGCCCTGCGCAATCTAGCATCTTATGCTCTGATGCTAACTTCAGGGTTGCTGCCTGGGTGAAATTATGGGTATGTCCGGGTTCAGCTCTGAACCCGGACAACCCCTTTAAGAGCTCATTTGCATTCTTTTCTTCCCAGAATTCCAGAGGAGCATGGTTGGCCTATAAATCTCCTCACACAGACTAAGGCACTCTCTCCCCAAATCCTGAATTCAACATATAACTCAAATATCAAAGATGTAATTATTATTATTATTACTACATTATTATTAGCTCTGAATGCTATTGAAGCTTTGGAGTCCTGCTGTACTTTTTTCTCTGAGTTTAGGAGTCCAGAGATGTTTCATTGCAGAACATGGACTGTTTGTCAACTTTCTTCGGGAGGGTGAGGCTGGGTTCACATGTGACTGAACAACTGCGGATTTACTGTCATCAATTTTCATGCAGCAAATGTGCAGCGTTGTACAATACCAGTAAAATGGAAGATATTTTGTGAAATCCCATCCACTCGTTGCATAAAAAAATGCTGCAAAAATTGACTTGCGGTGCGGATTTGAAACCTGCAGTATGCCAATTTATGCTGCAGATCTCCCAAGTAGATTTCACCCTTTGGAATGAAGAGACTGATGTCCACTGACTTTTCTGCGGCAAAACCGCCTTGTAATACATGGGTATTTTTGTTGAGGTTTTTGCTGCAAAAACTCAGCAAAAATCACAGCAGATTTTTCCACTGTCTTTTCAGTCATGTTTGGACTTATCCTGAAAGTAATTTCTGAAATAATTACATCTGTAATTAAAGAGGTTGTGCAACCAGTAATATTGATGACCTAGCTTCTGGATAGGTCATCAATATCTGATCGTTGGGGGTCTGATTCTGGGCACCTCCTCCAATCAGGTGTTTGTAGAGGAGGTGCTTATACGAGCACTACTTCTTCAAGATTACACTGCCTGTCATCTCTGAAGTCTCAGAGGCACAGTGTAATTACACTGCGTTGCCACTGCAAGTGAGACAACGCACTGTGTAATGTTGAAGTGGAAGCAGTGCTCGTACGAGCATGGCCTCCTCTTCAAACATCTGATTGTCGGGGGGTGCCAGGACGCGGACCCTCACCAATCAGATATTGATGACCTATCTTGAGGATTTTACTGGCAACACAACCCCTTTAAATCTGTGTCTTGTCAGCCAACCATGAATTATAGGTCAAGACCGTGTGACAGATTGTCTCTAAGGGAAGGTGACATCTAACTCACCTTGTAACATCCTGTATGTCTTATTTGCCTAAAATGTTAAAGGGGTTGTCCGGTTTCCAATATTGATGACCTGTCCTCAGCATAGGTCATCAATATCAGATTGGCGGGGGTCTGACTCCCAGCACCCCTGCCATTCAGCTGTTTGAAGAGACCACAGCTCTTATGAGCTCTTTTGAACACTGCATTCTCTTCACTGTTTACCTGCTCGCTATCGGCATTGCAGCGTGAGCAGTGTAATAAAAGCTCCTCTGTCCCTGGGCCGGAGGAGCTGTAATTACACTGCTCACCACTGCACTGTCAACGACAAGCAAGTTAACATTAAAGAGAAAGCGGCGCTCATACAATCGCTGCAGTCTCTTCAAATAGCTGATCGGCGCAGGCGCCAGGAGTTGGAGCCCTGCCAATCTGGAATTGATGACCTATCTTTAGAACAGGTCATCAATATTGGAAACCGGACAACCCCTTTAAAACATCTTCAGTAATCAAACATTTTATCTTGTTTTAAACCGTAAATGATAGGATGGAGGGATATGAAGCTGCAGTTTCTCCCTCTCATTGTGCCTGTGACACTGCATGCTGTGAGAGTGGAGAAGGAGCAGAAGTTATGAGATCGAGGTTTGGCCGAGATCACACATCACTGATCTCATTTTAATATATGCCGGTTGTAAAAAAAAAAATCCCATTTTCCTATTGAAGTCAGTTGTTTGGAAAAAAGACTCACAGAAACATTATTAAAACAAGTGTATGTGACATTTGTGTTAATAATAGTCGGTTGTTGATGCATTATGTGGCTTCAAATAATTATTTTTTTGTAATCTGTTTGTCCAAAACAATGAAACTATTTTACGCTATAAAATCTTTCCTTGTCTATTTTAATTAGTACAATGTGAATTGGGCTCTGCTTCTGTTAGTGTCATCAGAGCCATGACCAATATGGCAGAATTATTTTCAAATGGATCCCAAATTAAGGGCTTATGCACACAAATGTATGTATTTAACGGACAAGAATAGGTTATGTTTTGTCTTTTTTTGGGAATGTCCATGGGCACATGCGGAAACGGAATGCACACGGACTCCTTTACCCTGTTTTTGCAGACCAGTTGAAGTGAATGGTTCCGCATACAGGCCACAAAAAATAAAAAGACGGAATGGACAGAAAAAATATACGTTCGTGTGCATGAGCCCTAAACCTGAAGATTCTCATTGATGGGTTTGCGGTATTTTTGGTGATGACGAGAATAGCATTGTGGCATACGCTGCTCCTGCTGTCAAAGACAACTGACAGAATTAGAAACAATGTGAACAGAGCAGTTTTCCCCTTTGCATGCTCTGAGCTGGAGGGTTGAGACTAGTTGCTTATCATGTTCGTCCATAGAAGAAAGCAGATTATGCGCCCTTACAGTAGGCACTATAGGAACTTCGTAAGGGTGTATACACTACTGGAGCAGGTGATAATACAGGTCAGAGTCACACTTTATTAGTACACAACAATAAAAACAATCAGTCCAACAAATCATGTTTTCCAAAAACTTTTGAGCAAGTCAGTTAAAGGGGAGGTGTCATCAGATAATGACCTATTGTTTAAATGTTTTTGTGTTTAAAATATATTTTTTTATAATATTTAAAATTCTCCATGTCAATATCTATATTCAAACAAAACCCATAAAATATAGCAGTTTTCGCACTGGCTTCTATGCCTAATAATAGGTACCACTTCACTTTACTGCAGATATCTGCTTATATGTCATTCTAATCCTGGCTGTAATGATATCAGCTCTGTGTATAGATAAGACAGAATCCACCATTCACAATAGGTGTTTGTCAAAACATATCTACTCGCTGCTTGTAAAATTACCAATCAAAACTCTCCCATAGAAGTCAATGAGGTCCCCTCCAGACGATTGTGACTGCCATAAAGCAGTTTTCTCAATGCTTTCTAATGGCTGTTAAGAACAGCTCGGGCAAGATGACCGCCCCCATAATTATGGTCAGAAAATAGAATAAAAAAATCTGCAATAAATAAAAAAGGATATGTGTCACTATCTGGTTTTAACTTGCAGATACAATTTTTGGTGACACATTTCCTTTAAATAACTGTCGAGAAAGTCACTTACCTTCACTTGAGGTAAATGCAAGCAGCACAGATCATTCATGCAAAAAAGGCACAATAATTATTTACATAACCGAACGGTAAAAAAAGGTTATGACTTTCAAAGATGCATGTACTAAAAACGAGCAATGCACCTGGTCAGGAAGTGGGGTAAATGCCCCGGTCCTGAACTGGTTAATTGACTTGTTCAAAAGTGTTGGAAAAAAGCATGATTTGTTAGATTTTGCTCCCTAAAGCCTGTATTAGACCTAGCGATCATACAGGCGATTGTCGGGAGGGAAGCGTTCTTTCCCGGCAATTGCTTGCTCGGTCGCGGAAGAGACCACTGCTATTACATGCAGCGATCTCCTCCACAGCATGGGGAGGAGCTATCGTTATGCCATCGCTCGTCTCAATGCTGTCCAGTTGTTTGATGGCAGCAGATTGTGATCTTTTAGCATGCTGAAAGATCACGATTGCCTGATGAACGAGATTGTTCATAGGGGAATCGGTGCCAGTATTACACTGCCAGTTGATCGCTAACGAACGTTACTACGAATACTCATTAGCGATCATGTATCAGAAAATCTGCCAGTGTAATACAACCTTAGACTCTCTCTCACTCAGATTCAGTCAGAAGCTGCATACAGGACATTATGGAGAAATAGTGAACAGTAAAGATGTGAATAAAGCAGTCGGGGTGAGATAGAAAACTTACTATTAGCTGCTGAATGTGCTGAATGATTCCAGTGATGTCTGGTCTCTGTACGCTTTCTCCTTCCCTCTGCACTCTCCAAAGATTTCAATGGGATGATGCAATCTAATCCAGCAGTGAGCAGGAAGCCCCGTCTTGGTCTCGCAAGACAGATTTCTCATGAATTTCAGAGAGAAAGTTAGCTTAGAAAAGGGAGTGGGTGGAAAGAAACAACTGGAAACACTAGAAAAGGCTTTTTTTTCTGCTAAGATATATTACATAGTTTCTTATAGTCACCCATACTATAGATTTATGCAACATTGCCTAGAACTACAGTGACCATTACATTTTTTATTTTATTTTTTGTAACACACAAACTTGTTTTGTATTTTCATAGTTTGTCTGACCTGGAGGAATTTATTAAGGTGACAGATTCTGGTCTTCAGCAGAAAGTGCCCGAAGGAAACTATGCTGCACTTGTTGGCATTATGGAGCACATTCTGGCCGTGAGAGACAGACAAGCAGCAACTGATGAGCTTTTTGAACCCATCAAACAGACCATTGCCTTGTTAGAAAGTTATGGACAAAAACTGCCAGATCAGATTTACACACAGCTGGAGGTAACTCTTCTAGAATTTTGTGCTGTGACTTCCTATGCCTTCTTCCCACAGTCACAGAAATGACCATGAATAAGTTGAATTACTGGCTAGAACCCAGCGATCTTTTCATCAGAACTTACTGTAGCATTTGTACAGTGAAATTTGTGAATACAAATATGGAAAAATCCAGCTACTTACATGCACTTTCAGTTTATTAACCAGTCATTGCTTCTGTTCTCCAAAATGTGCTGAGAGTCTTAATTTCCACAGTTTAGGCTACATTCACAACGCTCCCTGCGCATATGTCATCATATCCATAGGACCCCATGTACTGACCAGAGGCCAAAAGAGTGTTGGTATATTCTGCTGTATGGAATTGTGCATACCACCCTAGAGGCACCCCTCAAATTAGAATAATCCACTGTCTATTTTATTATCTTTTTTTTTTTTACATTGAAGCTTATGGGTAGAGATGAGCAATTTTCATATTTTGAAATTCGTTCACGCTTCCTTTACTTCGGACTCCCCTGCATAACAGAAACGGACGGATCCGTTTTGCAGCCCACACAGACTTCTAATATGACTGAATGAATAACGAAATGCCTCTAAAGGCATTCCATTATGCATTCCGTCATTGAATTGCGTTATGGTCCGTGGTAACGGAATCCATAACGCAATTCACCTTTTACCAGTAAATGAAGCGTGAACAAATTTCGCTCATCTCTACTTATGGGCAACTTATGGCATCTCTATAAAGAGATGGACCATATCGGTCCATCCTAGGACCTGTATGGACCTTATTTTTATTTTCAGTACTCTGACTTGAAATTCTATATACATCTTTCATCGATATCGTGGGCACTGTCTCCAAAATGAATACAGTAAATTCTGTGGCAGAACAAAAAACTGAACTTTAACAAAGTCTTAAAATGCGTTTTTGCTCCTTTTTTTTACATTACCTTCCGTAGGAGCTACCAGAAAAATGGAACAACACCAAAAAAACAGCAGTTACTGTGAAACATGACCTGTCTCCTCTGCAGATAGCAGAGGTTTCTGTTGTCAGGAAAAGATGTGTTGCTTTTGATGTAAGTAAAGTTCTAGATTACTTTATGTATTTTACAGTTCATATCATAGACATATTCTATATTCCTTATGATTTTTTTTTTCTCCCAGTTGAAACAGAATAATTTCAGGGAGATGTTTTGCCTGGAAACTCCATTCTCGTACAATTCTCAAAATCCATATATTCTTCTGGATAAGGTATGTAAAATAAGCCGTCAACAACTGCTGCTAATGCCGCACTTTAGATATTAAAGGGAATGGGAGGGATTTTTTAAAGAGAATCTGTCACCAGGTCAAGGTTTCCTCCCACACTCCAAAGACATACTGATAGGGAAGATTGTGAGCCCCATTGGGGACAGCTTGATGCTAATGTCTGTAAAGCGCTATATAAGTGCGTAAAGTGCATAAAAGCAATAAAATAAATAATAAAGATCAACATAAACTAGTGACAGGTCCCCTTAGCAAAATGCTGGGTCACTTTCCTTAATTCACCCAGCCGTTTTGCCAAAACCTTGTGCTAAACAGCTCCAGTGCTTGCCGAATGAGCCCCCATATTCATGAGCTCATGGTTGTCTCGGCCCACCTGCTGCTGATTAATGTGGGACAAAACTGTGAATCAGAGACAAGTGGGCAGGGAAAGCAGTGAGCTCATAAATATGGGGACTCGTTCAGCATGCGCTGGAGCTGTTAGGCTGGGTTCACACGGGCGTTGGGGGTGAGTTGCGGGAACATGCGTGATTTTTTCCCCGCGAGTGAAAAGCGTTTCAATGCGTTTTGCACGCGCGTGAGAAAAATTGACATGTTTGGTACCCGAACCCGGACTTCTTCACAGAAGTTCGGATTTGGTTTCAGTATTCTGTAAATGTTATTATTTTCCCTTATCACATTGTGATAAGGGAAAATAATAGCATTCTTTAATACAGAATGCTCAGTAGAAGGTCAATTGAGGGTTAAAAAATAAAAATTAACTCACCTCCTCCAATTGATCGCGTAGCTGCCGGTCTCCTGTTCTTTCTTCAGGACCTGTCAAAGGACCTGTGGTGACGTCACTGAGCTCATCACATGGTCCATCATGTTTCATGTGATGAGCACAGTGATGTCACCACACGTCCTTTGACAGGTCCTGAAGAAAGAACAGGAGACCGGCAGCTACGCGATCAATTGGAGGAGGTGAGTTAATTTTTATTTTTTAACCCTCAATTGACCTTCTACTAAGCATTCTGTATTATAACAATGTGATAAGGGAAAATAATACAGTGAATAGACTTTCATCCTAGCAACCATGCATGAAAATCGCACCACATCTGCACTTGCTTGTGGATGCTTGCGATTTTCACGCAGCCCCTTTCACGCACTGCGTTGCGTGAAAAACGCACAATATAGAGCATGCTGCGATTTTCACGCAACGCACAAATGATGCGTTAAAATCACCGCTCATGTACACAGCCCCATAGAAGTGAATGGGTTCAGATTCAGTGTGGGTGCAATGCGTTCACCTCACGCATTGCACCTGCGTGGAAAACTTGCCCGTGTGAAAGAGGCCTTAGGATTTAAAAGTGAGGGCAGCAGAAAACTGGTGACGGCTTCTCTTTAAGGCCAGTGTTTCTAATGGTGGTTTAAGTAGACCATAATGCCTGGGCTGTTCCCAAAACTTGCTCCCCACCCCTTCTCCACTGCCACCTGGCTTTTTCCACATATCTGCAAAAGAATCCACAAGGAATCTGAGGCAAACCCCCCATGTGGAACCTGTGGATTCGGGTGCACATACAATACAGACCAAAAGTTTGGACACACCTTCTCATTCAAAGAGTTTTCTTTATTTTCATGACTATGAAAATTGTAGATTCACACTGAAGGCATCAAAACTATGAATTAACACATGTGGAATTATATACATAACAAAGAAGTGTGAAACAACTGAAAATATGTCATATTCTAGGTTCTTCAAAGTAGCCACCTTTTGCTTTGATTACTGCTTTGCACACTCTTGGCATTCTCTTGATGAGCTTCAAGAGGTAGTCCCCTGAAATGGTTTTCACTTCACAGGTGTGCCTTGTCAGGTTTACTAAGTGGGATTTCTTGCCTTTATAAATGGGGTTGGGACCATCAGTGGCGTTAAGGAGAAGTCAGGTGGATACACAGCTGATAGTCCTACTGAATAGACTGTTAGAATTTGTATTATGGCAAGAAAAAAGCAGCTAAGTAAAGAAAAACGAGTGGCCATCATTACTTTAAGAAATGAAGGTCAGTCAGTCAGCCGAAAAATTGGGAAAACTTTGAAAATAAGGGCTATTTGACCATGAAGGAGAGTGATGGGGTGCTGCGCCAGATGACCTGGCCTCCACAGTCACCGGACCTGAACCCAATCGAGATGGTTTGGGGTGAGCTGGACCGCAGAGTGAAGGCAAAAGGGCCAACAAGTGCTAAGCATCTCTGGGAACTCCTTCAAGACTGTTGGAAGACCAATTTGAAGCTCATCAAGAGAATGCCAAGAGTGTGCAAAGCAGTAATCAAAGCAAAAGGTGGCTACTTTGAAGAACCTAGAATATGACATATTTTCAGTTGTTTCACACTTGTTTGTTATGTATATAATTCCACATGTGTTAATTCATAGTTTTGATGCCTTCATAGTCATGAAAATAAAGAAAACTCTTTGAATGAGAAGGTGTGTCCAAACTTTTGGTCTGTACTGTATGTGGCAAAAGTCGCAGCAGAAAAGCTGATTTGAAATCCTCATCATTCCAATTTATGCTGTGGATTTCCGCCATAGATTTTACTCTTTGAAATGCAGACAGGGAAATCTGCATCAAACGTGCAGCCATTTATTTCATGCAGATTTTGCCTTTGATTCTACAGCAAAATCCGCAGCGGATTCATTTTATGACCTGTATAGACGTACCCTAAAATGCTGCAGATTTTCTCCCTGCGATAGTACTGTGTATATGCCCCGTGTGGATGTACCCTTACAGTCGCAGACCAGACTCCCCCTTAACAAATAAAGACCCAAGAATAGACCTCTGGCCAGACCGCCTAAATAAACACAGACCCAGAACAGACCCCCTAACCTAATATAGAACCACAAAGCAGGTTTTCTGAATACAGACGAAGACCACACCCTGAAATAAATGCAGATCCCCAAACAAGACCCCTTAAATAAATACAGACTCCTAAAGCAGATCTTCTAAATACAGTCCCAGACCTTCTCAGTAAATACAGATGCTCAAACTGGAACCCTAAATAAAGAACCCCCTAATAACAGACACCAGACCCTATACACTTACCCATCAGCTCCTCCTTGCTGCTCTGTCATGTAGCTTGAAAACCGTCAGAGGTCATGTGACCATCTAAAGGTCCTTCAGCAAGTGCCTGTGTCACGTTTAAAGCCACAAGTGGTGGCAAAGCTGTGATAAAGTACATGCTTTTAAGTCTTTAGCCCCGGACCCATTGTACAAAGCAGTTCTATTGTGGTTTTGCCACGATTCTTAGCAATTGCCTTGATAATACCTAGCTTGCATACCATGTTTGGGCAGCCATGGCCCCCTCAGGAGCCTCAAGTAGCAGCCCAAACAGCCCAGATTATAAGCCAATATTGATACCGGTTTTAATAAAAAAAAAGTTTTGCTGATGCTGCGTGTAAAATGTTGCTCTAGTGCCACTAAAAAATGGGGCAATGATCGGGAACGAACAGTTTGTTTCTGATCATTGCCCTGTTAATCAACCCATGTAAATGGTGTGTTAGACAAGGAAAACCATTGGTGTGGTGAAAGGACTAGCCTTCATTTATCTGTCTTTCTCTCATAGGCCAACCAAGACCTGCGTGCCTTAGAGCTAGAAGTGAAACAGATACAAGAATCCGCTGATCTGTTTGAAGTAGCTGTTCCCGATTATAAGCAAATGAAGAAATGCCGCGAGGAAATAAAATTGCTTAAGGAATTGTGGGACATTATATATAATGTTCAGGTATGGATTGCAGTGTCTGAGCATTACAATGTTTCTTAGGCCAGACACACACAAGCGAATTTAATGCAAGAAACTTGTTGCGTGTGGCAGTGTGAGGTCCTGTTCTAACAGGCCATCTGACCCTGAGAGACCTGGAATCTATGGAATTACTCTGACATAATGAAGATTTCAGGTCTCACAGGGACACACAGCCTTAGAAATCATTATAACGCTGTGCGATACTGTCAGAAGAGCAGAGGTCAGAACGGAAACTCTCAATGCCACACGCAGCGAGTTTCTCACATTGAACTCGCTTGTGTGTCTATGGATACAGCCATTTCTGGATGCTACAGTTTACATGGGCACAGCACAAGCATACATTTTCATAATGGGTAGACTGTTGGATTGTTAGCGTGTATTGTATTAGGTAGCCTGTTGATGTTGTATGCTCCCAGAGGCGGACTGGGAACTTAACCCCTTAACGACTCGGCCCTATTTCACCTTCTGGACTTGGCCATTTTTTGCAAATCTGACCAGTGTCACTTTCAGTGCTGATAACTTTAAAACGCTTTGACTTATCCAGGCCATTCTGAGATTGTTTTTTCGTCACATATTGTACTTCATGACACTGGTAAAATGAAGTAAAATTATTATTTTTTTATTTATAAAAAAATACCAAATTTACCAAAAATTTGTAAAAAATTGCAAATTTCCAAGTTTAAATTTCTCTACTTCTATAATACATAGTAATACCTCCAAAAATAGTTATTACTTTACATTCCCCATTTGTCTACTTCATGTTTGGATCATTTTGGGAAGGATATTAAATTTTTTGGGGATGTTACAAGGCTTAGAAGTTTAGAAGAAAATCTTGAAATTTTTCTGAAATTTTCAAAAACCCAATTTTATTTGGGACCAGTTCAGGTCTGAAGTCACTTTGCGAGGCTTACATAATAGAAACCACCCAAAAATGACCCCATTCTATAAACTACACCCCTCAAGGTATTCAAAACTGATTTTACAAACGTCGTTAACCCTTAGGTGTTCCACAAGAATTAATGGAAAATAGAGATACAATTTCAAAATTTCACTTTTTTGACAGATTTTTCATTTTAATAATTCTTTTCCAGTTACAAAGCAAGGGTTAACAGCCAAACCAAACTCAATATTTATGGCCCTGATTCTGTCGTTTACAGAAACACCCCATATGTGGTCGTAAACCGCTGTACGGGCACACGGCAGGGCGCAGAAGGAAAGGAATGCCTTACGGTTTTTGAAAGGCAGGTTTTGCTGGACTGTTTTTTTTTACACCATGTTACATTTGAAGCCCCCCTGATGCACCCCTAGAGTAGAAACTCCAAAAAAGTGACCCCATTTTAGAAACTACGGGATAGGGTGGCAGTATTGTTGGTACTAGTTTAGGGTACATATGATTTTTGGTTGCTCTATATTACACTTTTTGTGAGGCAAGGTAACAAGAAATAGCTGTTTTGGCACTTTTTATTTTTTGTTTTTTACAACATTCATCTGACAGGTTAGATCATGTGATATTTTTATAGACCATCTGTATACTTTTTTTATTTATGTAAGTTTTACACAATGATTTCATTTTTGAAGCAAAAAAAATCATGTTTTAGTGTTTCCATAGTCTGAGAGCCATAATTTTTTCAGTTTTTGGGCAATTACCTTGGGTAGGGTACGGTTTTTGCGGGATGAGATGACGGTTTTATTGGCACTATTTTAGGGTGCGTATGACTTTTTGATCGCTTGCTATTACACTTTTTGTGATGTAAGGTGACAAAAAATGGCTTTTTTTACACCATTTTTTTTTTTTTTTTTACGGTATTCCCCTGAGGGGTTAGGTCATGTGATATTTTTATAGAGCAAGTTATTACGGACGCTGCGATACCTAATATGTATACTTTCTTTTTATTTATGTAAGTTTTACACAATGATTTCATTTTTGAAGCCAAAAAAATCATGTTTTAGTGTTTCCATAATCTGAGAGCCATAATTTTTTAAGTTTTTGGGCAATTATCTTAGGTAGGGTCTAATTTTTTGCGGGATGAAATGATGGCACATTATACCACCCCAACAGAGCCAAATTCCAGTCCATCACAAAATACATCCACAAAAACTTCTACTGGCCGGCTGTGAGGAGGGCTCAGGCGGCCCACTGAGCATTGGCTGACTGGGAAATTTCCCTATAAGGTCTATGGCCAATCCGCCCCTGTATGCTCCCATGATTTACTCTACTTGGTTTATAGCTAAAAAGGTTTTATTATAAACAGGCATATTTTATTTTTTAATGCAGAGGAATAAATGGTCCAAGACAAATCGACACACTTTTTTCTAACACAGTATTCAATCAGGATATGTGAAACATTTAGTCAAATTCATTGGACACTATACTACAATTCCAGTGTGCATGTGGCTTCCTCCAAGGAATCTAATTGATTAAGCACTTCCAAAACCGTGCCTACAATCTATTCTAACCCACGATTATGCAGGGTTATATTAAGGGGAGTCTGTCATGTCCAAAATTGATTTTAGCCCCTTAAAGACCGGGCCTATTTTCATAAAAAAAAATGTCCTCCCCACATTCCAATAGCCATAACTTTTTAAATTTTCTGTTCATATAGCCATATGAAGGCTTATTTTTTGCAGGACGAGATGCATTTTTTAATGGCACCATTTAAAGGGGTTGTCCGGGTTTAGAGCTGAACCCAGACATATCCCTGTTTTCACCCAGGCAGCCCCCCTGATATGAGCATTACAATGTTTCTTAGGCCAGATACACATCATCTGAATCGTGCAGGGCAAAGGCTTTTTTTTGGAGATCGGTGACGTACTGGGCTTACCACGTCACTGGCACTGATGGGCTGTAAAACGGCTAGGGCAGCGCTAAAGCCCACCCGTCAGTGCCAGTGACATCACAGGCAACACTGCTAGGTTGAAGCCTTCGCCGTGTGAAAATATAAACGAACAAGCTACCAACATGAAATGCTCATGTCAGACGGGGCCGAAGGGGTGAAAATGGGTATATGTTCTGGTTCAGCTCTTAACCCAGACAACCCCTTTAAATTCACCATGTCTTTTATTGGAAAATGGGGTAAAATTGAAAAAAAAGCACAATTCCACCAAGGTTTTTGTCTACAGAGCTGTATGAGGGCTTGCTTTTTGCAGAATGAACTGTAATTTTTTTTTTTTGGTACATACGACTTTTTGATCACTGTTATTTATTTTGGGGTGGGGGGGGCAAGGTGACTAAAAATGGCGACTCGACCAGTGACGGCGTTTACAGTATAGGAATTCTTTTAAATATTTTAATTGTTCAGACATTTTCGGACGCGGCAATACCTAACACTTTTTTATTGTTTATATATTTTTATGTGTGAAATTGGGAAAGGGGTGTGATCGGAAGGCAGATTTGAACAGTATCTTTGTTCATTTTTTTTTTTTTTTTTTTAACCATAATCAACCTTTTAATGGAATTGAATCAAGTAAGGCTTCTTTCACAAGTGCTTCTTTTTTTCCCCATGCATTGTCAATGGGGACAAAACTGAACTGAAGGGAACATAATGCACCAGAATGTATTCCATTCCATTTGGTTGCGTTCCCATGCCGGACAGAAAACCGCTGCAAGCAGCGGGCTTCTGTCCGCCATGGGATACGGAGCAAAACGGCATGACACACAATGCAAATCAATGGTGCCGGATCTATTTTCGCTGACTCAATGGAAAACCTATCCAGCACCCATTGACTTACAATGATATTAATGCCGGATCCGTCTTGGCTATTTTAAAGCTAATACAACCGGATCTGTTCATAACGGATGCAGCCGGTTGTATTATCAAAAACTGAAGCATTTTTGCTGAAACCTGCCGGATCAGTTAAAAATGCAAGTGTGAAAGTTTATAAAAATCAATTTGTCAGTGTGGAATAAAATGGAGACCCTTGCTGAGCACACTGATTGGGTTATTATCCAAGATGTTACAAATTCTGAGCTGTAATGGGATATCCAACTCTTTTTTATGATCAAAAGTAGTAACAGTGGGGATCCTAGAAGTCCTGGTATTTCCCGTCTTCCTTTTGTCCAGCTGCTTGTCCTCCATTGATATCTCTTGTTCTTCTGAGTTTCATATCCCCCTTGCCATCTGAGGCCAAATTTACTCTTCAGTGATTTGGTCAGTGTTTTCCATCAGTGATTGTGAGCCCAAACCAGGTGCGGGTCAAAAACACATCACAGGAGCAGATCTCTCATTGTACCTTATCTCTGTGTAGCCTCCTCTCCGGGTTTTGGCATACATGGAAATCACTGACCAAAAAACTGACGTGTGAGCTAGACCTGATGCGTTTTTTACCTGTGGCTTTGATTTCAAAATGCCTCCTCATTTTTTGCAGTCTGTATCACGTTTTTTAGCTGTTCAGTATGGCTCATAGAGGTATCTCCACTATATCCCTCAGAGTCTGTGATATCAATAACCCCCTTCTGTTGTATCACAATCCAGAGACGTAAAGAACACTTCTTTATTATATTTCCCATGTGGTTTATACTTTTTCTTCAGAATGGAACGTGGGTTACGTGGGGTATTAGACCTTTTTATTTTGCCAATTGTAAACTGCACCTGAGACATAGCCCCATACGTACATCTCAGGTGAATTTTGTTCTTCTTTTAGTTTGCAGTATAATATCTTTACAGTTTTAATATTTTCCTGTGGCTTGCTGTCAGATGTTTCAGTGGATATGAAGTGTGTTTCTGTAGTGAATCACAAATCCCAATGGCTTTAGTCGTTTCTCCTATTTCTTGTTATTTCCGTTCCACGTATTTTACTAATATCAAAGTACTGTAAGTGAGCATACCGAGAGTATGTCATTCCCCTCCCCTAAAGAAGCAGTATTCCTAACCCTCTTGGGACCATATTTCTCTTTAAATATGATTTCAGCGTGGTATAATTTTCAATTCTTGTGTTAAATTGTCTATATACAGGGTCGAAAGTCTCAAGGCACGAAAGAGAAAATAAAATATCTGAATACCCCAGCAAGTAATGGGTGAATCAAGTAAGGCCATCTTGAAAGCCGCTATATTGAGTTTTTTTTCCAATGGGAAGGGGCTCATGTAGCATATCAAAGAAGACCAGAATTTTCTCACAAACTTTCTGTTTTGATAACTTTTGAACCACAAGAAATAATGCAAATCTGATTGTGGCAATCATTTTTTGAGAAACTTCTGTTCTCCTTTGATATGCTACATGTCCCCCTTCCCATTTGAAAGATTTGCCATTGATCCAATATGGCAGCTTTCAAGATGGCAGCTATGTTGTGGACATAGCCTAAAAGATAGGCCACCTCACCCATTACTTGCTGGAGTATTCAGATATTTCATTTTCCCTTTCGTTTCTGAAATAAAAGGGTGTCCTGAGACTTTTGACTCTCCCTGTATATCATCTGTACAGATCTATGATATTATTCATCCAGTGTATACAATGCACAACTCAAAATGTGGGCTGTACAGTAAGACTTATGAGGAAAAGAATGGCTGAGCAAGTTTGGGACATTAAAGGGGTTGTCCACTTTTAATCTCCCAGAGTCCGACTCCTGGCACCTCCACTGATCAACAGCAATTGCAGTAGTGAGCAGGTGTAATTACAAGTTAGGAGTCCCCACTCACTTCTACGGGACAGTTCTGTAGTATTTACTTGAACAGGAAGGAACGGTCCCATAGAATCGAATGGGGACGCCCCACTTGTAATTACACCTGCTCACCGCTGCAATTGCTGCGGCAAAGAGGTAAACAGAGAAGGCAGCACTGCTTTCTCTTCAAACAGGTGATCGGCACAGTAGGGGTGTTGGGAGTCGGCCACGCCGATCTGATATTGATGACCTATCCTGAGGATAAGTAAAAAGCGGAAAACCCCTTTAAGGATACGGCCACAAGGTCGGGTTTCTGCATGCAATTTTGGAAGCCAAAATCAAGAGTGGATCATAAAAAGGAGAGATACAAATTCTCCTCTTTTGTGAATTCACTGCTGGTTCTGCTTCCAAAACTGCACCCAGAAACCTGAGCGTGTGGCTGTACCCTTATAGCCCTGGCACACGCAATATATCAGCTGCTTTTAAGCATTTTTAGGCTGCACATGCTTGGTAAATTAGACATCCTTCAGGTGACGGCTGGAAAAAGTGACTAAACCCTGGCCAGGGGACATTTGGAAATATAAGCCACGTAACAGAGAGACTTTCTGGATTTAAAGTGGTTGTCACATTTCAATATTTCTGGCTAGGTTATACCACAAATGCCACATAGGTGTGGGTCCCACCTCTGAGACCTTCTCCTATCTTCAGAACAGGGCTTTCAAAGTGGCGGGGAGGGGAAGCAGCCGCTCATGTGCAGCCACCCTTCATTTACCGCAACGGGAACTCTGAAAATAGCTGAGCGTCCATGCCCGGCTATAGAAGTGAATGGAGAGAATGCTACACCTGTCGTGTGCTCTACTTCACTTCAGGGGCCCCTTCCTGGAAATAAGAGCGGGTCTCCGAGGTGGGAGCCGCGCCTATCTGACACCTGGCAGATCCTAGGTATATTCCAGAAATGTTGAGATGGGACAACCCCTTTAATCTGGATACTAGGTCTCCTTATGAAATGAATTTGCAAACAGATTCTAAATATTTTCACTGAATTTGCAATTGTGATATTATAATGTGAATTATGCTTGAGGTGCTTTGTCAAGTCTACTATGGATGTCAAAGTGTCGATCTTCAAACATCTGAACAGGAAGTGATATTTTGTTTCTAATATGTGTCTGTGAATCAGGGAGGCTAAACTATGACCGAGGACAGGACTCCTTTATTTGTGAGCGTCTCTCAGCTTTTTCTTGATGCTTTTAATGTGACAATTATACTTGGAGGTTTTAAGGAGTGCTGGAGTTTTGAATTTGGGCTATTTGAAGAATAAGCCTAACAATTTCTTGTAGGGTTAATTAATTTGTATAATCATATATTTCGCATAGCGATCTGTTGTTTCTCTCTGGAGAAAAAGTTATTTAGTCTCTATGCAAATGAGCAGTTAAGTGCAGCGAGGGCTGGCCCTTGCTCCTCCTGCTTCCTTGGGTTGCCCCTCCCTCTTGATTGACAGGGCCAGGAGAGATGGCTATGCAGGAACCTGGCATTGACAGAGAGAAGGGCTGGTAGAAGAAGCAGGAGGAGCAGAGAGTGCTTGGGCCCACCTTTGGTGCACCTAAATGCTCATTTGCATATGGATTAAAAGTACTTTTTCTGCAGAATGAAGCAACAGATCACCAAGGGATATCATTACATTCAGCTGAGGTATCCCTACAAGGTAGTGTAGGAGATCAAAACTGGTGCAAAGGAAAACTTACTTAGTTGCCCATAGCGAACAATGAGATTGCTCCTTTCATTTTCCAAAGAAGCTCTGTAAAATGAAAGGTGGAATCTGATTGGTTGCTCTGGACAACTAAGCCAGTTTCCCTTTGAACCAGATAAATCTGTGTGGGATTTAGCAATGAATTTCCTGGTGACAGATTCTCTTTAAGGCTCCATTCACATGTCCGCAACGTGTTTTGCGGATCCACGGAGCCGCGGATCCGCAAAACACGGAAAGCGGCAATGTGCGTTCCACATTTTGCGGACCACACATTGCCGGCACTAATAGAATATGCCTGTTCTTGTCCGCACTTGCGGACAAGAATAGAACATGTTCTATTTTTTTGCGGAACGGAAGTGCGGACCCGGAAGTGCGGATCCGCAATTCCGTGTCCGGGCGGCACATCGTGCTGCCCCATAGGAATGAATGGGTCCGCAATTCCGTTCCGCAAAATGCGGAACGAAATTGCGGACGTGTGAATGGAGCCTAAGGCCTCATGCACACGACCGTTGTGTGCATCCGTGGCCGTTGTTCCGTTTTCCGTGATTTTCTGCGGACCCATTGACTTTCAATGGGTCCGTTGAAAACTCGGAAAACGCACCGTTGTTCATCCGCGGCCGTGATCCGTGTTTCCTGTCCGTCAAAAAAAATATGACCTGTCCTATTTTTTTGACGGACAACGGTTCACGGACCCATTCAAGTCAATGGGTCCGTGAAAAAACACGGATGCACACAAGATTGATATCCGCGCCCGTGGTCCGTGGTCCGTGGCCGTAGGCTACTTTCACACAGACAGATCCGCAGATCCGTCTGCATAAAAGCTTTTTCAGAGCTAGTGATGTGGACGCTTCAAGTTAGAATATACTACGAACTGTGTACATGACTGCCCCCTGCTGCCTGGCAGCACCCGATCTCTTACAGGAGGCTGTGATCCGCACAATTAACCCCTTAGGTGCCGCACCTGAGGGGTTAATTGTGCGTATTATAGCCCCCTGTAAGAGATCAGGTGCTGCCAGGCAGGAGGGGGCACACCCCCCTCCCTCCCCTGTATTACACTCATTGGTGGCCAGTGCGGCCTCCCCTCTCCCCCCCCCCTCCTAATTAAAATCCCCCCCCTTCTTGGTTAGTTTAATAGCGGTCTGCAACCAGCGCAGGATAAATGTCTGGATTTATCCTGCATATAAATGTATATATATTGTTTGAGACCTCCATTTTCAATATAACACGAAAAAAAACTAACATGAGCAAAAGCTGTTCCCTTAGACAAAATACAGTCAAAAACAAATATTGACTCAACATCATATCTTCTTAAATATCTCTGTGTCTCACTATCTACACACCGCGCACGTCTGACCTGGACATTTAAAATCTTCACAAAAAAAAATATATGTATATTTTACCGGTTTATAAGCTTATGCTGTTGCTATTTCTCATTGTATATGTACATATATCTCAGCAAGCATGCGCTGACTTCTGTATGTCCTTTAAGTCTGGGCCGGCACCAGGTGTAGATGCCCATCATTGGTGGCAGCGGAGAGTTCCGATCGGAGTCCCAGTTTAATCGCTGGGGCTCCGATCGGTAACCATGGCAACCAGGACGCTACTGCAGTCCTGGTTGCCATGGTTACTTAGCAATTTTTAGAAGCATTATACTTACCTGCGATGTCTGTGACCGGCCGGGCGCTCCACCTACTGGTAAGTGACAGGTCTGTGCTATAAGCAATGCGCCACACAGACCTGTCACTTACCAGTAGGAGGAGCGCCCGGCCGGTCACAGACAGCGAAGGTAAGTATAATGCTTCTAAAATTGTTAAGTAACCATGGCAACCAGTACTGCAGTAGCGTCCTGGTTGCCATGGTTACCGATCGGAGTCCCAGCGATTAAACTGGGACTCCGATCGGAACTCTCCGCTGCCACCAATGATGGGGGGGGAATTGTAATTAGGAGGGGGAGGGAGGGGGGGCACACTGGCCACCAATGAATGTGCAGTAATACAGGGGAGGGAGGAGGGGCCGCACTAGCCACTAATGAATGTACAGTAATACAGGGGAGGGAGGGCCGCACTGGCCACCAATGAATGTACAGTAATACAGGGGAGGGAGGGGGGGCTGCACTGGCCACCAATGAATGTACAGTAATACAGGGGAGGGAGGGGGGCCGCACTGGCCACCAATGAATGTACAGTAATACAGGGAACGGAGGGGGGGCCGCACTGGCCACCAATGAATTTAAAACTGGGGAGGGAGGGGGGTGCCTGAGGGGTTAATTGTGCATATCATAGCCCCCTATAAGAGATCAGGGACTGCCAGGAAGCAGGGGGCAGACCCCCCTCCCTCCCCAGTTTTAATTTCATTGGTGGCCAGTGCGCCCCCCCGGCCCCCCCTCCCTCTATTGTAATATCATTGGTGGCCAGTGTGCGGCCTCCCCCGGCCCCCCCTCCCTCCTTTTATTGTATTATCATTGGTGGCCAGTGTGCGGCCCCCCTCCCCGGCCCCCCCTCTATTGTATTAATATCATTGGTGGCCAGTGTGCGGCCCCCCCCCCCCCCCCCCCCTCGATCATTGATGGCAGCAGAGAGTTCCGATCGGAGTCCCAGTTTAATCGCTCTGGGGCTCCGATCGGTAACCATGGCAACCAGGACGCTACGGCAGGCCTGGTTGCCATGGTTACTTAGCAATATTACAATATTAGAAGCATCATACTTACCTGCTGCGCTGTCTGTGACCGTCCGGGAGCTCCTCCTACTGGTAAGTGACAGATTATTAAGCAATGCGCCGCACAGACCTGTCACTTACCAGTAGGAGGAGCTCCCGGCCGGTCACAGACAGCGCAGCAGGTAAGTATGATGCTTCTAATATTGTAATATTGCTAAGTAACCATGGCAACCAGGCCTGCAGTAGCGTCCTAGTTGCCATGGTTACCGATCGGGGGGGGGAGAGAGGGGAGGCTGCACACTGGCCACCAATAATATTACAATAGAGGGAGGGAGGGGGGGGCACACTGGCCACCAATGATAATACAATAGAGGGGGGGCCGCACACTGGCCACCAACGATAATACAATAAAGGAAGGGAGGGGGGGCCGGGGGAGGCCGCACACTGGCCACCAATGATATTACAATAGAGGGAGGGAGGGGGGGGGGGCGGGGGAGGCCGCACACTGGCCACCAATGATAATACAATAGAGGGAGAGAGGGGGGGACGGGGGTGGGGGCCTCACACTGGCCACCAATGATATTCAAACTGGGGAGGGAGGGGGGTCTGCCCCCTGCTGCCTGGCAGCCCCTGATCTCTTACAGGGGGCTATGATATGCACAATTAACCCCTCAGGTACAGCACCTGAGGGGTTAATTGTGCGGATCACAGCCCCCTGTAAAAGATCGGGTGCTGCCAGGCAGCAGGGGGCAGTCATGTACACAGTTCGTAGTATATTCTAACTAGAAGTGTCCCCATCACTATGGGAACGCCTCTGTGTTAGAATATACTGTCGGATATGAGTTTCACGATCTAACTCATATCCGACAGTATATTCTAACATAGAGGTGTTCCCATGGTGATGGGGACGCTTCAAGTTAAAATATACCATCGGATTGGAGAAAACTCCGATCCGATGGTATAATAGGGACTCCTGACTTTACATTGAAAGTCAATGGGGGACGGATCCGTTTGCAATTGCACCATATTGTGTCAACGTCAAACGGATCCGTCCCCATTGACTTGCATTGTAAGTCAGGACGGATCCGTTTGGCTCCGCACGGCCAGGCGGACACCAAAACGACTTTTTCGTCATGCCGTGGATCCTCCAAAAATCAAGGAAGACCCACGGAAGAAAAAACCGACACGGATCACGGACCTACAGACCCCGTTTTTGCGGACCTTAAAAAAAAACGGTCGTGGGCATGAGGCCTAAGTCTGAAACGTGTTTCCATACATTTATTGGCACTTTTGAATTTACTGTACCTTATATTCCTTTTACAGAGCTGTATTGCTGATTGGGTTAAAACCCAGTGGAGGCAGATTAATGTGGAACAGATGGACGTTGAACTAAGAAGGTTTTCAAAGGCAAGTTCCACAGCTGTCGCTTTATGAAATGCTTTGCTTCAAATATTGTTCTGCACCACGCTATTCAAAATTATTAAGCTAGAAAATGAATATGTGTGATTGACAGCAATTTGCTGGTAATTTTGTTGGTTTTGGTTTAGTGCTAGGTTGATGATTGTCTTTTTCCACAGATCACCTTTTTAGGCCTCATGCACATGGCCGTTGGGCGGCTGTGGCCGTATTGCGGCCCGCCGGCCGTGTGCACCCCGCATCACAGATGCGGACCCATTCACTTGAATGGGTCCGCAATTCCGGAGATGCGGAACGGAACACCGGAATCACTACGGAGTGCTTCCGTGGTGTTTCTTTCTGTGGTTCCGCACCGCAAAAAAATATGACCTGTATTATTTTTTTCGCGGTGCGGATATACCACAGACCCATTCAAGTTGAATGGGTCCGGCCCGCTGCACGGATGTTGCCCGTGCCCCAATCCACGGAACGGCCGCACAATGCGGAACGAAATTGCGGACGTGTGAATGGAGCCTAAGGCCTCATGCACACGACCGTTGTGTGCATCCGTGGCCGTTGTGCCGTTTTCCGTTTTTTTTTTTCGCGGACCCATTGACTTTCAATGGGTCCGTGGAAAAATCGGAAAATGCACCGTTTTGCTGCCGCATCCGTGATCCGTGTTTCCTGTCCGTCAAAAAAATATGACCTGTCCTATTTTTTTGACGGACAACTGTTCATGGACCCATTCAAGTCAATGGGTCCGTGAAAGAACACGGATGCACACAAGATTGGCATCCGCGTCCGTGATCCGTGGCTGTAGGTTACTTTCATACAGACGGATCCGAAGATCCGTCTGCATAAAAGCTTTTTCAGAGATGTGTTTTCACTTCGTGAAAACTCATATCTGACAGTATATTCTAACACAGAGGCGTTCCCATAGTGATGGGGACGCTTCTAGTTAGAATATACTACGAACTGTGTACATAACTGTCCCCTGCTGCCTGGCAGTACCCGATCTCTTACAGGGGGCTGTGATCCGCACAATTAACCCCTCAGGTGCTGCACCTGAGGGGTTAATTGTGCATATCATAGCCCCCTATAAGAGATCAGGGACTGCCAGGAAGCAGGGGGCAGACCCCCCTCCCTCCCCAGTTTTAATTTCATTGGTGGCCAGTGCGCCCCCCCCGGCCCCCCCTCCCTCTATTGTAATATCATTGGTGGCCAGTGTGCGGCCTCCCCCGGCCCCCCCTCCCTCTATTGTAATATCATTGGTGTCCAGTGTGCGGCCCCCCTCCCCGGCCCCCCCTCTATTGTATTAATATCATTGGTGGCCAGTGTGCGGCCTCCCCCCCCCCCCCCCCCCCCCCCGATCATTGGTGGCAGCGGAGAGTTCCGATCGGAGTCCCAGTTTAATCTCTGGGGCTCCGATCGGTAACCATGGCAACCAGGACGCTACGGCAGGCCTGGTTGCCATGGTTACTTAGCAATATTACAATATTAGAAGCATCATACTTACCTGCTGCGCTGTCTGTGACCGGCCGGGAGCTCCTCCTACTGGTAAGTGACAGATTATTAAGCAATGCGCCGCACAGACCTGTCACTTACCAGTAGGAGGAGCTCCCGGCCGGTCACAGACAGCGCAGCAGGTAAGTATGATGCTTCTAATATTGTAATATTGCTAAGTAACCATGGCAACCAGGCCTGCAGTAGCGTCCTAGTTGCCATGGTTACCGATCGGGGGGGGGGGGAGAGGGGAGGCCGCACACTGGCCACCAATGATATTACAATAGAGGGAGGGAGAGGGGGGTGCACACTGGCTACCAATGATAATACAATAGAGGGGGGGCCGCACACTGGCCACCAATGATAATACAATAAAGGAAGGGAGGGGGGGGCCGGGGGAGGCCGCACACTGGCCACCAATGATATTACAATAGAGGGAGGGAGGGGGGGGGCGGGGGAGGCCGCACACTGGCCACCAATGATAATACAATAGAGGGAGGGAGGGGGGGGTGGGGGCCTCACACTGGCCACCAATGATATTCAAACTGGGGAGGGAGGGGGGTCTGCCTCCTGCTGCCTGGCAGCCCCTGATCTCTTACAGGGGGCTATGATATGCACAATTAACCCCTCAGGTACAGCACCTGAGGGGTTAATTGTGCGGATCACAGCCCCCTGTAAAAGATCGGGTGCTGCCAGGCAGCAGGGGGCAGTCATGAACACAGTTCGTAGTATATTCTAACTAGAAGTGTCCCTATCACTATGGGAACGCCTCTGTGTTAGAATATACTGTCGGATATGAGTTTCACGATCTAACTCATATCCGACAGTATATTCTAACATAGAGGCGTTCCCATGGTGATGGGGACGCTTCAAGTTAAAATATACCATCGGATTGAAGAAAACTCAGATCCTATGGTATATTAACTCCTGACTTTACATTGAAAGTCAATGGGGGACGGATCCGTTTGAAATTGCACCATATTGTGTCAACGTCAAACGGATCCGTCCCCATTGACTTGCATTGTAATTCAGGACGGATCCGTTTGGCTCCGCACGGCCAGGCGGACACCAAAACGACTTTTTTTTTCATGTCCGTGGATCCTCCAAAAATCAAGGAAGAACCACGGACGAAAAAACGGTCACGGATCACGGACCAACGGAACCCCGTTTTGCGGACCGTGAAAAAATACGGTTGTGTGCATGAGGCCTAAGAGTGATGTTTTGGTCATGCAGAAAAGCTGCAGTGTTATGTGGCATTACATTAACCGCCTCCGGACCGCCTAACGCAGGATCGCGTTCCGGAGGCGGCAGTCCTGCGCACAGTCACGCATATACGCGTCATCTCGCGAGACGCGAGATTTCCTGTGAACGCGCGCACACAGGCGCGCGCGTTCACAGGATCGGAAGGTAAGCGAGTGGATCTCCAGCCTGCCAGCGGCGATCGTTCGCTGGCAGGCTGGAGATGTGATTTTTTTAACCCCTAACAGGTATATTAGACGCTGTTTTGATAACAGCGTCTAATATACCTGCTACCTGGTCCTCTGGTGGTCCCTTTTGTTTGGATCGACCACCAGAGGACACAGGTAGCTCAGTAATATGTAGCACCAAACACCACTACACTACACCCCCCCCCTGTCACTTATTAACCCCTTATTCACCCTTGATCACCCCTGATCACCCCATATAGACTCCCTGATCACCCCCCTGTCATTGATCACCCCCTTGTAAGGCTCCATTCAGACGTCCGTATGATTTTTACGGATCCACTGATACATGGATCGGATCCGCAAAACACATACAGACGTCTGAATGGAGCCTTACAAGGGGGTGATCAATGACAGGGGGGTGATCAACCCATATAGACTCCCTGATCACCCCTCTGTCATTGATCACCCCCCCTGTAAGGCTGCATTCAGATGTCCGTATGTTTTTTACGGATCCACGGATACATGGATCGAATCCGCAAAACACATACGGACATCTGAATGGAGCCTTATAGGGGGGTGATCAATGACAGGGGGGTGATCACCCCATATAGACTCCCTGATCACCCCCCTGTCATTGATCACCCCCCTGTCATTGATCACCCCCCTGTAAGGCTGCATTCAGATGTCCGTATGTTTTTTACGGATCCACGGATACATGGATCGGATCCGCAAAACACATACGGACATCTGAATGGAGCCTTATAGGGGGGTGATCAATGACAGGGGGGTGATCACCCCATATAGACTCCCTGATCACCCCCCTGTCATTGATCACCCCCCTGTCATTGATCACCCCCCTGTAAGGCCCCATTCAGACATTTTTTTGGCCCAAGTTAGCGGAATTTTTTTTTTTTTTTACAAAGTCTCATATTCCACTAACTTGTGTAAAAAAATAAAATCTCACATGAACTCACCATACCCCTCATGGAATCCAAATGCGTACATTTTTTTTGACATTTATATTCCAGACTTCTTCTCACGCTTTAGGGCCCCTAGCATGCCAGGGCAGTATAAATACCCCACATGTGACCCCATTTCGGAAAGAAGACACCCCAAGGTATTCCGTGAGGGGCATATTGAGTCCATGAAAGATTGAAATTTTTGTCCCAAGTTAGCGGAAAGGGAGACTTTGTGAGAAAAAAATATATAAAATCAATTTCCGCTAACTTGTGCCAAAAAAAAAAAATTCTATGAACTCGCCATGCCCCTCATTGAATACCTTGGGGTGTCTTCTTTCCAAAATGGGGTCACATGTGGGGTATTTATACTGCCCTGGCATTTTAGGGGCCCTAAAGCGTGAGAAGAAGTCTGGGATCCAAATGTCTAAAAATGCCCTCCTAAATAGAATTTGGTCCCCATTGCGCATCTAGGCTGCAAAAAAGTGTCACACATTTGGTATCGCCGTACTCAGGAGAAGTTGGGGAATGTGTTTTGCGGTGTCATTTTACATATACCCATGCTGGGTGAGATACATATCTTGGCAAAAGACAACTTTTCCCATTTTTTTATACAAAGTTGGCATTTGACCGAGATATTTATCTCACCCAGCATGGGTATATGTAAATTGACACCCCAAAACACATTGCTCAACTTCTCCTGAGTACGGCAATACCAGATTTGTGACACTTTTTTGCAGCCTAGGTGGGCAAAGGGGCCCACATTCCAAAGAGCACCTTTCGGATTTCACCAGCCATTTTTTACAGATTTTGATTTCAAACTACTTCTCACGCATTCGGGCCCCTAAAATGCCAGGGCAGTATAACTACCCCACAAGTGACCTTATTTTGGAAAGAAGACACCCCCAGGTATTTTGTGATGGGCATAGTGAGTTCATGGAAGTTTTTATTTTTTGTCACAAGTTAGTGGATTATGAGACTTTGTAACAAAAAAAATCAAAAAAAAAATCATCATTTTCCGCTAACTTGTGACAAAAAATAAAAAATTCTAGGAACTCGCCATGCCCCTCACGGAATACCTTAGGGTGTCTTCTTTCCAAAATGGGGTCACTTGTGGGGTAGTTATACTGCCCTGGCATTCTAGGGGCCCTAATGTATGGTAAGTAGTTTGAAATCAGAATCTGTAAAAAATGGCCGGTGAAATCCTAAAGGTGCTCTTTGGAATGTGGGCCCCTTTGCCGACCTAGGCTGCAAAAAAGTGTCACACATGTGGTATCGCCGTACTCAGGAGAAGTTGGGCAATGTGTTTTGGGGTGTCATTTTACATATACCCATGCTGGGTGAGATAAATATCTTGGTCAAATGCCAACTTTGTATAAAAAAATGGGAAAAGTTGTCTTTTGCCAAGATATTTCTCTCACCCAGCATGGGTATATGTAAAATGACACCCCAAAACACATTTCCCAACTTCTCCTGAGTACGGCAATACCACATGTGTGACACTTTTTTGCAGCCTAGGTGGGCAAAGGGGCCCACATTCTAAAGAGCACCTTTCGGATTTCACCGGCCATTTTTTACAGATTTTGATTTCAAACTACTTCGCACGCATTTGGGCCCCTAAAATGCCAGGGCAGTATAACTACCCCACAAGTGACCCCATTTTGGAAAGAAGACACCCAAAGGTATTTCGTGATGGGCATAGTGAGTTCATGGAAGTTTTTATTTTTTGTCACAAGTTAGTGGAATATGAGACTTTGTAAGAAAAAAAAAAAAATCATCATTTTCCGCTAACTTGTGACAAAAAATAAAAAGTTCTATGAACTCACTATGCCCATCAGCGAATACCTTAGGGTGTCTACTTTCCGAAATGGGGTCATTTGTGGGGTGTTTGTACTGTCTGTCCATTGTAGAACCTCAGGAAACATGACAGGTGCTCAGAAAGTCAGAGCTGCTTCAAAAAGCGGAAATTCACATTTTTGTACCATAGTTTGTAAACGCTATAACTTTTACCCAAACCATTTTTTTTTTTACCCAAACATTTTTTTTTTATCAAAGACATGTAGAACAATAAATTTAGAGAAAAATTTATATATGGATGTCGTTTTTTTTTGCAAAATTTTACAACTGAAAGTGAAAAATGTCATTTTTTTGCAAAAAAATAGTTAAATTTCGATTAATAACAAAAAAAGTAAAAATGTCAGCAGCAATGAAATACCACCAAATGAAAGCTCTATTAGTGAGAAGAAAAGGAGGTAAAATTAATTTGGGTGGTAAGTTGCATGACCGAGCAATAAACGGTCAAAGTAGTGTTGATCAGAAGTGTAAAAAGTTGCCTGGTCATTAAGGGTGTTTAAGCTAGGGGGGCTGAGGTGGTTAAACAGTGCATGGATTTTCACAGGAGTACTAGTTCTCGAGTCCTCTGTGTAAAGGCAGGGACAGTGCAACAGCGCAACCACTAGTCCTTTCACAGTCCCATAAATCGAGTGGTGGTCATACATGCACACCACTTGTCCATTCACCCAGGGGACTCAGGGATCATACATTTATGCTCCAATCATTTTGGGGGCTCCACAGGGTAAGGGGTCCCCATTCCTGTGATTGCTGGAGGTCCAAGCGGTAGGACTCCCACTGATCTAATAGTTGTCGCCAATCCTGTTCTCCATAATAATAATAATAATAATAATAATAAAAATAAACATTAAAAAATAAACATCAAAAAATAAACATCATAGGCATTGCTGTGATCCAAAATGCCTGATCTAAGCCCGATCAGGCTTAGTGTGAGTTCAATACACTGCAGTACACTATACAGTGTACTGCAGTGTATTGTAAGCCATCAGACCCACTGGATCTTCAAAACCCCCCTAAAAAAAGTAAAAAAAAACCTTCCTATATCCACACATAATTGGTTAAAAATGTAAAAAATAAAAAACACTAAACATGTTTGGTATCGCCGCGTCCGTAAGGACTTGATCTATAAAAGGATCATGTTACTATTACCGCATGGTGAACACCATAAAAAAAAAGAAAAACTATGATGGAATTGCAATTTTGCCAACCGCATTTCCCAAAAAATGGTATAAAAAGTTATCAAAAAACTCATGTATCCAAAATTAGCACCAATTAAACCGTGACCTCATCCCACAAAAAATGAGCCCCTACATAAGCCAATCGTCCCCAAAAAAAAAAAATGGCTTTCAGAAATTTCAGACACAAAAACTATTATTTTTTTTCAAACATGCTTTTATTGAATAAAATAAAGTTAAAAAAATGTACATATTAGGTATCATCATAAACGTAACGACCTGCTCTATAAATATAGCATGTGATCCAACCCATCTGGTGAACACCATAAATTTTCTTTAAAAAAAAGTGCCAAAAAATAAATTTTAATCACCTTACATCACAAAAAGTTTAATACCAAGCAATCAAAAAGCCATATGTGCCCCATAATGGTACCAATCAAACCGTCATCTCATCCTGCAAAAAATGAGAACTCACCTAAGACAAGCACCCAAAAAATAAAAAAAAATATGGCTTTCAGAAAATGGAAACACAAAAACAGGATTTATTTTTTTCAAAAATGCACATATTAGGCATCACTGTGTCCGTAATAACCTGCTCTATAAAAATAGTATGTGATCCAACCCGTCTGGTTAACGCCGTAAAAAAAAAGCAATTTTTTAGCACCTTACATCACAAAAAACAGCCACGAGTCTCGGCCACCAGCCACCAGTCAGTGCCAGCAGTCTCAGCCACAGCCGCCAGTCTCGGCCACCAGTCACTGTGGTCAAGTTCCCTTGCCATTTAATATAGGCTGTTCCTACTAATGTTTATGCACTACTGATCTAGCGCTCGTTATTGATATGGGCTTAATGTCTAGTATGCAATATAAAATGGTGCCATTAGAAAATAGAACCTGCCCGCAAAAAGCAAGCCCTTATATGGCTATGTGAACGGAGTAAAAAAAGTTATGGCCCCGGAAAGGAAGGGAATGAAAAACAAAAACACGAAAACGACTCTGGGGGTGAAAGGGTTAAATGAAATGTCAGACTTCTTTTAAGGACCTACTTGGAATTGGTAACCATTGTATTGTTAACTGTGTACATTTTCAATTATGCTTCCTCAATCTATTTTTGCAGGAGCTCCTGTCCTTAGACAAGCAGGCTCGTTCATGGGATGCATATGTCGGCTTGGATATGGCTGTGAAAAACCTTATCACATCTTTACGAGCAGTGACGGACCTACAAAACCCAGCAATTCGGGAACGACATTGGCACCAGCTAATGATTGCAACGAAGGTCAGTTTTTTTTCTGTCATGAGAATTTCTAGATTTCTAGTGTTATAGAGTGCAGAGGCATTAATTCTTAAATGCCACACGTGGCATAGATACATGTATTTGGGGTACACCATGTTTAAGAGTTAAGTATGCCTTTAAGGCTCACACTAAAAAAAAAATAGTTTTACGTGGCACCATACAAATGTCTCAAAACCTAAGATGGACAAAAAAACATAAATGTGCGGGTCATTAGGCTAGGTTGTCTGTGCAACTGGTGTGACCCAACTATTTATAAAGTGTTCTCTTGGCGGGATGATTGCTGGCACAGTGCAGATAGGCATCATATGCCCCCCCCCCCCCCAAAAAAAAATCCTGCTTGGAATAATTCTGGAGGTCAGGGGATTAATAAGCAGATTGACTTTAAGGCGTCTTTCACACAAACGAGTTTTCCTCACAGGTACGATGCGTGAAGTGAACGCACTGAATCCTGACCCATTGATTTCAATGTGTAAATTTTTTCATGCCTCATTTCTGCGTTGTGAGAGAATTATAGCGTGTTCTATATTCAGCGTTTTTCACGCAGCCCTGGCCCCATAGACGTGAATGGGGCTTCAGTGGATGTCATCTGCAGTCCGGGTACAATGTGTTTCTCACTGATGGTTGCTAGTAGATTTTGTTTGTAAACCTTCAGTTTTTTTTCATGCGCGTGAAAAATGCATCAAAACGGATTGTACCCGCGTGGAAAAAAATGCACTTACTTGCAAAATCGTGCGAGTTTCACTGAACGCATCCTGAGCCAATCTGTATCGTTCATGTGAAAGAGGCCTAACACTTTGATTTACTGACGGGTGTCGCCATCTTCAAAACTTTTGTGCCACATTGTGACTGCTGGGTCAGCGATTAAAGAGGACCCGTTAACTCTCCTGAACGGTCTGCTTTAATATATAATTGTATTCCCCATGAACTAATGATTCTAAAATATGTTCGCTTATAAAGTCTGCAATGACACTACTCTGTTATTCCTCCTAAAAAAGAAATAACAGAGAAGTGGCAGAAAGTGGAGGATATTCCAGAATTGTGGAAGGGCTAGGTCAGTGCTGGCTGATCCAATCATTTATACAGCACATCGCCCATATACTGTCGATGTAAGAATGTACATTTACTGGCTGTATAGATAGCGGTTTCTTGAATGCTCGCTTGTTTTACTAGCCAATATATGCGTATTGATTACTTAATAGATTAATAATTTTGTCCTGCTAGGTCCGATTTACAATGACTGAGCAAACCACACTATCAGACTTACTTGCACTGCAGCTGCATAAGGTGGAGGATGAAGTGAGGAACATTGTAGACAAAGCTGTGAAAGAAATGGGAACTGAGAAAGTAAGTGAAAAGCAAGGAAATGCTCCGCTCGATAATTCGCCAAAAACATGGTTAACAATTACCATTCTTGTCATACGTTAGATACTTACAGAGATAAGCCAGACCTGGACTGCTCTGGAGTTTTCCTATGAAAAGCATCACCGTACAGGAACACCCCTGATAAAGACCGACGAGCAGCTATTTGAGACTTTGGACAGTAACCAGGTTAGTATTGACAAGAGAATTAAAGGGGAATTCTGGTTATATGAAGTTTATTAGATCAGTGGGGGTCCCAGCGCTGCGAGCCCCACTGATCATGAGAAAGGGGGCCCCTACCCAGTGGAGCCCCCCCGAATGAAGGGAGCAGCCGATCACGTATTTGAGCAGCCACTCCATTTATTTCTATGGCAGTTCCTGAGATAGCTGTGCATTGTACATGGCTGTCTCCAGACATGAATAGAGGGGTTGCGTGTTTTTGACTGATGGTTTCTAGGAGATGTACATTGTTATTCTTCAGTTTTTATTTGCGCATCCGAAAAACAGATCAAAACTGATCCATGCAGAAAAACCACGAACACAGTCGCAGACAAAACTGATTGAACTTGCTTGCAAAACCATCAGTTTTTCCCTGAACAGGCCCTGACACCATCTGTATCGTTCTTGTGAAAGAGGCCTAATTCAGTCACTTTTTTGGTTCATCTTTGACCCTGTCTTTGTACATTTATTTAGGTGCAGTTACAGGCAATTATGCAAAGCAAATACGTAGAATATTTTATCGAACAAGTGTCCAGTTGGCAGAAACGTCTGAACCTGGCTGATTCGGTGATTTACATTTGGATGGAAGTCCAGCGGACTTGGTCTCATCTAGAAAGCATCTTTATTGGTTCAGAAGACATCAGAAACCAGCTTCCAGAAGATGCCAAGCGCTTTGATGGAGTGGATGCCGACTTTAAAGTAATTCCTTCTGCCTTCTAAAAAAAACATCACATTCTGGAAAGATTAAAGAGTAACTAAATATTTTTACCATTTTCTTTTAAACTGTTTTAAATAGCCTAAAAATGATTTTTCTGACGTACTTTATTAATCAATTATACAGTTTTCCATCTCAAAAAAGGACCCATAATCTTGGATTTTATCGCTTCTTAAAATCATCATTCTCCTACAGCACTGGCTTGTCAGCGCTATACTGGTGTACGGATTTAACTGGTTGCCGCGGAGAACGCTGCACAGGCCGGGGCACAGATCGCTGCTCCTGCCCGTGCCCCCCTCAAGCTTGGCTTAATTCTGGCACAGCAGATCCGTGTACAGATCTGTGTACAGTTGTGCTGTGCCAGGATTTAGCTGGACTCCTGCCTGAGCCCGCTCAGCTGAAGGTTCTCTATAGCACATCAGTACAGGAGTAGCAGTGTGCTATAGAGAGCTTTGAGCTGAGAGAAGCGGGCTCAGGCAGGAGCCCAGTTAAATCCACAGCGTACGGATCTGCTGTGCCAGAATTAAGCCAAGCTTGAGGGGGGGCACAGGCAGGAGCAGCGATCTATGCTTTGGCCTGTGCAGCGTTCTCCACGTCAGCGATGTACAATAATGACTTTAAGAAGCGGTAAAATCCAGGACTTTGGGTCCTTTTTTGAAAAGGAAAGCATCATAATTGATTAATAAAGTACATTACAAAAAGCAGTTTTTTGGGCTATTTAGAACAGTTTAAAAGAAAATTGTAAAAAGTTTAGTTTAGTTAAAAATTACATAATTTACAAAAAGTATGTGTTCAACTTTTAGCCTTTTTACAGTTTACCTCAATACATGTATTATTGACTGATGCTGGTAAAGTATCGGGTGAACACTGGGATTAAGTGTGTACTATAAGGAATAAGGTACCCCCGAATATGATAAATAACTATGGCCTATGACCTTGCACTTTTTTGTGGTCACCAAATTTTTTGATGAAATTTATAGAATCTACAGGTTTCCTTATTCCAAGAGCTGTGTCTTGAATTTCAGCATTTCTGCTGAGACACCCACCGATCATAAGAACAGGTTCTCTGTACCCACAGGGCCACCGGAAATGAACAGAGCAGTTGGTCGAGCACGTGCATTCAGGTCCCATAGAGATGAATGGAGCAGCTGTGTACATGCTCGACCTGCAGCTCCATTTATTTTGGGGAGCTTGTGGGGTACGGGGTCCTCACTCTCGTGATTGGTGGGAATCAAAGTATTAGGACAATCGCTGATCTAATATTATTACCATAATTCATTCTGTCACTCTTATTATATCCCTGATAATGTCCAAACATGGCCTGTGCTTTATATCTCAGAATGTTCCTCTGTATAGATTACTGCTGGTAAGAAGAGCTGTAAGCTGTTTTTATGAATCAGACCCGTGACATAATCAAACAGTTAGGCCTCTTTCACACGGGCGAGTTTTCCGCGCGGTTGCAATGCGTGAGGTGAACGCATTCCACCCGCACTAAATCTGGACCCATTCATTTCTATAGGGCTGTGCACATCAGCAGTGATTTTCACACATCACTTGTGCGTTGCGTGAAAATCGCAGCATGCTCTATATTGTGCGTTTTTCACGCAACGCAGGCCCCATAGAAGTGAATGGGGCTGCGTGAAAATCGCAAGCATCCGCAAGCAAGTGCGGATGCGGTGCGATTTATTAACGCATGGTTGCTAGGAGACGATCGGGATGGGGACCCGTTCTTTATTATTTTCCCTTATAACATGGTTATAAGGGAAAATAATAGCATTCTGAATACAGAATGCAAAGTAGGGATGGAGGGGGTTAAAAAAAAATAATAATAAATTAAACTCACCTCATCCACTTGTTCTCGCAGCCAGGCTTCTCTTCTTTCTTCTTCTTTGAGGACCTGGGAGAAAAGGACCGTTGGTGACGTCACCATGGTGATGGACCATGTGATAAGCGCAGTGACGTCACCAAAGGTCCTCTTCTCCCAGGTTGGCTGGCTGCGCGAACAAGTGGATGAGGTAAGTTAAAAAAATTTTTTTTTTTATTTTTAACCCCTCCATCCCTTAATTTACTTTGCATTCTGTATTAAGAATGCTATTATTTTCCCTTATAACTATGTTATAAGGGAAAATAATAAAATTTACACAACACCGATCCCAAACCCGAACTTCTGTGAAGAAGTCCTAAACATGCAGATTTTTCTCATGTGCGTGCAAAACGCATTAAAAAGCTTTGCACTCGCGCGGAAAAATTGCACATTTTTCCGCAATGCACCAGCATCCTATCCGGCCCTCACACGCAACGCCTGTGTAAAAGATGCCTTAGTGTTGATACATGCTCAACAAGTAATCTAAATTTCAATTAAAGGGAAATGTATTAAATCATTATTGAAACTGTGAGAACTGTGGACTTTGAATTGCAGTTTTTTGTTGATCCAGATCAGAGCCTATGGTGGTCATTTATCAAACTGGTGTAAAGTAGAACTGGCCTAGTTGCCCATAGCAACCAATCAGATTTCACCTTTCATTTTGGACAGCTCCTTTGGAAAATGAAAGGTGGAATCTGATTGGCTGCTATGGGCACCTAAGCCAGTTCTACTTTACGCCAGTTTGATAATTGACCCCCTATGTCTTTAGAGTAGTGCATTTAAGTAAAGTAACCGTGTAATGTAAAAGTGGTATATCCATCCGAAATCAGATCAATGCTGTAAATTGCAGCTTCTTTATTGCACCAAAACTTTGCTGTAAACTTGGGAGAATGTGTGTTTTTTTTAAGTTTCGTAAGTAATGGATTTTGTTATCCTCCATCCAGGAATTGATGTTCGAGACAGAGAAAATAAGAAATGTGTTGGATGCAACAAATCGTCCCAAACTGTATGAAACTCTTGATGAATTGCAGACGAGGTAGGTTCAGATATTTTGATGCAAATATGCTCATAGCAGATGACTGGGCAGCAGGTTCTGTTCACACTTGTGTTCAGTGGTTCTGTCAGGCTGTCCAGTTATTTTTGATGTCATGAGGAGCACCGCCTGCCTTGCTATTCTTACTGTTAAAAAAAATTGGAAACCCCAACAAACCCTAAGTGAATACTTTCATATTGTTCAAATGAAAACACAACTATTGGCAATCTATTTTAGAAGTATTTTAATAATCATTCTACAGTGTAAGATATTTTTTTCTATTCTTAGGCCTCTTTCACACTTGCGTTGTCCGGATCCGTCGTGTACTCCATTTGCCGGAGGTGCCCGCCGGATCCGTAACACCGCAAGTGAACTGAAAGCATTTGAAGACGGATCAGTCTTCAAAATGCGTTCAGTGTTACTATGGCAGCCAGGACGCTATTAGAGTCCTGGTTGCCGTAGTAGTAGTGGGGAGCGGGGGAGCAGTATACTTACCGTCCGTGCGGCTCCAGAATGACGTCAGAGCGCCCCATGCGCATGGATGACGTGATCCATGCGATCACGTCATCCATGCGCGTGGGGCGCCCTGACGTCACTCTGAAGCGCCCCGGGAGCCGCACGGACGGTAAGTATACTGCTTCCCCGCTCCCCACTACACTTACCATGGCAAACAGGACTTTAGCGTCCTGGCAGCCATGGTAACCATTCAGAAAAAGCTAAACGTCGGATCCGGTAATGCGCCGAAACGACGTTTAGCTTAAGGCCGGATCCGGATTAATGCCTTTCAATGGGCATTAATTCCGGATCCGGCCTTGCGGAAAGTGTTCAGGATTTTTGGCCGGAGCAAAAAGTGCAGCATGCTGCGGTCTTTTCTCCGGCCAAAAAACGTTCCGGTCCGGAACTGAAGGCATCCTGATGCATCCTGAACGGATTTCTCTCCATTCAGAATGCATGGGGATAATACTGATCAGGATTCTTCCGGCATAGAGCCCCGACGACGGAACTCTATGCCGGAACAAAACAACGCAAGTGTGAAAGAGCCCTAAGCTGCATTGTGGTGTTTAATATTGATTCTTACTCACTTGATGATACTCGGTTTACAATTTGTTTTTTCAGACTGTCTCTGTGCGAGAAAGCCTTGTCTCAGTATCTGGAAACAAAGCGTTTGGCTTTCCCACGTTTCTACTTTGTGTCCTCTGCAGATTTGCTGGACATTCTTTCTAAAGGAAGTCAGCCGAAACAGGTATTCTCTCCCACCGTCTCCCTCTGTGTGTGTGTGTGTGTGTGTGTGTGTATATATATATATATATATATATATATATACATATACAGTCAGGTCCATAAATATTGGGACATCTACACAATTCTAAGATTTCTGGCTCTATACACCACCACAATGGATTTGAAATTAAACAAACTAGATGTGCTTTAACTGCAGACTGTCAGCTTTAATTTGAGGGTATTTACATCCAAATCAGGTGAACAGTGTAGGAATTACAACAGTTTGCATATATGCCTCCCACTTGTTAAGGGACCAAAAGTAATGGGACAATTGGCTTCTCAGCTGTTCCATGGCCAGGTGTGTGTTATTCCCTCATTATCCCAAATACAATGAGAAGATAAAAAGTCCAGAGGTTCATTTTAAAGAGGACCTTTCACTAGAATAAAAAATGTAAACTAAGCATACAGACATATAGAGCGGCGCCCAGGGATCTCCCTGCACTTACTATTATCCCTGGGCGCCGCTCCGTTCTCCCAGTATAGGCTCCGGTAGCTTCATATGTTCGGTTCAACTGGGTGGATCCTGCAGGCATCTCCTTCTCCCAGGCTGTAGCGCTGGACAATCGCAGCGCTCAGCTCATAGCCTGAGAGAAAAATAAAACTCTCAGGCTATGAGCTGAGCGCTGCGATTGTCCAGCGCTACAGCCTGGGAGAAGGAGATGCCTGCAGGATCCACCCAGTTGAACCGAACATATGAAGCTACCGGAGCCTATACCGGGAGAACGGAGCGGCGCCCAGGGATAATAGTAAGTGCAGGGAGATCCCTGGGCGCCGCTCTCCATGTCTGTATACTTAGTTTGCATTTTTTATTCTAGTGAAAGGTCCTTTTTAAGTGTGCTATTTGCATTTGGAATCTGTTGCTGTCAACTCTCAAGATGAGATCCAAAGAGCTGTCACTATCAGTGAAGCAAGCCATCATTAGGCTGAAAAAACAAAACAAAGCCATCAGAGAGATAGCAAAAACATTAGGCCTGGCCAAAACAACTGTTTGGAACATCCTTAAAAAGAAGGAACGCATCGGTGAGCTCAGCAACACCAAAAGACCCGGAAGACCACGGAAAACAACTGTGGTGGATGACCGAAGAATTCTTTCCCTGGTGAAGAAAACACCCTTCACAACAGTTGGCCAGATCAAGAACACTCTCCAGGAGGTAGGTGTATGTGTGTCAAAGTCAACAATCAAGAGAAGACTTCACCAGAGTGAATACAGAGGGTTCACCACAAGATGTAAACCATTGGTGAGCCTCAAAAACAGGAAGGCCAGATTAGAGTTTGCCAAACGACATCTAAAAAAGCCTTCACAGTTCTGGAACAACATCCTATGGACAGATGAGACCAAGATCAACTTGTACCAGAGTAATGGTAAGAGAAGAGAATGGAGAAGGAAAGGAACTGCTCATGATCCTAAGCATAGCACCTAATCAGTGAAGCATGGTGGTGGTAGTGTCATGGCGTGGGCATGTATGGCTGCCAATGGAACTGGTTCTCTTGTATTTATTGATGATGTGACTGCTGACAAAAGCAGCAGGATGAATTCTGAAGTGTTTCGGGCAATATTATCTGCTCATATTCAGCCAAATGCTTCAGAACTCATTGGACGGCGCTTCACAGTGCAGATGGACAATGACCCAAAGAATACTGCAAAAGCAACCAAAGAGTTTTTTAAGGGAAAGAAGTGGAATGTTATGCAATGGCCCAGTCAATCACCTGACCTGAATCCGATTGAGCCTGCATTTCACTTGCTGAAGACAAAACTAAAGGGAAAATGCCCCAAGAACAAGCAGGAACTGAAGACAGTTGCAGTAGAGGCCTGGCAGAGCATCACCAGGGATGAAACCCAGTGTCTGGTGATGTCTATGCGTTCCAGACTTCAGGCTGTAATTGACTGCAAAGGATTTGCAACCAAGTATTAAAAAGTGAAAGTTTGATTTATGATTATTATGTCCTATTACTAGTGGACCCTTAACAACTGTTGTAATCCCTACACCGTTCACCTGATTTGGATGTAAATACCCTCAAATTAAAGCTGACAGTCTGCAGTTAAAGCACATCTTGTTTGTTTTATTTCAAATCCATTGTGGTGGTGTATAGAGCCAAAAATGTTAGAATTGTGTCGATGTCCCAATATTTAGGGATCTGACTGTGTGTGTGTGTGTGTGTGTGTGTGTGTGTGTGTGTATATATATATATATATATATATATATATATATATATATATATAATTGTGAAAAAGGGGCAGCACTCCAGTAGATAAAAATGAAAAATAACTTTATTTACCCATAAGGCTTTTGCGACGTTTCGGCTCTTACACAGGAGCCTTCCTCAAGCAGCCGAAACGTTGCAACAGGAGCCTTCCTCGCTGCTTGAGGAAGGCTCCTGTGTAAGAGCCGAAACGTCGCAACAGCCTTATGGTTAAATAAAGTTATTTTTCATTTTTATCTACTGGAGTGCTGCCCCTTTTTCACAATTTGTATTCAATTGGATTGGCTTATATCCACATTGGGCTTTTGCACCCTTCATCCATTTTTTCAACTGTGACGGTGCTGCCATTTTTTTCTTTTTTCTTTTTTTATATATATATATATATATATATATATATATATATATATATAAGCTCAGTGTGTCTATGTGTGTATGTCTGCTAAAGGAATCCACACCGTCCCATTTATAATCACAAAATTTGGCACACAGGTACATCAGGTGTCTGGGAATGTTTTAGACCTCAGCTCTCTAGGACGTACCGTTCCTGAGATATTCCCATAAAATGCAAATATGGCACATCACATGACCTACATTAGCCAATAGAAGCCTGTAGGTCTTTCTCCTCATATCCCAACTGCCATACACACGGTCACATGACCCTTATCAGCCAATAGAAGCTCTCAGGCCCTTAGTCTCCACATACACACAGTTTTACACCAGGTTTCCATAACATCCCAGGCATTTTTCTTCACTGCTGTAGGTGAGCTTTAAAGGGGCAGGGCGCTGTGGATGACACTGTTAAGGGAGCGGAGTGCTGTGGAGGTCACAGTTAAGGGGGCAAGTAGGGTGGCCATTCGGGCCACCCTCAAAAGACAGATATAGTCAGTGGAGGTCACTGTTATGGGAGCGGGGTACTGTGGCGGTCGCAGTTAAAGGGGCCGGGAATGTTGGAGGTCAGTTAACCACCTCAGGACCGCCGTACGCAGGATTGCGTCTTTGCGGCGGTCCTGTTGTTCTGGGTGGACGCGCCGGTGCGTCCTCTCGCGAGACGCGAGATTTCCTGTGAACGCGCGCACACAGGCGCGCGCGTTCACAGGATCGGAAGGTAAGCGAGTGGATCTCCAGCCTGCCAGCGGCGATCGTTCGCTGGCAGGCTGGAGATGTGATTTTTTTAACCCCTAACAGGTATATTAGACGCTGTTTTGATAACAGCGTCTAATATACCTGCTACCTGGTCCTCTGGTGGTCCCCTTTGTTTGGATCGACCACCAGAGGACACAGGCAGCTCAGTAATATCTTGCACCAAGCACCACTACACTACACCCCCCCCCCCCCCGTCACTTATTAACCCCTTATTAGCCCTTGATCACCCCTGATCACCCCATATAGACTCCCTGATCACCCCCCTGTCATTGATTACCCCCCTGTCATTGATCAACCCCCTGTAAAGCTCCATTCAGATGTCCGCATGATTTTTACGGATCCACTGATAGACTGATCGGATCCGTAAAAATCATACGGACGTCTGAATGCAGCCTTACAGGGGAGTGATAAATGACGGAGGTGATCACCCCATATAGACTCCCTGATCACCCCCCTGTCATTGATCACCCCCCTGTAAAGCTCCATTCACATGTCCGCATGATTTTTCGGATCCACTGATAGACTGATCGGATCCGTAAAAATCATACGGACGTCTGAATGCAGCCTTACAGGGGAGTGATCAATGACTGTGGTGATCACCCCATATAGACTCCCTGATCACCCCCCTGTCATTGATTACCCCTCTGTCATTGATCACCCCCCTGTAAAGCTCCATTCAGATGTCCGCATGATTTTTACGGATCCACTGATAGACTGATCGGATCCGTAAAAATCATACGGACGTCTGAATGGAGCCTTACAGGGGAGTGATCAATGACTGTGGTGATCACCCCATATAGACTCCCTGATCACCCCCCTGTCATTGATTACCCCCCTGTCATTGATCACCCCCCTGTAAAGCTCCATTCAGATGTCCGCATGATTTTTACGGATCCACTGATAGACTGATCGGATCCGTAAAAATCATACGGACGTCTGAATGCAGCCTTACAGGGGAGTGATCAATGACTGTGGTGATCACCCCATATAGACTCCCTGATCACCCCCCTGTCATTGATTACCCCTCTGTCATTGATCACCCCCCTGTAAAGCTCCATTCAGATGTCCGCATGATTTTTACGGATCCACTGATAGACTGATCGGATCCGTAAAAATCATACGGACGTCTGAATGCAGCCTTACAGGGGAGTGATCAATGACTGTGGTGATCACCCCATATAGACTCCCTGATCACCCCCCTGTCATTGATTACCCCTCTGTCATTGATCACCCCCCTGTAAAGCTCCATTCAGATGTCCGCATGATTTTTACGGATCCACTGATAGACTGATCGGATCCGTAAAAATCATACGGACGTCTGAATGCAGCCTTACAGGGGGGTGATCAATGACAGTTGGGTGATCACCCCATATAGACTCCCTGATCACCCCCCTGTCATTGATCACCCCCCCTGTCATTGATCACCCCCCTGTCATTGATCCCCCCCCCCCCCTCTGTAAGGCTGCATTCAGTCTTTTTTTTGGCCCAAGTTAGCGGAATTTTTTTTTTTTTCTTACAAAGTCACATATTCCACTAACTTGTGACAAAAAATAAAATCTCACATGAACTCACCATACCCCTCACGGAATCCAAATGCGTAAAATTTTTTAGACATTTATATTCCAGACTTCTTCTCACGCTTTAGGGCCCCTAGAATGCCAGGGCAGTATAAATACCCCACATGTGACCCCATTTCGGAAAGAAGACACCCCCAGGTATTCCGTGAGGGGCATATTGAGTCCATGAAAGATTGAAATTTTTGTCCCAAGTTAGCGGAACGGGAGACTTTGTGAGAAAAAAATAAAAAATATCAATTTCCGCTAACTTGTGCCAAAAAAAAAAAATTTCTATGAACTCGCCATGCCCCTCATTGAATACCTTGGGGTGTCTTCTTTCCAAAATGGGGTCACATGTGGGGTATTTATACTGCCCTGGCATTCTAGGGGCCCCAAAGCGTGAGAAGAAGTCTGGTATCCAAATGTCTAAAAATGCCCTCCTAAAAGGAATTTGGGCCCCTTTGCGCATCTAGGCTGCAAAAAAGTGTCACACATCTGGTATCGCCGTACTCAGGAGAAGTTGGGGAATGTGTTTTGGGGTGTCATTTTACATATACCCATGCTGGGTGAGATAAATATCTTGGTCAAATGCCAACTTTGTATAAAAAAATGGAAAAAGTTGTCTTTTGCCAAGATATTTCTCTCACCCAGCATGGGTATATGTAAAAAGACACCCCAAAACACATTGCCCAACGTCTCCTGAATACGGCGATACCAGATGTGTGACACTTTTTTGCAGCCTAGGTGGGCAAAGGGGCCCACATTCCAAAGAGCACCTTTCGGATTTCACTGGTCATTTACCTACTTACCACACATTAGGGCCCCTGGAAAATGCCAGGGCAGTATAACTACCCCACAAGTGACCCCATTTTGGAAAGAAGACACCCCAAGGTATTCCGTGAGGGGCATGGCGAGTTCCTAGAATTTTTTATTTTTTGTCACAAGTTAGTGGAAAATGATGATTTTTTTTTTTTTTTTTTTTTTTCATACAAAGTCTCATATTCCACTAACTTGTGACAAAAAATAAAAACTTCCATGAACTCACTATGCCCATCAGCGAATACCTTGGGGTCTCTTCTTTCCAAAATGGGGTCACTTGTGGGGTAGTTATACTGCCCTGGCATTCTAGGGGCCCAAATGTGTGGTAAGGAGTTTGAAATCAAATTCTGTAAAAAATGACGAGTGAAATCCGAAAGGTGCTCTTTGGAATATGGGCCCCTTTGCCCACCTAGGCTGCAAAAAAGTGTCACACATCTGGTATCTCCGTACTCAGGAGAAGGTGGAGAATGTGTTTTGGGGTGTCATTTTACATATACCCATGCTGGGTGAGAGAAATATCTTGGCAAAAGACAACTTTTCCCATTTTTTTATACAAAGTTGGCATTTGACCAAGATATTTATCTCACCCAGCATGGGTATATGTAAAAAGACACCCCAAAACACATTCCCCAACGTCTCCTGAATACGGCGATACCAGATGTGTGACACTTTTTTGCAGCCTAGGTGGGCAAAGGGGCCCACATTCCAAAGAGCACCTTTCGGATTTCACTGGTCATTTACCTACTTACCACACATTAGGGCCCCTGGAAAATGCCAGGGCAGTATAACTACCCCACAAGTGACCCCATTTTGGAAAGAAGACACCCCAAGGTATTCCGTGAGGGGCATGGCGAGTTCCTAGAATTTTTTATTTTTTGTCACAAGTTAGTGGAAAATGATGATTTTTTTTTTTTTTTTTTCATACAAAGTCTCATATTCCACTAACTTGTGACAAAAAATAAAAACTTCCATGAACTCACTATGCCCATCAGCGAATACCCTGGGGTCTCTTCTTTCCAAAATGGGGTCACTTGTGGGGTAGTTATACTGCCCTGGCATTCTAGGGGCCCAAATGTGTGGTAAGGAGTTTGAAATCAAATTCTGTAAAAAATGACGAGTGAAATCCGAAAGGTGCTCTTTGGAATATGGGCCCCTTTGCCCACCTAGGCTGCAAAAAAGTGTCACACATCTGGTATCTCCGTACTCAGGAGAAGGTGGGGAATGTGTTTTGGGGTGTCTTTTTACATATACCCATGCTGGGTGAGAGAAATATCTTGGCAAAAGACAACTTTTCCCATTTTTTTATACAAAGTTGGCATTTGACCAAGATATTTATCTCACCCAGCATGGGTATATGTAAAAAGACACCCCAAAACACATTCCCCAACTTCTACTGAATACGGAGATACCAGATGTGTGACACTTTTTTGCAGCCTAGGTGGGCAAAGGGGCCCACATTCCAAAGAGCACCTTTCGGATTTCACTCGTCATTTTTTACAGAATTTGATTTCAAACTCCTTACCACACATTTGGGCCCCTAGAATGCCAGGGCAGTATAACTACCCCACAAGTGACCCCATTTTGGAAAGAAGAGACCCCAAGGTATTTCGTGATGGGCATAGTGAGTTCATGGAAGTTTTTATTTTTTGTCACAAGTTAGTGGAATATGAGACTTTGTAAGAAAAAAAAAAAAAAAGAAAAAAATCATCATTTTCCGCTAACTTGTGACAAAAAATAAAAAGTTCTATGAACTCACTATGCCCATCAGCGAATACCTTAGGGTGTGTATTTTCCGAAATGGGGTCATTTGTGGGGTGTTTGTACTGTCTGGCCATTGTAGAACCTCAGGAAACATGACAGGTGCTCAGAAAGTCAGAGCTGCTTCAAAAAGCGGAAATTCACATTTTTGTACCATAGTTTGTAAACGCTATAACTTTTACCCAAACCATTTTTTTTTAATCAAAGACATGTAGAACAATAAATTTAGAGCAAAATTTATATATGGATGTCGTTTTTTTTTGCAAAATTTTACAACTGAAAGTGAAAAATGTCATTTTTTTGCAAAAAAATCGGTAAATTTCGATTAATAACAAAAAAAGTAAAAATGTCAGCAGCAATGAAATACCACCAAATGAAAGCTCTATTAGTGAGAAGAAAAGGAGGTAAAATTCATTTGGGTGGTAAGTTGCATGACCGAGCAATAAACGGTGAAAGTAGTGTAGGTCAGAAGTGTAAAAAGTGGCCTGGTCTTTCAGGGTGTTTAAGCACTGGGGGCTGAGGTGGTTAAGGGGACTGTAACCTATGGTCATTGTTAAGGGGTGGGTGCTGTAGAGGTCACTGTTAAGGGGGTGGATCCCTGTGGAGGTCACTGTCAAGGGGATGGGGTGCTGTGAAACTCACGGTTAAAGGGGTCCCATTTAAAGGAGACTGGGCACTGTGGGGGGGGGGCAGTGTTAAGGAGAGGGGGCTGTGGAGGTCACTGTTAAGGGGGCGAGGTACTGTAGATGTCATTGCTATAGTGGATACTGTCGATATCTTAATGACACATGCAAACATTAAATGAAATAGATTAAATATACCGTGCGAAGGCGGGTCCTTCTGCTAGTATAATATTATGTGTTTTTGGGCAGGTTACAATGACCAAGCATTACTGTATATTGGCAATTGAATAGATCTTGCATCATATTTGTACTACATATAAAGCTACGGTTAGGGATGAGCGAACTTCAAATTTTGAAGTTCGGGTTCAGGTATATGGTGAATTGCGTTATGGATTCCGTTACCACGGACCATAACGCAATTCAATGATGGAGTGCATAACTGAACGCTTTTGAGGCATTCCATTATGCATTCCGTCATAATAGAAGTCTATGACCTGCATAACGGATCTGTCCGAAGTCCTCCCCTGCATAACGGATCCGTCCTGTTTCCATTATGCAGGAGAGATGCATTCCGTCATTGAATTGCGTTATGGTCCATGGTAATGGAATCCATAACACAAATCACCATATACCCGAACTCGAACTTCAAAACTTGAAGTTCGCTAATCCCTAGCTACAGTGTATGGCTACTGTATGCACCGCCGTAATATTCACTAAAAAAGGCCAGAACTTTAGAAGCCTGTTTGGCTAGTAAAAATATCAAATTAATCAATCAAAAAATCTAAATCATTGAATAGAATATATTACAAAAATAATTTTAGGACATTTGTAACAGTTTAAAAAATGTTTAAATGTTTAGGTACACTTTAATAAAAATAATTAGGAATAATTTGTGTTTTTAGACATTCACTATTGTAGTAATTTTAATCAGTGGGGGTGAAGTATAGAGACTTCCCATGGTAATTGTGCAGCAACATAAAAATTTCTGAAATATTAGACATGTTTTGTCTGTGGCCACCCATGTATGTCATCCATGGTTCACAGCCACATTACCACAACATTTCCAAAGTTAATTTTTTTGTGATTGCTTGTTTGCAACTTTCTTTATCAAAGGAAAACTTTGAAGTCACCAGCAGTAGTACTGTTGCACCATAGTTCTACTGACGGGAGTAAGAAAATCCTACTAGATTTTTAGTGGATCACTTGTCAGTCACTCAGAGACCTCCTGATTATGAAGACCGTTTGCTTACCCATTTATTCTAGCTTTTCATTGCTAACACAGTTAGGCCTCATGCACACGGACGTTTTTTTTCATGGTCCGCAAAAACGGGGTCCGTAGGTCCCTGATCCGTGACCGTTTTTTCGTCCGTGGGTCTTCCTTGATTTTTGGAGGATCCACGGACATGAAAAAAAAGTCGTTTTGGTGTCCGCCTGGCCGTGCGGAGCCAAACGGATCCGTCCTGAATTACAATGCAAGTCAATGGGGACGGATCCGTTTGACGTTGACACAATATAGTGCCATTTCAAACGGATCCGTCTCCATTGACTTGGAATGTAAAGTCTGGAGTCCCTTTTATACCATCGGATCAGAGTTTTCTCCAATCCGATGGTATATTTTAACTTGAAGCGTCCCCATCACCATGGGAACGCCTCTATGTTAGAATATACTGTCGGATATGAGTTAGATCGTGAAACCTCATTTCCGACAGTATATTCTAACACAGAGGCGTTCCCATGGTGATGGGGACGCTTCTAGTTAGAATATACTACAAACTGTGTACATGACTGCCCCCTGCTGCCTAGCAGCATCCGAACAGGGGGCCGTGATCAGCACAATTAACCCCTCTGGTGCCGCACCTGAAGGGGTTAATTGTACTATCATATCCCCCTGTAAGAGATCAGGGCTGCCAGGCAGCAGGGGGCAGACCACCCCCCTCCCCAGTTTGAATATCATTGGTGGCCAGTGCGGCCCCCCCCCCCTTCCTCCCTCTATTGTAATAATTTGTTGGTGGCACAGTGTGCGCCCCCCGCCCCCCCCCCCTTCCTCCCTCTATTGTAATAATTCGTTGGTGGCACAGTGTGCGCCCCCCCCCCTTCCTCCCTCTATTGTAATAAATCGTTGGTGGCACAGTGTGCGCCCCCCCCCTTCCTCCCTCTATTGTAATAAATCGTTGGTGGCACAGTGTGCGCCCCCCATCTGCCCCCCCTCCCTCTATAGCATTAACAACATTGGTGGCCAGTGTGCGGCCTCCCCCATCTCCCCCCCCCCCCTCCCCCCGATCATTGGTGGCAGCGGGTTACTATAGTAAAAGATTCATACTTACCTGGGAGCTGCGATGTCTGTGTCCGGCCGGGAGCTCCTCCTACTGGTAAGTGACAGTTCATTTAGCAATGCGCCGCACAGACCTGTCACTTACTAGTAGGTGGAGCTCCCGGCCGGACACGAACATCGCAGCAGCCGGTAAGTATGAATCTTCTACTATTGTACTATTGCTAAGTAACCATGGCAACCAGGACTGTAGTAGCGTCCTGGTTGCCATGGTTACCGATCGGAGCCCCAGCGATTAAACTGGGACTCCGATCGGAACTCCGCTGACACCAATGATGGGGGGGGGGGGAGATGGGAGGCCGCACACTGGCCACCAATGTTGTTAATGCTATAGAGGGAGGGGGGGCCGATGGGGGGCGCACACTGTGCCACCAACAAATTATTACAATAGAGGGAGGGGGGGGGCGCACACTGTGCCACCAACGAATTATTACAATAGAGGGAGGGGGGGCCGCACTGGCCACCAACCTATTATTACAATAGAGGGGGGGGGGGCGCACTGGCCACCAATGATATTCAAACTGGGGAGGGGGGGAGGGTCTGCCCCCTGCTGCCTGGCAGCCCTGATCTCTTACAGGGGGATATGATAGTACAATTAACCCCTTCAGGTGCCGCACCTGAAGGGGTTAATTGTGCTGATCACGGCCCCCTGTAAGAGATCGGGTGCTACTAGGCAGCAGGGGGCAGTCTTGTACACAGTTTGTAGTGTATTCTAACTAGAAGCGTCCCCATCACCATGGGAACGCTTCTGTGTTAGAATATACTGTCGGATCTGAGTTTTCACGAAGTGAAAACTTAGATCTGAAAAAGCTTTTATGCAGATGGATCTTTGGATCCGTCTGTATGAAAGTAACCTACGGCCACAGATCACGGACACGGATGCCAATCTTGTGTGCATCCGTGTTCTTTCACGGACCCATTGACTTGAATGGGTCCGTGAACCGTTGTCCGTCAAAAAAATAGGACAGGTCATATTTTTTTGACGGACAGGATACACGGATCACGGTCTCGGCTGCAAAACGGTGCATTTTCCGATTTTTCCACGGACCCATTGAAAGTCAATGGGTCCGTGAAAAAAAACGGAAAACGGCACAACGGCCACGGATGCACACAACGGTCGTGTGCATGAGGCCTTATAGGGGTTTTTCCATGAAAAATGTTTATAGTTAATGGGGTTGTGCAGTGTGATGAACGTGCCGTTCACTTGAATAGGACGAGCAGTTGTACTTGCACTGCCGCTACAAGCTAGACGATGTATGCAGTGCTCTTCAAAAAGCTTATAGGCAGGGGTACTTCTTAAATGCTTCTATCCCAGGATATTCCAGAATTCAGAATAACATTAGTATAGCACCAACTGCTATCTCCATTGAACAGCCTTTTTGGGTCCACCTCAGTTAATGTGTTGAGGTGTACACACCTACAGCAAGAGATACGAGAGTGAAACAAGGCTACTGCAATTTTAGCTGTTCAGCATCTAATTTGAGAAGCAGAGAAGGTGTTGCAGCTTCAGAAGCATCCGGCTCACCACAACAGGAATCCCTTGATACAAAGGAGCAGAGAGGCAAGATTGAATGTGTGTGCCCACCTCAGCACATTTGCCGAGGCCGACACAGAAAGGCTGTTCAATACAGGCAGCAGGTGGCACTATTAAAAATATTTTTGTGTTCCAATCTTTTTTTTTTAAGTGTAAATTAAGTTTAGGTTTAACTGGAATTCCCATCTTGCCTTCACTTTATGATTGGTGAAGGTCTGACCTCTGGGAGCTTTACCAGTCGCAAGAATAAAAGGGCAGTGCAGATGCCTCTTCATACTCTTTCCCTGCACAGTGGCATCAGGCTATGCAGAGAACTACAACATAGTGCCATTCTAGGTACCATTCAAGTGAGTGTGGGCGTGCTGCATTTGCTTGCATAGCTGTGTGGCTCGGAGCACCGCTGTGCAGGGAAAAACAGTAAAGGGACCACAGCACAGGATCAGTATTGTAACCCTTTCATCTTCAGGATTGTTGAGCGTTCCAGGGTTGAGACCCCTGAGAATCATCTCTCTTGTTGATATATCATCAATTTTATAAGTTGCAGAAACCCCTTTAAATAGAGTTGATCTATGACAGCCTTCCTATACTAACAACAGTGGTGCTTGAAGTTTTGTGAAGCCTTCAGAATTTTAGATATTTCTGCATAAATTTGACCTAAAACCACATCCAAGTCCTAAAGATGGATAAAGATAACCAAAAACAAACAAATGAGTCATTTATTGAGGGAAATGATCCAATTTCACATATTTTGTGAGTGGTAAAAGTATGTAAGGCTGGATTCATATGTGTCCAATTTGTTGTAGACATTTTTTATATGTACTGTTCATCTGAATGGCAATTCCAAAAATCCACGTGCTTGTCACCAAAACAACCCCATTCAGGTGACTGTAATTGAGACTTAATCACAGTTTTGAATCTTCCCTGTCCATAGGATGCAAGATACAGTAGGAGCAGGCTGTTCTTGGCCTCCTCCTCTCAGGCTCTGAATGATATCTGTACACGTATGAATCATGCTCAGATACAGGGGATTCTGCTGCCTGTATCTTTGCGACATTTGGTTGCCTTGTAGCAATGCAGCCTCAAGACATAATGGAACTAAATGGGGTCGCAGCATGACTCTGAAATATCTGCAACTGCACCCACATTGTCACAAAAAATGCAACATTGCAGGATTTTTGGAGATTCTAGGAGCTTGTTTGCTGCAACTTATGTTTTGAGGCTGCACTGCTATGAAGCGATGGTCTGTGGTCACACAATGCTTTTCCCCACCATAGTTGATGTGTAGCCCCAGCCCTATTCTTCAGATCTTCAGCTCATAAACAGACAATAGCCTTTCATCCAGACAGAATTTGTTGCTTTAAGAAATGTCTGTTCTCCAGCTGTTGAGAGATCAAGGGTAAAACTGCATGAATCCAAAGTTTCTACTGGACCGTATTTCTGTTTACCACATTCTTGCTGCTGACTTGAAATTCTTATTGCAGAAAATTATAAAGAGAGAGTTTCCTTTAAAAAAATTGAGGGAGATGTATCAAGACTGGTGCTCCCATCCGCTAGTCTTGATCCCTCTGCACTGGAGTGAGATGCGACTAATTTATTAAGAGGCTTCTCTGATCCTCCGAGCGCCAGAAGTTCACATCTACACCAGCCAGTAGCTTGCATAGACTTGACCTATAACTTACTCCACTTTCTAGTGTAAGTTATAATAGATCCGGCAGGCCCCATCCCACTAAGCCAGGGGTGCACAACCTGTGGCCCAGGGGCCACATGCTGCCCTCGATACCATTCTGTGCGACCCCCAACCATCTGGTAACAGACATGTATGTCTGTCTTATGGCTGTTCACCTGTATCTTTCAAGTATTCTCCCATTAGATGGGGGTACTAGAAGTGTAAGACATTTATGATATATATTGTTTGTTCAATATGCCATAAATATAGTATTTCAGTTGGTAATACCCCTTTAGGTTTCGGCACTTGGAATTGATTCAGGCTGACAATGTGACCCCCAACCAGAAAAGGTTGTGCACCCCTGCGCTAAGCCCTGCCTCTTTTCTCGCCACTTCAGAAAATTGTTGAGAATCTGAAAAGGTATTATGGAGTAAATATGATGTGTGCCCTAAATTACGCCCTTTTTACGCCACAATAGTGGCTTAAAAGCTTTAATAATTGTCCCCCAATGAGTATACACTTTTGGGGATTACTAATTATTTGGGAGAGCAAGGTGTACATATGTTTATGGTGAAAATAGTTAAAATGTGCTTTTCATTTTAGTCGACTTGAGGAATAGCACTATATCTGACTTATGTATGTAGGTGGAAGCTAGCTGCTATGATGTCTCCCATGCACAGCACATAGAGAAGAGGAGATCTTGCTCCTCATTAATATTGTTGCAATTTACGTTCACATATGAAACCCATTTACACAGGTAACCTAGTTAAAATATAATGTGTCATGAGATCCCATGCGCAACTCTAGAAAAGGAGTAGAAAGAAAATAAAAAAAGAAAGCAGATTGTATTAACCCCTTAATACCAACGTTTTGGATGTTAAAGGTCAACAAAAGATTTTTCAATGTTGCAATTTTAGAATAATAATTTTAGTTTTAGTTTTTTTATTGATACATGTTTGTGAGGGCTTAAAGTATATATACACCTTCAGAGGCAATTTGTTTTATGATTGCATTTTACTCATTTTGGACTAAAATAATTTCATTATTAACAAGCCATTCTGTCACAAAGGGTTAACTTATTTTCTACCTGTGTGACTAGTTCTTTCACTTTGTGCTGATCTAATAAACCTCATGTCTAAATTACTAAGGCCATGCCATATCTGCGTAGTGAACTCCGGCACTGTAATCCGGTCACTGTATCCGGCATACATGCTGGCTTTTAGCCAGAGAAAAAATACTACTTGCTACATTTTTTTTTTGCAGGATACCAGACGGGCATTCCGGTTTGCAGGATGCCGGCGGGCATTCCGGTTGCATCCGGCAGTGCCGTATTCTCTTTCGGAATTGCTGCTAGAGATGTGAAACTAGCCTAAGATTGATACATTCCCTTATATATTATGTGAAACATAATCTAAGATAATTGCCGGTCGATTAACTTTATGAAAGCTAAAAAAGACGCAAGATCTCAAAGGAGAAAAAAATCAGTTCACACTTTAGCTTTCCAGCTTAAAAGCATACTGCTAGGGATGAGCGAATCAACTTCAGATGAAACATTCAAAGTCGATTCACATAAAACTTAGTTTCAATACTGTACGGAGCGAGCACTTCGGAGCCAATACATTCTAATACTGTACGATGAGCCAAAGTTATTACTTTGCGAAGTCTGGCGAGACTCCGTACAGTTTTGAAACAAAGTTTTATTCGAATCGACTTTGGATGTTTCATCCGAAGTCGATTCACTCATCCCTACTTATTGCATATTGTTTTTTTTTTTTGTTTTTTTTTGTAGTGTCCGGTGTCGGACTGGGGTACCTAGGGCCCACCAGTAAAATTTATTTTGGGGGCCCACCATATGGATACACTCCAGATATAATAAATAATCTATCACGTTTTTTATATGAACATCGGCTGGTTGAGGTGCTGTACATTGAATATATGTATGTAGTGCAGTAAATCTAATGTGTTATGTGCCACTTGTGCAGGGGGTGGGAGACTAGGGGCCGACCTTGGTCAGGGGCCCACCAGGGGATTCCCAGTTCGAGCCTGGTAGGTTTAATATGTATACAGTAAGTGGATAGTGGTGGTTGTTCTGGTTGCTTGAATTTAAAGGGTTGTCTGAGTTGGGCGCTGCACTCCGATCCTCCCGCTGCTTATATCATCTTCCTAGCTGCGGCGGTGACGTTCAGTTTACAAGTCACTGCTGCAGCCAATCACTGGCCTCAGCCGTGCATGGAAAGTATCTGCTTAAGGCCTCATGCACACGGACGTTTTTTTTTGCGGTCCGCAAAACGGATTTCCGTTGTTCCGTGATCCGTGACCGTTTTTTCGTCCGTGGGTCTTCCTTGATTTTTGGAGGATCCACAGACCTGAAAAAAAACGTTGTTTTGGTGTCCGCCTGGCCGTGCGGAGCCAAACGGATCCGTCCTGACTTACAATGCAAGTCAATGGGGACGGATCCGTTTGACGTTGACACAATATGGTGCAATTGCAAACGGATCCGTCCCCATTGACTTTCAATGTAAAGTCAGGAGTCCCTATTATACCATCGGATCAGAGTTTTCTCCAATCCGATGGTATATTTTAACTTGAAGCCTCCCCATCCCCATGGGAACGCCTCTATGTTAGAATATACCATCGGATTTGAGTTAGATCGTGAAAACTCATATCCGACAGTATATTCTAACACAGAGGCGTTCCCATAGTGATGGGGACGCTTCAAGTTAGAATATACTACGAACTGTGTACATGACTGCTGCCTGGCAGCACCCGATCTCTTACAGGGGGCTGTGATCCGCACAATTAACCCCTCAGGTGCCGCACCTGAGGCATTAATTGTGCGTATTATAGCCCCCTGTAAGAGATCAGGTGCTGCCAGGCAGGAGGGGGCACACCCCCCTCCCCCCCCAGTTTTAAATTCATTGGTGGCCAGTGCGGCCCCCCCTCCTTCCCCTGTATTACTGTACATTCATTGGTGGCCAGTGGGCCCCTCCTCCCTCCCCCTCCTAATTAAAATCCCCCCCTTATCATTGGTGGCAGCGGAGAGTTCCGATCGGAGTCCCAGTTTAATCGCTGGGACTCCGATCGGTAACCATGGCAACCAGGATGCTACTGCAGTCCTGGTTGCCATGGTTACTTAGCAATTTTAGAAGCATTATACTTACCTTCGCTGTCTGTGACAGGCCGGGCGCTCCTCCTACTGGTAAGTGAAAGGTCTGTGCGGTGCATTGCTCATAGAACAGACCTGTCACTTACCAGTAGGAGGAGCGCCTGGCCGGTCACAGACATCGCAGGTAAGTATAATGCTTCTAAAAATTGCTAAGTAACCATGGCAACCAGGACTGCAGTAGCGTCCTGGTTGCCATGGTTACCGATCGGAGCCCCAGCGATTAATCTGGGACTCCGATCGGAACTCTCCGCTGCCACCAATGATAGGGGGGGATTTTAATTAGGAGGGAGAGGGAGGGGGGGCCCACTGACCACCAATGAATGTACAGTAATACAGGGGAGGGAGGGGGGGCCCACTGGCCACCAATGAGTTAAATACAGGGGAGGGAGGGGGGCACACTGGCCACCAATGAATGTACAGTAATACAGGGGAGGGAGGGGGGGCCGCACTGGCCACCACGGAGTTAAATACAGGGGAGGGAGGGGGGGCACACTGGCCCCCTCCTGCCTGGCAGCACCTCATCTCTTACAGGGGGCTATGATACGCACAATTAACCCCTCAGGTCCGGCACCTGAGGGGTTAATTGTGCGGGTCACAGCCCCCTGTAAGAGATCGGGTGCTGCCAGGCAGCAGGGGGCAGTCATGTACACAGTTCTTAGTATATTCTAACTTGAAGCGTCCCCATCACTATGGGAACGCCTCTATGTTAGAATATCCTGTCGGATCTGAGTTTTCATCTGCGGATCCGTCTGTGTGAAAGTAGCTTACGGCCACGGATCACGGACGCGGATGCCAATCTTGTGTGCATCCGTGTTTTTTCACGGACCCATTGACTTGAATGGGTCCGTGAACCGTTGTCAGTCAAAAAAATATTTTTTGGACGGACAGGAAACACGGATCACGGCCGCAGGTAAACAATGGTGCATTTTCCGAGTTTTCAACGGACCCATTGAAAGTCAATGGGTCCGCAGAAAATCACGGAAAACGGAACAACAACGGTCGTGTGCATGAGGCCTAAGTCAGTGATTGGCTGCAGAGGTAACCTGTGTGTACAGAACGTCACTGCTGCAGCCAGAAAAACAAATGACAGCAGAGAAGCTGTAGCACAGCGCAGGAAGATGTAGAAGAGAAAACAGGTGGGTGTACATTTTAGGCTGTTTACAGGGGTTGCCCAAGTTTTGATATAACTCTCACAACCCCTTTAATACACCTCAGCTCAAAGAATGCAGTATTATCTAATACATTGTTGTTTGCTCTGCTAAGTGCAGTCATCATGGGCATTTCTGCAAGTGTGAGTTGGTAGAATGATCTATGAAAATGACCTAGAAAAGCGAATCTATCATTAAAGGTATTAATTAATGTGTTTTTTATTTTGCATTTTGTCATAAAAAATGTGCATTGCTCTATAGAAAAATATTCTCTATAGAAAAAAAAAACAGCGCCAAGGATAAGATGGTCTTTTAATCTCACACCAGTTTATCTGAGCCATTTACTAGCTCTAACTGTAGAGCTCCTGAATGGCGGTGCATAGATATTTACAGGTGTAAATGGACTAAAGCCATTTTTTTGCACAAAAAAAATGCAATACTTAAATATTAAAGATTTGTGCAAAGTGTGAATTAGTCTGTATGTATTTATCTGTTTCAGGTGACACGACATTTGGCAAAACTTTTTGACAACATTGCGGATCTCAAATTCCAAGAGCATGTTGAGAACGAAGCATCTGGGATGTACAGCAAAGAGAAGGAGTTTGTCCCATTTAGTGTGGCTTGCCAGTGTAGTGGACAGGTGATTATAAAAGTATACACTAGAGATTTCCATGGTAATCAGGGTGCAGGAAGCTTTCTAACTACATGACCACAGATCAGATTTTCAGCAGGTATCTGCCATCGGTCGGAATCTAATGGTGGAGATCTTGAAATCCATGAGAAATTGATTCATAAAATATACTGGAATATTGTAAAACTCATTATATAGTTAATTTGTTTTTACAAACTATGCAGTTAATTAGCTCTATTCAATGCTGTTGAAAACCCAAAAATGTCCTCAGCATTCCTTTACTTGATTGGACATGTCCTATACTAGCGCATCTCAGTACATTTTAGAACATCATCAAAAAGTTAATTTATTTCAGTAAAAATTCAGTTAAAAAAGGGAAACTAATATGTTATGCAGATTCATTAGACACAGAGTGATCTTTTTCAAGTGTTTATTTCTTTTAATGTTGATGATTGTGGCTTACAGTTAATGAAAATCTAAAAGACAGTATCTCATAAAATTAGAATATTGTTAAAAAGTTCAATATTGCAGACTCATGGTGTCGCACTGTAATCAGCGATTCAACACAAAACACCTGCAAAGGTTTCCTAAGCCTTCAAATGGTCCCTCAGTCTGGTTCAGTAGGATCCACAATCATGGGGAAGACTGCTGACTTGACAGTTGTCCAGAAGACAGTCATTAACACCCTCCACAAGGAGGGAAGCCTCAGAAGGTCATTGCTAAAGAAGCTGGCGGTTCACAAATGATTTACCTTTTGAATTGAATTACTGAAATAAATAAACTTTTTCATGATATTCTAATTTATGAAGATGTACTAGCACTTCAGTGCAACATGCAGAGCACAGACCCAGTGAAGTCAATAGGTCTACACAGTAATACGAGATGTACATGGCCGATAATCGTGTTTTGCGGATATGTGGTTTGCGAACCGCAAAACGCTTACAGTAGTGTGAATGTGTCCTTAAGCTGGATTTCACACTTTGCAATGCACAACCACCCCCCCCCCCCCCCCATCAGATGCCATGTTCATCGCTGAGATCTGAAGATAATTATTAAAGCATTTAGTGGTTGCTCATAAAATAAAAATGAAATTGTACTTAATGCATCCATTTGAGTGCGAAGAGGCCACCGCGCTCATCCTGCTTGAATATCCAGTGCGAAATCTTGCGCAGCGCATGATGACATCATCACGTTGGCCATACGTCACCTCGCGCGAGATTTCGCGCGGGATCTTCAAGCAAGATGGCCGTGGCAGTCTCTTCTCACTCAAATGGACGAGGTGGGTATGATTTATTTTATTTTTTACCTCCATTTCAGGGAAAATCGATTCATTACCACAAGCACGAGAAAATTCGAATTTGCGGCTAATAGAATTTTGGATCGAAGTCTACAGTTACTTCATTAACTTTGATTTGCTCAACACTTATATTAATTAGTTACTACTACTATTAATTACTAATATTATTAACACCAGTCAGACCAGATTTATTTTTTTCTAAAATATTTCCACTGTATAATCCTATATAACACCTATACTTATAACATTTTTATATATTAAAAAGGTGGAACACTGGTTGAAGAATGTGGAGGACACCATGTGTGAAACTGTGCGGCATCATATAACTGAGGCTGTGGCTGCATATGAGGATAAGCCGAGAGAACAGTGGATATTTGACTATCCAGCTCAGGTGGCATTGACCAGTTCCCAGATCTGGTGGACCATTGATGTTGGAATTGCATTTGACAGACTGGAGGAAGGTTTTGAAACGGCGCTCAAAGATTATAATAAAAAACAGGTACTTTCTATAAGTTGTATATCAGAACTATATAGATGCCTGATTCTATGGTATATATTTTCCACGTACGAACGTTACATTATATGGCCATAGTCTGAATTGTACTGCCATGTGATCAGCATTAACTCACCCCTTTATTTAGGATACGTCCGCAATTATTGGGAAAAATATGTTGTGGATTCCTTTGCAAAATGTGCATCATTAGATAAGGATGTCGTTGCACATGTCATCCCGCTACATTCAAAACTCTGAAAACCCACACAAAGTATTGATTTAAAATCTGAACTGCAAGTCAGTTTCTACACCAATGTTGTTCCTGCAGCGTGTAGATGAGATTTGTTAAAATCTTTTTTTTACTTTGATTTAAAACAAAACTCATCCACGTTGCTGCTACTTTTATACTCTGCAGATTTCCCAACTAAATCCAGGCGGAAAATCTTCTGCGTGCAAATATTCAGATTTAACTGTCCAGATTCTGTGTAGACTGCATAACGCCCAGACTGAACGCTGACCCATTAAAGTCAATGGGCCAATTCACATATGCTATTTTCCACATGAATACAGTATGTGGTCCGTGCAGAGAAAATCGCATCATGTACCTTCCAGCTTCTAATTTCCAACAAGACGACAATCAAATGAATGGATCTGCAAGAAAACAAACGCCATCTGTGTGCAGTATGTTTAAATCCATGTTTACTGGCTGGAACACCTATGAGTTTCATCTGACTAAGCCCTTAAAGGGAATGTCCATCATTCTATACTTTTGTTTTCTGTGAATGGTTCCAAACTTCTGTGCTTCACACAGACATAGCGGCAGATTTACTAATTGTGTCGTATTTTGCACTAAGAATATGAATCACAGTCTCAATCACAATGTGGAGTATCGTAAATCCTGCAGCAGATTTGGGCTACAATGTCGTTCGTGCTCCAAAACTTTGTCCGTGCACCAAAAAACTGTCTAGTTTAAGGCTAATTTTTACACTGCCGTTTCTGGGTCCGCCTGTAAGATCCGTTTCAAGGCTCTCACAAGCAGGCCAAAACGGATCAGTTTAGCCCCAGTGCATTCTGAATGGATGCGGATCCATTCAGAATGCATCAGTTTGGCTCCGTTCAGCCTCCATTCCGCTCTGGATGCGTTTTTGGTGTCCGCCTGGCGATGCAGAGCCAGGCGGATCCGTCCTGAATTACAATGTAAGTCAATGGGGACGGATCCGTTTGAAGTTGACACAAATATGGTGCAATTGTAAACGGATCCGTCCCCCATTGACTTTCAATGTAAGCCAGGACGGATCCGTTTTGACTTAGACTTTTTTTTAAAAGAATAATGCAAACGGATCTGTTCTGAACGGATACCAGCGTTTGCATTATCGGTACGGATCTGTTTGTGCAGATACAAGACGGATCCGCACCTAACGCAGGTGTGAAAATAGCCTAAGTTGGCATAATTTTGTGCCAAGAATGCGCCAAACGTTTGGCACATGGAGCAGCATTTAGTACACACCCCTTTTCCAGTGAAGCCGCCCCCCTTTTCAGTGAAGCCCCTTTCCCTTGTCAGACGAGGCATAAAATGCGTAGAAAAGAGTGTAAAACAGTTTGTATATGTGATGCATAACATGCACGCCACGGCACCAAAAATATGGCGCATTTTCAATAGTAAATTTTCCCCATAGAGTCACCTGAAGTCACCACTGGTTAGGGAATCATGCAGGGACGGATTGGCCATAGGCCGGTAGGCTGATGCTCAGGGGGCCACCTGAGCCCTCCTCACGACTGACGGACGGGTACATGGTGATCCGATGTTCTCAGCATTAATTAATGTAGGAGCATCAGACACTCGTGCAACGGCCGCAAGTGTATCAACTGTACCACCATCCTCAGGATGGTGATACAGTTGAATACGATGAGGGCGGCAGTATTTTGTGCTGCACTGTGGTACTGGGTTCTGCTGGGGTGGTATTTTGTGCTGCAGGACCCGCTTACTTCTGTTGTCCCTACCTACTTTTCAGTCTTGGATGTTCCGCCACCACGCTGTACCTCCCAACATGAAGATCTTCAGACACGTCATGAACGACACGTCTGCTATGCCCGCCCCTCGCGTTTCCCGCCCCAGACTCCACAGAGGAGCCATAGCAGAGAGCGGCGCTCTGCTACCATACAGGCTGGCTGCTACTGTACCTCGCCGCTGCACATCTCCTCCTCCTCAGGACTACCAGAAATGCTGCCAGATTGGGGGTGGGGAGATGAGGGGGAGATGGGGAAACCAGCATGTGACCTGATTGGGACTGGGGGCAGGAAGATGAGCTTGTGGAGATGAGCATGTCACCAGATTGGGGAGGGGGGAGAGGTGAGCTTGGGAGATGGGGGAATGAGCATATGGCAAGATATTTGGTGGGGGGGAGGAAGGTGAGCTTGGGGAGATGGGGGAACAAGCATGTGACCAGATTGGGATTGGGGGGGAGGGGCAGGATTGTGAGCTTAGGGAGATAGGGAAATGAGCACTGTGACCAGATTGAGGGTGGGGGAGGTTGGTGAGCCTGAACAAGATTGCTGGGAGTATAGGGGAGGCTGGTTATGAAGGGAAACCAGCTTTCTGACTACTTTGGGGGATTGGGGGGGATGATTAACAAGCTAACTGACCACTTTGGGGGTTGCGGTGGGGATGGTCGGAATGTGATTAGTCTGGGGGAGTGTGATTGGTGCAGCTCTGTGGGGGTAACCAGTATATGGGGTACCAATGTATGTCGGACAGTGGTGGGGGAGGGCAGTCCTTAGTCACTTAAAACGAGTGAGGCCTGCTCTTCACCACGGTCAGTAAGTGTGGGGAGTGGTCCGCAATATACTGGTCCCTTAGGAGGATTCCGAGGAGCAGTAACAATCTTTACTCTCTATTTTTCTGAAACGTTGTAAACCTGTTTAAGCCGTGCAGGTCAGGCAGTGTTGTTGAGAGATTTGGGACACAGCCAGTAAATACCTGGTTTATGTCACATATTTGTGTTATATTACTTTCCGTATGGCTCGTCACACCGAGCGCTTCAGCTTTGATTTATTTTTATTTTTTGAAATCTGCACTCTGTATAAAAAAAGGTTGCCGACCACTGGTGTAGACAATACGTGCTGCAGCTCACCTGAGAATGTTATCATATGACTACAGGGCTACAAGGTGAACCTAGTACATGCTGACAGCCATGGAAGGCTCAGTAACCTAGAGTCGGTCACATACAGTGATGTCGGCCAAACCTTCCAATTTTCTGTGGGATGGGAGGACCATCTAATGTGTATGGAAGTGTCCTGGCTTTGCCTCAACAACAGGTGTTGAGGGTAATCAAGGATTGGACTGTTGGATTTCAACATGCCTGATCGTTGTCTTCTCAGGGGAGATCAGCCGCTGCCGGAGGTGTCTAGCTGCTCCTTTCTTACCTCTCCCTATTGAGAACACATTCACTCTTGGGCATGCTGAGTCAGAATTTGTATGGGGGGGGGGGGGTTGATGCTGTAACTGTTGGCTGAATAATCTTTCTAAAGTGTACGACCAGTCTATACACAGTGATCAAATAGAAATCAAGAACGTTATGGTGTTGTTTTCTCTTTCAGATTAATCAGTTAAATGCTCTCATTACGATGTTGTTGGGTGAACTCTCCCCTGGAGACAGGCAGAAGATCATGACAATATGCACCATAGATGTCCATGCCAGAGATGTGGTTGCTAAGCTGGTTATGCATAAGGTAATATGCTCATTTTGTTTTAAAGTTTTTATACAGCAATTCCACTTACTCTAAGTGCGACCTTTTGGCTCATAATAAGAAACCTGGAGGGCTGAGTGTGTACTCTGTGTGTAAGAGTATCCCTGACTCATACACTATTGTATTCTGTCCTATTTGTATTCATGAGAGTTATAGAAACAGCATAGCACATCAAGCTTGGCGGCTTCCATAATTCTAGCCACCTCAGTATTTGATGACCCTCCATTCTAGTGATAAGTGTGGGTACCAAAAGTGAGGGGGATAATCAAAAACAGCTATTTTGCCATTGTTTTGTGGGCCACCCACATCATTGCCCCTATTTCCCTGATGACACTGCTTTGGCAGTAAAACATGTAGGGGAGCAGGGTCAGACTGGCCCACCAGAGAACAATTCGATCCTCTGGTGGGCCCAAGCTCTGACAATAATGAACCCCTAGTAAAGCAGAGCCCAGAGGGTGGGCCCTCAGAATTGTTTCCTCTAGTGGGCCCAAGGGACTTCAGTCCAGTGCTGTACGGAAGCGCTGGTTGATACCTTTATTTTAACTTGCATGTATAGGTGTATAAGTGTGCAGTACTGGATTTGGACCCTTTTTAATTGGCACAATAACATTTATTCTTTTAGTAGTCCATTAGAGGGTCTGTTTAGCTGGTAGGGCATTGGTCTCTCCAGATTATGTATTATACAGGGTGGGCCATTTATATGGATACACCTTAATAAAATGGGAATGGTTGGTGATATTAACTTCCTGTTTGTGGCACATTAGTATATGTGAGGGGGGAAACTTTTCAAGATGGGTGGTGACCATGGCGGCCATTTTGAAGTCAGCTATTTTGAATCCAACTTTTGTTTTTTCAATAGGAAGAGGGTCATGTGACACATCAAACTTATTGTGAATTTCACAAGAAAAACAATGGTGTGCTTGGTTTTAACGTAACTTTATTCTTTCATGAGTTATTTACAAGTTTCTGACCACTTATAAAATGTGTTCAATGTGCTGCCCATTGTGTTGGATTGTCAATGCAACCCTCTTCTCCCACTCTTCACACACTGATAGCAACACTGCAGGAGAAATGCTAGCACAGGCTTCCAGTATCCGTAGTTTCAGGTGCTGCACATCTCGTATCTTCACAGCATAGACAATTGCCTTTAGATGACCCCAAAGATAAAAGTCTAAGGGGGTCAGATCGGGAGACCTTGGGGGCCATTCAACTGGCCCACGACGACCAATCCACTTTCCAGGAAACTGTTCATCTAGGAATGCTCGGACCTGACACCCATAATGTGGTGGTGCACCATCTTGCTGGAAAAACTCAGGGAACGTGCCAGCTTCAGTGCATAAAGAGGGAAACACATCATCATGTAGCAATTTCGCATATCCAGTGGCCTTGAGGTTTCCATTGATGAAGAATGGCCCCACTATCTTTGTACCCCATATACCACACCATACCATCAATTTTTTTGTTCCAACAGTCTTGGAGGGATCTATCCAATGTGGGTTAGTCTCAGACCAATAGCGGTGGTTTTGTTTGTTAACTTTACCATTCACATAAAAGTTTGCCTCATCACTGAACAAAATCTTCTGCGTAAACTGAGGGTCCTGTTCCAATTTTTGTTTTGCCCATTCTGCAAATTCAGTGCGCCGATCTGGGTCATCCTCGTTGAGATGCTGCAGTAGCTGGAGTTTGTAAGGGTGCCATTTGTGAGTAGCTAATATCCGCCGAAGGGATGCTCGACTAATGCCACTCTCCAGTGATATGCGGCGAGTGCTACGGTGTGGGCTCTTGCTGAATTAAGCTAGGACAGCCACTGATGTTTCTTCATTAGAGACAGATTTCATGCGTCCACATTTTGGCAAATCCAACACTGAACCAGTTTCACGAAACTTAGCAAGCAGTTTGCTAACTGTAGCATGGGAGATGGGTGGTCTCGTAGGGTGTCTTGCATTGAAATCTGCTGCAATGACCCGGTTACTGCGTTCACCAGACATCAACACAATTTCTATCCGCTCCTCACGTGTTAACCTCGGCGACATGTCAATGGCTGTAAACAAAAAGAAACTTGTAAATAACTCATGAAAGAATAATGTTACGTTAAAACCCTCTTCCTATTGAAAAAACAAAAGTTGTATTCAAAATGGCCGACTTCAAAATGGCCGCCATGGTCACCACCCATCTTGAAAATTTTCCCCCCTCACATATACTAATGTGCCACAAACAGGAAGTTACTATCACCAACCATTCCCATTTTATTAAGGTGTATCCATATAAATGGCCCACCCTGTATATTGAATCATTTCCTCCCCTGGACTATGACTTTTCCTAGGGTTATGCTTTTTGTTTTGTGCATATTTCTACACAGATTCTTTTATGGCTCTATGTTGTGCCATTCCTGTATTATTTCTACTAGAAGTTATGAATGAATTGCTAGCAGTCTGCAGTAAGGGTACAGAGGGGAGGTAACAAGTTTGGGGGGGGGGGGGGGGGGTGTCCCTGCACAGTCTGACTCTATCCAACCAGTGCTGCTATTTTCAGTCTGTGCAGGTACACATCTCCAACTGGTTAACACCCTTCTGTACCCTTACTGCAGACTGCTAGCAATTCATTCATAACTTCTAGTAGATATAACACAGGAATGGCACCACATAGAGCCATAAGAATAGATGTTCCAGAATTGTTATTACATGGGGAATGTATGTAGCTATTAAAACAGGCATGTCAGGAGCGGTGACAGGTCCTCTTTAAATGTCTCACATATATTGGGTTGTTCCTGTTTTTTTATTTGTAAAAGGTGCATAAATGTCTAAAATTGCTTAGCCTTGTTTATGATGCTTGCTTCAACAACTGTTTGCACATTATCGATTTCTTTATGGTTAATTATTTAGTTTTTCTTTTTGACTCTTAAAGGTGACCAGCGCTCAAGATTTTGCTTGGTTATCTCAACTGAGACATCGTTGGGATGACAAACAAAAGCACTGCTTTGTCAATATTTGTGACGCCCAGTTTCAGTATTCTTACGAATACTTAGGGAATACACCTCGTCTGGTTATCACACCTTTGACTGACAGGTAAATCCTTTTTTGGTTTGTGATGTAACCAGAACTCTTTGCACTTAATCAGTCAAAACGGATGTATGATTGTATATGAGTGTAACCACATTATGGCTGGAACAAATAATAAATGGGTCCCCAGGACTTTTATATTTATGCGCTAGGATAGGTCACTAATATCAGATAGGTAGGAGTCCAACTCCCGGCAGTTCTACCTCAGCTCTGGTGCTGGAACTACGAAGCTGCACCCACTGTGTAGTGGTTACTGCAGAGCTGCTCCCATTCAATTGAAGAGTCCGAGACAGAGATACAAATGAGCGTTGTGACTGTCTACAGCCGCCACTCCACAGAGCTTAGACATTTATTGCATACTATAATAAAACTGTATACAGTAAGCTCCAAGGCTCCCTCTAGTGGGGGCTGCAGTGAACCAGCAAAGCTGAATGTTCATTTCATGGTGGTACCTTGGTGGACTCAAAAATAATGCTTTTTTTATTGACACCTTGTTTTTGTTTGTCCAGCCTATTACTGAAATAATTTTCTTTGAAACTGGATTTGTTGTCCTCCATAAGGTGCTACATCACCCTGACACAGTCTCTCCACCTGACTATGAGCGGGGCTCCGGCCGGCCCTGCTGGAACAGGAAAAACGGAGACAACCAAAGATTTAGGTCGGGCCCTGGGGGTGATGGTATATGTCTTCAACTGCTCTGAACAGATGGATTATAAAGTAAGTTAAATGGCAAATTCACAATCTGTGCTTCCTAAAACATTTCTTTTCCACAGTGCAGTTTCATTGCAATTTGTCTTGCAGTCGGTAGGAAACATATATAAAGGCCTGGCGCAGACCGGAGCCTGGGGATGCTTTGATGAATTTAACAGGATTGCAGTAGAAGTTCTGTCAGTGGTTGCAGTACAAGTGAAAAGTATTCAGGATGCCATCCGCAACAAGAAAAAGAGGCAAGCGGAGAATCTATCCAGAAATGATAACTTACATCAAATCAAAATGTAATCTTAGGCAAAGAGCACATTTCACAGCTTGTCCCTCTCCTCCTGACAGATTCTTTTTCCTTGGAGAAAACATCACATTGAAGCCATCAGTGGGAATATTTATCACTATGAACCCTGGTTACGCCGGCCGCACAGAACTGCCGGAGAATCTCAAGGCCCTCTTTAGGCAAGCTATTGGAGCGCTATCGCCATCTATTGTTGCTTTCTTTATTAGCACTTTTTATTGGAGCTACGGTCTATTATGTTCCTTAGGAATTTTAAGCAAAGGAACAAAATCTGGTAGATGTGTCAGGACTACAGTAAGGAGCATAAGCACATATTTTATAGCTGTTAAAAAACGGTGACTTCCAAATAGCACATACAGTAAGAATGACGGGATGGAATTATAATCCATACATATTCCATTTTTTTTTTCCTATACAGCCATCCTTTCAGATTCTGTTACCAAGCTGAAATGAAATCTTGAAGGCATTTGAAACCAAACCTTTTTGGCCGTTTCTGACAACTCCTTTACATAAAGAATAAAAGTTGTATTTCTAGGCAGCGAGAAGCCAGTCGGCAGCCTAAGAAGTGTGGTTGTAACCATTGTGAAGTGCATAGTAATAGTTTATTGGACATATACCACCTGACAGTCTCCCTTTAAAACATAGGGGCACATTTATGAAATCCGGCGTTTTAGACTCCAATCTTAATTAAGGTCCATAGCTGGCGGTGGATCCGCCAAAGTTATGAAGAGACACCGGCCTCTCCATAACTTCGGCAGATCATGCGCCAGTTCTAAATGTAAGACCGCTTCTGTGTTGTCTTACATTTAGATAATTTTCTATTCCTAAAACAGGCGTAGTAAATGGTAAATGAGCCGGACCTGCTGGCCCTTCCCCGCACACTCCATGCCCACAATTTTAGACCAGGTGTGAGCTGGGCGAAGTCGTAGATAGCGGCTGGTTGCGCTAATTTAGGCATATTTCAGTATAGTAAATGACCCCTATAGTATTACGTGACTTACAAAATGTATGGAAGCTATTTAAATTTTTCCTATTAGTCTTTTACTTTTTTATTTTATTATATTTTATCATTAAGGGTGTAAAAGAGCTAGAAAGTCTTCAGAGGCAGGCAGACAAATTATTAAATGTTTATAATGAGCGGCTTTAATAAAATCAGGTGATCTTCTATCCATGTATAGTTATGTGTTCAGCATTAAGAACTGGGGCAGGATTTATGAATTCCAAAGTCTTTACAAAGGAGCAGGGGACATTAATTCCATGTGGAGAGAAGGATTCTTTACAGTTAAAGTAGTCAAACTATGGAGTGCCCTACCCCAACCAAGAGATAGTAATGACAGATACTATGGGTGAGAATTATTAAAACTGGTGCAAAGGAAAACTGGCTTAGTTGCCCATAGCATCCAGATAGATCTTTTCATTTTCCAAAGAAGTCGTAAAAAAATGAAAGGTGGAATTTGATAAATCTCCCCCTACGTGAGCATTTAAAGGGTTACACGCTTATCTAACAGCAAACGGCTTTGAAGGTTATAACAAGTAATGTACAGGGTGGGCCATTTATATGGATACACCTTAATAAAATAGGAATGGTTGGTGATATTAACTTCCTGTTTGTGGAACATTAGTATATGTGAGGGGGGAAACTTTTCAAGATGGGTGGTGACCATGGTGGCCATTTTGAAGTCGGCCATTTTGAATCCAACTTTTGTTTTTTCAATAGGAAGAGGGTCATTTGACACATCAAACTTATTGGAAATTTCACAAGAAAAACAATGGTGTGCTTGGTTTTAACGTAACTTTATTCTTTCATGAGTTATTTACAAGTTTCTGACCACTTACAAAATGTGTTCAATGTGCTGTCCATTGTGTTGGATTGTCAATGCAACCCTTTTCTCCCACTCTTCACACACTGATAGCAACACCGCAGGAGAAATGCTAGCACAGGCTTCCAGTATCCGTAGTTTCAGGTGCTGCACATCTCGTATCATCTAAAGGCAATCGTCTATGCTGTGAAGATACGAGATGTGCAGCACCTGAAACTACGGATACTGGAAGCCTGTGCTAGCATTTCTCCTGCGGTGTTGGATTCAAAATGGCCGACTTCAAAATGGCCGCCATGGTCACCACCCATTTTGAAAAGTTTCCCCCCTCACATATACTAATATGCCACAAACAGGAAGTTAATATCACTAACCATTCCCATTTTATTAAGGTGTATCCATATAAATGGCCCACCCTGTAGTATAATTGCCCTGAAAATGGTTGAACTTGATGATCATGTGTCATGTAACTATGTAAGTTGTGGGTTTGCTGCACATTTTCCACACGGGCCACTGATGTATAACAGTTAACTATTTTCGTCTACCATTTTAAGGATTGTAAAGGCGTAGTCACGCTGCAATGTTAATGATTATGCTCTGCAATTTCTTTCAGGCCATGTGCCATGGTGGTTCCAGACACTGAGCTGATCTGTGAAATAATGCTGATAGCTGAGGGGTTCCTTAATGCCCGCCCTTTAGCCAGGAAATTTATTACCCTTTACACGCTATGCAAGGAGCTGCTTTCCAAACAGGTAATGTTGCTGTTAATGAATACAGATTCACATCTACTTTTTCTGCAAGTACATGTGATACTTGCTTATTCTATCATCTTGTAGCTACCATTTTCTATCTAGCCAAGACATGGTGCAAAAACTGATTAAAGGCTATGTACACCTTCGGGGGCAAATTTTTAAAATGATTGTAATTTATTAATTTTGGGCTTAAAATCATCAGTTGGTCTTTATTAAAAAATATTCAGCAGCTTTGTCATAAAAAGGTTAACTTCTGCCTTGCTGTGTTAATGGTACTTTCACTGTGTGCCTGGGGTCTGATAACCCTTATCTCTAATTTATGAATGGCTCAAAAACATTTATTTAAGCCACATTATCAGTAAGATAAGAATTGAGCTATAATGAATGTTTATAAGGTCAGAGATCAGAGCCATCAGCTGAGCTGCCTGACGGAACAGTAAAAATAGACAGGATGTTACTAGAGAATCTCAAGGCTGCACAGAGAGAGGGGCTTAACATTGTTAACAAAGAGCAGTTGAAAAAATGATTTTTAACTCAAAATGAGCAGTGATTTTAAATTTACATTTAATATCGAATATCCTGATGCTGGGTCTTTTTTCACATATTTTCTTTTAGATCTTTTTCACTGTGCCCTGTTTCCTTTTTCTGTGTCCTGGGTCCCTTCCAGCACCCATTTTTTTCTTTAGTTATACTTAGGAATATATCCATCATATTTTAAAGAGTTTGCTGTTTACAAGCAAGTTAAAGACGTTAACCACCCATGTCTATTATTTATTTATTGTGATGAAAAGGAGGCATTTCTTCATATAAAAGTCCTTGAATTATCTTTTATAAAATTGCTGAAGGCTATGTAGACCTTGGAAAGCACATTTTTTTTATTGTGTGTTGTACAAAAAACAATGCAGCTTTGCAATAGGTCTTAATTATAAAATTCCTGTTTTGTTTCCACAGCTCTTATGCAAGCTATGTGTCTCCATGGTAGCAGATCACAAACAAATGCTGTGTTGTGTAAGGGTACTTTCACACTAGCGTTTTTCTTTTCCGGTATTGAGTTCTGTCCTAGGGGCTCAATACCGGAAAAAAACTGATCACTTTTATCCTAATGCATCCTGAATGGAGAGAAATCCTTTCAGGATGCATCAGCTCAGTCCCTCTTACGTTTTTTGGCCAGAGAAAATACCGCAGCATGCTGCAGTTTTCTCTCTGGCCAAAAATCCTGAACACTTGCCGGAATGCCAGCATTAATTTCCATTGAAATGCATTAATGCCGTATCCGGATCCGTCTCACAAATGCATCTGTTTGCGTCTGGATTGCCAGGTCTGGCAGGCAGTTCCGGCGACGGAACTACCTGCCTGAATCCTCTGCCGCAAGTGTGAAAGTAGCCTTATACTGCAGTCTTGATTTTTCATACTTTATTCCATTTGCGCTCTGCTTTGTGCTATCTAGCCAGAAGTAGTGGACAAAAAGAACTGAAAATGACTGCAGGATTTAGCTACACGGTTTGTTGTCTGTTACCATGGAGATATATAGCCTGCATGGGAGCGTCATATTTCATGTTATATGCATTGAGAAAACAATTGTTTGCAAAGGTGGACATGGACTTTAACCCCTTCCACCCCAGCGCCGTACATGTACGGTGGAACAAGAGGTTTTATATATGGCATCTACTTGCGAGCGCAGCAGGCGCCATAGTGACTGGGTTTCTGCTGTTAATATGAAGAAGAGGACCGGCACTCACCTTTACGCGAGTGCCGGTCCTCTTCTTCATATTGTTCGCTGGGACGCCGACCCATTGACACGTGCACCGCAACCATTACAAGGCAGTGCCGACCCTCATCTTCAATATATTACATGGGTTTCTGCTGTTGTCTGCGATCGGGCGATAGTGCCAAAGAGTGTGCTTCTGGGTCAGGTACAGCTCCCCCATGCAGTTTGAGGGAGCCGTTCCTTCGGTCTGATGCGCTGGGTCTCTTTGAAGAGACCAGAGTTTCAGAGCTGTACTTCCTATGGTGGCAGGGCTCCATAGGATAACTACAAGTGGAGTTTAGATTGTAGTTCTATTGAACTACAGTGTAAGCCAAAAGCAATCTGAAGGTTGCATAGTCTAGCCTCCTAGGGGAGGCTAAAATTTTTTTTTTATTAAAGAGTACCTTTCACCGCTCCTGACATACCTGTTTTAATAGCTTCATGCATTCCCCATGTAATAGGAGTTCTGGAGTATCTATTCTTATGGGCTCCATGTTGTACAGTACAGAGTGGTGGTAACCAGTTGGGGGGGGGGGGGTGCCTCCACAGACTCATTGTATTCAATCAGTGCTGCTATTTTCAGACTGTGCATACTCCCTTTAATTATTCCCTAAAAATATTTAATGGATAGTTACCCCAGTAGACCTCACATACATAAATGAAATCAAGGGCGGGAGAGAGAGAAGTGTACAGACTCGCAGCTCTATCATTGATCCAAGTGCTGTATCATCACTCTGCCGGATCATTGAGGAAGCAGTCAGGGTGGTCTGATACTGTTAGACACGACTGCAGATTATAGGACACAGGCACTTTTTGGCAAGATTTTTTCTTGCTGTTAAGGGCATCTTATAATCTAAGTATTGTACATACATTACCTCAACTTGCTTTTTGTTTATGCATCATCCCTTGTATTGGCCCTCAACCTTCTGTAAAGTTCAACGCTTCTCTCACTGAGAGGCTGGCTTGTTAGAGTCATTTTTCTGGTTGCTCTTGGCTCACAGGGGCTGGTGTGTCCGTGTCTGCTGCTTCTCTCCTTGCCACTTTTACACTGCACACGCTGCATAGAGCTCCTTGCTCTTCGGCTACTTCTCACAGACTGACTATAGCTCTCAGACCAGAGGGGTGGGGCCAGTTCACATCTAGTAACTGCATTTAGGACTGATACATTAACCCTTTCTCCAACATAAGCTCCTGGGATCACAAAAAGGACTGTAAAAATTTATTAACCCCTTTAGCAGTGATTCCATACTCTTCAGTGAGAACCAGTACCCTTCCTGAGATTCCTTTGCTTAGTAATCCCATGGCCGTGCTTGATTTAGGGGTTTTGTGCTCTGCATATGATGTTGTTTTACCATTACTGCAGCTAATAGATTTTATGCTGTTACCCAGCAATGATAGTCTTTGTAACCGAATGTAATAAAAGACGCAGTACACCTTACTGATGAATCCGATGAATGTAATATATGTTCAGTGAAATTTAAAAACCATAATGTAAAACATAATATCCCTTTGTAGTAGCATTATGAGACCTGTCAAATTATTTCATATATGTATAGCTACCTTCAGGCTAAAGTATAAATTATTTAAACACTGTATAGATAGTTTTCTTTCTTGTATCTGCAATTAATTTCCCTACAATTCTAGTACTGACACATTTTGCTTGAAGTCATTTTTAGAAATGATAATTGCACTTTTCGGAAACTGCGTCATTAGCTACCAGTCAGAACATGTTCTTGTAAGAATTAGTTAGGCCTTTGTATCAATGCCATAGGTAATAAGTACTGCGTAATACAGTATAATGCAACAGTCTTGACTAGAGACAGGTAATTTCTAATATACTATACAGCATTGTATCACTGTGGGTATAGATGACACAAGCGTCATTTGCTTTGGCAAGGTAGCGTATTATCACTTTAAAATTCTCCTACAATTATAGAGCAATTAAATCTACCATCACAGTCTTGTGCTCTCAAAGAATGTCTTAGACTAAGGACTGTATATATATATATTCCTTGAGGTTGGTTTGCTAAATATGGTTTTGTGTTTCACATGTGTATTCTACATTGATAAAGTTAGTCTGTCACCAGGAAAGTCACAGATAAACCAGGCACAGTACCTTGTAGGGCTCGCTCAGTGGAATTTAACGATGTCTTTCACTTAGTGATCTGTTACATCAATCTGGAGAAAGAGTACTTTTAATGCATATGCAAATGAGCAGTTAAGTGCACTGAGGGTTTTCCCAAGCCACTCTGTGCAACCTTGCTCCTCCCTGTTTCTTCTGTCAGCCCCTCCCTCTCCTTGATTGACATGGTCAGATTCCTGAATATTCATGTAGCAATGGTTATTGTACACCTCTGCCTTCTGAAGGTATGTGATGGTGATGGGTCTTTAGCCCCGTGACAGATTAAGAAATTTGCAGCACACTTCTTGAACTTGAAGATACAAATGAAATCACATTTATTGGATAATATTATTCTCAGCATGAATCAGAGGAATCCAGATTCTTTCAAGCAACGTTTCGCAAATGTGTGGTGGAGAGCGTCGAACTCCTCTCAGCAGAAGTGTGCTGCATAGTCATCTGCCTGGTCCTGTCAATTAACGAGAGGGAGGGGCTGGCCCCACCCTCAGTGCACTTAACTGCTAATTTGTATATGGATGAAAAGTATTTTTTCTCCAGAATAAAGCAACAGATCACTAAGTGAAAGTTATTATTACATTCAGGTCAGCTATCCCTACACGGCTTTTTTGCCTGGTTTATCAGTGACTTTCCTGATGACAGACGCCCTTTAAACAAATTTGCAACACAATTTGAAAATTTGGAAAAAGTTTATTGAAAAATGAAAAAGAATATACTGTAATTATTATTTGGAGATGGTATTATGTCAGTATTTTTATGTGTTACCCAAGTGGTTTTGTACGATGATGTTCCTATCATTTAATACATTAACATGTTACTTTTAAAATAAAATGAAAATCCCTTATCACAGGTAGTGCTTTAATTGCTGTGTCTTAGTCTCGCCTGTGAGGATTAACGAAATCATTTATTAGGTCCTAAATTGGTCTATAAAATCAGGCATATTGTTGCTTCACTTAATTCGCGCTCCATAAATTGTTATAAACAATTTATGGTGCAATTGGGCCATATTATTCCAGGATGAGCCTTGATCAGAGTAAGTAAAGGTGACCGTGCAGGTTACTGCTGACATACAGACAAGTGTACAAGGCAATAACCCGATTTATTGTTGTGCTGAAGGGTATTACATACAAGGCAAACGCTGCTCATCTTGTTTTCTCCTATTCAGCAATACATTTGAGTTGTGAATTTATAAATTATTTTATTTCTTAAACTATATTGCTTAATTTTTATGCAAATCGCCATTCCTCCAGAAGAAAGAAACCCTCCTCTGAAGCTGCCTATAGGCAAAATCTATTGCTGTACTTAGCCTCTGTTCATATCTGCTTTGGATGCTACAATAGCCAGAAGAGTGACCTCCGTCTGCCCAATATACAGTACGGCAGTAGACCACTAACAAAGGAGGGAAGGATAGTGTAGTAGACTGCACTGTTCCATTTAGTGGTATCCTGTATAACTGGGCACCTATAGATTGCGGATGGACCTGTCTCATGCACGCAGGAAAACTTGTTTCATTGCTGTTAACCCTTTAATGACCGGGCCATTGTGAACCTTCGTGACCAGGCTTATGTTTGAAAATTTTCAATTCTCTGCTTTTAAAACAGAAAGTGATACCTCATAAAATATTTATTACTTAACATTCCCCATATGTCCACTTTATGTTGGCATCATTTTGTAAATGTCATTTTATTTTTTTAGGACGTTAAAAGGCTTAGAATTTTAGAAGCAATTCTTAAAATTTTTAAGAAAAATTCCAAAACCCACTTTTTAAGGACCAGTTAAGGTCTGAAGTCACTTTGTGGGGCTTACATAGTAGAAACCCCCCATAAATTATCTTATTTTGGAAACTACACCCCTCAAGTTACTCAAAACTGATTTTGCAAACTTTGTTAACCCTTTAGGTGTTCCACAAGAAAATGGAGATGAAATTTCAAAATTTCAATTTTTGGGCAGATTTTCCATTTTAATCCATTTTTTTCTTTAACACATCGAGAGTTAACAGCCATACAAAACTCAATATTTATTACCCTGATTCTGCAGTTTATAGAAACACCCCACATGTGGTGGTAAACTGCTGTATGGGCACACGACAGGGCACAGAAGAAAAGGAGCGCTGTATGGTTTTTGGAAGGCAGACTGGTTTTTAGACACTATGTCCCATTTGAAGCCCCCCAGATGTACCCTTACATTAGAAACAATCAAGAAGTGACCCTATTTTGGAAACTAGGGGATAAGGTGATAGTTTTATTGGTACTATGTTGGGGTACATATGATTTTTAATCGCTCTATATTATGTATTTTGTGAGGCAAGGTAACCATAGAATGGATGTTTTGGCACCATTTTTATTTTTTGTTTTTTACAACGTTCATCTGACAGGTTAGATCATGTGCTATTTTTATAGAGCAGGTTGTTACGGATGCGATGATATCAAATATATCTAAGTTCTTTGTTTCAGTTTTACATAATAAAGCATTTTTGAAAAAAAAATTATGTTTTTGTGTCTCCATTTTCTGAACGCCATATTTTTTTTATTTTTCTGCTGATTGTCTTGTGCAGAGGCTCGTTTTTTGCAGAAAGAGTTGATGTTTTTATTGGTACCATTTTTGGGTACATATGATTTTTTTTTGATCATTCATTATTACACTTTTTGAGGCAAGGTGACAAAAAAATTGGTAATTTTGGCACAGTTTTTATTTATTTATTTTTACGGTGTTAACCTGAGGGGTTAGGTCATGTGATATTTTTATTGAGGAGGTCGTCACGGACGTGGCAATACCTAATATGTATGCTTTTTCTTATTTATTTAAGTTTTACACAATAATAAAAATTTTGAAACAAAAAAAAAATTGTTTTAGTGTCTCCATAGTCTGAGAGCCACAATTTTTTGCCAATTGTCTTATGTAGGTGCTCATTGTCTGCAGGATGAGGTGACGGTTTGATTGGTACTATTTTGGGGGGCATACGCCCTTTTGATCGATTGGAGTTGCACTTTTTGTGATGGTAGATGACCAAAAATAGCTTTTTTTGCATTGTTTTTATTTTTTCCTTTTTTTTTTTAAGGTGTTTGCCTGAGGGGTTAGGTCTTCTGATATTTTTATAGAGCTGGTTGTTACGGATGCGGCAATACCAAACATGTTTAGGTATTCTATTTACTTCATTTTTACCCAATTATAAATGTGTGTATATGGGAAAATGTTAGATTTTTTTTAAACTTTTTTTTAACTTTTAATTTTTTTTACACTTTTTGACTCAGACCCATTTGCTTCTTGAAGACCCTGACAGGACCCTGTCAGGCTTGGCAAGCCACGGCAGAGCAGCGGCCCGAAGGAAGGGTGGAAGGAGGGAGCTTCCTCCCTGTTAATCCCTTCCATACAGCGGTCCCTATGGACCGCGGCATGGAACGGGTTAAACGGCCGACATCAGTACCAGCACCGATTTTGGCCATTACAGTAGATTGTCAGCTGTATGTTACAGATGACAATCTACTACCGCTTGGCCATCCTGAAAGATTGTGGGGATGGGGGGTTCCGCTCGGCCATCCTGAAAGATTGTGGGGGCGGGGAAGGGTGGGGGGTCCCGCTCGGCCATCCTGAATGGGGGGGAGGTGATCAACACAGTAGTGCAGCCCCGATCTCCTCAACATTTACTGAGGAGATCGGAGCTGCCCTGCTGAACACTGCCATTGGTCAATCAAATCTGACTGACCAATCGCAGCGATCCAAAGGCAGGGACCGCTGTGATTGGTCCCCAGCCGGTTGCCCGGACAGTTCTGCTGTCTATGATACCAGTTTACATGCCGGTGTCACTGCAAGTGTACTTGCGGTGACACTTTGATCTCATGACGTACTGTGTACGTCAAGATGTGGTAACTAACACCACATCATGACGTGCGCAGTACGCCATTGGTCATTAAGGGGTTAAAGACATAACTTTTCTAAAGCAAGTTGCCAACCTGTCTGGCGAAATTTACTTGAGATGGATGAATTGGCTATAGTTCAGCATAAGTTTGCATTGGTTGCTATGACGCCTTGCGCTCCTGCAATGCCAGTCCGGTATCTCAGGGACCGTGTTCCATGGACGTCTGCATGAGACTTTACATGTACTCGGCATTAGCCTCTCTGGTGAATGCTACACCACCCTAGTGACGTGCCAATGGATACATCTAATGTGACAGCCCTATGCTGCATAATGCAACCTTCTATTCTCCCCTTAGCTTTTCCTCTTACTTTTTTCCTTGATGACTTGTTCCTGTCACTACCTCTGTGAATCATGTCATATTTTCTGGCATTTACCTGTCTGGTATAATTCTTGAATAGTATCATTATACTGTAATATTCTGTACACACTTTTTTTTGTGCTGATATCTGTATGTCTGGACTTCATATTCCTTTGTTTATCTCCTATATTGTTCACTTATTAGCTCTTCGCTTGTATTAGTGTGTTCCAAAAGACAGTTATCCTTAGAGGGATTTTCGAGGCCTTTTAGATTAATGTAAACACCAAACCAACTTCCCCTTCTAGAGTAACAGTAACCCATATATATGAAAGACCAAAAACCAATAAGAGTATATGTACTTGAATAATAAATTTATTAATAGTCACCGTAAACATGATTATATCATTATATTTTATTAAACACAACTGGTTAAAAAAATTAAAAACAACACAATTGTGGTGGCTGGACAACAGGATAGACCTAAAGTGCAAGTGCAAAATTGTATTAAAAACACAGCATAACAGTGTAGCTTTGAAAAAGGTTTTCTGCTAAATATGCTGGAAAAAATATAGTATAATAAAGATGCAAATGAATAAAAAGCAATTAATAATACCAACCAAAGTATCCAATCTCGTATTAGGTCAGACCACCACCATTTATAGTAATGACCTATCCGTATGATCAATATTAGATCAGCGGAGGCCAGATTCCCAGGATTGTAGGAGGTGCGGTGGACTGTGTGGTGGTCGGGAAATGAACGGCAAGTGCAGTCCCACAGGACAGGTCATCAATATTATAGTTCTGGAATGTGCCTTTAGCTCAGTGCTAGTTATTTGTACCTCATCAGATGTTATTATTACCTCTAATGTATTTCATAGCATGCACGCACTCCTTTATACTGCTCTCTTCTTAAACATAAAGTTACATTTAAAATAAAATCATGACTATGACAGGTCCTCCTGTTGAAAGATCAATACTATTAGACAGTAATACATGAATGTTCATCAGTTTCATCAATGTATAGAGTGTTTGGAAGTTTTAAGAACCTATTCAACAAGTTATCTATGAAAATGTTAATACTTGTTCTTTTATGTGATGAACCCATGTACAGGATCACTATGACTGGGGCCTGAGAGCTGTAAAGTCTGTCCTTGTTGTAGCAGGCTCCCTAAAACGAGGTGACAGTAATCGGCCAGAAGATCAGGTACATTTCTTTTCATTCTTGCCACACTGATTAGAATATGACTTCCTCAGTATGCTCATTTAGACAAGCCATAGCAAATCGCATCTACTCTATTACAGGTATGTACCAGCACTTTTCTGAGGTCTCTCCATGCTAGAAGCTACAGCTGCTTTCTCAGCTTGTGGAAAGGGCAGCTTGCTTGTCTGCTTGTATCTAACCCCGTGCAAGCTGTAATTTACTCCAGCCTATACCGCACATTATTCCCATTGTATGTGCCACCATTTTTAACAAAACTTTATTGACCCCCAAAACATACATCAAAACCAGCACTAAATTGATTCAATGTGCAAGAAGTTATAAGGGTTATCCAATGTCTAAAACATGCCCTCAATGCCTGGGCCCCTCATGTAGATTATACTTACCCTGCTCCCCGTCACCGGCGTTGCTCCTGATCCCCACACGGCCGCCACTGCATCACCCACGGTGCTAAGGAGTCTCATCCCCTTTGCGGCCTGCGATTGGCTGCTCCCTCCGCCGGCGGATGTTTTGATCCATGCAACAGGGAGATGCAGTGGCGGCCGTGCAGGGGATCGGGAGTGACGTGGGTGCCGGGCAGCGGGGTAAGTAAAATCTATATGAGGGGCCTGGGCATTGGGGGGGCATGATTTACACTTTGGATAACCCCTTTAAGGTTGTGAAATGGCGTTTATATCTCTATACGTGAATAGTGTTATAAATCCGTGGGTAGTTTCTAAACACACCATGCACAGAAGAGATGCAAATCATATTTATGAACAATAAGCATCTTTCAAGGAGAAATGAGAAAAAATCTTTAAGCAGGGATAGCAAGACTGTAAGCTGACTGCAAGGCATGTTTAGAAGCTCTAATTTTGGCTTAAAGGGGTTGTCTCACTTCAGCAAATGGCATTAAGGCCTCATGCACGGGCAACATCCGTGCGGCTGCCGGGACGGATCGAGACCCATTCCATTTGAATGGGTCCGTGATCCGTCTGCACTGTAAAAAAATAAAACATGTTCTATTTGTTTGCTGTGCGGAGGCACGGTCTGAAACACCACGGAAGCACTACGGAGTGCTTCCGTAGGCTTCTGATCCGTGCTTCCGTTCCGCACCACACCGCATCTGCCGGATTGCGGACCCATTCAAGTGTATGGGTCCGCATCCGTGATGCGGGGTGCACGCGGCTGGTGCCTGTGTATTGCGAACCCGCCGTATGCGCGACCGTGTCCATGAGCCCTTATTCTGTAGACAAAGTAAATAATGGGCAGTTTCTCGTGTATTGTGATTGACCATATTGCTTCCTTTGCTGGCTGGATTCATTTTTCCATTGCATTATACACTGCTCTTGTCCGGGGGTTACGACTACCATCACAGTGCAGATATGTGGTGGCTGGGACAGGAGCTGCTGAACATTTGTGCCTATGTGCACAACTGCACACCCATGGTCCCGGCCACCAGAGAGGCTTGCACTTTTTCTTCCAGTGCTGCTGAATTGCAACGGAGCCATAACCCCTGGAAACAAGCAGTGTACAATGTGATGGAAAAATGGATCAAGCCAGCAAACGAGGCAATATGGACAATCACAATACATTAGTAAGTGCCTTTTATTAACGTTGACTACGTGATGAATGCCATTTGCTAAAGTGAGACAACCCCTTTAAGAGAGAGTTACTAAATGTACACTGATAGGATGCTCAGACTTTTACACTTGCTGAATAATGTTTCAATTGCAACAAAACTGTGTCATATTTAAAGAGAACCTGACACCAGATTGCACATTACGAGCTGCGTACATTATTATGTAGATCTCTTAGAGCTAATGAGGATGGTTTACTGACTTAGAAAATCCATGCCAGAACAGCGGTGTAATCCCTTTTTGAAAGTTCTCCTGTGTGATATTAAAATTAGAATTTTATGAGTCCAGCTAAATAGTGTGCGTGCTTATAAAGCCTCATTCACACGTCAGTGTTTGGTCAGTGATTTCCATCAGTGATTCTGAGGCAAAACCAGGATTGGAGCCTCCACAGACATAAGGTATAAGGGAAAGATCTGCACCTGTTCTGTGTTTAGAGCCGCACCTGGTTTTGGCTCACAATCACTGATGGAAATCACTGACCGAACACTGACGTGTGAATGAGGCATTAGCTACTGTCAAACTTCACCCAGCTTGCTTATCTGACAAGCTCCCTACAGTGTACCTCCTCCCCGCAGCTGAAATCCCACCCTGTCCAGTATAAGCTACGGCGTCTGGTCCGGCTTAGTCCTTCCCCTAGAGCCCCCATTGATCATTAGAATGGGGTCTCTGTTTTCCCATTTGAATGAAACAGCAGACACACAACTGTCTGCTTCTCCATTCAACTCTATGGGATCCAGAGGGATACGTTTCCTATATAGGAAGTACATGTAGAATATATGGAGTGACTTTTTTGTAATAATAGAATATTACCTTATAGACTGTTATTATGCAATAAAAAAAATCCTGTAACCTAATTTTACTACTTCAGCATTTATAAGAATAATTTTTCATGGAGAAAGTGACTTTGCATAGATTCAGATTAATGTGTTTCCCCTTATTCCTGCTTCTAGGTACTCATGCGAGCTTTACGAGACTTCAATTTACCTAAGATAGTAACAGATGATGTCCCAATTTTCATGGGCCTGATCAGTGACCTGTTTCCTGCACTGGATGTTCCTAGGAAGAGGGACCTTCACTTTGAACAGATGGTTAAGCAGTCTATGCTCGAGCTTCACCTGCAGCCCGAAGAGAGCTTTATTCTCAAAGTAAAAACTAAACTCAATTTATTCTTAATTACTTTCATTAAAAAACTTACAGCTAAATCTGGCATGAACATGAAGGTTAACTTTTATTGCATGTTTTTTTTAAACTGACAAAGATGCAAAACCTGACTATCTTTAATGTGTTCACACTTACCTTTACCAAAAAATACTGTAGCTGATAGATAGAGGATAAATACATTAAATATTTTAAAAAAAAATTAAACCACATACTTCTGTATTTAAAGGAGTTGTATTATTAAAGGGAACCTGTCACCTTAAACATGGTATCTGATCTGCAGGCAGCATGTTATAGAGCAGGAGAAGCTGATCGGGTTGATATATAGTTTTGGGGAATAGATTCGCTAAAAGTTATATTTGTACATTTAAATTCCTGCTCATTCTGGGCTGTGAAGTCAAGCCCAGAATGAGCAGGAATTTAAATGAATTCAAGTTTTACCAAATATATTCCCCAAAACGATATATCAATCTGCTCAGCTCCTCCTGCTCTATAACATGCTGCCTGCAGATTGTACTGCTTATTCATGGTGACATGTTCCCTTTAAGGCAACCCTTGTGCATATGCCTTATTAGGGGATATAGACATCTTAGATGGAGCTCCCCCTCTTGGGGCTTCCCTCTATCTGGCAGTCACCTTGGCAGGCTTATAATACTACAATACTACATTCCTTGTACAGCCGCAGCTGTCTGTCTTTCTGGCCCCAGATGGTTTTGCAGCGGTGCTGATGGGCACAGCGACTCCATGAAAGGGGTTGTCTTTGTTGAGACGATCCCTTTAAATTTGAACTTCTTTGTGTATATTTTGATCAAATTCTTTAGGCCCACTTTAGGGCTGCTGTACATCACTTGTAAAATTAGTGGTCGGGAAGGAGTTAGAGATTTTATTGGGTGTACATAAATAAAAGACCAGTGATCTTTTGCCGTTTTAGCAAATAGTTATATTCCCAATGAAACAGCAATTCTGGACCATCATTTCTTATAACCCTGTTCTGCCGTTATTCCTCCTAGATATTCTAAAATAAGTTAATAACTCAATAGGGTGAGCCCCAATCATAATCCAGCACTGTCTGCACCGACTGGACTGTGTCAGATAGTGGACCGTGCAACTGATAACACCCAGCGGTCAGTCTGTTTATAAAGTTCTGGGAGGAATAACAGAGGAACAAATAACGAGATCTCAAATCGATTACTTACAAAAGTATACATGTGAGGAGAGCGGCCAGGTCCTCTGTACTAATGAAAACTTATACAACTTTCTCTCCACCCTCGAATCTTTAGTTTGCTGTGGGTGAATGAGACCATTCTTCTTCACAAACTAGTAGGTACCAAGTCCTGCTCTCACTATCTAGCCTAGGCAACGCTCTGTCAGCTAAACAGCCAGGACCCAGACTGATACATTGTAGCAAAGTATTGCAGAGCTTGTGCTGCCGCTGGTGCATTTGGCTCAGAGAATTGCCTAGATTGGAAGCAATTGTATTCACTTCGATGAGAGGAGGATTTTTGGATTTGTAATCCATGACTACAAACCACAGTTTTCTCGTCATTAACCCCTTGATGACACCCACTGTACATGTACAGCGGATGTCGTCTCTTTTTAAAGGTGGCGCCTGTTTCGGAGCAGAGCAGAATCGAACAGCGTCAAGTTTAGAAATGAGTTTCAGCCATGTGTCATATTCCGTATCTCCAGTAGTCGTTCACTGTGGACTCTGTCTTCATGTAGGTTGTCCAGCTGGAGGAGTTACTAGCTGTGCGCCACTCAGTCTTTGTGGTTGGAAATGCAGGAACTGGAAAAAGCAAGGTAGGAGATGAAATATTATTTTGGGCAAAAGGCCGAAAAGTTCACTTGTTTGTTCTGTCGAAAGAGTCAGAAGCAGTTTCATAAAAAAAAAAAAATATATATATATATATATATATATATATATAAAAGTGACATATTGTATGTCGGTCTGCAAACTATACCTGCTTTACGTTACTTGTGAAATTAGCCAGATAATACGCTTTTATGTATTGCACAAGAAGCTCCTCCTGTTTTGTTTTTTTCTCTTTTACACGTCAGGATAGAAGTAGTTAAACAATTGTCGTTTCGATGGTTTTAAAAAGTAAATGTTATTAACATTGCATAGGTTTTCCGCACAAGCGAACAATTACAATTTATACCTTAAGCTATTTTAATTTCAGATAAATTGACCTTGAAAAAGTGGAAAAATCCTAACCTGCAATTTGTGACTTCATTCGAGATCTGGCTTTCTGACAGTTATTTGTATAATTTCTTTTCTTGCACACATACAATACTTCTGCACTTATTCTCTTTCATCACAACTAATTACACTACAGTCTGTATAACTTAATTGCTTCCATTCTACTCAGAATGTCTTCGTAATTACTGATGATTTATATCAGGAAACTACTCGGAAATTAATGGATTGCATAGGAAAATATAAAACGAATCTGAACTATTGGTAGGGCTTTTGTTTCTTCTTTAATATACTTTTACCTGTTCAGGTGTTAAGGACACTAAACCGGACATATGTAAACCGCAAACAGAAACCGGTGTGGAATGATTTAAATCCAAAAGCGGTGACCACTGATGAACTCTTTGGCTTTATCCACCCCAGCACACGAGAGTGGAAGGATGGTAATTATCATTGAAATAGTTGATTTCGTAAATAATATTTCAATAGTAACATAGTACATAAGGCCGAAAAAAGACATTTATTTGTCCATCCAGTTCAGCCTGTCATCCTGCAAGTTGATCCAGAGGAAGGCAAGAATTTTAGTGTTGCGTTGACTAAGCACTATCATGTAGTTACCATTGTCCTTAACTCTTCACCTTAAAGGGACACTGTCAGGCCTCCTGAGCATATTTAGATCTTTATATGCCCTCCTAGGTCTTGTAATAAGTTTCCAATTCACATAAGTATTATCCCTGTGCGCATTGTAAAACGTGAAAAATAATCTTTATAATCACCTGTCAATCAACTGTCCTTTGTGCCCAAGGGGCGTTCTTTGCGCCGCATTTGTGCCCAGCCGCGCCCCAACTGCCGGATCCTTAGACGCCCATCTCATTAGAATTCACTTCGCTGGGCGGTATTTTCCTGTCCCCGGCATTCAGAGATCCCGCGCATGCCCAATACGAAGTTACGGTCATCGGCCTCAATAGCATTATCTGCGCATGCGCCCGGCTCCCTCGCTCGCCTGGGATCACATCGCGCCTGCGTCCCCTATGTTTCTATGAGGCCGCTTTAGCCTCTCCATTCTGCGCCTGCGTAACTGCGCCTGCCGTAACTTCGTATTGGGCATGCGCGGGATCTCCGAATGTTGGGGACCGAAAAATACCGCCCAGCAAAGTGAATTCTAATGAGATGGGCGTCTCTAAGGATTCGGCAGTTGGGGCGCGGCTGGGCACAAATGCGGCGCAAAGAACGCCCCTTGGGCACAAAGGACAGTTGATTGACAGGTGATTATAAAGATTATTTTTCACGTTTTACAATGTGCACAGGGATAATACTTATATGAATGGGAAACTTATTACAAGACCTAGGAGGGCATATAAAGATCTAAATATGCTCAGAAGGCCTGACAGTGTCCCTTTAAAGGGCTTCTGTCACCCCACTAAACCTTTTTTTTTTTTTTTGCTTACTTTTTGGTCCTGTAGATTTTGTTTAAAACATGCTTTTAAAATATGCAAATTACCTTCCTACCAGCAAGTAGGGCGGCTACTTGCTGGTAGCAGCCGCATCCTCCGATCCTAAAGACGCCCCCTCCGCATTGTGATTGACAGGGCCAGCAGACGGGATCTTTCTCTGCTGGCTTTGCCTGTTAGCATTCAAAATCTGGTGCCTGCGCCGCGGCCGTACCCGTTTTCAATCGGCGCAGGCGCACTGAGAGGCGGCCGCTCGCTCGGCCGCTCCATCCTCAATGCGCCTGCGCCGGGTGTAGATGTAACGTCATCGGCACAGGCGCATTGAGGATGGAGCGGCCGAGCAAGCGACCGCCTCTCAGTGCGCCTGCGCCAATTGAAGACAGGTACGGCCGCGGCGCAGGCGCCAGATTTTGAATGCTAACAGGCAAAGCCAGCAGAGAACGATTCCGTTCCCTGGCCCTGTCAATCACAATGCGGAGGGGGCGTCTTTAGGATCAGAGGATGCGGCTGCTACCAGCAAGTAGTCGCCCTACTTGCTGGTAGCAAGGTAATTTGCATATTTTAAAAGCATGTTTTAAACAAAATCTACAGGACCAAAATGATTAATTTGATTATGTAGGCATAAATCGCAGTGTAGGGGTTATAAGTAAGCAAAAAAAAAAAAAAAGGTTTAGTGGGGTGACAGAAGCCCTTTAATATGACTTACTTGTATATTATCAGCAGGAGGTAATTTCGGTAAGATTCCAAACATGTACATGATGAAGATTGTGCACTTTGTACTCTCCCCATCAACACCAACATTGCAATCACTAGGGCTGGTGGTTAAATACTGACAGCCCTGGGCCTTAGAATGGCCTCTATGGCTTTCCAGTATTAGTGACTCTTAGGGGATATCTTATATATGCCTTAACAGATTCCAGAGCAGTTAAAATAATAATAAATCCTTAATATAAATTGAACACTATCATACATGTACGCAAAAATAAGGTGACTTCGGTTGACTTTACAGAATATTCCATCGTGTGAATTTCAAGAATAACACTTTCTGAATTATTTCCTGCATTACCAGTTTTCCACTCTGCAGGCTCTATAATTGTCCATTTGTGTGGGTAGAGACTAGCTGCTATTATTTTACTCGTGCACATCACACACACAGAAGATCTTCTGCTCCCCTATTTCCCTGTAGCACACGGTCATAAGCAGCAGCATGGAGGACATTATACAGCAGTAAAGAGCAGTGTAGCTGTGAATCCAGCACAGCCACCAGGTTCAACCTGACTGGTTTCCTTTAGGGACAAATATGGCTTGGTTCTTAAAGGAAAACTATAATGGTGCACAGACAATTTGATCTGCTAGCAGCATATTGTAGAGCTGTGCATAATTGATATATAGATTTGTGAGAAAATATTCACCATAACATGCAACTTATAGAATAAAATCCCTGCTGTTTTTTTTTTTTGCTTCGGAGTCCAGTGGGCTGTACTACTTGCTGATAGAAGGCTATCACTGTATGCATAGTCATACTAGGAGGTCTATTAGTTATTAAATGAGATCACACAGCATCACAAGAGCATGGATCTCTGTCGATAAGTTACAAGCTACACTAACTCTTCAGCTCCGTTGGCTCTACAACATGCTGCTGGTAGAGTAAGCAGTATTTTAGTAGGGACAAGTAGACATTGAAAGGTGAACATTTTAGTTGGTGTTTTATTTTTGTGATAACCCAAAAAGAGAAGCAGGAATTCCACTGCACTTCTCCGGTATAAACTCTAATTTATTGTTTCATCAAGGCCAGCCATATCATGCTCCTCAATCCTAGTATTAACCCTGAGGGTATAGCTACATGTAATGTAAATGCTGGGAGTTTTACCGCATTTACACATTGCGCTGGAATCGACACATACTGTATTTTGACATGTGGTGCAAATTTTAAATCTGAAGCATATTTCACACTTTGCAGTACAACAGATGATAAAGTCTGCAGCAATTCCGCAGCATTTCTGCATTAAAGTCCGCACAATTTGGTCAGATGCACTACATGTGGCCATGTGCTACTTATTGGTTCCCTGTCAATAAAGAAAACCTACTTAGCACACTGCTCATTTTAAGCTACGTGATCCTGAATGCAGAAATAGCTGTTTCTGGCTTTTAGAAGGTTGCCAGTAAACTTAATTGATCATTGATGATGTCGAGGGTATGCCCTGTGACAGAGGAAAGTAGTGGAGCTGCAGGGAAGACGAGATCTGTTCCTTCTCTAGCTTTCCATGCAGGGGCGGACATACTGAACCAGCTGCACAGGGGCCCAGAGTGTGAGGGGGCCCATCCTGGACTGGCCCGCTGGGGAGATCGTGACTAACAAATGAGCTTTCTGAGTTGCCGGTAAGCTCCTCCCACTTTGAGACTGCACACAGTAAGAAAAGTAGCTGGCTGCAGTGGGGCCCCCTTCCTGAACTTCAGAGGCACTGAGAGATGATCTGCTGGTCAGGGGCTGAATAGCAGTGCTGATTCATAGGAGGGCTGGTAGGTTTTAGTGTAATCAGCACTAAAACCTGTAATCCTGGTCAGTAAGGCTGGATCTACAGGTTCTGATTTTCAACAAATCGCGGCAAAAAAACACTGCATTGTGCCGCGATTTTATCAAAAATAGGACCTTGTGGACCCAACCTTATTGACCAGGAGATGGAAAGCTGATTGGTCTAAAAGCACTGACAGACTCTCCTCCAATGAGCCAGCTCTGCTAGAAGGAAGGAAGGGCTGCTGCTGTGTAGAGACCGAGCCCTGCTACTGAGAGGGGGAGGAGCCTGAGCCTGCTACTGAGAGAGGGAGGAGCCTGTCTGAGGACACAAGAACCAGCAATATAGAGCCAGGAGGTGAGGAAGGGATCTATATGTAATGTAGTGTAAAAGAGTGCCTGCCCTGCATGTATGACAGTGTGTGTATGTGAGAGTGCATGCATGTATGACAGTGTGTATATGTGAGTGTGCCTGAATGTATGACCGTGTGTGTATGTGAGAGTGCCTGCATGTATGACAGTGTGTGTATGTGAGAGTGCCTGCATGTATGACAGTGTGTGTATGTGAGAGTGCCTGCATGTATGACAGTGTGTGTATGTGAGAGTACATGCATGTATGACAGTGTGTGTATGTGAGAGTGCCTGCATGTATGACAGTGTGTATGTGAGAGTGCCTGCATGTATGACAGTGTGTGTATGTGAGTGTGCCTGCATGTATGACAGTGTGTATATGTGAGTGTGCCTGAATGTATGACAGTGTGTATGTGAGAGTGCCTGCATGTATGACAGTATATGTATGGGAGTGTGCCTGAATGTATGACAGTGTGTGTATGTGAGTGTGCCTGCATGTATGACAGTGTGTGTATGTGGGAGTGCCTGCATGTATGACAGTGTGTATATGTGAGTGTGCCTGAATGTATGACAGTGTGTATGTGAGAGTGCCTGCATGTATGACAGTATATGTATGGGAGTGTGCCTGAATGTATGACAGTGTGTGTATGTGGGAGTGCCTGCATGTATGACAGTGTGTGTATGTGGGAGTGCCTGCATGTATGACAGTGTGTATATGTGAGTGTGCCTGAATGTATGACAGTGTGTATGTGAGAGTGCCTGCATGTATGACAGTATATGTATGGGAGTGTGCCTGAATGTATGACAGTGTGTGTATGTGGGAGTGCCTGCATGTATGACAGTGTATGTATGGGAGTGTGCCTGAATGTATGACAGTGTGTGTATGTGCCTGAATGTATGACAGTGTGTGTGTGTGCCTGAATGTATGACAGTGTGTGTATGTGAGAGTTCCTGCATGTATGACGGTCTGTGTATGTGAGAGTGCCTGCATGTATGACAGTGTGTATATGTGTGTGTGCCTGAATGTATGACAGTGTGTGTATGTGAGAGTTCCTGCATGTATGACGGTCTGTGTATGTGAGAGTGCCTGCATGTATGACAGTGTGTGTATGTGAGAGTGCCTGCATGTATGACAGTATATGTATGGGAGTGTGCCTGAATGTATGACAGTGTGTGTATGTGGGAGTGCCTGCATGTATGACAGTGTATGTATGGGAGTGTGCCTGAATGTATGACAGTGTGTGTATGTGCCTGAATGTATGACAGTGTGTGTGTGTGCCTGAATGTATGACAGTGTGTGTATGTGAGAGTTCCTGCATGTATGACGGTCTGTGTATGTGAGAGTGCCTGCATGTATGACAGTGTGTATATGTGTGTGTGCCTGAATGTATGACAGTGTGTGTATGTGAGAGTTCCTGCATGTATGACGGTCTGTGTATGTGAGAGTGCCTGCATGTATGACAGTGTGTGTATGTGAGAGTGCCTGCATGTATGACAGTCTGTGTATGTGGGAGTGCCTGCATGTATGACAGTGTGTGTATGTGGGAGTGCCTGCATGTATGACAGTCTGTGTATGTGGGAGTGCCTGCATGTATGACAGTGTGTGTATGTGGGAGTGCCTGCATGTATGACAGTCTGTGTATGTGGGAGTGCCTGCATGTATGACGGTCTGTGTATGTGAGAGTACATACATGTATGACGGTCTGTGTATGTGAGAGTGCCTGTGAGGATGTGTGAAAAAGACCCATTCATTTCAATGGGGCTACAAATGATACAGACAGCAGACTGCGTGTTGCGGCCCTGCAAAAAAGATAGAACATGTCCTATCCTTGTCCGCAATTGCGGACAACAATCTGCATTTTCTATCATAGGACGCACGCGGGCACTCTCCGTGTTTTGCGTATCCTCAATTTGCGAACTGCAAAACACATAGGTGGCTGTGGCTTCAACACACATTGTGCAGCCAAAGCCTGAAGCAACACTACTCTACACCGCAACTAGTAAAGTAAATGGGGCCATGACCCGACAGTCACAAAAAATCCAACCTGCTGAATTTCTTGCGACTTTCTGATTGTGATTGTAAGAAACTTGAAGGTTACAATGCGACCCCGTTCATTTTAACTCAATGCATTGCAGCATTGTGCTGCTGTGATTCTTGGTTGCACGAGACATTGTTGGCCAAAAGCACTGTGCCGCCTTATATGCTCCTTGGTCCTCCAGGATTATGCTCGTATTGTATATGTTTATGTCTGTATGTGTGGTTTGTGGAGGGGAGGGGGGGGGGGGGCGCTCAGGCACATTCTTTGCACAGGGACCCTCTGCTGTCTGTGTCGGCCCTGTATACAAATCCACCTCTGTCAGCGATCTACTGGGCTTTTACACGGATCTGTATAGAAGATCAACAGGGGAACACACAAATGATGTCCCTTCTAACCAGAGCCCCAACAATATAATAATACGTGTAATAAAATTTTATAAAATACCACCTATTTTTTTCTCTCCTTGAGAATGAATACCATTTGTAGACATTTTACACACTGCCAAAGCACAAACTGCAACGTTGATTTTTCTCTCCTTTATCAGGTCTCTTCTCAAATCTTATGAGAGAACAGGCAAACATAACTCACGATGGTCCTAAGTGGATTGTGCTTGATGGAGACATTGATCCCATGTGGATTGAATCACTGAACACAGTAATGGATGATAATAAGGTGAAAAACGCTTGATGAAATAAAGGAGAGTAGACAGAAAAAAGTAACTCACCCCGTTTCATCCCTAAATGCCTTAAACAAGAGACTCGTATCCACCCTGACAAGTGCCATATTCTTGCCACCTGATGAACTGTGGCTTTTGCTGTAGGGAATGCATTGGGATGCCTACATCTGGATGGGACTTGTTGTGTCCTCCTTTGTCTTATATAATGAAGCCTTAATAATCATAGCTTGGTGGATATGACATTGTATTCTCTTATTGATAAGAACTGCCTCCTAGTTCTCTCATAGTTGATATGATGACCATGTGTTAGTTGCACTATATTTCACCAGTTTGCTTATATCCTGTAAGTGATGGTGCTCTTTACCAGGGACCTCTTGAGGCATATTACGTTGGGTTCCTGTATGGGATCGCTCTTGTTTAGGTGGGTATACCCTTTTAGGAATAGTGTAATCTAGGGATGGAACAGAGTGGGTGACCTTTCTTCCTTTACTTTTTGTTCTGCATTCCTGCAGGTTTACTTGATGTATGTGAGCATTCAGTTTCCTTTTTGTAGTATAAATAATAAAGGTTAGAGGGGATTTGCCAGCAGTTCTGACCATGTGAAACTGCTGACAGTGCTAGGTAAGTGCTGTGGAGAACAGTACTAGAGAACTTCAGTGGAGCTTTTATAATTAGGAATATTGTAAATATGAACTTTTATTCTGACAGGTTCTGCTCCTGCGAGTTCCCTGCTCTCCCCAGCTACTACCCAGCACTGTCAGCAGTTTTGCATGGTCAAAGCTGCTGACAGACTGTCTTTTATAAAGAGGTTTTCATATGGATGGCCTATGCTCAGGATAGGTCATCAATATCAGATCAGCTGGGTTCTGGCCCCTGGGAGCCTAATACCTTACATGCCTTTATTTTTAGCTTACATAGATTAAAGACTGTGAAATAGTCAGTAAAGTGTCTCCGGCCAACTCAATAGATGTTCTTAATGATGTCCACAAATTTACGCTCTACTAAGTACATTATTTAGTAATTTACTATACTGTTTATTATGTTGTCAGGTTACGATTAAAGGGGTTGCCTGCTTTATTTATACAGTAATGATGACCAGTCCTCAGGATAGATAATCAGTATCCGCTGATTATAGAGATGGCCGTGCTCTGTGCGAGTGCTGCCTTGTCTTCATTGTTTACCTGCTCGCCATCGCAACCGCAACAGTGATCAGGTGTAATTACAAGCCGTCCCATTCACTTCAGTGGGACATTTCCTTCCTATTCAAGTGTATAAGAATGATCCATCCCATTGAGGTGAATGGGATGGCTTAGGCTAAGTTCACACTTCAGTTATTTGATCAGTTATTTCCATCAGTTACTGTGAACCAAAACCAGGTGCGGGTCAAAAAAAAAGAACAGGTGCAGATCCAATAATTACACCTTATCTCTGAGTAGGCTTTACTAGATTCACTGAAAGTGCCATAAAATTAACCTTTTATCAATGTTACATCTAAAATAAAATAAAAGTATTAACAAACATGAGCCCCAATTATACCAACAACAAAAATGGTGATGAAACAATAGAGAGCTGGGCAGGGAGGGGGGAGGAGAAGGTTTTTATATATCTATCCCTATCCTTCCCTCATCCTAAACCCTGTCCCCGGAGTCGCACCCTAATGGTGGATGCACTCCGTGGTCCTACCTATCCTAAATTGTCCCTGAGACGCTCTTTAAAGCATCAATAATACATTGACTAATAACAGTTACCCCTCACTAATTCCTGAGAATGCCCTGACGCGTTTCCTCTTGTACCAGATTCATCAGAGGGCAATCAATATCAAAGACCACCTATAAATATAGGCACTAGGGCAGAATTAGATGAAAATTAGGACAAAACAACGCGATACCACATAGAGACATCAAACACAGCGGTGTCTGAAATCATGGCACACACTGACTGTTACAGTTATATATGGTATAAAAAAATCATTCATTTCATGATGTAAACTGAGGCAGAAAAGACAACTTATGCTACTCAATAGTACACTGTTATGTGCTGGAATATAGTGATTAAAGAGGACCTTTCATCAGCATCAAGTATGTAAACTGAATATACATACATGGAGAGCGGCGCCCAGGGATCCCCCTGCACTTACTATTATCCCCGGGCGCCGCTCCGTTCTCCGGTTACAGGCTCCGGTAAAGTCATAGTTAGGCTCCACCCATTTGAGCCTGCCGGCGTCTCTTTCTCCTATGTTGTAGCGATGGCCAATCGCAGCGCTCAGCTCATAGCTCAGCTCCCACTCCCTGTCCTGCTGGCCGCTGTACCCCTCCTCCCTGGCTGTCGCCTGATCTGATATTAAGAGAGAGAATAAGTTGGGGACTGAGAAATGTGCATTTGGGGTGGGGCGGTAAGATGTTGCTGCAAGGCAAGCCTCATGATGGAGGGGGTCTAGGGGACTGAGAAATGTGCAATGGGGGGGGCCTTTCTCAGTCCCCTAAACCCCCTCCATGAGGCTTGAGGCTTGCCTGGCAGCACATCTTACCCTCCCCTTCCCCCCCCCAATTGCACATTTCTCAGTCCCCCTCCATGAGGCTGGCCTGGCAGCACAATTACCCGTGCAATTTGGGGGGGGGGGGGGGTAGGATGTGTAAGGCTACTTTCACACCTGCGTTCAGGTGTCCGCTCGTGAGTTCCGTTTGAAGGGGCTCACTAGCGGCCCCGAACGCATCCGTACTGCCCTAATGCATTCTCAGTGGAGGCGGATCCGCTCAGAATGCATCCGCCTGCCAGCGCTCAGCCTCCGCTCCGCTCAGTGAGCGGACACCTGAATGCTGCTTGCAGCGTTCGGGTGTCCGCCTGGCCGTGCGGAGGCGAGCGGATCCGTCCAGACTTATAATGGAAGTCAATGGGGACGGATCCGCTTGAAGATGACACTATATGGCTCAATCTTCAAACGGATCCGTCCCCCATTGACTTTCAATGTAAAGTCTGAACGGATCCGTTCAGGCTACTTTCACACTTTTTTCTAAGTTTTTCTAAGTTATAATGCAGATGGATCCGTTCTGAACGGATGCAAACGTCTGCATTATAGGAGCGGGTCCGTCTGATGAAACATCAGACGGACCCGCTCTGAACGCTAGTGTGAAAGTAGCCTAAGATGTGCTGCCAGCCTCATGGAGGGGGACATGTAGCCTTAGGCTACTTTCACACTAGCGTTCAGAGCGGATCCGTCTGATGTTTCATCAGACGGACCCGCTCCTATAATGCAGACGTTTGCATCCGTTCAGAACGGATCCATCTGCATTATAACTTAGAAAAACTTAGAAAAAAGTGTGAAAGTAGCCTGAACGGATCCGTTCAGACTTTACATTGAAAGTCAATGGGGGACGGATCCGTTTGAAGATTGAGCCATATTGTGTCATCTTCAAACGGCTCCATCCCCATTGACTTACATTGTAAGTCTGGACGGATCCGCTCGCCTCCGCACGGCCAGGCGGACACCCGAACGCTGCAAGCAGCGTTCAGGTGTCCGCTCACTGAGTGGAGCGGAGGCTGAACGCCGCCAGACGGATGCATTCTGAACGGATCCGCCTCCACTGAGAATGCATTAGGGCTGGACGGCTGCGTTCGGGGCCGCTTGTGAGCCCCTTCAAACGGAACTCACAAGCGGAGCCCCGAACGCAGGTGTGAAAGTAGCCTAATAGACAGACTAAGGATACTATACCAAGTGTTTTTGTTTGTAGTTAATCTTTATTAGCGCTTGCATATCTTGTGTTCGTGGGGGCCTCATGTTCGAGTTTCGCCTAAGGCCTCACAAAGTCTAGAGCCGCCTCTGGTTGGTGCAGCCGAATTTCGTCCAAGTTGACCATGGGCAGGAACCAAGCTGCCACTTTGGTGCGTATTGTGATATATGAAGGGGAGCTCGTCTGCACTGGGTTCGTGCGGTGAGCGGATGGACACAAGGTTCACAACCCAATTGAGGATACAAAGTATTATTTTTTTTTTGTTTGGTAAAGACGACGCGTTTCGGGGTACGCAGGACCCCTTTATCAAGTCTGAAAAACACAAAGGTCGATAATATAGTGTATATACAAACCTAAACATTTTATCCACGCGTCGTCTTTACCAAACAAAAAATCAAAAATACTTTGTATCCTCAATTGGGTTGTGAACTGCGCCTTGTGTCCATCCGCTCACCGCACGAACCCAGTGCAGACGAGCTCCCCTTCATATATCATGTGCTGGAATATGTCAGATAATGAGATAAATATGTGTATCTGACGGCTTGCAGTAGAACCACTCACTCTATCCCAGACCAGGGTTGCAAGAGCTGATGTCTGTCTCACAGTGGGATGTGCTGCGCTTAAATGAGCAAAGCTTTGCTACCACTTTTGGCTCACAATTACTGATGGAAATAACTGATCAAATAACTGAAGTGTGAACTCAGCCTTACTTGTAATTACACCTGCTCACTGTTGCAATTGGGACAGCGAGCAGGTAAACAATGAAAGCAAGGCAGCGCTTGCAGGAGCACGCCCTTCTCTTCAAACAGCTGAACAGTGGGGGTGCCGGGTCTCAGTCCCCCGTCGATCTGATATTGATGACCTATCCTGAGCATAGGTCATCAATATAAATAAAGCAGACAACCCCTTCAATGCAGTTTAATACCATATTAAATTGGAAGGGAGATGGGTAAGATATATATATATATATATATATATAATTATTATATAATACTGTATGTATACATATATTATGTTTTATATGAAGGTCCTGACGCTTGCGAGCAACGAAAGAATCCCTCTGACTCCTACAATGCGTCTAGTTTTTGAAATTCATCATTTGAAGACTGCAACTCCAGCCACTGTTTCTAGAGCAGGAATTCTTTATGTCAACCCCCAGGATCTGGGTTGGAATCCGTAAGTATTTTATAAAACAATTAACTGTGTAAATAAAATATAATCTAAAAAAAATATTGACTCAGTAATTTCTTGGGAAAGCTTTCACTTTCAAATATAAGATGGCTCAGAATGAAGACAAACATCACCATTGTGTTAAATTGAAGCTGTATGTATGTTTTTTTTACTTGGCTGGAAATCAACTAAATGTCTAAATGATCTTTATTAAAAATGCTTTACGATTGATGTACATGTTTTTTTTTTTTTTCCACATTAATATATTTAAAAGGAAACCCAGCAGTCTTACACGTTTCACACTGGCCATTGAGCCTCATGATAGGCTGACACTCCCTCTTCTGTAGAGATCAGTTTTCTGTAATCATTTTATTATCATCACAGGCAGGATTACAATATAAGATAACAGTTATATATAAATAATGCAGATCCACAATTGTCACTGCTCACTTCCTCCCCTCCCTGCACAGGTCGCAGAACATGCCTAGAAATCTTTCCCATAGAGTCAGTGAACATCTCCAGACGACCGTTTCATATGGTCCATGTGTTTCTCTGAATGCTGTTAAGAGCAGCTCAGGCATGGTGACCACCAATCTAATGGTGTACAGACCATAGAATAAAATGTCTATCATCAGAAATGAAGAATAGTTTAGAAAAATTATTTATTAATATCTAAGTTTAATTAGTAAAAAACTAAAATCTGTGATACATTTCCTTTAAGTCTTTTATTTGACTGCTGCAGGTATGTGACCAGCTGGATAGATACCAGAAGTAGCCAAACAGAGAGAGCCAATCTCACCATCCTTTTTGACAAGTATGTGCCTCCATGCCTGGAGCAGTTCAGGACGGGGCTTATTAAAACCATAACACCCATTTCAGAGAACAGTATGGTTCAGGTAAGAAGATGTGTTTGTAAATCTAAACGATAGACACGTGTTCCTCCTCAATATTAGTAACAAAATCCGCTGGGGCAAAGGTGGTTGTTTTCTTGATTAAAAAAAATCTGTGCACCAAGTAGGCATTATACTGTATGATGTAATGAGATGCAGAACGGAAGTCACCGATAGGATACATGCAGCTCTAAATATGGTTTCTCGCTAATTTTGTGGTTCCTAATAACAATCTACATATGAGGCTATGGCATAGCATTAGGATATTAGCTACTGCTGTAGATCAGGGATCAGCAACCTTTGGCACTACAACTCCCAGTATGCAAACATGCTCAGCTGTTCTGAAAACTCCCATAGAAGTGAATGGAGCATTCTGGGAGTTGTAGTTTCAGAACATCTGGAGTGCCTGAGGTTGCTGATCCCTGTACTAGATAGATACTAGCTATAGCCCATTCACAGGTTTTCCCCGTACCGTGGAGCTCCAGTCCATGCACCGCAGCTCAGCTTCATTTATGTGAAGAATATTGTGGAGGCCCTATTGCCAAACTAGCAATCCAGTACTTTAATTTCAGGATCAGTGGAGGTCCTAAAGGTTAAAACCCCACTGATCAAAAAGTGATCACATTTCATAGTGATATGGCTTTACTTTCTGGGCTGAGATAACCAATTTTAAGGATCCAAATGAGCCCACAGGAAGACATTGCTAATGGTGCAATGCCGAAAATCAAATCATTTTTTTAAAAGGGTCTTATCAACTTTATCATCTATTTCGTACCATTCTGTGTTGCATTGTGGCCTGATGCAATTTACTTTAGAAAAAAGCAGGGCAGAGCTCCAGATGGCAACTGAAATGGTCAAAATGGCAACTAGAATGTCTCCTGCACTAGAACTGTAGCTACAATCCTCATTTATAACTGTAGACACTGCTTGCTGTATACCATGGGTACTAAACTAGTTTTAGTAAAGATCTACTTACCTCGGTCTCTGGTCAGGTTGATGTCCAAGCTGAACACCAACAGTAAATATGTTGTCTTTTATTAGTAGTAGATAAGACCCCTAAAATGAATTTGGACCCCAGTGCAGACATCTAAAATTAATTCAGACCCTAAAGCAGATCCTTCCAGAGCAAATCCCTATCCTTAATTCAAATGCAAAAGCAAAACCCCTACTGATGTAGACCCAAAACTGGAGAAAAAAAAGGAAAGTACTGTATATCATTTCCACTCGCAGGTCCTCTTCACTTCTTGGTGCCACCAGACACAACAATCTGACAGTGATGGGGGCACTACAGTGATCAGCTGATCGCCGCAGGTCCCATTCCTGGCAGTTAGCCAGCCGCTGCAGGGGAAATATACTATTACATGGATGCAGGGGTGGCCCTGGAAAAAAAACCTAAAAGTGGCCTGATGTTGTAACAGTGTTCAAATTGACAGCAGGTGGGGCAACCCAAATAGCCGGGGCCAGCAACACCATAGCGCAAAAAACTGTCCCAGCAGAACCATATACTACAGAGCAGCACAATATACTACCCCAAAAGCTCTCCTTCTGTTGTGGCCATCAATAGCCATTTTCTGTCCTCCCACTTGTCTCTGATTTAGATATGGAGCAGGGGGCTTACGAGGTGAGATGTGGGCCACAGCAGTTGAATTCAGAGGGCATGTGTGGTCCCTGGTGAGTTTGTGATTCTCATAGGGTTAATTGCCACTAAGAGCCCATTATGTACCTGGCCAGTGGCAGAGAGGAGGGCTTTGGTGGCCCCATGAGCATCGGCCCACCGGGAAATTTTCCTGTTAGGTCTATGGCCAATTCGCCCCTACATGGAGGCCACCTGTCCATGCAATACAAGGATAGCTCAGGTCTGCCAGAATGGGAGATGCTCTCATAGTGTGTCTCTCCATTCTGGCCCATAGAAGAGGATCTCAACACAGCGCTTTGATGTGATAACCGGGCATATCGGTAGAGGTTGTCATTGTTTGACACCTCCTCTCACTTGTAAACCTAATTATGTTTTATTTAATTATCTATCAAAGTGAGGAAAATTACTGTGAATGATTCTGCAGAAATGTATTTTTACTTTTCATAAAATATTTGACTATTACTTGTCTGTATAATAACATTAGTGTGTCATCCATTTACTACAGACACTGTGTTCTCTTCTTGATTGTCTACTGACCCCGGAGAATGTTCCTCATGACTCTTCCAGAGACCTATACGAGTTGTATTTTGTCTTTGCCTGTATCTGGGCATTTGGTGGGGCTCTACACAAAGACCAGGTTTGTTGTGACACTTTGATTGAGGATTTATTTATTTGCATGTATTTTAAATGATAGAAAATTGCTTTGTCATATATTTACCAGTCCATTGAAAGGCTTGGCATATTAAAAAGGTTGTGCGGGTGAAATATTCACGCACATGACATAATACACTGAAAGATCTTTATTTCTGCCTGTCACCCTGTAATTTTCTTCTATTATCTTTCTTTTCTCCTACACTCATGTAATTACGTAGTCCTTTTGTATATTTTCTTTCTTGATATTCCCATCTTTGTTCATCTTCAGGGTATCAAAGTTGAAATGGGGGAACTGTGTGTCTACATCAATACTGTTCCAATAATACTCAGTGTCTGCATTTTAAAATTTGACCGTATTAAATTAGTTAACAGTTTCAAACCCCTTCATCCATAAACTGGATTGAGTGGAGTACAAGGGACCACACTGCAAAATCTGTTTTTATTGCTCCTTTTTAAGAAATATTGGATAGATGCTTAGTTGCAAAAGCAATATATGGTTAGGACCCTGTATGGGATTATCTACAGTAAAATAACATCATTTTTCTCCCTTCCCAAAGACTGGAATGCTTTTTGGTTTTCTGTTTTATTCTTTATGTTATCTGTTTATTATATATATAATATTTTATATTATTTTGTTATATTTCAAACATTCTGATTAAGGCCTCATGCACACGACCGTATTTTTTTGCGGTCCGCAAAAACGGGTTCCGTTTTTCCGTGATCCGTGACCGTTTTTTCGTCCGTGGGTCTTCCTTGATTTTTGGAGGATCCACTGACATGAAAAAAAAAGTCGTTTTGGTGTCCGCCTGGCCGTGCGGAGCCAAACAGATCCTTCCTGAATTACAATGCAAGTCAATGGGGACTGATCCATTTGACGTTGACACAATATGGTGCAATTCCAAACGGATCCGTCCCCCATTGACTTTCAATGTAAAGTCAGGAGTTAATATACCATAGGATCAGAGTTTTCTCCAATCCGATGGTATATTTTAACTTGAAGCGTCCCCTTCACCATGGGAACGCCTCTATGTTAGAATATACCGTCGGATTTGAGTTACATCGTGAAACTCAAATCCGACAGTATATTCTAACACAGAGGCGTTCCCATGGTGATGGGGACGCTTCAGGTTAGAATATACTGAGAACTGTATACATGACTGCCCCCTGCTGCCTGGCAGGTGCTGCTTAACAGCAGGGGGCAGCCCCCCCCCTGTAGTTAACACATTGGTGGCCATTGCGGCCGGCCCCTCCCCCTCCCCTGTAGTTAACTCATTGGTGGCCAGTGGGCCCCCCTCCCTCCCCTGTAGTTAACTCGTTGGTGGCCAGTGGGCCCCCCTCCCTCCCCTGTGGTTAACTCGTTGGTGGCCAGTGGGCCCCCCCTCCCTCCCCTGTAGTTAACTCGTTGGTGGCCAGTGGGCCCTCTCCCCTCCCTCCCCCTCCTAATTAAAATCTCCCCCCCTATCATTGGTGGCAGCGGAGAGTACCGATCGGAGTCCCAGTTTAATCGCTGGGGCTCCGATCGGTAACCATGGCAACCAGGACGCTACTGCTGTCCCAGTTGCCATGGTTACTTAGCAATTTGTAGAACCATTATACTTACCTGCGAGCTGCGATGTCTGCGTCCGGCCGGGAGCTCCTCCTACTGGTAAGTGACAGGTCTGTGCGGCGCATTGCTTAATGACCTGTCACTTACCAGTAGGAGGAGCTCCCGGCCAGACGCAGACATCGCAGCTCCAGGTAAGTATAATGGTTCTACAAATTGCTAAGTAACCATGGCAACCGGGACAGCAGTAGCGTCCTGGTTACCGATCGGAGCCCCAGCGATTAAACTGGGACTCCGATCGGTACTCTCCGCTGCCACCAATGATAGGGGGGGAGATTTTAATTAGGAGGGGGAGGGAGGGGAGAAGGCCCACTGGCCACCAACGAGTTAACTACAGGGGAGGGAGGGGGGCCGGCCACACTGGCCACCAATGAGTTAACTACAGGGGAGGGGGGGGGCGGCCGCACAGGCCACCAATGTGTTAACTACAGGGGGGGGGGGCCCACTGGCCACCAATGTGTTAACTTCAGGGGGGGGGGGGGGCTGCCGCCTGCTGCCTGGCAGCACCTGCCAGGCAGCAGGGGGCAGTCATGTACACAGTTCTTTTAGTATATGTGTTAGAATATACTGTCGGTTCTTAGTTTTCACGAAGTGAAAACTCAGCTATGAAAAAGCTTTTATGCAGACGGATCTTCGGATCCGTCTGTATAAAAAGTAACCTACGGCCACGGATCACGGACACGGATGCCAATCTTGTGTGCATCCGTGTTCTTTCACGGACCCATTGACTTAAATGGGTCCGTAAACCGTTGTCCGTCAAAAAAATAGGACAGGTCATATTTTTTTGACGGACAGGATACATGGATCACGGTCTCGGCTGCAAAACGGTGCATTTTCCGATTTTTCCACGGACCCATTGAAAGTCAATGGGTCCGCGAAAAAAAACGGAAAACGGCACAACGGCCACGGATGCACACAACGGTCGTGTGCATGAGGCCTAAGGCTACTTTCACACTGGCGTTTTGGCTTTCCGTTTGTGAGATCCGTTCAGGGCTCTCACAAGCAGTCCAAAACGGATCAGTTTGCCATAATGCATTCTGAATGGAACAGGATCCGCTCAGAATGCATCAGTTTGCCTCCGTTCAGTCTCCATTCCGATCTGGAGGCTGCTTGCAGCGTTTTGCTGTCCGCCTGACGAAACGGAGCCAAACGGATCCGTCCAGGCACATAATGTAAGTCAAGGGGACTGATCAGTTTTTTCTGACACAATCTGACACAATAGAAAACTGATCCGTCCCCATTGACTTTCAATGGTGTTTAAGACGGATCTGTCATCATGGCTATAGAAGACATAATACAACCGGATCTGTTCATGACTGATGCATGCGGTTGTATTATTGTAACGGAAGCCTTTTTGCAGATCCATGACTGATCCGCAAAAAAAACGCTTGTGTGAAGTAGCCTTAGTGAACACCAGAAGTACCATACATTTTTCAATGGGTAAACATTACACGTTCAACAAGCATAATACATTTCCTTAAAGGGAACCTGTCACCTGCACTATGCTGTCCTCATTGAAGGTATAGGATAATGACAGACCCGCTGATTTCAGTGGTCTGTCATTTCTGGGATCGTCAGCACTATGAGGGAGATGAGTCGGATGTTAGTCCTTGTCCTCGCCCTCACCCACATCCAGACAATGATTGACAGATTTCTCTCCTGTGCACAGCAGGGAATAGACCTGTCAATCATCAGGGGCGGGGGAGGGCAGGTGCAAAGAGCAGCATTGAACTCCCTCGCAGTACTGGCGTGCACTGTGGGACTTGGCAGGTCAGTACTCTAAAAGTACTTGTGCCATAAATAAAAGTATTTGCACCATAACTTTTTTAGCTTCTCGACACTTTTCTAAGGTTAAGGGCAGGGCTGAGTGGGTGGGTGCCCACCATGGCCTGCCGGATTTACTATAATGTGCGCCAGAAACTGGCATAACTTAAAGCTCAAGTGTAGATTTGAGTTATGGCACACAGAGTGCCAGAGATGCGACTAATTTTTTAAGAGCTAGTCCTGATCAATGTCTCCCATTGTACCTTTTTGTGGGGAATAATAAGTTGATGGCTTTCTGTTATCCAGCACTGTAATGTGGGTTTTCCTGATACTCTGTTCTACATATTTTTTAATTATTGCTACTGATGCTACTGTTTTAATTTTGGGACATTAGGTGCTTGGGGCCCATCTTATTTTGCTATGGAGCCCTTTAAATTCTACTTACGCCCCTACATCCAACATGGCAATATATAGCATTCTGGCCTATGTTTCAGCGGTGCTTCCCATACATCATGTAATACTTACCGGTTCACGGAAATCTGAACTCTTCTTTACTGTTTGTCAAGACAATACATCATCAAGCATGCCGCATTGGGGGCGTGGCTTATTTTCCCTTACACCAGGCATGCTCAACCTGCGGCCCTCCAGCTGTTGCTAAACTACAACTCCCAGCATGCCCGAACAGCCTACAGCTATCAGCCTACAGCAGGGCATTGTGGGAGTTGTAGTTTTACAACAGCTGGAGGGCCGCAGGTTGAGCATGCCTGCCTTACACCATGAAAGCCAGCCCCCTTCTGCTCACAGTATGGTCATGTAAGGATGAGCAGGGGAAATCGGCAGTGGATCAGTGCAGTGTCACTACGTAACAGAGAAGGAGATGTGGACAGGAAGAGGATAGATGGTGGATGAGCAGAGGACAGCAAGTAGACGGTAACAGGAGGGGCTGGGGGTATGTAACTGTAAGTGAGCAAGCCAACCAGTGAAGAGGTCAGGACCTACAAAGGCAGTTAGTGGATTATGGGAAAGGTAGTTTAGAAAGGTGCGTGGAATTGCATGAAACGGGAAGCTTTTGGTATTCTGGTAGTGAAGGGAAAGAGAAGAATGAGGGTTAAATGGATAAAAATTGAGCTGGAGATAGATATGAAGGAAGCTGGAGTCAGTACTTTAATAAAGCAAGGTATTTCATTTTCTTTTAATCTGTTGGACATCCCCTTGAATTTAGCACACCAGAATATGGAGCATAATAGATACAAATAGAAAATGCAAAACTGGTGAACAGTCTGGTGCAAGTATGGAACCTCTCTCTAGCTCTTTGAAGCTTTATTTGACATATTTATTTGTACCATGCCGGTTTTGTTCCAGTTAATAGACTACAGAGCTGAATTCAGTCATTGGTGGATCAAAGAAATGAAAGCAGTGAAGTTTCCAGGCCAAGGAACAGTTTTTGATTATTATTTGGATAACAAAACCAGAAAGTTCATCCTTTGGAGTGAAAAAATGCCCAAATTTGATATGGACCCGGATACCCCTCTACAGGTACATTGTAGCGTCACTGAGAAATATCTTTTTGTTCTGAATTCTATGTCATTACTAATAACTGAAAATGCTTGAAACCAGGTAGCAAGGAAGGCAAGCCCAAAGGCTATGTACACCTTCTGAGCCAATTTTTTTTATGTTTGCATGTTACTCATTTTTGGCTACAATTAATTTTTTTTCAATTGGCCTTTATTAAAAAATATTGAGCTGTTCTGTCATAAAGGGTTAACAGTTTTTTCTAGCTGTGTGACTGGTACTTTTCACTTTCACTTTGTGTTAGTCATCTAATAAACCTCATCTCTAAACTACTGAGAGGTCATAAAGACCATTCTTATCAGTAAGACAAAAACTGAAAGGAGGTCATAGAGCAGAGATAAGGAGTCGGTCTGCTTCTGGTCTGACAGAAAGGACAGAAAATCCTAAGGGTGCTACTAGAGCATCCCAGCTCTGTACAGAAAAAAGGATGCCATATTTTTTATAAAGATCAATTTTAAAAAATATATTTTTAGGTCAAAATGAGGACAATGCAATAATAAAAAATAAAATTGCCCCCAAAGGTGTACATAGCCTTTAAGGGACAGGGATTGCTTGTTGATTAAATTTCATTGTGTCTTTAGAATAGTCTGTATTCATGGAATGTAATGATTATGGTTTCAAATTCTGAAAAATGTATTTGAAAAAATATTAGAAAAAAAGATGCTTGAAATCTGGATTTTTCATTGTGACTGTTTTATTGTATGTTTTGGTTTACATTTTGGGGAATTGGAAGGAAGATATTTATCAAAACTGGTGAAAAGGAAAACTGGCCTAGTTGCCCATTGCCCAATAACCCTATTTGATGTGTGCAACCAAACCAGTTTTCCTTTACACCAATTTTAATAAAACTCACTTTCAAGGGGTTGTGCAAGAATGGTTTTGGCAAACCTTACACCTTTACCACACACATACTGCCTGACCTGCAAAGGGAAGATGACTTACCGGATTCTTTGCTCCGGCTCCCCACTCCATTTCCTGAAGGTCTGCAATGGTCCGCTTGGCTCCATCGATAACAACATCCTACTAAGAAAAAAATAAGGGGTTGGGTCAGCACAACCTGCCTGTAGGTGCACATCACTATGGCGAAATACATATACAAACGGAAAATGCAAATGTGATCGCACACTACATCCAGCACTCTGCCCTCCATGCTGGATGAGACATTGGTTTATATTTTGGCCAAAGCATAGTAAGCCACTCACCGCGTCAAGGTTGTCTCATGAGTGGTCCCTAACTCTTGTTCCTACCTGTTCATGGGCCATGACAGCCACATAAAATCCAGGGAATGCAGGTCAGCATGCAAGCCAAGTACACTTTGCTTGTAACCCCGTCCGGTGCCATTACAGCTTTCATCGGATCCAGGGATGCAAGTACCAACATGCATGCTGAACCCACCATATACTTCTCCTGGAGCCAGATGGCTAATGGTAGGTTCTATACAAGCAGACTCAGTTTTATACTGACTTTAAAACCAGCCTCAAGGACAGATTAACTGGTCAGGTGTGCAATGACTCCAAGGAGATCGCCACGCCTCCAATATATACTACAAAGAAAAAAATAAGGGGTTGGGTCAGCACAACCTGCCTGTAGGTGCACATCACTATGGCGAAATACATATACAAACGGAAAATGCAATGTGATCGCACACTACATCCAGCACTCTGCCCTCCATGCTGGATGAGACATTGGTTTATATTTTGGCCAAAGCATAGTAAGCCACTCACCGCGTCAAGGTTGTCTCATGAGTGGTCCCTAACTCTTGTTCCTACCTGTTCATGGGCCATGACAGCCACATAAAATCCAGGGAAAGCAGGTCAGCATGCAAGCCAAGTACACTTTGCTTGTAACCCCGTCCGGTGCCATTACAGCTTTCATCGGATCCAGGGATGCAAGTACCAACATGCATGCTGAACCCACCATATACTTCTCCTGGAGCCAGATGGCTAATGGTAGGTTCTATACAAGCAGACTCAGTTTTATACTGACTTTAAAACCAGCCTCAAGGACAGATTAACTGGTCAGGTGTGCAATGACTCCAAGGAGATCGCCACGCCTCCAATATATACTACAAAGAAAAAAATAAGGGGTTGGGTCAGCACAACCTGCCTGTAGGTGCACATCACTATGGCGAAATACATATACAAACGGAAAATGCAAATGTGATCGCACACTACATCCAGCACTCTGCCCTCCATGCTGGATGAGACATTGGTTTATATTTTGGCCAAAGCATAGTAAGCCACTCACCGCGTCAAGGTTGTCTCATGAGTGGTCCCTAACTCTTGTTCCTACCTGTTCAAGGGCCATGACAGCCACATAAAATCCAGGGAATGCAGGTCAGCATGCAAGCCAAGTACACTTTGCTTGTAACCCCGTCCGGTGCCATTACAGCTTTCATCGGATCCAGGGATGCAAGTACCAACATGCATGCTGAACCCACCTGTCATGGCCCATGAACAGGTAGGAACAAGAGTTAGGGACCACTCATGAGACAACCTTGACGCGGTGAGTGGCTTACTATGCTTTGGCCAAAATATAAACCAATGTCTCATCCAGCATGGAGGGCAGAGTGCTGGATGTAGTGTGCGATCACATTTGCATTTTCCGTTTGTATATGTATTTCGCCATAGTGATCTGCACCTACAGGCAGGTTGTGCTGACCCAACCCCTTATTTTTTTCTTTGTAGTATATATTGGAGGCGTGGCGATCTCCTTGGAGTCATTGCACACCTGACCAGTTAATCTGTCCTTGAGGCTGGTTTTAAAGTCAGTATAAAACTGAGTCTGCTTGTATAGAACCTACCATTAGCCATCTGGCTCCAGGAGAAGTATATGGTGGGTTCAGCATGCATGTTGGTACTTGCATCCCTGGATCCGATGAAAGCTGTAATGGCACCGGACGGGGTTACAAGCAAAGTGTACTTGGCTTGCATGCTGACCTGCATTCCCTGGATTTTATGTGGCTGTCATGGCCCATGAACAGGTAGGAACAAGAGTTAGGGACCACTCATGAGACAACCTTGACGCGGTGAGTGGCTTACTATGCTTTGGCCAAAATATAAACCAATGTCTCATCCAGCATGGAGGGCAGAGTGCTGGATGTAGTGTGCGATCACATTTGCATTTTCCGATAACAACATCCTGTTTGATTATGGTGATGTCAATCACTATCCGCAGTGGTACCAACTCCCCGCGGACAGTGATTGACTGCAAAGGTGTCATACCGGATGTTGACCTTGATGGAGGCCAGGTAAGTAATCTTCCCTTTGCAAGTTCTGCAGAATGGGGAAGGGGGGGTTGCCAAACCGCTCCCCCCCCCCCATTCTTTCACAACCTTTTTAAAGGGGTTGTCTCATCTTGCGGTTACTAAGGTCAGATGAGACACAGTCCCAACCACCTTCATACCGGGAAACAGCAGAGTGCTCCGGTGCAGTGCATGAGAGCTACAGAAACCGTGTAGCACAACTAGCTATGGTGTTTCTGAGTTAGGGAAGCAGTATAGCTTGCTGCGCTGTTTCTGTAGCTCTCATGCACCGCAATAGAAACTACTGAAACAGAGAGAACCAGAGCGCTCTGCTGTTTCCTGGCCGGGAGTTGGTTGAGTCTGTATCTCATCTCTCCTTCGTAATGGCAAGATGTGACAACGCCTTTAAGACCTTTAGTGGGAATAAGCTTCTGTTCACATAAGTGTCATGACTTCTGTTCTTAAATAAGCCATTATAGCTTTGACTGATCCATTTTTAAACAGACCTATATGAATAATGCTATATGAAGCCATGGCACCAGAATTATGCTATATGAATAATGCTATATGAACCATGGCACCAGTAGTGAGATAGTTTGTGGACTCTCACTGCAGTCCTTGGTAGCCATTTGGCGCCGGTGGTGTTGTGGAGTGGGCCTGCTGTGGAACCTACACTCCCTGAAGTGTATGGTAGCCGTCATGGCGCCTAACAGGTAGAATTTAGCGTAGGAACCCGTCTAACAGAGATCGCCTTGACGCTCGGCAGACGGGCTCAAATAATTTTGTACAAAACGATTTGCCAAGTATCTCGCACTTATAGTGTAGCTCTTGTTATTATTATGCAATTTTGTACTCTATATTGCAGTGAATTGTCGCATTGCATGTTTTCGTCTTTTAATGCTATGTGTTTATCAGATTTCCTACAGCTTACTAGTTTTTTTTTAATGACAGCTAAAGTAGTGCTGCAGAATACATTATTCTTGCTGTTAAAAAAGCAACCCAATTGAACAGACACCAGTGCAGTATAAAAGGGGTGTATCCCTGAGAGAAATCTGCTGAATAGGAATAATATTATACAAGTTATAAGCAGTAACTTCATAATTTTTTTAATGTATTTATTTGATTTATTATAGGCAGTTTTCGTCCATACTTCTGAAACCACATGCCTTGGATACTTCACAGATCTTCTTATAAAAAAGTCTAAGCCAGTCATGCTGGTCGGCAGTGCAGGAGTGGGCAAGACTGTGTTTTTAAATGACAGACTAGAGGGCCTATCTGATCTGTACATGATATCCAAAGTACCTTTCAACTATTATACTACATCAGCCGCTCTGCAAAGTAAGATTAATATATTATGCTAATTACTTTCAATGTGTTTTCTACCTTTTTTGACAATTTTTTTTTTTTAACTGTAAGCGAATTTATTTTAGAATTAAATAGAATGCACAAATGATCATAATAATCCCCTACTTTAAAACCATATGATATCTTCGTATATATTAATAGGACCTCCATACTATTTTATAGTTCAGATCAATGCATAAATAGTATGGAGTAACTCCTAAGCTCTGGGTGGCTGCAGACAGAATGTAATCAATCTATGCAGGGGTTTTGGGTCACAAAACCAGAGCTCCAACCCATATATTAAGAAATTAATCCACATATATTTTGGACAAATTAGCTTTAGAAAGTAGAGACTGCATTGTTAGCTGCCAGAGGGGGAAGGAAACGGATTCTGTTCCGAGCCCACCACCAGCTGCACAGATTAACATCTGTACCAATGGGGACGCATTGGAATAAAAGATGAAAAGCGTATTTTTATGCTAGAAACACTATAAAGTACTTTGAGCTATTAATTTCAAGTCCTTTACTATGAAAATTCACGAGACAACCCCTTTAACATGCCTAAGAGACAAGTATTGTATGATGTATATCTCTATGAGTTTTCCATAACTTGACATCCTTGTTTCCAGACACTGTATGCACTTTGAAGTCCATTTGATTTCAGTCTTCTTACCCATTCTTGTAAAATAGGTTATCAGACAAAGTATAATAATGACCAATATCCATGTTGCCTTTACTGTGCTTTGCAAAGATTTTGTCACCATGAACATTTCTAAAATAGATTTCCTGAAGTAAAATCTTATATGCTAAGGGTATTTTTATTTATTCATCAAATGTGCTTAGTTGTTGTGCATGCAGACCTTTACTCCAGGCTGCAGGTCTGTCTCACTTATTACAGATCTTACCCATAGTATGTAGAATAACACTACTATATGAGTCATTTCTATTTTAGGGATCCTTGAGAAGTCTTTGGAGAAGAAAGCAGGGCGTAATTATGGTCCTATTGGAAACAAAAAGTTGGTGTATTTCATTGATGACTTGAACATGCCTGAGGTAGACAAGTATGGAACTGTCCAACCTCATGCCCTGATCAGACAGCACCTCGATTACGGCCACTGGTAAAAATGATCATTTGTTTGCCTATTAAAGACGTATTGCAGGTTCAGGAAATAAAGTATCCATTAATGAAGAGTTATTCAATTTTCCAATATGCTTTTATCATCAGATCTCTACTTTCAGCAATTCTATTGGAACTGGTATTTCTGGTGGACAAAAAGTTATCCTGGTCATCTGATGGACACAGGGTTGTAAAACCGATTAGAATTACATTTGTTTTCGATGTTTCACTTGTTAAAATGTGTGGCCAAAAGTTGCATCAACAAAATAGCAGTGTGCAGTAAAATGGATCTGGTTTTACACGTTTTTTTGTCCACATGGAACACTACTGTTAATGGCCGAGGGTGTATGTGAACCCAAATTTGTCTTTTACTTAAAGGGGTTATCTGTTAATTAATATTGATGATCTATCCTTAGGATAGGTCATCAATATCAGATTGGCGTGGGTCTCTTAGAAGAGGCCAGTCCTCCTTGAGCTCCATGGTCTCTTCCTAGGCCATATGACCTCACCGTACATTGGTCAAATGGCCTAGTTGCAGCTAAGCCCCATTGACGTGAATAGGGCTGAGCTTCAATACCAAGCATAGCCGCTGTACTATGTACAGTGCTGTGGTTGGAAAGCTGCCGGGCGCCAGCTGCGCTCTCCAGAGCTCCAGTGATTGTGGCAGTTCCATGAAACAGCTGATCGGCAGGAGTGCTGGGATCCGGACCCCTGGCAATGTGATAATGATGACCTATTCAGAAGATAGGTCATCATTATCTATTACTGGATAATCCCTTTAATTAATATATATTGGAGTAACTAAAAAAAAGACCTAAAATGTGACCTTTAATGATACTGTTCTCCATATGTACAGATAAAATATATGAAAATACGGTACTGAAATACACTATAAGAAATAATTGTATACAGTAATTCTCCCAAAATTTTATGGCTTTGGTGTGATGTCCGTGTTGCATCAGTTTCTTTTTTTTTTTTTTTTTGCGGACCCTTGGACTTCAGTGGGTCCATGGTTCACATTTTTTGGACATATTCTATATCTTTGCAGCCATTCCGCAAAAACATAGAACATGTCCTATACTTGTCCACAGTGGCATACATAGAGAAGTAAGGGCCCCGTAGCAAGGATCAAACCAGGCCCCCCACACAGGACAGAAGGGTTTCTACCTAAACCCTTTTCAATGACTCTTGGGCCGTTTTTTCCACTACCTGATTTGCTTAAAGTTGTTCCTTTAGAGGGCAGAGACCTGACCAAGTTTTTACCTCCAGTAGAAGAGAAGATAATCCCAACTAAGACTGGGCCCCCTCTTGCCCTGGGCCCCATAGCAGTCGCATGGTCTGCTGCTATGGTAGTTACGCCCCTGCTTGTCCACAAAAGGAAGTCAATGGGCCTGCAAAAATAAAGGATGCAACACTGGACGTGTTACATATTTTGCGTATCAGGGTTTTGTGGACTGCAAAATACTTTTGTGGCCTTAGGCTGCTACATAGCAATGGCCTCAAGCAATGTTAGTAGGTAGGTGAGGATGAGGCAGCAAAGAATTCCTTATTGCTCATGACAATTAGTAATTTAGCCAGAGATCTAGCGAACCTGTACAACATGCATCTTAGATACAATTAATTGTCACAGGCTTTTGTATTTCAGTACAGCATTTTTATCCGATATTGTTTATATGTGAGCATTTGACATATACAGAGGCTGATTTGGCATTTCTTGGTCCCCAAGCAAAGTTTTTTCTGGGGGCCCCAGTCATACCGCTAAGTTTCACTTCCATCTCCCCACTAAGCTTTGCCCTGTCAGCCCGCTAATCTTTTTCCCCGCGGCTCCCCGTTCGGCATTTCTGCTACCAATATACACCTGGGAATGGCCTCTCTATGCAGCTGAACCAGTTGCACAGGCAGCATGTCTGACCCTTTAGTTGTTCTTTTTTCAGTTAACCACTTGTAGCCAGCAAGGGGTGCCTTGATCTCTTGGGGCCACAAGCACGTGCTTAGACTGTCGGTTGGTAAAGTCCACACCTGGAGATATTAAGTACATGTTAATACTGTAGTATTATTAAAGGTTGCATCTAGATTTATGGGTCAGATCTTTATCTGATGGGACAGATATTTTAACACTGAAGGTTACTGTTGAATGACTGTAAGCAGAGATCTTGAAAACTGTGACAAACTAATACAAGTGTATATTTCTGTATAGCTTTTCTGTATAACTTTTCGTTAATGCTAATATTAACATTACCTGCCGATATTTATATTCCGTGTAGTTAAAGAAGTGATTTCCCATCTGTTACTGCAGGTATGAACGGCAAAAAATAACCCTTAAAGAAGTTCACAATTGTCAATATGTTGCTTGTATGAATCCAACTGCAGGAAGCTTTACTATTAACCAACGATTGCAGGTAATATCATGTATAATCAAGCCTAGCTTACACAGCTTTCTTTCCAGGTTTATCTGGACGATCTACTATAATACTGAAAGCATTGTATCAAGCGTGCATTAGCTTTGTCAGCTAAAATATTAAAAACATTCTCTATTATTAATGGACAGAAAATACATTTTCCAATACAAACTGCAGTTTATACCCATTGACGTCTTTAGAATTTTGTTATGTAACATGGATTCTTAATTATTATAATTTTTTTCTATAGAGACATTTCACTACTTTTGCTGTAAGTTTCCCATCAAATGATGCACTAGAAGCCATCTTTGCCAAGATCCTTAGTTTCCACTTTCAGCAACACTCTTTCCACCCATCAATTCTGCGAACTGGACCAACCGTGATCCAGGCTGCAATGGGGCTTAGCCAGAAAATGGTGCAGAATTTCCTTCCAACTGCTATCAAATTTCATTATATATTTAACCTCCGAGACATTTCCAACATTTTTCAGGTACGTTACATTCTTTCTATGCTGAGACAATTGTTAAAGGGTTTCTACCATCAGAATTTCTGTTATGTAGCTGACTGACATTAGCGATGTGCCAATGTCAGCACTACATAACAGTGTTTTTTACATTTGTCCCTGCAGCCGTTATGCTAAAATACACACTTTTAAAATATGCTAATGAGCCTCTAGGTGCTATGTGGGCGTAGATTCAGCACCTAGAGGCTCGGTCTACTCACCCTTTATCCCGCCCAGGTCCTCCGTTCTGCCCGCCCCGCTCCTCTTGATTGATGTCCAAGTTCCACGCATCGTTGAGGAAATCCCGCGCCTGCTCCATTCACTTCTGTATTCGGCGCAGGCGCAGTGAGTGAAGGCCGCGCTCCTGGTGCTGGCTTCCTCACTGTGACGTAGTCGGTGCAGGCGCAGTGAGGAAGCCGGCCACAGGAGCGCAGCCTGCACTCACTGCGCCTGCGCCGAATATAGAAGTGAACAACACATTAGCACATCGCTAATGTCAGTCAGCTACATAACAGTAATTCTGATGGTAGAAACCCTTTAAGCTGCTTTTTTTTTTTTACTAGTAGATGTGTAGTTCCCAGTGTGCCGGAACTAGAAATGTCCCAGCAAAAAACACATGGTTGAAACATGAGAGACAAAGGGTATCCACAGATTTGCAGTATATTAGGGTGCAGGCCACCAGCTACAGAATATGATTATAATCTGTTCTTGGAAAGCATTCTTTTATAAGGGCGTGCCGGAAAAATATTTCATCCCATGGATAGTGCTTTTCTGCAGATCAAGTCAGATTTACATTACCATGCTTTCAGAGAAGAATGGGGGATTACATGGCTTTTTAAACTATAAAGGAATGGGAATTTTAAAATGTATTACATATAATACCAATATCCAGTCTATAGTCTCTGTGATTTATGGAATAAAGTGCAAATGCCTAAATGCAAATCAGCGACACTCCTAGGGTACACTCATAGCATTGGTGATTTGCCACCTTATGAAATCTTGGCATTCTCCTAAATAGGAATGTTAGTGATTTGGTTTCTGTTCATGTTTTTTTCTGTTTTAGGGGATTTTGTTTGCTACTCCAGACTGTTTAAAGCAACCAAATGATCTGGTTCTGCTTTGGCTTCATGAGTCATCTCGAGTGTATGGAGACAAATTGGTAGAAGAAAAAGACTCCGAATTATTTAAGAAAATTCTTTACGACACAGCAAGAAAGTACTTTGAAGTAAGGCGCGCAAATACTACTGCTTGTTAATGTGGAGGCAATTGCTTTGTGCACTTTTACTTCATGATAACTATCATAATTAGCATAGAAATGTACCTCCTGAAATGTATTCATTCATCATTTCTTACAAAATATAAATGTTTCCAAGAATCCAAGATGCGAATAACTAGAAAAATACTATGCAAACTTAGCCAAAGTACCTTAACAGGGCCACCAGTGACCCCATTATCAATGTTAAAAAGGTGCCCCTCAGTAGACTGCCACATAAGCAATAGTCCCATTAAAGTGCCCCAGTATGAGTAGAATTGCCCCCTCATAAATGCCTGCAGAATAGAGCTTTATTTAATGTACATCCATGTGCTGTTTAGTGTTATACCATATCTTTATACAGGCGCTGGAGCTCCTGGTAGTGTGGTCCCTCTTGGTTACGTTAGCAATAGCCATACCTGAGCCATTGTAACTTCAAGCCAGATTGAGAATATGATGCCACCGGTGGTACAGAAATAGGCAAATTGCGGATCCGCAAAACACGGAAGCCGTCCGCATGCCTTCTGCAATTTGCAGAACGGAACAGGCGGCCCATTGTAGAAATGCCTATTCTTGTCCGCAAAACGGACAAGATTAGCCACCTCCCGTCCGCACGTTGACTATAAATGTCCAGGAGGTGGTTCTCTATTTATGAATGGACGTTCCAGAACGTCCGTTCAGAAACTGCAGCTGCACGCTAATCGTGCAGCTGCTGATCGGGTTGCCCTCTGTCAGTGACAGCAGGGCAACCCTTAGAGAAGGCAGGGACAGTGCCCAGGTGTCCCTGCCTTCTGGATCGCTGCAGACACAGCGCTCACCGAGCTATGCGCTTCCTGTTCCGGCCCGGCGGTCATGTGATCGCCGGGACCGGAGAGGGCAGGAGCTGTGTGAGGTCTTTCAGAGACCTCGATCAGCCCTGCACATCTTTTGCGGCCCCATTAAAGTGAATGGATCCGCATCTGAGCCGCAAAAACTGCGGCTCGGATGCGGACCAAAACAACGGTCGTGTGCATGAGGCCATATAGTGAGAGACTGAGCCTATTAGCATGCGCATTGTAATTGGCCAATCAGGCATCACATTTAGAGCAAGTAGGCAATGACACGCTCTGCTAAAGTATCAGCTCCCTAAAAAATCTACAGATTTGTCTTGATTACAATTGACAATGATATAAATGGTTCTAGCCAGTATTTTTATTGCAACTCAATGTGCTCTTTAAATAATCTTCCAAACATCATTATTGCTCTGCCGACATTTTTAATGTACCTCTGCAAAATACATTGTATATGCTCCAAGCTCTCCTGGTGGCTGTCAGCAGCCTTTGTGGGAGACTTGCCTGCTCTTCCATATTGTGGCAGGTTCCTAGTCAATCAGGAAGAGTGGACAAGTATGCTTTAAAAATGTAATTCTTTATCTCCTATGTCTAATATGTAAAACTCTAAGCTGAGTTCAGAATAGGTTCCAAAAAAGCAGACAAAAAGTCGAACTAAGGTTTTCTATGTAGTAAAACGTACCCATGTCCTACTGTGTGCCATCCACATGTGCCTATATGTGTAGGGTCTAAGGCATTTTCTAGCTTGTGCATTACTAACTTACCGGGGTATTTCCATGTTAGACATTTATGGCGTATTCCACCTCTGGAACCCAATCATACCGTACTTCCAGAATAAAGGTCCCCATACTTGCCACCTGCCATAAATGTCTAACATGAGAATACCCTTTTAACAAATGTAGATAATTTTGCACTTTATAAGAGCACAACATTTGAAGATAATTTCTCTTACAACTATTTATGAATGCCCACAAAACCACGTTGAATTTGTTGTCCGCGTTTAAATTTATGAAGGCTAACTCTAGAGAGGCTGTTAAAATAATTTAAAAAGCTCACCTTCCAGAGCCCTCTGATCCAGCGCTGCCAATCTGTCCTCTCCATCCGACCGCAAGTGTTACATATTGTTTTGACTGCAACGGTAACCTTTTGTGTGCCCCACGTGACCACTGCAGTCCATCAACCAATGGCCTCAGAGGTCTAGAGCCATACACCTCTGAGGCCAGCAAGTGGGACGTCACTGCTACAGCCAAACATTGTATCATAACTGCGGTCAGGTGGCAAGGACGGAACGGTGGTGCTGGATTTCAGCTGCTATTGAGAAGAAGATTTAGCTTCTGCAATAATTGAAGATATAACTTTTATTCATCCTAGGGATTAGAAGACCATGTCTTCTTGAAACAGCCACTTATATTTTGCCATTTTGCAAATGGTGTTGGAGCTCCTGCTTATTTGCCAGTTCAAGGATGGGATTCCCTCAGGAAAACACTTCTTGAAGCCCTTGACAGCTACAATGAGCTCAATGCAGCCATGAATCTTGTTTTGTTTGAAGATGCAATGCAACATGTGTAAGTACCCATACTTCTTGAATCAGGTGAAACAAACTGTTTTAAAGGTAACATACTCAAATGGAATTTGCAAAAAAGTCAATATACTGTACATGGGATCTCTACTGAAATCAGTGGAGAACCTGACAGCATGGCTTGGAGAGCACTGTGTCCTGTTGTAGATGGTGAGGGTTCCTGTATATAAAATATAGCTAGAACCTGGCTGTCTAAAATTATGTAATGATAAACACTTATGACTAAAGCAGAAAAAAATGATCAATCGAAAATAGAAAGGTTATGCTTTTAAATACCTTAAAGGGGTATTCCAGGTTTTTGATGTTGAGGATAGGCTATCAGTATCAGATTGGCAAGGGTCCCACACACCCCTGGATCAGTTGTGTCCTTGTAGCTCCACTGCTGGACTACACATCTCTGTATATTGTGTAGTGAATGAAGTTGGTAACAGCATCACAGCTCCCAATTCACTTCAGTGGAAACAGTGCTACACTTACCACCTTCATCCACGACACAGTGGATGGAGCTGTGCAGTTCTGGTCCTGGAGATACAAGGAAACAGCTGATATGTGGGGTGTCAGACCCCCGGCAATCTGATACTGATACCTATCCTGAGGATAGGTTATCTATATCAAAATCCTGGACAACCCCTTTAAGATCAAAATTTGTACAAAAAATGTTACTGTGAAACAAGTGTAAGATTACATAGCAGAATTTCTCCTATTTCACTTTTTCTGCACACTAATGGCAGAGCCATTGAACTGCATAGTAAAGTCCTGCAAAAAATCCTTAATTCAATGATATTGTACTGTAGTTTGTTCTGGATCTCAGATGTGGAATCCTCACTGAAAATGTGCAACATATGTGCTAGATATGCAAGGTGTCATTCATTGTCATTAGCATATCTTGCAGTATTTTACATGGCCTAGTGTATTATATATATAATATTTCTCCTTCGTGGTGATAATTATTTTTTTGTTTCAGATGCCGTATTAGTCGCATTTTGGAGGCTCCTCGTGGTTATGCTCTACTGATAGGAGTTGGTGGCAGCGGTAAACAAAGTCTGTCAAAATTGGCAGCGTACCTCAGCTCTCTGGAAGTGTTCCAGATCACTTTGAAAAATGGATATGGGATCCAAGATCTGAGAGTAAGACAGACAGCTAACATGATTGCTGTGCCTCTATGCAGCCTAATTAAGTTTAGTTTTCAACCCAAAGGAACATAACTCTTAAAGGGAACCTGTCACCAGTTTTATGGTGTCCTAACTAAGGGCAACATAAATAAGTGACTGATTCTCTTAGCAAAATGCTGGGTCACTTTCTTTAATTGACCCAGTCAATCTGACAACATCTTGTATTGAAAAGCTCCAGCTGATAATGATGGGTCCTGAATATTTATGAGTTCCTGACTCTCCCCGCCTACCTGCTGCTGATTGACAGTTTTTTTCCATATGAATCAGCAGCAGGTGGGCAGGGGAGTGGTTATATCTCTGAATTAATAAAACGCTGGACTCACTGACATCATGCTGGACTCAAATCAGCTCATTAGCATGCGGCATGTGGCATCTTTGTGTGTATATTATGAGGTAACCATCTGTCACACCAGTAAGTGAATACATCTAAGGTACTTTTTAGTAGTTAATCATTGTATATAATTAGTTAGATTATAATCAAATATCCACATGACAGGTTCCCTTTAAATTACGAATTCAAAGAAAAGGGGTATATACTTCTAATGAGTAAACTACTTTTTGTGTAGATTGGCCAAGAGCAAGATAAGGCTACTTTCACACTAGCGTTCGGAGCGGATCCGTCTGATGTTTCATCAGACGGATCCGCTCCGATAATGCAGACGTTTGCATCCGTTCAGAACGGATCCGTCTGCATTATAACTTAGAAAATTTTCCAAGTCAGAAAGTAGCCTGAGCGGATCCGTTCAGACTTTACATTGAAAGTCAATGGGGAACGGATCCGCTTGAAGATTGAGCCATATAGTGTCATCTTCAAGCGGATCCGTCCCCATTGACTTCCATTATAAGTCTGGATGGATCCGCTCGCCTCCGCACGGCCAGGCGGACACCCGAACGCTGCAAGCAGCGTTCAGGTGTCCGCTCACTGAGCGGAGCGGAGGCTGAGCGCTGGCAGGCGGATGCATTCTCAGTGGATCCGCCTCCACTGAGAATGCATTAGGGCCAGACGGATGCGTTCGGGGCCGCTCGTGAGCCCCTTCAAACGGAGCGCACGAGCGGACACCCGAACGCTCGTGTGAAAGTAGCCTTAAATGAATCAAGAATCAGTTAGCTTTTTGCAAAGCCCGTAAAAATGTAGAACCAGATCCACAACTACCTTGATTTGCCCTGCTAAAGACTACTTACCTTAGGTTCAGTGTAACGAACCAGCGTGTGTGTACCCGCTGTGCCACTGACTGGCAATACTCTGGAGGGGTGTAACTAAGCAACACTAGGTCTTCACTAGCGCCTCTGGTGGTGAGGATAGACTTCAGCCACGGTAGTTGCCAGGGGCGACTCCAGAGAGCGTAAACCAAGTCGGTGGCAGTTGGTCCAGCAGACCAGAAGATACCAACAATGGTACCAGCAGAGTCAGAAAGCGATACCGATTCAGATCCACAGACAGGCAAGGCATAGCAAAGGCAGAAGCAGTTACCTGTGCCGCAAGCAAGAGAAGCAAGGCGGCCTCAGGAAGAGCTGCACAGAGACAGAGAAGGGCATACAGGCAAACAGCATTCCCCCTCCGGGGAACACAGGAACCCTCTTCCGAAGGCAGACATAAAACAAGCAGATACAGACATGGACAGAAACAGACGCAGATAAGCTCTGCTAAGCTAATGGACATACAACAGGACAGACATGGGACAGGATATATCTGAAGCAGTTAAGCACTGCCAGGCTCTCAGACGCAGCTAGGCACTGCTAGGCTAACAGGGAACAAACCAGGAACATAACATAACATAATACAGGGCAGGTACAGACAGAACAGGACATGGCAAAAACAAGATACAGAATACAACACTGTAAACCTAGGCGGAACCGTACAAACGGGCAGATGGTAAGACCCCTTGGGTCAGCAGCAAGGAGCTACACCTAAAACGAAACAGGACAGACTGACTCCAAGGCCCACAGCTCACAGGAACGTAAAGCTTCATAACGAGGCACCTGAGAAACCCCACCCAGCCACAGAACAGGGAGGTTAACCCCAACAGAACAAGAGTCCAGAACAGACCATAACAGACAGACTGCAGCATAGACCATTGCCCCTTGCAACAGGCATACACAGAGACACCCACAGCCAGTACGCCAGAGCACTACCAACCCGTGAAACCGCAGACAGACTGACACGGGGATAGCAACATCCACAGACGAGTTCACTGACCCCGCAGCCAGGTCGGAGCCTCAAGCAACCAACCTGCACAGGAATTCAGCCTGCAGCCAGTACGCACGGGTGCATGCAGCCAGCCTACACAGAAAGCGTCACAGTGAACCGTGCTGTGACATTCAGATATAATATATTGTCATTATGTGTTAAATACACAATCATTGGGTCCCAGAAGTGTAGAATGGCCTTTCTTTCCTTCACCTAAGTATTGCATTCAGTTTTATTATGTATAAGCATTTTAATGTGCTGACTTTTCTAGAAAAGCAATGCAAATTTAGGGAATAGTGACAATCTAAAGCTATGTGGTTTTAATTATTTGCAAAAAATCATTCCAGTTGTGCCAGTTCATGGTATGCTGGTGCACACATGGCACAATATGGAGCACCCAAGGTACAATATGTGTACAGATCTGCCTCTGTTGGTAGTCTGGGTTAGAGACTGGCTGTTGTTGATGGTCCACGTTGTCTTGTCTTTTCTTTACAGTGAACATCACTGCAGTGACCCAGTGATCACAACCATGCTTTAGAACACTTTTAGCCTCAAGTTGTTCTCCGCTTGCCTTAAAAAGCATTATGCAGTGCTACGTACTGCTCTCACTATATAATATAGGCCTCATTGAAATTGGTCTGCTTGCAGAGCTCTGGAAGGGCATGAACCAGGAAGGAGCAGACATTTTATGATGTAACCTGTGTAGGCAACTGTGCCAACTGCGCATGTGTTTTCAGTAGGAAGAGCAAAAAAGGAAGCCGCTGTCCTCTGGCATTGGCTTATCTCCCAGAGAACAGAAATATAAAGCAGTTAATATCCCGCTTACCCAACCCTTATCTCCTCCCAACATCAGCTGTTAGGAGGTCGCTAAGCACATTAGATGGTAAGCTGATCCCACTGAAATCGGCAGGTCCAGCCGACATACATCTAACGTGTATGGATAACTTGAGTCCTGAGTATAGATGTTGTGATATACATGATTAATATTCCCTATTGAAGCAAGGTCCTTATTACATTGTGAGAAGAATACATATACTCACACTTTTTTAAGATTAATGTAGAACATGTTTCATTTCTTTTTCCTACCATATTGTTAGGATAGTCCATCACTAACTGATCACTGGGGTTACTCTAGTATGAAGGATTTACTGCAATAGTTAAGCTCTGTGGCCCCCTACTGATTTTTGTTGCACAGTGACTCTCCCAACCGTCCACTATGTAGTAAACTAAAATTCAGTAGAATGGGTCTAGGTTACAATTCTCTGCACAGCGGTTGGCTCGGAGCACTGCTGTATAGAAGAAATGACAAAGGAAGATCTACCTCTTTGTTCTCTGGATCAGTGATGGTCCCAAAGGCCAGACACCCAGATAATTTTGTATTATAATAGCCTAGCGATATGCCATGACATGAAATCTTGACGATACCCTTTTAAGTTTATGCAGATGGTATAGAGGCAAGGTAACATTTTACTAGCTACAAAAATATCACAAAATAGTTGTCAATTACACAACCCACTATATTGATCTCAAGATTTGGTGACCCTACTAGTAATAGTTATTCTTTTATTGTCTGACAGGTATTTCTAGTACTGAAATGGCCAATATTTGTAATGCTGTAGTTTTTAATTGCAGCACTTGTATGAGTGCATCTGTCAGATAGATCATACTGAGACTTTCCGTTTTAGAACAGCTGAAACACCAGATTTGTCTAAGCCTGTTAAAAAAACTAGCAACGTGTAGTCAGCCATAGGTCATGTAGCTCTGTATGATCGGCGTTTAGAAAGTCATCCTTCATTCATTGATGAGAGATCTGGCCCTGGTTCTTCTCTTCTAATGTAGAGATGACACGGCCTGCTTTTTTTTCCATGTACAAGTTGTTTGGATGATGAATACAGCACAGAGCAGGTGGACAATCTAACAAAACCTTAAAATCATAGAGGCATTTGTTAGCGAACTCACATCAACGTATCCACCAAGTATAAATCATCGCCTCCTTTCCTTTACAGGTGGATCTTGCCAATTTGTACATCAGGACTGGCGCCAAGAACATGCCCACTGTGTTTTTGCTGACAGATGCCCATGTTCCAGATGAATGCTTTCTCGTTCTGATTAATGACTTGTTGGCATCAGGTGATTACATCAACACGTTTCTTGAAAGATTTTCCCCATTGATAAATTGTCTCTGGTTACAATGAACTTTTAGGAAAGGAGACACCGCTAAATCAGTTCTCATCAGGAGCTTAACCTTGTAATCATGATACAGAAATAGCGGGTGGAAGAAATGTGTTTGATACGTATTTTCCTTCAAAGTCAAGTACTGATTTGGACGTTAACTAATATATTAGATTACTGCACTGCATTGGCAATTTTCGCGGAAGTGATCCTGGCCATAGGTCAGAAAGGACTGCACCTTGTAACCACCCTCAGCAGAATATGTCTGTGTAATTGACTTCTCACAGGGGCTGTCAGGATACCAACCTGCACACTGCAACACCCCTTGTTTGACCAGAATTGCTGATTATGCAATTTCCTTATATCAGTTAAAGCTTTGCTTCTTTAAACATCATTTGAAAGTTTCACATGGATAAATTATCATACAGCATTGCATGACATTTCAAATAATAGCTTTACATGAAAGGGAAATCCTCCCACAGCACTATTACAACCAGTTATAGATACATGTCAAAGGATGAGTAGCATACATGAGCTGGAAACGCCCAAAAACTATGGAGTTTCCTATGGTACGGCCAAGGGATTTCCATCACTGGATGTAAATTGGTGCTTTGCTTAGAAGGTTGTGTCCCGGATTCCAGCGAATGAATCCCCTGAGCGTTGCACCTGCACTGGTACTTCACCTGTTTTCTGTGAATTGTCATGGGTCCAGTCTCATCAATGTGATCCTATGATATGTACCTAGTACATGCTGGAAGATCATTTTAGCTGGGTTCCCCTTTAATTTGCACTAATTTCACTGCTTCTTTGGAATCAGAGACAGTAAACATAGAAACATAGAATGTGTCGGCAGATAAGAACCATTTGGCCCATCTAATCTGTCCAATATACTGAGTACTATGGATAGCCCATGGCCCTATCTTATATGAAGGATGGCATTATGCCTATCCCATGCATGCTTAAACTCCTTCACTGTATTTGCAGCTGCCACTTCTGCAGGAAGGCTATTCCATGCATCCACTACTCTCTCAGTAAAGTAATACTTCCTGATATTACTTTTAAACCTTTGCCCACATAACCTTTTTCAGGCAATCGCTGACTTCAGTGAAGTATTAAAGTACCTGCTGTGACTCCACTAAACCAGTACTTTCTTTTCAGCTCCCCATTAGGCACTGTGGTCGCTGTTTATCAGGTATAATGGTACCTATTGGCATGACAACTATGGAGATGAAATGTATGCTTGTAGCTACCAGTACAGTGCACACCGAGAGCCACCGTAATAGACGGCAGTGATGATACCCAGCTGGGAAAGGCTGTGCTGTACTCTGAACAGCAAAAACTGTTCTGCATAAATGGTCCAATCAAAAGTAGTATTTGAATTTGTAAGGGTTAACTACTTTTCTGTATGCGCCATGTGCAAAGATTTTCATGCAGACCATGGAAGTTTTAATTTCTTATTATCAGTGGTAAATAAATAAAAATCTTTCAGGAGAGGTCCCTGACCTGTTCAGTGAAGAAGAAGTGGACACCATTGTATCTGGTATTCGGAATGAGGTGCGAGGACTTGGATTGGAAGACTCAAAAGAAAATTGCTGGAAGTTCTTCCTGGAGAGAGTTAGGCTTCAGCTTAAAGTAAGACTGGGATTTTATGTTGATTTCTTGTGTAATGTGTAGTAGATGTAATAACTGTGATGTAACTACCCTACGTTATATAGACTGTGTACACGTTAAACTGTTAGAATAGGATACATCTGTAACTTATCATCTTAAAGGGAACCTGTCACATTCACGTGGTGTCTGAGCTGGAGGCAGCAGGAAGAGCTGAGCAGATTGATGTATAGTTTTGTGGGAAAAGATTCAGTGTAATCTGTAATTTATTCATTTAAATTCTTGCTCATTCTGGGCTTTGAAGTCACTGAGGCGGCTCTATCCAGTGATTGACAGCCTTCCCTCGATGACTGTGTATGTAGAGATAGCTGCATAGAACCATATACCAATCTACTCAGCCTCTTCTCTATAACATGGTGCCTGTAGCTTACATCACATTTCAATGGCGACAGGTTCCCTTTAAGGCCTCCATACATATTAGATTATCGTCGTCCAAACACACCAATTTTATGCAGGGCCATTTGATTATATAAAGCAGGGATGGCGAACCTTTTAGAGACTGAGTGCCTAAACTGCAACCCAAAACCCACTTATTTATTGCAAATTACCAACACTGCAATTTACCCTGAATGCTACAGTCCAGTATAGTATATCTTCCATGTACTTTATCAGTTATCTAAAATAGCCTGCCTACATTCAGTGCGCTGCCTGTGCTGTCTATAGCGCGCCCTGCGCTGATGAATGGCAGGGAAAGTCTAAGGCATATTTGGACACCATAGACTTTTTCCAGGGTGCGGGTGCCCACAGAGAGGGCTCTGAGTGCCTCCTCTGGCACCCATGCCCTAGGTTCGCCACCACTGATCTAAAGTATATGAATCTGTTTGCCTCTCTCCCAACAGATGATAATGAAAGAAGGATTGGGCAAGTTGAATTTCAACACCTGATCCTTTTATTCTGGCAGCCGATAAGTGAGGTGTCTGCAGTGGATTTCTCCTGTCACCGAACCAAGCATGTCTGTGTACCTGTGAGCCTGTAGTGTCATTTGTAGCAGCAAAGTAAAGTTGCCACTTGCCTGGGCATTGATCGACCCATAACTACTCTACCTTAATGCAGAAGTACTAAAACAACACTTTTGCCACATAGATAACTATTCATTCAGTTCATTAATCATATTGTCGTAGTATCATATTGTGCACAGGTGGCAGCCTGACATTGTAAGCACATCATACCTTGATTTATGAAATTAGTAATTTTATCTCAAGTCGGAAAGTGTCTCTTAATCCTGTGTGGTTGATTTATCAAAATGTCTCACGTAAAGAGTCAGCCTGATGAATCAGTGTCTTAGAGTAACACAGGATTAAGTGTTCAATTTGTCAGCGACCGAGGCAGCTAAGGTTGTGTTTCTACTTGTCATTAATGCCACTTAATACCAGAAAATATAAGGAATACAAAACATGGGAACCTTTCCTGGCTTCAAATAACATTAAATAAGCATTACAGAATGCAGATCACAGTTGGCAGCCCAATAAGCCCAGTAAATAAGGCTATTTGTCCCCAAAAGGCACTGCAAGGAAAGGCATAGATTACTGGCAACAAGGAACATTACAACAGAGATTAGAAAAATGATTAGCTCACAATAATATTTTTATGGCAGTGGCCCCACTGTGCCAACCAACTGATTTGACTTAGGGCTAGTCCTAAAGGTGTTACCCTGGTCTTCACCCTTTAATTCCTATACAGCGATCTGGTTTATCCAGCAGGGGAGCCATCCGGCTGCTATCTCTTTGATTAGTCCGAATGTGGTTGGCTGCCTAACTACAGGGATCAGAGACACCGGTGCGCAGCATGAAGGGAACAAGCAAACTCATAGTCAGGAAACTCGCAGAGTTTGTGCAAATTCATGAAGGTTGGGGCAGGCAGCACAGGATCAGGACTGTGAACAGGCACAAGTCAGGTCATGCAGCAGAGGGTCATGATCCAGGAATCAGGCAGAGGTCGGTACATAGTCAGAAAAAGTAGTTAATTAACAGGCTCTAGCAAGCTAGAGAGACCTAGCAAGGTCTGTAGAGACCTATTGCTGAGGCAATGAATGGAACAAACAGAAGAGCTTATATAGCCCATGCTGATGAGCAATTGGAAACCGTCTCGGAGCAGCTAGCAGAGCAAAGGAAGATGAACCCTTTCATTACCGGAATTGAGGTGATATACAATAAACAATAGCCCTAACATAGCCCAAATAACGGGAAACCGACGCCAGTGCGCAAGACAGCAGCGGCCATGAGCCGCCATTGTAACAAATATCTTGACTTGCAGAAAATTACATATGGAGCACCAGCTCATCTTCTCCATGTCTTGGACCTCTACAGTTGGAAAATGGAGGCTTTAGCCATTCAAATATACCAACAGTTCCATATTCCCTATTGCAGTGTTCTCCAACCTGTGGCTATCCAGCTCTCCCAAAAGGATAGCTCACAGCATACCCTGACAGCCACAGGCAGATGCTGGAATTTGTGATTTTGCAACAGCTGGAGAGCCACAGGTTGGAGGAACGCTGCTTTATTTGGATGGGTTTAGTGTAACACTACATTGCCCCTGCAGCTGCTTTTGTTACAGGAGAAATGTATGGCTGGCCACAGCAATCCCTGGTAATGGGTTTTAGAAGTAGTGGCTGGCTTTGTTTCAAAAACAGGTCGCTTTTATGAAACTCATAGGTCATCGGTTCACATAGTACATACTAAAATTGGAGAGCAAACAATTAAAAATGTATTTCCATTCTAAAATTCATAAAAACTATGTAAATATATAACACAACAGATCGCAAAATAGTGATTGGTAGGAATGTTTCCAGTATTTCGTAGTTATTACTCTCAATCATTGCAATCTCTAATTCACAACAATAAAGAAATACTGCTACATACAATATAACATACATTCAGTTGGAAATAAATTACACATTCTCTTGGAAATCTGAAGTATGTCAATCACGGTAACAATGCATTCCTATCACTTAGCATTGCTGAGTGGTTGAGTGTGTCTTGTCATTGTTACTTAACATTCCCTCTTCTTCCTTTTTCAGGTCATTTTATGTTTCTCTCCAGTTGGTTCCACCCTGCGTGTTCGAGCTCGGAAGTTCCCAGCTATAGTTAACTGCACGGCTATTGATTGGTTCCATGAGTGGCCACAGGAGGCCTTGCAGTCTGTCAGCAGGAGGTTCATTCAAGACACAGAGAGTATTGAGGTAAGGAATTCTCACTGAACAGTAGATCGGTGAAATGTGAACTCCCAAATAGTGTTCACTTTTAGGAAGCGTCAAAAGTATATTTAATGCTGTTTGTTTTCAGTGGTATGAGCTGTGTTGAAATCCGAACCGGATTCTTCAATTTTAACATGAAAATATTTTCTGGTGTATAACAATGAAATAAAATATGTTTAAATAAAATAAAAAAATCTATATACTGCTGTGTTGACCCCAATGTTTACACTGCTGAGCAATGCATTGGGGGCAAGACTGTAGTTCATACATTGCAACTGATACAGGTACCTTCCGGTGTTGACAGATCTCTACAGAAGCTTCTCGGGATTTTAAAATTGTATTCCAGGTTTTAAAAATGCATCTTTTTTTCTATTCCAGAACAGTGCCAGATCTGTCCATGGACTACTGGTACCTCAGCTCATCCCTTTTTAATTGAATTGGAGTGAGGTGCAATACCAGACATAGCCAGTGGAGACGTGTGGCACTCTTTGGAGAAAAATAGAGAAAATGTTTATTTATTTATTCTTGAACAACCTCTTTAAAAGAAAATTGAATTATTAACAAGCATGGTCTTTTCTCTTGGTTACTAAACAACAGAATTTTACTTTTACTCCTGAAGAAGCCCCAAACTATAACCTGTGCAGTCTTATCAGGTCTTGGATGGTCAAATTCTATATACTTTGTACAGTTGTCCCCTTGCACACATTTATATATTTACTTTAGTGAAGTCACCTGTGATGCCATCACTGCATTTTTCATGCATCATCTTTGCATTCAGGAAAAATCGCAGCATGTTCCATACTGTGCGTTTTTCACATAGCTCTGGCTCCATAGAAATGAATGGGGCTTGCGTGAAAAATAGAATGCATCCAGATGCAATGTGTTTTTTACTGATGGTTGCTGGGGGATGCAATCCAGATAGAATCCGGATGGGAAAAACACACAAACTGAATACAATCTGAATACAATAGCAGAAAAACTGATTGACCTTGAGCGCAAAACCATCAGTTTTTTCCTGAACGGATTCTGACATAGTCCGTAACGCTCGTATGAAAGCGGCCTTAATTCAAAAGTACACAATGTGATTGTCACCGCCAGATCTCCGTTCTTCAGTACCTCTTGCATGATGTTCTTTTGTTTTGGTTTCGCTTCGTCATCTCTTCTCCTTCTCCCTCTCCCATCTATTAGCAGTGATTACCTCCCTTTATATTCCCTCCCATACTGCTTCACTTTGCGGTTTATACTACTTCCTGGATTGTGCTCACTGCTAGATGCTGCAACTGCTGGTTCCTCAGATAAGTCTATTCCTTTATTTGTGTTTTCCTGTTGGCTTGAATCTAGGTGACCCTGACTCCCTCCGTATTGAGTGCAGGGAGCCGGTGGTCGTGTCCCCTCACTATTATAGGGTTTTCAGGGGTCACTCAGTCTAGGTACGGGGGCATGCAGATTTCTATCATAAAGATCTTTGCATGGGCTGAGCAGTCAGGGAGAGCTCTAGGGCTTTTATAGGGCTCACCCATATGTTCCTTAGTTTGGGATCAAGTCAGTTGGATCTTTATTTATGACTTCTAGTTTTCTGCAACACCATCCGTGACAGTGATGTTACGTTTGAAAACATGGCTTCCACAACTGAGCAGAAAATTGCCAATATTTTCTTAAGTCAGATAAATATAATTACTAAACTACTACTGGCAATTTTACATTTCAGTTGGGAATCTTCTTTAATTAAAGGATTATTCAAAAAGCTCCCCATAGGCAGGAATTGTGTTAAAAAATAAAAGATATAATCGCCCATTTCATTCCCCTCCTCCTGAACCTCCACTCCAGTCCTCCCCGCCAGAGTTTGTTTACTTGACCGAAGCAGAAGCGTGCTGCATGCCCACTTTAAGAAATATTTTTGGTCCACTTTTTTGATGAAACACATTTTCCATGCTGTTCTAAGAGATAATCCTCTAGTGTGAAGAGTTGACTGAGGAAAGCACAACATGTTACATTCCATTACATTATGAGAACGATGGGAAGCTGGAGACCGTTAGTAAATGTAATTTACGCTGGCTAACAAGCCTAAATAATACAATCTGTGTCTATTCACTAAGGACTTACACCCTGGCTATAATGGGGTGGGCGTGATTGATTGAAATATAGAAAAATTCTTGCTGTATTATCAGATGTTTGTGGTAAGGAACCAAAAGTCATTTTGTTTTGTTTTTGGATATTGATTTTTTTAAAAATGAAATTAGGTAAAAGCGATAGAATTAATAAAAAAAGAATAGGAAGAAGGAGGAAAGAAGAAAAGTAGTGAGAAGAATCACAGGGAAAGAAATAAAGTGCATAAAACATTTTTTGAAAAAACAATAAAAATGAGTAAAAAGGTTTGTCTGGAAGCTTAACAAATGTAAATATCTGGAAAATATTTTAAAAAAAAGGTTACTCACCTGTCAAATGCCCCAATACTCCAGCACTGATGCTGCAGTGGTCCCCACCACTCTTTGCCTATTTTCCTGGACTGATGACATGCCGTACTTCTACGTGACCTCTGCAGCCAATCACTGGCTTCGGAAGTCGCATGCCCTAAATGTTAGTAACCCCCTTAAGACCGGCAATAACTTGGTAGATATATTTAAAGGGGTTGTCAGAGTTATGAAAAAAATATATATAGCACTGAAAATCTGATGGACAGCAATTTATAACTAAGCTAAGCAAGTTTTATGCAAAAAAAATATATATATATTTCCTCATTTCCCTGGTTCTTTTCTGGCCCTTTTGTTTACGTGCAATAAAAACACTCTCTGCCCCTCCCCCTGGACTGCTAAGGGAGTGGCTACAAGAGCTGCCCTGAGTGACATGTCTGCCTGCTGGGAGACTCGGCAGCATGTTGTATGTGTAGAACTACAAGTCCCAGCTGTATAATGACACTGCTAATACACACAGGATCTTCCCCCTACCTTCCTGTTCAATGCTCTCTCTAGTCTGTCAGCTCCTGTGCCCAGAATTGTCACTGCTGCAGCTAGCTAGTGTGTGCAGCTGAAGGTGTTAAGAATCCTAGGGCAGAGCAGACGGCAGTCGGGGGGGGGGGGGGGGGGGGGGCAGCACAGTGACTTCTCGTTTACAAGCTTGTAAACAAACTTTTATCAGAGCAGGGAGAGAAGCTGACATCACAGGTCATGTGACCCTCAGTCAAATCTGAGAAACCAGCCACTGGAGATAAAGTGAGTTCATTGGAAAGCTGTTACATTTGGAACACAGTGACTTCTCGTTTACAAGCTTGTAAACAAACTTTTATCAGAGCAGGGAGAGAAGCTGACATCACAGGTAATGTGACCCTCAGTCAAATCTGAGAAACCAGCCACTGGAGATAAAGTGAGTTCATTGGAAAGCTGTTACATTTGGAACATAGAAAGAACAAAAAAATAACTCTGACAACCCCTTTAAAGGGAACCTGTCATGTGGATATTTGATTATAATCTAATTATATACAAGTATTAACTACTAAAAAGTGCCTTAGATGTATTCACTTACTGGTGTGACAATATACACACAAAGATGCCACATGCTAATGAGCTGATTTGAGTCCAGCGTGATGTCAGTGAGTCCAGCGTTTTTTTTTAATTCAGAGCTATAGCCACTCCCCTGCCCACCTGCTGCTGATTCATATGGAAAAAATCAGCAGCAGGTAGGCGGGGAGAGTCAGAAGCTCATGAATATTCAGGACTCATCATTATGAGCTGGAGCTTTTCAATACAAGATGTTGGCAGATTGACTGGGTCAATTAAAGAAAGTGACCCAGCATTTTGCTAAGAGAATCAGTCACTTATTTATGTTGCCCTTAGTTAGGACACCATAAAACTGGTGACCGGTTCCCTTTAATGCACACATATACAACAAATGCATGATTTACTAGACAAAATAAAATGTGGGGAAAACTTGAGAAGAAAGTCACAATTGCAATGTAAATATAATCAATCACCATGTAGGTTAGCCACCATGTAATATACAGTGAGGAACAGAAGTATTTAAACACCCTGCAATTTTGCAAGGTCTCCCACTTAGAAATCATGGAGGGGTCTGAAATTTACATTGTAGGTGCATTCCCACTCGGAGAGACAGAATAAAAAAATAATAATCTGGAAATCACATTGTATGATTTTTAAAGAATTTATTTGTCTTGCACTGCTGAACATAGGTATTTGAACACCTGAGAAAGCAAGAATTCTGTCTCTCAAAGACCTGTTACTGTGCCTTTAAAAAGTCCTCCTCTACTCCACTCATTAATCTAACTTAGTAGCACCTGTCTGAGCTCTTTTAAAGACCCCTGTCCACCCCACAGTCAGTCATTCAGACGCCAACTACTACCATGGGCAAGACCAAAGAGCTGTCAAAAGACACCAGAGACAAAATTGTGGACCTCCACAAGGTTGGAAAGGGCTACAGGGCAATTGCCAAGCAGCTTGGTGAAAATAGATCAACTGTTGGAGCAATTGTTAGAAAATGGAAGAGGCTAAAGATGACTGTCAGTCTCCCTCGGACTGGGGCTCCATGCAAGATCTCACCTCGTGGGGTATCACTGATGATAAGAAAGTTGAGGAATCAGCCCAGAACTACAAGGGAGTAGCTGGTCAATGACATGAAGAGAGCTGAGACCACAGTTTCAAAGGTCACTGTCGGTAGAACACTACGCCGTCATGGTTTCAAATCATGCATTGCACGGAAGATTCCCCTGCTCAAGTCCTCACTTGTCCAGGCCCGTCTGAAGTTTGCCAATGACTATATGGATGATTCTGAAAAAAAATCCATTGTTTCTTTGCCTTACGGCACCAAAAACGGAAAATGCATTAATATATAGTTGGTCACTAGGATAATTTCAGGTCTATAAATAAATAAAAACTTTTATGTAGCATAAGTGCAGATTGAGTATTAAGTATTGAGATTGCATTGAATCCAGGTCTCAAGTTCAGCAAATGCCTTGGGATGAAGTACAATGCATATTGGAAGTCAGCCTTATGACTGGTTCTACCAGTGCCCAACTTCATGATGGCTGAACCTGAACGGACACTATCTTTTAGAATCTGGAACAAAGCCTTGTGGCTGTGGAGAACCAACTGCTTATTAATGCTAAAGCTGTTGCAATGAGATGTTCACCCATAGAGGTGAGCAAATTTCTGAAATTCGTTTCCGGTCCAGTTTACACAATTTGGTTGTCAAATTCAATTCAGACCCAAATAATTTGACCCAAATCAAATGTGCCGCAAGTCCTGAAAAGTCTTGTATGACACTTTGAGGTCTCCTAGGACTGTGTCTAACTCCTTTCAAGCTGTTTAATGCTAAGACACTATTAGTAATGTCAAAGTGACAAGATTTGGCGACTACTATCTCTCCTTATGGAAAGCGCCTTAATCGATGTGTGGAGGCTTATAGGCCATACATGCTCCTCAGTGACATATATGGCTATAGATAAACAGATGGCAGCCGGTTGTAACAAACAGGCTTTTAAAAAAACACACTTTTGCTTTTTATTAAAAAAATATTGTACAAAAATTATTCCTTATGCCGTTTTCTGACCATTTTGAGTGATTTTCTCCCTAGGAGAAAACTTCCAATTGTCAGCAGGTGGGCAGGGAGAAAAGGAGATTATTAATAACCGGGAGTCTTCTAAGGCAGCCATGACTCTTCCAGCCCTGGCTGCAGTGATTATACAGCAAGTTCTTAGCAACCGCTTAAGTTGTAGTGCATGAGGGACAGACAGTCCCTATTTTCTGTCACTGCTTTTTCCCCTGCCCTCAGTGAGGACAGCATAAAGTTGATGCCAGGTTCATTTTAAGAACCGTACCAATTTTCATTTTTGAATTTTTGTTTTTTCCTCCCCGCTTTCCAAGGCCCATAACGTTTTTACTTTTCCATTCACAGAGACTTATTAAGGCGTATTTTTATGTGGAATAAGTTGTATTTTTTAATGGCACTGTAAAACTGGCAACTGTTCTGTTAGTTGAAGTGGAAAAAAATGAATTTTTGCCATGATTTTTTAAAATTTAGTTTTTCACAAAAACAATTGACATGACAAGCTTATTTTGCAGATCAGTATGATCATGGGATACCAAATTTATATAATGTTTTATTACTTTGTAAAAAAAATAAAAAACCTGTGAAAAAATAAAACTTTCTTTGCATTGCCATATTCCCATCCCATAACTTTTTTTTTTATGTTTCCTTCTATGAAGCTGTGTGAGAGTTTCTGGGGTACATTTGACTTTTTGATCACTTTTTGTTTAATTTTTGGGGGAGGGGCAAATAACCAAAAATGGCAAATCCAAATTTTTTATTTTTTTCCGTTAGACATTCACCAAGCAGGAAAAACATTTTTATATTTTAATAGATTATGCATTTTTGGATGTGGTGATACCTATTATTATGTTTATTTATTTTTTTATTTTTATGTGAAATTTGGAAGAGGGTGATTTGAATTTATAATATTTTATTTTTAATTTTATTTTCTTAAAAACTATTTTTCTTTTTTTTTCACTATAATTTTTAGTTCTCTTAGGGGACTTGTACATGCAGTCTTCTGATTGCTTGTACCATAAACTGCAATATAATACTATTGCAGTCTATGGGATTTTTACAGGCTGCCTGTCGACCTCGGGCACAACTTTGCGAGCAGCTAACTATGACATGCCTGGGAGCCTTGACAAGGCCCCAGGCTATCATAGAAACCTATTTGAGCCCTCGCACCACATAGTCTCTGATCGAGGGCAGAGTAAACCCTCTCCCTCTATCGAACAGCTCAGATGCAGCGGTCACTATTAACTGCAGTATCTAAGGGGTTAAATAACCAGGATCTGCTTTTTCTCCAATCCTGGCCATTGTGGTCAGGTACCTGTTTTAATACACCGTAATACATTAATAATTGTAGTGAAAACATCCACTTAGCTGCACCATTGGGCAAAGGGCCTCCCGACTATAGGCAATAGACCCTTCGGGTACCTGTAGCTACATGTACACGACCGTTTTTGTTTTGCGGTCCGCAAAAAAAAACTGATGACATCAGTATGCCATCCGTTTTTTTTTTTTTGCGGATCCATTGTAACAATGCGGACAAGAATAGGACATGTTCTATTTTTTTGGGGGGCGGGGCTACGAAACGGACATACGTGTGCTGTCCGCATTTTTTTGCAGATCCATTGAAATGAATGGGTCCACATCCTAGCCGCAAAAAAAACGGAACGGACACGGAAACAAACAACGTTCGTGTGCATGTAGACTTAGGGTACTTTCACAATTGCGTTTTTCTTTTCCGGCATAGAGTTCCGTCCTAGGGGCTCTATACCAGAAAAGAACTGATCAGTTTTATCCTAATGCATTCTGAATGGAGAGCATTCCGTTCAGGATGCATCAGGATGTCTTCAGTTCAGTCTTTTTGACTGATCAGGCAAAAGATAAAATCGCAGCATGCGCAGACCGGTATAAATGTAAAAAAAAAATCGAAACAGATCCGTTTGTCCGTATGACAAACGGACAGACTGATCCGTTCTTGCAATGCATTTGTAAGACGGATCAGTTGGCCTAAGTTTTGCCGGATCCGGCAGGCGGTTCCGGCGACGGAACTGCCTGCCGGGTTCCTCTGCCGCAAGTGTGAAAGTAGCCTTAGGTTCAATTCACACGTCCGCAAAATGGGTCCGCATCCGCTCCGCAATTTTGCAGAACGGGTGCAGACCCATTCATTTTCAATGGGGCCGGAATGTGCTGTCCGCATCCGCATTTGCAGATCCGCACTTCCGCATCCGTGCTTCCGTTTCCGCAAAAAAATAGAACATGTCCTATTCTTGTCTGCAATTGCGGACAAGATTAGGCATTTTCTATTATAGCGCCGGCGATGTGCTGTCTGCAAATTGCAGAATGCACATTGCCAGTGTCCGTGTTTTGCGGATCTGCAATTTGCGGATCCGCAAAACACTTACGGACGTGTGAATGGACCCTTGGGCCCCTTTCACACGGGCGAGTATTCCGCGCGGATGCGATGCGTGAGGTGAACGCATTGCACCCACACTGAATACCGACCCATTCATTTCTATGGGGCTGTTCAGATGAGCGGTGATTTTCACGCATCACTTATGCATTGCATGAAAATCGCAGCATGCTCTATATTCTGCGTTTTTCACGCAACGCAGGCCCCATAGAAGTAAATGGGGTTGCGTGCAAGTGCGGTGCGATTTTCACGCATGGTTGCTAGGTGACAGTCTATTCACTGTATTATTTTCCCTTATAACATGGTTATAAGGGAAAATAATAGCATTCTGAATACAGAATGCTTAGTAGGTGATCAATTGAGGGTTAAAAAAAATAAAAAAATTAACTCACCTTCTCCTCTTGTTCGCGTAGCTCCCGTCTCTTCTTTACTTCTTAAAAGATGAACTATCGGCTAGGACCTGTGGTGACGTCAGATCACATGCTCCAATCACATGGTCCATCACCACGGTGATGTACCATGTGATTGGAGCATGTGATCTGACGTCACCAAAGGTCCTTTAGTTCACAGCTCATCATTAAAGAAGTAAAGAAGAGACTGGGAACTACGCGAACAAGAGGAGAAGGTGAGTTAATTTTTTTATTTTTTTTTAACCCTCAATTGATCACCTACTAAGCATTCTGTATTCAGAATGCTATTATTTTCCCTTATAACCATGTTATAAGGGAAAATAATAACATATACACAACACCGAACCCAAACCTGAACTTCTGTGAAGAAGTTCGGGTTTGGGTACCAAACATGCGTGATTTTTCTCACGCGAGTGCAAAACGCATTACAATGTTTTGCACTCGCGCGGAAAAATCGCGGGTGTTTTCGCAACACACCCGCACATTTTCCCGCAACGCCCGTGTGAAAGAGGCCTTACTCTCTACATTCCTTGCAGTCTCTTCTGGTCTCAGACCCTCTGGCCGAACTACCAGCCTGTTAGGAATCATCCCTTGTGATTCTGATTGTTTCGCTCTTGTGTCAGCCTATTGTGTGTGTGCTTTAGTGATCAATCTGAAAACTGGAAACGTTCAGCATTTTTTTCATATAAATGGAGACATAAAAATATCTCTTTGTAATATGATTTTCTAATGATACATTCCTTATAAGGGTCCATTCACACATCCGTGTGTGTTTTACGGATCCGCAAAACACGGACAGCGGCAATGTGCGTTCCGCATTTTGCGGACCGCACATTGCCAGCACTAATAGAATATGCCTATTCTTGTCCGCTATTGCGGACAAGAATAGGACATGTTCTATTCTTTTTTCAGGATCGGAATTGAATGGGTCCGCAATTCCATTCCTGCAAAATGCGGAATGGAATTGCGGATGTGTGAATGGAGCCTAAAAGAAAGACTTAAAACGTTTGCAAAAGTGGCACAATTGTAAAATCCCATTTGAAGGAGAATGTCATCCGGATCTTTACTTTGCCTTCTTGTTCATGCTTTGAAAACGAGTCACCTAGTGACAGAACATGCGGTGACTCTCGGGAGTTTTAGCTGGCAGCCATTGGGGACCTGCCTCAAGCTACGTCCTGTATAAACAAAACATAGCTGTTTGGTGTATAAAGCTGAGCGATACGGATAAAAAATAGTCCGAAAATGGAGATCCAAATATTGGCCTGTGTGCCACAGAACTGACAGGGAAACCAGTGTTCACTGTCATAAATGGGATCAGATTCCACTAAGTAAAGACTGGAAAACACATCACAAAATACTTTTGGGAAAAGTGTTCCAACCTTAATATGGCAGAATCCAAATTATGACACGTACGGTAGGTGTGAATTCAGGAAGGAAATCCCATTTAGTAGCACCTCCCAATGTTAAAGGGTTTGTTCACCCCTGGTGACTTTTTCTCCAGACCCCCCCCCCCCCCCACCCAGTGTGGCTGGACCTGCAGTATGATTCCCACCGGTGGGTTCTGGCTCTATCACTCCCCCTGCTGGTTCTGCAGGTCCCTGCGTCAACCATTCAATGACTGGCTGCCGCAGTCAGGTGTGTGACCCACTGATGTGCGCCATCTGGTGGTAAGTACGATTACCGCAGTGGGTCTGGCCACACTGGGGGGGACCTAAAGAGAAAGTTAACCGGAGTGAACAACCACTTTATAGTTAAATATGCACAGATGCTGCTTTATGGATTTGGGGATCACTCTCTGTAGTCTTATGTAAGGCTACATTCACACAACCATATCAGTTTTGCGGTCTGCAAATTGCGAATTTGCAAAATACAGACCTGGTCCATTTGCATCCCACACTTTTCATGAGTCCTGTTGTGAAAATACCTATACTTGTCGTCTGCAAAATGGAAAACAGTAGGACATGTTCTATAATTTGCCACACGGATCAGGACAGCACATGGATGACATTTGAATGGGTCCACATGTGATCCGCAAAAGATGCGTATCGGACACAAACAGAAAATATGGGCGTGCGAATGTAGCCTAAGACTTTCTGTAGCTCTTTGCATTGATTTTAACTGTAACCAAGCTGCGGTGCACACGATTGCATACATGTCCATTTACAGCTTTGGGCTGCTCAGTAGTTAAAATAAATCACCAGTGCTACAAAAGGGTTCATCCCCTGCCTAAAACCAGGTTGTGGCCGCCTGCTACATTCAGCTCTGCTACATTTGTATACAACTTACTAATTGTATAAATTGCTGTAGTGTGACAACCTGAATACACGAGGGTCGCACTTACTGCCATCTACTGGTGGAATCCACGCTTTACCACAGTCATCTGCTTCATGTTTTCGGTGTCGTTCCCCTCTCTGTGAAACAGTTGCCAGATATTTGGAAGTTTATGACCCATTGTCCGGGGTTTAACGTATTAATGGAATAAGGTTTATAATAATCTATGAATATTTATATGGGCAGAAATATAATACGTACAAAAATCTATATGAAGATTTCGGTTCAAATGCATCAGATTGTAGCCTTTTAGCGTTCATTGCATCTTAATTCAAGGCAGAAAAACGGAAACTTTTTACTGTATGACTGCAGCGCTTAAACTTAGTTTTAATTGGTTTTCAACCCATTTGTAAGATGTAATGGTTTCAGGTTTTATGGAGCATGGCACAGAATTTACTTGCCAAGCACCTGCCAGTTAAAGCACGGCTACAATGAATATTATGTGGAATAGCTGCTATTTTCCATCGTTCTCAAGATTACTATAATTCATTGTATGTGTGGTTCTCCAGAAGTTGCTGTATGATAATTAAATCCACTGTGAAGTGTTATCAGGTGCCGTTTAGTTTAGCTCTGAAAGTGTAAAAACACATCTGTAAGCGTCTAGAAATATGTGGGATTTACCTTCCCGTCTGCGTCTAGACCGCTTGTAGGGTGTTTTTACTGTTACTACTGAATGTGTAGATGTGTGTAGATGAGATGGTGAAGTAAAGACAAAATTATCACTCGATAGAAGAGGTTTTCAGGCTTCAGGAAAGGTTAGGTATTACAGGACACACATTAAAATCTTTGGAAAAAATCTAGTACTCAGTCCATTTCTGTATATAGTATAACTATCATTCTGTCAGCTCTAATGACATGCTTGTATTTGTAAATACTTGGATTTCCCATGAAATGACAATGCTGGAGCACATGTTCTCCAAAAATCTGCTGTTCTGCTGTTATTCCTCCTAGAAATGTACTTTTCAGGGCGCATTGGCAACTTAAAGTGGCGCTGGAAAAGAAAAAGTAAACCCGTATTTAGGGGGGCTCAAATTGGCAGAAGGAGGGGCCAATACCAAGTAGGTAGGATCAGTGCTAGGCAGAGCCTTTTCAGTAGGTCTAATGCACAAGTAAAAGCGAGACATTGCACTGGTAGACATCTTCATCATAAATTGACATGATGCATATTTATGCAGGTCAAATCTGTGATGAATCTGCAGAATTTCCACATCGAAATACACAGCAAAATCATCACGATTTCCATCTATGAATTTGCTGCAGAAAGTCCGCATTGGATTTGCTAAGTGTGGTCGTATCCTTGCTCTTCTCACAGATGGTGTCACGATGGTGGCTGGTGGGCAGTGCCAATCTGTGTCACACAGGCTGTGAGTGTGACAATATCAGAGATGATAGCAGGAGAATTATTAGATCTGAGTGAGGTCAGATCTGTGTACAGCGTGGACTTGCCTCTGACTCACTTGCCTGATTAGACCCCAGTCACACACACACTGTATGTACCACCACACCAGGCATCAGAGGCAGCCATGCGGTCAAGGACAGACTGGCCCTGGAAAAAATAATGGCCCCGTTTTGATAGTTCCAAATAGATGGAAGGCAGGGCCAACAAAAGTAAGCGTGGCCAGCAATACCATATTGTGGCACATTATACCACCTCAACAGACCCAAATGCCACAGTCCATCACAAAATACTGCCACCAGCAGCACAAAATACATCCCAAAAAACTTCCGCCGGCCGTAACGAGGGCCCAAGCGGCCCACTGGGCATCGGCCGACTAGGAAATTTCCCTGTAGGGTCTATGGCCAATCTGCCCCTGCCTACGGTCATACTAGAAGCAGGAAACATAGAAGAGGAGGGAGGAAGAGCAAACCCAGTAAGGCTTGTCACTGCACTGCCATATACTCCGCATCCTGATGTTGGACATTGACAGGACCCTATGATCCGTCATGTCCTGGCACTAGTAGTGTCAGGTCTTTATGCACCCGGCCAAATATTAATAAATTAATACTAGAATAGACCTTCCCGACCACTGGCTGGGTACATTAGGATCATATGCTGCCATAATTAATGAACGCAGGGAGTATTCGGTCCTGGCCTGGTCTAGTACAGTATTAATAGCAGGAAACAACTGAGGAGGGCGCCAGCGAAAATCTGCAGGAGACCCACAGTGTGTGGCCATACACTTACAATACAACATACCAAAAGGTAAAATTTTGCTTTGGTCATGAGGTCCCCGTCATGAAAGGATTCAGTGTACACAGATGATACAAGTGCAGCTCGTAGACGCCCGCTGCTTAGAACCCAATACATTTTCTTTGAATATCATTTGAAGGTTTATAGTGCATCGGTACTCCCTTTCTTTGGGGTCCCAGTAACATATCTGGTTAAATTTGATGGACGAATATTTTTATTAGAATTTTTATTCTATTTACATTTTAAAATCACGGAAACCATTGCTTTGAATTTTCTTGTGTATTCTTGTATATTAGGAAACAGGCTGATACCGAAAAAAAGGCATATTCTATAAAATGGATTGTCAGAATAAATAATTTATGCTAATGAAATTACTGCAATTAGTATTTGCACAATGACCGTTTCAGAAGCCACAGCTGTTAAAGTCAGGAAGTGCTGTCACTGTTGACCTTATCATAAGAGAAAGCGACACATTGCAAATGCAAAGGAGGCCAATCATCAAAGAATCCCATTCTACTGCGATTAGTGTTTTCTGCAAAAGCAGCATGAATTACAACCAGCTGCTCCGTGGCTTGACACGTCTCTCATGCTGTGCCACTTTGTTAAGCTGTACATTACAACAATAGTTATTTTACTGCATCATGACAACTTATCCGGGGCCATTTCCATTTTTTCTGGAAGCCCTTTTGCTACGTCTTTAGTCTCCAGATATATACGTCTTGTCATTTTCTATTGTACTTTATAGACAGGATAATTGTACAGGTTTTCACAGGTGTCAGTGTCGTACACCACGGTATATACAGATATTTAAAGTCTAATTTCTAAGTAAATGAGTTTAAAGTGCAACTACATTTTCATATTTACCGTAAATCCATAGAATTCATTTTTGTAATGTATTTTATGAATTGATTTTACTGTCTTAATGCTAGGTCTTAAAGTAGGCCCCGAATATCGAGGCGGTCTGTAGGGCTTTTCGCTGTAGCGTATACTTCTGTATGCTGTTGCCATGTATTGCAGTGTAAGGATTCAGCAGTTCTACAGGAATAGACACCGCAGTCAGCTCATTACTGGAAGGGGCACACATCGCTGCTCCCACTTGTGCCCGCTCTACTCAGCTAAAGCTCTGCAGAACACATTGGTTTCTAAGTAAATGACTTTGAAGTGTAACTTAATTTTCATTCAACTATCCTAATTCCATAGGATTCATTTTTTTAATGTATTTTATGAATTGATTTTAATCTCTTAATACCAAAGTAGGCCCCCGAAGAACTAGGCTGTCTATAGGGGTTTTCACTGGAAGGGGCACACATCACTGCACCTAATTGTGCCCGCTCTCTTCAGCTAAACTCTCTTTATAGCACATTGGTGCAGGGGACCCTGCACCAATGTGCTATGCCAGGCTTTAGCGGAGTGGGCACAAGCAGGGGCAGTGATATGTGCTGCTGCCAGTACTGAGCTGACTGCGGTCCCTATTCCTGTACTGTGGAATCCTTACACTGCAACACATGGCAACAGCGTACAGTGAAAAGCGCTATAGACCACCCGGATCTTCAGGGGCATACTTTGGCATTAAGACATTAAAATCAATTCATAAAATACATTACAAAAATGAATCCTATAGAATTCGGATAGTTGAATGAAAATTTAGTTAGACTTCAAAGTCATTTACTTAGTAAAATCAATTTATAAAACACATTAAAAAAATTAATTTTAGGTCATTTAGAATTGTTGAAAAGAAAGTTGTATGAAAGTCTAGTTACACTTTAAACTTTAGTGTACAGGGTAAAATAACCTGGAGAATGTATATTATTGTGATACAGCACAGATATGGGGTTAATCGGAAGTGATCACTTTGAAGTATGAATTATTATAAGATATAAAATTGTGCATTTCAGTGACCAGCTGTTCTGGTTGTCACCAAGATAGATGGATAACTTTTCTTATTTAGCTCATGCAAGAAGACTACCCACATACCTTTTACAGCCATCGGCAGAATGCTCGTATCCCCCATGGATATTCAGTCAGACCCCAGCCACCTTCTACCTACAAATGTACGCTCGTCCTCAAATAGAGAGCGGAGTAAGATGCTGACAGACAACATGCCCAATCTTTATTTCCCAAACAACTGCTGTCGGGGAAAGTTGGGACATCATCATACATATTAGATGGTTGGCAGGACTGGGACAAGGTATTTTGGTGGGCAAGCCCCCCCACACACACACACACCTCCGAATCAATTTACAGTGACCTTACTTTCTGATAAAGAGATTAAAACACATTTTAAAAGAAGAAGTTACAGGGTAGCAAATTTAAATCCAGTGACTTACAGACGAGTTCAGTTGTTCACTTTCCTTTTCCATTTGGTCCAGACGCTTATGTGAATTTGGTCAGGGGTGTGCAGTCCCCTCTGCCACATAAAAAGACACCAGTATTAATAAATGCCACATTGTAGATGGGGGTCCTTTACAGATTTTACATTAGGGCCCAGGAGATTAGGTTACACCTCTGACCTTGGCTCATTGCTTCTGCAGGCTATCCCAACTCTCTATAGCAAAGAACCCCCCCATCCAGCTGCCCCTTTAACACCACCAAGTGTTCCATATTTAAGCCAAAGTGGGTAAAGCTATAATAAAGCTAATACGTGTACTCAATCTCACACTAACAGTCTCATGCTTAGGAAATGAATAGATAGACTATATATACTAACCTGAATTGTCCATATAATCAATGTAGTTTCTGCCACGGCCCTACACGTCACCCTCCAACGCTCATTTCGTGTATCTTCCTCATATCTTCCCTGAGTGTTCATGATTGGTTTTTTTGTTGACATATTTATGACTGCCATGTGGTTTTTATACATGAGTGTCTATATTATATAGGTATTGGCCTTTCATTAATGTAAGTTTGTTGCATTGTAATTTCAGGGTTGGGCCCACTGGCGAAAATTATCCTTGGGGCCCAACCCCCATATGTAATAACTTTTGATTCAAAGAAATAGACCCTAGTGGAAGGTTAATTTCTCCAAAAGCAGCTACAAATGTTATTTTTTTTTTCCTCTGGACCTTTGGAGTCGACTCTGGTATTAGAGCCTGGGCCGTCTGGTAATCTGGTGGGCCAGTGCAATGCTGACTGTATAGGTGGGAAGCATATGGGATATGGAGGAAGTGGCCCTGGATGACTGTTATTTATGCTCTGGGCCCCTCTGTGTAAGTTAGGCTACTTTCACACCTGCGTTCGGGTGTCCGCTCGTGAGCTCCGTTTGAAGGGGCTCACAAGCGGCCCCGAGCGCATCCGTCCAGCCCTAATGCATTCTGAGTGGACGCGGATCCGCTCAGAATGCATCAGTCTGGCAGCGTTCAGCCTCCGCTCCGCTCAGCAAGCGGACACCTGAACACTGCTTGCCGCGTTCAGGTGTCCGCCTGGCCGTGCGGAGGCAAACGGATCCGTCCCCCCTTGACTTTCAATGTAAAGTCTGGACGGATCCGTTCAGGCTACTTTCACACTTAGAATTTTTTCTAAGTTATAATGCAGACGGATCCGTTCTGAACGGATACAAACGTCTGCATTATAGGAGCGGATCCGTCTGAGCAGACATCAGACGGACCCGCTCTGAACGGTAGTGTGAAAGTAGCCTAAGAGAATAGGAAGGTTAAGTTTAACTAAGGTAAAACTTTGAGATTGCCTAGATTTGCAGTTTTATGTTCCTATAAGATATGGGCTATCCACAGCGCCTTTAAGTAAAGGACATTAATTTAAATAAGTTATACAGAAACTACAGAACTTGCTACGACTTTAATTGGCCTGGCCAGATTTTCTCTTTTTTATTTTTTCCATGTCCTGTTCTGATAAAAAGATACGACCTCTCAAATAGTCTTAGGACATCACTTGTTTGGTCTGTAGCCTGATAAGAAATCCAGTGACATCTATTCGGTAGGAAACTTAATACATATACACCAAATTGACTAAATGCCAACCCCTTTATTCATGGTTAAGCTTACAAAATCTAATCCAATGCAATATGAATTCACAGTTGTTTTTGGCCATCGTGGATAAATAACTAGAGTCCATTTAGAGGCAGACAGGCAGAATACACATGGATTAAATATCAATAATATCCTACTTTTTCTCATAGGAAATATACAATTGGAAACCAGGCAATTATCATGCTTCTCCAGCTTAATCATTTAAAAATATTTAATCACTCATCTATATCATTAAACACTCCAATACCATTCGCTAATGTGCCTGAAGTTGGAGCAATTATTGACAGCATTTTGGTAAATTATGTGTAACTTTCACTGCACTAGGTGTACCTTATTTAATTCCTATTAATTGATTTCCAGGAGTTCTCTGATTAATTGTAGAGGGTTAATCTTGTAAATAAGCCCATTAATTACTGTAACATTGATAAGGCTGTAGATTCCCAGGAGTATAGTCATTTATAAGTTAGTGAAGGTAAACAAGATACTGCAGAAATTAGGCCTCATGCCATGTAGGGTGGCTCACCAGATCACATTTTTTTTGCTGATAGTATGTGGAACCATTCATTTCTGTGGGTCCGCGAAAAAAACAGAAGTTACTCCGTGTGCATTCTGTGTCCGTATGTCTGTTCCGCAAACAATAGAACATGTCCTATTATTGTCCACATTATGGACAAGGATAGGACTGTTCTATTAGGGGCCAGCTGTTCCGTTCCGCAAAATACGGAATGCACACTGACATCATCCCTTTTTTGAGGACCGCAAAATGCATACAGCCCTTATCGTGAGAAAAGTTCTTTATATATGGCATAAGATTGAACATGCAATGATTCTTTTCTGTTGAATTCACATTAGGACAGAAAAAAGATTGCATATTGTATGTAAACAAATAAAGTCCCTATTCACCCCTATGATAGCCCAATTACAGCCCTGTAGAAAACAGAGCTGTAATATGGCCATGCGCATAAGGTTTAAAGGGCATCTTTTAGCAGATTTGTACCTATGAAATTGGTTGACCTGTTGCATGTGCACTTGGCAGCTGAAGACATCTGTGTAGGCTCTGTAACAGCGGCTGCTGTGCGCTGTTCCCCTGCTTACCGCCGTGTTCAGCGGGGATCTGTGGCTGGTGCTTCCCATTTTACTGCTGCAGTCCTGGGCTCTGTCTGTTCTGGATCCGCTCCATAGTTTGCTCTCAGCCCTGGCCACAGCATGCTTGCTGTTTGTTCCTGCTGCACTTCCTTAAAGGGAACCTGTCACCGGGATTTTGTGTATAGAGCTGAGGACATGGGTTGCTAGATAGCCGCTAGCACATCCGCAATACCCAGTCCCCATAGCTCTATGTGCTTTTATTGTGTAAAAAAACAGATTTCATGCATATGCAAATTAACCTGAGATGAGTCCAGTCCCTTACTCATTTCATTTCAGGGACAGGACTCATCTCAGGTTAATTTGCATATGTATCAAATAGGTTTTTTTACACAATTAAAGTGCACAGAGCTATGGGGACTTCCTGGACTTTGTGGCTTAGGTCATGTGACCTCGCTGACCTATCCTAGCCCTCCTGTGCATATATAAGTGGCTCAGGCCCCTTCCTAGATGCCTCAGCATCAATGTCCTTGTGTTCTGCTAAGGCTCCTGATAACCACTTGTGTTCCTGACTCATATTTGTATTATTGGATTCTGCTACCCGTCTGATCCCTGCCTGCTTGCCTTGACTCTCATGTTGCCGACTCAGATTGCCTAATCTGTACCTGTGCTGCCTGCCTTGACCTTTCGCCTGTCTGACTACGCCTCTGCCTCATCCTTCGGTCTTGCACTGTTGCTCCTGGTAACGACTCTGCCTGTACTTCTGGTACCTTTCTCTTGTACCTCCTGGTCCGCCTGGACCAGCTGCCTCGTGTGCCTATCCTCCTCAAGAGGTAGCGACCTGGTGTTCCCCTCGGGAAAGTCTATCCCCACCATCAGGGGTACTGTGAAGATCGAGGGGTTCACTTAGACAACACCCTTAGAGGAGGTAGGACACGTGGCACAGTGGGTTCACACCTGCTGGTTCGTGACAGGCTCCCATGTTCATATGTGTCTGCATTGCTGAGAAAAATGAAGTTTTAATATATGCAAAAGAGCCTCTAGGAGCAAAGGGGGAGTTGTTGTTACACCTAGAGGCTCTGCTCTCTCTGCAACTGCCACACCCTCTCCACTTTGATTGACAGGGCCAGGCAGTGTAAACATGATCATGCCTAGTCCTGACTTCTAAGGTCAAAGTGCAGATGGCGCAGCAGTTGTGAGGTAGAGGGCTGGTTCTAACTTTGTTAGTAAGAGACCCTCATGTGCTATATGATGTCATTTTTAACATTAATCGTGGGTTAACCCCTTTAAGAACTGCTCAGGCAAGATGGCCGCCCCCATAATCATGTTCAGGAAGTAGAATTTAAAAAAAAATCTGTAATCAGAAAATAGTAACAGATTTTAAAAAAATGTGTTGCTATCTGGTTATAACTGGCAGATAATATTTTTGGTGACACATTTTCCTTTAAAGGGGTTATCCTATATCAATATAGTAAATTATAATCTCTTTCTAACAAATTTAGAACCAGCCCTTTACTTCAAACGGATCCTGAGATATCTCCATACTTCACTCTGCTAGATTTATATCAAGCTGGCATATCAGGGGGCATGTCTTTTCTGCTAGAGCTCTTTGCCTATCACAGCTCAGGAGGCAGTTGAAGTATGAAACTGAGCATGTGCGACCTTCTCAGTGAGCAGGACTAAGAAATAAGAAAAAGAACAAACAGCAGGCGGCTCTATACAGATACATTTTATTGAATAACTCAATGGCTATACAAAATTTGTAGTTACATGCAATCACAAAACTATTTAGATCCAGGTGCTGGTTGGAAAACTAATATTTTTTGTGAGACAACCCCTTTAAAGGCAATTAAATAGAATGCAAAGGGCCAATGAATGCACTTCTTTACATGGGGGTTTTAGCCAGTTTTGTTGATTTTAAAGGGATTCTGTCACCAGGTTTCACCCCTGTCAGCTAAACATATGCTGATGTTCAGGGCCTCATCACGATTCCTAATGTGGGCTTATAAATGTGATCTGTAGCCTTATTTTGCTAAAAAAAACAGCTTTTACTAACCTGTCACTCAAAGAAATAAGGTGCCCAAGGGATGTCAGGGGATGCAAGGTGCCCGCCGCACCCACCGCCGTTCGTGCCCAGCGCCGCCTTTCCAGACTTCTGCGCCGCCTCCTAATCCTCTGTGCCGCCTCTCGCTCTCCCCCCCCCCTCCTCCTGCTGTAAGATCTCGCGCATGCGCACAGGGCTCTGCCTAATGCGCCCGTGCGGACTTCTCCATTTGGCTTCCTACAGCGAAGTGCGCATGCGCCGGCACTTCGCTCAACCCCCTGTATGACCTGCACTCTGGCGCCAGCCTCTCAGAGCCCTGTGCGCACGCGCGAGATCTTACAGCAGGAGGAGGGGGGGAGGGAGGGAGAGCGAGAGGCGGCACAGAGGATTAGGAGGCGGCGCAGAAGTCTGGAAAGGCGGCGCTGGGCACGAACGGCGGTGGGTGCGGTGGGCACCTTGCATCCCCTGACATCCCCTTGGGCACCTTATTTCTTTGAGTGACAGGTTAGTAAAAGCTGTTTTTTAGCAAAATAAGGCTACAGATCACATTTATAAGCCCACATTAGGAATCGTGATGAGGCCCTGAACATCAGCATATGTTTAGCTGACAGGGGTGAAACCTGGTGACAGAATCCCTTTAAGTTTTTGTGTAAAAATCACAAAAAAGGCTTGCTGTTTTGTCACTTGAAATGGACCCATTTTCACCGCTTTGCCACTGGGTAGTCCTTTAAAAAAAGATGGCAACATCACTGCCTTAAAGCGTACGTCTAGATTCACAAGAATCTAGCAGCTCTTTGCAGTTTGTTTCTCTCTATTAGGGCCCATGCACACGACCGTAGGTATTTTGCCGTCCGCAAAAAACGGATCCGCAAAAAATACGGATGACGTCCGTGTGCATTCCGTATTTTGCCAAACAGAACAGCTGGCCCCTAATAGAACAGTACTATTCTTGTCCGTAATGCAGACAATAATAGGACATGTTCTAATTTTTTGCGAAAAACGGAAATGGAATGCACATGGAGTAACTTCAGTTTTTTTTGTGGACCCATTGAAATGAATGGTTCCGTATACGGTCCGCAAAGAAAACGAAACGGAAAGAAAATACGTTTGTGTGCATTAGCCCTTAGGCCTCTTGCACATTTTTATTTTCCGTTCCGTTTTTTGTGTTCCATATGCGGAACCATTCACTTCAATGGGTCCGCAAAAACAATAGAATGTACTCCGTATGCATTCCGTTTCCGTATTTCCGTTCAAAGATAGAACATGTCTTATTATTGCCCGCAAATCATGTTCAATGGCTCCATCCAAGTCAATGGTTCCGCTAAAAAAAATGGAATGCATACGGAATGCATCTTTATCTCTTCCGTATCCGTTCCATTTTTGCAGAACCATCTACAGGTGAAACTCGAAAAATTTTAATATTGTGCAAAAATTCATTTATTTCAGTAATGTAGCTTAAAAAGAGTTGCATTAATGCAACTTAAAATTAGAATATTGTGAAAAGGTTCAATATTCTAGGCTCAAAGTGTCACACTAGTCAGCTAAAAGGGTACCTCAAAATTGTGACTTTGGGGTTTCATAAGCTGTAAGCCATAATCATCCAAATTATAACAAAGGCCTGAAATATCTCACTTTGCATGTAATGAGTCTCATATATTAGTTTCACCTTTTAATTTGCATTACTGAAATAAAATAACTTATGCACGATATTCGTATTTTTCGAGTTTCACCTGAATTGAAAATTTTATGCCCAACCCAATTTTTTTATGTGCTTACTGTTTAAACATTATTGTATGCTTCCGTTTCCGTTTGCGATCCGCAAAAAGCGGATCACAAACTGAAACCAAACGGAAAAAACGGAAAAGCAAAACGATACGGAAGCAGAAACACTACTGAAACGGAAAAACGGATCAGTTTAAAACGGACCGCAAAATATAGAAAAAGCCATATATCGTGTGCAAAAGGCCTTAGTGTGTTAGTAAATTTTGCTGTTATCCCCCGTGCAGAGACCAGCTGAGGTTTATGTTGCGTCTTGCCCTGCATCCTAGTCTACCATCTTCAGTACAGTACGAATATATAGCAAACCCGAGGCACACTTTAACAAATGTATTTAATTCCATATTGTGCATTATTGTTATTATCTGTAAAACAGTTGTTTTTGATTGTTTTACATTCTTTTTGTGATTTATTTACAGGCAGATGTGAAGGAGTCAATTAGTCAATTTATGGCATATGTACACACAAGTGTTAATGAAATCAGTGCTAAATACTATCAAAATGAAAAACGATATAATTATACCACTCCAAAGAGTTTCCTGGAGCAAATCAATTTGTACAAAAATCTCCTGGACAGAAAAAGGAAAGAGTTATCTCAGAAAATGGAACATTTAGAGAATGGTTTGCAAAAGCTGAAAACCACAGCGTCGCAGGTAAATCGTCACTTTTCTGTCGCAGTATTAAGTATATCTCATTTATATAGCAAATCTGCAATCCGCGTGGTGTTTTGTGTTTGTTCAGTATGTCAGATCATACAGTTTGTATTAACAGGTAAAATATATGGTTATAAGAACAGTAACCTGCAATTGTTAGATTTCCTAACAGCGGAATGAATACAACGCACACAGAGGCCAGTCACCCACAATTAATACAGAAACCGCTCTTCTTTATTCATTATTATTTTGAGTAACTGTGTTGCCATGTGCACTGCTGTGTGTACCCAGCCTCTTACATTTCACACGTAAATTCTTTTTTTTTCTTCTAACTAAATTGTCATTTTTGTTCTTACCATAGCTTATCATGAACTTACAAAGTAATACTAGACTTTTCAGGTGGTAAAAGGAAAATATAAAAAATTTTGCCTATGTAAACTAGTATACCAAACAGAACAAAACTGTATCGTTGCCACTAGTGATGAGCGAATCGAAGTCAGGAAAAATTCGATTTGCCACGATGCTGAATTTCCTCGTGCTTCGCGGTAGCGAATCGATTTAAACTGAAATAGTGTAAAAACAAAAAAATAATACCTGATCCATTTGCTCGCGACGGGCTGGCCGCCGCCATCTGAAGATCTCGGCCAAAATCCCGCGCGTGGTGATGTATGATGTCACCGCGCCGGCCGGCGTGATGACATCATCTCAGGCAGTGCGAGATTTTGCGCCAGACATTCAAGCAAGATGGCGATGGCCGGTCCGTCGCGAGCAAATGGAGCAAGTAAGTATTTTAATTTTTTTTATTTTACTCTGTTATTACTCATGTATGAACGTGGCATCTGAGAGGTACAATGACAGGGAGTGGCGAAATCGCACCCACTACTTACAAAGAAATGTGGTTCGTTACTAAGAAATTTGTCACAAAGTTTAATTTTTTGTAAAATCCGGCGAAGCAGCCGAATCATATTTTTTAACACTTTGCTCATCACTAATTGCCACCAATAAGGGTATGGCTACACTGTCAGGTTTCCTGTTGTAGTTTTTGGTGCCAAAATCACAAGAGGAGAAGTCAAATCTGTCCTTCATACTTTCTCATCTTTTATGATCCACTCCTGATTTTAGCTTCCAAAACTGCATGCAGAAACCTGACCATGCGGTCGTACCTTAAGAAAGAATATAGCGAGCTTGTAGATGTGAGGTTACTGTAATATTGACTTAATTTTTATTAATAATTTTAATGTTAACATAAGGAACAAGATTACATGACAGATCAAAGAGGGGGTCACCTTAGAAATGACGAGTTCCCCCTTATGATTTACGGCCATGTATTGTATACAAACCTCAGCGACCACTAATCATTAGTGAGCAAGTGGCACTGATAAGTGGTTTACTAAGACACCATTAGAGATGAGTGAAGTTTTGAAAAATTCGATTCAGCAGCTTCACCGAACTTCCTCCAGAAATTCAATTCGTTATGAATTACTTCATGAATCGCTTTTCATTGTATGGAGCGGGCGCAATGATGGGGAATGGCGATCACACTGCCCCCCGTCATTTAACCTCTCAGATGCCACGTTCAACGCTGATCGTGGCATTGGAGACTCAGGGGGTTAATCCATGGTTTAACAAAAACAAAAAAAATTATACTTCCCTCATCCACTTGATCGTGGGGAGGTCGTCTGCTCCCATCTTGATTGAAGAAAAGCAGCCAAAGGACCTGCGGCAAGCATGATCTCTTGGTGACATCATCACACTTGCTGCAGGTCCTTTGGTGGGTTTTTTTTCAATCAAGATGGATCAGACGGCCTCTCCACGATTAAGTGGATGAGGGGAGTATCTTTTTTTTATTTTCAGAGACCATTTTAGGAAGAATTATTTACCACGAAGTGTGAGGAAATTTGGCTTTGGTATGGTACAATACATCAGAGGATCACATCTTCACGTTCCCTAAGGGGACAAAAAAAATTACAGTGAAAAAAATAAATATAATAAATAAAGGTTTTACTTTTTTTTTTTTAAACGGCAATATCAAAAATTCTAATCACCACCACCACCTTTCCCAGTCCTTGCGTGGACAGAAAAGTAATGGCTGTCAGAATATGGCAATGCAAAGAAAATATATTGTATTTTTTTTTAAAGATTTTTATCTTTTTAAATGTAAAATAAGATAAAAACTACATAGATTTTGTATCGCTTGCACTGAATATGCCATGTCATTTTTAGTATATTGTGAACACCATAAATACAAAATAAAAAAAAAACATGGTGGAAATGGTTCAGTGAAAGCCATGGATGCAACACGGATGTTATCTGTGTCTCATACATGTTTCACGGATCATTAAGATGAGATGCTTAAAAAACCGACTTGCTCCAGCCAGCCTAAAGAAATAACAAAGTCCAGTATTTATAGCACAACACAGGTATGGTATTTACGCAGTACCGTAATCCCACGGGACGTACGTGGACCTCGCTTTGACCTCGGTCTTTCAGGTACTGCAACTCCAGCTTAGACTCTGATCCTACACAGCGCTCCACTGTCAGAGAGGAAACCACTCCCACCTCACCTGACACTGCTGGCTGTTCTATAGGCCAGTCAAAACTTGCCCTGGGACGAGGGGAGTAGTCACCCACCCAACACTATAACTACTCCCAGTAAGAGCTGTCCCGGATCAGCTATTCACAGCTATACTGTATAACAAAACATGTCAACCACCTACTGCCACTGACACACCTGGCTCCTACTTCAGCGAGGCCAGGTACCTTGGTGACATCTATGAACCATCAACGATGGTCCCTTGTGCCTTCCTACAGGTCTATAAATCTATAAGGGGTTCTGTTTCCCCCTCAAGCCCTCAAAACCCACATTTCCATTATCCAGAAAGTTCAGCCTTTTATTTTCAGCATCATTCGTAGGTAAAAAGTGGAATTATCCCTCTGTTGGATCTGACTCTTACTCCTTTCATATGAAGTGGTTACCTTGGACATATTTTAGTAGCTCCCCTAAGTTTGGTTGCTATGTTCAAGATTAGGTACCTTATGGGCACCATACAGATTACTCTATCTCTCCATTTTGGTTGAATATTCCTAAGGGCTCTTTCACACTTGCGTTCTTTTCTTCCGGCATAGAGTTCCGTCGTCGGGGCTCTATGCCGGAAGAATCCTGATCAGTTTTATCCTAATGCATTCTGAATGGAGTGAAATCCGTTCAGGATGCATCAGGATGTCTTCAGTTCCGGAACGGAACGTTTTTTGGCCGGAGAAAATACCGCAGCATGCTGCGCTTTTTGCTCCGGCCAAAAATCCTGAACACTTGCCGCAAGGCCGGGTCCGGAATTAATGCCCATTGAAAGGCATTGATCCGGATCCGGCCTTAAGCTAAACGTCGTTTCGGCGCATTGCCGGACCCGACGTTTAGCTTTTTCTGAATGGTTACCCTGGCTGCCGGGACGCTAAAGTCCTGGCAGCCATGGTAAAGGGGAGCGGGGGAGCAGTATACTTACCGTCCGTGCGGCTCCCCAGGCGCTCCAGAGTGACGTCAGGGCGCCCCAAGCGCATGGATCATGTGATCACATGGATCACGTCATCCATGCGCATGGGGCGCTCTGACGTCATTCTGGAGCGCCCCGGGAGCCGCACGGACTGTAAGTATACAGCTCCCCCGCTCCACGCTCCTACTATGGCAACCAGGACTTTAATAGCGTCCTGGGTGCCATAGTAACACTGAACGCATTTTGAAGACGGCTCCGTCTTCAAATGCTTTCAGTACACTTGCGTTTTTCCGGATCCGGCGTGTAATTCCGGCAAGTGGAGTACATGCCAGATCCGGACAACGCAAGTGTGAAAGAGGCCTTACTTGCGCCTGCATTTTTTGCCTATGTGCTCTCTTTTTTTCGCCTCTTTGTCTTTTGTTTCCGTAGAGGTATATTACCCTGTCCCATTTTGTCTTTTATGTTTTTGTGTGTGTCTTTAGTTTATCTGTATGTACTTTTTTTCTTTTCTTTTTTGTTCATTGTAAGCATACCTTACTTGCAGATACTTCATACAATTTTCTTGAATTTCCATACTGTGGATTTCTTTTATTACGGTATATCTGTTCTTGCACCTCTTGTTTGGTATGTCACTTGTATGCTGATTTGGCTTTTATTTTTCTAATAAAGTTTTATTGAACCATAAAATAGAGATGCCAGGAAAGGTTCAGTGCAGATTTTGACAGTAAATTAGGTTAATAATAATAGTAGACACCAAGTTCTATCTTATCAAATGCCAATGCAACAATACAAATGTAATATAGACATTGGCCTGACGTTAAAAAAAAAAAAAAATCTGAAACTATTTTCTTTTTTTCTGCAGGTAGAAGACCTAAAAGCTAAACTTGCCTCACAAGAAGCAGAATTGAAACAGAGAAACCAAGATGCTGAAGCTTTAATAGCTAAAATAGGGCTTCAGACAGAGAAAGTGAGCCAGGAAAAGACCATTGCTGATGCTGAGGAGCAAAAGGTCAGTGTAATGCAGTCATTTAGAGATGCCAAGGAACACTCAGCACAAAGTACACCTTTTGTAGACAAACCACTTTCAACAAGTCTCTCTCCAGGGATGGAGATGTTGTGAAGAATTGTCATCGTGGGGCATGTAGCAGTGTCTTTCCAACACTTCACCGTATTTTCTCACCTGTCGGCTCTTAGACTGATTTGATGGGACAATAGAGAGCTCATTTTAATGTGTAGCTTCTATTAAGAACCTAGAAAATGAAATGATTGTATTCACCTCACTTGTCTGAAGGATCTAGCTTCTTTCATTCGGAGATCCTTATCTAAAAGCCATATAGGCTTGTGGGAGCCATCCAGTTGCTGTCATCAGAGGCAGTGCATTTCATTAGCAGTTTTCAGATTTGCAGTACAAAGTGAACTACATAAAATTACCAATACCAATACGAACAGGGTTAGTTTTGACTCATCCAAACTAGAGCTACATTCCTTCATTAGTTAAAATATACAAGCCAAAAAAACAAAAACTATCAGAGAAAAATCCATGTTTTCTTGTGTTCTATAAGGAGGAGCACTGCCCAATGAAATAATTGGGCTTCTCATCAAACATATATTGTCCTTTAAGATAGATGATTTGCTCTGCTTGTTAAAAATAATGATCCTAATCGAATCTAGAGGTTAATGTTAATGTCTGGTAACATATTTATGTGTGTGTGTGTGTGTGTGTATATATATATATATAAATTTTTTTGCATTTTAGGTAGCATCAATACAATTAGAGGTGTCTGTGAAGCAGAAGGATTGTGAGGATGACCTGATGAAAGCTGAACCAGCTTTAGTTGCGGCTACTGAAGCTCTGCATACCCTTAATAAGGTAATTAATGGCATAGAGCTCACTCCATCTAAAAGTTTAATAATTTTTTTTATTCCCATAGCCAAATGTACTGTAAGAGATTTTACACCAGTGCTTCTTTTTTATTTTTTTATTCAGGGTCTCTTTAACACGAGTGGATTTTTTTACACTCTTGGCCATCATTCTTAGGCCTCTTTCACACGGGCGTCATGGATTTGGGCCGGATAAGATGCGGGTGCGTCACGGGAAAATGCGCGATTTTTCCGCGCGAGTGCAAATTTTTTTAATGCGTTTTGCACGCGCGTGAGAAAAATCAGCATGTTTGGTACCCAAACCTGAACTTCTTCTTCGGGTTAGGTGTTGTGTAGATTTTATTATTTTCCCTTATAACATGGTTTATAAGGGAAAATAATAGCATTCTTAATACAGATTGCTTAGTAAAATAGGGCTGAAGGGGTTAAAAAAAATAATAATAATAATTTAACTCACCTGGATCATGTGATGGACCATGTGATGAGCACAGTGACGTCACCACAGGTCCTTTTCCTCCTGCGCAGCAAAGAAGAAGAAAAAAAGAGAAGCCGGGCTGCGCGAACAAGTGGATTAAGGGGAGTTAAATTATTTTTACTTCTTTTTTTTTTAACCCCTTCAGCCCTATTTTACTTTGCATTCTGTATTAAGAATGCAATTATTTTCCCTTATAACCATGTTATAAGGGAAAATAATAATGATCGGGTCCCCACCCCGATCATCTCCTAGTAACCATGCGTGAAAATCGCACCGCATCCGCACTTGCTTGCGATTTTCACACAGCCCCATTCACTTCTATGGGGCCTGTGTTTTGTGTGAAAAACGCACAAAATAGAGCATGCTGCGATTTTCACGCAGCGCACAAGTGATGCGTGAAAATCACCGCTGATGTGCACAGCCCCATAGAAATGAATGGGTCCGGATTCAGTGCGGGTTCGATGCGTTCACCTCACGCATTATATCCGCTCGGAAATCTCGCCTGTGTGAAAGAGGCCTTAAGAATAGGATCATCATAATCCTAATATTGCATTATAGCACATTATGAAGCCATAGGAAGGGACTGTTTGAAAGGATTATCCGGCATTCCAAAAACATTTTTCTCTGGTATCGCAACTCAGCTCTGTTGAAGTGAATGGGGCCGAGCTGCAATAACACACATAACCTGTGGACAAGTGTGGCATTGTATTTGGAAGAAGGCAGCCATGTTTTTCCAACCATGGACACTCTCTTTAACCATGACTGTGGTGGACTGGTCATTATCAGCAAGCATTTAATTTGGTCAAAATAATATATTGTTTAGTTTTTACACTGCATCCTTATATATTTATTCAACGCTTGTTCATTACGGATTCTTAGGTCTGAAGTTTTAGGCATGTAAAATATGCACCGAGCAGATGATTTTTAATGTGATGGTTGGTATAACTTGTGCTTTCGAAGTAAACAACATGGTTTGCATCTCAGTAGGAACTGTGATTTAACTACGTCTGACAAGATAATGTGTGGGGTTTAAAGACGTCTAACTGATGTTTTACAAGTATTCAATTGTATCTTCCCATGCAAAGAGAACTCTTTTCTTTTGCTCCTCAGGGAGTCATCATTCATAGAGCATTTCCTGTACCACATACTTGGCGAAAATTGTGGCTGTAAATTTTGTTGCCAAAATGCAAATTACATTTTTTAGGTTTCAGCTATGTATTTGAAGATGTCACATATCTGTGTTTGAATAGCGCTCACATGTAAGAACACACACTCCAATAATATATCTTACATGGCAGAAGAAAAATAAATATCTACATCAATGTCCATTAGGTTAAACAAAGATTATGTACATTTTTACAGTATTTTCTGTGGTTCTTGTAAACCTTTTATTGGTATTTAATAAGTAATTATAAGACAAATATGAAGTATATATGGATGGAACTCTGATGTAAAATGTATATTAGTGTCAAGAGCAGAGCTGTACTGGGCACACCCGTGAATACTGGTGCCAAGAGTGACCAGTCAGGTCCTGTTTTCAGTTATTTGTTCAAAACTTTCTTTGAAATTACACCTCATTATAACATGGCAAGATAGTAAGGTTAAAAAAATCCTAGGTCCCTCCAGTTCAACCTGTTATCCTGCCATGTAGATCAAGAGAAAGGCAAAAACGACCATGGGACAAAAGCCAGTTTTCCTCATGTGATATTCCTGCCATGTCACTGCTGAGGCCATTGACAGGCAGTAGCTATGTGCTGGTGTGGGGGGACAGGAAGTGGTGGGGATGGAAGCTGTAGCTCTGGAACTGGGATGTGCCAACCATGTGAGTGGTGTTTTTTTTATTGTTTTCAGACCATGCCCAGTGACCTCCTAATTATTTTTTTTTTAGGTCTTTGTGCTAAAGTCACCATAAACATTAGATTATTATTGGCCGAAGCCGCCATTTTTGGTGGGGCTGGCCTACAATCCAATGTGTATGGGGAGCTCCCGAATCTTCCCAGACAGGTGATAGGGGAGAGACAATTCAGGTCTTTTATATTTTAAGACCGGATCCTTTTGCTCTCTCTACGGTAGAGGCTTTCTCCTCTCTCCCCAGTAAAAACACATACATGCTCACTAAGCATGTATATGTATGGGGGAGTCGGGAGAAATTGCCGTTAGCCAAACAAGTGTTTGGTCAGCAACTATTGAAGGTGCACCTCAATTTCAAGATCAAACTGAAAGGAAGCAAATTAAACTAGAGATGATCATTGAAAAAATATATAAGGCTGCACCAATGTGTCAAGGGTCATGAGATGATCATTGTCCTGATCTATAATACTGCTCATATAGAGAGAGGAGAAATTATGTGAGCTAAAAAAAAAAAAAATTACTAGGATATGGTGGGCATGTTGAGTGACATAGAAAGGGAGATATAGAAATTTTGCTTGTACTCAAATGGTATAATGACAAAAAATAAAATAAAACACGGAACCTCTCCCCCACCAAAGATTTTCGGGTATCATATTTTAAAAGATCCACATTTATCGGGCCATGTCATATAGGGATATTTGCTAGCAATAATCGGGAAAATAATAGTCAGTACGGCAGTTTACAAATATGGAAAATAAGTACATATACAGTATAGAAGAAAGTCACTAGTGGGAAGTGGGGGAAATCTCCCACTGTACAATGAGAAGCAGACGGGATAGCAACTAGGCCTGGGAAATAGGATAAGGGAGCAGGACACCCCCTAGAGCTTCCCTAATCCTCGCCCTGACTCATCACACCGTATGAGCGGACCTGGACCCCGAGTCACCCTGATAATCCCTCAAGTAGAGAAAGGGCTGGGACGACCTGTTCATCCCAGACATGGATGAACAGGAGTCTCACCGGCCTAGCTCTAAGGAAAGGGACAGGCAATGAACAGCTACTGAATCGGCAGGTAAGAGCCCAGAAGCAATACGCACTTACCTGCCGTGGCAACAACGGCAACCGGAGCACCATGCGGACAGAATGCATGGCAGCTTCCGACAGAACTGCACACTGACTAGTGGTTCCCCCTCCGGGCAACCATGACACCCCCTTCCGGAGGCCTCAACAGATAGACTGGGGAATTTCTAGCAAACATGCTGGACAACAAACACCAGCAGACATGTAACAACGACTAGACATCAAACACCAACCCATACAAACAACACCACACATAGAAACATAATAGGAAGGGAAGGTGACACGGGGAAACATCGGGATGACATTGATGTTCCACTAGGTGGCCCTCACACTGGAAGATGGTAGATCCAGACCAGGAGCATAACTCCAGCACACACCAAGGCTGGAGTACAACTGACTCCTGGCCTCCAGCCACAGGTATAAGAAGCATCTAATGACGACACCCAGCCAGGTGGTTAACCCCTAACTCACCAGCCAGGGAAGGAACAGGGGAAAAATGAGCAGATCACACACATGCCAATAACAACACGTTGCCCCTGGCAACGGCATGCACGGCAACGTGTCAAGGCGCACCACACCGAGACCGCAACACTGCCGTGACACTAGTCTGAGACCCCTATAGACATAGATTACAAAAATCACTTGTCCTCTGTAAAAGGGAGGATAAATATACCATAAAAAGTCAAGAGTAATACAAGAACATAAAAGATAAAATGGGCAGAGTCCCTAAAAACGAGCACAGTCAATACAGTTTAATATACACATTACAAACAGCATTTTAACAGTTTTTTTAAACATATATTCCTCTATTACATGAATCAATACATTTGGAATTCCCTGTATATGATATTTCACATTGGTTTGGCTAAATATTTTCGATACTTCTAGTATGTAGTAATACTTTTTCCCTGCAAATGGTGTTTTTATTGAAAACTGCAATTTAAATCCCATTAAGGCAACAGTATCCAGTATAATGTTTACACAAGTATCAAGGTGATCTTTATATATATATCTAGAGTTGAAGTACCTACTTACCAACACATTAATGGCATCATACATTACTATTTAGCACTACAAATGCCTGAATACTAACAACATATTTTCTTGTCTTCACAGGTAAACCTTACTGAGCTTAAAACCTTTCCAAACCCACCATCTGCGGTGATAAATGTTACCGCTGCTGTAATGGTGTTGCTGGCTCCCCGAGGGAGGATACCTAAAGATCGGAGCTGGAAAGCATGCAAGGCATTAATGGGAAAGGTAATGTTATCTACAAACTGATGACCTTTAAAATCAGCTTTAGGCCACCTGCACGAGATGCGGATTACGTGCAGTCTTTCAGCGCAGATTTTCGTGCAGAAAAACAGTAGCGTAGTACAGTACCAGCAAAGTGTATGGGATTAAAAATTCACTTTGCAGATATTTTCCATGTGGAAATTGACCTGCAGTGTGGATTTTAAAATCCACAGCGTGTCAATTACTTTTATAGCTGTGTTTAGCTATTTCAGCTCCGGATTTCACCCTTTCCCAGTGAAGGGTGAGGTCATGCGGCAAAACCAGATCTAATCCACACCCAAATCCTTTGGTACAGAAACACATTAATAAATCTTATGTGTGTTCACCTTCATTGTGAGCAGGTGGCCTTCTGTGGACAGCAGCAAGTGTGCAAACACCAGTATGTATCAACAGATATGTGTAAGATAACTATCATCAGCCATAAAGGTCTTGTTTTATTTTGCTGCATTCATCTATCAGTTTTGCTATTTGTCAAGTAAGGCCTAATTCCCACGGCAGTGTGCAATTCACATGTCGGTTTTTAAGCACAGACCGTTGCCCCTTTTGTTACAGCAAAATTCATCCTTATGTTTATCTATCTGTCTACTATATATCTGCCTGTCCATCCATAACTGACACTGCACTTAGTGGTTATTGAAGGGAAGGAAAGTGAGGAGCAAGTTCCCCAAAACAGCTGTCTACAGATGGACATCTGGCTTGGCTATTTTCCCTTGTCCAATCCCAAGGCTTGTTGGGAAGTCAGATCTTGACTCGTAGGGAGCCACTTCCAATAGGTCATGCTGGTGAGATGGGTCTCTTTCTTGCGAGATACCATTTTGCATATTCGTTTCCTGTGCAACATTGCCAATAAGCCTCCATACCATGGAGTACTTCCAGTAATTCTCCATACAGGACTGGTCTCTTTAAGGAGATTCAGCACCCTGCCTAAGGAACGGAAAAGAAGTGCAGTGAGCATGTGCGTCCTGTATTGCAAGGCTACACGATAGGACATAACCAACAGCAATGGAAAATCGAAACTGATTTGCCACAGGGTGCAATGGTAGGCGGCTAATAATTTTAGAATAAGGCAGTTTTGATTAATGGTGTATTTGGGGAAAGTGATATACCAGTAATATCTGTTAAGAAAGAGAAGAATATCCGGCTCTCTCCGGTGAAAAAATGAAAAACTTTATTCCAGCTAATTAAAATCCGTACAGGTGTACATGAAACAGTCAACGCGTTTCAGACCTCAGAGAAATGTGGGTCCTTCCTCATGACAAACGTGATATCTGTTGGACCGGATACCTTTACAGTATATTAGTGGCACAAACCCTTTAAGGCTACTTTCACACTAGCGGCAGCCTAGTGTAGTTTTATTCCGGCCGCCTCTCGGCATGTTTGCCATGCTGCGGACGGACCTCCGGCCGGCCCCCATTATAGTCAATGGGGCCGGAGCGCTAGCGGCAGCCCGGGTCCGGCAGGCTGTTCCCGCCGTGTGAAAGTAGCCTAATGCAGGAGTGTGCAAACATTTTTCTCTCTTTATTTGGCTCTAGTTTGAGTGTGTATGCTTATGTTTCTTTTTATCAATATAGGTTGACGACTTTTTGCAAGCATTAGTCAAATACGACAAGGAGCATATTCATGATAATTGTTTGAAAGTGGTAAAGGAGCAGCATCTGAAGAACCCGGAATTTAACCCAGACCTGGTTCGCTTAAAGTCATTTGCAGCAGCTGGTCTCTGTGCTTGGGTCATTAATATTGTGAAATACTACGAGGTAATTGTGTCCCTTCCTATTACCCCCTGATTGTAGCCCCTAAATGTACTTGTGCACCATGAGATCAGTGATCATTTTTACATAGTCCTTGCTACTATTTATATAAATTATCTGTATTGGCCATTAGCCACACATGATCTGGTGCCTCACTAGTACTGTAAGGGATGGAGCATTACGGACAAAATTAATATTTTTATGCGGGACCGTGGAACAGACATGCGGATGAGGACAGCACATTGAAGTGAATGGGTCCACATCCGACCCGCAAAAAATGCAGATCGAATGCTGACAAAAAAAAAACATGGTCGTGTGTATGAGAGTATACCCTTGAGGCTCAGTTCACACCTGAGCGTTTTACAGCGCGTTCCTACGCGCTGTAAAACGCTCAACAAGGAGAAACCAATGCTTCCCTATGGGAATGGTTCTCACCTGGGCGTTTTACAGCGCGTACGATCGCGCTGTAAAACGCCCGACGCTCACACAAGTACAGGAGCGTTTTTTTGGGCGCTTGTCGCGCGTTCCCGTACATAGACTTTCGGGAACGCGCGACACTGTGTGCACACTTGTCTCTGTATGCGCGCTTGTAAACGTCCGTACAATCGCGCATACAGAGCGCTCCTTTCAGAACGCTCAGGTGTGAACTGAGCCTGAGGGAAAGAGAACAGACATATTTTCTGATGGTTGAGAGCCACATCAAAGACCGTGCCTGTAAAGACAGTTAGGTACTGCACGTTTATGGTAATAAGTCTTTACTGCTTCTGGAAAGGGTATATAGCTTTGGCACCCACCACACTTTTGGGATGGACTGGCCATCTATATCTAAGATCTGCACCCCACAGCCTGGTAATTGCAGAATGAGTTAATGAGAATGGAAATGCATGCTTGTGGTTATCTAATATAAGATTGCAAAGTGTGGTTAGAGTGAGACTCGGGGAGGATTACTACCATTATTACTACTGACTATATACAGCTAGTGGAAAAAGACTATTCTGCTATATACCTTGGAACTGTATCTTATTGCTGCTATATACTACCACTCCCATCATCTATTCAGTAAAGAGAGACTTTATTTATTGCAACCAATAAATGACTTCACTATCAATGTGAATGTAGCCTAATATGGTAACAACTTTTTTCTTTAGACAATAAAATGTCATCAGATGAAATATTAAATGCAAAAGTCTTTGTTTTGTTTTCTGTTTTTCAGGTATATTGTGATGTTGAGCCCAAACGCAGAGCCCTGTCTCAAGCCAATGATGATCTTAAAGGAGCTACAGATAAACTTGATGCAATTCGTAAAAAGCTTCACGTAAGTTTATAGTAATTTTATTGTAAAACATATAATATCATTGTTTGAAGTAAATACATGGTTGCAAGATCAAAAATCTGATATGTCAGGAGCTATAGATGACGCTTACTTCTGATTTCTTTTCCTCAGTTCTTGTTGCTTGTCTTGTCTTTAGGTTAGCTCTATTAGGACAGAGTTGTGGTCTCTGACTGCAGCTTACACAAGCGCTCCAATCGTTTTTTTTCTCTATAATGCAGCATAGGCTATTATTTAAGGGTTTTAGGAAACTGGACAATGCTGGAGAATAGCCTGAAAAATAAAGCAGCATTTACTTTGCAGTTCCAACGATGTCTCTCCAGTTTACCCGGTCAGGCTCTGTTTACCTGACTACAGGGTTAATGTCACGTTTTCATTGTGTTACCACTGCAGCCGGTCACTGACCTCTGTGTTAGGCTCCATTCACATGTCCGCAAGTGTGGTCCGCATCCGTTCCGCAATTCCGCGGAATGGGTGCGGACCCATTCATTCTCTATAGGGACGGAATGGATGCGGAGAGCACAATATGTGCTCTCCGCATCCGCATTTCCGGAGCGCGGCCCCGATCTTCCGGTTAGAACATGTCCTATTCTTGTCCGGACAAGAATAGGCAGTTCTATGGGGGTGCTGGCCGGGTGTATTGCGGATCCGCAATACACTACGGACGTGTGAATGAACCCTTATACTATATAGGCCGAACAGTCTAGTGTATTTTTATGACATCTAGCTTCACACTGATCTCCATGGGATTGTGTTTGTTAGAACTGACAAGGAGAAATATATCAGTCACAAGCAGGAGGCCAAGGAGAGCAGTGTGAAGCTGCATTGTATGGTTACACACTGGACAGGCAACTTACATTAGGGGAGTCATTTTAGTGATACAACTAGATATCTTCAGTAGCATAGGGGGACATACATAGAAACAAGGAAGCTGGAGCTTAGGGGGTACGGTGGGGGGCATGCGGGGACGGGTGACGCTAGGGAGGCCGGTCCCCGTCTGCCATTGGCTGCTCCCCCCCTTCCTCCCCCCAGACACCAGATGTTTTCATCCGTGTACAGGGAGAAGCAGCGGCGGTGCGGGGACAGGGAGCGGGGTAAGTATATTACCTGTGAGGGGCCCGGCACATGGGGAGGCTGTTTGTGAAATTGGATAACCCCTTTAATATACATCTTTATAATATATATGTATGTACTTAAAGGACTTGGACAACAATTTGAAGAGACTGCAACAGTCTTTTGAAAAAGCAACAGCTGAGAAAATCAGGTGCCAAGAAGAGGTTAATCGCACTAACACCACCATAGAACTGGCCAACAGACTTGTAAAGGGCCTCGAGGTTAGTAAAGTTCTTATTGCATACCGTATATGTCAAGAGATGGATGTAATCTTATCACAACATCAAATGGCCTTGTGAGTCATTTACCTTTTTCTGTATCATTTTGATAAAATGTTATACTTAACTCCTTCTTGCTCTGCGCCATATTAGTGCTTTGTAGTAAGCGGATCATTCTTGTAAACCATTACAGTGTAGTGATGGCATGAGTACGCTGATTAAAGGGAAAATGTACAGGCCATGTGCATTCTGCATTTGTTGTGGGCCCAAAAGTAGATATGCCTGTTCTTGTCCACAAAACGGACAAGAATAGGACATATTCTATAATTTATGTGACGGAAAGACGGATGCGGACAGCACATGGATGGCAACCGTGTCCTGGTCGCATTTTTTGTGGACCCATAGGAATGAATGGGCCTGTGTGTCATCCGCTAAAAATGTGGATCGGACGAGGAAGAAACATACGGTCGTGTGAATGAGGCCCTAACAAGCTTTAATCAGAGCTCACAAAGAACAATATATTTCTAGAAGAGTTATTTCCTCCTTATTTCGTAGACCTGGGAGCTGATAAATCAGTAGAATAATGCAGGCAGTTTATATCTAATCATTAACTAACTCCTAAGATGAGCAGCTGTTAAAAATTAGAAATAGGTCATCTTAGCCGAGATGACATTACAAGCAATCTATAATACATTAGGATGAGATTATAGTGATTTTTAACTGTCTGGAAATGTATTACACTGCATGTTCCTACACTTAAACTCTTGTTAGCCAATGTCACTTTTGATTTATGATGCGTGGACAGTGTGGTGAAATTATTGAAGATTCAAATAGATGATCATTCCATGTTTAGAAAATCTTCACCATTTTTATGGTTTTAAAGAGATTAAGGATAGGATTTTCATAGTTGTTTATAACTTACTCACAAGCAGAATTTGTAAAATAGATGTTACAAGTTTTTTTTTTACCTTAAATGAACTGAGTTTTCTTCACAGTAGGAGATAAGTTAAAGTGGCAGACTTACTTATTGGCTCCTAATAACATCCTGATTACTGCTGTAGCTTCAGATATTTTCTTTCCCAGTGCCTCCGTCGCTTCTGATGATTTAATTGCTGCTAAATGATACCAAACTGGTATTAAACATACTTTCATTTCTGTTACCTCGATGAAACTCATTTCAGACTAAAAGGAAGATTTGATATAAGAATATGAAAGTATATGTAAATGTAAAACTTCTTTATTTAAAGCATTTCCTGTAAATTCCTTGTTACCTACTGTTTCCCAAAAAATATAAAGTATATATTAGCATATAATATAACATAATATAGTAATGTGTATAAGTAACAAAACACATTGGTGGGAGTTTATCATGAGGTTAGTTCTTCTTGAGGTTTTTTTTCCGCAAACCTCATTTTAAAAATGCGGCAGATATATTTGTCAAAAGATGTCACCCCCTTTCATGCCACCCCCTTCTAAAGTAAATTTCGGCCTTTTTTGTCAGCTTTTAAAAAAAATCACCGTTGATGTATCTGGTGTACACTTAAAGGTATTATTCAAATTATAAAACATGCCCCTCATATAGATTACAGTTACCCTGCTCCCTGGCACCCGTGACGCTCCTGATCCCTGCATGGCCCGCCGCTGCATCTCGTCGTGGCCTGCTATTGGCTGCTCCCCCATTGCTGAATGTTTTGATCTGCACGACGAGGAGATGTAGCGGCGGCGGTGCACGGATCAGGAGCGACATGGGTGCTGGGGAGTGGGATATGTATAAAACCTATATGAGGGGCATGTTTTATAGTTTAAATAACGTAGCTAACCTCACCTACTTTCCCACTCACATTTTAGAAGTTAGCAGGAGTGGCGTAAGATCACAAAAAGTCAAAGAAATTGTGACAAAAATGGTACTCGTACAAATGGGTTTTCTGCCAGAATTCTGGTGTAAATGGAATTATAGATTTCCTTCATTATCAATATACTTAAAGTACTAACTTTGTCTTAAAGGTGTTTTCTGGGATTCTTTATCTGAACGGTGGGGGTCCCCGCCAATCAGCATTTGGCATCGGCGCTTACAGTAGCGTCTTGGCCTTCTCTCAGCTTTGCCTAGACCATGTGACGTGATGTTCATTGGTCACATGGCCTAGGCATATCGCTATACAATGTAAGGCGCTGTGCTTGGTAAGCAAAGAGAAGGCCACGGCACTACTGTGAACAACAGTGCCTTCTCAAACAGCTAATTGGCGGGGATCTCGGGTGTCGGACCGCCACGATTAGAAACTGATGGCCCATCCAGAGGGTAGGTTATCAGTTAACAAATCCTGCCAAACCACTTTTAGTGCTGCATCAAACCTACAGCTTTATGTAAACATAGTGTAGGGTGGCCTGATGATATTTTACATGAGGGTCACATAAAAGTATCATGTGAGCGTATTCGCCTTGGCCTAGTGCGCTGTATGGACATGAACAGGGCGCTCATGTCACTGCTTGAATGTGACAGCGTGAGGAGGTCTGACTACATGAGGCTGCGGCCATGGAAAACTGCATAGTACACAAATAATGTTATGAGAGGAATACTACAAAAAATTAAAATACACTGTAGCACCTTTAGCCTACTTCCACTCAAATCCTGAGAATTTAAGTTCCCAACTGAACAAGGGTCCAGAAAGTTAAAATGAGCTACCTGTCCAGAGACAAATTTATCCAGAGGGGTATACTGTATTACCTGGTGTCCACCATTTGTGCCCCTCTTCCGGTGAATGACCCCAGTGCGGTGTCCATTCTTTGTGTTCCTTTGCTGCTCTGCCATCACAGCCTACTTCTTTTGGCCCCAGAATCAATGCTGACTGTATGCTCCAGAAGTATGCAAAGGATGGACACTATGGTGAGGTCATCAGAGCAAGTCCATCTAGGATCAGAACAGAGAGTATCACAGAGTACGGATGGGTAGTTTATGAAACTGGCAACCATTTTGTGGAATCAGAGGGGATCTTAAATAGAAGGATCCATGGCAGAGGTGATCAAAAGGAGGGAACCTCGCAATAATATACCCTATTGCCCATTGGTTATTAAATATGTCTCTGGACTGGAGGGTTACGTTAAGATCCTTTGACTGGTTGTATGTCTTCCTGTGGCATGGATATATAAAGTGCTTCTCGGTGACAAGACAGCAGTCAGGGATCGGACTCGAGGTACACATAAAGATCTCTGATGTAAGGACTCCAGAACCCTTCATGGCTCAGCTTCTGATAGTTGGTGTATATAAAATAATAATGAAGAAATCAGGGATAGGTGTGTTTTGTTACTGTCTATGTAAATACTGGTAGAGTATGAAGCACCTAATTTTGATTCCTTTTTTCCCCAGTCTGAAAATGTTCGTTGGAGTGAGTCCATAAAAAATTTTGAAGCTCAGGAGAAGACTTTATGTGGTGACGTGTTGTTGACTGCTGCATTTGTATCATATGTGGGTTCTTTTACAAAACGCTATCGTCAGGAACTTATGGAACAAATGTGGCTTCCTTTCCTCAAGTCTCAGAAGGTACAATATAAGCATTTTTCATTCCTGCTTTTAGCTTTGTTTGTTCCTGCTCTGTAGCTTATTACACCTGCAGATTTTGCAGGCGATTGCCAGGGGGGGAAGTGTTCCTTCCCAGCGATCGATTGCTTGTTAGCGGAGGAGACCATTGCTATTACATGCAGCGATCTCCTCCTCAGTATGGGGAGGAGCGATCACTAATACCATCACTCGTCCCAAAACTGAATAATTGTTTGCCAGCAGCAGATCATGATTAGACAGCACGATCTGTCGCTGGCAAACAATAATTTTTAAACCTGCTAAAAGATTCTAATTGCCCAATGAACAAGCGTTTCCTTGTATTACACTGCCAGATCTTCACTAACGATCGCTTATTAGCAATTATCTTCACGATTATCTGCAGGTGTAATATAAGCTTAACTTTAACCAAGAAACAAAGCAAGGCATATCTACAAATGTACTTGCAAAGTAATCTTCAGACAAGATGACCATCCAGGTAATTGAGATCTTACAGTATCTCGTGATTAAAGTCACCAGTAAGCAAACTACCTACCTACCCACCTATGTACACCATATCGCTTACTAACAGACAAGAAAATAACAGTTTTTGTGGGAGTGTTTCTTTAATTCTTGAGGGACAAATTATTTACTGACGTGTCTAGTTCAATATGACTTGTGCACCGCGGCACACATATAGAGGGCTCCTGTACAGAAATATGCTAATACATTATAGGTTTTTAATTAAAAAAAAAAAATAAAAAAAAATTAAATAATGTCTATTGAAAAAATAAAGTATAAAACTTTATCAGGTTATGCAGGGTAAAAAGTGGACAGTATAAAGAATAAACAAAACAATGCTGAAAAATACTTCTTTCTCTGTTCATACCACCTCAAATATATATAAATTACACTGTTATTTATATGTTTTTCCAAAACTGCGCTGGAAAAACATTGCAAGTTCTCCTGCATAAAACAAGGCCTCATACATCCACATCAAATAGAAAATTTAAGTGGAAATAACTCAGAGGAGACTGCCAATCAGAGTGAGACTGCCCGCCAGACGCCTAAGTCCAGAATGAGCAGAGGTTTAGTTCACTAAATAATAGATTATAATGAATATTTTCCTACAAAACTATATATCAATCTACCCAGCACCAGGGTCTAGAACATGCTGCATATAATTTGCACTGAATTTTCAATGGAACAGTTTCCCTTTTAAGGCTGAGTTATTGCGATAGTTCTGTATTTTCAATCATTTTGTTTGATTTAACCATTACTTATATTTGATATATTCAATCCTCAACATTGAAATTGCAACACTAAGAAGGACAAACTTTAAGGTTATGCAAACTGATTAAAGTAGCAAGTGTCACTAAGCTCTGCAGATGATCACATTTTCAAGCACCTAGCTCCAATCTGTTAAATGTGGGAGGGGCATAAAAGCCAGATTGAAAGCAAAGACGTTTTAGCCACACAAAAGATCAAAAATCAGATCAAGTTTTTTGGGATGATTGTGTAATGTCTCTTGTTTGTCAATGTGCCAGAGACTTTGGTTTATCACTTTGGCAGATTACTAAGCGCCTGGGTCATAATGTCAGCACTGTTCAACATTGTGTTTCCCGGTGGTTGGGAGAACAACGAATTAGAATGACATCAAGGGGTGCACACAGGAGAGCTTCTTCACAGATGGATTTTCTGTTTAGAAGAATGGCGCATAGTGATCCATTCTGTCCTGCAAGTCAAGAAGACATCATATCCCAAACCTAGGGCAGCAAACGATGCCTACACAAACCATGAGAAGGCATTTGCATGACATTGGGCTATGAGCCATATGTCCAGCTACAGGTGTTCCATTGATCTCACACGACTGCTCTCATGCTGCCCAGCAAGACAGCAATGGAGGCTGGAATGTGGGTCTATCCTCTTCACTGATTGTGTTTAATGCAATGAGAGCAAGAGATGGGCCTGCAGACCACATGGGCAACGCCATGAAGAAGCCTTCACAAGGGAAAGTCACACCCAGGGGTGATTATGGAGTGGGGTGGCATAATGCACAGTAGACAGACCCCTCTAGTTTTCATTTCCACTAACAGCTCAGTGTTACACTGATTATGGTGTGACCATTTCTCCAAGTGGACAACACCAGGAGACCTGTTGCTCATGCTACTGTGAGCGCCCTGCATAGTCTAAACGTGCTACCATGGCCTGCAGGGTTTCAGGACTTGTCTCCCATGAAGTACATCTGGGACGTCATTGGTCAGCAATTGCAAAGAGAGCGGCTAGCAGTGGATCTTGATAATTTGCCTACCCAAATGCATTCAGCATGGCAGAACATTCCTTAGACAACCATTAATAACTCAAATTCTAAGCTCACTGATAGCATGTAAGTGTATGTATTTCAGTGCAGGTTGCTCATACTTGATTCTGAATACATTGAGATGTATTGAATATTTTGATTTCATATTTTTTTTTATCATTAAGCCCTCGTTTCTTTAAAGAGACGGAAAAAGGTATTTGTTCTGTCTAATAGCCTAGATCTCTCTGAAGAGTTCCAGGCTATTACAGCTGTAGTACTTATGGAGGTGTGCAGGTGGCAGGGCTCCTTAAGAAAAGAGCGAATCTGCCATACACTGCGATGCTAATTCATTGCAATGTAAGGGAGAAGCGATCTGAAGATCACATATTGGGGTACATATGTTTTTTTGATCGCTTGGAATTGCATTTTTTGTGATGTAAGGTGACACAAAAATGAAATTTTTTGGTCAGTTTTTTTTTTTTACGGCATTCACCTGAGGTGGTAGATTATGTAACATTTTTCTAGAGCACGTCGTTACGGACGCGGCGATACCTAATATGTCTGTTTTTTTGTTATTTCTTCTTTTTAAACACTATTTTATGGTGAGGGGGCTTTTTTGTTACTTGAAACTTAAATTCATTTATTTTTATAAAAAAAACTTTTTTTTCACTTTTTTTTACTTTTATATTTGGGGACTTAACCTTTTCAGGGTTTGATCCCTGTAATACATTATGTATTGTACTGAATTGAACTGTCAGCGTCTTACACAGTAAGACGCTGACAGTTGCCTAGGAGACCCAGCCTGCAGGCTGGATCTCCTGGGCTTCCGAAGCTGGCAGGCTCTGATGCCTGTGTAAGGCATCTGGGCTGCCATGGCAACCAGCGGCTCCCTGTCAGCACAGCGCGGGGGGCCGATGGAGTCAGAGGGAGCCCTCTCCTCTGCAAACCCTGCATGTGCCACGGTCAGCGCTGACAGCAGCATGTGAAAGGGTTAATCCGCTGGCATCACCACATACAAAAAAATTGTAAATAGTAAATAAAAAATAAACATCATGCAGTGCTGAATCTCAAAATACCTAAACTATTAAAATATAAATGTATACACTCCAAAATCAATAAAAAAACACAAAAATGAGCCCTCACACAGCTCAATTGATGGAAATATAAAAAAGTTATGTGGGTCAGAATATGGCGATGCAAAGAAAAAAAATGTTTCCAAAGTTTAAATTTTTTTTCTCAGAAAAGTAATATACATGTGGTATCACTGTAATGTACTGACCCAAACAATGAAGGGCACAGGTCAGTTTTACTGCAAAGGAAACATCGTAAAAATGAAACCCAAAAACCATGGCACAAATTGCACTTCGAATTTTCTACCAGCTTCCCACTACAGCATATGCCAATGTCTGTCCATCCTGTGATTTTCATGATTCCACAACTTTTGCTTCTTCGTGTTGCAATTTCAATGTTAAGGAGTGTAGCTGCATCCTTTTACAGTCCAGAGTTAGAGGTTTACTGAACCACATTTTCTCCATTCAGGTTGCAATTCCAATATCTGAAGGTCTCGATCCAATTGCCATGCTGACTGATGATGCTACTGTAGCCGCCTGGAATAATGAAGGTTTGCCGGGAGACAGAATGTCAACGGAAAATGCCACCACTTTAATAAACTGCGAGCGATGGCCTCTTATGATAGATCCACAGCAACAGGGCATCAAATGGATTAAGAATAAATATGGAGCTGCCTTGAAAGTCATACATTTAGGACAGAAAGGGTATGTGTGAAATACAAAATTTACAGGACAGTCTTGTTATCTTTACAGAAATACATTTATTTTGAAGTTGCATTTAAGGTTTTTGATTTAATGTCTGAGCAGTCAAAATGCTCTGATAGAACTGCTGTTACTTTGTCACGTCAGATAAAGGAATTTTTCAATGTTGTACTATATTATCAAGGGACAAACAGGATTGCATTGCTTGGGAAATAAAAGTCACAGGGTGAAAACTAAGGCACACTTCCACCCAAAAGTTTGTACAAATGGCAGGTTCTGAGAGGTGGATGTCTTGTCGCAATACCGAACCACCGACCTCTGTGTAGGAAACAGCGTCTTAATACGGGTTAATGCTGCTGTGTCAGAGTTGTTGGTGTGCAGTGAATATCGGTAACCCTAAGTCCACACCTGAGCGTTTTACAGCGCGTTCCTACGCGCTGTAAAACGCTCAACAAGGAGAAACCAATGCTTCACTATGGGAATGGTTCTCCCCTGGGCGTTTTACAGCGCGTAAGATCGCGCTGTAAAACGTCCGACGCTCAAACAAGTTCTTGAGCTTCTTTGGGGCGTTTTGTCGCGCGTTCCCGTACATAGACTTTCGGGAACGCGCGACAATGGGCGTTCGCTTGTCTCTGTATGCACGATTGTAAACGCCCGTACAATCGCGCATACAGAGCGCTCCTTTCAGAACGCTCAGGTGTGAACCCAGGGTAAAGGAGGCACAGCTCAGGAGCTAACCATTGTGCTTTGTAAGGCCCCATTCACAGTCGGTATTGCTGGATTCGACCGCGTACCACCAGATTCCCATTGACTCTAATGGGATCTGTTGTATATCCAGCTGCTTTCTAGAATATATGCTGAAAATCGGCTGGACAGAAACCGTTGCGTGCAGTATTATTTTTGTGTTTTTATTGGAGCCACCAACCCATTGAACATACAGACCATGGATTCCATCTCCTCTATAAAGTATAAATAGTTGATGCCATTTAAGAATCTTTTGGTATTTTCCAAATTTCCCAACAATCTGAAATGACTCCAAAATGATTGGTCTGCAGCAATGCGTAGAGTTTATCGTGGTATCATAATTATTTTTGTTAATAGTTACTGCTTATGGTCACAATTATAATACGTGCCTTCTTTAGAGCTGATGTTCGGAGTCCTTTTTTCCCCACATGACATTGATTGTGGTGACAGGCGGTATGCAGTATAATGATGAGAAATATGGGCATGCATCTTACAGAACCTCTTGCCTTTCCCAGAACCTCACCCTTGCAGTAGGTTAATGTTATGAATCATAATCTCATTGACAATAAAAGGAACGTTACGCCAGCTATATTAGTCTTTATCAGCAGCACCCAATAGAGTACTTAATACACTGAGCACAAAAGCAAATGATTTTCTGCCCAGTGGATCTTTCTTCAATATGTCTGTAGTAAATGAAGTGCCCTTTTTAGATTATAGATTTTAATGTGACTTTAATGGAACATTTATGCTTTGTTCCCACAAAATTACATTTGCTAAACACCTGTCTTTTCATTGCTGGTAATAAATTGGTGTGTGTGTAAAGTTAAGGATTTTATCTCTCACTTTTATTTTTGCTCTGTTGATTTGTTTCCTCAATGTTTAGGATGCTGTTCATTTCCTAGACAGTGTAATGTGGATGTCCGATAAGAATTCTACTGTGCAAATTGTATTTTTATTTCAGATAAAAAACCATGCTTGGTTCTGGGGTTATGCGTATACTTAGAGGAACCTAATGCCTTCATTTTTTTTTCTGTTTGCCCTATATATACAGGTGAAATGCGAAAAATTAGAATATCGTGCAAAATTCCATTTATTTCAGTAATGCAAATTAAAAGGAATGGCATTAATGCAGCTTAAAATTCGAATATTATGAAAAGGTTTAATATTCTAGGCTCAAAGTGTCACACTCTAGTCAGCTAATTAACCCATACCCCCTGTGCAAAGGGTACCTCAAAATTGAGACTTTGGGGTTTCATAAGCTGTAAGCCATAATCATCCAAATTATAACAAATAAAGGCTTGAGATATCTCGCTTTGCATGTAATGAGTCTCATATGTAAGTTTCACCTTTTAAGTTGCATTACTGAAATAAATGAACTTTGCATGATATTCTAATTTTTCGAGTTTCATCTGTACTGTACATCCAGTATATGATTAGATGTATTCTTGATTTAGAAATTTGATGGGTTCATGTCATTCTTCTGTTGTTGCTGCTAGAAATTTAAAAATGAACTACCAGCAGTCAGCAGTAAAGGTCCATCCGTTACCAGTTGGGGGGAGTTGTCTCTGCCCAGTCTGACACTATACAATCGGTGCTGCCAGTGGTAACTCCCACATGGACCTGAATTGCTGTCAGTTCATTGATAAACTTCTATAGGAATATAGAGGATGTATATAAGGCTGCGTTCACACTTCAGTTATTTGGTCAGTTATTTCGATCAGTTATTGTGAGCCATAACCAGTAGTGAAGCCTTCACAGAGATCAGGTGTAATTATTGGATCTGCACCTGTTCTGTGTTTTTGACCCACACCTTGTTTTGGCTCACAATAACTGATGGAAATAACTGATCACATAACTGAACGCAGCCTAATAGAGGATATATATAATAGAGGAATGACACAACACAGAGTCATAGGAATAGCTGCTTCAGAATGGTTGGGGAATACAATTAGGGGGTCATTTACTTACAGAAATATCTCTAATTAAAGGCGTATTTCCGGTGCAGAGAGACACACTCAAAAAGTGGCACTTGCTGTGGCAGACTCGTCCGTCCATGAATTTTCTGATCTGCCATTCATTTGAATGGTTGCCATTTAATACTGAAACCCACAACAAACGGCTAACATCACAGATGGTTTTCAGATGCAGGATCCACTCCAATCAGCCGATTGCTGGTCTGGCTTGGTGTTGCCTCCATGAGACAGTCAGTCTTTGTGTGCACACAAGCTTAGTGTCCTCATATGAACATTGGCAACCAAACAACCAATCAAAATTTAACTTTGCTTTGTTTTTTGTAACAAAAATGAAAGACAAGTTCTAGTTGGCTGATATAATTAGTTTTGACTCCCTGTGATAAAATTGAGCTGCCAGAGCCAAGGATTAAGCATTGTTGTCATAGGAAGAAAGGTTCTTCTCACAGGTGACCAGTGACCAGTTATCTCTGATAACAGCACAGTAATGGGGTATAGAAAACGACATGTTGAGTATTTTAGCCCATTTAAAACATGCACTGTAGGATAAACATACATGCAGAAACTGGTACATTGGAAAAAGAGGAAGATGACACTGAAGGCAACCAGATGGTCAGTTCCATTTTAACAAATATCGAATTAGTTCTGTCGTTTTCATTATTTTAGCCTGGTGTGTTTGCTTTTAATCATGTCTATTATACCACTTTTTCGAACCATTCATAAAATTCGTCTGAGTATATGTGGTTGGGTTTCCTTTTTCGCATCTGTTTTTGTTTTTACTTCTTTTTCTAGCTACTTAAATACAATTGAAAATGCATTGGCATTGGGTGATATTGTGTTAATCGAAAATCTGGATGAAAGCATTGATCCTGTACTTGACCCTCTTTTGGGAAGAAACACAGTTAAACGAGGAAGGTAAGTTTCGCTTCCATGAAGGGTAGATGATCTGCTGCATTGTTTACTGATAATTTTCAAAACAGTTAAAGCTCCGTCATATTTCAGGATACTTCACTACTTGGACCAGACAGTATCCATGGTCCAAGTGACTTCTAAAGATATTGAATTTATGGAATAAACTGATGATAAAAAAAAGAGAACATTGTAGTCCCCCTGCGCCAGTGAGGTTAAAAACAAGCTTTTGTTCTAAGGCTACTTTCACAATTGTGTTGTTAATTCCAGTATTGAGATCCGGCAGAGGATCTCAATACCAGAATTTAATGGATCCGTTTTGATTTTACACATCAGGATGCATCCATTCCGTTAGGATGCGGTTGTGTAAAATCAAAATGGATAAAAATGGATCCATCACTAAATACATTGAAAGTCAATGGGTGATGGATCTGGTTCTTAGGCTCCTAAAAAAACGGATCCGTCACCATTGACTTACGTTCTTTTCAGTGTCTGATACATTTTTTTTCTGTTTTTATGATCGGACACAAAACCGCAGCTTGCAGCGGTTTTGTGTCCGGTCACTAAACGGAATCCTGCCAGAACAGAAGACATCCCGATGCATCCTGAACGGATCTCTTTCCATTCAGAATGCATGAGGACTACACAGAAACATTTTTTTCCAGTATTATGATCCTCTGCCGGATCTCAATACCGGAAAACAAGAACTCATGTGTGAAAGTAGCCTTACATCTGTTTAAATAATGAGGGTGTACTTCCTGTAGAAACTTGAAAGATTCAACATTTCAAACCAATAACTGTTCTTTAATTGTCACTGCTTTCAACAAACTTTGCCAAAATCAATATTGCAGGTGAATATAAGAAACTTTGTAATATATGTTAACAAAGAAAATTTTATAATTGTTCACTCTAAATTCAGATGTTAATGTCTGTATAGAGCTTCAGAATATGTTAGCTCCATATGAGTTTATAAGATAACTATAAAAAAAAAAAAGAAATTCTATGATAACACCAAGATGGAGTGTCTGCTCACTGAAGGATCAGATCACAGCTGCCCATGGAAGTCTGTGAGGAAGGGAGGGGGACATGAGCGGCAGTGAGAGAAGCAAGCAGCCACAGAGGCTGTTGCACCTAATTGTGAGTCTGCTATCTCACCCGAAGGCCTCATGCACACAACCGTTGCCATTTTGCATCCCACATACCACGGTTCAAGGAGTCCACATATTTTGTCCATTTTGCTCCTGCATCATTTTCGCATGTCCGCAAAATACAGCCATAAAAAAAGTCTGAAAAATATGGATGGCACACAGATGGCTTCTGGGAAGTGTCTGTGTATTAGTTGGCCTAGTTTATTTTTTTTTATATAAATATTGACATGAAAAATTAAAAATAAAATCCCCATAAATTCTCAAAGGGGTTGTCCAGGACTAGAAAAACATGGCTTCTTTTTAAAAAACAGCTCCACTTAGCCCCATTCACTTCAATGGAGCTGAGCTGCAATACCAGACACAACCAGACATAATCCTGGATAACCCCTTAAAAAATATACCAAAATGTTTTAGTTCCTTAATAATGGCATGAAGAGAGCATAGACATGTGCTATGTTGTTCCAGCTACCTGATAAAGCCTGCAGTGTAATACATCAAGGGTAAAAGCTTACATAGAAAGCAAGAATAGAACTGAACCTGCTCTTCTCTTATGCCTGCGCCATCTAGTGGTATAATAACACTTTGAGAGCATACATGCACAACTCCAATGAAAAATCTATAAGATAAGGAAAAATCAACTCAATAAGCGACCTGGGCACCAACTGTTGTAATACCTCCAGTTACAAAAGCAATTGGTTTTTGAAAAATAAATTATTCATAATAATAATAATAATAATGTAGATCTAAGTGAAATAATATTATCCACTGTTTGTAATATGTATATAGCAGCACAGAACAAGAAAAATAATGATGCCATTTTGAATGGCGGTTTTGCATTCGTTTTTCATAGCAGTTAAAAACAGCCATAAAAAAATGGATGCATTTCATTGGTTTATTTTTTAGCATCCCAACCCTGCAGTGCCCTCAGTACACCTCACAGTGCCCCCAGTATCTATAATGGCCCTCTGTAATGCTCCCGTTGTCTATAATGCCTCCCATGGTAGTCCCAGTGTATACAAGGTGCCCTCTGTATATAAAATACCCCCCAATAGTGCCACCTTATGTATGAAATCCCCCCAGCACTGTATATAAAATGCCCTGGAAAATGCCACCAGTATAAATTAGTCACTAATTTTGCTGGGTGCAAAAAATAAATAAATTATTCATCTCATCCACTTGAACTCGCTGACACTCGCTCTGCACTGGAAGGACCTGATGCTGGGATCGTCAGGTCCTTCCAGTGCAGAGCGAGAGTCAGCACGTTCAAGTCGATGAGATGAGTATTTATGTATATATATCATGCAAAAGAGAATTAAACCAGCACCTCCAAACTATATGTAGAGGGGATCAGGTGTATGCTACCATGGCTGCATCACTAATGCAACAAGAACTAGTAGCAGCACACTGCTTAATGCACAAAGGCACATGTGAACATTGAAAACATGAATAAGTGTTAACTGCATTAGGGCTCATTCAGACGACCGAGCTGTGTTTTGCAGTCCGTAAATTGCGGATCCGCAAAACATGGATGCCGCCCGTGTGCGTTCCCCAATTTATGGAACAGACGGCCCATTATAGAAATGCCTATTCTTGTCTGCAAAACGGACAAGAATAGGACATGTTCTATCCTTTTTGCGGACCCATTAATACGGTCGTGTGAATGAGCCCTAACTACTATACTTACTATAACTATATGATGATTAGAAGCTCTTTATGCATTTTGATCAAGAATATATCGGGCCCATCTACCAGCAACAAGGTGTCTTCTAACAGACAGGACCTACACTTACAGCTATGACTCTCCTGGGCTTTATTTTCTTTTTTAAACCCCTGAAAAGCATTTTAACCCGTTTTTAATGGCTGTTAGACAGTTGTACTCATGTCAACATGGCCATTAAAAACGGGCCCATTAATTTCAATAGGGGCTGTCTGGCTGAGAAGTCAAACGGCCATGTGGATAGCCCCATAGACTGCAAATGGTCATACACCCATTTCGTGTGCATGGGGCCTAAGTCACGTTTGCATTTAAAATTCACCTTTCCTTTCTATGATTTTTTTATTTTTTTATTTAAATCTTTTACGATATGATATATGTATTTTCCTATAAACATTCTACACAACTCCTAGTAATGTCCAATATATAATTTCACAGTTTTGGATATTTCTTAATGGCGTGCCAAGATATAAATTCCTCCTTTGGAATAATGGCTAAATAGATGGTTGTGATATATTTGGTGCAGTCCAACAGTTGAAGTTCATTAATAATTGGAATGTTGTGGAGTATGAAGTAATGAATACTAATTACTCCTTTCATGTCTGACAGCACCCTGCGGACCAATCCATCAGCTCAGACTTTAATTTGGTTCCAGTAATGGTTCTATCAATAGTACATTAATTCTGTGTTGAAAAGATATACAGTTGAACCTGACCCACACTGTAGACTCCGGTGTCATAAAATGGCCACATACTGACAACAACTAGGCAATTACAAATAATTAAATCTACTGCGCTTTAGACACTACTAATTTGGAAATAGAATATGTCTTATGATATCAATTGACAGTGGAAAGCGTAGCAGGAATTATTTATTGAATTGTATCCATTCCAAAGAAAATGTTCTTACTTGCATATTACGTGAATGATCTGTAAAGGATCTTTAGAAAATGGGAACCTCTGTGGCTACCTGAAATTCTGTAACTTCACACAAGGGGATGAACTGTGAGAAATAGTTCTGAAGTTTTATGTGTTTGAAAGGAATGGTTTATACCGTGATAGATGTGTTTTTAATGTTTGTATTCATTGTCAATACATTGAAGACCAGTAATTGGGAGATTCCACGGTAGTTGTTTTCATAGTGGTGAGTAACTCCGAAGGTAACTCCAAAAAAGTGCTAATTCCCTCATTTTTATTGTTTTCACATCTTCATGCAAGGGTCTATCTAGGGTTAGAAACAAAATCTCGGTTACACCCTTGTTCATAGGATGTATCATGTATTGCAGCTTATCTAAACTTGCAATACCAGAAACAAACCATGGAGAAGACTGGCACTGTTTCTGGGGGGGGGGAAATAAAAATAAATGCTTTTTTCTTTTCTTGGACAATTCCCTTATGTTCTGCATTCATTAGCACTGTATTTCTCATACTACATTATTCCAGCATCAGGAAGAGTGATCTGAACCAGTATGAAAATGATCAAATAGTGACAGATCACTTCCCCTTGGTCGGTCAGAGCACAGAAAGTAACATTTGGTTATCTAATTCTATTCCCACTTTCCTTATATCAGGGGTATATAGCTTTTATTTGATGTAAATGAGTTATCTGATTACTCAGAATGTGTCCTTACACATTAGATGGACCATTTATCGGACCTTGTTCCATTTATTTTAGCAGCCGTCATTTCATATCCTCCTCCGCCAGCAGATCTTGGTTACAGGGGTTCGTCACACTTTAGCAAATGATATTTATCATGTAGAGAAAGTTAATACAAGGCACTTACTAATGCAGGGGTCAGCAACCTCCGGCACTCCAGGTGTTGTAAAACTACACCTCCCATCGTGCTGTTCTCTGAACTCCCACAGAGTTGAAAGGAGCATGCTGGGAGTTGTAGTTTCACACAAATGAAGTGCCGAAAGTTGCTGATCCCTGTACTAATGTATTGTGATTATCCATATTGCCATATGTCCTTATTAGGCTACTTTCACACCTGCGTTTAGGTGCGGATCCGCACCGATAATGCAAACGCTTGTATCCGTTCAGAACGGATCTGCTTGCATTACCATGAACAAAATAAAATAAAAAATGTTTTGTTTTTTTTGTTCATGATAATACAAACGTTTTCAATTGCACCATATTGTGTCAAGTAAAAACGGATCCGTCACCATTGACTTACATTGTAAGTCAGGACGGATCCGTTTGGCTCAGATTCGTCAGACGGACATCAAAACGCTGCAAGTTGCGTTTTGGTGTCCGCCTCCAGAGCGGAATGGAGACTGAACGGAGGCAAACTGATGCATTCTGAGCGGATCCGCATCCATTCAGAATGCATTGGGGCTGAACTGATCCGTTTTGGGCCGCTTGTGAGAGCCTTGAAACGGATCTCACAGGCGGACCCAGAAACGGCAGTGTGAAAGTAGCCTTATATACTCCTCATATCCAGGGGTTACCGCCACTGCTGCAATGTAGGCCATGCCTGCACACTATAGGAAAAGGCACTAACCTATGCATGCTCCCACGGTCCCGGCTACCAGAAAGGCCGGTGCCTTCTATAGTGCAAGCATAACCCCTGGATACGAGCAGTGTATAATGTGATGGAAAAACGAATCCAGACAGCAAAGGAGGCAACATGGGAAATCACAATACATTATTAAGTGTCTTGTATTTAATCTGTCTACATGATAAATGCCATTTGCTGAAGTCAGACAACCCCTTTAAGGCTTTTGTCTCCTCACAGTAAGCAGGTGCAATGCCTCTCACCGCGTGCAGTATGAATTTCTCATCAGCCTGCTGTACATTTTGGAGGTTTGGTCATGTCTTGGCTGAAAAAAGGCAGTGTATAAAATGATACTAGAAGTGTTCTAAAGACATACATTACACAGGTATTGTTGTATAAACTTCCCTGAAACATATTCCAAATTCTCCGTTTTCTGTATCGAGAGCAGTTTTCTTCTGTTTTCTGTTTCTCATCACCCTAATTAATATCATTGTCATAGACCCATAAAGTAACGGAAGAGCGATCAAGCAATGGCTTTATGTGTCCCAGATCTTTAATTTCCCTCATTAGCTGTAGGCAGCTATTCAAGGTCGTTACATGTTTTGGCTTCCTTAAATAATTTTTGAAGCAATAAATATCTGTGTAAATGAAATTACTTTCACATTACTGTAACGATGCAAGATATGATCGTATGATGAATATGTAGAAAGACTGGATGTATCAGCAGATGGACAATGTTAAGCCTCATTCACACGTTTGTGTCCGTGCTCAATGATGCCTCCGTGAAGATATACATGATGGGTCCGTGTGTCCGTTTTTTGCTGTCTGTGTGTCATCCATGTTTCACTGACATTGAACAGTTAAAAAATAATTTTCAAAGCATCTGTTCCTAATGATCCGTGAAACACTGATGGCATCCGTGTTGCAGCCGCGGTTTTTACAGACCCATAGACTATAATGGACGTGATGGATCCGTGAACACGGAAAAAATAGAGCATGCATCCATGCTAAAAAAAAAAGGACCCACCGTGCTAAAACACTGATGTGTGAATACACACATTAAAAACAATGGGGACGTGTGCCGCATTCACATGTCCGTGTTCTGCATGATTATATGTCTGTACAAGGCTTCTTGCACAAGACCGTAGTTTTGGTCCGCGTCCAATCCGCATTTTACGTGGACCTATTTATTTCTATTGGTCTGCAAAATATGCGGACAGCACACGGATATCCCTCGTGTGCTGTCCGCATCCACGTGGCCGTTCTGCAAATTTTAGAACATGTTTTGCAGACAAGAATAGGCATTTCTACTGATGGTACTGAGAAAATTGCGGAATGCACACCGCCAGTATATGTGTTTTGTGGATTGCAAAATTAATACAATCGTGCGCATGAGGTCTGTATTACAGACTGACTGTGGGTTTAACTGGCCCGAACTCACAGCATCATAGGAATTTATGATCCTGTGAGTTCGGGTCAGTGAAACCACAGCTGAGCCGTGACACGTCCAAATAATACATAAAAAAATAGGTGTACACAAAAAAATAATTTCATCCAGAATTCTGGCGCAAAGGGAATGATAATTTCCTCCTGTATTCTTTAGTAATTTGCTTAGTTTGATGATATTCTTAATTACAACTGCTTTGTTGGCCTTATGGCAGAGTGAGAAAAACACTCTTGAATGTGAATATGTGAGAGGAGACATAGAGCATGTTTTAGGAGTTAAATGGGTTGTCCAGGACTAGAAAAAGATGGCTATTTGCTCCCAAAAATAGCACCACACCTGTCCACAGGTTGTATGCTCATGGGCTTTCACTTCAATGGAGCTGAGCTGCAATACCAGAAGCAACCAACGGACAGGTATGGTGCTGTTTTTGGACTAAGGCAGTCATGTTTTTCTAATCCTGGAAAACCCCTTCAATATTGTTCGCATTTAATTTACAAGAACTTGTTTCAATACCTACATGGTATGAATTGTTCTTTGCATGGTTCCCTTAATAGATATATAAAGATAGGAGACAAAGAATGTGAATACAGCAAGAAGTTCAGATTAATCCTTCATACAAAGCTCGCCAATCCACATTATAAACCAGAGCTTCAGGCTCAAACCACCCTTATTAACTTCACGGTCACCACAGATGGACTTGAAGACCAGTTACTGGCTGATGTGGTCAGCATCGAAAGACCAGATCTGGAGAACCTGAAGGTAAAGCAGTGAATATTTATAGGGCAGAAATTAGAAGGTTAAGCTTTGTAATCCTTTTAGATTAATATAACCTATTGATGCCTATGGTGACGTATGTATACCCACTGTGCCAACCAAATGCTTAGATAGTAAGTGTGGGCAAACAAGGGAACTTTACCATACATATTGTTTCAGTCAAAAGATCATTGCTACTTGTACATAAAAAGTCAGTGGAGACAGAGAAAAACATATTTTGTTTTATACAGTCCAGGGCTGAGAGGCTTGGCTATCAGCAGAAAGACTACCTTGGTGATTTTAGGGGCACATTTATTAAGACCGGCGCTTTAGAGGACGGTCTTAATAAATCCCTGTGCTGGTGGTGGATCTGCCAGAGTTATGAAAGGGGCCAGCTTCTCCATAACTTCGGCGCATCCAGCGCTAGTTCTAAATGTAAGACCGTTTCTGAGCTGTCTTTCATTTAGACCTTTTTCTACGACTAAAACAGGTGTAGAAAATGATGAATGAGACGGGCCTGCCGGACTGCCCTTTCCCCGCCAAGCCACGCCCACAATTTTAGACCTGGCATGAGGGGGTAAAAGTCGCATATGGCAGCGCAACTAAGCGGTGCGCTGCCATCTGCGCAGAAATACGCCTAATTTAGGCGTATTTCAGATTAGTAAATGAGCCCACTAGTCCTTATCATGCTTTGCTTGTGAGATGTTTTGTCCTTATAAAAAAAAACTAAGATTTTTTGCCGTCTTGTTATCTATACATGTTTATGTCCTAAATGATTACATATTTTCTCATGTCTCCTCAGTCCATGTTAACAAAACAGCAGAATGAATTCAAGATAGAACTGAAACGCCTGGAAGATGAGCTGTTGATTCGCCTCTCAGCAGCAGAAGGAAACTTTTTGGGTGACATGGAGCTTGTGGAGAAATTGGAATCAACTAAAACCACAGCTGCCGAAATCCAACTCAAGGTAGATCTACACTTTCTAACGTAATTCTTAAATTTGGCAGAACAAGTGACACTTTACCTGCATCTTGCCGAAATCCTAAAATGGGTCACACCCTTAAAATGTTCTAGGAAAGTGCCATTGCCAAGAGAGGGATGACAGGAGACCTATTCAAGCTGTATATTCAGTACAGAAGTCAGTCACAACATTAAAACTACTGAAGGGTGAAGTGAATAACATTCATTATGTTGTCATAATAGAACCTGTCAAGTGGTGGGATATATTAGGCAGCAAGTGATCAGTTAGTCGTTGACGTTGATATGTTGGAAACAAGAAAAATAGCCAATTGTAAGGATTTGAGTGAGTATGACATGGGGTGAAATGTGATGGCTTATCTAATGTAAATGACAGGTCTTGTGGGATGTTCCCAGTATGCAGTGGTTGGACCTAGCAAAAGTGGTCCAAGGAAGGGCAACCAGTGAATCAAAGACATTGTAATGGGCACACAAGGCTCATTGATGTTTCTAGGGAGTGAAGACCAACCCTGCGTTTTTTTCATTGTAACAGTACCACTCTTGTCGATATGATTTGTCTGGTATTGCAACTCATCCACATTCAAACGAACATGGAGAAGAGTGGCGCTTTATCCGAAAAACATAGCAGATCATTTACTCTAATTCTCGCCAACCACTTTTACTGTTCTAGGGCATTAAAGGGGTTTTCCAGGCTCTTGATATTAAAGGAGTTATCAAAATCCTGAAATGCCCCCATACGCCCCGGCCCCTAACACAAAATATACTTACCTTTCTTCCCGGCACCGCGTCGCACCTGGTCCCCGCACGACGGCCGTTGCTTCTCCCAGTGCGCAGAGGAAAATATCCTTTTTCGGGGGGGGGGGGGCAGCCGATGGCAGGTGGAAACGGGGACAAGCCTCTCTAGCATCGCATGTGACGCTAGGGAGGCTCGTCCCCATCGCCGCCTGCCGTGGCTGCCCCCTCCCCCCAACACCGGATGTTTTCATCCGCGCACAGGGATAAGCGGCGGTGCGGGGACCAGGAGCGGCGCGGGTGCCAGTGAGCAAGGTAAGCATATTGTGTATGGTGGAACATTTCAGGGGTTGGATAACCCCTTTAATGATCTATCCTCAGGATATATTCCTACCACTGAGCACCTTCCTATAAAAAGCCAGAGTGCCAGCCATACTTTTGCAAGCTATTCTCAGGATAGATCATTAATATTTGATAGGTAAGTGTCCGATACCCAGCACCCCCACTGATCAGATGTTCCCTGCTGCTAGGAACAGCTGATCTGTGGGTGTGCGGGACGTCAGACCTTTACCAATCAGATATTAATGGCCTGTCCTGAGTATAGGTCCGCAATATCAGAAGCCTGGACAAGCTTTTAAGCAAATCCGCATCACTTATGGAGGAGACTACCATTTTTAGCTTGCATAATTCAATTATATTTCTCAAGCAAAATAAGGCTGACTTGAGAAACCTTGGCGTGGTGTGCGGGCTCAGGTGTGTCCTTAATATAAGGATATACTGGCTAATGTCTCATTTTTAACATCAGTGTGAGGGTTAGTCAGATGTTACTGTTTGCATCCACCACAGTAGTGCACCTAATCTTATAACTATTTATTCTATGTATTATTCTACATCCACACATTTTACCATCTGGTGTAGGATGTCTCTGTGGCACTTGTTTTCTGCTGCGGGCATCCTCCATTGTATGCATTTTTTGCTGGGGATTGCCCTCAGCAACAGACCACAAGCGCAGTATCTGCTCCCCCGAGCATAAATGCACAACTGCATTTGGGGTTGAGCATTTCCTGCCTTTTGAGACCACGTATTTTTGTCATTTAAACTGACCAGTTTACATACTGACATTTTCACATTATGTCCTGAAAAAGTTTTACCTTGATAAAATTATAAAATGTCCAGAGTTCCAGCGTCGCTCTGTGGATAACCTGTATTGAAATTCACAGAAGTTGAAACATTTATTTGCAAGATGTCCAAGTCTCTTTATAGACATTTTGCAGAAATACCAATGTCATGTCTCTCTGGTTTAACGAGAATCTTTATTATTTGACAGGTGGTTGAAGCAAAAGAGAATGAAATAAAAATTAATGAAGCCAGAGAACACTACAGGCCTGCAGCAACCAGGGCGTCACTGCTTTACTTTGTTATGAGTGATCTCAGTAAAATAAATCCAATTTACCAGTTCTCGCTAAAAGTAAGTAGAGTATGTCTTCTCAGCCCCATGCCTTTCAGTATCTTCCAGGACTTTCAATGACTGCACCACCATATATATATTTTAATGTTACGATACAGAAAATATTTATGTAGGAGGTCATAAGTCTTAAATTATTACTATTTTGCTATTGCACTAAGGCATCCCTCGTATTATATTTTCTAGGCATTTAATGTAGTTTTCCATAAAGCAATTGGACGAGCAGGAGCATCAGAAGATGTGAAAGAGCGGGTGTCCAACCTTACAGAATGCATTACCTACTCTGCATTTCTGTACACAAGCCAGGGACTCTTTGAAAAGGATAAACTGACATTCCTCTCCCAGATTGCATTTCAGGCAAGTTGTTCTACATATAGAGGGCATTTATCATGAGGGTAATATTTGAAGTCAGTTTTGCTTGAGTCCTCATTGGCTTTATTTATCAAATGTCACACTTTGTTAAATTTGGTTCATCTTTAAACACTTTTCTAGAAAATCTGCTCCAGTTTTTTTTACGCCACCTCCCTCCTTTTTAAAAAAGGGCGCAGTGATGAATCTGGAGTCAAATGTATTAACATTACAGCATTTTTGCACAAGTAACATGTGACCTTTTGAAGCCAGAATTCTGTGCAGGACTTTGTTTTCTGACGTCAGCGCCGGCATAGAAGACTTCCATGCAGTGCAGCTGATACAGGCATGCGCAGCGAGCGCTCGAAGCTGAGCTGTATACAATTCTGCTCATTGTGCATTTATGTATTGCGGCAGGGCATGGAAGTCTGTGCCAGCGCAACATTTCGCTCGGCCAGTGCTGACATCAGGAAACAAAGGGGTTTTGTGGGAGAGGCAGAGGGGAGGTCTTGGAGAACGAGATGGGCGTGAGAAGGACTCATGACTCTCCTCGGGCAGAACAACTCCCCGATGACTCCATGAGGTACCTGGGTCAAGTTCCCAGCTCTATATGTCAATCCTGATGACAGGTTCCCTTTAGTACGACTTATAACAATGGACATAAATTAGTAACTTCAGTGTATAAGTGTCACGGAACCATGAACCAGACGTACAACAAGAGATAAATGAAAATAAGAAGGCTTTATTGAAAATAAAGCTGTAAAGCAAAAGTCCAAACGGATGGTGAAACCGAGCAGAGTCTTTGCGAAGCCAGAGGTCAGGAACCAGAAGGGTAGTCAGACGAAGCCAGGATCAGGAACCAGCAGGGTAGTCAGACGAAGCCAGGATCAGGAACCAGCAGGGTAGTCAGACGAAGCCAGGATCGGGAACCAGCAAGGTAGTCAGACAAAGCCAGGATCAGGAACCAGAAGCAGCAGCAGTCTAGAAGCATGTGAACACAGGAGGACCAAGCAAGGAACTGAAGCCACAGACCTCCTATATATATGAGCTAGGCATCCAGCTCCTCCCAGGGGAAGGAGGAGCCGCAGGGTGGAAGGCTACAAGAAACCCAGAACCCAAGATGGCCGCCAGCACATGTCAAACGAAGGAGAGCAGCAAGCAGGTAAGACCATGACAGTACCTCCCCCTCAAGGGCCCCTCCTCCGCGGAGCACAAAACGGTTTCTGAGGGAAGCGTGCGTGGAAGGCTCGGAGCAAGGCAGGAGCATGGACATCTGCGGAGGGAACCCAGGAACGCTCCTCTGGACCATAACCACGCCAATGGACCAAAAACTGCAACCGACCGCGGACCAGGTGTGAGTCCAGGATATTGCTCACCTCATATTCCTCACGATTGCCCACTTGGACCGGACGAGGCCGAGGAACCGAGGAAGTGAAACGATTACACACCAGAGGCTTCAACAGGGAGACATGAAACACGTTGGAGATCCGCATGCCAGGAGGAAGCGCAAGGGCATAGGCTACCGGGTTTACCCTGCGAAGCACTCGGAAGGGACCAACAAAGCGAGGCGCCAGCTTGGGAGTGGGCACTCGAAGGTTGAGGTTGCGGGTGGACAACCATACACGGTCTCCGACCTGGTAGGAAGGAGCAGGCGCTCGTCTGCGATCAGCCTGGAGTCTCTGGCGCTGCGCAGAGACCTCAAGGGACTTCTGGATCTGTACCCAAGAAGCATGTAGGACGGAAAGGTGATCCTCCACAGCCGGAATATCCTGGGGAGAGAATACCTCCGGTAACACGGCAGGTTGGAACCCATAATTGGCCATGAAGGGAGACGTCCCAGAGGAAGAGTTCACCGCCGTGTTCCTGGCAAACTCAGCCCAAGGCAGGAGGTCAACCCAATTGTCTTGGTGATCGGAGACATAGCAACGAAGGAATTGCTCCAAGGCCTGATTGGATCGTTCTGCGGCCCCATTGGACTGAGGGTGGTAGGCCGAGGAGAAGGAGAGATGAATCCCCAACTGGGAGCAAAAGGCGCGCCAGAACCTGGACACAAACTGACTCCCCCGATCCGACACAATCTCCTTAGGCAAACCGTGCAACCGGAAGACCTCCCTGGCAAAAATCGTGGCCAACTCTTGTGCAGAGGGTAACTTCTTGAGAGGAACACAGTGGCACATTTTGGAAAACCGATCCACAATCATGAGAATGACCGTATGGCCTCGGGATGCAGGGAGGTCCACAATGAAATCCATCCCCAGGTGTGACCATGGGCGCTCCCCGGTGGCTATGGGTTGCAGAAGGCCCAACGGAAGGTGCCGAGGGGACTTACTCTGGGCACAAACGGAGCATGCCGCTACATATGCGGCGATGTCGGAACGTAGGGAAGGCCACCAGAACAGACGTGAAACAGCCCAGGACAGCTGATTCTTTCCAGGATGCCCCGCGGTCTTGGAGTTATGGTAGGTTCGCAACAACCGAGTGCGCAACTCCTCAGGCACAAAACATCTGCCGTTGGGTCTCCCAGAGGGAGCACCAGATTGAGCCGCCAAAATCTGCTCACCCAGGGGAGAGGTCAGGCTGGTGCGAATGGCGGCCAGGATCTGATTCGGAGGTATGACCGAAGTCGGAATCGACTCCTCCCTGGACAGCTCGGAGTACTGCCGTGATAAGGCATCCGCCCTGATGTTCTTGGAACCGGGTAGGTAGGAGACCACGTAATTAAAACGTGACAAGAACAGAGCCCATCTGGCCTGACGTGGTGTCAATCTCTTGGCCTCAGAAAGGTAGGTCAGATTCTTGTGGTCCGTCAGGATGAGAACCGGAACCACCGAACCCTCGAGCAAGCGCCTCCATTCTTTAAGGGCCTGCACGATGGCCAATAACTCCCTGTCACCAATCTGATAGTTGCACTCCGCGGAAGACAGTTTCCGGGAGTAAAACCCACAAGGAAGCAGAGGACCCTCTGGTGTTCTACGCTGAGACAGAAGGGCGCCTACTCCCGTCTCAGACGCGTCCACCTCGAGGACAAAGGGCAACCCAGGGTTGGGATGCGACAGAATCGGAGCCGACACAAAGGCGGACTTTAGGGCCTCAAAAGCTCGGATGGCCTCGAGCGGCCAGACCTGGGAATTACTGCCCTTCCTGGTCAGATCCGTGAGAGGCTTGGCCAGCATGGAAAAGTCCCTGATGAACTTCCGATAATAATTGGCGAAGCCCAAAAAGCGCTGCAGGGAACGAAGACCACTGGGCTGGGGCCACTGTAAGACAGCCGAAACCTTCTCAGGATCCATGGAGAACCCCTCAGCGGAAATGATGTAACCTAAGAAGGTTACCTGGGATCGGTGAAATTCGCATTTCTCAAGCTTACCGAACAGCTTGTTCTCTCGTAACCGTTGCAACACTCGTCTGACATCCAGAATGTGGGCCTCCATGGATTCAGAATATACCAAGATGTCATCCAAATAGACTACCACACACTGCTGCAACAGGTCACGGAAAACATCGTTGATGAATTCCTGAAAGACTGCGGGCGCATTGCACAACCCAAAGGGCATAACCAAGGATTCGTAATGACCGGTCCTGGTGTTAAACGCGGTCTTCCACTCATCGCCCGCCTTGATCCTTACCAGGTTATATGCCGCCCTCAGGTCGAGTTTGGTAAAGACCGTGGCCCCTTTAAGGCGATCGAACAGCTCGGAAATCAAGGGTATCGGGTAAGCGTTCTTGATCGTGATGCGATTGAGACCCCTGTAATCGATGCAAGGCCTCAACTCACCGCCCTTCTTTTTCACAAAGAAAAATCCAGCCCCTGCCGGGGACGAAGACTTGCGAATGTGTCCGCGTGAAAGCGCCTCCCTCACGTACTCCTCCATGGCCTCATTCTCCGCTACCGACAGTGGATAGACTTTGCCACGAGGAGGAACGGCACCAGATTGTAACTCTATGGCACAATCGTATGGGCGGTGCGGAGGTAGGGCAACCGCGCGCACCTTATCGAATACATCCCGGTACTCCTCGTATTCAGGAGGCAACAGAGAGTCCGAGGAAGTACACAGCAACTTGACAGACCCATGGATGCAACTAGCCCCACACTGCGGTGACCACGAGAGGATCTCGACCGATCTCCAATCGAAAGTCGGATTATGCTTCTGGAGCCAGGGGTACCCCAAGACCACCGAGTAGTGTGGAGACGAAATAACCTGGAGGCAGACCGACTCTCTGTGAACGGCACCAATGGCTATCCCCACTGGAAGGGTCTCATGAGTCACGTGTGGCGGCAGAAGGGGTCTGCCGTCTATCGCCTCAAGAGCCAGTGGGGAACCTCGAGCCTGCAGAGGAATGGAATTGGCGGCAGCGAACACACTATCAATGAACAAACCACCAGCACCAGAGTCCACCAACGCCTGGGTCGTCACCGAGCCCCCGACCCAGGAGAGGACAACAGTGATCAGTGGTTTGTCAACACGGGAAACCGGGGACGAGGAGACTCCACCCAAGATCTGCCCCCGACAGGATCTCAGGGTACGAGCGTTTCCCGGACGGTTCGGACATGCCAACCGAAAATGCCCACCGAGACCACAGTACATGCATCGGCCCTCGCGTCTCCGGAGTGCCCTCTCCCCCTCGGACAGGCGAGCAAACCCCAGCTGCATGGGTTCACCCCCAGACAAGTCATCCCCAGGAGGCGTGGGAGGAGAGGGAGGCACGGGTGGGACAGCAAACGTAGGCACCAATCTGTTAGAAGACCTCCGCAGGTTCTCCTTAAAGGAAGGTCTCTCCCTGAGTCTGGTGTCAATCAAAATCAGGAAAGAAATAAGAGACTCGAGCTCAACTGGTAGGTCCTTAGCTGCAACCTCATCCTTCAAGGCATCCGAGAGACCATGAGAGAAAGCAGCAACCAGAGCCTCATTATTCCAGCCCACCTCTGCTGCCAGGGTACGAAACTCAATGGCGTATTCAGCTACGGATCGTGAACCCTGTCTGATGGACATAAGGAGCTTCGCAGCAGAGGCAGCACGAGCCGGCACATCGAATACCTTCCGAAGAGAAGCAACAAAACCGGAAAACTCGGCAACCACCGGATTGTTGTTCTCCCATAAAGGGCTGGCCCAGGCCAAGGCCTTGTCCGAGAGCAGCGAGATCAAGAAGCCCACCTTTGATCTCTCAGTAGGAAAGGCATGTGGCAGCAACTCGAAATAAATGCCCACCTGGTTAAGGAAACCTCGGCACTGAGTTGGCTCTCCTCCAAAGCGCTGTGGAAGAGGGGCAGAACCGGTCATACCCCGAAACACCGCAGGCGCAACAACAGGTGTCGGGGTAGACTCTGGCGCAACAACCGGAGCGGCAGTAGGAGCGAGCCCAGGAGTGACAACCGACCCATCGGCAACGGGAGCGAAATGAGCCGTGCGTTCAAGCAGGGTTTGCAACGCCACAGCGAACCGACCCAACAGGTGATCCTGCTGATCAAGTCTGGCAACCAGCGTGGGTAGCGAGGATGGCCCTGTACCGTCAGAATTCATGGCTTGGTCCTAATGTCACGGAACCATGAACCAGACGTACAACAAGAGATAAATGAAAATAAGAAGGCTTTATTGAAAATAAAGCTGTAAAGCAAAAGTCCAAACGGATGGTGAAACCGAGCAGAGTCTTTGCGAAGCCAGAGGTCAGGAACCAGAAGGGTAGTCAGACGAAGCCAGGATCAGGAACCAGCAGGGTAGTCAGACGAAGCCAGGATCAGGAACCAGCAGGGTAGTCAGACGAAGCCAGGATCGGGAACCAGCAAGGTAGTCAGACAAAGCCAGGATCAGGAACCAGAAGCAGCAGCAGTCTAGAAGCATGTGAACACAGGAGGACCAAGCAAGGAACTGAAGCCACAGACCTCCTATATATATGAGCTAGGCATCCAGCTCCTCCCAGGGGAAGGAGGAGCCGCAGGGTGGAAGGCTACAAGAAACCCAGAACCCAAGATGGCCGCCAGCACATGTCAAACGAAGGAGAGCAGCAAGCAGGTAAGACCATGACAATAAGGTACATTTTCATACATTGTGCTGCATACTACAATATACATTTTTGAAGTGTACCTCAAGTGACAAGTTGAAACTAGAAGATGGCAATGAATCCTTCCTGTCTGCAGTTTGAGTTCTTATGGTGGTAATTTATCTGTCACTCGGTCAACCAAAGTGTCCTATTTTCGTTCTCTCAGCATCTTACAGTCACTCAAATCTGTGTCCACAGCGTTTATTTGTCAGTCAGAGACGCATTAGACAAATCAGGGCCACCATGTTATTGGTCCAGTCTCTAAGGTCACAGGTTGAAAAGCAATGAATTTTGAGAAGTGTAGCTTAGTGGTGGTAACGCCACTTGTTTTGGTCTAGTAGAAATACACTTGAACACCAAGACATCAAGAGTATGACCATTGCCGAACACTATTTTATAGTTTTTATATATAGAAGTTATCTCCATAGCTTGGAAGCTTTTTTAATTCAGCTCTCAGCTGCGATACAGTCTCTAAAAAAGTGGATTTCAATGGTTTGGCCCAACTCGCACTTTGGTGGCATATCACAAAGGATATGCCACGAATGCCAGATAAGTGTGAGTCCCACCTCTGGGACCTGCATCTATCTCTAGAATGGGGTCCCCAAAGTGAACGACAGCGCACCACGCAAGCACTGCGTCCCTTCATTCACTTCTATGGGAGTGCCAAAAATTGCTGATGCACTCTGTCTATTTCGATGGGAGTACGGGAAATACCTGAGCTCACTCGGCTCTTTTCGGAGCTCCCATAGAAGTGAATGGAGAGTGTGGTGCGCTGTCCTTCACTTTGGGGGCCCCGTTCTACAGATAGATGCGGGTCCCAGAGGGGTTGGCCCATCCTGTTATGCCACCACAGTGCAGGATGGGCCAACCCCTTTAAAGGAGTTTTCCAGCCTTTGAGACTTTTTTAACTGTGCACAGCAGGTTGTTGAACCTGTTGGAAACCTCATACTCACCTGCTCCATGCCTCTCTGTCCCAGTTTCTTGGCTCTATATAGTGATCTTCCGGTCCCTGGCCTGTAAACTTCCAGCCAGATGGGGCCACATGTGCTGCTGCAGCAAATGCCTGGCCCCAAACAGCATGTCACTGCTGGTTCACATGCCGCTGGAGGATTGATCACCGCTGAATCCGGTCATTGGTCGCAGTGGTCCAAATCACACCAATCTGTCTGAAAGTTTACAGGCTAGGGACCAGAAGATTGCTGAACAGGGCCAGGGAGCCGGAACAGAGTGGCAGGGGGCAACAGGAAAAAGTCCCAAAGGCTGGATAACCCCTTTTAAAATATCCTGTCACCTCCCCTGACATGTCTGTTCTAGTAACTACTTGCATTCCCCATGTAATAACAATTCTGGAACATCATTTCTTATCACTCTATGTTGTGCCATTCCTCTATTATTTGTATTAGAAGTTACGAATGAATTTCCAGCAGCCTGCAGTAAAAGTACAGCTGGGTGTTACCAGTTTAGGGTGTATCCCTGCACAGTCTAAAGCCTCATTCACACATCAGGGTTTTGGTCAGTGATTTCCTTCAGTGACTGTGAGCCAAAACCAGGATTGGAGCCTCCACAGACATAAGGTATACGGGAAGGATCTGCACCTGTTCCAAATCACTGAAGGAAATCACTGACCGAACACTGATGCGTGAATGAGGGATAACACAATCCAGTGTCATACTGTGCAGGGACCACCACCCCCTTCTGGTAACACCCAGCTGAACCTTTACTGGAGACTGCTGGCAATTCAGTCATAACTTCTTGTACAAATATTGGAACAGCACAAAAAAGTGCTAGAACAGACATGTCAAGTATTGGTATTTATTTACAGATACTCAACCTTTTCTTTTATTATTATTATTATTATTATTATTATTAAACTGTAAAATGCTGTTAAATAATGAACATGAGCTTTATTTCCAGTTTTTGGTGAGTTAATATTGTGCTGATTATTCCTCTATGGCACAATGCTCTGACAATTTCTTTCAGACTTTGTTGTGTGCATTGATACTATTGTAGATAACCTCTCTCTTTTTTCCAACAAAAGATTCTTCTAAAATCAAAGGAAATTGACTCTTTGGAACTGGACCTTTTGCTGCGCTTCCCTGTTGATCAAGTTTACCAAAGTCCAATTGACTTCCTGTCGGTTCAGTCATGGAGCGCCATAAAGGTAATCTCTTCACCGGGGGATCGCTATTTCATAAAACTTCTGGAATATGTAATGTAAATGCAGGACAGATGAGATGCATAGAACAGAATCATATCATAGGCCATATCTAGAATGTAGTATTCGGACTGAAAGAAATGTTGTGGTTTGTTTTAGATGATTTCCTCGCTGGATGAATTCAGAGGCTTAGACCGAGATATCGAGGGATCAGCAAAACAATGGAAAAAGTTGGTGGATTCAGAATGCCCAGAGAAGGAGAGATTCCCTCAGGAGTGGAAAAACAAAACCTCTTTACAAAAATTGGTTATATTAAGAGCACTACGTCCAGACAGAATGACCTACGCAATCAGGTTTGCTATTTCCATCCTTTTTCTTGAGGTCAGTCAGCTCTCCTGACAGTAAGGGCAGGTTCACATGGGGTTTTTTGGAGGAGGTTTTGAGTCAGATTTTCCTGTCGGTTTTTCAGTTAGAAGTCGAAAGGAATTGGAAATATAAAGGAAGGACTTATACTTCTTCCTGCTGGATCCACTTCTGGCTTTGGCTGAAAAAATATACCGGTACCTCAAAACCTCCTCCAAAAAATTCTAGGAAGAATAACTGAGGAACTGCACATTGTAGACTGAAGACAATATGGTCCATACTGTAGTTTCCATTCTCTATAAATCAGTTGTCTTTAAAGTCCTAAATAGTAGACGGTCTTAGTAATTGGCAGCCCAATTTCTAAAGTGAATGTGTCATCAGAAAATGACCTATTGAATTAATAGTTTATTCAGAATTTTTTTTTTTTTTAAGAATTTTTGGGATTTTTGTTTTACTTTTCCACTTAGCTATCTATATTGAAAAAATGGTTGAATTGTGCAGTTTTTGCACTGGCCACTAGAACTAAAATATGCCAAGACTTCCTGTTCTGTACAGGTAACTTTTCAGTAGCCATCGCATTATCACAGGCAGAATTAAGGTACTTTCACACTAGCGTTTTTCTTTTCCGGCACGGAGTTCCGTCCTAGGGGCTTAATACCGAAAAAGAACTGATCAGTTTTTTTCCTAATGCATTCTGAATGGAGAGCAATCAGTTCAGGATGCATCAGGACGTCTTCAGTTCAGTCTTTTTTACTTTTCAGGACGGAGATAATACCGCAGCATGTTGCAGTTTAATCTCCGTCCAAAATTCCGGAACACTTGCCGGAATGTGGGATCCCGCTTTTTTTCCCATTGACATGCATTAATGCCAGATTCGGCCCCGAGAGTTCCGGCAAGACGGATCCAGCATTGCGGTCTGCGCATGCTCAGACCGCAAAAAATATGAAAAAAATAAATGCCGGATCCGTTTTTTCCAGATGACACCAGAGAGACGGATTTGGTATTTTAATCCTGATCCGTATGACAAATGCCAACAGTTTGCATGCGACGAAACTGCCTGCCGGAATCCTCTGCCGCAAGTGTTAAAGTACCCTTACAGAGGCAGATATCACCTCTATATATAGATAACACAGGATCCACCATTTACAATAGGTGATATCACAGCTTATCTACTCCCTCCTGACCTCTGCACAGGTCACACAGCATGCCCAGAAAACTCCCATAGAATGAGTACCCTCCTGTCCATTGTGACTATGGCCCATGTAGCTGCTCTCAAAAGACAGGAAGTCTTCACATTTTATGCCTAGTGGCCAGTGTGAAAATGCAGGATTTTAGTAAAGGTGGGTTCACACCACGTTTTATGCCTCCGTTTGATGTATACGTTAGAAAAAAAGTATTAAAAAATGCAGCACACCATGTTCTTTTATCCTGCTGAGTCCGGTAAAAAAAAAATTATGCGTTTTTTTTTTTTTTTTTTTACAATGGAACTCTATGGTGAACAGATGCCACTGTATGGCATTAGTCTGAAGCATCCGTTTAACGTATACGTTTTTGTATGCATTAAATGGATGGGGGGGAAAAACTGATGTGAACCCAGGCTTATTCTTTTTAAATAGAGATATTGACATGAAAAAAAATATATAATAATTCCCTTTAGGCATGTCAGACCAGTCCTCTGGCCGAGGAGACCGATGTCAGTCACATACATTGGTCATCTACACGCATCAATTTCCACTCACTCTGGTTTGACAGGATAGTGTAAACCACCCAGCTAAAAGTGTATCTGTCCATTCATATATTTCCAGTTATAAGTAATGTGTCATTTACTGTATTTTATGTATTTTTGGACCTATCTCTTAACAGAAATTTTGTGGAGGAGAAACTTGGATCAAAATATGTGGAGGGAAGACGTCCAGATATAGCCAAATCCTATGAAGAGACCAGCCCAGCAACGCCCATATTCTTTATTCTGTCTCCTGGAGTGAACCCTCTCAAAGATGTGGAGTCCCTCGGTAAGTTCTATTGTTTTCACATCTTAAAGGGTTATTTCCAATGTATAAAGTGATGGTATGTGTCAAAATATAATAATGGGGGGGGGGGGGGGGGTCTGACCTTTGGAACCCCCACCAATCCAGGGTCTGCAGTGCTGGTTTAGTGCTGTGTCTTCTGTAAAGTTTCCCCTTGAATATTCACAACATCCATTTCTAAATTGCCCGCTAAGTAATATTATTAATTGGTATATAACACGGGTGCACAACCTGGGGCCACATGCAGCCCTCAACACCATTCTGTGCAGCCCCCAACCATCTGGTAATGTATTCATGTATTCCCCATTAGATGAGAATATTTGAAGTGGATCTAGACATTTGTGATATATAGTGTATGTTAAATATGCCATAAATATAGTATTTCGGTTGGTAATACCCCTTTTAGTTTTATTTTCGGCCCTTGGAATTGGTTCAGGCTATTATTAATATTTTGGGTTAATATTAATAATTTATATTAATAAATAGGCGTAAATCATCTATTGTTGGCTCCGCCTATTTATTATTTATTCTACCTGTTGCTCTACCTTTTCCTGAACTATGTGCGTTGAATTACGGCGGCGACAAAAGACTATAAACTGTGCCTGAACAATAAAATATTTATTAAACAATTACAAGTCTACAGTCAATTACTTATGCTATATCTATATATATTTATATCAATGGTTATATAAATATATATACATAGTGTACTACTGTGTGTGTATATAACAGCACTATAATACACCTAACTACACTAACACAATACAATCTACAATTCCACTCCAAAATCTATCTAAATATACACTTACACACACACACATAATAGCAGCACCCACCCACCTGGCTATACACTGTCCATATGGGATAAAAGGGGTTAATTTAATAAGGGCAATTCAGGGGTTAACAGGATGGCAGGGGTTAAAGGGATATGGTGTTGGTGGTATAGGGCAGTGATGGGCAAACTGCGGCTCTCCAGCTGTTGTAAAACTACAAATCCCATCATTCCCTGCTGTAGGCTGATAGCTGTAGGGCTAGGCAGACTGGGTATACTGGGAGTTGTAGTTTTACAACAGCTGGAGAGCTGCAGTTTGCCCATCCCTGGTATAGGGTAATGCTGGGGTAGCTTTGGGATATTGTAGGGGTTAATGCAGGGGTTCAAGGTAGGGGTAAATGCAGGGCAAGGTAGGGGTATTGACGGCAGTGGGAAAGGGTTAATGTAGGGGTACATTTTGCAGGGATTGGTGGCTGTGGGAAAGGGTTCAGGGATTGGTGGTAGTGGGAAAGAGTTAATAATAAAGGGTTGATAATATTGTTGGTATTGGTGGCAGTTGGAAAGGGTTAATATTGCAGGGTTTAATGATACTCAGCCAGATGCTCGTCTCTAGGGGTTATTGCTTCCCCTCCCAGGAGCCTGCAGGCAAGTATATTTGGGCTGGCGCAGTGATATGACATCACCGCACCAACCCGGGCATCCTGGCGCTTCCAGGCGGGGGATCACTTTTGAAATGACCGCATATCTCCGGTGCTGTAATTACAGCGCCAGAGGTACGTGGCATACAAGGGCAGGGGAGCCCTTTGTTCCCCTGTCCTTGTTATGCAAAACATCTCCGCCCTGCCGGAGGTATTTAGCAAAAGGCAGAGGATCTCTTTGATCCTCTGTCTTTTGATGTGCCCGCAACTGGACACATTTGTCCAGTTATCCGGGCGTCATCTTTCCCCTGCAGGCGCACTGGCATGCGCCTGCAGGAGGATTTATCAGCTGGGGGGGGCACCCGTGATTGGGGGTCATTGTTGACAGCATTTAAGATAATATAAGTATATATATATATATTGTGAGGCGGTGGCAGGAGTCATTTATGAGGGGAGATGTGTCACCAAGAATGTTGCAGGAAGTATTCTAAAGCAGCTTGCTTATACCAGGAATGTGTCACCAAGGTGTCCCGCTTTGGTGGAGTAAAAGCCCTAGTCCAGGTGTCCGCTAAAGTAGTTGGGGGACACCATATAGATAGTGTAGCTGGTTCAGCTAGTTCAGGGCGGGCTTTTACTAGGAACAGGCAATGTGTTGGGTGGACACCTGTTCCCCAGGTTCCAGTCCGGGACTTGAGGCATGCTCATGTTCAGGGATCCTATTTAATCCTGCTACTGGATCTTAGGTGTGTCTCAGTCTGGAGGAAAGGCAGACAGTGAGAGGTAACACTGTCAGAGTGTGCTACGACTGCTGGACCCGGCTGCGATCTGGAGGTATTGGCTGTACTGATATGAAAAGCCTAAATAAAGAGGGATTTTGATGAACGGTTTGGTGTCCCTGCCTTTAAACACTGTTCTTGGGAGTACGGTTTCCCACAAGTGATGTTGGATGCGAGCAGACGACCAGTGAGGCAAACACAATTGTGCATGTCCTTCATACAGCCAGCTAAGTTTTTCCGTAAGACAGCGGATCAAATGGAGGCACTACTACAGCAGCTGGTCCGTGCTAATGCCCAACAAGCCGAGTGTAATGCACAACAGCAAGCAGCGAACGCCCAGCAACAACAGACAAACAGTCTGTTGATTTAACAGATGGCGGCCATGCAAGAGACCCTACGAGCATCCCAGCAAGGAACCCCACCTGCGGTGACCTCGTTTCCATCTGCTGCCAGAGATGAAGTCCGGTCAGCGGTGAGGAAAATGAGTCCCGAGGACGACGGGGAGGCATTCCTCGCTGTATTTGAAAGGACGGCAGAGCGGGAAAATCTGCCGTCTGAACAGTGGGCTGAGGTGGTGGCACCGTTCCTGGTAGGAGACGCCCAGAAAGCCTATTTTGACCTCAGTCGTGAGGACGCCCAGGACTATGTTAAACTTAACTGTGAGGTATTGGCTCGGATGGGGGTTAACACGTATGTGCGGGCACAAAGGGTGTACCAGTGTTTTTTTTCAGAGACCCGGCCCGCCAGGTCTCAGGCATATGACTTGCTGCATCTGTTGAAGAAGTGGCTCCAGCCGGAGACCTTGAGCCCCTCACAAATGATTAAGTGGGTGGTAGTGGACCGTTTTGTGCGCACGCTGCTGAGGGCCACACAGCGCTGGGTAGGCCAAGGAGACCCAGGCAACCTTGATCAGTTGGTTAACCTGGTGAAGTGGTATATGGCGACCCAGGACTTGATGCGGGACTCTGCTCAGTTGAGAGAGACACGCCAGCCCCCCCTACAGCCTAGGGAGCCTGGAACAAAGGCCCGGCCTTCTATGGGGGGGAACGCTACCCAAACTCCTGGGAGGGGAAGCGAGTCCCGGGGACCCGCGGGGCCACTGTGATTCGGTGCTGGCGCTGCCAAGGCCCGGGACATGTTGCAGCTAACTGCCCTATGACCTCGGAGCCCATGGACTGCGGGTTCGCTCGCCGGTCCTCGTTCTATGCCCGAACTGTGTTTGTTGCTGACCCTCTGCTGGCTGCTGATACACCTCCCTTGTGCCAGGTCTTTGTTGATAGGTACCCGCTCAAGGCACTGCTGGATTTGGGGAGCCGGTTAACCCTCCTGCCTCAGTCACTGGTTTCAGAAGAAATACCAGGAGAGCAGAAAATAGCCATAGTGTGCATCCATGGAGACCTCTGGGAGTATCCCACAACAAGAGTTACCCTGTCCGCGTCAGGCAGGGAAGTACAACATGTCGTCGGTGTGGGGCGACATGTCCCTTATGACGCCATATTAGGAAGAGACTTACCCATTTTCTGGACACTGTGGAAAAACGGTATGCAGTCTCTTGGGGAGGAAAACTGTCTGGGCCCTGAACCCGATGACCCCGATGCTGGGGTACCAGCCATAGGGGCCACCCCCACAGATATAGAGTGTAATCCCAATAGGTTTCCACTAGAGGTGTTGGCTGATGAAACGGTAGAGACCCCATCCATCCTGGACCTGGGACATGTTCGGGACAGCCCCGTTCCAGGATCCTACATTGGTGCATGCGAGAGAAGGGATAACTATAATCAATGGCGTGACTCAGCACCCAGGAGCAGAATCTGTGTTTCCCCACCTGGCTTTGAACCAAGAACAGTACAGGGTGGACAAGATGCAACAAGAGATAATAGAGCAGCTGGTGGTACCCCAGCCTTACCGCCAGATGGTGCTAGACTTGACCCACACGCATGTACTGGGAGGTCATCTCGGGGTGAAAAAGACCCAAGAGCGAATATTGCATAGTTTTTTTGGCCCGGGATATATGAGGAGGTTAAGAGGTTCTGTCAGTCCTGTGTGTCAGATAACCAGCTCCCAGCCCCATTACCGTAGTCCATTGGTACTTATGCCAATCATAGAGGTACCGTTTGAAAGAATAGCCATGGATCTGGTAGGCATAAATAAGTCGGCCAAAGGTCACCTTGGTGGTTTTAGATTGCGCTACCAGATATCCTGAGGCAATTCCCATGCGCCATACATCGGCTAAGCTTATAGCCAAATAATTAATGGGCATGTTTTCCTGGGTCATGAAGGAACTCTGCCGGTTGTTAAATGTTAAGCAGTTACACACGTCTGTGTACCATCCACAAACAGATGGTCTTTAAAGTTTTGCTAAACCTTTCCACAAGTCCATGCTCAAGACAGCCGTATCCAAAGATGGGAAGGACTGGGATCTTTTGCTGCCACATGTATTGTTCGCTGTACGAGAAGTGCCCCAGGCCTCTACTGGTTTCTCGCCCTTTGAACTGTTGTACGGCAGACATCCTCGGGGCTTGCTTGACGTAGCTAAAGAAGCATGGGAGCAACAGCCCACCCCACACAAGAGTGTTATCGAACACATAGAGAAAATGCAAGAAATAATAGGGACAGTTCTGCCGATTGTCCGGGAACATATGGAGGCGGCACAACTGGCCCAGAACCGGGTATACAACGAGGCCGCCCAGGTAAGCACTTTTAACCCGGGCGACCGGGTGCTGGTACTTGTGCCCACGGTCGACAGTAAATTCCTTGCTAGGTGGCAGGGACCATACGAAGTGATGGAGAAAGTAGGACCAGTGAATTACAAGGTATACCAGCCGGGTCGGCGAAAGCCAGAGCAGGTATACCATGTTAACTTACTAAAGCCCTAGAGAGATAGGGAGAGTCTGTTTGGGGGCAGCCCACTCGTCTTGAATACGAGAAGGCTCCGGAGCCACCAGTGATCCCGGAGAAAGCCTCCTCCGCTGTGAAGATAGCGGATGGCCTGTCCACTAAACAGGTTCAGGATGCCAGAGAGTTTGTGAGTCGGAATAGGGATGTGTTCTCTGAACTTCCTGGACGCACCTAGTCCAACATGACATTGTCACCGAGCCCCAGGTCAAAGTTTGCTTAAAGCCATATCAGGTGCCTGAGGCTCGGCGACAAGCCATCTCTAAGGAGGTAAAGTCGATGCTACGACTAGAGGTCATTGAAGAGTCTCGGAGTGTGTGGGCTAGTCCAATAGTCCTCATACCAAAGCCAGACGGAACGTTACGGTTCTTTAACGACTTCCGGAAGCTCAATGAAGTATCAAAGTTTGACGCCTACCCCATGTCTCGGGTTGATGAATTGATAGAGCGACTAGGGAAATCCCGATACTTTTTCGTTCTTGGACCTCACAAAAGGGTACTGGCAGGTGCCCTTAACAGAGGCTGCAAAGAAGAAAACTGCCTTTGTCACCCCTAAAGGGCTGTTTCAGTATAAGGTGTTGCCCTTTGGCTTACATGGCGCTCCGGCCACCTTCCAAAGATTAATGGATATCATCCTTCGGCTCCATTGTCAGTATGCTTTGGCCTATCTCGATGATATCGTAGTGTTTAGCACAGACTGGGAGAGTCACTTTCCCAAGGTGCAGGTGGTGGCTGCCTCTCTCTGGAAAGCAGGATTGACCACCAACCCGAAGAAATGTACGATAGGCTTAGAATAAGCTCAGTACCTGGGGTATATATTTGGACGGGGAGTCATTAAACCCCATGTTAATAAAATAGAAGCCATATAGAACTGGCCCAGACCCCTTACAACGAGGCAGGTAAAAGCTTTTTTAGGGTTAGTAGGATATTAGAGATTTGTTCCCAATTTTGCCACATTATCGTCTCCCTTAACAGACCTCCTGAAAGGGCGGAAGTCTGTGATGGTCTGCTGGAGTGTTCAGGCCTTCAGGTGATTGAAGTCGGTGTTGTGTGGGATCTCGGTCCTAGTTACACCCAACTTCAATAAGGAGTTTATTGTACAAACAGACGCCTCTGAAGTAGGTCTAGGTGCTGTACTGTCTCAGGAGGTTAACGGGGAGGAGCATCCCATTAGCTTCCTGAGTCGCAAACTAACGCCAGCCAAATCCAGGTATAGTGTAGTCGAGAGGGAGTGTCTCACCATCAAATGGGCACTTGAATCGCTATGCTATTATCTGCTGGGGAGGTCTTTCCGCCTGGTATATATGTGATAAATGAAGTTCCAGCACTGCAAAGTAATTGTTGTGTCACTTGTCTCTTTATTCGTGGTAGCAAAATTACAGCATGTGGATCAAACCTCACACTCCAACACCAGTTTACACGTTTCAGACACTTAGTCCTTAGTCATAACAACTCTTATGACTTAAGACTAAGTGTCTGAAATGCGTAAACTGGTGTTGGAGTGTGAGGTTTAATCCACATGCTGTAATTTTGCTACCACGAATAAAGAGACAAGCGACACAACAATTACTTTGCAGTGCTGGAACTTCATTTATCATTTTTTTGCTACTAAAGGACTTACTTACCTGTTCCGTGCACCAGGGGCTGATTAAATCTACTAAAGGTCAGCTGGAATTTTACTATGGACAAAAATGTTATATATATACAGTACAGACCAAAAGTTTGGACACACCTTCTCATTCAAAGAGTTTTCTTTATTTTCATGACTATAAAAATTGTAGATTCACACTGAAGGCATCAAAACTATGAATTAACACATGTGGAATTATATACATAACAAACAAGTGTGAAACAACTGAAAATATGTCATATTCTAGTAGGGGTGGGCGATATAGGCGATATGCGATATAAATTTGTGCCACGATATGGATTTTGAGCATATCGCCTATATCGCCGGACCGCGATATGATCGCGCTCTCTGCGCGCACCATCTTCTCCTGAGCCGGCACACTGGGCACAGTGGAGAAGGAGAGAGTCCCTCCCTCCCCACTGTGCGCGGCTGCCGCTGACCACCAATGACAAAAGAGGAGGAGGGGAGGGACTGACTGTAAATCATTGAGTTTTCACGATCTCAGTGAGCACGTGAAAACTCAAATCCGATGGTATATTCTAACCCCCAGGCGTTCCCATGGTGACAGGGACACTTGCCTGGGGGTTAGACTATACAGGGCCACGCCGCTGACAGTAGAACATTTAAAAACTAATCAGTAACTTTAACTTTATTCATTGGTGATCTCTTTACTGTATACCTTACTAGGTCTTAGCTCCGGTAACAGCAGGCAGTGCGGGCGGGCGGCGCTCACTCACTGACGTCACGCGCCTGCTCCTCCCACTAGGCGTCGCATGCGCGTGACGTCAGTGAGTGAGCGCCGCCCCCCGCACTGCCTGCTGTTATCGGAGCTAAGACCTAGTAAGGTATACAGTAAAGAGATCACCAATGAATAAAGTTAAAGTTACTGATTTGTTTTTAAATGGATCTGTGGATGGCACCGTTTAGGGGAGGGGGGGTGTCTGTGGATGGCACCGTTTAGGGGGAGATCTGTGGATGGCACCGTTTAGGGGGGGGATCTGTGGATGGCACCGTTTAGGGGAGGGGGGGGTCTGTGGATGGCACCGTTTAGGGGAGGGGGGGATCTGGGGATGGCACCGTTTAGGGGAGGGGGGGGATCTGGGGATGGCACCGTTTAGGGGAGGGGGGGGATCTGGGGATGGCACCGTTTAGGGGAGGGGGGGATCTGTGGATGGCACCGTTTAGGGGAGGGGGGGGATCTGTGGATGGCACCGTTTAGGGGAGGGGGGGGGATCTGGGGATGGCACCGTTTAGGGGAGGGGGGGGGATCTGGGGATGGCACCGTTTAGGGGAGGGGGGGGAGATCTGGGGATGGCACCGTTTAGGGGAGGGGGGGGAGATCTGGGGATGGCACAGTTTAGGGGAGGGGGGGGAGATCTGGGGATGGCACCGTTTAGGGGAGGGGGGGAGATCTGGGGATGGCACCGTTTAGGGGAGGGGGGGGGATCTGTGGATGGCACCATTTAGGGGAGGGGGATCAGCTCCCTGCTGCTGTGTGCACAAAGCACAGGGCAGCAGGGAGAGTGTAAAGTCCTATTCACCCTAATAGAGCTCTATTAGGGTGAATATGACAAGGGTTCTACGTTCTAGCCCTTAAGGAGACTAATAGTTATTAAATAAAAAGTTTTAAAAAGTTTCAACTCGCCCCCCAAATATAGAAAACAATATATCGCGATATATATCGCATATCGCACATGCTTAAAATTATATCGCAATATAGATTTTAGGCTATATCGCCCACCCCTATATTCTAGGTTCTTCAAAGTAGCCACCTTTTGCTTTGATTACTGCTTTGCACACTCTTGGCATTCTCTTGATGAGCTTCAAGAGGTAGTCCCCTGAAATGGTTTTCACTTCACAGGTGTGCCCTGTCAGGTTTAATAAGTGGGATTTCTTGCCTTATAAATGGGGTTGGGACTATCAGTGGCGTTGAGGAGAAGTCAGGTGGATACACAGCTGATAGTCCTACTGAATAGACTGTTAGAATTTGTATTATGGCAAGAAAAAAGCAGCCAAGTAAAGAAAAACTAGTGGCCATCATTACTTTAAGAAATGAAGGTCAGTCAGCCGAAAAATTGGGAAAACTTTGAAAGTAAGGGCTATTTGACCATGAAGGAGAGTGATGGGGTGCTGCGTCAGATGACCTGGCCTCCACGGTCACCGGACCTGAACCCAATCGAGATGGTTTGGGGTGAGCTGGACCGCAGAGTGAAGGCAAAAGGGCCAACAAGTGCTAAGCATCTCTGGGAACTCCTTCAAGACTGTTGGAAGACCATTTCAGGGGACTACCTCTTGAAGCTCATCAAGAGAATGCCAAGAGTGTGCAAAGCAGTAATCAAAGCAAAAGGTGGCTACTTTGAAGAACCTAGAATATGACATATTTTCAGTTGTTTGACACTTGTTTGTTATGTATATAATTCCACATGTGTTAATTCATAGTTTTGATGCCTTCATAGTCATGAAAATAAAGAAAACTCTTTGAATGAGAAGGTGTGTCCAAACTTTTGGTCTGTACTGTGTATGTATATATATATATATATATATATATATATATATATATATATATATACACATACATGCATAAATATACCACTTCCCTCTACATGGCCCCCAACCAGAAAAGGTTGTGCACCCAAAATACAATATAATTCACCAATAGACACTAATCTGCAGTCCCAAATATATAGCCCTTGTACCATAGATGCTGCCTGCAGTATACTGATATAACATATTCTTATCTTTTATTAGGTAATAAACTGGGCTTCACCATCGACTCTGGAAAATTCCATAACATTTCACTAGGCCAAGGGCAAGAAAAAGTAGCAGAGGAGACCATGGAAAAAGCTGCAGAGCTAGGGCACTGGGTGATCCTGCAGGTAAGCAGGAGTCTATATATTACTTTCCTCCCCTTTATGGAGATGTTATTAGTTGCTATGTATCCCCTACCTCCAAACTTCTTGACAAATGTTTGTTTCTGTGCACAGAATGTTCATTTAGTGGCCAAATGGTTGGCGACCCTGGAAAAACTCCTTGACAAGTACAGCACTGGGAGCCATGAGGATTACCGAATCTTCATCAGTGCTGAGCCGGCATCAACTGCAGAAGAACATATCATTCCTCAGGGAATACTTGAAAATTCTATCAAAATCACCAATGAGCCGCCAACTGGTATGCTGGCAAACTTGCACTCTGCACTCTACAATTTTGATCAGGTAAACTATAGATGTAATATTGGTCCTATCTATATTTATGAACTTATATTTTTTTTATATCTGCTATATCTCCCCTTAAAGGAAGTCTGTCAACTAAACTGCTGACAGCACGGGGGTCCAGGAAGGGCAGTACATACCTTTTTTGTGGAGTTTTTCCTCATCAGGAGTAGTGTGAGGACTAGTTCTCACTTCAGTGATTTGATTATTGGTTTCCATCAGTGATTGAGAGCAAAAAACAGGTGTGGGTCCAGAACACAACTGGTACAAATGTTCCCATTACATCTGTTTGGAGGGTCCACCTCTGGTTTTGGCTCACACTCGCTCATGGAAATCACTGACCAAATCACTGAAGTGTGCACTAGGCCTGATTATGAAGTTTTAGTCTGCCAGTTCTGATATTGCAAGTGCCCAAGACAGGGCTTCACTGTGAAGTGATTCACAGCCCCTCACAGATGGACTAGTCTACTGGTTGGATATGATACAGCTGTCGGAGCAGAATGGAGGGTTGTGAAGTATCTCAATGCAGAGAGAAAAGAACACATCACAATGAAGCTTCACCCTGGGCACTTGAGAGAGCAGAATCTAGCAGAATAAAACTTCATACTCACTATTCTCAAGGAAAAAGCTCCAGTACAAAAGGCATGTTTGTACTGCTCTGCCTGGCTCTTACCTGCCTAATGCTGTCAACAGTTTAGCATGGTCAAAACTACTGACAGACAGGGATGGACTGGGACAATAAAGTGGCCCTGGACTTCAGCCAGACCGGCCCACTTTACCTAGGCAAGAGGTAATTTTGCCGCCCCTTGACTCCGCCCACTGACTCCGCCCACTGACCACACCCCTTTACCCGCCCCCTTTTTCGGCCTCCATTATGTAATTTGCCCCCACATACAGTAATACTGCCCCCACATACAGTGCCCTCCTTTATGTAATACTGCCCCCACATACAGTAATACTGCCCCCACATACAGTAATACTGCCCCCACATACAAACAGTGCCCTCCATTATGTAATTTGCCCCTCCAGTGCCCCCACATACAGTAATATTGCCCCCAGAGACAGTGCACAGTCAGACTCCATTATGTAATTTGAAATTGCCGCCAAAAGTCCCCCCCCCCCCCCCCGTACATACTTGTGTCGCTCGCTGACGCTGATGATCCTGTTCCTGTGGGGTGTCTTCTTTGTCTAGTGCTCTTTCCCTACCCCCGTAATATTTGTATACCTTCAGTCGTCACTTCCGGTTGTGACGTCCCCCCGGATATGACGATAGGATGGATCGTGTGTATTGGTGCGAGATCCCGCGAGACCCGTGACCTCCTCCGGCCTCGCGGGATCTCGCGCTGAATCGACTTAACAGGGGCAGGCTGCAGCAGCACATCCACTATGAAGATCCGGCCGGCGGCGGCAACTAGGAACACCCAAACAGCAGGAGGAGTCAGATCATTAATGCAGAGGAGGCGCAGCAGTCAGATGATGTCAGACATGGATCACAGGTAGGGGCGTGACGCGGGCGGCGGCTAGTAGGAAATTAGATGGATGGATCTCACAAGTAGGGGGCGTGGCACGGCGGCGGCTAATAGTACTCGGAATTCGGACTCCAGAGCGCCGGCGCCCCCAGGCAGAGTGCGCTCTACGCGGTGGCCTACTCTGCTTATGGGTGGCGCCGGCCCTGGCCCGGCGGCCCATAATTCGATCGGCCCACCGGGATTCTCCCGGTACTCCCGATGGCCAGTCCATCGCTGCTGACAGACTCCCTTTAACCTCTTAAGGACACATGACGTACCGGTACGTCATGATGTCCTGGTACTTAAGGACACATGACGTACCGGTACGTCATGTGTTGTTCCGATCACTGCCGCCCGGCCGGCAGTGATCGGAACCCGGTGCCTGCTCAAATCATCGAGCAGGCACCTAGGCTAAATGCGCGGGGGGGTCCCGTGACCCCCCCATGTCGGCGATCGCGGCAAACCGCAGGTCAATTCAGACCTGCGGTTTGCTGCGATTTCTGCAGTTTCTGATCCCTGCGGTCCCTGACCGCGGGGATCAGAAACTTTAGTATTCCTAAAATAGATCTGTATCCCTCCCCCTGCACCCCCCGAGTGATTTTAGCCCGGTGGGAGGTGCAGGGGGAGGGTTGCGGGCGGTGTGGGCGGTGCGGGAGGCGGGCGGTGCGGCAGGCGGGATCGCGATCCCCCGCCCGCCTCCCCTTGAATGATCGTTGGTTTCTAGTGGGGATACCAGGGTGCCAGCACATTGCTGGCACCCTGGTATAAACGGCTGACATCTGCGATGCGATGTCAGCCGTTAACCCTTTCCATACAGCGGTCCGTACGGACCGCTGTATGGAAAAGGTTAACAGCGCAGGGAGCTCCCTCCCTCTCCCATCGGGGGGCTGCTGTGCCTTTGCAGCCCCCCGATGGGAGAGGGAGAGAGCCCCCAGAGAGCCCCCCTCAGCCCTGTGCTTACCCTTCCCCGTCTGCGCAGTTCTGAGCAGACGGGGAAGGTTCCCATGGCAACAGGACGCCTCTCAGGCGTCCTGCTGTCCATGGTGCTGAACAGATCTGTGCTAAAAGCATAGATCTGTTCAGTGTAAGTAAAATACAGTACAGAACAATATATATTGTACTGTACTGTATTATACAGACATCAGACCCACTGGATCTTCAAGAACCAAGTGGGTCTGGGTCAAAAAAAAAGTTAAAAAAAGTGAAAAAAAAGTAAAAATCAAAAAACACATTTATCACTGATTAAAAATGAAAAAAATAAAATTCCCTACACATGTTTGGTATCGCCGCGTCCGTAACGACCTGATCTATAAAACGGTTATGTTACTTTACCCGAACGGTGAACGCCATAAAAATAAAAAATAAAAAACTAGGATGAAATTGAAATTTTGCCCACCTTACTTCCCAAAAAAGGTAATAAAAGTGATCAAAAAAGTCGCATGTACGCCAAAATAGTACCAATCAAACCGTCATCTCATCCCGCAAAAATCATACCCTACCCAAGATAATCGCCCAAAAACTGAAAAAACTATGGCTCTTAGACTATGGAAACACTAAAACATGATTTTTTTTGTTTCAAAAATGAAATCATTGTGTAAAACTTACATAAATAAAAAAAAAGTATACATATTAGGTATCGCCGCGTCCGTATCGACCGGCTCTATAAAAATATCACATGATCTAACCCCTCAGATGACCACCGTAAAAAAATTAAAATAAAAACGGTGTAAAAAAAGCCATTTTTTGTCATCTTACGTCACAAAAAGTGTAATAGCAAGCAATCAAAAAGTCATATGCACCCCAAAATAGATGCCAATCAAACCGTCATTTCATCCCGCAAAAAATGAGACCCTACTTAAGATAATCGCCCAAAAACTGAAAAAACTATGGCTCTTAGACTATGGAGACACTAAAACATATTTTTTGTTTTAAAAATGAAATCATTGTGTAAAACTTACATAAATAAAAAAAATAGTATACATATTAGGTATCGCCACGTCCGTGACAACCTGCTCTATAAAATTACCACATGATCTAACCTGTCAGATGAATGTTGTCAATAACAAAAAATAAAAACGTGCCAAAAAATCTATTTCTTGTTACCTTGCCGCACAAAAAGTGTAATATAGAGCAACCAAAAATCATATGTACCCTAAACTAGTACCAACAAAACTGCCACCCTATCCCGTAGTTTCTAAAATGGGGTCACTTTTTTGGAGTTTCTACTCTAGGGGTGCATCAGGGGGGCTTCAAATGGGACATGGTGTAAAAAAAAACTGTGCAGCAAAATCTGCCTTCCAAAAACCGCATGGCGTTCCTTTCCTTCTGCGCCCTGCCGTGTGCCCGTACAGCAGTTTACGACCACATATGGGGTGTTTCTGTAAACTACAGAATCAGGGCCATAAATAATGAGTTTTGTTTGGCTGTTAACCCTTGCTTTGTAACTGGAAAAAAAATATTAAAATGGAAAATCTGCCAAAAAAGTGAAATTTTGAAATTGTATCTCTATTTTCCATTAAATCTTGTGCAACACCTAAAGGGTTAACAAAGTTTGTAAAATCAGTTTTGAATACCTTGAGGGGTGTAGTTTCTTAGATGGGGTCACTTTTATGGAGTTTCTACTCCAGGGGTGCATCAGGGGGGCTTCAAATGGGACATGGTGCCAAAAAAACAGTCCAGCAAAATCAGCCCTCCAAAAACCAAACGGCGCACCTTTCACTCTACGCCCCGCTGTGTGGCCGTACAGTAGTTTACGGCCACATATTGGGTGTTTCTGTAAACGGCAGAGTCAGGGCAATAAAGATACAGTCTTGTTTGGCTGTTAACCCTTGATTTGTTAGTGGAAAAAATGGGTTAAAATGAAAAATTAGACAAAAAAATGAAATTCTCAAATTTCCTCCCCATTTGCCAATAACTCTTGTGCAACACCTAAAGGGTTAACAACGTATGCAAAATCAGTTTTGAATACCTTGAGGGGTGTAGTTTCTTAGATGGGGTCATTTTTGGGTGGTTTCTATAATGTAAGCCTCGCAAAGTGACTTGAGACCTGAACTGGTCCCTAAAAATTGAGTTTTTGTAAATTTCTGAAAAATTTCAAGATTTGCTTCTAAACTTCTAAGCCTTATAACATCCCCAAAAAATAAAATATCATTCCCAAATCAATTCTAACAAGAAGTAGACATATGGGGAATGTAAAGTCATCACAATTTTTTGGGGTATTACTATGTATTACAGAAGTAGAGAAACTGAAACTTTGAAATTTGCAAATTTTTCCAAATTTTTTGTTAAATTAGGTATTTTTTGGTGCAAAAAAAATAATTTTTTTGACTTCATTTTACCAGTGTCATGAAGTACAATATGTGACGAAAAAACAATCTCAGAACGGCCTGGATAAGTCAAAGCGTTTTAAAGTTATCAGCACTTAAAGGGACTCTGGTCAGATTTTCAAAAAATGGCCTGGTCCTAAGGTGTAAAAAGGCTGTGTCCTTAAGGGGTTAAGGACCAAGCAAATGTTGAGGGTGATTTTTTTTATTTTCCCTCCCTGCTAAGAGGCCTAACTTTTTTTTTTTCCTGTCAACAATTTTAATAGAACCGTTTATATAATGTCTTGGAAAACTGTAAAACTAGTATTTAAGAGGTAAAAATGAAAAAATAAAAAACACATTTGTCTTTATTATTGGGTTGTGTTTTATAGCATTTATGTTGTTATAAAAATAACATATGGACTTTATCCTTTGGGTCAGTACCAGGGGCGTTGCTAGGTTAAAACATTTAGGGCCTGGGCCCCTGATGTTTTGTCCCAGGCCCCGAATGTCCTGCCTGCCAGATAGGTACAGCTGCATTGCTGTCCTCAGGACAGCAATACAATTGAATCTAATGCCCTGCAAGAGCTGAAAGACCTGTGATGACATCACAGTCCATGTGATCAGTTCTTAATGCAGTAGCTGAAAAGGACCTGCGATGATGTCACCATCATGTGACCAGTGCAGGAGAGGATGGCTCAGCAGTGAAGAGAAGTCCTGGGAAGAAGCTGTGGTGACTTCTGTACATGAGGAGAGGTAAGTGAAGGGGTAGATTACTCAGTGTGAGAGGCAGAGCAATGTTGGGAGTTGTAGTTATTTAATGGGGACTGTATGTTAGGGCTGAAGGGAAGAAAGTTATTTACATAGGACAGTGGGTGGAGTGATATTTACATGGGACTGAAAGTTGAGGAGGGTGATGTTATTTACATGGGAATGCATGTTGGAGGTGGCTGTGGGAGGGAGTGATATTATTTATATGGGTAGGGAAAAAGTGGCTACACCTGCCTGGAAAACAATGGTGTGGTGCTCACTCCGTGCGACTCGCCCCGATGCCGCAAATGGAAATGGGTATTGTAAAGATAAATCAAAGTGGAGGGCACTCAATTATCTGGGATTGGATGTTAGTGGTACATAGGATAAAATAAATGACAGATATAACAGCAGTAAATTTAAAAATAGATAATTTATTATAATCCCATATAAACAATACCCATTATTTATATGGGACTGAATGTTGAGGGGTAATGCTATTTACAACTGGGGGCTCTATAGGAGAGACTTTTAGATCCACATTATTGCTACTAAGAGCACTATGGGGGGCTTATTACTATTGAGGGGTCTCTAGAGAGCTTTATTACAACTGGGGAACACTAGGAGGCCTTATTTCTACTGGGGGCTTTGTAAGGGCATTAATAATACTGGAGGGCTGTTCTACTAATGGAGGCACTCTTGGGGAGCACTATCACTGTTGGAGGCACTGTAGGGGGCAGTATTACTAATGAGGGCATTCTAGAAGGGAATTACTATTGGTGGGACTATGAGGAGCACTATTACTATGGGGGGCACTCATTTTCCTTCAGGATAGTATTTGGGGGTATTGGGCGGTACAGCGAGCAGCAGGATAACACAGTGGAGACTCCAGGTTGGGAGATGATGATAGAAATGTGAGGAAGCTAAGATGTCCGTGTGTCACACTGTACAGAGATGAGGTACGGCTGAGAGAAGTTGTACGGACCTAATGGAGAAGATGATGACAGAGAAGATCTACATCAGAGGAGACGTCACCTGGGAGGCACTGGGTGTGAGCAGTATGTGCTGCTGTATAGTAAGTACAGCAAAATGTCTTCAGTGCTAGTGTTTTCCGGGAGGAGGGGGGGGGGGGGGTTGGTTGGGGGGGTGGATTTGGTCGACTGAGAGAATTGGGCCATGTGCATTGGGGCTTGGGCCCTAGATCTTTTGAGACCCTATCAACGCGCCTGGTCAGTACGCTTACGGAGATACCAGACTTTATAGTTTCTGTTAAGTTTTTCTATTTTTAAAGAATTTATATTTTATTTAACAAAAAATGACTCACTATATTCTGAAACCCATAACTTTTTCTATTTTCTGCTGATGATGCTGAGTGTGATTATTTTTAATTTTTTTGCAGACCAAGGTGTCGTTTCTATTGATACCATGTTTGGTACTTGACACTTTTTTGGGAGACGAGTTAGTAACATTGTAACATAGTATATAAGGCAGAAAAAAGACATTTGTCCATCCAGTTCGGCCTGTTATCCTGCAAGTTGATCCAGAAGAAGGCAAAAAAAAACTGTGAGGTAGAAGCCAATTTTCCCCACTTTAGGGGAAAAAAAATTCCTTCCCGACTCCAATCAGGCAATCAGAATAACTGCCTGGATCAACGACCCCTCTCTAGTAGCTATAGCCTGTAATATTATTACACTCCAGAAATACATCCAGGCCCCTCTTGAACTCTTTTAGTGAACTCACCATTACCACCTCCTCAGGCAGAGAGTTCCATAGTCTCACTGCTCTTACCGTAAAGAATCCTCTTCTATGTTTGTGTACAAACCTTCTTTCCTCCAGATGCAGAGGATGTCCCCTCGTCACAGTCACAGTCCTGGGGATAAATAGATGATGGGAGAGATCTCTGTACTGACCCCTGATATATTTATACATAGTAATTAGATCTCCCCTCAGTCCTCTTTTTTCTAAAGTGAATAACCCTAATGTTGATAATCTTTCAGGGTACTGTAGTCCCCCCCATTCCAGTTTTTTCTTTAGTTGCTCTCCTCTGTACCCTCTCCAGCTCTGCTATGTCTGCCTTGTTCACAGGAGCCCATAACTGTACACAGTACTCCATGTGTGGTCTGACTAGTGATTTGTAAAGTGGTAGAACTATGTTCTCAGCACAGGTATCTGTGCCCCTTTTGATGCAACCCATTATCTTTTTGGCCTTGGCAGCAGCTGCCTGACACTGTTTTTTACAAACATGGGACGCCACAAATTATTTTAGCATGGACTGATTCCAAACATAAGATTTTGCACGTAATCATATTGAAACTCCAGTCTTTGTGCGCACACGATTTATGATCCAAGGTTGGATGTGTCATTGACTTTCATATTTTTTCAGTTGCAGTTTCAGTGGTATTGGACAATTCTATTTAACCATCAGTACATCATCTATCCATTGTTTTATCCATTTGTTTTATGTTATGTGTTTTATGATATAATTATTGCATATTTTTATATATACAATAAATTGGACTATTTTAGATTTCTCTATTTCGGTGTGACTCTGATTGTTGAGTGCCCTTTTATATTTATTCCTTAATTTACTGTTTTTTACAGCTTAGTTTGCTGTTCTCTAAAATTCCTAGGTCCTTTTCCATATCAGTGTTACCCAGTGTTTTACCATTTAGTATGTATGGGTGACTTGCATTATTCCTTCCCATGTGCATAACCTTACATTTGTCAGTGTTAAACCGCATCTGCCACTTATCTGCCCAAGCCTCCAATCTATCCAGATCCATTTGTAGCAGTATACTGTCCTCTTCCGTGTCAATTACTTTACACCGTTTAGTGTCATCTGCAAAAAAAATATTTTAATGTGCAAGCCTTCTACAGGATCATTAATAAATATATTGAAGAAAATACGGCCCAATACTGACCCCTAAAGTACTCTACTAGTGACAGTGACCCAATCTGAGTGTATCGTTAATAACCACCCTCTGTTTTCTATCACTGAGCCAGTTACTTACCCACATACAGACATTTTCTCCCAGTCCGAGCATTCTCATTTTATATACTAACCTTTTATGCGGTACAGTGTCAAATGCTTTGAGGAAGTCCAGATATACGACATCCATTGATTCGTCGCTGTCAAGTCTAGAACTTACCTCCTCATATAAACTGATTAAATTAGTTTGACATGACCGATCCCTCATAAAGCCATGCTGATATGGCTTTATTTGCTTATTTTCCTTGAGGTACTCCAAGATAGCATCTCTTAGAAAACCTTTAAACAGTTTACCCACGACAGTATAGTTTCCGGGCTCTGTTTTTGGACCCTGTTTGAATATTGGCACTATATTTGCTATGCGCCAATCCTGTGGAACACTCCCTGTCATTATAGAGTCCTTAAATATCACAAATAAGGGTATGGCTATGACATTACTTAATTCTCTTAGGATACGGTATGCCATCTGGTCCTGGCGATTTGTCTATTTTAATCTTTTTAAGACGAAGCTGTACTTCTTCCTGGGTCAGACATAGCACTTTTAATGGGGAATTAACTTTTACAATCTGCATTTCATCTGACAGTTTATTTTCTTCAGTAAATACAGTGGAGAAAAAAAATAGTTAATAGCTTTGCTTTCTCCTCATCGCTCTCTGTAACTCCCCCCTCATTACTCCGTAGAAGGCCGACACCTTCAGATTTATACTTTTTACCATTTATATTATTGAAATACATTTTAGGGCTACTTTTGCTCTCTTTGGCAATTAATCTCTCGGTCTCTAGTCTGGCTGCTTTTATTTGTTTTTTACATATTCTATTTTTTTCTTTAGAGTTTTTCAGTGCTTCCCCGCCGCCCTCCTGTTTTAGGGATTTAAAACTTTATTTTTGTCATTTATTGCTTTCTTTACAGTTCTATTCATCCACGTTTTTTTTTCTTGTTCCTTAACCTTTTATTCCCATACGGTATGTACCTTTCACAATCAGATTTTGGGCTGCTTTTAAAACTATCCCGTTTTGTGGCTGTATTTTTATTTTTGAGGACTTTGTCCCAGTTAGTTAGGCTTATGGCCTCTCTTAGTTGGCTAAATTTAGCTTTTTTGAAGTTTGGTATTTTTGTTCCTCCCTGAAGAAAAACTCTTTTGAATTATAATTGGAAGGTTATTACTTTATGGTCACTATTTCCCAGGTGTCCCCCGACCTGCACATCTGTTGTTCTGTCAGGTCTATTGGTTAATACTAAGTCCAGTATGGCCGTCCCTCTAGTCTGGTCCTGAACCAGTTGGGAAAGGTTATTGTCTTTGGTTATTGCCAAGAACCTGTTTCCTTCATGAGATATACAGGTTTCAGTTTCCCAGTCTATATCTGGGTAGTTGAAGTCCCCCATAATAACCACCTTATTATAAACTGCCGCCTCGTCTATCTTGTTTAGTAGCAGATTTTCTGTGGACTCTGGTATATTAGGTGGTTTATAGTAAACTCCTATTAGTAATTTATTATTGTTTTTGCCTCCATGTATTTCTACCCACAGTGACTCCACATGTTCATGTCCCTCACTTATATCTTACCGGAGTGTGGGATATAAGTTGACCAATTCTATTTTTTTTTTCTTTTTACTATTTTTTTTTTTCTGCAATTGATCACTTGTGCTGTTCACTGAAATACAGAAGTAGTGCAGTGAACAGCACAAGCGATCAATTGCAGAAATTTTTATTTTTTATTTTTCAGAAGGTCCCAGGCTGCCATTACAACTGATCGGCACTACTCTGTCTAACTGCTCAGAGACTTCAGTTGCTATTGACTGTGGTATCTGAGGGGTTAAACAGCCAGGAATGGACTGATCTTCAATCCTGACCTCCCCAGTGGGTTGGTGTCGGTCATCTCTGGTGTCGGCCGCTGCAGGCAGGTATCAGCTGTGTAACACAGCACGCACTGTGTGTGGAGTAGGTTTGTGACATACATCTACAGTACTTCATTGTTCATTAAGGGGTTAATAATTCATAGTGTTTAAAAACATTAAAGACATGTATGTACTGTAATATTAATTCTGTGTGGTGTATTTTTCAGGATACACTGGAAATTTGTGCAAGAGAGCATGAATTTAAGAGCATTCTTTTCTCTCTCTGCTACTTTCATGCTTCTGTTGCTGGGAGACTTAAATTTGGTCCTCAAGGTTGGAATCGCAGCTATCCGTTCAATGCTGGAGACCTGACTATATGTGTCAATGTCCTATACAACTATCTAGAAGCCAATACAAAGGTAAGCAATGTGCAATGAACTGAGCACGGCTAAACTTACTATCATTTTATATAAAAACCAACAGTCTTTGGGCTGTTGTAAGAGTAACATTTAATATCGCCGTTGAGATTAAGAGAATAGCTTGTCGAGGTCCCTAGGACAGCAATTCCAGGAATGATAGAGGAGTGTTCACACCTATGTCTGTCAGTGACATTAAAACAATCAATTAATGATAATCAGGTGCATTGTTTGGAAAATGTCTCCTACCTGCATAGAAATGTTGCACATTATAAGGCTATATGCACACGACCGTGACGTTTTTTTGTGGTCCGCAAACCGCGGATCTGCAAAAAACAGAAGCCGCCCGTGTGCCTTCCGCAATTTGCGGAACGGAACAGGCGGCCCATTGTAGAAATGCCTATTCTTGTCCGCAAAACGGACAAGAATAGGATATGTTATATTTTTTGGGCGGGGCCAATTAAACGGAGCAACGGATGCGGACAGAACACGGAGTGCTGTCCGCATCTTTTGCGGCCCCATTGAAGTGAATGGGCCCGCATCCGAGCCGCAAAAACTGTGGCTCGGATGCGGACCAGAACTACGGTCGTGTGCATGAGGCCTAATTGTGATTTCATATGTGTGTAAAGCAGTTGCTACAATCGCAATGGTTTTGTGGTGGAAATCCACTGCACGTGAGCTGTGACATTATGACCCAGTTGTCTAGCATCAAAATTTATGACTGGACCGTAGTACGCCAATATTAATCAGATTCTGCTTTGGCATAAGATGTGATAAATTTAGTAATGAGGAGCATGCCTCTTAGGCCTCATGCACACAACCGCATTTTTGTTCTTCATCTGATGTGCATTTTTTGTGGGTTCGGATATAGACTTATTCGATTCATTAGGGCCACAAAAGATGAGAACAGCACATTGTGTACTGTCTGCATCCATATGTCTGTTCTGCGGGCCCGAAAAAAAAAATAGAACAGGCTCTATTATTGCCCGTTTTTGCGGACAAAAATAAAAATTTGTAATACATGGCATGGGCCTGTGGAAGGAGAAAATATGAGATGCACACAGCCAGTATCTGTGTTTTGCGGAACCGCAATTTGCGGACCGCAAAACTGATATGGTGATGTGCATGAGACCTTAAAAGGATCAGTAACTTACCTATTGTTTAAAGGGAATTTGTCATCAGAAAATGACTTGCTGTTTAAATCTAATTCTTATGTAAAACGTATTTTTACATTATTTTTGGTGGTTAATTTTAACTTTACATGTCACAATCTGTATTTTAGAAAAATATCCTAAAATCCTGCAGTTTTCGCACTGACCACTAAGCCTAGTAATAGGTATGACAGCTTATCTACTCCCTCCTGACTTAGACAACTCTCCGATAGAAGTCAATGAGGTCCCCTAGTGTTCATTGCGTCAATGGCCCATGGTGGCTCCAGTAAAGCATAGCTCTAAATGCTGTGAAAGGGGTTGTGTGAAGTTTTGAAGTTATCCCCTACTAATTGATTGTTGGGGATCTGACGGCTGGGATTCCCATCAATCCTTAGAACGAGGGGGTCCCATTCCCCTGATCTAATAGAGCAGCAGGGTGAGCATGCTATTCATTCTCCATCAGATCGCCAGAAATAGCCGAGCGCTGCCCCCGACTATCTCCAGCTGTCCCATAGAGAATGAATGGAGTGGCAGCGTGTATGCCTGATCTGCTGCTCCATCAGATTGGGGGAACGGGGCCTCTGTTCTCAAGACTGATGGGGGTCCCAGCAGTTGGACCCCCACCAATCGGTTAGTTTTCCACTATCCTGTGGATGGAGGATAATTTCAAAACTTGGCACAACTCCGTTAACAACAGCTCAGGGAAAGATGACAGTCCTTGTGTCGCTATCTGGTTTTAAACCCGCAGAAAAAAATGATAGCTGACACATTTGTTATAAATCTGGTTTTTATACAAAACATATTTTTTAAGAATTTTTACCTATGTTTGTAGTTTTACGTCATTATGATAAAAAAAAAAATCTAAAATCCTGTCCATAATTCCTGATAATATGCTGTACAGATCACTTCTCAGGAGTCCTCTCATGGCTGGTAGTTTATAATGATAAATTACACCTATATATAAATACGAGATCACACCACTCAGAGTTGATGGTCACAGCTCAGCCTGCCCCCCTCCCTGCACAATATCCTTTGCATAGAGTATACCTAGAAAAACTCTCCCATAGATGTCAATGAACATCTCATGTCCATTATGCCTTCTGGCTCATGTGGCTGCTGTAAAGCATATCTCTATATGCTGATAACTGCAGCCTCGGCAAGATGGCTGCCCCCATAACCATGTACAGAAAAATACATTTTATTCAGAAAATAAAAACAGATAGGAAAACGGAATAGGTTTCCCTACCTGCTTTTTTTAAAACATCTCTTTATTGAATTTTATATCAAACTTTTAACAGAGATAAGAATAGGGTAATAAATGACAATTCCGGTAAGAATCAGTATTTAGGAAGAAACGTGGAATCCTGTACATATGGTGCAATCCTCCGCAAGGCAATGCTGGTGTCCAATATCAAAGTACCCTAATCAGGCATACGATCAGGATCTAAGTCTTAGGGCTCATGCACACGAATGTATTTTCTTTCCGTGTTCGTTCCGTTTTCTTTTGCGGATGGTATGCGGGACCATTCATTTCAATGGGACTGCAAAAAAACATGTGCATTCCGTATCTCCGTTCTGTAAAAAATAGAACATGTCCTATTATTGTCCTCCTTAAGGATAAGGATAGGACTGTTCTATTAGGGGCTAGCTGTTCCATTCCACAAAATGCAGAACGCACGCGGACGTCATCCGTATTTTTTGCAAAATACATACGGTCGTGTGCATGAGCCCTTATACCACCAACCACTCCCCACACTGCAACCTTCGGTGGCCCCAGGTTCCCACCACCCTCCCTTCAGAAATAACATTCACGTACTGCCCATGTTCCCTGATCCGTAGCCAAGATTCCTTCAGTTCTTCCTCCACATACCACGATAAGAGGCGAAAAGGGACCATCAAGTCCCCAATTTTCTTTTAGGAGTAAGGTAGGTTTCAGTATATCTCCTCCACTTACGGAAGAACCCCTTAGCCATTCAGTCTCTATGTTTGAGGATCTCCAGTCTTTCTAGATAAAGTACCCTAGTCAGCTGTTCGACCACCAGGTCTATTCCCGGCACTGTGGATGTGAGCCCGTTTTGCAAGAGACACGTCTTCACCAGCCCCTGCCTGGTTTTAAGTAGTAAAAAATGTAGGTGATATATTCCTATTAATAATTTTGGCAAATCTCAGGCTGTCCATGCACCAGAAATGCTGGCACAGATTTCAGATGTAATTTACGATAGTTTAGTGGTGTAAGTAATGTCGGGCCGTGTAGGTCTCCCTGCTTCTGTAGAAGAGCAGAGAGCACAGCGTACTCACAAATTTATGTTCAAAAGGGAGCTTACGCCCACATGGAAGCACATGGATATCTGAAAGCCCCTTTGAAATGAATGGAACTGGTTTTCAGTCGCAGAAATTTTCTGCAACAAAATCTGCCGTGTGCGAACAAACCCTAATATATGCCACCCCTTGACAGATCCCATTGTCATTTTACCGTTATGGCTGATGGATTGTACAGTTACAGCAGCATAGGCTCTAATCTGTTCTTTGCTTAGATCATGCTACCAACGAGAACTATGCTCAAACGACAATATATTAACGGGGCTGTACGGGGTTAATAAAACATGGCTGCTGTCTTCCAGAAACAGCCGCACACCTGTCCATGGGGTGTGCCTGATTTGGCTGCTTAGCCCCTTTCTCTTCGAGTAGTCCTGCTGGTGGGATCCTGCTAAAGGGATATTAGGGAAGCAAATGGATGTGGTAGGCCACAGCGCACATACCGTTATCCTAAAAAGTCCAAATCATCGAGGAAAAATGTCCTTTATTCTGTTAACAAAAGTAGTGCTTTACATGTACGTGTGTTCCTTATTCATTAGGCAGGTAATGAAGCATTTGCAAAAATGTAATTACATACAGCAAATCTGACAGTTCTCAAGGCTGCATTAATAATCACTACAATTAGTTTTGATGATGGAAGCAATTTGCAACGCGTCACGTGCATAAATAACACTGAGGTTTTTGTGCGTGTCATTTTTATGTATTAGGGATGCCACCTTGTTGTGACATTCCCACTGGTACCCTACTTGAGATAAAATTAAGGTGAGATGAGTGATTTTATTGGAAAAGTAAAACAAGTTTATGCCATACTTACTAAATTAACAAGGTGAGTTTGAAAATAATACTTAGGTGGGCTGAGTCGGAATGTGTGTGTGAAGTGTTGGCACATAGACCCCAGCTATTTACTAGACTTCATCTCATGTGATAGTCTGCTCTTTCCATTGTCTTGCTGATAATGCTATTAAGAACCATCGCACCTTCTGGGAACATTTAACTCCTTAAAGGGGTTTGCCCCTTTGATGCATTGGGGTCATATTGCTAGGATATGACCACCATTGTCTGATAGGTGCAGGTTCCACCTCTGGGACCCACACCTTTTTTTAAAACTGAGCCTGCAAAGTGAAGGAGGGCGCACCGCATCGGAGAAAAATTCCAGGTGGGGTGGAATTGGGAAAAAATAAAAATGGCCACTGTTTGTTCTCACATCCTGTTAAAAACTAAAAGTAGCCCCATATTGTAGGTTGGTCCAAACTGCCCGAAGTAGGTGGGGCCAGTAATACCATAGTAATGCTGAACAAAATACCACCCCAGCAGCATCAAATACCACAGTGTAGCACAAAATACTGCCATCTGTGGTAAGAAACTGTATCATCATCCTGAGGATGGCAATAAAGTTCAAATCAGGAGGGCAGCTAAAGCCCCTGGCTAGGTGGATAAGTGCCTGCTGCTCCTACATTAATTAATGCTGAAATCATAAGATCTTTATGTACCTGGCTGGCGACCACGAGGGGGGCTTGGCCGGCCCTCTGGGCATCGGCCCACTGTGAAATTTCCCTGTAAGGTCTATGGCCAATCATGCCCTGTATGTCACTTATAATTACCTGTTTGTTTTTTATGCCATGCAGGTACCATGGGAGGATTTGCGCTACCTGTTTGGTGAAATTATGTATGGTGGCCACATAACTGATGACTGGGACAGAAGGTTATGTCAGACATACTTAGAGGAGTTTATGAGTCCAGCACTGGTAAGACACATTATATAACAATGCATATCAACTATACTATGGGACTAAGGGTCCATTCACACGTCCACAATTCTGTTCCACATTTTGCAGAACGGAATTGCGGACCCATTCATTTTTATGGGGCTGCACGATGGGCTGCCTGGATCCGGAATTGCAGATCCGCACTTCCGGGTTCACAATTCCGTTCCCGAAAAAAATAGAACATGTCCTATTCTTGTCCGCAATTGCGGACAAGATTAGGCATTTTCTATTAAGTGCCGGCGATGTGTGGTCCGCAAAATCGCCGATATCCGTGTTTTGTGGATCCGCAAAACACACACGGACGTGTGAATGGACCCTAACAGATGCAAAAATATCAAAGGCAATAGAACAATTATAAATGCAAAGAAGGGTTAAGTGCCCATTGTAATGCCTCAGGTGCAGAATGTTAATTAAAATTAGAAGGCGGATAGCAATGACCATAAACGAAGCAAGAGGTCACCATGATCACTAGAAGATAGAAGAGAATAGAGGGCAGCCGCGCTTTGCCAGCTGCATGTACGAGATAGGTGCAGGACTATCATACTATGGAGGCATATCCTAGTGATATGCCTCCATTGTCTGAGATTGGAAAACCCCTTTAACATTATGATTGCATATGTGATCGAAGCATGTCAATATTTTTTGTCGTGATTGTTGACTACTTTATTATTAGATGAAGAAGGAGATTTTACTTTCTGGTGGAGCTGCAGCTAGGCATATTCAATCTCTGATGTCCATGTCTTGACACATTTGTTGTGCTAATCTAGGAGACGGCTGGAGTTCCTCATTTATCACATAGCTGTCCATTCTGGTCCTAACCTCCTTTTCTTTTTTTCTCATACGAGTGAGCAATAGTTTGGCTGCAAGAAGGAGAAAAGTAAGGATATAAAACTGGGTGCTTCACTGTGGAGTGCTGTCTGCGTTAGGCTGCTTCGCAACTCCTTCCCTCTGCTATGGGTGACATCTGTAGCCTCTAACCAGGAGACCACTATAGCGGTCACTCAGAGCAGAGGGGCTCAATGTAGACACTTGAAAGTGAAGCTCCACCTCCAGTGCACTTGAGGGAGCAGAACCTGTCGAAATTAATGTGTAACTGCCGTTCTATTTTTATTTGTGTAATGTGTAGGGGCATTGATGCTGATCACTTTTGTAATATACTTTAATTACTGAAATCAAACATTTCTTTTATCTAAATAGCTCTAATGTGGCCCATTTTGAGCCTTAGTAACGCTCCACTCTCTTCTGTTTACATAACATGTTTTCAGCGGCGCAGGGAGAGAGGCAGGAGCGGTGCGGGGAGCGGGTTAAGTATATTCCGTGTGAGGGGCCCGGCATATGGGGGGGGAAGGGAAGCAGTTTATAGTTTTGGATAACCCCTTTAAATGAACATAATTTCCAACAAATGTACGATTTCAGTAATTAAAGTATATTACAAAAACTGGTTAACATCACTGCCCTTACAAATAAAAATAGAATGGCATTTACACTTTAAAGTTCATATTACACACTATCTTCTAAAACTAGGTTCACATAATGCTGTGCAGGTTCCGGCAAAAAAAGGACCATATTCACGCTGGACACTTAACAGACCCCATTATGGTGAATGGGATCTGACGGGCACTGTCAGGGTCCGGCACATGCAGGATCCAACAATTCCAGTATTCTGTTCCTATGCTGGAACAGAATACCAAAATTAAAGTGCATATGTTGACCTATGTTTGCAGTGCTCTTCCTAACCCCTACCTAGCGCTGTCCGCAGTTTATCGTGGCACTGCTTTTACTTCCTGAATATGCTCTCACTATATGGAACTTTTTTCATGTTCAGCTTGACGGTGAGTTGTCATTAGCTCCTGGCTTCCGGGCTCCACCAAATCTGGATTACGTTGGATACCATGCCTACATAGATGAAATGCTGCCTGCAGAAAATCCTGTTTTGTATGGACTACACCCAAACGCTGAGATTGAATTCCTAACAGTGACTTCTGATAATCTATTTAAGACCATATTAGAAATGCAGCCTAAAGATACCCTGGTTGGGGAAGGATCAGGCATGTCCGCAGAAGAGAAGGTAAGTGATCAGTGTATGTAACTGCTGTCTCCTACTGCTCCACCTGTTTGTACATGGATCGTCTGCGATCCAACATGAATGACATGGCAGCAGGTAATTGATTGTGGAGCTCTCCTTTAACGGATTGCTAAAATAATCGGATAAAGTCTAGAGAATGGTAAAAGTAAACAGGACATGATCTTGGCCACTGTTTTTAGTCTTTTGGATTTGCTGCACGCTCCAGCCTTGTAAAAATCCTGCAGAGAACACGGGTAAATAGTCTGCTGATTTGGTTCATTTTTGTCTTGTGACCGACAGACTGGGCAGGCCTTAAAGGGGTTGTCTCACTTCAGCAAGTGGCATTTATCATGTAGAGAAAGTTAATACAAGGCACGTACTAATGTATTGTGGATATCCATATTGCTTCCTTTGCTGGCTTGAATAATTTTTCTATCACATTATACACTGTTTCCATGGTTACGACCACCCTGCAATCTATCAGCAATGGCCGTGCTTGCACACTATAGAAAAATGTGCTGACCACTCCGGGACCGTGGAACTGCGCATAAGCTGGTGCAAGCATGGCCACCACTGCTGGATTGCAGGGTGGTCGTAACCATGGAAACGAGCTGTGTATAATGTGATGGAAAAATAAATCCAGCCAGCAAAGGAAGCAATATGGACAATTACAATACATTAGTAAGTGCCTTGTATTAACTTTCTCTACATAATAAATGCTATGTGCTCAAGAGAGACAACCCCTTTAAGCTTGATCCCCATGACTGTTTCTTTTTTTGTTCTTCTGATCCGTGGAACGGAAGAAAAGGGCCCCATAGAAGTGAATTGGTCTGCATCTAATCAGCAAAATTGTGGACCAGATGCGGAAAGCAACATACGGCTGTCTGAATGAGCCCTAATGTTAAGGAAGGAAGAGATTTTTTTGCTGAGAAGAGATTTTTTTGCTGAGATAATAGTCCAGGATCCTGGACTATTATCTGCAGTAATACCTGAGTAGTGCTGCACATAAGGAGTCCATATTTTTTTTTTCCTACTTCCCCCCTCTGTCAACACACACAGCTACACTGAAATACATGGTAAGGACTGCTGTGCAAACATGATAGAGAGGACTCCCGGGCGCATGCGCAGCAGTCCAAACAATTTATTTCAAAGCAGCATTAAATGCGACAGAGGGCGAAAAGGGGGAAGTAGGAAAATAAAAATATTGCTCTAGACTCCTTATCTGCAGTACTGCTCATGGAGTCCAAGAAGCGTGGTGTCAGATTCTCTTTGTCAGGGAGGGGTTTTATAGGATGATCAGTCAAATTCAGCCTTTCTTCATCATAGGTTAAGAATATAATTGATGAGATTCTAGAGAAGCTCCCAGAAGAATATAATTTGCTAGAGATCATGCAGAAGACAACAGAGAGAAGTCCATACATCCTTGTCTGTTTCCAGGAATGTGAGAGAATGAACATCTTAATGAGAGAGATCCGGAGGTCTCTTAAAGAATTGGATCTAGGGTTAAAGGTAGGGATAGTTTCAATAGAAACGTTTTTTATAACGTGAGATCACATGACATTGACGTTTCTTCTCATTATTAGGGAGAGTTGACCATTTCATCAGACATGGAAGCTTTACAACTCGCACTCTACTATGACAGTGTTCCTGAGTCATGGACAAAGCTGGCTTACCCATCAACGTTTGGATTAGGGCATTGGTAAGTATTCCTATGTAATGTGAGAGATTAGCTTTTTTTTTGTCAGTTTTACTATAAATATATATATATATATATATATATATACATACAGGTGAAACTCAAAAAATTTGAATATCGTGCAAAAGTCCATTTATTTCAGTAATCCAAATTAAAAGGAATTGCATTAATGGAGCTTAACATTAGAATATTGTGTCACACTCTAGTCAGCTAATTAATCCATACCCCCTGAGCAAAGGGTACCTCAAAATTGTGACTTTGGGGTTTCATAAGCTGTAAGCCATAATCATCCAAATTATAACAAATAAAGGCTTAAAATATCTCGCTTTGCATGTAATGAGTCTCATATATTAGTTTCACCTTTTAAGTTGCATTACTGAAATAAATGAACTTTGCACGATATTCTAATTTTTTGAGTTTTACCTATATATAATATACACTGCTATGTGTGAAAATGATGTCTCATGCTCCCTGAACCACTCTTTCACAATTTGAGCCCGATGAATCCTGGCATTGTCATCTTGGAATATGCCCGTGCCATCAGGGAAGAACAAATCCGTTGATGGAATAACCTGGTCATTCAGTATGTTCAGGTAGTCGCTGACCTCATTCTTGGAGCACATACTGTTGCTGAACCTAGACCTGACCAACTGCAGCAACCCCAGATCATAGCACTGCCCCCACAGGCTTGTACAGTAGGCACAAGGCATGATGGGTGCATCACTTCATCTGCCTCTCTTCTTACCCTCATGCACCCATTACTCTGGAACAGGGTAAATCTGGACTCATCAGACCACATGACCTTCTTCCATTGCTCCAGAGTCCAATCTTTATGCTCCCTAGCAAATTTAAGCCTGTTTTTCTGGTTTTCCTCACTGATTAGTGGTTTTCTTATGGCTACACAGCTGTTCAGTCCCAATCCCTTGAGTTCCCTTTGCATTGTGCATGTGGAAATGCTCTTACTTTCACTATTAAACATAGCCCTAAGTTCTACTGTTGTTCTTCTTCGATTTGATTTCACCAAACGTTTAAGTAATTGCCAATCACGATCATTTAGGATTTTTTTCCTGCCACATTTCTTTCTCGAATACGATGGGTCCCCACTATCCTTCCAGTTTTTAATAATGCGTTGGACAGTTCTTAACCCAATTTTAGTAGTTTCTGCAATCTCCTTAGATGTTTTCTCTGCTTGATGCATGCTAATGATTTGACCCTTCTCAAACAGACTAACATCCACGACCACAAGATTATTTAAGAAATGAGAAGCAACTCATTGCACCAGTTGGGGTTAAATAACTTGTTGCCAGCTGAAATATAATTGCCCATGCAGTAATTATCCAATAGGAGGCTCATAACTATTTGCTTAGTTAAATCCAGGTGGCGACTTTTTTTTTTGGGACAGGCAGTGTATATATATTGTCAGGAATAAGGACCGCCTTATCCCTAGTTATAATGTTTGCTGTGATATTATATGTTTTATGGTTATATGTCGTAGTGTAACATATTCCGGTGTGATTCACATATATATACAGTGTGTATTTATGTATTTGTATTACAAGGCCAGCAGCCATTTATGACTTGGTTTAAGGCTGCATAAAGAGAGAGTCAAGCTGTCTGCTTCGTACCTGGGAAACAGCCAAACTGCTCCCCGTGATGTAGTTGGCACAGAGCTGCTAACGAGGATGGGCCCATTTGATGGTCACATCTAAGGACAGGGAACTGCAGACTCTCGGGCACCTTTTGCCAGCAGGGGGCTTCCTAACCAGAGAATGAACAATAATTTGTAATCCTCCATAATTTGTTCAGGAAGGGGCGGATGTCCCCAAAATCCAGGTCATCACCTCTGGTATGAAGGGGGCATCGCATGGACACCAGACATGGTGTATCAACTCTCCTTCATATTCTTAAAAGAAGGATCTCACCTTCCGATCGTCCTGGACGTGTCGCGTTTAATATGCTAGGACTCGGAACGATGAGATATGAATTATGAAGAAGGGCTGGGGCCTGTATCTTCACCAGGGCAACTGGGAAAATATATTTTGGATATTTTCATACCTGTTCCCTAGATGGCCAGGGGGCAGGCTGCATGGGTAATGTAGTTTGGCCCAGAGGGGCTGAGTCAGAGGTGTGAGGGAGAATCCCCCTCAGGCCTGCCCCTGGAGGAAAGACATAAAAATGTAATTCCTGAGATATTTGGGTGTCACAAAGTGGGAGATCCAATTGAATTGGTTTGTGCACCATTACTCTGCCCAAATCTCCTGGGAGGAAAGGACTTTTACCACGCAACTGCTAAGTTTCAGAACTTTCTGTTTTCTCCTTTTTATTTTACAATTGTTTGCCATTTATGTATGTCTCTGGTTAATCACTTTTTGTAACCAAGTGCTGTCCATTTGTCATACATTAAACATAAAAGTTTGATGGTTTGTCATAAACGTTTGATGATTCTAATACACTTTATAAGACCTGTACTGTCACATATATACCTAAATATGCTTATTGGGCCTGTCAGTGTCCCTTTAAGAACCTGTTAGCTCCATGTGCGTGCAGTCTGAGGCTGTATGTTGTTTTTCCATGAGGCCTAGCATCGTGTGTCTGCTTGCGAGTGGAACACTCAGGGGTGTCCTGTCGACCTTATAATGGGCAGGTGGTGGCGGCAAAGGTTTCGTGTTAATGCGTGGGTGCGCTTGCAGGCTTCAGGTGGTGATTTATGCTTGAGTTACAGCCCGGCGCAGGGTGTAACAGCGTGTGAGGACGTGAGGTGAATCTGCCTGAAGGGCTTGGGCAGCCCTTGTCACGTGATGCGGTGGGCTAAGACGCACCTAGGTTTTAGAGGAGGACAACAAGAAAAAAATTATTTTTCATTACACATCAGGTCAGACCACCAATCAGACCCCCAATGTTAATCAGACCTCAGCTGACAGCCCCAATCAGACCCCCAATGTTAATAAGACCCCAATAAGACCTCAAATCAGACCCCCAGTCAGACCTCAATGTAAATGACCCCCGATCAGACCTCTGATAAGAGCCCCATGCCTCTCATCAGCCCCTATGCCTCTCATCACCCCCATGTCTCTCATTAGCCCCCATAATCAGCCCTTATGCTTCTCATCAGTCCCCATAATCAGCCCTTATGCCTCTCATCACCATTACGCCTCTCATCCCCCATTATCAGCTATTATACCTCTCAGCCCCCATTATGCCTCTCATCAGCCATTATGCCCCCAGCAGCCTCATGTTTTATAAAATAAAAAAACACTTACCTCTCCTGCTCCTGGACACCGCCGCTCCTCACCTACATCGCGATCCTCTTCCTCCTGCTGTCGGCTGTGCTGTGATCTGACACGCACAGCGTGAGGTCACAGAGCGCCCTCACGCGATACACAGCCGACATCCGAGGACCAGGAAGCCTTCACCGCTTCCTGGTCCTCCGGTACTAAAAGCCACCACTTTTGGGGCAATTTTTATTTTTTTTATTTTTTGTGTGTGTGATGTTTTACTTCTATGGGACTAATCTGTTTAGCAAACATATGGGAATCTGTTAGGAGATTTATGCTGCCCTATCTGAGCTCACCATATAATAGCAGTGAAATGGATGCTGAGCTTGATGATATATGGGTTCATATGATTTGGGGCAGGATTTACTGTGTAGGACTTCTAGGAGAGACTGTGAGAGTTCGGATTGCCCTGCTTACATACAGCGTGATGGACAGCGTTCTCTATACACACACTGATACAGGAAGAGCTGTCAATCACAATAAATGGGTGGGGTAATTAGGACTTTTGCCATCTCTCTTAGGCTACATGCACATGTTAAAAATGGCCGTGTGACAACCGTTTAAGAAAATAGATCCACAGATGGTTGAAAATGGCCTTGAAAAACTGACAGTGTGTTTAAACTGTCCTTAAGAGTCTTACATGCTGATTTTTACTCCAAAATCCTGCTCCATATTATAAAAACCTACAGTACAGACCAAAAGTTTGGACACACCTTCTCATTCAAAGAGTTTTCTTTATTTTCATGACTATGAAAATTGTAGATTCACACTGAAGGCATCAAAACTATGAATTAACACATGTGGAATTATATACATAACAAAGAAGTGTGAAACAACTGAAAATATGTCATATTCTAGGTTCTTCAAAGTAGCCACCTTTTGCTTTGATTACTGCTTTGCACACTCTTGGCATTCTCTTGATGAGCTTCAAGAGGTAGTCCCCTGAAATGGTTTTCACTTCACAGGTGTGCCCTGTCAGGTTTAATAAGTGGGATTTCTTGCCTTATAAATGGGGTTGGAACCATCGGTTGCGTTGAGGAGAAGTCAGGTGGCTACACAGCTGATAGTCCTACTGAATAGACTGCTAGAATTTGTATTATGGCAAGAAAAAAGCAGCTAAGTAAAGAAAAACGAGCGGCCATCATTACTTTAAGAAATGAAGGTCAGTTAGTCAGCCGAAAAATTGGGAAAACTTTGAAAGTAAGGGTTATTTGACCATGAAGGAGAGTGCTGGGGTGCTACGCCAGATGACCTGGCCTCCACAGTCACCAGACCTGAACCCAATCGAGATGGTTTGGGGTGAGCTGGACCGCAGAGTGAAGGCAAAAGGGCCAACAAGTGCTAAGCATCTCTGGGAACTCCTTCAAGACTGTTGGAAGACCATTTCAGGGGACTAGCTCTTGAAGATCATCAAGAGTGTGCAAAGCAGTAATCAAAGCAAAAGGTGGCTACTTTGAAGAAGTCCACATGTGTTAATTCATAGTTTTGATGCCTTCATAGTCATGAAAATAAAGAAAACTCTTTGAATGAGAAGGTGTGTCCAAACTTTTGGTCTGTACTGTATATACAACAAAGCTCAGTGTCTATCCCTCTATGACATACTACTAAGGTAGCAGAAATCACCTGACAGGATCTCTTTAACCCCTTAATGCATAATCACATACACGTACGTGATTGACGTTAAGGGGCTGTATGGAGCGAGCTCACACGCCGAGCTTGCTCCATACATGGTATAATACAGCAGGCATCCACCAGCAGTGAACAGGATCGATGATGACATCAATATAGGTCATTTAACTTCTCAGATGCCGCTGTTTATAGTGACTGGGGTTAGCTGGGCTCCAAATGGTTGCCATGACATCCTGGGATCTTGTGAAGGTTCCCAGACCTGTCATGGTTAACTGCCTGAAAAGCTGTGCCCCAGGCACGGCTTCTCAGGCAGCCTCTCAAAATCTTATTGTATTCTTTTGCAGTGTATGGGACAAGCAGTCCCTAAGGGGACTAAACACTATAGTTTAAAAAAACACATAAAAATATTAAACGTTCAAACCACCTTCCTTTCCCAATTTTACATATAAAAAATACACAAAAATAATGAACATAACAGGCATCCCCATGTCCAAAAATGGCCGAACTATTAAAATGTCAAAATATTTTTTCTCTGCGGTGAACGCCATAATGGAAAATAAATAAATAAAAGATTTGCTTTTTTTTTGGTCACCTTGTCCCCCCCAAATTTAAAAAAAAAAAACTCATAAAAATTATACCAATAAAAACTACCATTCACTCCACAAAAAAATGTAGCTAAAACCTCATACAGCTCTGTAAACGGAAAAAAAAGTTATGGGTGTCAGATAATGTCGATGCACAGAAAATTTTAATTTTTTTAAAAGTAGTAGAACATAAAAAATGATACAAATGTAACGCTGTATTTGTACTGACCTGTAAAATAAGGACGTCATGTCGTATTTAGCACACAATGAACACCTTAATATTAAAACCCAAGAAACCATGGGAATTGTGGGGGTTTTCTTTCAATTTCACCCAACAAAGATTTTTTTCTCCCTTTTTTCAGTACAATATATGGTAAATTAAATGGTATAATATTGATTATCTATCCCGCAAAAAATAAGCCATCATATGGCTATGGGAAAAATAAATTTTAAGTTGTGGCTTTTGGAAGGTAAAAATACAAAAACAAAAATGGGCCTGGGATTAAAGGGATGTTCTGGTTGCATGGTAATAAAAGCATAATTATAGTATAATGAAAAGTTGTAAGGAGAATGAAGACAGGGGTCACATAGTGCAGTACAAAACTGATCCTTTAGTTTATTTTACTGTTGGGTCCATTTTGGGCCTCGCGGCTTCAGTTATGCTGCGGGACAGAGAAACATTGCATACAGTGCCTGGTGTCTGGTTCAGGCAAAACAAATGGCTGGACACAACTGCTATAAGTGTGAATGAACCCTTAACCCTGCTGACCCAGACACATGGATCATTTTAAAGTGCATCTGTCAGCAGATTTGTACCTACGAAACTGGCTGACCTGTTACATGTGCGCTTGGCAGCTGAAGGCATCTGTGTTGGTCCCATGTTCATATGTGCCCGCACTGCTGAGAAAAATGAAGTTTTATATTTTCAAATGAGTCTCTAGGAGCAAATGGGGCATTGCTGTTACACCCAGAGGCTTCGCTCTTTCTGCACCCTCTGCACTCTGATTGATTTACAGGGTTAGGCTTGATAATGTTTACACTGCATGGGCCTTTCAATCAGAGTACAGAGGGTGCGGAAGGTGCAGAGAGAGCAGAGCCTCTAGGTGTAACGGCAACGCCCCTGTTGCTCCTAGAGGCTCATTTGCGTGTATTACAACATCATTTTTCTCAGCAATGTGGGGAGACATGAACCAACACAGATGCCTTCAGCTGCCAAGCATATGTGTAACCGGTCATTCAGTTTCATAGGTACGATCTGCAATACACTACGGACGTGTGACTGGACCCTTAGGATTTGATACAATGCATCAGTATTTGCGGGAACCTAACACTTCACCACAATCTGCCTGTGGACCTGCTTGTTTAATCTTTTTCATGATTAAGGGAATGTAATATTTCCAATTAAACTACCGGTAAATGTAAATGAGTTATGTCCATTCATTTACAGGATTAATGATCTTTTATTGAGATGCCGTGAACTGGATATGTGGACACAAGATCTGGTACTACCAGCAGTAGTCTGGCTCCCTGGATTTTTTAATCCACAGTCGTTTTTGACAGGTAACTACAAAATTTGCAATCTTCCATTATCGGCTCCAAGTTTTGTTACTTTATCCCTCAATTACTACTACTAAATTGTTTCTATTCTAAATGAATAGACAAGGAGTGATCAAGGAAGAGTTAAGTTATGTTCACCAATGACCCCAAACACGTCCATCGCCTACAACAGTCCCAACGTTTCATTAGACGGGTTGTCTCTCTTCAGCAAATGGCATTTATCATGTAAAATGAATACACGGCACTTACTAATGTGTTGTGATTTTCCACATTGCCTCCTTTGCAGTCTTTATTCATTTTTTCAGCACATTATACACTGCTTGTTTCCATGGTTACGACCACCCTGCAATCCAGCAGTGGTGGTCGTGTTTGCAAACTATAGTAAAAAGCACCATCCTATGTGAACTCCCACAGTCTTAGCCATCAAAGAGGCTGTCATCTTTTCCTATAGTGTCTAAGTACTGTCACCACTGCAGGATCGCTGGGTGGTTGTAACCATGGAAATGAACAGGGTATATAATGTTATGGAAAAAAAAAGGCAATATGGACAATCACAATAAATTAGTAAGTGCCTTGTATTTACTTTATCTACATAATTAGCTGAAGTGAGAAACCCCTTTAAATAATGTCTGTCTTGCAAAGTTTTGGGTAGTCTACCTTTTTTCACTGCATTGAAATGTGGAGTTGACTGTACTATGTGGTATCCTTTTTTTTTTTTTTTTATGGTGGGAGTTGGTGACCTACCTGTATGCAGTTGGATATGGTTGTATACATTCACATGTAGTTTGAACAGAACCTTAGGGTCCATGTACACTGGTGGTTTTCTGCTGATTACAAGCGTGGAACGATCATATAGCAAGTCTATCGGCGCTCTAGTTTCATTTATATGGAGCAATCATCATGGTCTGCATCACAGGAGTGTTTGCTTGTTTGTTGGCTGATGGGTTGTTACTGTGCTTACATGGCACAGTGATCGGGTACAAGCATTATTCACCCAATGATTAGCCAGTTTATATGGGCCATTACTGTGACATTTTCTTCAGCTATACAAGAATGTATACAGGAGTGTATAGGGAAAGGCATTACCAGGAGTTTAAGCATGCATGGGATAGGCATAAGGCCATCCTTCATATAAGATAGGGCCGGGGGCTATCCATAGTATTCAGTATATTGGGCAGACTAGATGGGCCAAATGGTTCTTATCTGCCGACACATTCTATGTTTCTATGTTTGTAATGTAAACTATCCACTGCAAATGTATTTTTTGGTAGAACTTTAGAAAATTGATTGAAATATTTTGTCTTATCAGCAATTATGCAGAGCATGGCCCGTAAGAATGAATGGCCTCTAGATAAAATGTGCCTCACTGTGGACGTTACCAAGAAAGCAAAAGATGACTTTGGACACCCTCCACGAGAAGGAGCTTATATTTATGGCCTCTTCATGGAAGGTAACTGTCAAGAGCACCAGGAGTGAATACAAATCAAAGACAATTGTATCTCTCATATTGTATCAATGTGACTGTAAATGTTATTAGATTACAGTAATGGAGTAACTTCAATTCAGTATTTAAAAGGGACCAGTCACCAATTTGGGCATAGTGTAGTCATGGCCAGGACCATGTGTGCCAAGAAACAAGCATCTTTCTGTTCTGACTTAAAAAAAGCCAGGGACAACCCCCTTCCCTCTAGGATGTCCATATGCCTTAATAGGCTGTATGAACAAGAGTCATCTTTGTGAGATGACTAGTGATTATAGAGGACCTTAGTGCTCGGGCCGAACACATCGTGATGCACCCGAGCACCCGAGTATAATGGAAGTCAATGGGTGGACCCGAGCATTAAAACAGGCACCCCCTGTTTTAAAGAGGGGAGGGTGCCTGGCTCATGTGAAAAGTTCAGAAATTGATGGAAACACCACCGAAACGGTTTGGGAACAGCATGGGGAGGATGTCTGCATGCATCTTGGACTCCCATGTCGCTGCTGGGAGCGATGTTGTCTGAGTAGTATGCGACTTTTACAGACTGATAATAATACGCACAAAACCAAAGATAAAATCGATTGTAGAGTAAAAATTGTTAGGAAACATTCTTTCCTGTATATTTACTTGTATATAAAGTGCAAGTTCAGCCAAAAATGTTGTTGATTTTCGGAACTGGGGCCATGATTAAGAGGGACGGCCGGTGGCATCCGTATTGTACCACTAGAGGTAAAATTCTTGGACCGGCGCAAGACGAACCACACCCAAAGCATTTGTTGCCACAAATGTTTTCATTAATCAACAATAAAAGTCGGAGGTTCGAAGACGATCCCACAGGCGATCCGGCAGCATTATTCCTATTACCCGCTGAGCATTTTCTGGGAAAACAAACTCTTTGGGTTCTGGGGGGAGTATGGTTGCAAAGTTGAAACTTAAACTAATTTACGGAAGGGCACCACCAGGAGTGGAGCCTGCGGCTTAATTTTACTACTCGCGGGAAACCTCGCCCGGACACGGAAAGGATTGACATATTGATACCTCTTTCTCGATTCTGTGGGTGGTTGTACATGGCCGTTGTGAGCGGGTGGATCGAGACGATTTGTGTGGTTCATTCCGATAACGAACTATACTCCTCCGTGCTAAGTAGTTACGTGACCCCCGATAGTGAGACTGGACTTGTAGGTAAGGGCCTGCTGGTTAGCTGACCCTGTAAAAGATTGTAGGTGAGGGCCTGCTGGTGAGCTGACCCTCTCAAACATTATGTGCAAGGTCCTGCTGCCGCTTTGTTGACTCTAGATAAATTCTGGGTGATCGCACGTCCCCGTGATGTCGACGATCCATTTGGATCTCTGCCCTATCAACTTCGGATGTTCTTTTATGCGCCTACCATGGTAACCACGGGTAACGGGGAATCAGGGTTCGCTCCTGGAGAGGGAGCCTGAGTAATGGCTACGGCTACCACTTCCAAGAAAGGCAGACGGGAGCGCGCAAATTACCCACTCCCGACTCGGGGAGGTAGTGACGATAAATAACAATACAGGACTCTTAAGAGGCCCTGTCATTGGAATGAGTACTAAAAAATTACAGGGAATGTCATAGGTATTTAGGATGAAGAAACATTATACAGGAGAGATACCACAGGTAATGACACTGTTTGCAGCGTCTACGGCAAAGGTACACTGTATCTCGCAGATATACGAGGGCCTGCAGGTGAGCTGACCCTCTAAAAGATTTTATTTTTTATATCCGCACACTTTACACAGCAGATGGGGCGTGCATAATTTAACTGTCCGCAGCGGACACTGTCTACGGGAAAAGTATGATTGATGGCCTGCTGGTGACCCTCAAAAACAGCGGTGAGGGTTTTCTGCTGAGCTGACAATCTAAAACATTATGGGTGAGGGCATGCTGGTGAGCTGACCCGCTAAAAGATTTTTGCTGAGGGCCTGCGGGTGATCTGACCCTGTAAAAAATTTAATGAGAGGGACTGTGGGTGAGCTGACCCTGTAAAAAATTAAATGAGAGGGCCTGCGGGTGAGCTGACCCTGTCAAAAATTATATGAGAGGGCCTGCGGGTGAGCTGACCCTGTAAAAAGCTATATGAGAAGGCCTGTGGGTGAGCTGACCCTGTAAAAAATTATATTATATGCGACTAATAAGCATGTTGATATGATGGAGGAGGAGGAGAAAAAGAAGATTCAACCATATACCCTTTATTGTGGTGGAAGGGGTGCATGGGAATGCAGATTATTCAGTACATTATAAACAACACATTTAAAGTGCCTTTATGTTCATCCGCTTTCCTCTGGTGGAGTCGAGAAGTCAGGGGCAATCCAAGGCTTGTTCATTTTTATAAGAGTCAACCTGTCAGCATTTTCAGTTGACAGGCGGATACACTTATCTGTTATAATGCCACCAGCAGCAATAAATACCCGCTAAGACAAAACGCTGGCAGCAGGGCAGGCCAACACCTCCAAGGCATAGAGCGCCAGTTCGTGCCACATGTCCAGCTTGGACACCCAGTAGTTGTAAGGCACTGAGGATGCTGACACGGTCTGGTACGTACTCCTTCACCATCTTCCAAAACTTTTCCCTCCTTGTGACACTAGGCCGCGCATCAGGGTGAGGGTACTGGGGGGTGTTATGAAACTGTCCCAGGCCTTGGAGAGTGTTGCCCTGCCTCTGTTGGAACTGCTGTGTGTTCCCCTTGTCTCCCCTCCTCGGTTGCCCAAGGAAGTACGGACTCTGCTGCCAGTTGGAAATTTTTGGAGCACTTTTTCAACAAGGACCTTCTGGTATTGCACCGTTTTGCTCGTCCTCTCCACCTGAGGAATAAGAGATGACAAGTTCTCTTTGTAGCAGGGGTCGAGAAGGGTGAACACCCAGTAATCCGTGTTGTCTAAAATGCGTATAACGCGCGGGTCGCAGGAAAGGCAACCTAACATGAAGTCAGCCATGTGTGCCAGAGTACCAACAGGCAAGACTTCGCTGTCGTCATCAGGAGGATGACTGTCCATCTCCTCATCTTCCTCTTCTGCCCACCCACGCTGAATAGATTGCATTAAACTTCCATGGGTACTACCCTCTGTAGCGGAGGCAACCGTCTTCTGTTCTTCCTCCTCTTCATAGTCCAATTCGCACTTAAAAGACGGACGAAGGGTGGTCTGGCTATCACTCTGTGTAATGTCTTCTTCCCCCATTTTCACCTCTTCCACATGCAAAGCGTCAGCCTTAAGGCTAGGTCTACACGACGACATTTGTCGCGCGACAGATAGGGCACAACTACACTGCAACATTTGTCGCACCAATGTCGCGCGACAATTTTTATAATGGCAGTCTATGGTGTCGCACTGCAACGTGCGACTGTCGCAGAAAAATCCATCTCAAATGGATTTTCTGCGACTGTTGCGTCGCAGCATGTCGCAGTGCGACACCATAGACTGCCATTATAAAAATTGTCGCGCGACATTGGTGCAACAAAATGTCGTGTGACAAATGTCGTCGTGTAGACCTAGCCTAATTGTGAGCAGCGAGCAGAAGTGAAACAGAAGTGGGATGGTTACGCTGATAATAGCGTTATCGCCGCTCACCATCTGTGTTGATTCCTCAAAGTTTCTTAAAACCTCACAGAGGTCAGACATCCATGCCCACTCCTCACTTCTGATTAGCGGAAGCTGACTAGAAATGCGACGACCATTTAGCAGCTGGTATTCCACTACTGCCCTCTGCTGCTCACAAAGCGTCGCACAACAGCCGGTGAGCTGGCAATTTCAAGCGCTGCTGCAGCGTTGACAGACCAGCGGAAGCTGTCGATGACTTGCGGAAATGTGCACACACGCGGCGCACCTTCACCAATAGCTCAGGCAAATTGGGGTAGGTTGTGATAAACCGCTGAACCACTAAGTTTAAGACGTGGGCTAGGCATGGGATGTGTGTGAGCTTGCCGAGCTCCAAAGCCGCCACCAAGTTACGGCCATTATCACACACAACCATGCCTGGTTGTAGGTTGAGTGGCGAGAGCCACAGCTCAGTCTGGTCTCTTATCCCCTGCCACAGCTCTGCGGCGGTGTGCTGTTTGTCCCCTAAGCATGTCAGCTTCAGTATGGCCTGTTGACGCTTCCCTACTGCAGTGCTACACTGCTTCCAGCTACCGGCTGATTGGTGCTACACGCGGATAATTCAGAGGTGGAGAAGTGGGGGTTGGAGCCACTAACGTAGGTGCTGGCGGAAACCCCGATTGGCGTAGGGCCCACAATCCTGTGTCGGTAGCACCTGTGCCATCCTAGGGTACGACTCGCTCCCGGCTTCCACAACGTTCACCCAGTGTGCCGTCAGGGAAATGTAGTGTCCTTGCCCAAATGCACTTGTCCCTGTGTCCGTGGTTAAGTGGACCTTCCCAGTAACTGCATTGGTCAGGGCACGTGTGACGTTTCGGGACACATGTTGGTGTAAGGCGGGCACGGCCCACCTTGAAAAATAGTGACGGCTGCGGAAGGCCTCAGTGTCCACAAGCCTAAATGGCAACATTTCCAGGGCCAGTAATTTGGAAAGGTGCGCATTTAGTGCTATGGCCTGTGGGTGGGTGGGTGGCTATTTGCACTTGCGTTCAAATGCCTAGGGTAAGGACATTTGGACGCTGCGCTGGGACAGGGAAGTGGATGTGGTCGCTGATGGTGCTTGTGAAGGTGCAGGGCGGGAGGCATCCTCGCCTTCGACGGGCGATTGGCCAGCACGTACCATAGGGGAAGGAGGCAGTGGTGTGACCTGCAGACACAGATTGTGGACCCAAGCGTTCGTCCCACTTATTACGGTGCTTGGATGCCATGTGGCAGATCATGCTGGTGAGGTTGCTAGTGTTCACGCCCTGGCTCATTTTGGTGTGGCACAGGTTGCAAACTACTATTCTTTTGTCGTCTGCACTTTCCTAAAAAAAGCAACATACTGCGGAACACCTACCTCTTGGCAAGGTAGTGCTCCGTGGAACAGTTGCGGGCCTGTTTGGTGTGGCCCACCTTCTCCCTTTTGCCACACCACTGCTTTTTCCAGCCTGTTGCGGTGCTGTAGACCCCCCCCCCCCCCCCCCCCGTACTGCGACAGTATTGAGACAGTAATTGCGGTTGACTCATTGGGAACTGTCTCATCATCATCCACCTCATTAAACACTAATTGCCGTTCCCCACCGTCATGACTCTGGATCCTCAAGAGGTTGGGAATCGGAGCACAAGATCTCATGTCCTTCAAGCGTGCTTGGCGAGAGGGCCAAATCAAGTAATGGCGATGAAAAGAGGTCCTCGGAATATCCGTGTGTGATCACTTGTTTGGCCAGACTGTACATGGTGGGAGGAAAGAGGATCAGGGTGAGGATTGTGTTGACCAGACTTAAAACAGCTGAGGACCTGATGATAGGTCATCAATATCTTAGCACTGCACAACCCATCTGGGGCAGCGTGTGATTAATAAAAAAATAAAAAAAAATCACTGAGGAGTTCAGTCCCACTCTATGATTTTATTTGGTATTTTAAAGTAATAAAGGTGTTTAATGATGGTCTGTCAAATATTTACCCATAACCAACATTTCTGGAACAATTCTGCGTTATTCCTCCTGGAAATATAAATGAGCCAATGCCATTCTCCTTATTAATAATGCATGTCCCCATACTGTCAGACTGTAGAAAAACGCTGCATTGAGTCCTGCTTAATCAGAATGAGTGACAGCTTTCCCATGAGAGAGCTGTGTTCATGGAAGTTATATAGCTGCTCTTGGGTCCTTAGAGACGTGGGTACCATGTGTGCAACCCGATTATGGAAATATTTTTGTCAAGACACAATCTGGAACATGCATGAACCCTGAACGTTTAGTTATGCTTCTAAAGGTTGACACTTTTGAACAAGCCACCCCCACCATTAAAAGTGGGGCAAAACATCAAGGACAGCACGTTCTGAGAATGGGAACTGTATGGCCTGGCATGTATGTTTTTTTTTTTTTTCCCTGCCAAAACATTCCCAGTCCTTCCACTCCCATTTTTTTTAATTTTTATTATTAACATGGGTGAGGGCGCAATACATGTCAATGTAAACAGTCTACAGCTAGAAATATACAATAAGGGTTATGTACACCTTTGGGGGATTTTTATTATTATTATTGCATTGTACTTATTTTGAGCTAAAAATCATTGTTTTAATTCATCTTTATAAAAAAAAAAATTGGAGCCCTTTTCTCTGTACAGGGCTGAGTTTATCTAGTAGCAGGATCAGAATTTTCTTTCACTTGACGGGCTCTTTATCTCAGATTTTTAAGCCACATTCTTATCAATAAGAAGTCTTTGACCTTTTATTAATTTAGAAATAAGGTTTATTAGATGAGCAGCACAAAGTGAAGCTGAAAATAAAATTCACACAGCTAGAAAAACTGTTGTTGTTAACCCTTTATGATAGAACGACTGAATATTTTTAAAGTCCAATTGAAAAAAGAATTTTTAGCCGAAAATGAGTAAAATGCAGAAAAAAAATTAAATAAAAATTGCCCCCGAAGGTGTACATAGCCTTTAAGGGTATGGCCACAGCAGGTCTTTTGCAATTGGTACAGATTTCACTCATTGCAAAGGGGGAAACCTGCGGTGGATATCTGCAAGATAAATTGACATGCTGCAGATTTAAAAGCCACACTGCATGTCAAAATATGCACTGAAATTGTTGCATAATATTTCCTCAGCATTTACGTTACATGAGGCCGTACCCCTAAACTCATTCCTATAAATTTTGAACCAACCATGGATAGCAGTTCATGACTAGGGATAAGTGAATTTGTGTTTAAGTTCAGTGTCCAAGGTTCAGGTTATCTAAGAATTCCGTTATGGTCCGTGGTAGCAGAATCCATAACGGAATTCTTAGCTAAAACACAAGTTCACTCAAATCTATTCATGACACAAAACACAGATTATGCCTTAAACTGTGAAGAACAAGACATCATAAAATTCCAGGGTGGTGGGAATGGGTGCTGCGGTGCTTGAATGTTTTGGGGATTTTTTTTTTTTTTAGCCTCTGTACAGGGTTGTTCTATCATAACTTTATCCGTATCCACATGATAGGGGATAAATATCTAATTACAAGAACAACGTCCAGAGGTCCCCGGGGTGAATGTAGCAGTGCTCACACATACAAGCTGCTGTGTCATTCAAGGCTATGGCACTGCTAAAGATAGCCAAGTGCTGTACTCTGTGGACACTGAATACATCCTTATGAGGGGACAACCCCTTTAACCCTTGATGAACTTGTCTTTTTTCAACCGTATTAACTATGTAACCCTCATCTTGTGGTTAGAAAAAGTAGCTTTGTCTTTTAAAGGGGTTCTGCACTTTGTTTAAACTGATGATCTATCCTCTAGATAGATCAGCATCTGATCGACGGGGGTCCGACGCCCAGGACCCCCACCGATCAGCTGTTTGAGAAGGCAGCCGCGCTCCAGCAGCGGCACGGCCTTCTTACTGTTTACCGCAGGCCCAGTGACGTCACGACTAGTATCACTGGCCTGGGCGCTGCTAAGCTCTATTCCCTTGAATGGAACTTAGCCCCGCCCAGTTGATACAAGTCGTGACGTCACTCCGCCAGCGGTAAACAGTGAGAAGGCCGCGGCGCTGCTGGAGCACTGCTGCCTTCACAAACAGCTGATCGGCGGGGGTCCCGGGTGTCGGACCCCCACCGATCAGATGCTGCTGATCTATCCAGAGAATAGATCATCAGTTTAAACAAAGTGCAGAACCCCTTTAACCTTCGTTACCACACAAATTATTTCATAATTGCTTTCCAAGAGCTATAACTTTGTTTTTCCAGTATGTTCCTGTATGAGGGCTTTATTTTTGCAGGACAAGTTATAGTTTTTAATGCACCATTTTGGGTAAATATTGGTGGTCACTAAGGGGTTAAATAATTCCACTGTACTATTAAGAAGAAAACCGTTCTAAATGTAATGTAAAAGGTTTATTTAAAATTGAAATGTCTTTGTACAGACCATTTAACAGCATTTATTTCTGTAGGTGCTCGCTGGGACCTACAGACAGGAGTCATTTCTGAAGCACGGCTCAAAGAGCTGACTCCTCCAATGCCGGTCATCTATGTGAAAGCGATTCCAGTTGACAAGCAGGATCTGAAGAATATGTACGAGTGTCCTCTGTACAAAACAAAAATTAGAGGCCCAACTTATGTTTGGACTTTTAATCTTAAAACCAAAGATAAGCCTGCTAAATGGGTCCTGGCAGGCGTGGCCTTGTTACTGGCGGTTTAGTGCTTTATCACGGCACTTGCACTAATGGGCCAGGTTCACACCAGACAGTTCGATACTTTTCTAAACTATAGCCATGAATAGGAAGGAAAGACCTCAACTTTTCGCTTATTAGGACTGGCCAAAATAGACACATCAAAAACAGCACTGTGTGAACTAGCATTAAGTTTTTATTTAGTACAGGTCATTGGCCAGCAAAATCATTAGTGGAAATGTATCATTCCATTTGTGCCAGAAAACTGGTTTAAAGTCGCATTTTTTATTTTTTTTTGGCACATGCCTCATTTGAAAAAAAATAAAATAAAAGTTGCGATTCTTTGTGCTATGTCACTCTCGCCACTTGAGAAAAACAGATGGGCGCTAAATCTGCAGTACACGTTATTAACCGTGCCCACTTTATCAACTGCAACTCCTTAAAAAAAAGACACCATCTTTCTTCTATTGGCAGGTGGTGTACAAAAATTGGAGCAACATCTCTAGACGAAAGTGTTACATTAAACAGATACTCCTAATTTAAATCAACTACCACATGAAGCATAGTGGAAATCAGGCAGACCTTAACAACTTCCCTCATGAAAAATTGTCTTTGAAATCACTTTCAAGAAAGTATAAATTGAGTATTACAAATTCTGGTCCAGGTTCCAGACAAGAATTTACATCCATCATATATAAAACTATACAAATATAGAGAACTCTAAAAGAATTAAAGCATTTACAGTAAAACATTCAAGGTTATACAGCAGAAGGTCATAGGCATTAGGAGAAGGAAGAAAAAACATAAAATCAAAGTGGCAGAAGTTGCAGATAAAACGTTCTATAGGAACAGTAAAATAATTCTAAGCAACTGTTACAGCTACAGTATAAGATCAAACCAGCGCAGGGTAAGCAGAAACCTGCCATTAAAACCCATCGTTAGAATCTCAAAGTCTAAATTACCACTTGAGGCGTGTAAAATACAGCTGACGCCCCCTAAAGGTTACTTGTTTCATCTTAAGGCGAAGACATGGCAACACAAATAACCTCACAATAAGGAATAGCCAGCTGTAGTATCAGCAAGGCATCAGGAACACTTTAATAAACAATTTGATATTTTGTTGATTAATAAGGTGCCAAATGAAATACTCTTTTATTCAACGGTTGGGATGTCAAATCTGAGCTCAGTGAACACGTGACGAAGAGCCACAATGCATTGTTATACCATCAGCTCTTTCTTTAAGGGGCAGATTCAGTCGTCTTTCACCAGCCGCATTTGTAAGCTGAAAAATAAAGGCACAGGAAGAGCATTTACAAAAAAATTCTAACATGTAATCTGTGTTTAAAATGAAATACTATATTGGATGATATTTCCCTAAGCATTTTCTAATAACTTAAAATATTTATTGCTTTGTATTATACTATAAATGATATCAGGTATAAACTGTGGAGACCTGATAATCCTCGGGTCAGCACTTTGTAATTTGCTGTAAATAAGGAACAATCTTCATGTCTCCCCGCCATGTGATGGAGGCTAGCTGTTCTACTGTATGTACGGGAGTTACATTACTGTATGTAAATAAAGAATAATCACTGTATAATCAGAGGTTTCACTACTTTGTTATATACACTTGGGGCATCAGTGTAACAGTTTTCTGGGGTAATTGCACTGGAAGGAATGAGATGCGTGATAAATGCCATGTTTTATTCATTTCTAAACACCCGTGTTCACTGCTCACCTTTCAAGATACTCTTTGACATTGTCATAACCAGAAAACTTTGCCAGGTGGATAAGCATCCCTGTGGCACAGCGACCATCTCTCTTACGACAGTAGCTGCAGTTACAGATGTCACGACAAGGAGGGCAAATCCATTCCTATGAGAAAAGTAGAGGGGACTTGAATAAGAAAAGATGAACATCCAATAGCAATGGCAAAGAACATGATAAGGATGAGAGCTAGCGTTAATGTTTTCCGGTATTGAGTTCCGTCACGGGGGCTCAATACAGGAAAAAAAAACGCTTCAGTTTTATCTTAATGCATTCTGAATGGAAAGCATCAGAAGGTCTTCGGTTCAGTCCCTCTTACGGTATTTGGCCAAAGAAAATACCGCAGCATGCTGCGGTATTTTCTCCGGCCAAAATTCCGGAACACTTGCCGAAATGCCGGATCTGGCATTAATTTTCATTGAAAATGTATTAATGCCAGATCCGGTACCAAGTGTTCCAGAAAACCTGAACCGGTTTCCTGGTCTGCGCATGCATAGACCTTTAAAAATGCAAAAAAAAAAAATAAATACCGAATCCGGTATTTCAATGCATTTTTCAGCCGGATCCACATCCGGAAACAAATGCTATCAGTTTGCATATGGATTTCCGGATCCGGCAGGCAGTTCCAGCAATAGAACTGCCTGCCGGAATCCTCTAACGCAAGTGTGAAAGTACCCTAAGAAATGCAAAAGAAAAATATACAACCTTCTCCAGATGCAAAATGTACACAACTGAACGGTATAATTAACAAATCAGTTTAGTTTTACTAGGTAGAGGAAGAAATAGACAATGCAAGAAAAGTCACTTGTGTCCTGTGACTCACGTGCTGCATTGCCTATTGAGATGGCAACGGTTCTGCACGTAAAATAAGTGACAAGCAGATGTCTATTTACAGCAGCTGTTACTCACAGGGTCCAAAAGTGCCTCCCGCACATCTTCACCATAGCGATTTCTTAAACATGGCCCACAAAACTGTCCTCTGACTCCCCCACAGCCAGGATTGCGGCAGAAGGTTTTTGTGTCGGTTGTTTTCTGACGACACTGGTGACAAGTGCTTCCCTAGAAAAGGGTGTAAAGAATATATCACAAAATCCTATTGTAAAGGCCAAATATGTGTGTCTTTCATACCAACCAGACATGAATGAAATATAAATGCAGGTGTAGTAACAACATAAATATATATATAGTATTTTCCTTCCTCCAGCTATTAATTCTATCTGTATGTAGATAGTGGACACTCAACCCCACACAGTGCCTGTGAACTTTGGTTCCCCTATTGCACAGACACTGAGCAGTCTTCATTTTACAGCCGGTTCAGACCTGAGCGCTCTGTATGCGCGATTCTCCGGGCGTCTCACATACGCGGCTCCGGAAGTATGCGAACGCCCATTGTCGCGTGTTCCCGGAAGTCTATGTACGGGAACGCGCGACACTGCGCCCCAAAGAAGCTCCTGTACTTCTTGGGGCGTAGGGCGTTTTACAGCGCGTTCGTACGCGCTGTAAAACGCTCAGGTGAGAACCATGCCCATAGGGAAGCATTGGTTCTTGCCTGTTGAGCGTTTTACAGCACGTTCCTACGCGCTCAGGTGTGAACCCAGCCTTAATCCGCTGGGAGCGCCTGCACTCTCAGCAAGGACAAGGAGTGCAAGCTCTCTGCAGACGCCATCCACACAAGCATAAACCAGCCTTCAACGTCCCTGGAGCTGAAGACTAACAGCTCATAGAACCAGAGTAGTGATTTTAGAGGGGACAGCTAGATAAAAAATAAAATAAAAAAGTTAAAGTTAAAATGTATTGTTTTGGTATGGGGCTGAACTAATATATATATATATATAATGAGGAGGGTGCAGTTACCAGTTACTCTTTAAGGGGTTAATGATAACCTGTCATGTCATTTTACCACTCTAAACTTGCCATAAAAGACAAACTAACATTCTTTCCAATACCAGGAGCTCTGAAGACTTCTAGAATCTAGGCCCCTTCTCTAGAAGAATCTAAAGAAGGGCCCTAGAGGTTTGACGTCCCTGCCAAAATGCTATTTTAATAAAATGAAATAAAGTATTTTACCAAGATTTTATCATAAGTTTTATCTTTAACAGTCACTGCAACGTTGTCCAACTCCTCTTCTGTGATGTCTTCTACAGCACGATAGTTGCTTTTTGATGCTCTCCTCCTTCTCCGAATTTCTTCACGATCTTCCTAATATACCCCAAAAGAAAAATAAATGATTAAACTTCAAATTACATAAATAAAAGTTAGAACTAAAGTGTATTCTGAGGCAATAAAGCTTTATGCACAAACAAACCGGAAAAAAAAAACATATCTAAATGCAACACCATTGTCTACTATATGCTCAGTCCTACTTTCGACGCTGGCAGCGCGTAGCTCATGAAGGAAGTCGCTGGCTTGGTGGGTATGTAAGGTGTGTGATAGGCTGTCTGCTCACATATTCCTCGTTGCCGTCATGGGTACAAGCGGTGATTTTATCAGAGTTGCAAAAAGGGACGATTATGGATTGTCATCAGTATTTCTGAAACAACGCAGTTTGGGAACTATTCGCACGCTGCTGTGGTGAAAGTGTGTTGAGTGGACAAATGGCACCACTGCAAACAAGGAAAATGTGAAGCACCATGTACCTTTATGTGAGAGGTGAACGTCAGCTATGAGGGTGGACCGACACGCTACAATGGAGCAGCTCACTGCCAAAATGAACCAGATAGGGCTACCAGATGGGTGTCTAAAACAGTTCAGTCAACCATACTGCATAGAGGGCTCTGAAGGAAAACAGGCTAAACTAGATGGACAGATGTCTTTTTTCAGCGTTATAAAACTATGTTACTATGAAGGAGAGGGATGGTCACTGCACCTCTGCTAACAAAGTTAGAAAAAACTTCAAGTTTACGGCCATTTTGGAATTGGACCTCTGATGATTGGCAAAGGGTTTTTGTTCTCCGAGTCACATTTTCAGCTTCATCGAACAGATGGATGATGGTGGGTCAGGCAAGGAACATCAGAACACAAGCTGGTGGTGGTAGCATTATGGTCTGGGGAATTATTTCTTGGCATTCTCTGGCCCACTCATCCATATGACAGGCACTCTCAACCAATTTGGGTACGAATTCATCCACCAATACATGCCGATTGTCTTTCCTGGGTCCGATGGGATCTTCCAGCAAGACAATGTGACATGTCACAAGGCTTGAAGTGTCACTCACAGCCCATTTAGCGGATATCCGTGCTGTACACTGCAGTTACTGCTGCTATTAGCAGGTGTACATAATAATGAGACTCAACCGTGTATGTACCGTATTTTTCAGACTAGAGAAGTTTTCTGGGATAAATTACAATAAATGTGCCTGGTAATCATGCCTGGCCCGCTCCACTCAACTTTTTTGACAAGTGGTCGGTGTGGTGCAAGGCCCCCAAAAACTCACAAATTTTGGGGCAAATGGAGGCTTGCACAAAAACTTATGACTATTTGGACAGTAGAAAACTGGTGTATGGGTTTGATAAACCTGCCCCTAAGGCTTTACAGAAGTCTGTGTGTAAGATATTCCTGTTCAGGGTTCAGATACGCTAGAAGACTGCAGCAGGGTGCCCATATACTTTGTAATCGAGTCAGCTAGTTGCATTGTGTCACCTGTACTAGCAATATTAACCATGACAACTACAGGTGAAACGTGGCAATCTGTACAGATACCCTGAGGCCAAGGCTACCCAGACTTTTATTTAATACTCCTAATTGATTTCTACAAGTCTCATCCTAGCCCTAAAAAATAAAAAAGGTATGTACAGAAATTATTAAAGGGAACCTGTCATGGTGAACATGTGGTCTCAGCTGCAGGCAGCATGTTATAGAGCAGTAGGAGCTGAGTAGAATGATATTTTTATGGGAAAATAATTCAGTAAAACAATTTATTCATGTACACTTCTCAAAAAAATAAAGGGAACACAAAAATAACATCCTAGATCTGAGTTAATTAAATATTCTTCTCAAATACTTTGTTCTTTACATAGTTGAATGTGCTGACAACAAAATCACACAAATATAAAAATGGAAATCAAATTTTTCAACCCATGGAGGTCTGGATTTGGAGTCACACTCTAAATTAAAGTGGAAAAACACACTACAGGCTGATCCAACTTTGATGTAATGTCCTTAAAACAAGTCAAAATGAGGCTCAGTAGTGTGTGTGGCCTCCACGTGCCTGTATGACCTCCCTACAACGCCTGTGTATGCTCCTGATGAGGTGGCGGACGGTCTCCTGAGGGATCTCCTCCCAGACCTGGACTAAAGCATCTGCCAACTCCTGGACAGTCTGTGGTGCAACGTGACGTTGGTGGATAGAGCGAGACATGATGTCCCAGATGTGCTCAATTGGATTCAGGTCTGGGGAACGGGCGGGCCAGTCCACAGCATCAATGCCTTCGTCTTGCAGGAACTGCTGACACACTCCAGTCACATGAGGTCTAGCATTGTCTTGCATTAGGAGGAACCCAGGGCCAACCGCACCAGCATATGGTCTCACAAGGGGTCTGAGGATCTCATCTCGGTACCTAATGGCAGTCAGGCTACCTCTGGCGAGCACATGGAGGGCTGTGCGGCCCTCCAAAGAAATGCCACCCCACACCATTACTGACCCAATGCCAAACCAGTCATGCTGGAGGATGTTGCAGGCAGCAGAACGTTCTCCACGGCGTCTCCAGACTCTGTCACGTCTGTCACATGTGCTCAGTGTGAACCCGCTTTCATCTGTGAAGAGCACAGGGCGCCAGTGGCGTATGTGCCAATCTTGGTGTTCTCTGGCAAATGCCAAACGTCCTGCACGGTGTTGGGCTGTAAGCACAACTCCCACCTGTGGACGTCGGGCCCTCATATCACCCTCATGGAGTCTGTTTCTGACCGTTTGAGCAGACACATGCACATTTGTGGCCTGCTGGAGGTCATTTTGCAGGGCTCTGGCAGTGCTCCTCCTGTTCCTCCTTGCACAAAGTCGGAGGTAGCGGTCCTGCTGCTGGGTTGTTGCCCTCCTACGGCCTCCTCCACGTCTCCTGATGTACTGGCCTGTCTCCTGGTAGCGCCTCCATGCTCTGGACACTACGCTGACAGACACAGCAAACCTTCTTGCCACAGCTCGCATTGATGTGCCATCCTGGATAAGCTGCACTACCTGAGCCACTTGTGTGGGTTGTAGACTCCGTCTCATGTTACCACTAGAGTGAAAGCACTGGCAGCATTCAAAAGTGACCAAAACGTCAGCCAGGAAGCATAGGAACTGAGAAGTGGTCTGTGGTCACCACCTGCAGAACCACTCCTTTATTGGGGGTGTCTTGCTAATTGCCTATAATTTCCACCTGTTGTCTATCCCATTTGCACAACTGCATGTGAAATTGATTGTCACTCAGTGTTGCTTCCAAAGTGGACAGTTTGATTTCACAGAAGTGTGATTGACTTGGAGTTACATTGTGTTGTTTAAGTGTTCCCTTTATTTTTTTGAGCAGTGTATATATTCCTACTCATTCTGGGCTTTGAAGTCCAGGAGGGAGTCCTATCAGTGATTGACAGCTATCTCTGTATACAGTCATAGATGGAAGGCTGTCAATCACCGATACGGAGTCGGTCCTGACTTTAAACCTCAGAACAAGCAGGATGTTAAAATAATAAATTCAATTTATACTGAAACTATGCCAACAAAATTATGTACTACTCTGCTAAGCTCTTACTGCTATAATATTCTGCCTGCAGATTAATTTTCATGGCGACAGGTCCCCTTAACATATGAAGAAATCCACTTCTTACTGTTTGATACTTACATCACTCAAGGGGCGCCTGAATGCACTTTTACCATACTTCTGGAGATGCTCCGCAAACTGCAAAGCAGAAGCAGTAAAATTCTCTAGCGCAAAATTTTCTTTTGGTCGAGCGCTGCGTGTTGGATTAGTGCGCCTTTCAATGGGACCTTCAGAAAATGATCGACGGCTGGTCTTTTTCTGCTTCTAAATAAAAGCGTAAAATAAAAGTTATTCCTTATAATTCACCTGTCCCAGAATATAAAAGCAGTAATGTCATAGTTGTAGCAACTTACAGAAGGGGTAGTGGTTTTCACTGGAAACAGTTCAGGCATGGAGTTCAGCTCTGCAAGAAGTTGAGCAAGCTAGAACAAGAACAAAAAAATTTTTAATGGTTCATTTGAGGACTAAAAGTGACATTTACCGTCACCATCTACTGTGGCCAACGGTATACTCAATAATTTAACATAATCAATCGTGTATGTATCTAAGGCTATATCTACATGCAGTGAATATTTTCCGCAAGACAGAGGGCCTAGAATCAGAGGAAAATCACTCCGCTGGACATTTTACTTTTTGCATTGTAATTGGTGAAATTTTCCACAAATCCAGAAAATTCAGCAGTTTTTTTTTTTTCCCCCATTGCCTATATAATGGGATTTGTAATATCCCAGACTTTCTAACATGATGTGAATTTTACCATAACGGAGATTGCCAAAACATTAATGTTAGGGCTCTTTCACACTTGCGTTGTTCTTTTCCTGCATAGAGTTCCAGCGTCGGGGCTCTATGCCGGAAGAATCCTGATCAGGATTATCCCCATGCATTCTGAATGGAGATAAATCCGTTCTGGATGCATCAGGATGCCTTCAGTTCCGGAACAGAACGTTTTTTGGCCGGAGAAAATACCGCAGCATGCTGCGCTTTTTGCTCCGGCCAAAAATCCGGAACACTTGCCGCAAGGCCGGATCCTGAATTAATGCCCATTGAAAGGCATTGATCGGGATCCGGCCTGAAGCTAAACGTCGTTTCGGCGCATTACCGGATCCGACGTTTAGCTTTTTCTGAATGGTTACCATGGCTGCCAGGACACTAAAGTCCTGGCAGCCATGGTAAAGTGTAGTGAGGAGCGGGGGAGCAGTATACTTACCGTCCGTGCGGCTCCCGGGGCGCTTCAGAGTGACGTCAGGGCGCCCCACGTGCATAGATGACGTGATCGCATCGATCACGTCATCCATGCGCATGGGGCGCTCTGACGTCATTCTGGAGCGCCCAGGGAGCCGCACGGACGGCAAGTATACTGCTCCCCCGCTCGCCACTACTACTATGGCAACCAGGACTTTAATAGCGTCCTGGCTGCCATAGTAACACTGAACGCATTTTGAAGACGGATCCGTCTTTAAATGCTTTCAGTTCACTTGCGTTGTTACGGATCCGGCGGGCAACTCCGGCAAATGGAGTACATGACGGATCCGGACAACGCAAGTGTGAAAGAGGCCTTAACTGTAACCCACCGCTCCCTGTAGCTTGTTGTTATTTATTGCTCAAATGCAGACTTGCTTTGTATTTCCGAATCACTTTTTGCAAAAAGCCCCTTTGTGAAAAATTCAGGATTACACTTAACGGTAATCGTTTTTCCATGAGCCCATGACAACACCCTCCATCCAGGACAGGAAACAGGGACTTTCGTGAAGAGCTCTTAAAGAGAGGTTCTGCCCCTATAGCACCAGTTAATTGCGAGAACTTGTCTAAATCTAACTTGTAATGTCGAGGGGGAAAAAAAAAGTACACAGAGACTTCCAGGTAGCAGCCCTGCAAATTTGTTCTAAGGATGCATCAGACCTCTTTGCCCAAGAAGTAGAAATGGATCTGGTTGAGCGAGCACCAAATTCCAAAGGAAAACACTGATGCCTAGCCACAGCTATCAAGTGGAGGGAGAGTATCCAGAGATACTGAATGGAGGAGCAAATGTGCACTGCGTGCCCTTGGTGCTGCTGCTTCTCTATGTACACAGATAAAAACATCCGGTGTCAGGGGGAGCAGCCAATGGCAGACTGGGACGGGTCATTTTCTTGTATTAAAAATGTTAAAATAATAATTAGAAAGAAAAAATAAATAAATGTGGTGCAATTGTGCCCGATTTCATTTTAGGGTCAAAATTCTGTCCAGGTCACTTTTAAAGGGGTTAGAGTTACTAAATTCCAGCCTTCTTTCACACCGTCCGGATCTAGCTATACACATAATAGAAAACCAGGCCGAATCTGTCATCTGTATGAGGGCATGCCTGCCTACTGTTCTTTAACCACCTCAGCCCCCAGTGCTTAAACACCCTGAAAGACCAGGCCACTTTTTACACTTCTGACCTACACTACTTTCACCGTTTATTGCTCGGTCATGCAACTTACCACCCAAATGAATTTTACCTCCTTTTCTTCTCACTAATAGAGCTTTCATTTGGTGGTATTTCATTGCTGCTGACATTTTTACTTTTTTTGTTATTAATCGAAATTTAACGATTTTTTTGCAAAAAAATGACATTTTTCACTTTCAGTTGTAAAATTTTGCAAAAAAAACGACATCCATATAGAAATTTTGCTCTAAATTTATAGTTCTACATGTCTTTGATAAAAAAAAAATGTTTGGGTAAAAAAAAAATGGTTTGGGTAAAAGTTATAGCGTTTACAAACTATGGTACAAAAATGTGAATTTCCGCTTTTTGAAGCAGCTCTGACTTTCTGAGCACCTGTCATGTTTCCTGAGGTTCTACAATGCCCAGACAGTACAAACACCCCACAAATGACCCCATTTCTGAAAGTACACACCCTAAGGTATTCGCTGATGGGCATAGTGAGTTCATAGAACTTTTTATTTTTTGTCACAAGTTAGCGGAAAATGATGATTTTTTTTTTTTTTTTTTTTTTCCTTACAAAGTCTCATATTCCACTAACTTGTGACAAAAAATAAAAACTTCTATGAACTCACTATGCCCATCAGCGAATACCTTGGGGTCTCTTCTTTCCAAAATGGGGTCACTTGTGGGGTAGTTATACTGCCCTGGCATTCTAGGGGCCCAAATGTGTGGTAAGGAGTTTGAAATCAAATTCTGTAAAAAATGACCTGTGAAATCCGAAAGGTGCTCTTTGGAATATGGGCCCCTTTGCCCACCTAGGCTGCAAAAAAGTGTCACACATCTGGTATCTCCGTACTCAGGAGAAGGTGGGGAATGTGTTTTGGGGTGTCATTTTATATATACCCATGCTGGGTGAGAGAAATATCTTGGCAAAAGACAACTTTTCCCATTTTTTTATACAAAGTTGTCATTTGACCAAGATATTTATCTCACCCAGCATGGGTATATGTAAAAAGACACCCCAAAACACATTCCTCAACTTCTCCTGAGTACGGGGATACCAGATGTGTGACACTTTTTTGCAGCCTAGGTGGGCAAAGGGGCCCATATTCCAAAGAGCACCTTTCGGATTTCACTCCTCATTTTTTCCTGAATTTGATTTCAAACTCCTTACCACACATTTGGGCCCCTAGAATACCAGGGCAGTATAACTACCCCACAAGTGACCCCATTTTGGAAAGAAGACACCCCAAGGTATTCCGTGAGGGGCATGGCGAGTTCCTAGAATTTTTTATTTTTTGTCACAAGTTAGTGGAAAATGATGATTTTTTTTTTTTTGATTTTTTTTTCATACAAAGTCTCATATTCCACAAACTTGTGACAAAAAATAAAAACTTCCATGAACTCACTATGCCCATCAGCGAATACCTTGGGGTCTCTTCTTTCCAAAATGGGGTCACTTGTGTGGTAGTTATACTGCCCTGGCATTCTAGGGGCCCAAATGTGTGGTAAGTAGGTAAATGACCTGTGAAATCCGAAAGGTGCTCTTTGGAATGTGGGCCCCTTTGCCCACCTAGGCTGCAAAAAAGTGTCACACATCTGGTATCCCCGTATTCAGGAGAAGTTGAGGAATGTGTTTTGGGGTGTCTTTTTACATATACCCATGCTGGGTGAGATAAATATCTTGGTCAAATGCCAACTTTGTATAAAAAAATGGGAAAAGTTGTCTTTTGCCAAGATATTTCTCTCACCCAGCATGGGTATATGTAAAATGACACCCCAAAACACATTCCCCAACTTCTCCCGATTACGGAGATACCAGATGTGTGACACTTTTTTGCAGCCGAGGTGGGCAAAGGGGCCCATATTCAAAAGAGCACCTTTCGGATTTCACAGGTCATTTTTTACAGAATTTGATTTCAAACTCCTTACCACACATTTGGGCCCCTAGAATGCCAGGGCAGTATAACTACCCCACAAGTGACCCCATTTTGGAAAGAAGAGACCCCAAGGTATTCGCTGATGGGCAAAGTGAGTTCATGGAAGTTTTTATTTTTTGTCACAAGTTAGTGGAATATGAGACTTTGTATGAAAAAAAAAAAAAAAAAAAAAATAAGCATTTTCCACTAACTTGTGACAAAAAATAAAAAATTCTAGGAACTCGCCATGCCCCTCACAGAATACCTTGGGGTGTCTTCTTTCCAAAATGGGGTCACTTGTGGGGTAGTTATACTGCCCTGGCATTTTCCAGGGGCCCTAATGTGTGGTAAGTAGGTAAATGACCTGTGAAATCCTAAAGGTGCTCTTTGGAATATGGGCCCCTTTGCCCACCTAGGCTGCAAAAAAGTGTCACACATCTGGTATCGCCGTATTCAGGAGAAGTTGGGGAATGTGTTTTGGGGTGTCATTTTACATATACCCATGCTGGGTGAGAGAAATATCTTGGCAAAAGACAACTTTTCCCATTTTTTTATACAAAGTTGGCATTTGACCAAGATATTTCTCTCACCCAGCATGGGTATATGTAAAATGACACCCCAAAACACATTCCCCAACTTCTCCTGAGTACGGCGATACCAGATGTGTGACACTTTTTTGCAGCCTAGATGCGCAAAGGTGCCCAAATTCCTTTTAGGAGGGCATTTTTAGACATTTGGATACCAGACTTCTTCTCACGCTTTGGGGCCCCTAGAATGCCAGGGCAGTATAAATACCCCACATGTGACCCCATTTTGGAAAGAAGACACCCCAAGGTATTCAATGAGGGGCATGGCGAGTTCATAGAAATTTTTTTTTTTTGGCACAAGTTAGCGGAAATTGATATTTTTAATTTTTTTCTCACAAAGTATCCCGTTCCGCTAACTTGGGACAAAAATTTCAATCTTTCATGGACTCAATATGCCCCTCACGGAATACCTGGGGGTGTCTTCTTTCCGAAATGGGGTCACATGTGGGGTATTTATACTGCCCTGGCATTCTAGGGGCCCTAAAGCGTGAGAAGAAGTCTGGAATATAAATGTCTAAAAAATTTTACGCATTTGGATTCCGTGAGGGGTATGGTGAGTTCATGTGAGATTTTATTTTTTGACACAAGTTAGTGGAATATGAGACTTTGTAAGAAAAAAAAAATAAAATTCTGCTAACTTGGGCCAAAAAAATATCTGAATGGAGCCTTACAGAGGGGTGCTAAATGACAGGGGGGTGATCAATGACAGGGGGGGTGATCAATGACAGGGGGGTGATCAGGGAGTCTATATGGGGTGATAACCACAGTCATTGATCACGCCCGTGTAAGGCTTCATTCAGACGTCCGGATGCGTTTTGCGGATCCGATCCATCTATCAGTGCATCCGTAAAAATCATGCGGACATCTGAATGGAGCTTTACAGGGGGGTAATCAATGACAGGGGGGTGATCAGGGAGTCTATATGGGGTGATCACCACAGTCATTGATCATGCCCCTGTAAGGCTTCATTCAGACGTCCGGATGCGTTTTGCGGATCCGATCCATCTATCAGTGCATCCGTAAAAATCATGCGGACATCTGAATGGAGCTTTACAGGGGGGTAATCAATGACAGGGGGGTGATCACCACAGTCATTGATCATGCCCCTGTAAGGCTTCATTCAGACGACCGGATGCGTTTTGCGGATCCGATCCATGTATCAGTGCATCCGTAAAAATCATGCGGACATCTGAATGGAGCTTTACAGGGGGGTGATCAATGACAGGGGGGTAATCAATGACAGGGGGGTGATCAGGGAGTCTATATGGGGTGATCACCACAGTCATTGATCATGCCCCTGTAAGGCTTCATTCAGACGTCCGGATGCGTTTTGCGGATCCGATCCATCTATCAGTGGATCCGTAAAAATCATGCGGACGTCTGAATGAAGCCTTACAGGGGGTTGATCAATGACAGGGGGGTAATCAATGACAGGGGGGTGATCAGGGAGTCTATATGGGGTGATCAGGGGTGATTAGGGGTGATCAGGGGCTAATAAGGGGTTAATAAGTGATGGGGGGGGGGTGTAGTGTAGTGTAGTGGTGCTTGGTGCTACTTTACTGAGCTACCTGTGTCCTCTGGTGGTCGATCCAAACAAAGGGGACCACCAGAGGACCAGGTAGCAGGTATATTAGACGCTGTTATCAAAACAGCGTCTAATATACCTGTTAGGGGTTAAAAAAAACACATCTCCAGCCTGCCAGCGAACGATCGCCGCTGGCAGGCTGGAGATCAACTCTCTTACCTTCCGTTCCTGTGAGCGCGCGCGCCTGTGTGCGCGCGTTCACAGGAAATCTCGCGTCTCGCGAGATGACGCGTATATGCGTGACTGTGCGCAGCGCTGCCACCTCCGGAACGCGATCCTGCGTTAGGCGGTCCGGAGGTGGTTAATAGCAGAGAACATTAGGCGTGTTGAATTTTACAGGGGTTTTCCTGGAGAACATTTCTTTTTGTAAAAAGGGCCATAATGGGCTAATTTTAAAAAAAAAAAAAAAAAAAAAAAAAAAAAAAAAAACACACACACAACACAATCATTGCCTTTCTAGTGCTGCTATGGTCCCCGCTTGGCATACCAGAAATGGCTGGAACCGCAAGCTCTGGCTGAGCGGACATTTCTAGCCATTCCTGTGTGTCAAGCGGGGACCAATGATTATGACTGTTAGGTCTGACTCGTACACAATATTTGGGCCTTTTATTTCTTTCTATGAGCCTTATAGAGATGCATACGGGAAAACAGACAGAAAAACAACACACACAGAGCACGCTGCGCCTCGAAAAATACACCAAGGGAAAAACACCACACAAAATGCTAATAAAGAGAGAGGAAAAACCCTGTGCGTTACCAAGATAAGCAGCAAATTTATGGTCGAAATTTCTACATTTCTTCCATAGGTCTGAACAGGGTTTGTAAAAAGCCACACAGTTGCTGCTGCTCCTTGGATGTGGAATAGGTTCTCAGTCAGACAGGTGCTGTGTGTGAACACTTCTGATAATGGCTTTACCTATTAATGCAATACTTACCACGGCTTTATTCTCCTTAATGTTCATCGCTCTTTTGGCGAGGGCGTTTGAATTCTCCCGGTTAGACACATTCTCTCCATCAGATGCGGAATCCTTCTTGTTTCCGGTTATTGCAGTCTCCTTCTTTCTGTTCTGGACTGGCGTCACCTTAGGAGTACCGGAAGGCTTCTTACCCTGATAAGAAGGCCTCTTGCTGGGAAACTGCAGAGCAATGCGCAGCCCAAACTTTCTCTTTTTAAGTGGTAGGGATTCCTCTGCACTGTCTGCGAGCGCGTCTTCTCTGTGATCATCACTCACATCCTAAGAGCAAAACATGACACAGTAATGCTCGCTGATCTACAGAAAGCGTTTCATCTGTCATCTTCGTAACTCAACAGAAACATTTATGAAATGTACCATGGGTGGTCAGCTCGTGGTCTCCACACAAAGTGGAAAACCACTGGACCAGGTGTCTGGTTCATGAACAATACTACGCTAAACACAAGCTGGTCCAGTAGGAGAAGAAACCATATGCTTTCACTGAAACACCGAATGCAATCGCAGACAAAACTGACTGAAATCGTCTGAGTTTTATTGAACGCATCCTGACACAATCCGTATTGTTCGTGTAAAAAAAGAGGCCTAAAGCGAGTAGGACAACCAGCCAAGGAGAAGTCTAAACCATGGCCTCAGCCAAGACTTTAGCCCCCGTCTTCCAGTGTGTTCACATGTAGCCAGAGGTCACACTATATTTTTTTTTACCAGAAGAATAAAAAATACTCCTGTTAGCACTGTTGAGGAGTATTTTCAGCCAAGAAGGAGTATGTAATAAGACATTAAGCGCTATTGGTTATTTTTAAGGCCACAACTAACGACTAGGGATGGGCGAATCAACTCCGGATGAAACATCCGAAGTCGATTCGCATAAAACTTCGTTCTAATACTGTACAAACTGTGGTACCTTGGAACCGAACCAGAGTTCGGGAAATGTTTTTTTTTTACAGTACAAATTAAAGGGAACCGGTCATCAACTTTATGCTGCCCATACTAACGGCAGAATAAAGTAGAGACAGGCGAGTTGATTTCACCGGTCTGTCATTTATAAGTTAAAAGTAAGGGTGAGTTCACACTAGCGTTATGGAGTCCGTTATAAACGGAACATAACGGAATCCATAAGACGGAAGGGCGGATGCGTTTTGCTTGCATTATGACGGAATGCAAAATGGACGCCTTTAAAAAGGCTTTCCGTTTGCTCTCCATCCTAATAGAAGTCTATGGGAATCAAAACGGATCCGTCTGGCTCCCGTTATGAAAGACGGAAAACAAAGTCCTGTCGACAGGACTTTGTTTTCCGTCTTGCATAACGGGACCCAGACGGATCCATTATGTTTTCCCATAGATTTCTATTAGGACGGAGCAAAACGGAATGCCTCTTAAAGGCTTCCATTTTGCATTCCATCCTATGGATTCCGTTATAACCCTGTTATAACGGAAAGCTATAACGGACTCCATAACGCTAGTGGGAACCCACCCTTAGTGGTTATCCATGAATTCCTGCTCTCCTGCCCACCTACTGATGACTGACAGTCTTCTACCTAGTTTTCTCCCTTTCTCTCTAGGAGAGAACTGCCTACCATCAGCAGAAGGGCGAGAGAGCAGGAGATTATGTATAACTATGAATCTTCTCAGGTAGATTTGACTCTTTTCAAGGCCTGGGCTACAATGATTAAGATGCTGGTTCTCAGCAACCTCTTACTTTTAGCTCATGAGTGACACACCACTGAAATCAGCATTTCTGTCACTATTTTATACTGCACTCAGTGAGGTCAACATAAAGTTGATGACAGGTTCCCTTTAATTTATGAAGTTATTACGTGAAGTGAAGCAATAAATTCGGCTCATCGGAGCCTATACATTCTAATACTGTATGGAGCTCCTGCTCCGTACAGTATTAGTACGAAGTTTTATGTCAATCGACTTCGGATGTTTCATTATTAACCTGCAACTTATTTTTTTTGTCCTACTAGGAGACAGCATTTATAATGCCTATTGTGTCATCTAATAGACAGTCTAGTTCGGCCTCTGCTGCAATGTCTCATGGTGGCAGAAGGAGCCCCGTCCCTCTAACTATCTAGATGCAACAATCGCTATTGACTCTAAGGAGTTAAAAGGAACCTGTCACCAGGATTTTGTGTATAGAGCTGAGGACATGGGTTGTTAGATCGCCACTAGCACTGGTGCGGGGCTTCAGATGACAGCGGGAGCCCGTTAGTGAGCGAAGCCAGGCTCCTGCTGTAACCGCCGACCCTAGAGACAACTTCAATGCTAGCCACTTAAAGGGAACCTGTCACCGGGATTTTGTGTATAGAGCTGAGGACATGGGTTGCTAGATGGCCACTAGCACATCCGCAATACCCAGTCCCCATAGCTCTGTGTGCTTTTATTGTGTAAAAAGAAAAAAAAAACGATTTGATACATATGCAAATTAACCTGAGATTAGTCCTGTCCCCGACTCATCTCACGTACAGGACTCATCTCAGGGTAATTTGGATATGGATCAAATAGTTATTTTTTTTTTTTTTTTACACAATAAAAGCACACAGAGCTATGGGGACTGGGTATTGCGGATGTGCTAGTGGCCATCTAGCAACCCATGTCCTCAGCTCTATACACAAAATCCCGGTGACAGGTTCCCTTTAAGTGGCTAGCATTGAAGTTGTCTCTAGGGTCGGCGGTTACAGCAGGAGCCTGGCTTCGCTCACTAACGGGCTCCCGCTGTCATCTGAAGCCCCGCACCAGTGCGTCTGTTCAGTTCCTCCCACTAATGGTGCGGGCGGCAGGGACTGAACACGGAGCTCCAGCCCGAAGAAAGTCTCATGCGTACAGTTACACAAGTCTTTTTAGAGAGCAAGACTGTAAAGGCCTCTGACTGTTTTACAGGCGTCATCGCGTCCTCTACATGTAGCCGCACACTGCAGATTTTCCATCCACCAGATTTGCTAGCAAAAAAATCAAAATCTGTGCAGAAATTAATATTTTCACTGTACATTTCACCCCTTTCAATATAGAAAAATGAATCATAATCCACACAGATTTGCCACAGAATGTGATTTTTCTACCACCTGTGGATGTACCTCAGTTATTAAAACCCGTGCTGCACAAACATCAGAGTCGTGCAGAAATCTGTTTCCTTCCCACCTGATCCTCCATATCCTTCTGTGAGAAGCCTTCAAAATCTTCATTCTCTGAAGCCCCGTCTTCAGCGAATATTCTACGTAGCTCTTCCGTCATGGATTTAGGATTAAAGCGTCGCTTCTGTAGATCGAAGAAACATGAAAAGAGTTTTACAGATTAATTACACACCTGGCTTATGTCCCAGTATCAACATTGCTATGAACGCGGCCAGATGACAACGGTGCGGTGAGGACACGTGAAATCACTGACCACAAGATCTGTCATAAATGAAGCACCTCAGTTACTAGAGACCTTGGGACTTCTCTAACCCCTGCTAAGACATTACCTCACTGTGCAAAGCTGCACTCCTCATTCATATAAAGGGGTTTTCCTATTAGGATAGGTCATCAGTACCAGATCGGTGGGGATTCGACAATCAGGACCCCCACCGGTCAGCTGGTTGAGAACGCAACGGCGCTCGCAGTAAACGCCATGGCCTTCTCTCAAATTTCCATAGGCCAGTGACATCACATTCATCGATCAAGTGGCCTAAGTGCTGCAATACCAAGCACAGCCTCTATAGAATGTATGGCGCTGTGCTCACCGGAGGTGATCAGCGGAGGTGCTGGGTGTCTGACCCCCACCGATCAGATACTGATTACCTATCCTCAGGATAGGGTCATCACCATTAAAGTCAAGGAAAACCCTTTTTAAAGCGGTTGCCTCATCTCAGACATTGATAGCATACCACTAGGATATGCCGTCAGTGTCAGATAGTTTTGGGACCCACAATTATCTCCAAAATGGGGCTCCCCAAAGTGAACGGAGAGAAGCCGGCATTCGTGGCCACCCTCCGTTCACTGCTATGGGACTTAAATAGCAGAGCGCACTTATTTTGCCATTTTTGGAACTCCCACCGCAATGAATGGAGAGCACACCCTTCCTTCACTACGGGAGCCCTGTTCTGGAGATAGCAGTAGGCCCCAGAGGTGGGACCCACACCTATCTGAGATTGATGGCTTATCCTAGGCGATAGGCCGCCAATGTCTAGGATGAGCCTACCTCTTTAACCACCTCAGCCCCCAGTGCTTAAACACCCTGAAAGACCAGGCCACTTTTTACACTTCTGACCTACACTACTTTCACCGTTTATTGCTCGGTCATGCAACTTACCACCCAAATGAATTTTACCTCCTTTTCTTCTCACTAATAGAGCTTTCATTTGGTGGTATTTCATTGCTGCTGACATTTTTACTTTTTTTGTTATTAATCGAAATTTAACGATTTTTTTGCAAAAAAATGACATTTTTCACTTTCAGTTGTAAAATTTTGCAAAAAAAAACGAGATCCATATAGAAATTTTGCTCTAAATTTATAGTTCTACATGTCTTTGATAAAAAAAAAATGTTTGGGTAAAAAAAAAATGGTTTGGGTAAAAGTTATAGCGTTTACAAACTATGGTACAAAAATGTGAATTTCCGCTTTTTGAAGCAGCTCTGACTTTCTGAGCACCTGTCATGTTTCCTGAGGTTCTACAATGCCCAGACAGTACAAACACCCCACAAAAGACCCCATTTCTGAAAGTAGACACCCTAAGGTATTCACTGATGGGCATAGTGAGTTCATAGAACTTTTTATTTTTTGTCACAAGTTAGCGGAAAATGATGATTTTTTTTTTTTTTTTTTTTCTTTTCTTACAAAGTCTCATATTCCACTAACTTGTGACAAAAAATAAAAACTTCTATGAACTCACTATGCCCATCACGAAATACCTTGGGGTCTCTTCTTTCCAAAATGGGGTCACTTGTGGGGTAGTTATACTGCCCTGGCATTTTAGGGGCCCAAATGTGTGGTAAGGAGTTTGAAATCAAATTCTGTAAAAAATGACCTGTGAAATCCGAAAGGTGCTCTTTGGAATATGGGCCCCTTTGCCCACCTAGGCTGCAAAAAAGTGTCACACATCTGGTATCTCCGTACTCAGGAGAAGGTGGGGAATGTGTTTTGGGGTGTCATTTTACATATACCCATGCTGGGTGAGAGAAATATCTTGGTCAAATGCCAACTTTGTATAAAAAAATGGGAAAAGTTGTCTTTTGCCAAGATATTTCTCTCACCCAGCATGGGTATATGTAAAATGACACCCCAAAACACATTCCCCACCTTCTCCTGAGTACGGAGATACCAGATGTGTGACACTTTTTTGCAGCCTAGGTGGGCAAAGGGGCCCATATTCCAAAGAGCACCTTTCGGATTTCACAGGTCATTTTTTACAGAATTTGATTTCAAACTCCTTACCACACATTTGGGCCCCTAGAATGCCAGGGCAGTATAACCACCCCACAAGTGACCCCATTTTGGAAAGAAGACACCCCAAGGTATTCGCTGATGGGCATAGTGAGTTCATGGAAGTTTTTATTTTTTGTCACAAGTTAGTGGAATATGAGACTTTGTATGAAAAAAAAAAAAAAAAAAAAAAATCATCATTTTCCACTAACTTGTGACAAAAAATAAAAAATTCTAGGAACTCGCCATGCCCCTCACGGAATACCTTGGGGTGTCTTCTTTCCAAAATGGGGTCACTTGTGGGGTAGTTATACTGCCCTGGCATTTTCCAGGGGCCCTAATGTGTGGTAAGTAGGTAAATGACCTGTGAAATCCTAAAGGTGCTCTTTGGAATGTGGGCCCCTTTGCCCACCTAGGCTGCAAAAAAGTGTCACACATGTGGTATTGCCGTATTCAGGAGAAGTTGGGGAATGTGTTTTGGGGTGTCATTTTACATATACCCTTGCTGGGTGAGAGAAATATCTTGGCAAAAGACAACTTTTCCCATTTTTTTATACAAAGTTGGCATTTGACCAAGATATTTCTCTCACCCAGCATGGGTATATGTAAAATGACACCCCAAAACACATTCCCCACCTTCTCCTGAGTACGGCGATACCAGATGTGTGACACTTTTTTGCAGCCTAGATGCGCAAAGGGGCCCAAATTCCTTTTAGGAGGGCATTTTTAGACATTTGGATACCAGACTTCTTCTCACGCTTTGGGGCCCCTAGAATGCCAGGGCAGTATAAATACCCCACATGTGACCCCATTTTGGAAAGAAGACACCCCAAGGTATTCAATGAGGGGCATGGCTAGTTCATATAAAAAAAATTTTTTTGGCACAAGTTAGCGGAAATTGATATTTTTAATTTTTTTCTCACAAAGTCTCCCGTTCCGCTAACTTGGGACAAAAATTTCAATCTTTCATGGACTCAATATGCCCCTCACGGAATACCTGGGGGTGTCTTCTTTCCGAAATGGGGTCACATGTGGGGTATTTATACTGCCCTGGCATTCTAGGGGCCCTAAAGCGTGAGAAGAAGTCTGGAATATAAATGTCTAAAAAATTTTACGCATTTGGATTCCGTGAGGGGTATGGTGAGTTCATGTGAGATTTTATTTTTTCACACAAGTTAGTGGAATATGAGACTTTGTAAGAAAAAAAAATAAAAAATTCCGCTAACTTGTCTTGCCAAAAAAATGTCTGAATGGAGCCTTACAGAGGGGTGATCAATGACAGGGGGGTGATCAGGGAGTCTATATGGGGTGATAACCACAGTCATTGATCACGCCCGTGTAAGGCTTCATTCAGACGTCCGGATGCGTTTTGCGGATCCGATCCATCTATCAGTGGATCCGTAAAAATCATGCGGACGTCTGAATGGAGCTTTACAGGGGGGTAATCAATGACAGGGGGGTAATCAATGACAGGGGGGTGATCAGGGAGTCTATATGGGGTGATCACCACAGTCATTGATCACGCCCCTGTAAGGCTTCATTCAGACGTCCGTATGCGTTTTGCGGATCCGATCCATCTATCAGTGCATCCGTAAAAACCATGCGGACATCTGAATGGAGCTTTACAGGGGGGTAATCAATGACAGGGGGGTAATCAATGACAGGGGGGTGATCAGGGAGTCTATATGGGGTGATCACCACAGTCATTGATCACGCCCCTGTAAGGCTTCATTCAGACGTCCGTATGCGTTTTGCGGATCCGATCCATCTATCAGTGCATCCGTAAAAACCATGCGGACATCTGAATGGAGCTTTACAGGGGGGTGATCAGGGAGTCTATATGGGGTGATCACCACAGTCATTGATCACGCCCCTGTAAGGCTTCATTCAGACGTCCGGATGCGTTTTGCGGATCCGATCCATCCATCAGTGGATCCGTAAAAATCATGCGGACGTCTGAATGGAGCTTTACAGGGGGGTAATCAATGACAGGGGGGTAATCAATGACAGGGGGGTGATCAGGGAGTCTATATGGGGTGATCACCACAGTCATTGATCACGCCCCTGTAAGGCTTCATTCAGACGTCCGGATGCGTTTTGCGGATCCGATCCATCTATCAGTGCATCCGTAAAAATCATGCGGACATCTGAATGGAGCTTTACAGGGGGTTGATCAATGACAGGGGGGTGATCACCACAGTCATTGATCATGCCCCTGTAAGGCTTCATTCAGACGTCCGGATGCGTTTTGCGCGGATCGGATCCATCTATCAGTGCATCCGTAAAAATCATGCGGACATCTGAATGGAGCTTTACAGGGGGGTAATCAATGACAGGGGGGTGATCACCACAGTCATTGATCATGCCCCTGTAAGGCTTCATTCAGACGTCCGGATGCGTTTTGCGCGGATCGGATCCATCTATCAGTGCATCCGTAAAAATCATGCGGACATCTGAATGGAGCTTTACAGGGGGGTAATCAATGACAGGGGGGTGATCACCACAGTCATTGATCATGCCCCTGTAAGGCTTCATTCAGACGTCCGGATGCGTTTTGCGGATCGGATCCATCCATCAGTGGATCCGTAAAAATCATGCGGACGTCTGAATGGAGCTTTACAGGGGGGTAATCAATGACAGGGGGGTAATCAATGACAGGGGGTGATCAGGGAGTCTATATGGGGTGATCACCACAGTCATTGATCATGCCCCTGTAAGGCTTCATTCAGACGTCCGGATGCGTTTTGCGGATCCGATCCATCTATCAGTGGATCCGTAAAAATCATGCGGACATCTGAATGGAGCTTTACAGGGGGGTGATCAATGACAGGGGGGTAATCAATGACAGGGGGGTGATCAGGGAGTCTATATGGGGTGATCAGGGGCTAATAAGGGGTTAATAAGTGACGGGGGGGGGGGGGGTGTAGTGTAGTGTAGTGGTGCTTGGTGCTACTTTACTGAGCTACCTGTGTCCTCTGGTGGTCGATCCAAACAAAGGGGACCACCAGAGGACCAGGTAGCAGGTATATTAGACGCTGTTATCAAAACAGCGTCTAATATACCTGTTAGGGGTTAAAAAAAAACACATCTCCAGCCTGCCAGCGAACGATCGCCGCTAGCAGGCTGGAGATCAACTCTCTTACCTTCCGTTCCTGTGAACGCGCGCCTGTGTGCGCGCGTTCACAGGAAATCTCGGCCATCGCAAGATGACGCGTATATGCGTGACTGTGCGCAGCGCTGCCACCTCCGGAACGCGATCCTGCGTTAGGCGGTCCGGAGGTGGTTAAAGGGAGTCTGTCACCTACATAACATGTTTTAAACTGATGATATCGCTCTGTGGGAGGCAGATCCACAACACTGATGGTACCCATGTTTAGTTTTTCAGAGCCTCCAAAGTACCTAAAATGAAGTTTTAAAAATATGCAAATTACCTATCGCAAGTGCCCAGGGGCGGAGAGTGTGCTGCACGTGCCCAGTGCTCCCCGCCTTACTTGCTCCTGACTCGTCCCCTCTGTATCGTCCGGCCAGCCCTGTATCCTTGCTGGGTCATTCTCATCTCCATTCATAATCTAGTGCCTGTTCGCTTCACCGCCGGGTCCAGGCATGTGCAGTACATTGCCCACTGTGGGCAGAGGCATACTGTTATGCCGTGCGCACGCGCCAGTTACGTACACCGGCGGTAAAGCGCACAGGCTCTGGATTATGAATGGAGATGAAAATGACGCCGCCAGGATACAGGGCTGGCCGGACGATACAGAGGGGAGGAGTCAGGAGCAAGTAAGGCGGGGAGCACTGGGCACGTGCAGCACACTCTCCGCCCCTGGGCACTTGCGATAGGTAATTTGCATATTTTTAAAACTTCATTTTAGGTACTTTGGAGGCTCTGAAAAACTAAACATGGGTACCATCAGTGTTGTGGATCTGCCTCCCACAGAGCCATATCATCAGTTTAAAACATGTTATGTAGGTGACAGACTCCCTTTAAATATGGAGCAGACTGAGAAAATGGACGTGACTATGGGTCCACAATCCGGGAGATGCGGTGCGGAAGCACAGATCGGAAGCACTAGGGTGTCCTTCCGTGGGGTTTCTGGCCATGCCTCCGCACAGCAAAAAAGTAGTGCATGCACTACTTTTTTGTAGTGCGGACCCCATTCAAATGGATGGGTCTGCAATCCGCTGCGGATGCCCCGCGGCCGGTGCCTGTGCACTGCATACGGCAATTTGCGCTCCGCAGCACAGGCACGGAGCCCTTAAGTTCATGGGCATGAGCCCTAAGGGTTACATAGCATCATAAAGCAATACAATTCTATGCAATCCAGTCAGTGCTGGGCGCACAGGACAGGTGCTTACCCCGACACACACACACTGCAAGTCCGATGCGTGGCACTTGCTCGTGTGAAAGGGGCCTAATCCTTTAGATGACCCCTTTCATCCTGGTGATCAGACGCACATCAAACTGGCCTTATCCCTGAAACCCTGCACTAGATAGAAGAGTCTCAGTTATTTCTGAGGTGCATTTTTTTTTAGAAAGCTTTTTTTTTGCTGCGTCCAGTTCTTCCTAGTCTATACAAATGTGCATACCTGTCTATTGAGGGGGCATGCTTTGCCAATGCATAGTTACAGAGGCAGCAGAAGAAACGCTCACTTTCCTCCCACTGCAAACCATTTACGTGGCTTGTGCTGTGAGCTCCTCTATTCAGCTCTATACTTGTTGCCTAACTTCAAGGAGTCGGCCTCACCCGGGGGCTGCCGCAAGCCGCTAGTTACGCCGGGGAGCGGCTGGGCTTACCTGTGAAGACATTTTACTTCCACATCTCTATGAGGTTAAATTGAAGCACTGGAAAATGTAACATTTTAATGACTTAATGGAAGAATATTTGTGAGGAGCTGTGAGCCATTTTTACAAAGAATGAAAAATTACTTTCAAGAGAAACTGCATTAGCTCCTTTGCCTTTGTGCTGCTGTGCCACGTCCCTGCTGCGCATACTCTGCGCTAAATTATTTCCCCCCCTCCCCGATTCCTCTATTACTTCCACCTCTGCTCCCGAGGAGCCAGCTTCAGGGGATCACAATTACTGATTAGGAACAAAGAGCCAACGTACTTCACCCCATGTAATGCTGGGAACTGATGGGCTTTAATTAAGAAAAAACTTACTGCTGAATTTCAAAGGGCTACTCCCTCCCCCATCACGACTATTAAAAACGTTTCAGGACTCCCCTCGATGATTTTCAAGAGTCTCATTAAACTGTTCATAAGTCCCGTCAAAACTAAAAATGCCTCACTTTAAAATATGTACTTTGGGCTGCAAAAATAAAGGTCTATATTTAATATAAAAAAAAAAAAAAAATGCCAAAGTAGTCAAAAACCTAACAATGCCTCGCTGCATATAGTTGTAGGAGGATTTTTAAAGGGAAAGTCAGATATTGTAAGTCAGGCACAGACAGCGTTCAGAAAGTTTGAAGTCATGATGCGCCGCTAGGTTACACTTCCCCACACATAAAATACAGTCACACCCCCTCCTCGACACCCCCCATTCCTCCCTCTTAGAACACAGACAACCCATCATTTACTATTCTTCTTTAATATTTCCATAAGGGAGTGACAACAGGCGCGTTAGTGGCATATGCTTAATCGGGAAGTATCGGGCGGCACCTGGACCTCCCATTGTTTCATGATACAAGTCCAACTGTCACCCTCTAAGTAGGGGTAAAGTGGGAGTGTTACCCATGAGCAATAGCTCCCTTGAAGGGGTTGTCAAAGATGTTATAGAGCAGGAGGAGCTGAGCAGATTGAGATATAGTTTTATGGGAAAAAACTTGTAATTTATACATTTATATCTCTGCTTTTTCTGACTTCAATTGTTCACAGGGGAGGTGATATCAGAGATTGATAGCATTCCCTGCGTAAGTGTGTATACAGAGATAGCTGTCATCTAGGGCTGTCACGATACCAACATTTTTATTCAATTTCAATGTCATAAAAAGTATTGTGATACTCAATACCATGCGGGAAAAAAACAAAAAAAAAAACGTGTGCATTCCGCATTTAATGGAACGTCCGGCTTATAATAGAACAGTCCTATCCTATTTTTTGGGGGGACAGGGTAACAAAAAATAAAAAATAAAATAGTGTGTAATTTTTTTTCTGTTACGGTGTTCACCGCATACAAGATATTTTTTAATATTTTAATAGTTTCAACTTTTTCGGAAGTGGCGATATACGTAATATATATATATTTTTTATTGTGTTTATATTTTTATATGTAAAATTGGGAGAGGGGTGATTTAAACTTTTTTTTTTTTTTTTCTTTCCTTTAGCCACCTTAGGGGGCTAGAACCCTTGTGCTGTTCTCCCTAATAGAGATCTATTAGGGAAAATAGGATTTTACTAGGGATAGACCGATATTGGGTTTTTAGAGCAGATACCGATAATCTGTGAACTTTCAGGCCAATAGCCGATAATCTATACCGATATTCTGTGAATTTTCATTTTTGAAAAAAAATTAATTCCTACACAAATCTGCTGAAAATGAATGTTTATTGTTAACGTGTAGTTTTTTTTTGTAAATCTTTCTTTTTCATTTATACTTAATATTTTGGTGTGTTTTTTTTTTACTAACTTTTAGCCCCCTTAGGGACTAGAACCCTTGTCCTATTCACCCTGATAGAGCTCTATTAGGGTGAATAGGACCTCACACTGTCCCTGTTGCTCTGTACACACAGCAGCAGGGAGCAGACTATGGCGGCCAGGGCTTCAGTAGCGTCCTGGCTGCCATGGTAACCGATCAGAGCCCCAGGATTACACTGCTGGGGCTCCGATGGGAACTGCCACTGAGGAGGAGGGGAGAGGGGACCCTGTGGCCACTGCCACCAATGATTAATACTGGGGGGCGCGCACTGCGCCACCAATGCTTTTAATACTGGGGTGGGGGCCGCACTGCGCCACCAATGAAGATAAATCTCTAATTTATTCATATACAGGAGGCGGGAGCTGACTGCAGAATCACATAGTCGGCTCCCGACCATTATGAGTGGTAGCTGCGATCCGCGGCAGTTAACCCCTCAGGTGCCGCACTAGTTCTGATTTAGGCTACTTTCACACCTGCGTTAGGTGCGGATCTGTCTGGTATCTGCACAGACGGATCCGCACCTATAAATGCAAACGCTGGTATCCGTTCAGTACGGATCCGTCTGCATAACTAAGTAAAAAAAGTCTAAGTGTAAGTCAAACGGATTCGTCCTGACTTACATTTAAAGTCAATGGGGGACGGATCCGTTTACAATTGCACCAATATTGTGTCAATGTAAACGGATCCGTACCCATTGACTTACATTGTAAGTCAGGACGGATCCGTTTGGCTCCGCACCGCCAGGCGGATACCAAAACGCTGCAAGCAGCGTTTAGGTGTCCGCCTCAAGAGCGGAATAGAGGCGGAACGGAGCCAAACTGATGCATTCTGAAAGGATCCTTATCCATTCAGAATGCATTGGGGCTGAACTGATCCGTTTTGGGCTGCTTGTGAGAGCCTTGAAACGAATCTCACAAGTGGACCCAGAAAAGGCAGTGTGAAAGTAGCCTTACATTGTCCCTGCTGCACTGTGCTTTGTGCACACAGCAGCAGGGAGCTAGCCATGGAAGGCTTCAGTAGCGTCCTGGCTGCTATGGTAACCGATCGGAGCCCCACGATTACACTGCTGGGGCCCCGATCAGAAGCCGCCACTGCCACCATTGAATATACTGAGGAGGAGGGGACCCTGTGGCCACTGCCAGCATTGAAGATAATACCGGGGTGGGGGTGGACTGTGCCACCAATTATTATAATTAGGGATGAGCGAATCGACTTTGGATGAACCATCCGAATTCTATTCGCATAAAACTTTGTTTTAATACTGTACGGAAAGAGTATTAGAATGTATTAGCTCCGATGAGCCGAAATTATTAGTTCGCGAAGTCTCATAAGACTTCACGTAATAACTTCATAAATTGATTTCATAAAACATTCTTTACAGTAGAAATCAATTTATGAGGTTATTACACAAAGTTTCAAGACTTCGCAAAGTAATAACTTCGGCTCATAGGAGACAATACATTCTAAAACTGTACGGAGCGCTCGCTGCTACAGTATTGAAACAATGTTTCATGCGAATCGACTTCGGGGCACTAACAAAGACCAGCATGAAAACACCAATCTTTGTAAATGTGACCCACTGGTAGTTCTGATAGTTGGGGTACGTCTACATTCTGCCAAGAGCTTCCAGTCAGTACCGGAGTGATGTCACCGACTACTACACTGTGGAGGACTGTGCTTTCACCAGCCACGGCACTGAGGGATAACTGATGTGGACCTGCTGGTTGGACTGATCAGGTGAAACGCTACTTCTTGTTATTAGGAAGGACGTGGTGCCCCCCATGTCATACACTGAAATTACTCATGTCTAGCTTTATTTTCAAACAGATTTAGGCCAAACGAGCAAGTTCAATTCGAGAAACTGGCAGCGTGTGTCAGTGAGAGGTCCATTATACTGTATGGGGGCAGCCACAAGGAGACGTTACACTGTATGGGGGCGGCCACAAGGAGACGTTATACTGAATGGGGGCGGCCACAAGGAGACGTTATACTGAATGGGGGCGGCCACAAGGAGACGTTATACTGAATGGGGGCAGCCACAAGGAGACGTTATACTGAATGGGGGCAGCCACAAGGAGACGTTATACTATAAGGAGTCAGGACAACTATTTTTGAAGCCCCTCCTCAGTATAATAGTCTTGTGGCCATCCTACAGTAATGTATATTTCTTCTTGCCCTAATGCCTGCTTTTAGGCTCAGTTCACACCTGAGCGTTTTACAGCGCGTTCCTACGCGCTGTAAAACGCTCAACAAGGAGAAACCAATGCTTCCCTATGGGAATGGTTCTCACCTGGGCGTTTTACAGCGCGTACGATCGCGCTGTAAAACGCCCGACGCTCACACAAGTACAGGAGCGTTTTTTTGGGCGCTTGTCGCGCGTTCCCGTACATAGACTTTCGGGAACGCGCGACACTGTGTGTACACTTGTCTCTGTATGCGCGCTTGTAAACGCCCGTACAATCGCGCATACAGAGCAATCCTTTCAGAACGCTCAGGTGTGAACTGAGCCTTAGAGATCAATGTGCAGCTTGCAGGCAGGAAGGGAAGGACCAGGGCCATAGAAGACAGACACTATCACCTTTATTTCTTTCTGTCTGTGACCACTTGGGCTGGTTATAATCTTCTAACTAAGCTTTATACACTTACTAGGGTCGGTTCCTATAACTTATAAAACTACTGGCAGGCGAACTCTGTTTGAGGAGGCCGGAGGGTGTCTGGACTCTGGAGAGGCTTTTCCCGCGGCTGGCTTGCTCCTGTGCCCTGATTCGGAGATCAGATGTCTGTGGGTGGAGTCATCGGGAACTTGGGGGGAGAAGCCGGGGACGGTGGCGGCCGCTGCGGAAAGTGTGAATCAGAGCAGCCGCGGGAAAAAGTCTCTTTCCAGACAACCTCCTAACACCACATGCAGAACTGGTGACGTCGGATGGCTGTGGGCGAAGTCTTAAACATACGTGGAGCCGGGGATAGCGGAGGCCGCTGGTAATCAGGGCGAGGGGCGGAGACTGGGAGCAAGAAGAAGCTGTTTTTGCTGTGCGAGATGCAGGGGCAGGCCGCGGACGGGCACAGACACATTTAGAAGGGGCGCACAGGTATTGGCAGTGGTATCGGGGACATTTGCAGGAGTACAAGTACTCATGCAAATGTCCGGTATCGGTCCCATTACAGATACTGGTATCGGGAAATCCCTAGTAAAAATGCATGACCTTGTCCGCAAAACGGCCAAGAATAGGACATGTTCTATTTCTTATGCGGAAACAAAATGAACACTAAGTCATTTCAGTCTTTTTGAGGACCCATTGAAGTGAATGGTTCCGCATACGGACCCATGTTTGTGTGCATGAGCCCTTGCACTGACAAAATGCTGTCTAAGGGCTCATGCACACGACCGTATGTCATTTGTGATCCGCAAAAAACACAAATGACGTCCATGTGCATTCCGTATTTTGCAGAACGGAACAGCTGGCCCCTAATAGAACAGTCCCATCCTTGTCCGTAATGCGGACAATAATAGGACATGTTCTTTTTTTTGCGGAATGAAAATACGGACATACAGAAACGGAATGCACACGGAGTGCCTTACGTTTTTTTTGCGGACCCATTGAAATGGACAGTTCCGTATATGGTCCGCAAAAAAACTGAACGGACACGTAAAGGAAATACGTTCGTGTGCATGAGCCCTAATACAGTAGATTCCAGGACTCAAAGCATTATAAATCCGTATAAGGGCTCATACACACAAACGCTTTTTTTCCCTCAGTGTCCATTCCGTTTTTTTTTGGTTTTTTTGCATCCCATATGCAGAACTTAGAGGAAATTACTCTGTGTGACACATTACAGACAAAGGATAGGACTGTTCTATTAGGGGTTGGCCAGTCGTTCCGTAATGCACGCAGGCCGCGTGTACATGAGATACGGTATATCTCCTTCACTTTTCTGGTACCGTATCACTCAACATTTCTTTCTGCATGCAAATCCACGGGGGGCGTAATGAACATAATCTGCAACGTGTCCAGGTGGTCTTTGTAGATTTGTATGCAGAAACTGTATAAAATCACACATAAATAAATCTGCCCTATTTATCACAGATTATGTGCATTTTTGGTGCAGGATTTTCTGTTTATCTTATTGACCCCATTGGAGTATATGTCTTTCTCCTCAAATCCCAACTGCCATACACACGGTCACATGTCCCTTATCAGCCAATAGAAGCTCGCAGGCCCTTAGGCCTCTTTCACACGGGCGTCCCCGATTTGCTCCGGATGCGTCGCATGTGCATTGCAGGAAAACCGCGCCAGTAGGCACGCAATTGCAGTCAGTTTTGACTGCGATTGCGTTCTGATATTCAGTTTTTTCAGCGCAAGTGCAATGCGTTTTGCACGCGCGTGAAAAAAACCCTGAATGTGGTACCCGGACCCCGGACTTCTTCACTGAAGTTCGGGTTTGGTGTTCTATTAATTTAATTATTATTTTCCCTTATAACATGAATACAGAATGCTGCGTAAAATGTGGATTGAAGGGTTAAAACCTTCAAAAAGACCTTTGATGATTCAATCGCGCTCACCACGTGGTGACGTCAGCGCAGGTCCTGAAAGAAGACGACGACGATGCCGGCTGCGCGATCAATTGGATGAGGCAAGTTATTTATTTTTATTTTTTAACCCCTCCAGCCCTATTGTACTATGCATTCTGTATTCAGAATGCTATTATTTTCCCCTATAACCATGTTATAAGGGAAAAATCAGACAGTGAATACACTTTAACGGGGTCCGGGGTTGCTTTAATCTCTATCGTCTCCTAGCAACCATGCGTGAAAAAAATTATAAATAAATAAATCGCACCACAGCCACACTTGCTTGCAATTTTCACGCAGACCCATTCATATCTATGGGGCCTGCGTTGCGTGAAAAATGCAGAATATAGAACAATATAGAACATGCTGCGATTTTCACGCAACGCACAAGTGATGTGTGACAGTCCCCGCTCATCTGCACAGCCCCACTGAAGTGAATGGGTCCGGATTCACCTCACGCATTGCACCCGCACGGAATTCTTGCCCGTATGAAAGGGGCCTTAGTCTCCACATACACACAGTTTTACTCCAGGTTTCCAAGAAACCCAGCCATTTTTCTTCACTGCTGTAGGTCAGCTTTAGGCTAGGGCTACAGGACGACAATAGGGCGCAACTACACTGCTACATGCATCCATCTTCGATGGATTTTTTTGAGACTGTCGTGTCGCAATGTGACACCATAGTCTATCATTATAAAAATTGTTGAGACAAAACGTTGCATGACGCTGTGGAGGTCACTGTCAAGGGAGTGGGGTGTTGCGAAACCCACTCTTAAAGGGGCGGGCTACTGTGAAGGTCAAAGTTAAGGGAGTGGGCTGCTGTGAAGGTCCCATTTTAAAGTGGCAGGGGACTGTGAGGGGGGGGGGGTCAATGTTAAGGTGTGGGGGGAACTGTGGAGGTCACTGTTAAAGGGGCAGGGTGCTGTAGAGGTCACTGTTATGGGGGACACTGGTGGGGGGGTGGGGTTCAGTGTTAAGGTGTGGGGGAACTGTGGAGGTCACTGTTAAAGGGGCGGGGTGCTGTAGAGGTCACTGTTATGGGGGACACTGGTGGGGGGGTGGGGTTCAGTGTTAAGGTGTGGGGGAACTGTGGAGGTCACTGTTAAAGGGGCGGGGTGCTGTAGAAGTCACTGTTATGGGGGACACTGTCGATATCTTTTAACGACACACAGAAACATTAGGGCTCTTTCACACTTGCGTTGTTCTTTTCTTCCGGCATAGAGTTCCGTCGTCAGGGCTCTATGCCGGAAGAATCCTGATCAGTTTTATCCTAATGCATTCTGAATGGAGAGAAATCCGTTCAGGATGCATCAGGATGTCTTCAGTTCCGGACCGGAACGTTTTTTTTGGCCGGAGAAAATACCGCAGCATGCTGCGCTTTTTGCTCCGGTCAAAAATCCTGAACACTTGCCGCAAGGCCGGATCAATGCCCATTAAGCTAAACGTCGTTTCGGGGCATTACCGGATCCGACGTTTAGCTTTTTCTGAATGGTTACCATGGCTGCAAGGACGCTAAAGTCCCGTTTGCCATGGTAAAATGTAGTGGGGAGTGGGGGAGCAGTATACTTACTAGGGATCGACCGATTATCGGTTTTACCGATATTATCGGCCGATATTGAGGATTTTGACCATTATCGGTATCGGCATCTATTTTGCCGATATACCGATAACGTATGGGGAACACAGAACGCTCTGCTCTCAGCGCTCTCTCCGCAGCACAGGGGAGAAGGAAGCAGTGTCTCCTCCCCCTGTGCTGCTGCCACCAATGACAGGAGAGAAGATAAGAGGAGGGGCGGGGCTGTGGCCACCGCTCCACCAATGAAGATAAGTCTCTCATTAATTCATATACAGGAGGCGGGAGCTGGCTGCAGAATCACATAGCCGGCTCCCGACCTCTATGAACTGTAGCTGCGGTCCGCGGTAGTTAACCCCTTAGGTGCCGCGGATCGCAGCTACCGCTCATAGAGGTCGGGAGCCGGCTATGTGATTCTGCAGCCAGCTCCCGCCTCCTGTATATGAATGATTGACAGACTTATCTTCATTGGTGGCGCAGCGCGCCCCCCATCCCAATAGTAAAAACATTGGTTCCGCAGTGCGCCCCCCACCCAGTATTAATCATTGGTGGCAGTGGCCACAGGATCCCCTCTCCCCTGCTCCTCCGATCGGAGCCCCAGCAGTGTAAGCCTGGGGCTCCAATGGGTTACCATGGCAGCCAGGACGCTATTGAAGCCCTGGCTGCCATATTCAGCTCCATGCTGCTGTGTGCACAGAGCACAGAGCAGCAGGGACAGTGTGAGATCCTATTCACCCTGATAGAGCTCTATCAGGGTGAATAGGACAAGGGTTCTAGTCCCTAAGGGGGCTAAAAGTTAGAAAAAAAAAAACACAAATATTAAGTATAAATGAAAAAGATTTACAAAAAAAATAAAAAAATACACGTTAACAATAAACATTAATTTTCAGCAGATTTGTGTAGGAAATTTTTTTTTTTCTCAAAAAAAAAAATACCCAGAATATCGGTATAAATTATCGGCTATCGGCCTGAAAGTTCACAAATTATCGGTATCGGCCCTAAAAAATCAATATCGGTCGATCCCTAATACTTACCGTCCGTGCTGCTCCCCGGGCGCTTCAGAGTGACGTCAGGGCGCCCCATGCGCATGGATCACGTCATCCATGCGCATGGGGCGCCCTGACGTCATTCTGGAGCGCCCCGGGAGCCGCACGGACGGTAAGTATACTGCTCCCCCGCTCCCCACTACTACTATGGCAACCAGGACTTTAATAGCGTCCTGGCTGCCATAGTAACACTGAACGCATTTTGAAGACGGATCCGTCTTCAAATGCTTTCAGTTCACTTGCGTTGTTACGGATCCGGCGGGCACCTCCGGCAAATGGAGTACACGACGGATCCGGACAACGCAAGTGTGAAAGAGGCCTTAAATTAAATAGATTAAATATACCCGTGCAAAGCCACGTCCTTCTGCTAGTATAATAAATATATAATTATATATCGGACAAACAACTGACATGCAGCAGATTTAAACATCCCCACGGCAGGTCAATTGTCAGGCATACAATATACACGATGGGGGTCCTTTATCAAAGAATGGCGTTTTACACCGGTCTCCGATACCACCTGTGTTGCCGGATACTGCACACAGGCTTCGTGTCCTCCAGCCCCTGACCGGAGTAGATTTCAGTCTTCATTTACGCCAGGTTAGTGAATTTGCCAGGGCTGATAGCGCCAATGCCATCACACCTGCCCATAAATGGTGCATTTTTTAAACGTGCTTTTGGAGCAGATTGTCTGCTCTGTGTGCGCATAAGATCCGCATGAATTTCCATGTTCTGCAGAAAAAGTGTACATGACATTTGTGTACTCTCATCCCCTTTTCTGGTACTGTACAAAGCTGCACCTTTTCTGCAAGGAATTTGCGCAGAAAAACCTCACGTATTCTGCAACATGTGCAGGTGGCCTTGTGGTACGTCCACGTGGGAAGGATACACTGTGGATCTGCAGAGTGAAATCTGTGGCATGCCCGCAGCATTTACACTACAACAAAATCAGGACCATTCAGTGCGGATTCTGCTGCATTACATCCGATACGGCTGCAGACCTTTCCCATGTGGACACACCCTTAAAGGGGTTGTCTGCAATAAAGATATTTATGGCCTGTCCCCAGCATAGGTCATTAATTACAGATTTGTGGGTGTCCGACTCCCAGCACCCCGCCAGTCAGCTGTTTGACCGGGCTGCGGCACTGGTACAAGCGCTGTGCAGACCGAAAAAGGGGTAAAAAAATTAATGCCGGATCCATTTTGCCGGATGACACCGGAAAGACTGGTCCGGCATTTCAATGGATTTTTCTGACTGATCAGGCATTTTTAAGACTGATCAGGATCCTGATCAGTCTTAGGCCGAGTTCACACGAACGTGTGTGACCCGTGCCCGAAATGCACGATCGCTGGCCGTAGGTCAGCCGCATCGGATCGCGGACCCATTCACTTTAATGGGTCCGCGATCCGCCCGTTCCGCAAAAAGATAGAACATGTCCTATCTTTTTGCGGAACGGAAGTACGGGACGCAACCCCACGGAAGCACTCCATAGTGCTTCCGAGGGGTCCCGTTCCGTGCGGCCGTTCCGCAATTCCGGACCCATTGAAGTTAATGGGTCCGCATCCGTGATGCGGAATGCACATGGAACTGTGGCCGTGTATTGCGGCCCGCAATATGGCCACGGATCACACACGTTCGTGTGAACTAGGCCTTACAAATGCGATCAGTTGGCATACATTTTGCCGAATCCAGCAGGCAGTTCCGGCGATGGAACTGCTTGCCGGATTACTCTGCCGCAAGTGTGAAAGTAGCCTACGGGTACTTTCACACTTGTGTTTTTCTTTTCCGGCATTGAGTTCCGTCCTAGGGGCTCAATACCAGAAAAGAACTGATCAGTTTTATCCTAATGCATTTTGAATGGAGAGTAATCCGTTCAGGATGTCTTCAGTTCAGTCTTTTTGACTTTTCAGGATGGAGATAATACCGCAGCATGCTACGGTTTTATCTCCGGCCCAAAAAAACTCGAGACTTGCCTGAATGCCGGATCCGGCATTTTTTCCCATAGGAATGTATTAGTGCCGGATCAGGCATTCAAAATACTGCAATGCCATCCTTCCGGTCTGTGCATGAAAAAAAAAAAAAATGACGGATTCGTTTTTTCCGGATGACACCGGAAAGACGGATCCGATATTTTAATGCATTTGTAAGTACGATCAGGATCCTGATCAGTCTTACAAATGCCATCAGTTGGCATACGTTTTGACGGATCCGGTGTTCTGTCAGAAAACCTTAAATCGTCAGATTCCCTTACCCCACGTGACTTACGGGGGTGTGCGCCTCCACGCAAGCACAGTACCAGGGCATGGATAATTAAAATTACAGTGAGCGTTGACTTATGGACACTGCGCGTGCACACTCAGGGGTAAGGAGATCTGACGGTCTTATGTCTTGTTAAATCTCCTTACCCTCACACTGCGCATGTGCAGATTGAAGCCAGCCAGCAATGAATCTGAAGCGCGCTGTGTAGTGAGGGTAAGGAGATTTTACAAGACAAAAAAAAAGTCAGATCTCCTTACCCCTGAGGGTGCACGCGCGGGGTACCTAAGGCTACTTTCACACTGGCGTTTCTGGGTCCGCTTGTGAGATCCGTTTCAGGGCTCTCACAATCAGTTCAGCCCCAATGCATTCTGAATAGATAAGGATCCGTTCAGAATGCATCAGTTTGGCTCTGTTTCGCCTCCATTCCGTTCTGGAGGCGGACACCAAACGGATCCGTCCTGACTTACAATGTAAGTCAATGGGGACGGATCCGTTTACATTGACACAATATTGGTGCAATTGAAAACGGATCCGTCCCCCACTGAATTTCAATGTAAGTCAGGACGGATCCGTTTGATGCAGATAGATCCGTACTGAACGGGTACCAACGTTTGCATTATAGGTGCGGATCCGTCTGTGCAGCTACCAGACAGATCCGCACCTAACGCAGGTGTGAAAGTAGCCCAAGTCAACGCTCACTGTCATTTTAACATTCCCATGCGCTGGTACTGCGCTTGCACGGAGGTGCACACCCCCAGCAGTTTGACAGAACACCAGCAGGCAGTTCCGGTAATGTAACCGCTTGCCGGATCACTCTGCCGCAAGTGTGAAACTAGCCTAAGTTATCGTTTCAGATAATGAATCTCTATGGGGAGCAGCGATCCCTCGCCCCATACTACAGTACACTGATATCAAAGCAATGTTTGGAACTCACAAGATATTCCCGGTGATTGCCTCCTGGCAGGACGGTGTAAAGGGCCCTTTAGAAGGGGTTAATAAACCGTCCCCATTAAAGGGGTTTTGCCATGAATAACCCCCATCCCTATTGGCTGGCATTCGCCTGGAGTGGACACAATCTACATTATAAATGGTAGGGCACAAGTCTGAACACGTAGTGTGTAGTTTCCGAAAAGGAGACAAGTAATGTATGGCAGAGCGAGTGTGTTTCCCATAGCAACCTGTCAGCACGCACACACACGTATAACCCTGCCTTTGACTGGTTGCTATGAGCAACGGCCCCAGCCGTATTACAGCTCGGTGCCAGTTGTGGCTGATTAGGACAGTGCGGTGGCGGCACACGGATGGGGCACGTGCCCCTCATCAGCTCCCCCGGCAGCCACGTCCCGCACACGGCGCGCCTTCTCTCCAGTGGCGCCAAATCCGGAGCTCCCCGATTCTCCTCACACACGTGGAGTGGACACGGGGCCGGGGGTCCTCCTCACCTGTCCTGCTGCGGAGGCCGGGTCCATGGCGTGGGGTCCAGATGTGTAGTGTGTGTACACGGTTGTAAGTGCAGATGTTGTGGTCGGGGAAACTTCACACAACAGCCGCGTGCTGTAGAGCGGAGTGCGGGGGGAGGACCGGCTCCGCCCTCTGCGTGACCCGCACACCACACCCCGCGCCCAGGCCCTGCACATATATATATAGTCAGTGCTCAGGGAGATCCCCTCACTGGTACAGGACACCCCCCTGAGTGGTACAGGAAACATCGGGGGTCCATGGTGGCGGTGTCCAGACTCCAGATGTGTACGCAGATTTTGGGGACGGGGAAACTTCACAAAACAGCCGCGTGCTGTAGAGCTGAGTGCGGGGGAGGACCGGCTCTACCCTGCGTGACCCGCACACCACACCACGGGCCCTGCACATATATATAGTCAGTGCTCAGGGAGACCCCCTCACTGGTACAGAACACCCCTCACTGGTACAGAACACCCCTCACTGGTACAGCACCCTGCCCCCCTCACTGGTACAGGACACCCCCTCACTGGTACAGGACACCCCTCACTGGTACAGGACACCCCTCACTGGTAAAGTGCACCCCCTCACTGGTACAGAACACCCCCTCACTGGTACAGAACACCCCTCACTGGTACAGCACCCTCCCCCCCTCACTGGTACAGGACACCCCCTCACTGGTACAGGACACCCCTCACTGGTACAGGACGCCCCTCACTGGTAAAGTGCACCCCCTCACTGGTACAGGACGCCCCTCACTGGTACAGGACACCCCTCACTGGTACAGGACACCCCTCACTGGTACAGGACACCCCTCACTGGTAAAGTGCACCCCCTCACTGGTACAGAACACCCCCTCACTGGTACAGAACACCCCTCACTGGTACAGCACCCTCCCCCCCTCACTGGTACAGGACACCCCCTCACTGGTACAGGACACCCCTCACTGGTACAGGACGCCCCTCACTGGTAAAGTGCACCCCCTCACTGGTACAGGACGCCCCTCACTGGTACAGGACACCCCTCACTGGTACAGGACACCCCCTCACTGGTACAGGACACCCCCTCACTGGTACAGGACACCCCTCACTGGTACAGGACGCCCCTCACTGGTAAAGTGCACCCCCTCAATGGTACAGAGCACCCCCTCACTGGTACAGGACACCCCTCACTGGTACAGGACGCCCCTCACTGGTACAGGACACCCCCTCACTGGTACAGGACACCCCTCACTGGTACAGGACACCCCCTCACTGGTACAGGGCACCCCCTCACTGGTACAGGACACCCTCACTGGTAAAGTGCACCCCCTCACTGGTAAAGTGCACCCCCTCAATGGTACAGGACGCCCCTCACTGGTAAAGCGTACCCCCTCCCTGGTACAGGACACCCCCACTGGTAAAGTGCACCCCCTCACTGGTAAAGTGCACCCCCTCAATGGTACAGAGCACCCCCTCACTGGTAAAGTGCACCCCCTCACTGGTAAAGTGCACCCCCTCAATGGTACAGAGCACCCCCTCACTGGTAAAGCGCACCCCCTCACTGGTACAGGACACCCCTCACTGGTAAAGCGCACCCCCTCATTGGTACAGCACACCCCTCACTGGTAAAGCGCACCCACTCACTGGTACAGGACACCCCTCACTGGTAAAGCGCACCCACTCACTGGTACAGGACACCCCCTCACTGGTACAGGACACCCCCTCACTGGTACAGGACACCCCTCACTGGTACAGGACGCCCCTCACTGGTAAAGCGTACCCCCTCACTGGTAAAGTGCACCCCCTCACTGGTAAAGTGCACCCCCTCACTGGTAAAGTGCACCCCCTCAATGGTACAGAGCACCCCCTCACTGGTACAGGACACCCTCACTGGTAAAGTGCACCCCCTCACTGGTAAAGTGCACCCCCTCAATGGTACAGGACGCCCCTCACTGGTAAAGCGTACCCCCTCACTGGTTTAAGCATGCATGGGATAGGCATAAGGCCATCCTTCATATAAGATAGGGCCGGGGGCTATCCATAGTACTCAGTATATTGGGCAGACTAGATGGGCCAAATGGTTCTTATCTGCCGACACATTCTATGTTTCTATGGTACAGGACACCCCCACTGGTAAAGTGCACCCCCTCACTGGTAAAGTGCACCCCCTCAATGGTACAGAGCACCCCCTCACTGGTAAAGTGCACCCCCTCACTGGTAAAGTGCACCCCCTCACTGGTAAAGTGCACCCCCTCAATGGTACAGAGCACCCCCTCACTGGTAAAGCGCACCCCCTCACTGGTACAGGACGCCCCTCACTGGTAAAGCGCACCCCTCACTGGTACAGGACACCCCTCACTGGTAAAGCGCACCCCTCACTGGTAAAGCGCACCCCCTCACTGGTACAGCACACCCCTCACTGGTAAAGCGCACCCACTCACTGGTAAAGCGCACCCACTCACTGGTACAGGACACCCCTCACTGGTACAGGACACCCCCTCACTGGTACAGGACACCCCCTCACTGGTACAGGACACCCCCTCAATGGTACAGGACACCCCTCACTGGTACAGGACACCCCCTCAATGGTACAGGACACCCCTCACTGGTACAGGACACCCCCTCACTGGTAAAGTGCACCCCCTCAATGGTACAGAGCACCCCCTCACTGGTACAGGACACCCTCACTGGTAAAGTGCACCCCCTCACTGGTAAAGTGCACCCCCTCAATGGTACAGGACGCCCCTCACTGGTAAAGCGTACCCCCTCACTGGTAAAGTGCACCCCCTCAATGGTACAGAGCACCCCCTCACTGGTAAAGCGCACCCCCTCACTGGTACAGGACGCCCCTCACTGGTACAGGACACCCCTCACTGGTAAAGCGCACCCCCTCACTGGTACAGCACACCCCTCACTGGTAAAGCGCACCCACTCACTGGTACAGGACACCCCTCACTGGTACAGGACACCCCTCACTGGTAAAGCGCACCCCCTCACTGGTACAGGACACCCCTCACTGGTACAGCGCACCCCTCACTGGTAAAGCGCACCCCCTCACTGGTACAGGACACCCCTCACTGGTACAGCGCACCCCTCACTGGTACAGGACACCCCCTCACTGGTAAAGCGCACCCCCTCACTGGTACAGGACACCCCTCACTGGTACAGCGCACCCCTCACTGGTACAGGACACCCCTCACTGGTACAGGACACCCCCTCACTGGTACAGGACACCCCTCACTGGTACAGGACACCCCCTCACTGGTACAGGACACCCCCTCACTGGTAAAGCGCACCCGCTCACTGGTACAGGACACCCCTCACTGGTAAAGCGCACCCCCTCACTGGTACAGGACACCCCTCACTGGTACAGCGCACCCCTCACTGGTACAGGACACCCCCCTCACTGGTAAAGCGCACCCCCTCACTGGTACAGGACACCCCTCACTGGTACAGCGCACCCCTCACTGGTACAGGACACCCCTCACTGGTACAGGACACCCCCTCACTGGTACAGGACACCCCTCACTGGTACAGGACACCCCCTCACTGGTACAGGACACCCCCTCACTGGTAAAGTGCACCCCCTCACTGGTACAGGACATCCCCTCAGGAAACATCGGAGGAAGTTCTCGAAAGTAAAAGTGGAGTAGTCACAGCCAGGAGTCAGAGCTCTCTTAGAGGGGTTGTCCAGGGTTTTATAAGTATGGCCTCAGGATAGCTCATCACTAGCTGATTGGCGGGGGTCAGACAACCATGCGTATATTGTATGACGATGATAAACAGCACTTACGGTAAGACAGCCCCCACCAATCAGCTGTTTGAGAAGGCACTGGAACTCACAGTAGTGCCCTGGTCTTCACTGGGCCTGAGCTGTGCCCTGGCCATGTGACTAATGAACATGACATCACATAACCTAGACCAGGGGTCAGCAACCTTCGCTTCAGCTGTTGTGAAACTACATGAAAGTCCTGAGAAGAGCAAGCATGTGTGCTGAGAGTTGTAGTTTCACAACAGCTGGAGTGCCGGAGGTTGCCTACTCCTGGCCTAGACTAAGCTGAGATAATGTCATGGCCCTACCTTCTTAAACAGCAGATTGCTGGTGGTCCCCATTGATCAGATACTGATGACCTATTCAGGTTATCAGCAGATATGTCTTGGAAAACCCTTTTATATTCAGGAGTCAGGAGGGGAGCGTCAGATCATTACTTACCTGGCTTGACATCTTGCAGTGCGGCCTGGGATCGCGTTAGTCTCGCGCATGCGCGGTGTGCTGATGAAACCCGGCTAACTGCGGGAGCCGGGATCGCATGCGTGAGACTAACCCTATCCCAGGCCGCACTGCAGGATGTCAATCACACAGAAGAGGGGCGGTTAGGGGGCGTGCTTACGTTGACTTGAAGCAAGGAGGTCGCTGCCCCCTTGACTTCAGACTGACCGGCGAGATAGCGCTCATGGCGATTAAAACATTGTTTTTGTCATATATGGAGCATCAGATTACCGGATCAAACACGTCATTAATAACAGACTGGGGGCTACTACAAGGTAATGCTGGCAGTTTTATATGCGTTTTTGAGGTGACAGGTTCCCTTTAAGTTCCCAGTCCACTGCTGTACAGGCATATTCCCAAACATGTCAAAATGCGGAAGGGCCGCTCCCCAGGGCATCACCCTTCGGCTGAGTTCACACTGGCGAGATTTCCGCGCGGGTGCAATGCGGGAGGTGAACGCATTGCACCCGCACTGAATCCGGACCCATTCATTTCTATGGGGCTGTGCACATGAGCGGTGATTTTCACGTATGCGTTGCGTGAAAATCGCAGCATGCTCTATATTGTGCGTTTATCACGTAACGCAGGCCCCATAGAAGTGAATGGGGCTGAGTGAAAATCGCAAGCATCCGTAATCAAGTGCGGATGCGGTGCGATTTTCACGCACGGTTGCTAGGAGACGATCGGGATGGAGACCCGATCATTATTATTTTCCCTTATAACATGGTTATAAGGGAAAATAATAGCATTCTGATTACAGAATGCATAGTACAATAGCGCTGGAGGGGTTAAAATAAATAAATAAAATATTTAAACTCACCTTAATTCACTTGTTCGCGCAGCCGGCATCTCTTCTGTCTTCTTCTTTGCCGTGTGCAGGAAAAGGACCTGTGGTGACGTCACTCCGGTCATCACATGGTCCACCACATGATCTTTTACTATGGTGATGGATCATGTGATGGACCATGTGATGACTGGAGTGACGTCACCACAGGTCCTATTCCTGCAATCAGCAAAGAAGAAGACAGAAGAGATGCCGGCTGCACGAACAAGTGGAAAGGTAAAAAAAAATGTAACCCCTCCAGCCCTATTTTACTAAGCATTCTGTATTCAGAATGCTATTATTTTCCCTTATAACCATGTTATAAGGGGAAATAATACAATCTACAGAACCCCGATCCCAAACCCTAACTTCTGTGAAGAAGTTCGGGTTTGGGTACCAAACATGCCGATTTTTCTCACACGAGTGCAAAACGCATTACAATGTTTTGCACTCGCGCGGAAAAATCGTGCATGTTCCCGCAACGCACCCGCACCTTTTCCCGCAACGCCCGTGTGAACCCAGCCTTCATTGTCAGTGTGAACTCCTTACAGCAGAGCAGGGACTTCAACAGTCTCCAGAGGACGCCCTGCAGTTAGATTAGGGCCAGCAGGGGGCCCCATGCGATTGCATAGTGCAGGGAGGGCCAACCTGCGGCTCTCCAGCTGTTGTAAAACCACAACTCACACCACACCCTGCTGTAGGCTTATAGCTCTAAGTGATAAAGTGATAAAATATTGACGCACTCAGTCTGAAAGTTTTGCAATTAAAATGTATTTTCTTATTTTTTCATTTTTCTGCATCATCCATTTGCCCGTGGTATATTAAGGAATGACAGACTATTTCTGACCAGACGTTTCGCTCACGGTGGACCTTCATCAGTGGTCATGTTATCAGTATTAAATACATATTTAAAGTGTTTTTTTTTATAGATGGCAGAACATGAAGTCACATAAATACTAATATAACATAACAAGACAATAAATAATTTACAAGCAAAATTTGATAAAGTTATAGCAGCAAAGTGGATAGGCGTCCAGGGGTTGGTAGGGACATATACGTATAAGTATACATTCATGGAAAAATTCATATATTCATAGTAGTCGAATGTAGTTTTGTCAAACATGATTATTTGGGTATAAACCAGAAGAATTACCATGGAGGGCAAATGACGAAAAAAGGGAAGAACATGATTCTATGGGAATTTGACATGAAACATGATTGTACAGAACGTGGTCGTATCGTCTATGTCAATTGCGCTAAAATGCATCTCATCTATGTCAGATGTGGCAATGTTCGTGGAGATTTGCTTGCTCAATCTGCGTATATTTAGCTCCAAGCCCATGGATGCTTGTGCAATTTGCATAGACGGTTGATCACATGAACACAGTATTTATATCCAATATGGAAAAGCATGTTGAGAGGACGTCCTGAAAAAACATACTGAAAAAACAGGCTATAAATCCCATGGGGGATGTCATATAGACATGTGGATAGTCACAGGTATAACGTACTGAAAGAACAGGCTATAAAACCCAAGGGGAGTGTCATACAAACATCTGGATAGTCACAGGTATAGCGGTAAACATGACAACACAGTGGCAGCATAATAGGTCAATGTAGTTTGAAGATGGAACTTCATAGATGCTACCTGTGGAAAGAAGATTAGAAGCAGTTAGCTACCTGTGTATCCCTGGGCGCTGGATGCAGGAGTGTTGGTAGTCTAAAACGCTGTTTAAATAGCGTGCTTTCTGGCGATTACGGTCATCTGACCGGAAGTCATGCGCTGCGTGGAACGCACGTGTGCGTTCCATAGGGCGGAAGTCTCGGCTAATGCTGTGGGGCACGATGATTCCGGTCACATGACCGGATGTAGCATAATGTGGAGCTATTCATGCGTTCCATACGGTGTCATATGGGCGGAGTTAGTATAGTTATGCGTTCCACTGCGGATAGAGCTAGATCTACATCCATATAAACGTTATACCCCACTGTATGTGATTTGATCTATATCATATAGTCTAGTATGGGGTCTTTGGTGAAGTAGTGGAATATAATGGGAGGGGAATGACGTTAGTCTGGAATAAAGATTGTTGGGGAAAAGTAGAGTTTAATCTGAGGGCATTGATATAGATTGAGGATGGATTAATTGGGAGGTCGTTAGGAAAGGTGACACTGGCCTTTTCCAGGGATATTAGATCGAGAGGGAAGGTAGGGTGGTGGGTGGCCTCGTGGGTGTGGGATTAGGTTACATGCATGGCATATTAATGTCAGAGTATTCTGTTGGAGAAAGAGAGCACGACTACCTAGATATGTAATATGATACGGGAATAAATGTAGGCGAAATCGGCCCTGTTGAGATCTATATATAACAGGTGGTGGTGTCCTAATGGGCTATATTATGGCGTCCTCTACACGTATGTGTATATAGGAGACAACATCTTCGTTAGTCAAAAAGGCATTATATAGTCTAGGTAGGGGAAGGTGAAGGGGGGGGGAGGTAAAGGGCGGAGGGAAGTCTGGGCATGCTGGGAGTTGTAGTTTTGCAACAGCTGGAGAGCCTCTGGTTGGCCATCCCTGGCATAGTGACTGAAACTACCATACTGTTACATCGCAGTAATGGCTCAGTGTGCCTTCATCTGCGGTTGCTGGCGGTATGTTACAGTGACACCCCACTCTTAACAGTTGGATCAGGCTGTTTAGTGGGCACTCATCATTTTAACCAACTTGTGGCATTTCATATTGATAAGTCAGAAGGTTTGATCAGTGGGGATCAGGTGCTGAGACCCACACGATAACTAAAAGAAGGAGCAGAGGCACACAGTTTAGCGCTGTGCCCCTTTGTTTCTGTTTGGCGCTCCGAGTGAGCAGTGTATGGATTTGTAGAGAGAGTCCATTTGCACATCTCTTTCTGAGGAGAGCTAAACAGACATGATGGGGCACAGCACTTCATTTAGACGACCGTATGTATTTTGCGGTCTACAAAACACGGATCCGCAAAAAATACGCATGACATCCGTGTGATTTGCGTATTTTACGGAACAGAACAGCTGGCCCCTAATAGAACAGTCCTATCCTTGTCCGTAATGCGGACAATAATAGGATATGTTCTATTTTTTTGCGGAACGGTCATACGAAAACGGAATGCACACAGAGTAATTTCCATTTTTTGCGGCCCTATTGAAGTGAATGGTTCCTCATACGGGCTGCAAAAAAAAAAACTGAATGGACATGGAAACAGATTACGTTCAACTGCTTGAGCCCTAATGCTGTGCGCTTCCTAAGTCCAGAAAGCATGATCCCTCACCGACACGGAGCGTGATTCCCTCAAGGGACAGGCTCGCGTGAAAGAGCCCTTAGGGAGTGTTGTGCTGTGGAGGTCACTGTTAAGGGGGTGGAGTGCTGTGGAGGTCACTGTTAAGGGGGTGGGGTATTGTGGAGGTCACTGTTAAGGGGAACAATGCTGTGGAGGTTACTGTTAAGGGGCTGGGGTGCATTGGAGGTCACTGTTAACGGACAGGATGCTGTGGAGGTCACTGTTAAGGGGGTGGAGTGCTGTGGAAGTTATTTCACTGTTAAGGGGATGGGATTCTGTGGAGGTCACTATTTAGGGGTTTTGGTGCTGTGAAGGTCACTGTTAAGGGGGTGGCTTACTGTTGAGGTCAATTTTAAGCGGGCAGGGTACTGTGGAGGTCACTGTTAAGGGTGTGGAGCGCTATGGAGGTCACTGTTGATGTGGTGGGGAGCTGTGGAAGGCACTATTAAGGGGTGGAGGCCACTGTTAAGAGGGTGGAGCCCTGTGGAGGTCATTGTTAAGGGGGTGGGGTGCTGTGGAGATCACAATTAAGGGGGCAGGACGCTGTGGAGGTCACAGTTAAAGGGGTTGTCTCACTTTAGTAAATGGCATTTATCATGTTGGTAAAGTTAATACAAGGCACTTACTAATGTATCATAATTATCCATATTGCCTCTTTTGTTGGCTGAATTCATTTTTCCATCACATTATACACTGCTCGTTTCCATGGTTATGACCACCCTGCAATCCATCAGCAGTGGCCGTGCTTGCACACTATAGGAAAAAGTGCCAGCCTCTCTGGTGGCCGGGACTGTGGGAGTGCATAAAGGCCAACACTTTTTCCTACAGTATGCAAGCACAATCACCAGAGCTGGATTGCAGGGTGGTCGCAACCATGGAAGCGAGCAGTGTATAATGTGATGGAAAAATGTATCAAGCCAGCAAAGGAGGCAATATGGAGAATCACAATACATTAGTAAGTGCCTTGTATTAACTTTCTCTACATGATAAATTACACTTGCTGAAGTGGGACAGAGTGCTGTGGAGATCACAGTTAAGGGGGCTGGCGGCTGTCTAGTTCACTGTTATGGGGGACAGTTAATAAAATAGTGTATAACTGCCAGGGTATATAGGGCTACTAGCTATTTCCCCATTTAAAAAACAAACAAACATGAGGACATGAAACAAATCCAATAACTACTTCTGCTGTCCCCTCCCATTTGTGATGTCCATGTCTACTTGTGTTGCCTTGTCTTCTGTCAATTTGGATATACTGTGGCAATGTGAACATTGAGGTGTTGTTTCCCCAGGTTCCAGTCTGGGATTTGAGGCATGCTCATGTCCAGGAATCCTATTTAATCCTGCTACTGGATCTTGGGTGTGTCTGACTCTGGAGTGTTTGGTGAAGCAGAGTCCTGGTGAGTGGTCTCAGCCGGGTGGGCTGAGGGGCCACGAGGCTAGCCGATAGCCTGAACTTTGAAGGGAGAAGTGTCTGTGATACTGGAGCAGAGGCTCTGTGTGTGGCCTCAGTCAGGAAGCATTTTGTATTAGGAATGCTATTTTCCTTTATAACCATGTTATAATGGAAAATAATACAGTAAATTGACTTTTATCAATTTACTTACATCATCTCCTAGCAACCATGCGTGAAAATCGCATTGCATCTGCACTTGCTTGCGGATGCTATGCGATTTTCACGCAGCCCCATTCATATCTATGGGGCCTGCGTTGCGTGAAAAACGCAGAATATAGAACATGCTGCAATTTTCACGCAACGCACAAGTGATGCGTGAAAATCACCGCTCATCTGCACAGCCCCATAGAAATGAATGGGTCCGGATTCAGTGCGGGTGGAATGCGTTCACCTCACTCATTGCACCCATGTTTTGCCTTGATCTGTTTGAAATCTGTCTGTTTCCTTGTCATGTAATTTCTCTAGTCTGTATGGAGCTGCTGTCTCCATGTCCTAGTGCATGTTCTGCCTTACCTGCTGTGTCTGAACAGTGTCCAGTTCCTGAAGTCCGTCTCTCTTAGGCCTCTTTCACACTACCGTATGCAGGGACGTGCACAGATATTTTGAAGGGCAGGGGCTTAAGTTTAAAAAAAAAAAAAGGGCACTTGTCATAATTTCAAAAAATGTTTGTACCACAAAGCTTACTTTTCTAGAAGTCCTACCTTGTTCTCCATGTATTTTTTGATACTGTGATTGTAAACACAATAGAATCCACAAATATAACTTTTTTGGTTTCACCGTACATATTATGGTAAAATGATGTCATTACAAGACTCTACAGACTCTAATATGCAAAGATACAAAGCACTACAACCCCCAGTATGCAAAGGGACAAAGCACTACAACAATTGTTCCTTTGCATACTTGTTTTGTTCCTGGACTTTAAATTATATATCACCAGGGGCGGCCACTGAGGGCAGACTTAGGCAGCAGACGGAGTCAGACAGGCCGGCGCTTGATCCCCTGCATTAATCCCGCTGGGGGGGGGTCACGTGTCGTTGCAGACGTGCGTCACGCACATCCGCTACCCAGGCAGCCCCTGCTCTAGCCTTAAAGGACCCTGTCACCCTGACCCTGCACTAGTGAGCGGGCGGACTGGTGAATAAATTGTATCGGTGAATAAATTGTGCTGCCGCCGGCGGAATGGAGGGAGGCATTAAAGGGGCAGGGGCTCAAGCCCCCTTAGAGCCCTATGTGTGCACGTCCCTGACCGTATGGCTATTTCAGTGTTTTGCGGTCCATTTTTCATGGATCCGTTGTTCCGTCTTTTTGTTTCCGTTTTTCCGTATGGCATATGCACTATACAGTAATTACATAGAAAAAATTGGGCTGGGCATACATTTTTCAATAGATGGTTCTGCAAAAACGGAACGGATACGGAAGACATACGGATGCATTTCCGTATGTGTTCGGTTTTTTTTTTGCGGACCCATTGACTTGAATGGAGCCACGGAACGTGATTTGCGGGCAATAATAGGACATGTTCTATCTTTCAACGGAACGGAAAACTGGAAACACGTAAACGGAATGCATACGGAGTACATTCCGTTTTTTTTGCGGACCCATTGAAATGAATGGTACCGTATACGGACCGTATACGGAACGCAAAAAACGGCCCGCAAAACGGAAGAAAAAAACGCCCGTGTGAAAGAGGCCTTAGGCCTCATGCACATGACTGTTGTCTGAATCCGCGGCCGTTGTTCCGTTTTCCGTTTTTTTTCCACGGACCCATTGACTTTCAATGGGTCTGTGGAAAAATCGGAAAATGCACCGTTTGGCATCCGCGTCCGTGAAGAAAATATGACCTGTCCTATTTTTTTCACGGACAACGGTTCACGGACCCATTCAAGTCAATGGGTCCGTGAAAAATCACGGATGCACACACGATTGTCATCCGTGTCCGTGATCCGTGTCCGTTTTTCCTATCATTTCAAAGGCAAACTTGACTTAGATTTTTTTTTTCCTTTTTCATGTCCGTGGATCCTCCAAAAATCAAGGAGGACCCACGGGAGAAAAAATGGACACGGATCACGGAACAACGGAAACCGTTTTTGCGGACCGCAAAAAAAACGTCCGTGTGCATGAGGCCTTAGTCTGTTATGTCTGAACTATGTTCCAGTTCCTGACGTCTGTCTTGCTAAGGCCTAGTTCACACAAACTTTTTTTTGCGAGTGTACGGGCCGTTTTTTTGTGTTCCGTATACGGAACCATTCATTTCAATGGTTCCGCAAAAAAAACGGAATGTACTCTGTATGCATTCCGTTTACGTTTTTCCGTTCCGTTGAAGGATAGAACATGTCCTATTATTGCCCGCAAATCACGTTCCGTGGCTCCATTCAAGTCAATGGGTCCGCAAAAAAAACGGAACACATACGGAAATGCATCCATATGTCTTCCGTATCCATTCCGTTTTTTTCTGAGCCATCTATTGAAAATGTTATGCCCAGCCCAATTTTTTCTAGGTAATTACTGTATACTGTACATGGCATACGGAAAGGAAACGGAAACACAACGGAACTCAAAAACGGGACAACGGATCTGTGTAAAACGGACCGCAAAACACTATAAAAGCCATACGTTCGTGTGAACTAGGCCTAAGGCCCCCTGCACACGACCGTTTTTTTTCCCTGTTTACTGGCCGTTTTTTGCGTTCCGTATACGGAACCATTGATTTCAATGGTTCCGCAAAAAAAAAACGGAATGTACTCCGTATGCATTCCGTTTCCGTATTTCTGTTTTTTCGTTCCGTTTAAAGATAGAACATGTCCTATTATTGCCCGCAAATCACGTTCATTGGCTCCATTCAAGTCAATGGGTCCGCAAAAAAACGGAACACATACGGAAGTGCATCCGTATGTCTTCCGTTTCCGTTCCGTTTTTTTGCGGAGCCATCTATTGAAAATGTTATGCCCAGGCCAATTTTATCTATGTAATTACTGTATATGCCATACGGAAAAACGGAAACACAACGGAAACAAAAAACAGAACAACGGATCCGTGAAAAACGGACCGCAAAACACTGAAAAAGCCATACGGTCGTGTGCAGGAGGCCTAAGGCAGAGTTCACATCAGCGTTCAGCCTTTCCGTTCTCCTGCTCCGTTATAGGAGCAGGGGAACGGAAAGGACGGATTCGGCACATAACTGAGCCGAACGGAGCCTACAGACCCCATAGACTATAATGGGGTCCGTTAGGTTTCCGCTCAGAAGATGATTTTGGAGTCCTGCATGCACAACTTTTGTCTCCGCTCCAAAATCATCTTCTGAGCGGAAACCTAACGGACCCCATTATAGTCTATGGGGTCCGTAGGCTCAGTTATGTGCCGAATCCGTCCTTTCCGTTCTCCTGCTCCTATAACGGAGCAGGAGAACGGAAAGGCTGAACGCTGATGTGAACTAGAAACATAGAAACATAGAATGTGTCGGCAGATAAGAACCATTTGGCCCATCTAGTCTGCCCAATATACTAAATACTATGGATAGCCCCTGGCCCTATCTTATATGAAGGATGGCCTTATGCCTATCCCATGCATGCTTAAACTCCTTCACTGTATTTGCAGCTGCCACTTCTGCAGGAAGGCTATTCCATGCATCCACTACTCTCTCAGTAAAGTAATACTTCCTGATATTACTTTTAAACCTTTGCCCCTCTAATTTAAAACTATGTCCTCTTGTAGCAGTTTTTCTTCTTTTAAATATTCTTTCCTCTTTTACCTTGTTGATTCCCTTTATGTATTTAAAAGTTTCTATCATATCCCCTCTGTCTCGTCTTTCTTCCAAGCTATACATGTTAAGGTCCTTTAACCTTTCCTGGTAAGTTTTATCCTGCAATCCATGTACCAGTTTAGTAGCTCTTCTCTGAACTCTCTCCAAAGTATCAATATCCTTCTGGAGTTATGGTCTCCAGTACTGAGCACAATACTCCAAATGAGGTCTCACTAGTGCTCTGTAGAGCGGCATGAGCACCTCCCTCTTTCTACTGGTAATTCCTCTCCCTATACACCCAAGCATTCTGCTAGCATTTCCTGCTGCTCTATGACATTGTCTGCCTACCTTTAAGTCTTCTGAAATAATGACCCCTAAATCCCTTTCCTCAGATACTGAGGTTAGGACTGTATCACTGATTTTATATTCTGCTCTTGGGTTTTTACGTCCCAGGTGCATTATCTTGCACTTATCAACATTAAATTTTAGTTGCCAGATTTTTGACCATTCCTCTAGTTTTCCTAAGTCCTTTTCCATTTGGTGTATTTCTCCAGGAACATCAACCCTGTTACAAATCTTTATGTCATCAGCAAAAAGACACACCTTACCATTGAGGCCTTTTGCAATTTCGCTGACAAAGATATTAAACAATATGGGTCCCAGAACAGATCCCTGAGGTACCCCACTGGTAACAAGACCATGGTCTGAATATACTCCATTGACTACAACCCTCTGTTGCCTGTCCCTCAGCCACTGCCTAATCCATTCAACAATATGGGAGTCCAAGCCCAATGACTGCACTTTATTGATAAGCCTTCTATGTGGGACAGTATCAAAAGCCTTACTAAAGTCTAGATAAGTGATGTCTACTGCACCTCCTCCATCTATTATTTTAGTCACCCAATCAAAAAAATCAATAAGATTAGTTTGACATGATCTCCCTGAAGTAAACCCATGCTGTTTTTCATCTTTCAATCAATGGGATTTTAGATGTTCCACAATCCTCTCCTTAAGTATGGTTTCCATTAATTTCCCCACTATTGATGTCAGGCTTACTGGACTATAGTTGCCCGATTCCTCCCTACTACCTTTCTTGTGAATGGGCACAACATTTGCTAATTTCCAATCTTCTGGGACGACTCCTGTTGCCAGTGATTGGTTAAATAAATCTGTTAATGGTTTTGCTAGTTCATCGCTAAGCTCTTTTAATAGCTTCGGGTGTATCCCATCAGGCCCCTGTGACTTATTTGTATTAATTTTAGACAGTTGACTTAGAACCTCTTCCTCTGTAAAGACACATGCGTCAAAAGATTCATTAGTCTTCTTTCCCAACTGAGGTCCTTCTCCTTCATTTTCCTTTGTAAAAACTGAACAGAAGTATTCATTGAGGCAGTCAGCTAGTTCTTTATCTTCTTCCATATACTAGGCCTTAGTCTGCGATGTCTGTGCTGAGTCCTAGTTCCAGTAGTCTGTGAAGTGTATAAAGTCAGTGTCTGGGTCCCTGATCTGTTTGCCAGTGCTCCAGGTCTTGTCTGGTGTTTGCCTTGGATTTGCCTGTGCTCGGGTTCTGTATCATGCCATTTCTGTTTTCCTAGTTCTTTGCACCCGAGTCTGAGGGTCAGCTGCTAAGTACACTGATATGAACAAAGGATCCCAGCAGTCGCGTCTTTGTGAATCAAATGTCTTTTATTCCATAGACCAGGACCAGGTTTCGGCAATGTGCCTTCATCAACAGGTGTTGATGAAGGCACATTGCCGAAACCTGGTCCTGGTCTATGGAATAAAAGACATTTGATTCACAAAGACGCAACTGCTGGGATCCTTTGTTCATATTACTGTGGATTGACGTCCTCTCCCGTGCAGCGTGCATTTGAGTGAGTGCTGGTTTCCCCACATCTAAAGCTAAGTACACTGAGACCATCCCAAGATGTGGAGGTCTGGTTGCTAACCCACAGTGAAGTCCACATCCCTGTATAGGGGTCAAAGGGTGAATACTGGGGAGGTGCCAAAATAACACCCTTAGGCCCCTTTCACACGGGCGAGTATTCCACGCGGGTGCAATGCGTGAGTGAACGCATTGCACCCGCACTGAATCCTGACCCATTCATTTCTATGGGGCTGTGTACACGAGCGGTGATTTTCACGCATCACTTGTGCGTTGCGTGAAAATCGCAGCATGCTCCTCTTTGTGCGTTTTTCACGTAACGCAGGCCCCATAGAAATGAATGGGGTTGAATGGGGTTGCGTGAAAATCGCAAGCATCCGCAAGCAAGTGTGGATGCTGTGCGATTTTCACGCACGGTTGCTAGGTGACGATCGGGATGGGGACCCGATCATTATTATTTCCCCTTATAACATGGTTATAAGGGAAAATAATAGCATTCTGAATACAGAATGCATAGTACAATAGCGCTGGAGGGGTTAAAAAAATAAAAATTAAACTCACCTTAATCCACTTGTTCGCGCAGCCGGCATCTCTTCTGTCTTCATCTGTGAGCAATAGGACCTTTTGATGACGTCACTACGCTCATCACATGATCCATCACCATGGTGATGGATCATGTGACTGACCATGTGATGAACGCAGTGACGTCATCAAAGGTCCTATTGCTCACAGATGAAGACAGAAGAGATGCCGGCTGCGCGAACAAGTGGATTAAGGTGAGTTAATTTTTGGATTTTTTTTTTTTTAACCCCTCCAGCCATATTTTACTATGCATTCTGTATTCAGAATGCTATTATTTTCCCTTATAACCATGTTATAAGGGGAAATAATACAATCTACACTACAACTAACCCAAACCTGAACTTCTGTGAAGAAGTTCGGGTCTGGGTACCACAGTCAGTTTTTTATCACGCGCGTGCAAAACACCTTGCACCCGCGCGATAAAAACTGAACAACGGAACGCAATCGCAGTCAAAACTGACTGCAATTGCGTACCTACTCGCGCGGGTTTGCCGCAATGCACCAGGGGCCTTAGGGTTTGCAAGGGGCCTTAGGGTTTTGGCCCAACGTCAAACTAGTTAGGTCGGGTTCACACTAGTGTTATGGAGTCCATTATGGCCTTCCGTTATAACAGGGTTATAATGGAACATAACTGGATCCATAAGACGGAAGGGCGGATCCGTTTTGCTGCCCATAGACTTGCATTATGACGGAATGCAAAACGGACGCCTTTAACCTCTTCAGGACACATGATGTACCGATACAGAATGTTGTCCTGGTACTTAGGGACACATGACGTACCGGTACGTCATGTGTATTTCCGATCACCGGCGGGCGGTGATCGGAACCTGGTGCCTGCTCAAATCATTGAGCAGGCACCTTGACTAAATGCGCGGGGGGGGGGGGGTCCCGTGACCCCCTGTGTCGGCGATTGCCGCAAACCGCAGCTCAATTCAGCCCTGCGGTTTGCGGCTTTACCTGTGCTTTGCGGCGGCGATCGGCGGTGCCATCGGGTCCCCATGCGGCTGTGGGGGGGACCCGATTGCATGGAAGGCATCGCGCTGCCTTCTGGTGACGAGCCTGTGAGATCCAGCCCCCTGGATCTCACAGGCAGGAAGCTGTATGAGTAATACTCACTGTATTACTCATACAGCCAATGCATTCCAATACAGAAGTATTGGAATGCATTGTAAAGGATTAGACCCCCAAAAGTTCAAGTCCCAAAGTGGGACAAAAAATAAAGTGAAAAAAAGTTGAAAAAATAAACAAAAACGTAATTTTCCCCAAATAAAGTAAAAAAAAATTGGTAAAAAATAGGGTAACAAAAGGTATCGCCACGTCCGTATCGACCGACTCTATAAACATATCACATGACCTAACCCCTCCGTAAAAAATGAAAAATAAAAACTGTGCTAAATAAACCATTTTTTTTGTCACCTTACATCACAAAAAGTACAGCAAGCGATCAAAAAGGCGTTTGCCCACCAAAATAGTACAATCTAACTGTCACCTCATCCCGCAAAAAATGCGCCCTACCTGAGACAATCGCCCAAAAAATAAAAAAACTATGGCTCAGAATATGGAGACACTAAAACATCATTTTTTTGGTTTTAAAAAAGCTGTTATTGTGTAAAACTTACATAAATAAATAAAAAGTATACATATTAAGTATCGCCACATCCGTATCGACCCGCTCTATAAAAATATCACATGTCCTAACCCCACAGATGAACACCGTAAAAATTTTTAAATAAACCATTTTTTGTCACCTTACATCACAAAAAGTGTAATAGCAAGCGATCAAAAACTCACACGCAGCCCAAAATAGTGCCAATAAAACCGTCATCTCATCTCGCAAAAATCAAACCCTACCCAAGGTAATCGCCCAAAAACTGAAAAAATTATGGCTCTCAGACTATGGAAACACTAAAACATGTTTTTTTTGCTTCAAAAATGAAATCATTGTGTAAAACTTACATAAATAAAATAAAAAGTATACATATTAGGTATCGCCGCATCCGTGACAACCTGGTCTATAAAAATATCACATGATCCAACCTTTCAGATGAATGTTGTAAATAACAAAAAATAAAAACTGTGCCAAAGCAGCTATTTCTTGTTACCTTGTCTCACAAAAAGTGTAATATAGAGAAACCAAAAATCATATGTACCCTAAACTAGTACCAACAATACTGCCACCCTATCCTGTAGTTTCTAAAATGGGGTCACTTTTTTGGAGTTTCTACTCTAGGGGTGCATCAGGGGGGCTTCAAATGGAACATGGTGTAAAAAAAAAACAGTCCAGCAAAACATTCCTTCCAAAAACCGCATGGCATTCCTTTCCTTCTGCTCCCTGCCGTGTGCCCGTACAGCGGTTTACGACCACATATGGGGTGTTTCTGTAAACTTCAGAATCAGGGCCATAAATTTTGAGTTTGGTTTGGCTGTTAACCCTTGCTTTGTAACTGGAAAAAAATTATTAAAATGGAAAATCTGCCAAGAAAGTGAAACTTTTAAATTTTATCTCTATTTTCCATTAACTCTTGTGGAACACCTAAAAGGTTAACAAAGTTTGTAAAATCAGTTTTGAATACCTTGAGGGGTGTAGTTTCTAGAATGGGGTCATTTTCAAGATTTGCTTCTAAACTTCTAAGCCTTGTAACATCCCAAAAAAATTAAATATCATTCCCAAAATGATCCAAACATGAAGTAGACATATGGGGAATGTAAAGTAATAACTATTTTTGGAGGTATTACTATGTATTATAGAAGAAGAGAAATTGAGACTTGGAAATTTGGTATTTTTAAAAAAAAAATTGGTAAATTTGGTATTTTTTTTATAAATACAAATTATTATTTTTTTTAATTCATTTTACCAGTGTCCTGAAGTACAATATGTGACGAAAAAACAATCTCAGAATAGCCTGGATAAGTCAAAGCGTTTTAAAGTTATCACCACTTAAAGTGACACTGGTCAGATTTGCAAAAAATGGCCTGGTCCTTAAGGTGAAAATGAGCCCGGTCCCTAAGGGGTTAAAAGGCATTTCGTTTGCTCTCCGTCCTAATTGAAGTCTATGGGAATCAAAACGAATCCGTCTGGTTCCCGTTATGCAAGACAGAAAACAAAGTCCCGTCGACAGGACTTTGTTTTCCGTCTTGCATAACGGGACCCAGACGGATCCATTATGTTTTCCCATAGATTTCTATTAGGACGGAGCAAAACGAAATGCCTCTTAAAGGCTTCCGTTTTGCATTCCATCCTATGGATTCCGTTATGTTCGGTTATAACCCTGTTATACCATGTGTGTGCTGGCGTTTTGTATTTTCTCTCCAGGCTCCATGCCTCACCTCTCTCGTATAGGGCTCATGCCCATGAACGTAAGGGCCCTATGCTGCAGACCACCGGCCGTGTGCACTCCGTGCTGCCGATATGGAGCCATTGACTTGAATGGGCAGGGGCGTAGCGAGGGGGGGAGGGCCCGGGCGCAGACTGTTGCGGCCTTCAGGGAGTGGAGCCAAGGTGAAATAACAGTGGAGGACACAACAGAATTGCAAGCCGGCAGATAGAGGCTGCTTGCTTGCCACCCGCTCACAATGGTGTTGCCACATGCCTGCACTGCCGCCCGCACCCCCACTCCTTACGATGCGATCAACTGTTCTGAACTTCAGAGCAGCTGATCGCTAGCTAGCTTGCTAAAGGCTGTCTCTGGTGACAGTCTTCAGCAAGTGATCCGTCAGCCAGAGCATAAAACAGCAGGAGAGAGGATCGCAGAAACAGAGATCCTGTCCGCCCTGCTGTGTTTTTCCAAGAGGAAACTAGCCTGGAGTAGCCCAGCCCTGCCCTGCTGTAGTGTTGCCCTGGCTTCAGTGGCCTGTCAAGTGAACTGACCCATTCTCCCCTCCATCTTCAGCCACCCCAGGGCAGGCACAGTCATTGTAGACTCAGCAAGCAAGGTACAACATAGAGTACAGAGTGTATGTACCAGTGAGTGCCACCAAATCTGAATTCTTGCCCCAGGTGCAGGAAAGCTTAGTTACACCGATACGATACCGGGATTTGCCTTTTATCGATACTAGGCTGTGCTACTGCATAGCCCAGTATCAGAGAACATGAGCGTGCTGCTCTCAGCACGGCCATGCTCCCTCAGCAGTACGGGGAGAAGGAAGCAGTCTCTCACTCCCCCCTGTGCCGCTGCCACCAATGAGAGTGCAGAGGGGCGGAGGAGGGGAGGGGTTGTGGCCACTGCGCCATCAATGATAACTAACGTTTAATACATTACAAATACAAGCGGCAGAAACACATGGCCCTGCCTCTGACAGCATACTGCGATCCGCGGCAATTAACCCCTCCGCACCTGAGGGGGTTAACTGTCGCTGATCGCAGCGCCCTGTCAGAGGTCGGGTGCTGTCAATGTGTTTCTGCCGCAGGCTGTATTTGTATATGTAACGTTAATTATCATTGGTGGTGCAGTGCGCCTTCAACCCCCTCTCCCCACAGTATTAAAATCGTTTGTGGAAGTGGACACAGAGTCCCCTCACCTCCTCTCATTGGTGTCAGTGGCAGTTGCGATCAGAGCCCCAGCAGTGTAATGCTGGGGCTCCGATCGGTTACCATGGCAGCCAGGACGCTACTAAAGCCCTGGCTGCCATGGTCAGCTCCCTGCTGCTGTGTGTATTATGCACAGGGCAGCAGGGACAGTGTAAGATAGAGCTCTATCAGGGTGAAATAGGACAAGGGATGAAAAGATCCCAGGTTCTACCCCTAAGGGGGGAAATAGTTATTAAATAAACTGTAAATAAAAAGTTAAAAAAATACACCAAAATAGTATATATCACCCCCTTTCCCAATTTTACATATAAAATATATAAACAATAAATAAATAAAATATCACATATCGCCACATCCGAAAAGTCCAAAATATTAAAAAAAAATCTCTCTTATGCGGTGAACACTGTAAAAGAAAGAAAAGAAAAACTGCGCGATTCGCCATTTTTTTTTTGTCACCTTGTCCCCCCAAAAAATAGGATAGGACTGTTCTATTATGGGCTTGACGTTCCATAAAATACGGAATGCACACGGCTTTTTTGGCGTTTTATTTTTTTCTTGTGATATCGAGTATCGCAATACTTTTATATGGTATCGAAACCGAATCAAAATTTTGGTATTGAAACAACGCTACTCTGGAATGGGTCCGCGGTCTGCAGGATACGGCAAAAGATAGGACATGTCTTATGTTTTGTTGTGTGGAGGTACGGACCCGAAAGCCCACAGAAGAATTTGTAGTGTTTTTATGGACCTCTGCTCTGCAAAAGATAGGACATGTCAATGGGTTTGCATCCGCAACACAGAGTGCACACGGCCATTGCCTGTGTATTGTAGACCCCCTGTTTGCAGTCGGCAATACGGGCATGGAGCCCTTACGTTTGTGGCCATCAGCCCATAGACTGATTCTGAAATCTAATTCTGTGTGACAGGCACTTTACTCAATTCATCTTCGCGTTTCCAGGCGGAATAAAATAAGTATTATTGTATCATGGTAAATGCAAGTATTTATTCAAACAGACATGTCTTTAATGAATGGCATATAGGCAGTATACAAATAAGAGAGATGTCACATCACCATTACTTTTTGTTCTCCCGATCTGTCAGAAGAAACAAATGATCCAGTGCATCAGTTCATGCACATTTGGCACCATTTAAGCCATTTCCGTCACAGATACGTTATTTTAGACAGAAACAAAATACTTTTTTTTCCATCTGAAAAACGGATTTTGGGCAGAAATGGCTCAAACTAATGCCAGATGTGCATAACTGATGCATTTGATCCGTTTTTTTTTTTCTTTATTCTCACCTTTCAATGGTGATGTGAACTCTCCCTAATCCGCATCTTATGTTTAGATCATTTGCTTCATTGTATCTGGAATCCTTTCCCATTTTTGGTCAAAAAAATACCCAAAAGTTTATTGTTTAATTAAGCAAAAGTAAGTCTTCAGTCTGAGAAAGGTTGTTTGCGACTGCAATTTTTTTTAAATTTAATTTCTTCGTAATATTTCATTTTTTAACCTTTCGATTGCATTTTAAAGGTTATTTATGCTGGTGAACTTTGTGTGATTAATGATAATATCTGATCCTACTCCATGTATTTAAATTGTACTTATTCTTCATGCAAAATTGTTATGTTTAGTAGCAAAACAAGTAGCTGTTAAAGAAATCTTTAGTATTTAACATGCATATCATAGAAAATTTTGAGACATTTCCCACTATAGCAAGTGATAACAACTTCACTGTTCTGGTGGGGTGGCACCTGCCCGCTACCACTCCGCGCTCTCCAGTGGGCATGGCTGCCACTCTACTTACCTTCTCTCCCATTCTGGAGTACAGTGGCTTGGACCCTCCAGCTTCTCTCTCCTCCTTCTCTCCATAGTAAAGTCTCATTCACACGTCCGTGCTTAAATCTGTAAAAAGGTGGTCAGTGATGCCTCCGTGAAGTTGTCTGTGATGGATCCGTGTGTCCGTTTTTTGCTGTCCGTGTGGTATCCGTGTTTCACTGACATTGCACAGCTGAAAAATAATTTTCAAAGCATCTGTTTCCAATATACGTGAAACGTGGATGGCATCCATGTTGCAGCCGTAGTTTTCACGGACCCATAGACTATAATGGGCACGATAGATCCGTGAACACGGACAACACAGAGCATGCATCCGTGCTAAGAATCACAGACCCACGGACCATGGTAAACTGATGTGTGAATACGCACATTAAAATGAATGGGTATGTGTGCTGTCTATGGAGAACACGTACAGTTGTGTTCAAAACTATTCAACCCCCACTGAAATTGAGTGTTTTGGCCAGTTTGACATTGATTTTGATCATTTCAGTCATCTTGTTTACAATTAAATCAAAGAGGCACTTGTAAGTCAGACAAATATAACATAACATTTATAATGAAATAACCACAAATGTCTTTTCTGTGCTCACATCATTATCAGTTTTATTCAACCCCCAAGTGACATTCAATCTTAGTACAACATCCTTTTCCAGTTAGAACAGCTTTTAAACGTGAAGCATAGCTTGACACAAGTGTCTTGCAGCGATCTACGGGTATCTTCGCCCATTCTTCATGGGCAAAAGCCTCCAGTTCAGTCACATTCTTAGGCTTGCGCGCTGCAACTGCTTTCTTTAAGTCCCACCAGAGGTTCTCAATCGGATTTAAGTCTGGTGACTGCGATGGCCACTTCAAAATGTTCCAGCCTTTAATCTGCAACCATGCTCTAGTGGACTTGGAGGTATGCTTGGGATCATTGTCCTGTTGAAAGGTCCAACGTCTCCCAAGCCTCAGGTTTGTGACGGACTGCATCACATTTTCATCCAATATCTCCTAGTACTTAAGAGAATTCATGGTACCTTGCACACGCTGAAGCTTCCCTGTACCTGTAGAAGCAAAACAGCCCCAAAGCATGATTGACCCCCCGCCATGCTTTACAGTAGGCAAGGTGTTCTTTTCTTCATAGGCCTTGTTCTTCCTCCTCCAAACATAGCGTTGATCCATGGGCCCAAACAGTTCTAATTTTGTTTCATCAGTCCACAGAACACTTTTGTGGTTTGTCCACATGACTTTTGGCATACTGCAGTCGACTCTTCTTATTCTTTGGAGACAGCAAGGGGGTGCGCCTGGGAGTTCTGGCATGGAGGCCTTCGTTACGCAGTGTGCGCCTTATTGTCTGAGCTGAAACTTCAGTACCCACATCTGACAAATCTTTTTTCAGTTCCTCAGCAGTCACACGGGGACTTTTCTCCACTTTGCGCTTCAGGTAGCGCACAGCAGTCGAAGTCAGCATCTTCTTTCTGCCATGACCAGGTAGCGTTTCAACAGTGCCCTTTGCCTTGAATTTGCGAATGATGCTTCCTATGGTGTCTCTTGGTATGTTTAACATCTTTGCAATCTTCTTATAGCCATTGCCCTTCCTGTGAAGAGAAATCACCTCTTCTCTTGTCTTCCTGGACCATTCTCTTGACTTCACCATGTTTGTAAACACACCAGTAAAGGTCTAGAAGGAGCTGAGTATCACAGTCCTTTTAAATCTGCCTAATTGGTGCTTATTATGCTTGATTGCTGCTCCTTGACATCCACAGGTGTTTTCAATACCTGATCGAAAACACTTGAATGAACCTCTGTTCTTAAGAGTGGTAGTCTTTAAGGAGTTGAATAATTGTGTCAATGAAGAAATCACAAAAAAAACTTTTAATACTGTATTACAAAAACAATTGATGTCATTTTAGTTGCATTTGGTTCTTTAAAAAGTCCTTGTAAGATTTCATTCTGAACACAATTACAAATGTACACTAAATTCCCTAAAACCCTTTACAGCATTGGGGGTTGAATAATTTTGAACACAACTGTATGTGGAACACTAAAGTGTGAATGAGGCTTAAGGCTGGGTTCACATCACCAGTTCATTTTCCGTTCTTCTTATCCGTCAGAAGAACAAAGAAGAAAATGGATCCTGTAAAAAAAAAAAAAAAATGGATTAATGGATTCTCTAAAAGACGGATCCTGAGCATCCATTATGCACATTTTGCATCCGTTTTCGTCATTTCCATTTGCGATCCGTTTTTTAGACAGAAAAAAAGTACAGCACATGTACCCATTCATTTTAATTTGTGTATTCACACATCAGTTTTTTGCCATGGTCCATGGGTCCGTGTTTTTAGCACGGATGCATGTTCTGTTTTGTCTGAGTTCATGGATCCATCACACCCATTAAAGTCTATGGGTCAGTGAAAACCATGGATGCAACACGGATGACATCCGGCTTTTATCTGTGTTTCATGGATCATTAGGAACAGATGCTTTGAAAATTATTTTTCAGCTGTGCATTGTCTGTAAAACATGGATAATACACGGGCAGCAAAAAATGGCATAACGGATGCTTAAAATACAGGATCTGTTTTTTTTTGATGTTCTGATGGATCAGAAGAATGGAAAATGAAACAGTAATGTAAACCCAGCCTAATGCTGGCAGCATTCTGTTCCTCCTTTGTAGACTGAGGACTGTTTCTGGTGTAACCGTATGGCATGCACACACACAACCCCGACTCTTGGGCCCCTTTCAGACGAGCAGGTGTCATGCTGCTGACTGCAGCACAGCACCTGTCCTGAACTCCCAGCACATAGCATTATATTGATTTATGATGCTATGTAACCCTTAGAGGTCTGGAATGTACAGATAACATTGACAGCATTATGTCAGTGTTATCCTATACATTCCAGAACTGTAAGGGTTACATAGCATCATAAATCAATATAATGGTATGTGACCCCGGCAGTGCTGGGAGTTCAGGACAGGTGCTGCGTTGCGAGTCCGCAATATGACATCTGCTAGTCTGAAAGGGGCCATACCCTTACCTTCCCCAACCAATGAATGACCATCTAGGGGTACTTAAAGTGATTGTGTCACTTTAGCAAGGGGCATTTATCATGTAGACACAGTTAATACAAGCCATTTTCTATTATATTGTTATTATCCATATTGCTTTTTTTGCTGACTGGATAAATTTTTCCATCACATTATACATTGCTTTTTTCCATGGTTATGTCCACCCTGCAATCCAACAGCAGTGGCCGTGCTTGTGCACTATAGGAAAAAGTGCTGGCCTCTCTGGTGGCTGGGAGCTCACATAGGCTGGTGTTTTATTTTTATTTTTTGTGCGCAAGAACGGCCACCACTGCTGGATTGCAGGGTGGTCGTAAACATGGAAACTTTAACTTTGTCTACATGATACATGCCATTTGCTGAAGTTACATAACCCCTTTAAGGCACCTTAACCTGTTGGTGGGTGCCTGAGGAATATGTTTTAGTTATACAGTGTCCTGCAAAGGTATGCTGTTAATTTATTGTCTGCCCCTGTACTTCTCCTGCCTATTCCCCGGATTGGACCCTTTGCTGCCTGATCTGTTTAACCTTAACTGTCTGCCTTGACCTTGGACTGCTTATTGGATTGCACAAACTCTGACCTCTCAATCTGAACTCCTGTTGACCCTGACTATGTTTTTTCCTTATTCCCCCAGTACTCCACATTGGTGTATCTTGACCTCTGTGTGTCCGAAGCATATCAAACAGAGACTACTCCAAGAGGTAGGTGATTCCCCAGCAGCAGAGTTCAGATCCCTGTATAGGGGATTAAAGAGTGAAGGGGGCTACAAGGATAGCCCCCTTAGATCTCCTGCACACGAACGTGTGCTGTCCATTGCCGTATTGCGGATCCGCAATACATGGGCGCCGTTCCGTGGGCATTCTGCATCACGGATGCAGACCCATTTACTTTAATGGGTCCGCAAATTCGGAGATGCGGAACGGAAGCACGGAACGGAAACCCACGGAAGCACTATGGAGTTTCGTCCTGTACTTCCGTTCTGCAAAAAGATAGAACATTAAAGTGAATGGGTCCGCGTTCCGCTGCGGCTGCCCCACAATTGGTGTTAATGCATTGTGGGCCGCAATCACATCACCATCACATGGATTACCTTACTAGCGTGCCCAAGGGGCTGTCCCTTCAGCCGTTTGTGCCCAGCCGCGCACCTTCTCTCGTAGCCCAGCGCCGCCCCACTGCTAAATATGCACTCCTCTCATCGCCGATGGTGCGCCGCAATCTGGCGCATGCGCCCTAAATCCACTGGTCAGCGCCCCTTGGGCACGCTAGTAAGGTAATTAGCATATTAATAAAACCGATTTTTATCCAAAATGAAAGGACAGGTGGGGGTAAAACTAGTATATTTTTAATTAGATAATGGAGGCTGAGAGGATTATATGAACAGCTCCATATCGAAAATCTTGATGACAGAATCCCTTTAAGTTGTCTCTAGAAGCATGGATGCACCTCCTGGAAGGCTCAAGTCATCCTGTTGTCATTTATACAGTTCACAAAGATTTCAAATATTTACAGTTGGCTCAGCATCTTGCCCCTTATCAAATCCGGTGGTCACTTTTCTTCTCTAGATTCAATTATATCCTGCATTTCCATCCTGCCAAGAAGAACATTAAAGGGTTTCTGTCATCAGAAAAATCGTTATGTAGCTGGCTGACATTAGTGATGTGCTAATGACAGCAGAACATAACTGTATAACTTATATCTCCCTGCCTGCCGCGGTTCGCGCTAAATAATGACTTTTATAGTATGCAAATGAGCCTCCAGGTGCTAGTGGGGCGTTGCTGCAGCACCTAAAGGCTTCGTCCTCTCACTGTTTTATTAATATGCTAATTACCTTACTAACGTGCCCAAGGGGCTGTCCTTCCGGCCGTTTGTGCCCAGCCGTGCCCCTTATCTCTTAGACCAGCGCCGCCCCACTGTTAATTATGCACTACTCTCATTGCCTATGGTGCACCGTAATCTCGCGCATGCTCCATAAATCCACTGGTCAGCGCCCGCGAGCGAAGTGCGCAGACAGCTGGTGCATGCGCACTTCGTTTGCTGAGGCTGCTGCCAGGACACCGCGCGGGCGCTGACCAGTGTATTTAGGGCGCATGCCCAAGATTACGGCGCATATATCAAAAATCTTGCTGACAGAATCCCTTTAAATATTACTTCATTATAAATATATTCCCACATACCTTTAACTAGTTATAATGGCTCGTTTTGTCAGACAATCACTGACAAGCAGAGAGGAGGATGAGGCAGCTTTTTACCTCAGCGTTGTGAAATAACTTGTCCTCTTGTGTGATTAGGACAGGTTGTGTGTACTAGAAGGACAGCGGCCATTTTGTTTCTCTTAATCATTGCTCCCTAAACAAAATTAGCCATTATAACTAATGAAAGGTATTTGGGAATATATTTATAATAAAGTAACAGCCTCAGGTCATAGCGCCTACAGTGCAGAGCGGGGCCTGGAAAATGACCTGGGAGGGTGAGTAGACCCAAAGCAGCGCTTACCTCACCGCTCCACGTGCCTCCTGCATACTTATGACCGCTTCCATAATGGCATTAGCATTTGGACTATAAGACGCACTGCCAAATTTCTCTCATTTTTGAGGGGAAAACTGTGTCATAGTCTGAAAAATATGGTATTTCCATCACTTTGGATGTTACCGCTGCTGAAGCCACTATCAGAAACTCTCATCAGATTTGGCAAGAGACAACAGCTTCTCTTGATAAAGCAGGTGAAATGAAGAGGTCTGCTGATGCCAATTCACAGGACTATCTGAGGTGTTCGAATATATCACTTTAGTCTGTTACAGGTTATAACTGCCACCATTCATTTGCATTTCTAATACCTTCCACGTCTTTCTTCTCAAACCTCTGTTACTCAATAGTTTTTCCAGGTCCTCTGTATCTGCACTGCTCCAATAGAGCCTGAATATGAGTTCAAGGTCAAGAACGTCCTACTGTAGATGTCAAAAGGTTTCTATCTTGTGGACTAGAAGAGATTCGATCCAGAAGAGAGATTCTGGAAGCCTGCAGAAAACATCAATGCTCCAGCTCTTCTGAGGACATTTTTGTTACAGTCCGAAAAAAAGAGGGGCTTAAAGGTAGGGGCACTGTCATGGCAGTGTCCATGCCCATTGCCGCTCTGTTTACCCGCACTGATAAAGGTATATTTATCATGCAATCCCACCTCCCTACCTTGCACTGTAGATGTGTTGCAATTTCCTACAAAGTTGGTGGCCGGACAGCTGTACTTTTGGTTTAGGGATCGGTGAGGGTACTGTTCTCTGATTTTTGTGGAATATTCTAGTGATATGCCATAACAATTCTAAAAAAAGTTCCTTTAATGTGTTTATCTACATTTGACAACATGTATTTTGGTGCAACATCTGCAGTGATTTTTCAATGATTTTTTTAATAGAGTTTTTTTTTTTTTTTTTTTCCTGCTTCCCTTTACACAGGCTAGTTATACAATTCTGGATCCCTGCTGCCTCTTTTGGAGACAGTTTAAGAGCATACTTCGTACTGTTTTATCATTGAGTTCAGTGTGCTGTATTTCAAAATTGAGCACTGATGCCTATAAAAGTATATTATGATATTAGTCACCACATACCTATTTGGTTAAATTAAATGGTGTTTAAAGATGGAAAATCACTGTATGGCAAGCATATGCCAGCATGTAACTGGTGTATGTCTATATACCTGTTATCCCAAAGAAAAGATGGCACAGCATTGGTCTCTTTGCATACCTTAGATGCAAAGTTGTCAAAACAGGTGGTCTAAGTATCAAAGGAAAATAAATAATCTCTAATTGCATCCTATCAAGTAATAGATCTAGTGACTACAGCCATTTAAAAAATTTTATTGGGCACTGATTTCTGAATAGCAACATAACCCCCCCCCCCCCCCCCCGCCAATGAAGAAGGTGTTGGCTATATTATAACCCTGTCTACCCTAGGCCAGTTTTCGCCTTCCTGCCTACGCCATTTTTCGCAAATTTGATATGTGTCACTTTATGTGGTAATAACTTTGGGACACTTTTACTGATCCAAGCCATTCTGAGATTGTTTTCCCGTGACAAATTGTACTTCATGACAGTCATAAATTTGAGTCAATATAGTTCACCTTCATTTATGAAAAAATCCTAAATTTACCTAAAATTTTGAAAAATTCTCAATTTTCAAAATTTCTATTTCTCTGCTTTTAAAACAGAAATTGATACCTCATAAAATATTTATTACTTAACATTCCCCATATGTCTACTTTTTGTTGGCATCTTTTTGTAAATGTCATTTTCAGGAAGTTAGAAGGCTTAGAATTTTAGAAGCAATTCTTAACATTTTTAAGAAAATTTCTAAAACCCACTTTTTAAGGACTAGTTTAGGCCCGAAGTCACTTTGTGGGGCTTACATAGTAGAAACCACCCATAAATTACCCCATTCTAGAAACTACACCCTCAAGTTATTCAAAACTGATTTTACAAACTTTGTTAACCATTTAGGTGTTCCACAAGAATTAAAGGAAAATGAAGATGAAATTAAAAAATTTCACTTTTTTGGCATATTTTCCATTTTTATTTAAATTCTTCATTTAAGAAATTTCAATGAAGACAAGAACAAGAGTCTCTTCATTACAATAAAACATATCAGACATATACAGTTGCAAGAAAAAGTATGTGAACCCTTTGGAATAATATGGATTTGATCATAAAATGTGATCTGATCTTCATTTAAGTCACAATAGACAATCGCAGTCTGCTTAAACTAATAACACACAAAGAATTAAATGTTACCATGTTTTTATTAAACACACCATGTAAGCATTCACAGTGCAGGTGGAAAAAGTATGTGAACCCTTGGATTTAATAATTGGTGGAACCTCCTTTGGCAGCAATAACTTCAACCAAACGTTTCCTGTAGTTGGAGATCAGACGTGCACAACGGTCAGGAGTATTTCTTGACCATTCCTCTTTACAGAACTGTTTCAGTTCAGCAATATTCTTGGGATGTCTGGTGTGAATCGCTTTCTTGAGGTCATGCCACAGTATCTCAATCAGGTTGAGGTCAGGACTCTGACTGGGCCACTCCAGAAGGCGTATTTTCTTCTGTTTAAGCCATTCTGTTGTTGATTTACTCCTATTCTTTGGGTCGTTGTCCTGTTGCAACACCAATCTTCTGTTGAGCTTCAGCTGGTGGACAGATGGCCTTAAGTTCTCCTGCAAAATGTCTTGATAAACTTGGGAATTCATTTTTTCTTTGATAGCAATCTATCCAGGCCCTTATGCAGCAAAGCAGCCCCAAACCATGATGCCCCCACCACCATACTTCACAGTTGGAAGTCTGGGCTCGGAGCTACCAGCGCTTGATAAAACTCTGAAAGAGAGTGTCGGTAGACTCCTGAGCCGATACAGAACATTTCGAATGAAGTCAAGGATCTGTTGAAACCCGGAGACAAGGGGATCGAGGAGAGGATGCGAGATATTTGTCTAGCCCTCCAATGCCCCAGGGCCTACAGGTCCGATAGGTTTTGTAATTCGGAATGTGTGAGCTATCTGCCTGAAGTTCTGAAGAAAGGGGCCCTGCAATTACCACTCAGACGCCTTTGTGGTTATGGCCCTGAGGAACAGCTGACTAGGAAGTCCGGGTGACTAAGAATTGGGAACAATGGGGAGGGTGAAGAGGATAGTGTGTTCACGGCAGCATACTTGTGTAATTGAAATAGGGTGGGATCTATGGAGGGGTGAGCGGAAAGCCCGGTTGGTGCCTGCACCATTGCCCAGGGCAAGAGCTAGAGGGGTTCGAGAGCGATGCTGGTAAATGGTGACCCATTGCTTAAAGGGAGCGTGTCGACACCAGTCCATCACCCGCTGAAGCATGGTAGCTGCATAATATTTTCTAAGATCCGGGATCCCCAGTCCCCCCCGTTCCTTCGGGATATGAAGCAGAGAGCGGGCCAGCCTCTGACTTTTGCCCGCCTGAATAAAGTTGAATAGGTCTTGGTGTATTTTGACAAAGAAATTGGGAGGTAGTTTAATTGGGAGAGTCTGGAAAAGGTACAGTAGGCGCGGGAGGACATTTATTTTAAAAATTGCGCAACGGCCAAACCATGTGTACATGCCCTTTGCCCATTTCGTGAGGTCTCATTTAATCCGACCTAGCAAGGGGGTATAGTTTCTACTGTAGATTTCACAAAATTCTTTCGGAATCCAAGTTCCTAAATATTTAACTGCTCCAGCTGACCATTGGAACGGGAAAGAGGTCCTTAAGTTGGATTCCAAGGAGCTGGACAGCGAAATATTTAATGCCATCTGCATATGCCCCAATTTTATATTCCTGTCCCCTACTGCAAGACCCATGATATTAGGGTTCACCCGTATTGTTCGAAGTAAAGGCTCTAAGGAGAGTATGAAAATCAAGGGCGATAGGGGGCAACCCTGTCTGGTCCCGTTTTGTATTTCAAACGTGGGTGATAAAATCCCATTCACCTTCGTTGCCGCGGAGGGGCTCGTATATAAGGAGCGGATCCAGGCCATCATTGATCCGTCTATTTATATATGATTTAGGACTTCAAATATCCTCTGCCAGCTCACCCTATCAAAAGCCTTTTCAGCGTCTGTGGACAAAAAGCATAATGGTACATGCTGAAGTTTAGCTTGGTGAATCAAGTTCAGTACTTTGGTGCTATTGTCTCGGGCCTCCCTGCATGGGATAAAGCCCAATTGGTCAGAGTGGATCAGGCTTGATAATAGTGGAGCTAGGCGTGTGGATAAGATTTTGGCAAAAAGCTTGAGGTCTACATTAAGTAATGAGATTGGGCGATAACTCGCACAGGCTGCTGGATCCTTTCCCTCCTAATGTATAACTGTGATGCATGTGCGCATGAGTTATGTCTCTGGGAAGAGGGGTTCCTGTCGCTATCGTGTTAAGGGCCTTCATGAGTGGAGCCTGCAGTAGAGGTAAGTACTTCTTATAAAAGGTGCAGGTAGTCCATCTGGACTAGGGGCTTTGCTTGGTTGCATGGTTTTTAAGGCTTCCGAAAGTTCTTCTTCCGAAATGGCCCTGCCTAGATCCGAAAGTGCCTCTTGTGGGATTTTTGGGAGACCCGATTGAGATAAATATTTGCGCATAATTGGGGTTAAGGAGGGCCTAGTCACGCTGGGGTAGGGGATGTTATACAGGGATTTTTAGTATTAGGCAAAAGTCTCAGTTATTTTATCTGGGTCAATAAGGTTACTGCCCTTTGAGGTGCCGATTCAGGGGACATAGTTTCTTGCTCTCTGTTCCCGCAAAGATCGAGCTAGGGTCCTGCTACATTCATTGCCATATTCAAAGAAGTGTCTTCTATCTTTTGGTTAATAAGGTTTTGGTGCATACAGTATGTCTAATTTGTCTTTCAGCTTCCCGCGAGCTATCAAAAGCGCTGCCTTAGCCGATTGGGCATGAGATTGTTTGTGAACAAGCTCAAGGCGGAAGACATCCGCAAGAATTTGGGAGATTTCCTCTGCTCTTTCTTTTTTCCGCCTGTCTCCATGCTTAATAAGAGCCCCTCTGATCACACATTTATGAGTCGCTCATACTTAAGGGGGGAAGCGTTATCCACCTGGTTTTCCTCTAAGTAACTGGAGAGAACCTTGTGGATATCTTGTGAGATCACCAGATTCTGTATTAGAGACTCATTCAATCGCCACTGCCAGGATTTGGGTGTTGGAAGAGGGAATTCTTAAAGAAGCATGGAGCATAGCATGATCAGAGAAGGTCATTGTGTCAATCGAGGAGGAAGCTAAAAGAGGAACCGCTGAATGTCTTATCAGGAAGTAGTAGAGTAATGGGTGTAATCCCGGACATCCAGGTTCACCGCCCTCCATACATCTATTAGTTGGTGGGAGTGTAGAAGACATTTGATACGATGAAGATAAGAATAGGCCAAGTGTGAAGCCCCTCTAGATACGTCTACCTGCGGGTCTATGGCAACATTTTGACCCCCCCCCCCCCCGACCAAGAGCACACCTTCCGCAAAACCGTCTAATTTTGATAGTATTCCCGCTAGAGCCTTGTGTTGATTGGTGTTGGGGAGGTAAACATTGGCTAGAGTGTAAAGTTGTCCTGCTAGACAGCCTTTTGCGAAAAGGTATCTACCATTATCATCAGTCTGAAAGTCTACCAGTTCAGAGGGGGTAGATCTGGAGATTAGTATGCTTACACCCTTAGATTTTGATACCGAGTAGCAACTATGGTAAGAATCTGGATATCTGGGGGATCTGAAAGAGGGTAGTGCTCCCTTACGGAAGTGTGTTTCCTGTATGAATGCAATCTGTAACTTCTTGCTCCATAGGAGTCGGAGGCCTTTTTTTCTGGTCAGTCCATTGGCATTAATGGACGCAAAGTTGACGGTAGACATTCTTTCAGTCTATAATAAGGGAGAAAGAGAATAACATAAATAAATAAAAAATTGGGGGGGAGGGGGAAGAGTGGGAGGGCGGGTTAGGGAGTAGAACAAGAGGGCAAGGAAGACGACAGACGGGGATAGAATTTTTTGAAGAACTGTATAGGATAGCTTTTTGAAAGACAAATACCCAGTCCAGCTAATTCGGAGCGGGTAAAATAACAAGAACCCAAAAACTTGTGGAATAAACACCACTTAGCAAATCTCGGCAAGCGCACAGATGGAGCCAACCAAAAGTCGCGTTACTATGTGGGGAAAGGGAGAGCAAATATAACTGCTATCCCTTCAATGGGCCAGGTATAACGAAATAGTGTGGAATAGTATAACGGAATAGTGTGGAATCCCTGGCTGAGGACAAGACGTCTATGAGGCTAGATTCCAACAAGACAAAATGGGGGACCTATAGTTTCCCACTTTGCTAGAGAATTGTAAGAGTCCCAGGTTGACTGTGATCTTTTCTGGGGGGGACATCTTGGGTCAAGACTAAACTAATCAGTCGCAGGTGCCAGCTCCATGTGGGAATCCTGGTTAGGTGATTGTCTCCATGGAGAGAGTCTGTATGGAGACCTGTCCATGGGTTTTGTGGGAGGGACAGACATCTGAGGCATGACAATAGGGACATCCAGCCAGTTCGGTAGAGAGAGAGAGAGAGAGAGAGTGGTAAGTTCCAAGAACCGAGGAAAATCCTCTGATTGGTCTGGAGAATGTAAAGCAAAGGATAGTCCATTTTTGTGGATGATCAGGTGAAACGGGTGTCCCCATCGATAGGTGGCTTCAGCTTCAATGATCGATTGTATGATAGGTTTGAAGGTGCGTCTAATCATCAAGGTGCGCTTCGAGACATCCGGTAGGAGTTGGATTTGAGCCTCCGCAAACATTGTAGGACCATGTCTCCATGCCCGTTATAAGATCTCCTCCCTGAAGAAGTGAACCTGCATAAGACATCTCTGGAAGCGTGGTTCTCTTGGCGTCTGGGACCCAGCACTCTATGTACTCTGTCCAATTCTACCACTGCATCTGGTGGTCTGGAGAGTAGGGTATTGAAAATACAGATAACAGCTTTACATAGGTCAGAAGAAGGCACCTCCTCTGGTATCCCACATAGTTTGATATTGTTACGGCGACCTCTATTTTCTTGATCGACTTGTAGAAGTATGTATCTGTTCAACTCCCTCTGTGTCACTATATTTTCTTCAACTGCGGTAAGGCGAGAGTCTAGAGCAGAGGTGGCCTGTACCTGTGCAGGTAGCTGAGTAGAAACGTTGCTCAGGTCCGATTTGACAAATGCAATGGCCTGGTCTTGCTTGGATTCAACCCATAAAATAATTGCTTCTATGTCTTGATTGGTAGGAAGGTTACTAAGGAGGGACCAGATGTCCTTTAATTTCGGGTGTTTGGAGCACCTGCTGCCCAAGGTAGGAGGCTAAGGACGAGATATCAGAGCCATCAGAATAAGCAGGGGTCTGGAAGATTGCAAGGGTAGATGGGGGGTCCAAGATGGTGTCGGGCACAGTATGGGGCCTGCGGTAAGTATCAGGTCCCATGCAGTAGGGGAGAGGGTGCCTTGTTGGGCTGACTGTATGGGTGGCCCGTCCTTAGGCGGTGCGGTTATGTCCCTAGCAGTACCCTTATGGTATGGAGGATTTGGGCTCGGGAGGATTTAAGAGATCCGCATGTGGCGTGTCACTCACCATGTCCAGCGAGGCAACGGCCTCCATCATTGTGTCTGCATGGGGTGTGCATGACAGGGGCCTGATCGCCGATGCAACTGGTGCTGGGTGTCGAGATGTCGTCAGCTCTGGAGTTGAGGAGCTGTTGTGTAGAGCGGGGTTTGACGGCGCTGTCGGTGTTGTGGCGCGCTCTTCAGTCAGCGCCATCTTGGGATCCTTCGTCGGGCAGAAGCCAGATCTTGGCTGAAGTACCACGCAATATGGGGTTCTGGCACCAGAAAAGAGGAGCCCCTGCCTCCAGAACGTCTGACCATCCTCCCTCCGGTTCAAAAATCCAGGTAATAGCATTCAGGGTGAGATTAGAAGGCCCAGGGTCCGAGAGCTCAGCAGAGTGTGTCCTCAGGGCAGCATGCTCAGGCCACGCCCCGCATATTTTCCATTTTAATAAATTTTTTCCTGTAACACATCAATGGTTAACAGCCAAACAAAACTCAATATCTATTACCCTGATTCTGCGGTTTACATAAACACCCCACATGTGGTCGTAAACTGCTGTAAGGGCACACGGAAGAAAAGGAACGCCGTATGGTTTTTGGTAGGCAGATTTTGCTGGACTGGTTTTAAGACACTATGTCCCATTTGAAGCCCCCCAGATGCACCCCTACAGTAGAAACTCCCAAAAAGTTACCCCATTTTGGAAACTATGGGATAAGGTGATGGTTTTATTAGTATTATTTTGGGGGTACATATGATTTTTGATCGCTCTATATTACGTTTTCTGGGACGCAAGGTAACCAAAAATGGCTGTTCTGGCACAGTTCATTTTTTGTTTTTTACAGTGTTCATCTGACAGATTAGATCATGTGCTATTTTTATAGAGCAGGTTGTTACGGATGCGATGATATCAAATATGTCTACTTTCCTTGTTTGTTTCAGTGCTACATAATAAAGCATTTTTGAAAAAAAAATTATGTTTTTGTGTCTATTCTAAACGCTATAATTTTTTTATTTTTCTGCCAATCGTCTTGTGCAGGGGCTAGTTTTTTGCACGAAGAGTTGACGTTTTTATTGGTACCATTTCTGGGTATATAGGATTTTTTGATCATTCATTATTACACTTTATGGGGCCAGGCGACCAAAAATTTGGTTGTTTTGGCACAGTTTTTATTTATTTATTTTTACAGCGTTCACCTCTGGTGGTAGGTCATGTGATATTTTTATAGAGCAGGTCGTTACGGATGCGGCGATACCTAGTATGTCTACTTTTTTAAATTTATTTAGCTTCAACACAATAATAGCATTTTTAAAGCAAAAAAAATATGTTTTAAAGGGAGTCTTTCACGCAGATTCACCCTATTAACCTAATAACAGTGTTATGTCCACGGTGCTTACCGTTTGTTCCTTTCTAGCATTGTTCCTCCGCCGCTTCTGCCCGCCCTTAGTCTCTGTTCTAACCTCCCTCCTCCCGCCCGTAATCCCGCGCATGCGCCGATGAACGTGATATCGGCGCGCGCGCGCATTGAATGAGCACTGTCGGGCCGGGGCATCGCAGTTTAGCATGCGCATGCACGGGATTATGGACGGGAGGAGGGAGGTTAGAACAGAGACTAAGGGCGGGCAGACGCGGCGGAGGGGGAGTGCCTTCGTATGAAAATGACCCAGGGGCCTGGGCACCGGCCGTTGTAACGCCGCCCCTGGGCACCTTCACAGACTCATTTGCATGCGGATTAAAAGTGTTTTTCTCCACAACGATGCTAGCAAGGAACAAACGGTAAGCACCGTTTTAATAGGGGGGATGCCGTGGACATAACACTGTTAATAGGGTGAATCTGCGTGAAAGACTCCCTTTTAATGTCTCCATATTCTGAGAGCTATAGTTTTTTTTATTTCTTGGGCGATTGTCTTGGGTAGGGTCTCATTTTTTGTGAAATGAGGTGACTAATTGGTACTATTCTGGGGGGCATACAAGTTTTTGATCGCTTGGTGTTGCACTTTCTGTGATGTGAGGTGACAAAAAAGGCTTTTCTTGGCACCGTTTTTTTTTTTTCTTTTACGGTGTTTATCTGACGGGGTATATTATGGGATGTATTTATAGAGCTGGTCGTTACAGATGCAGCGATATCTAATATGTGTGTTTTTTCTTTTTTTTTTCTTTTTTATTATAAAATCAGGGAAAAAGGGTGTTTGTTTGTTTTTTTGTTTTGTTTTTTTTACCTGAAACTTTCTTTTTTATTACTAAGAACACTTTTGTACTCCTTCTTTTTTTTTTTTTTTTTTTTAACTTTATTTCTGTCCAAACTTGGGACTTCAACTTTTGGGCATCTGATCCCCTCTGCAATGCATTACAATACATCTGTATTGTAATGCATGCCTGTGTATTATACTGAGTAATACACTAACAGGTTACCTAGGAGACACAGCCTGGGGCTGGATCTCCTCAGCTTCCATAGAAGGCAGGTCCCGATGCCTTGCAAGGCATTGGGCAGCCTCAAAAAGGCATCGGGCTGCCTTCTCACCCATCGGGTTCCTGCCCCCGCAGCGCGGGGACCCTATGGGATCTCTCACTGACCGCAAACCCCTTCTATACCGCGGTCAGTGCTGATCGCTGCATAGAAGGGGTTAATTTGCCGGCATCGGCTTTTGCAGAGATGTCGGTGGATACAGCAGGGGCCTGGCTATCAGTGACTGCCGTGCCTCTGCAGTGATCGGGCACGCAGCGCTCCGGTGCCCGCCCCATCATCATGACGTAATAGTACGTCAAATTGCGGCAAGTCATCTGCCGCCATGACGTACTATTACGTCATGTGTCAGGAAGGGTTTAAATGTGATATCTTGCTGCAACACAAACATTTTCTTTAAAGGGCTTTTTTTTATAAAAAATAATTATATAAAATTAACACATCATTTATTCCACCTTATGAACTCCACAAAAATAAATTCCAAAACCACAAAAGGTGGAATTTCAGGAGGAATGTAAAAGTTATTCAATGCATTATATGTACCTTAACAATGGTGGCATTAAAAAATACAACTCATCCTGCTGGGGGGGCGGACGGGCGCGCGATCATCCCTCCCGCCCGCCCCCTCTCATTTCCAGGATGGCCGAGCGGTTAGCAACCCCTTCGATGCCGCGGTCCGTAGGGACCGCTGTATGGAAGGGGTTAACAGGGAGGGAGCTCCCTCTCCCATCGGGGGCTGCTGTGCTTTTTCAGCCCCCGATTCTTGACGGGATCACAGAGGGAGGAGGGCCCCTTGTTGTGGCAGCGAGTGATGGTTACCATGGCATCATGGCGTCCATGGTGCTGATCAGACTTCTGCTAAAGGCAGTAAACTAAGTAAAGTCAAAATACAGTACAGTACACTATATAGTGTACTGTATTGTATTATACAGTCATCAGACCCACTGGATTTTCAAGAACCAAGTGGGTCTGGGTCAAAAAAAAGGAAAAATAAAAAAAAATTCCCTACACATGTTTGATATCACCGCGTCCGTAATGACCTGATCTATAAAACGGTCATGTTACTTTCCCCGCACGGTGAACGCCATAAAAAAATATAAACTATGATGAAATTGAAATTTTGCCTACCTTATTTCCAAAAAAGGTAATAAAAGTTATCAAAAAAGTCGTATGTATGCCAAAATAGTACCAATCAAATCTTCACCTCATCCTGCAAAAAATAAGCCCCTACATGAGACAATGGCCCAAAAAATAAAAAAAATATGTCTCTCAGACTAAAACATGATTTTTTTAGTTTCAAAAATGCTTTTTTATGTTAAACGTAAAAAATAAAAAGTAGACATATTAGGTATCGCCTCGTCCGTAAGAACCTGCTCTATAAAAATACCACATGACCTAAACCCTGAGGTGAACACCGTAAAAAAATTAAAACGGTGTCAAAAAAGCTATTTCTTGTTACCTTGCCTGACAAAAAGTGTAATATAGAACAACCAAAAATTATATGTACCCTAAAATAGTAGCAACAAAACTGCCACCCTATCCCGTAGTTTTCAAAATGGGTTCACTTTATTGGAGTTTCTACTCTAGGGGTGCATCAGGGGGGCTTCAAATGGGACATGGTGTCCGACCACATATGGGGTGTTTCTGTAAACTACAGAATCAGGGCCATAAATATTGAGTTTTGTTTGGCTGTTGACCCTTGCTTTGTAACTGGAAAAAATTGATTCAAATGCAAAATCTGCCAAAAAAGTGAAATTTTGAAATTTTCTCTCTATTTTCCATTAATTCTTGTGGAACACCTAAAGGGTTAACAAAGTTTGTAAAATCAGTTTTGTATACCTTGAGGGGTGTAGTTTCTAAAATGGGGTCACTTTATTGGAGTTTCTACTCTTGTGGTGCATCAGGGGGGCTTCAAATGGGACATGGTGTCAAAAAACCAGTCCAGGGGGGGCGTGGCCGAGCAGCCAAGAGAGATGGCAGCTTGATTCTGAGCTCCTGCTCCACTACAGCGTCTCAGTCCTGCTAGACCCCAACAACACCCACCAAACCAGTGCTCAATCGTCCTATCAAGCTCCCTATATGCCTCCATGATGACCAGGGGCAAGAAAAGCTTGAAGCAGCAAGGAAAGCTGGACTTTTTCTTCGCTCAGGAAAAAAGCAAAGATGGCGGCGATGGCACACGGAGCACGCCTGGCTCCAGCCCTTCCTCATCAGCAGGCCTGTGCTCACCAGCTTACCTCCCGCATAATCGGGACTCTTCCAGCGTCTCTTCGGCGGAGTCTCCTCCAGCAGCGAATTCGCCCGGTCTTCAGCAGATGGCGGAGGGAACCATTCCCACACAAACCGGGAGTGCTGACTTCCAGGCTTTACCGACAGCTAGCCCGGACAAGCAGAGGCCAAGACACCATGGTCCCCGGGACATGGGTGAGTGCAAAACTTCCCACACTGACCCGACGGTCATGCCCTCGATACATGAGGCGCTCCAGGGTCTGCAAACAACAGACCAACCCGCATCTGGGACTCTGTTAAAAGACATGCTATTAGCATTTCACCACTCCATAACGGCACAGATTTTAAAAGCAATAGTGCCGATCCAATCTACTGTAAGGGAGCTGGGAGATAAAATACATGTAGAAGTTAAGATGGGGGAATTCGCAGCCTCCCATAATAACCTGATTGACTCCCATGAGCTCCTCTCATATGAAGTTTCTCAGCTTAAAGCAAAAATAGCGGACTTAGAAGACCGTTCCCGCCGGAACAACCTTAAACTGCGGGGGGTCCCGGAAGATATTACTGCACCTGAACTAACAACCTACATCCAGAAGTTAATAAAACTGCTTCTACCTAATTGTTCAGACCGCGATCTTATAATTGACAGAGCACACAGGGTCGTCAAACCCAAACACCTGCCGGATGATGTCCCAAGGGATGTGCTAGCCAGAATTCACTTTTTTCACATTAAAGAGCAACTTCTCACTGCTGCACGAAAAATGGGGACTTTACCTACCCCATATGCTGATGTCAAAATTTTCGTGGACCTTTCTGCGGCAACGCTACAGCTTCGCAAGTCTCTTGCCCCTATCACCACCGCTTTAAGGGCACATTCCATAGCCTACAGATGGGGCTTCCCCGTTAAGCTTTTAATACACAGGGATGGCTCCTTTGTGGTGATTCGGTCGGTTGTGGAGGGGAAAGCCACCCTCGCCTCATGGAACATTGCAGTAGAAGACCTACAGATCTCAGAGGCTCCTAGACGTCATCATACCTCTGGAGAATGGCAACTGGTGGAAAATAGAAGGAAGAAAGCTCACTAAAGGGGTCATATCCTGAACCAGTTCTACCACCATGGAGCAGTCGTTTTACTACTTTCTCCTTATGGCAGTTGGCGGAACTCTTCCCCCCATAGATGCTGAGGCGTCAATCTATGCCTCATTCACCTCCCGTTCTCCATCCTGTCCTACCCCTAGGGCAATGTTTGATGTGACCTCTCAGTCACTGTTTGTATTTTTATTTTTCCAGTTCTGTTTTTTTATGTGTTTACGGCAGAGTATTATCTTGCATAGTAAATATCTGAAGTGTGTCGTTCACTGCTGGGATTGCACCTCCTTCCACTTCAAAGAACTTACAGCGTTTGTAGCAATTCGAGCCACTCATGGTACTAAAACTTAGTTCCTTAAATGTAAGGGGGCTTAATAGCCTGTACAAGTGCAGCTTGATGTGGAAGGAGGCTCTCTTTCTGCAATGTGATATTTTTTGTGCCCAGGAGACACATATAATCGCTGCGGATGCTAATTGCATCAAACATAGGTGTTTCCCGGTTATCCTCCAGGCCCATTGCAACAAAAAGAAGCGGGGCGTATTGTTAGCAATTAAGAATACTGTTGCATATTCCGCTGTGTCCTCTATTGTCGATCCCGGTGGGCGGTACATTATACACATATGCTATCTGAACAATATACAGGGTGGGCCATTTATATGGATACACCTTAATAAAATGGGAATGGTTGCTGATATTAACTTCCTGTTTGTGGCACATTAGTATATGTGAGGGGGGAAACTTTTCAAGATGGGTGGTGACCATGGCGGCCATTTTGAAGTCGGCCATTTTGAATCCAACTTTTGTTTTTTCAATAGGAAGAGGGTCATTTGACACATCAAACTTATTGGGAATTTCACAAGAAAAACAATGGTGTGCTTGGTTTTAACGTAGCTTTATTCTTTCATGAGTTATTTACAAGTTTCTGACCACTTATAAAATGTGTTCAATGTGCTGCCCATTGTGTTGGATTGTCAATGCAACCCTCTTCTCCCACTCTTCACACACTGATAGCAACACCGCAGGAGAAATGCTAGCACAGACTTCCAGTATCCGTAGTTTCAGGTGCTGCACATCTCGTATCTTCACAGCATAGACAATTGCCTTCAGATGATACGAGATGTGCAGCACCTGAAACTACGGATACTGGAAGCCTGTGCTAGCATTTCTCCTGCGGTGTTGCTATCAGTGTGTGAAGAGTGGGAGAAGAGGGTTGCATTGACAATCCAACACAATGGGCAGCACATTGAACACATTTTGTAAGTGGTCAGAAACTTGTAAATAACTCATGAAAGAATAAAGTTACGGTAAAACCAAGCACACCATTGTTTTTCTTGTGAAATTCCCAATAAGTTTGCTGTGTCAAATGACCCTCTTCCTATTGAAAAAACAAAAGTTGGATTCAAAATGGCCGACTTCAAAATGGCCGCCATGGTCACCACCCATCTTGAAAAGTTTCCCCCCTCACATATACTAATGTGCCACAAACAGGAAGTTAATATCACCAACCATTCCCATTTTATTAAGGTGTATCCATATAAATGGCCCACCCTGTACTTTATACATTAGTGGGACTATATGCGCCCAATGCACATTCCCAACGTTTCCTTCACAACCTATTTAATAAGGTGCAGTCTGTGCAGAAAGGAAGGGTTCTCATATGCGGCGATTTCAACATTGTTCCAGACGCATCCCTGGACTCTTCCTCCCCTGCGAGACGAAATCCCTACTCATTGACGGATCTCCTTTCCAAATTATCCTTATACGATGTTTGGCGCTTAAACCATGCCATGGAACGAGATTATACATACTTCTCCCCTTCCCATCTAACCTATTCTCGTATCGACTTTGTTTTGGCGGATAGAGCTTCTCTCTCAACCATCACAGACTCTGATATAGGAGTAATAACATGGTCAGACCATGCCCCTGTCTCAGTAAAAAATCTCTGAGCAATATAACCGCCCTCCGAATCCGACATGGAGGATAAATGAATACTTACTAGCAGATTTAGAATGTCAAAAAGAGGTAAAGGATGCTTTAACAGAATATTTCTCGACTAATGTAAACTCCGTAGGAAATCCATCTATTGTATGGACAGCGCATAAGGCCTATATCAGAGGCATCCTTATTAAGTTAGGGCATAGGGCCAAAAGAAAAAGAGAGCAACTCATCACAAGTTTGCTGACCAAGATCCGAGCTACGGAGATTCTGAATAAGGCATCTCCCTCTCCTCTCCATTCTGAAGAGCTTTGCTCCCTTAGGGCACAGCTTGGGGAGCACATGCTGCATAAATACGAACTGTCCTTAAAAAAGGTTAAAGCATTGTATTATTCCTGGGCAAACAAGGCGGGAAACCTGCTAGCGAGAAGAATCAAAAACAGAGCCCAGAATTCTTGCATTGCTTTCCTTTGGAATCCTCCCAAAACCCCAAAAATATATGATCCAAAGGCGATTGCTAATAGGTTCATGACTTTTTACTCAAGTCTTTACAACCTAGTTGATGACAAGGAGGTGGTCCAGCCATCTGAACAGGACATCAATAATTTTCTTGACTCCCTCTCATTGCCTTCTATGACTGAGGAACAAAGGGAAATGGTCTGCCAGCCCATCTCACTCGATGAGGTATTGGGCATAATCAACATATAGCCCCAACACAAGAGTCCTGGGCCGGATGGTCTGTCTAACTCCTATTATAAAATTTTCTCTGACCTTCTGGCCCCATACCTTCATATGTCTCTATCTAGAATCCTGACTGATGGATGCATGCCTAGAGAAATGTTAGAGGCAATTATTGTCACTCTGCCAAAACCAGGCAAAGAACCGTCAGTCCCCCAAAATTTCCGGCCAATATCCCTCCTTAACACAGACTTAAAAATCTATGCCAAATTGCTGACAAATAGATTAGCAGCTATTATTCCATCCTTGGTAGCTCCTGACCAGGTGGGATTCGTACTTGGTAGACAAATCACAGACAATTCTAGGAGAGTGCTCAACTTACTGGATAGAGTCAATAGATTGGCGTTGCCCACGGTATTCCTCACCTTGGATGCCGAAAAGGCTTTCGACCGGGTGAATTGGTCGTTTTCCTTCTCGGTGCTCCGTAAGATGGGTTTCCCGAATGCATTGATGGGGGCCATAGGAGCACTATACAGAGATCCGTCAGCTCGGGTATTAGCCAATGGCGTTCTTTCAGATCCCTTTGGACTCTCCAACGGTACCAGGCAGGGTTGTCCCTTATCCCCTCTAATCTTTATATTGTCCCTAGAACCACTAGCACAAGCCATTAGACAGGCAGAAAATATCTCAGGGATTCAGATTGGTGATAGACAACATACTCTCTCACTATACGCTGATGACATAATCCTCTCCCTAACCAACCCTGTCCTGTCGCTAGCAGAAGTAAGGAAAGTCATTCATTCATATGGTTCTTTATCATTTTACAAAATCAACGAAGGGAAATCCCAGGCCCTCCCCCTTTTTATCCCCAACCAGACTCTAGAACAGCTAAAACAACTCTATCCATGGGACTGGCAGACCGCCGGGGTCCAGTACTTTGGCATTCAACTCACTCCTACTGTCCAAAGTTTATACAGTGCAAATTTCCCACAATTCCTCCTAGACCTCCAGAAAGAACTAGGAAACATTGCAAAAACTGAGATTTCATGGCTCTGCAGGATATCTGCTTTTCAACAGCATGTGCTCCCTAGGCTACTTTATCTGTTCAGAATTCTACCACTAGAATTACCCCGCCCCTTCTTTAATGCTATAAACAAAATGCTTACTAGGTTCATCTGGAACAAAGGGCCCCCCCGCATTGCCAGGACAGTCATGTCCAGATTAAAAAAATTTGGAGGCTTAAGCCTTCCGAATGTCTATGATTACTATTTGGCCACTACACCAACTTAAAGAGTGGTGGAGCTCTGATGTTCCTAAACATTGGGTCCATATTGAGCAGACGCTTGCCCCAACTCCCAGTCTAAAGGCATTGCTTTTGGCTTCTCTTTTCGGGGTTGTGCCGTCCCTGTCTCTCCCATACCTTCTTTCAACTTCCCTGAGCTTGTGGAAACAGTACCACTGTAGTGGAAGCGGAATAAAAGCCTCTATAGCAAAATTCACTCCAATAGAGCCATTACAATGCCTCCTTCCTGATCTATCTCTAGAATTGTAGAGGAGCGGGGGAGTGGGGACGGTCGCAGACCTACTCTCTCACTCAGTCTTGAACTCTTTCGAAAACCTGCAAAAACACAGTATAATATGCACAAGAGGGATTTCTATAAATATCTAGGAATACGACATTTATTAGCAACTAATCCCACGTTGAAGGTGAATTTGCATCTTGAACTCCTGAATCAATGGTCCCTAAAACAATCTAATTGGAAGGGAATCCGCCCACTCTACTCCTTCCTGGGCAACAAAAACTCTCTTGTTAAGACTGCTCCCCTTGTATCATGGGAGTTGGATTTGGGGCGTTGCATCCCTCCAGCGTAGTGGTCCACAGCTATTCATTTTGCGACCAAAAGGCTGAAATGTGTCTCGCATCTTGAATCATATACAAAAACACTTCTCAGATGGTACTTCACCCCCCTGAGATTAAGTCGTATATTCCCTGGCTCGGGGCCACTGTGCTGGAGGGGCTGTGGCGGCAAGGGGACTCTACTACGCATACTCTGGGGCTGCCCTCAGTTGAGAGAATTGTGATCTGGCATTTTTCAATTAATAGAAAAGACTTCAGGCCGCAAACTAATTCGCAACCCGGCTTTGGCCTTGTTATTTATAGGCCTCACACTAGTCCTGTATAGCTTTAGGACTATCTCCATGCATTTATTTTTAGCTACAAAACCGGCCATTACTAGAAATTGGAAAAGCTCAGTAATCCCAACCGTTCAAGAAGTTTTAAGAGCTGTAGACACAACCAAATCCTATGAAAAGATGATAGCATACAAAAACTTTGCATTGAGCAAATTTGAAGCCGAATGGTCACAATGGGCAAACCTACACCCCAACACATAAATTAGGAACCGACAAAACCCAGATAGCCTTACAATCTCAACAGGCGCTACATTGATAATGAGTACTAATTCGTATGACGCACACCAAACTACCTCACTACTATCAAACCTCTCTGCCATTAGTTATTATTGTCTTTGCTTCACTCTGTTTTTGTTTATGTTTTCCACGATTAACGGTTTTTGCCACTTATTGGCAATTCACAAATACCCCCTGTACACTAAGGTGAATGTCTACTATGTTCAACAGAAGATCAACTGTACCACGGAGAATTCATATTGTATACCTTTAAGATTATACTGTATTGTATAACTTCTTATGTCTTGTACAATGTGATTTCTGTAGATTCCTGTATTACACTATGGTGTATGGACTCTTTTGCATTGATTTTCATATAGTGTATCTTTGTCTTTCTTTGATAAAAAAAAAATGAAAAAATCCTCAATAAATATATATTGAATGATAAAAAAAACAGTCCAGCAAAATCTGCCTTCCAAAAACCTTATGGCATTCCTTTCCTTCTGTGCCCTGCCGTGTGCCCGTAGTTTACGACCACATATGGGGTGTTTCTGTAAACTACAGAATCAGGGCCATAAATATTGACTTTGTTTGGCTGTTAACTCTTGCTTTGTAATTGGAAAAAATTGATTCAAATGCAAAATCTGCCAAAAAAGTGAAATTTTGAAATTTTATCTCTATTTTCCATTAATTCTTGTGGAACACCTAAAGGGTGAACACAGTTTGTAAAAATCAGTTTTGAATACCTTTAGGGGTGTAGTTTGTAAAATGGGGTCATTTTTGGGTGGTTTCTATTATTTAAAGGGCTTCTGTCACCCCCAAAACTCATTTTTCATTTTTGGGCATATTAAAATCCTTATTGGACGACTATTCCCTATATAGGGCTCTTACCTTGTTCTGTGGCTTCGTTTCATTAAAAATCGAGCTTTTAAAATATGCAAATGACTTCACTACCAGCAAGTAGGGCGTCTACTTGCTGGTAGCCGCCGCATCCTCCTTTTAAAAAACCGCCCCCTCCTCCAGTTGATTGACAGGGCCAGCAAGCGCTCTCCTCCTCCGGCTGGCCCTGTCAGCATTTCAAATCCTGCACCTTACGTGTCTTCATTCGGCGCAGGCGCTCTGAGAGAAGGACGCTCGCTTCCTTAGCACTCCCTCAGTGCGCCTGCGCCGATGACGTCTTCTCTTTCGGGTTTAGAGGTGACGTCATCGGCGCAGACATACATCCGGTGTCGGGGGGGGGGGGGCAGCCAATGGCAGGTGGGGACGGGGATGAGCCTCCCTAGCATCGCAGGTGACACTAGGAAGGCTCGTCCCCGCCTGCCATTGGCTGCTCCCCCCCAACATCGGATGTTTTCATCTGTGTACAGGAAGAAGCAGCAGCGGCGGTGCAGGGACCAGGAGCGCCGCGGAGAGCAGGGTAAGTATATTCCGTGTGAGGGGTCCGGCACATGGGGGGAAGTTTTCATCCGTGTACAGGGAGAAACGGGGACCAGGAGCGGGGTAAGTATATTACCGGTGAGGGGCTCGGCACATGGAGGGGTTGTTTATGACATTGGATAACCCCTTTAATGACCAGATAATTTTTAGCGATTCAGAGCCTCTTTTTTTATTTGTTGAGCAAAATAATTTTTGCAACATTTTTTATCTAACACATAGGGCTTTATTTTTATTTTTACATTTTTTTTTACTTTTTAGTTTTATATGGGAACTTGACTCCAAAAGTCTGGTGTGAAGGGGGCAGTTCTGGCAACGGGTTTTGGTTGGCGTGGATAATTTATTTTTTTCCTATTTGGAGGGACCCCTCTGCCACCCCTTTATGACATCCATATTCCCTGCTAAGACACGTAGACGGAGAATGTTGACTTTGAGATATTACCTTTAAATTTTTTTTTATCACATTTGCTAACATTATCATTGGTACATACCCCACATGCCAATGTGCTGTACCAGGATTTAACGGAGTAAGCTCTGCAAAGCACATCAGTGCAAGGGCTCCTGTACAAAAATGCTATGCAGAGCTTTTAGCTGAATGGAGCAGGTTACAGGCTGGAGCAGCCATGTGTGCTTGCGTATCGTCACGCTCCAGAGTCACGGTGCAAAAATGTATTTTAGGGCATTTAGAACATTTTTAAATAAGCTTGTGTAATGGGTTAGTTACCGTTTAATAATCATTGACAAAATGCATTCTGTATGTACAAGTTGTATATGCACCTGTTTGAGAGACTACTGTAATTTTATGTGAGTAAATCATTTTTTATGAAATACCAAGCCTGACAGGTCATGCAGAGAAGCAATTATGTGTGGCAGCCTGGACAGCAGTCCTTTTTATAGCACTATATTCAGAAAAGATTCTTATAAATCACCATTAATAAATTATAGCTCTAAATCTGAAAGACATAATTAATTTACGCTCAATACAATACAGCGGCTGCCAAAATAAAATCTTTAAAAAAAACTGGGATTAAGTAGGAATTTGCCCCAGTTTTTCTCACCATTGAGGCATCAACTTTGTCTTCTCTACATATGACATTATAAAGGGACAAATCGCATTTCTGAAGCACCTGAATTTTCTGTATCCAGAAATGGTCCATCATCTTGCAATTTTCTCTGAGCACCTGAGTTGATTGTATTGATAAGTATTTGTATGTGAATGCATCAGAAGGGTTGCCGATATTCTGTGTAGTGCAACACTGCTGCCATCTACTGGATTTTCTTAAACAATTAATGAAAAAATACCTAAGGGTAATCCAGTATCAGCAAAGTGAATAAGATTTGACAAATCTCATGCACACTTTGCAATTTTTTTCAATGTGGAAATTGATTTGCCATGTGGATTTTAAAATCCACAGCATCTCAGTAGTTTATGTGATTTTGCACCTTTTGTAGAGAGGTTTTCCCCCCTAGACTTCAATGAGGTTCTTAACAAAAACAGAAAATCTACCCCATAAACCGCAAAAAAAAACGCACCAAAACTGCAATAAATGTGCGGAATTATGTTTTTTTGTGTGGTTTAGGTGTGGGTTTTCTACATACAAGTCCGAACCATGTGCAGGTACCCTAAAGGTGTTGTCCTTGCATGGATCCAAACCCCTCTTCTGATTTTAGATGGACACCTGAACATCACATTGAGTTACTAGTTAAACAATCCCAGGGAAAATATCTTTGCTGTTATACCTGCAGTAATTTGATATGTTTTGGTAAAACTTTTCACTAAACTTTGGTAAATAACTGGTTACGTTTGTAGTTTCCCTTAACGTAAGGTGATCCAGCACAAACATGTAGAATACATTTTACAGTTAGCCCTACTCGTTTGGATAGGAAATGTTTTCCTGGCATCCGAAATTAATTGATCAGACTGCCTGATGGTAAAGTATAATTAATCACACCAGAGAATGAATTTCCACTGCCCAGCAGTCCATTGTGGTTCACAGCAGTGTGTAGTAGTGAGCAAGTTCACAACTCCAGCTGATACTCACTACGAAGCTCCTGATAGACAAAGGCAATATGGATCTTGCTACTGAGGGAACATTTTAAACCTCTAATGGCCAGGCCAGAAAAAAGTCTTAAAGTGTAACCACTTCCCATCTGGGCCCTTTGCCCCCTTCCTGACCAGGCCAAATTTTGCAAAACGGACATATCTCACTTTATGTGGTAATAACTTTGGAACGCCTTTATTTATCCAAGTCATTCAGAGATTGTTTTCTCGTGACACATTGTACTTCATGATAGTCATAAATTTGAGTCAAAATATTTCACCTTTATTTATGAAAAAATCCCAAATTTACCCAAAAATTTAAAAAAATCACAATTTTCTAAATTTCAATTTCTCTGCTTTTAAAACAGAAAGTGATACCTCATAAAATATTTATTATTTAACATTCCCCATATGTCTACTTTATGTTGGCATCATTTTGGAAATGTCATTTTATTTTTTTAGGACGTTAGAAGGCTTAGAAGTTTAGAAGCAATTCTTCAAATTTTTAAGAAAATTGCCAAAACCCACTTTATAAGGACCAGTTCAGGTCTGAAGTCACTTTGTGGGGCCTACATAGTGGATACCCCCATAAATGACCCCATTGTAGAAACTACACCCCTCAAGGTATTCAAAACCGATTTTACAAACTTTGTTAACCCTTTAGGCGTTCCACAAGAATTAAAGGAAAATGGAGATCAAATTTTTAAATTTCACTTTTTTGGCAGATTTTCCATTTTAATCCATTTTTTTCTCTAACACATCGATGGTTAACAGCCAAACAAAACTCAATATTTATTACCCAGATTCTGCGGTTTACAGAAACACCCCACATGTGGTCGTAAACTGCTGTATGGGCACACGGCAGGGCGCAGAAGGAAAGGAACTCCACATGGTTTTTAGATGCCATGTCCCATTTGAAGCCCCCTGATGCACCCTTACAGTAGAAACTCCCAAGAAGTGACCCCATTTTGGAAACTAGGGGATAAGGTGCCAGTTTTATTAGTACTATTTTTGGGTACATATGATTTTTTGATCATTCAATATAACACTTTATGGGGCAAGGTGACCAAAAAATTGGTTGTTTTAGCACAGTTTCTATTTATTTATTTTTACAGCGTTCACCTTAGGTGTTCAGTCAAGTGACATTTTTATAGAGCAGATTGTTACGGACGTGGCGATACCTAATATGTATACTTTTTCTCATTTATTAAAGTTTTACACAATAATAGCATTTTTGAAACCAAAAAATTATGTTTTAATGTGTCCATGTTCTGAGAGCTATAGTTTTTTTATTTTTTGAGAGATTTTCTTATGTAGGGGCTCATTTTTTGCGGGATGAGGTGACTGTTTTATTGGTACCATTTTGTGGGACATACGCGTTTTTGATCACTTGGTGTTGCACCTTTTGTGATGCAAGGTGACAAAAATTGCTTGTTTTGACACAGTTTTTTTAATTTATTTTTTACGGTGTTCATCTGAGGGGTTAGGTCATGTGATATTTTTATAGAGCTGGTTTTTACGGACGCGGCAATACTAAATATGTCTATTTTACTTTATTTTTTCTATTTTAATATTTTTTTTTTATTCCTAACTTGGGAACTTTTTTTTTTTTTACATGTGAAACTTTATTTTATTTTATTTTTTCAACCCTTTATTTTTTTAATTTTTTTTTACACTTTTCGTCCCCCATAAGGTCATACAAGACCTCTGGGGGACATTTGCTTCACTTTTTCTTTTTTTTTTCACAGTTGATTTCTCCTGTAACTGGGGCTGAGATAGTAGCCCCAGTTACAGGACAAATGCACCCCTATAGAGGCTGTACAGCAGCAATCCTGCGCTGTACAGCCTCACAGCAGGGCTGATCGAGGTCTCTGAGAGACCTCACACAGCTCCTGCACACTCCGGTCACGGCGGTCACATGACCGCCGGGCCGGAACAGGAAGCGCACAGCGCTTCCTGCTCTGCAGACACAGCGCTCGGTGAGCGCTGTGTCTGCAGCGATCGTGAAGGCAGGGACACCTGGGCACTGTCCCTGCCTTGTCTTAGGGTTGCCCTGCTGTCACTGACAGCGGGCAACCCGATCAGCAGCTGCACGATTAGCGTGCAGCTGCTATTTCTGACAGGACGTTTTAAAACGTGCTGTCAGAAATAGACGTCCACCCATAGGACGTTTATATCCTATGGGCGGACGTGAGGCGGTTAAAGGGTTTCTACCACCTCATTTGGACCTAATTAGCTGTCAGACACTAGCGATCTGCTAGTGTCTGATCTACCTAACCTTGCTATTCTAAGACCTTTTGTGTGCAGCCGTTACACAAAAAAAACCTTTTATTGGTATGCAAATGAGCCTCTAGGTGCAATGGGGGCGTCTTTTCAGCACCTAGAGGCTCCGTCTACTCGCCCTGTATTCCGCCCCGCTCGTCCCTCCAGCCCGCCCATATCTAGATTGCCAGCCTCCATCTCATCCTTTGGCCTTATTCTCGCGCCTGCGCCGTGTGAGTCTGTATTCGGCGCAGGCGCAGTGACTGTCTGACCGCTCCCGAACAGACGACGCCCGGCCGGTCAGACAGTCACTGCGCCTGCGCCGAATACAGATGGCGCAGGCGCGAGAATAAGGCCAATGGATGAGATGGAGGCTGGCAATCTAGAGATAGGTGGGCTGGAGGGACGAGCGGGGCGGAATACAGGGTGAGTAGACGGAGCCTCTAGGTGCGGAAAAGACTCCCCCATAGCACCTAGAAGCTCATTTGCATACCAATAAAAGTTGGTTTTTTAGTGTAACGGCTGCACACAAAGGTCTTAGAATAGCATGGTTAGGTAGATCAGACACTAGCAGATCGCTAGTGTCTGACAGCTAATTAGGTCCAAATGAGGTGGTAGAAACCCTTTAATAGTACAGTGTTTGTAGCACTACTTTTGGTCATTATATCACTTGTATCTAGTATTTTTTAGCAGTTTTCCCCTTTGCATGCTCTGTCTCTAGTTTGCAGTTTTCTTAGATCTAGTGAGTAGAGACTAGTTACCATCCACTGCACACAAAACATAGATGAGAATCTGCTTCCTAACTTCTCTTACTCAATCAGAAGCGGCCCCGAGATCAAGGAGTACATTACACAGAGGTACTGACCTACATGGATGTGAATTTAGCACTTGGACTAAAACTGAATATGGTCTATGCCGTCTTTCTTCCTATGTCTCTGAGTTCGTACTCACTCCTCCCCTTCCACTCCATAGACTTATATTGACATGTGTAAACTGATTCTTCAATGAGCTGCTCCATTCAGAACGACTTCAAGAGAAATTTCAAAGAGAAAAACATTAAAGGGGTATTCCGGTTAGTACAAGTTATCCCCTCCACTCCATTTCTATGGGAGTTCCGGAGATAGTAGAGTACAGCGCTGTGGATAGGGGTTAACTTGTACCATCCAGAATACCCCTTTAAGCAATTGTGGTGGGGGGAGGGGGGTTGGGAGAGGTAAAAAGCTAATAACAAGAGAACAAGGCATTTCTTTTTTGATAACATATATTACAAAGTTTCTTATGGTCGCTTGTACTATTGATTTATGCAAAGTTGTGTGAAAAGTTAGTGACCATTTAATGACTAGACAATTAATTTTTTTTAATGATTTAGCACACGTGGTGGTTTAACGTTCCAAGCTTTATTTGTTGAACTGCCAAAATAATTTTTTACGTGACTTTTTATTGTTTTTTAGCTAATTTTTTATTTTGGGAAAACTGTGCAAAAAATTGAAAAAGTAATCATATTATTAATAATAATCTTTGTATTTGCTCTTTTTTTTACTGTAACTGGAGCATCCAAAGAAGACCCAACTGCAGGTAAAAACAGCACCCTGTGGTGTGGGGGGTAGAGCTAATCAGGGTCTGCTAAGACCCAGCAGCTCTGACCCCTAGACACCTGGCATAGCCCCTCTCCTCCATTCACTGGATAGCGCTCACTGAGCACCATGGGGTTTCGACCACCCTGCAATCCTGCATCTGTGGCCGTGCTTGCACACTATGGGAAAAAGTGCCAGCCTCTTTGGTAGTGGGGACCATCGAAGCTGGATTGCAGGGTGGTCATAACCATGGAAACGTCAAGCGTATAATGTGATGCAAAAATTAATCTAGCCAGCAAAGGAAGCAATATGGAAAATAACAATATATTAGTAAGTGCCTTGTATTAACTTTCTCTACATGATAAATGCCATTTGCTGAAGTGAGACCACCCCTGTAACCCCTTAATGACCAATGACGTATTAGTACGTCATGGTGGCAAGTCACTAGCCACATTTTGACGTACTAATACGTCATGGTGATCGGTCGGGCAATGCAGCGGTACCTGCCCGGTCACTGCAGGGGCCCGCACTCCCTGAAAGCCGGGCCCCTGTTGTATCCGACGGCATCGCTGTAAAAGCCGATGCCGATGGATTAACCCCTTCTATGCCGCGGTCAGCACTGACCACATCATAGAAGGTGCATGCGGCGGGTGAGGGAGCCCATCGGGCCCCCGCGCTGCTGTGGCGGGGACCCGATGGGTGAGAAGGCAGCCCGATGCCCTGCACAACATCGGGACCTGCCTTCTATGGAGGCCGAGGAGATCCAGCCCCAGGCTGGGTCTCATAGGCAACCTGTTAGTGTATTACTCAGTGTAATATACTAACAGGCAATGCATTACAATACAGATGTATTGTAATGCATTGCAGAGGGGATCAGACCCCCAAAAGTTGAAGTCCCAGAGTGGAACAGAAATAAAGTTTTGAAAAAAAAAAGGCTTTCAATAAAATAAAAAAGTTTCAAGTAAAAAAAAATTATAATAAAAAATAGAAAAAAAAGAAAAAAACACACATATTGGGTATCACTGCGTCCGTAACGACAGGCTCTGTAAATATATAACATGATCCATAAACATAAATATATCACATGATCCATAAATCGATAAACACTGTAAAAAAATAAATAAATAAATAAAATTGTGCGGCAAAAGCAATTTTTGCTACCTTACATCACAAAAAGTGCAACACCAAGCGATCAAAAAGGCCCCCAAAATGGTACCAATAAAACCGTCACCACATCCTGCAAAAAATGAGCCCCTACATAAGACAATCGTCCCAAAAAAATAATAATATAGCTCTCAGAACATGGAGACACAAAAATTTTTTTTTTGTTTCAAAAATGCTATCGTGTTAAAGTAAAATACATAAAAAAAAGTAGACATATTAGGTATCCCCACGTCCGTAACAACCAGCTCTATAAAAAAAAATCACATGACCTAACCCCTCAGGTAAACACCGTAAAATAAAATAAAAACAGTGCCAAAAAAAGCAATTTTTTTGTCACCTACCATCACAAAAAGTGCAATAGTACCAATCAAACCATCACCTCATCCCGCAAAAAATTAGATACTACCTAAGACAATCGGCCAAAATAAAAAAAGCTATGGCTCTCAGACTATGGAGACACTAAAACATTATTTTTTTGTTTCAAAAATGCTATTATTGTGCAAAACTTAAATAAATAAGAAAAGGTATACATTAGGTATTGCCACATCTGTAATGACCTGCTCTATAAAAATGTCACATGACCTAACCACTCAGGTGACCGCCGTAAAAATAAATAAATAAAGATTGTGCCAAAAAAAACAATTTTTTGGTCACCTTGCCCCATAAAGTGTAATAATGAATGATCAAAAAATCATATGTACCCAAAAATGGTACCCAAAAAAATTTCAACTCTTCCTTCAAAAAACTAGCCCCTGCATAAGACGATCGGTATAAAAATAAAAAAAAATACGGCGTTCAGAAAATGGAGACACAAACATCATAAAAAAAAAAGCTTTATTATTAGACGAAGGCTCGCCGAAACGTGCGTTGGGCTGGCGCCATCCTGTGTAACTCAGCATATGGTCTTTTCTAGGTGAGTCTCTGCTCTCCCCTCACCTGCGCGGCATTTTTGACTTTGGTGTTTCACCACACCTGGTCTTCATTGTGGTTTGTTGTTCTTTTTCTCATTGCACTTGCTAAACAAGCCTTGTCCTACTGCCGTGCGGGTCTGCCTGTGGACCATTGACTCACCTGTATACTTTGATATACTTAGGTTTCTACCATGTTGCCGGGTCATAGGTTGGTCATTGTACCTAGCATTTTCCTATGATCCATACATTCATGTTTTGTAACTGACCTATGTGCTATCCCAGGGTGGCGCTTTTTCTCTGCTCCCATTCACTTTTTTAATGGCATTATATTTACTAATTTCTTTATTTATGTATACCTTTTAATCATGTTTCAATAAAACATATTTTTACTTTTGGTACTATGAGCTCCACTTTCTTGTCTTTTCTTCAAACAAAGAAAGTAGACATATTTGATATCATTGCGTCCGTAACAACCTGCTATATAAAAATAGCACATGATCTAACCTGTCAGATGGACGGTGGTTAGGGTACTTTCACACTAGCGGCAGGACGGATCTGACAGGCTGTTTACCTTGTCGGATCCATCCTGCCGCTATATCGCCGTGCCGCTGCTCCGTCCCCATTGACTATAATGGGGACGGTGCGGAGCTCCGGCGCAGCACGGCAGTGCGCAGTGAGAGGCCGCCGGAATAAAAAGTCAGAAATGCAGTACTTTTAGTCCAACGGCCTCTCTCCGTGCACTGCCATGCTGCGCCGGAGCTCCGCCCCATCCCCATTATAGTCAATGGGGACTTAGCGGCGGCACGGCGAAATAGTGTCAGGACGGATCAGACAGGGTGAACAGCCTGTCGGATCCGTCCAGCCGATAGTGTGAAAGTAGCCTTACCTTGTCTCACAAAAAACGTAATATAGAGCATTCAAAAATCATATGTACCCCAAAATAGTACCAATAAAACTGCCACCTTATTTCGTAGTTTCTAAAATGGGGTCACTTTTTGATTGTTTCTACTGTAGGGTGCATCAGGGGGGCTTCAAATGGGACATGGTGTCTAAAAACCAGTCCAGCAAAATCTGCCTTCCAAAAACCATCCGGCACTCCTTTTCTACTGCGCCCTCCCGTGCGCCCTTACAGCAGTTTACGACCACATATGGAGTGTTTCTGTAAATTGCAGAATCAGGGTAATACATATTGTTTTTTCTGGCTGTTAACCCTCGATGTGTTAAAGAAAAAAATGTATTAAAATGGAAAATTTGCCAAAAAACTGAAATTTAGAAATGTAATCTCCATTTTCCTTTAATTCTTGTGGAATACCTACAGGGTTAACAAAGTTTGTAAAATCGGTTTTGAGTAACTTGAGGGGTGTAGTTTCTGCAATGGGGTAATTTATGGGGGTTTTTACTATGTAAGCCCCGCAAAGTGACTTCAGACCTGAACTGGTCTTTAAAAAGTGGGGTTTGGAAATTTTCTTAAACTTTAAGAATTACTTCTAAAATTCTAAGCCTTCTAACGTCCTAAAAAAATTTAAATTACATTTACAAAATGATGCCAACATAGTGGACATATGGGGAATGTTAAGTAATAAATATTTTATGAGGTATTGCTTTCTGTTTTAAAAGCAGAGAAATAGAAATATTGAAAATGGCGAATTTTTCGAAATGTTTAGTAAATTTTAGATTTTTTCATAAATAAAGGTGAAATATATTGACTCAAATTAATAACTGTCATGAAGTACAATGTGTCATAAGAAAACAATCTCAGAATGGCTTGGATAAGTAAAAGTGTTCCAAAGTTATTACTACATAAACTGACACAGGTCAGATTTTCAAAAATAAGCCTGGTTACGAAGGTGCAAAATGGCCCGGTCATTAAGGGGTTAAAGAACAGTTGTGTCAACAAATATTTCCCAATGTAGTACATGAGCATGGCCCAATTGTATGTTAGTGTAGGGCCAATAGTAATCTTTTTTTCTGCCCTTGATTTCTGGATATTTTGGCTATTAGACACGCTTCACACTTCTGACATAAAACCTGAATTATAAAATGAATAAAATCATATTATTGCCCCATATACACTATATAGACAACATCTACCACAAAATGCCATCATCCATTTTATACTTATGGCGCTTTTATGCAATTTTCCATCAAACTGAAATACTTTATAAGTAAAAATATGTGTGGCTAATGCCTAATTCACACGTCAGTGTTTTGGTCAGTGATTTCCATCAGTGATTTTGAGTCAAAACCAGGTGCGACTCTAAACACAGAACAGGTGCCGATCTTTCCCGTATACCTTATGTCTGTGGAGGCTCCAATCCAAGATCCGAAGTTGCTTCGCTCCAAACTTTGTTTTAATGCTGTACGAAGATCCATCTTAATACAGCATTAAAAAGTATGGGCTCCGACAAGGCAAATTCGTTGTGAGAATTCATCTTGTGAGAATTTAGTGAATAACTTCGAGATTTGAATTTTCAACTTGAAAACCTTTTTAAAACTTGGTTCCGAAGTTGGTTTTGGTACCGAGGTACCAATCTGTGCCAAAGCTGATTTCGGATTCCTGTTTTAAAATGGTTTTCTAGTTTAGTAATCAAAGTTATTCACCGAATTCTCGTGATAACTTATTTAGCTTTGCCGGATGCCATACATTTTAATGCTGTACGGAGACGTACAGCATTAAAATGAATGCCTTGTGGCGAAAATAACCTCGCCACTGAGTTTTGGAGGGGCCTGTTTGCCAGCCTCTTGCCTCAGGATTATGGCCCATATACTAACTTTGAAGGAGAAGACAGACCGGCCGCACAGCCTAAATCTGTGAACTGTTTTGGGAAGGAAAGCCATGCTTGCGGTCGGCCAAATGTGACTTCCATGGAATTCAGGAACCCCTGCTCGGATCTGGGTGATTTTTGGATATGTTGTTCACCCAGATCAGAGCTATCAATGGATCTATAAATTATGGGGATATGTGGGGTTTTGAGGTGGTTTCTGTGTGTTGGGGAAAAATTTGTGTTTTCTGCCTGTTAATGATTAAGTTAGCCTATTATGTTTGGTAATTGTATCACAGGCAGAGCCCATTGTGTTTTGGTAATTGTATTTTGTTGATTGCGTCAAAGACCATGCCTATTCTGTTATTGAGTGCGTCACAGGCAATGCCATTGTGTTTGTTAATTGCGTCATAGACGATGCCATTGTGTTTTGTTGAATGTATAGTTTTTGTGTTTAAACTGTAAAACTGTAAAGGATTGGCTGCTATGTTATGTCCTCAGTTCTCAACGAGGTCCACAGGGGTGGTACCCTTGTTGGAAAATGTGTATATAAGTCAATGCTTGTGTGTTCAATAAAGAGTTCCTGTTTTACCCTTCATCATGTTGAGGCTGGTGTTTGGGTAACTGACCGACACTAGGGATTGCTATACGCTGAAGATTTGCTATACTCCCCTGGCTATAACTACTAGCTCTTGTAAGAGCTGTTCCTGGTTCCTGTGGTGGTTACAGTGTCGAGTGGAGTGCTTGGAGTCCTCCGGAAGCACTAGGAGCATCCATCAACGGAGGTACCCAGTCGGGGTGCCAGGAGATCCGTTACATGCCTATAAAAGAACTACCAGACCGCATGGAATCAATTATTGTATTTAGTAACAAAATTAATAAGATAAATTATAATAAAAACAAGCACAGGGAAAAGAAGACATCAACCAGAGGAAGGCAGAATGGTATCAATTCATGCTGCTCCAACAATTAATAAAAAAAACTGTATAAAGTGCTATTGAAAACAGTGCTAGAAATTACAGAGACAGGATCGATTACCCATAGTGTGCCTCCTCCGGGTTGGCGCCATCGATTAATCGATACTGTCTCTCTAATGTCTAGCACTGTTTTCAATTGCACTTGCACTTTATACAGTTTTTTTATTAATTGTTGGAGAAGCATGAATTGATACCATTGTGCCTTTCTCTGATTGATGTCGTCTTTTCCCTGCACTTGTTTTTATTGTAATTTCTTATTAATTTTGTTAATAAATACAATAATTGATTCCATGCGGTCTGGTAGTTCTTTTATAGCCGTTTGTAATTTATTCTTATACCATAAGCATGTGCATATTTGGTGATACATGATTATTATGCGGTGAAAAGTCTTTTGCTCTTTTTTGGTATAGCATTAAAACGAAGTTTGGAGAGAAGCGATTTCGGATCTTGGATCCAAAGCTCGCTTCGCTCTTCCCTAATTATATGTCTAAGGCCTTATTCACATGTCAGTGTTTTAGTCAGTGATTTCCATCAGTGATTGTGAGCCAAAACCAGATGCCAGTCTAAAACACAGAATAGATTCAAATCTTTCCATTATACCATCTCTCTGTCCTGGTTTTGGCTCACAATCACGGATGGAAATTACTGACCAAACGCTGACTGTGTGAATGTGCCTTAGGGCTCGTTCACACAAACGTTTTTTGCGTTCCGTATACGGGCAGTTTTTTGTGTTCCATATACAGTCCGTATACGGAACCATTCATTTCAATGGTTCCGCAAAAAAAAAACGAATGTACATGCATTCCGTTTCCGTATTTCCTTTTTTCCGTTCCGTTGAAAGATAGGACATTGTCTATTATTGCCCGCAAATCACGTTCCGTGGCTCCATTCAAGTCAATGGGTCCGTAAAAAAAAAAAAAAAAAAAAAACAGAACACATACATTCCGTATGTCTTCTGTATCCGTTCCGTTTTTGCGGAACCATCTATTGAAATTGTTTTGCCCAGCCCAATTTTTTCTATGTAATTACTGTATATGCCATACAGAAAAACAAAACGCAAAAACGGAACAGAATCGGAAACACTACTGAAAACCCCCCAGAAAAACGGATCTGGGAAAAAAGCCTGCAAAACACTGAAAAAGACATACGGTCGTGTGAACGCGCCCTTAAAGGTATTTTCCAGGATTATGGCCACTTTAACTACTGTGGGGATTCGCTCAAGTAGACAGGGTGTGCGGACGCAGTGCAGAGGCAAATTACCAGTTCTTAAATCAAACTTCTGTGTTTATTCACACATAAAGCAAAAACAAAACGTCACTTTGCAGTCTTGGTGTTAGTTCACACACAATGAAAAGTCCACATAACAAAAATCACCTTATTGGGCCCGTTTTCCTTACCGACGGGACTCACCTCCTGAACGCCACTGTCAGACTGAGGTAATCCTCCTCACCTGGCAGTGCTGGCTGTTTTTTTAGGCCTGGCAAAACCCGGCCTGGAACATGGGGAGTAGTCACCCACCCAGCACTTTGGCTACTCCCAGTAAGAGCCGTCCCAGATCAGCTATACAGCCATACTAAGTATTAAGGTGTCAAACGGCAACTGCTGCTGACACATAAAAATCGGCTCTTACTCCACCGAGGCCAGGAACCAAGTGATTATTTGTACCTTCTTACATACCTGCCCCCTTTGTTCAAACCTGAGGGGGTGAACACATGCCATACAGTATACTCTGGACAGAGCATCCGCGTTTCCCTGCAACCGGCTTGCCCTGTGTTCTACAGAGAACTTAAAGTTTTGTAAGGACAGGAACCACCTGGTGACTTGGGCATTTCTCTCTTTGGCCTGGCTCATCCACTTGAGAGGGGAGTGGTCAGTCACCAGGCGGAATGTTCTCCCCAACAAATAATAGCGAAGAGACTCGAGTGCCCACTTGATAGCCAGGCACTCTCTCTCCACTATACTGTACCTGGTCTCAGCTAGGGTGAGCTTGCGGCTTAGGAAGAAAATGGATGCTCCTCCCCGTTGACTTCCTGAGACAGTACAGCACCAAGGCCTACTTCGCAGGCGTCTGTCTTCACTATGAATTCCCGCTTGAAGTCGGGCATTACCAAAACCGGGGACCCACACAGGGCCAACTTCAAAACAGAGAAAGCCTCTTCCGCCTGGTCATTCCAGTGAACCATCACTGACTTGCATTCCTTCAATAACCCTGTCAAAGGCGCGGCTACAGTAGAAAAGTGGGGAATAAATCTCATGTAAAAGCCTATCATTCCCAGGAATAACTTTACTTGTTTAGTGCTGACAGGTCGGGGCCAATTTCTTATCGCCTCTATTTTGTTTACTTGGGGTTTGATTTCTCTGCGCCCAATGACATACCCCAGGTATTTAGTCTCCTCTAACCCTATAGCACATTTTTTGGGGTTAGAGTTTAGTCCCACCTTCCAAAGGGAGTCCGCTACAGCCTGCACTTTGGGTAGGTGACTTTCCCAATCGGTACTGTAAATGACAATATCGTCCAGGTAAGCCGAAGCGCACCAACGATGTGGACGCAGCACAATATCCATAAGCCGTTGAAAAGTGGCAGGGGCACCATGCAGACCAAAGGGTAGCACCTTGTACTGATACAGCCCTTCAGGTGTGATGAGAGCAGTTTTCTCTTTGCAGCCTCCGTTAAGGGCACCTGCCAGTACCCTTTCGTGAGGTCCAAAACAGAAAAATACCGGGCTTGTCCTAACTTCTCGATAAGCTCATCCCCCCGGGACATGATATATGCATCGAATTTGGAAATCTCCTTCAGTTTACGAAAATCGTTACAGAACCGGAGTGTCCCGTCCGGCTTGGGTATTAGCACTACAGGACTAGCCCACTAACTTTTAGACTCCTCAATGATGTTTAACCTCAGCATCATCTGCACTTTCTCTGAGATGAATTGTCGCCGAGCCTCGGGTACCCGGTATGGTTTTAGCCGGACTTTCGCCTAAGACTCAGTGACAATGTCATGCCGAATTGTGGAAGTGCATCCAGGGAGATCCGAAAACGCATCTGTGTTCTGGCTAATAAACTCCTTGGCCTCCTGAGCCTGCTTAGAGGAGAGGCTGCCAGCAATTCTTACTGTGGTAGCCGCTTCCCTTTCTTCAGACAGAGGGGCCAAAACCGCTTCCCCTAGAAAACCTGGCCGCGGGCTGTCTTCAGTACAGGTTTCCCTATCTTTGCACGGTTTGAGTAGATTCACATGGTACATCTGCTCTGGCTTTCGCCTCCCTGGCTGGTGTACCTTGTAATTTACCTCTCCAATTTTTTCAAGTACCTCGTAGGGCCCCTGCCACCTGGTCAGGAACTTTCTGTCCACAGTCAGCACCAGAACCAAAACCTGATCACCCGGGTTAAAGATCCGATCCCGAGCCTGCCGATTATAGATCTGACTCGGGGCTCGCTGAGTGGCCTCCATATGCTCCCTGACAAGAGGCAAAACGGTTTCTATCCGCATCTTGGTAACATACTCAAGGACACTTCTATGCGGAGTTGCTGTTCCCATGCCTATTTGGCTACGTCCAACAAAGCGCGAGGATGTCTGCCATATAGAAATTCGAAGGGAGAGAACCCAGTAGAGGCCTGGGGTACCTCTCGCAGAGCGAACATGAGATAGGGCAGAAGAAGGTCCCAGTCCTTCCCATCTTTAGACACCACCCTTTTAAACATGTTTTTTAATGTTTTATTAAACCTTTCAACCAGACCGTCCGTTTGTGGATGGTAACTGGACGTCTGTAACTGTTTGATATGCAGCAACTTACAGAGCTCCCTCATGACCTTAGACATAAAAGGGGTCCCCTGGTAAGTCAGAACCTTTTTAGGTAGCCCCACTCGGGAGAACATTTCCATTAGCTCCTTAGCTATCAGTTTAGCCGATGTATGTCGCAGTGGCAGCGCCTCCGGGTACCGGGTGGCGTAATCTAGGACGACCAGGATGTGTTGGTGTCCTCTAGCAGACTTTGGTACTGGGCCTACGAGGTAAATCGCGACTCGCTCAAACGGTACCTCGATAATCCGGAGAGGTACCAAGGGACTGTGGAAAAGGTGCTGGGGGCTAGTTGCTTGGCAGGTCGGGCAAGTCTTACAAAATTCACCCACCTCTCTAAACACACTGGGCCAGTAAAACCGTTGTAGTGTCCGGTCCTGTGTTTTCTGAATTCCCGAGAACATGTTGGTGGGCTAACTCTAACACAAGTTTGCGATAAGCCTACGGCACCACTAACTGTTCAATATGTTCACCCCGCTGTTGGTTTACCTGATACAACACATCCTGATGAATCACAAAATGCGGAAACACCGACTCTGTCCCAGGTTGTTGTGGTTCACCATCTACTATTAATTCATTTCCCCAAGCTCGGGATAGGGTTGGGTCTCGGTGTTGTGCAGTACCAAAATTATCCCCAGAGAAATTAAGGTCGGCGAGCTCAGGCCCCGGCGGCAAGTCCTCTACATCTCCCACCATTACATATAGTGGGGTTGTCCCCCCTTCTTCCACCTTCGGCCTTGGATTCCCAGGGTTCTGGCCTTCCCCTGGAGCCAGGCCACTCTGATGGGGTTACCCCTGTCTCATGGGTATCATTCACTTTTGTTGCAGGCCACAGTGCCGGGAAGTCTCTCCCTATTATAAGTTCGTAGTGTAAATTTGTGGCAACTGCCACTTCGTGAGTCCACCTGCCGGCCCCTGTGGTTAGAGACACCAGTGTGGTGGGATAGTCTTTTACGTCTCCATGGATGCACATGACCCGACTTTATGGCGAGTATACTCCATGGACCGTACAGGGGACACCAGACTCCCTGAGTCCAGTAGAGCCTCCGCTGGAGTGTCTCCCACTTCCACCCGGCACAAGTGGTTTAGAGTTTCTGGGGTACCTGCTGCCAGGGCTGGGACAAGGTCCACCACCAACAGAGGCTGAGCTGCCCAAGTGCGCCCCCCCCCCCGGGCGTTCCTCTTGTAATTTTACCCCATCAGACCTCAGATCAGACGGAAAAGAATATTATCTTTATTTAAGAACTATCTTACTTCACTTCAGGGCAGACTCTCACGCTCTATCCCTGCTGGGGCCTGGGCTGGGTCGTGACACAGTGCTGTGCTGCTGCCTGCTGCTGCCCGCGCTGCTCCTGGTCTCCAGAGGGCGCACATGTGACCTGACTGCGTACAGCGCATCAGGTCAAAGTGCGCGCTGTACTCAGCCAGTCAGGCAAGCGTCGTCGACGACCACAGATTTACACTGTAAATCACCTTTTTTTGTAAATGATTGTCTTATCACAGTCATGGTTGACATATCCTAGCCATATGCCAATGTCAAAGGAAGCAGCACTGAGAATAAACTGGGCACTGAGAAGTAATACACAGTCAGAGCATACAGTTACTGTAATGATGGCATCCATTCCCAGCATTATATTTAGAGCCATCACTTTCTCAGATTACAGAGTGGGCAATGCTGCCATGCTGATGGTGCCAGGTTATAACATGCCAATGCCAGCCTGATGACAGTCATCACTTTCTCAGATTACAAAGTGGGCAATGCTGCCCAGCTGATGGTGACAGGTTATAACATGCCAATGCCAGCCTGATGACAGTGTCATCAGGCTGGCATTGGCATGTTATAACCTGGCACCATCAGCTGGGCAGCATTGCCCACTCTGTAATCTGAGAAAGTGATGGCTCTAAATTATTTAGAGCCATCACTTTCTCAGATTACAGAGTGGACAATGCTGACCAGCTGATGGTGCCAGGTTATAACATGCCAGCCTGATGACAGTGTAGTATGAGTGGCCGGCGCCGACATATCCTAGCCATATGCCAATGTCAAAGGAAGCAGCACTGAGAATAAACTGGGCAGTGCACTGAGAAGTAATACACAGTCAGAGCATACAGTTACTGTAATAATGGCATCCATTCCCAGCATCATATTTAGAGCCATCACTTTCTCAGATTACAGAGTGGGCAATGCTGCCCAGCTGATGGTGCCAGGTTATAACATGCCAATGCCAGCCTGATGACAGTCATCACTTTCTCAGATTACAGAGTGGGCAATGCTGCCCAGCTGATGGTACCAGGTTATAACATGCCAATGCCAGCCTGATGACAGTCATCACTTTCTCAGATTACAGAGTGGGCAATGCTGGCATTGGCATGTTATAACCTGGCACCATCAGCTGGGCAGCATTGCCCACTCTGTAATCTGAGAAAGTGATGACTATCATCAGGCTGGCATTGGCATGTTATAACCTGGCACCATCAGCTGGGCAGCATTGCCCACTCTGTAATCTGAGAAAGTGATGGCTCTTATAATGCTGGGAATGGATGCCATCATTACAGTAACTGAGTGTAGTATGAGTGGCCGCACATAACGGTAATATAATATACACTACAGCTCCGCTCACCTCTACACCCTGGAGATGCCAGTTGCCAGAGCAGGTGCCCGCTCCCGGTGTGCTGTTGCCTGCTGCTGCCCGGCCCGCGCTGCTCCTGGTCTCCAGAGGGCGCCGCGCACATGTGACCTGACTGCGTACAGTGCGTCAGGTCAAAGTGCGCGCGCTGTACGCAGCCAGTAAGCGTCGACTGAGCAGACAGCAGAGACCAGAGCAGCGGAGTGGCCGAGCCAGGAGGCGGAGCAGGGAGGGAGCACGTAAGTCAGTGCAGTGCTCACTACTCCCTCCGTCCTCCAGGCAGCGCGGCCGGCAGCCCGGCATTCGCGGCAGCAGTAGCGACTGCCGCCCAGAGGCTGGGGAGCTGGCCTGCGCCCTGAGGCTGGAGCCTCCCCAGCCTCTGTGTCGGCCCGGCCCTACCTGCTGCACACAGCTTCCTGGCATATAACGACTGACGGTAGCCATAGTTAGTAACCATGGGTTCCACCTGATGTCAGCTCTTACATGGCCAGGCTCCTGACACCACCAGCAGACTATCGGAGCCAGGTTCGTATGGGGGTACTTCCCGGTTGGGTTTGGTTGGTTCAAGTCGCCGAGTTTGGGATGGAGATTTACGTGGTATGACTGCCCCCCTCCCAAAAGAACCCCCGTAAGATTCTTAGTAGCCTCGTAGTGCTCCACCAGGTCCACCATTTCCAGGGCATTGCCAGGAGACACCTGGCCGATCCAGTGCTGTCGAGGGGGTGGCAGAGCCCTCCAGAACATATCAGCCAATAATCTATCCAGCATAGCCGTGGGACTCAGCACATCAGGCTGTAGCCACTTTTGCAAGAGGTGGAGTAAGTCATAATACTGGTGTCTAGCAGGCTCCGCCGACTTAAACCCCATTAATGTACCCGCTGGGCCTGGACCAACACATTCACCCCCAGTCTTGCCAAAATCTTACCCTTTACTTTTTGGTAGTCGGCCGCTTGATCGTCTGGCAAGTCGAAATACACTCGCTGGGAGTCGGATTCCAGGAACGGAGCGATGACCTCAGCCCACTGGTCTCGGGGTAGCTTCTCCCTGATGGCCACTTTCTCGTACATCGCCAGGTAGGTTTTGATGTCGTCTGCGGGGGTCATCTTAGGAATCGCGGCACGGACTGCTTTCAGGGCATCGTGTACATTCTGGGTTGCTCCTGCTGTCTGCAAAGCCATCACATGTTGTAGCATCAACTGCTTGGTCTCCTGCTGTTGATTATTAGCCTTACGTTCGTGCAGGTTTGTCTCTCGCTGCTGCAGATTAGCCACCATGAGAGCCTTCACAACAGCCTCCATTTTGTCATGGAACACTGGTTGCAATACAGCTGGCTTAATATACGACATGCAACCGTGCCTAGAAAAAAGCAGAACCCCAAAAGTTCACGCCAGGCTCACTGCTCTTGCCCGCATCCTCCACCAATTGTGGGGATTCTCTCTGGTAGACAGGGTGTGCTGACGCAGTACAGAGGCAAATTACCAGTTCTTAAATCAAACTTCCGTGTTTATTCACACATAAAGCAAAAACAGTCTTGGTGTTAGTTCACACACAATGGAAAGTTCACATAACAAAAATCAACTTGTTGGCAGTTCTGCCTCCAGCAGTCCATAGCAGGCTTTTAGGGGGCACGTTTCCCTTACAGATGGGTCTCAGCCCTCCAGTACAGCACAAGCCTCAAATCCCAGCACACACACCTCCTGAGCTCCACTGTCAGACTGAGGTAATCCTCCTAACCTGCCAGTGCTGGCTGTTTTTTTAGGCCTGGCAAAAACCGGTCTTGAACATGGGGAGTAGTCACCCACCCAGCACTTTGACTACTCCCATTAAGAGCTGTCCCGGATCAGCTGTACAGCCAGTATTAAGGTGTCAAACAGCAACTGCTGCTGACACATAAAAACCGGCCAGGAACCTCGATGACATGTACCTATCATCCATGATGATTCCTTATACCTTCTTACACTAGCCCCTGACCCAAACAGATCCCACAAATCTTTCAAAACTGCAAATATGATGAAATGTGAATTATGGAACATAAGGCTATTATTTATCCAAAACTGGCTTATTTTTATGTTGCAAAATGTACTCTGATAATAGTAATTTTTATTTATATAGAGCCAACATATTCCACAGCAAACAAAATCATACATTACATAGCACCAAGTCAACAAGAGGAATGAGGAGATAGGGGTGACTCAGAAGGTAACCAGTGCTTGTTTTGTGCACACAAAATAGATGAGTATATATAAAGCTGAATGAGCCAGTCACCAGCCGATATCTGTAGAGCTACTGAATGCATGGGGTGTGATGTATACTCTGGATGACGGATCAGGTTTTGGGGAATAATGTTGACGAGTGGGGCCGAAAGGAGATTTAGCTTAGGGGATGTGATATGTTATAGGCAAATTGCTATTTGCCGCATTTGTGTGAGGGGAGGCGGGGCTATACTGCTTATTAGCCGCAGCCTCCTCCTCACCTTACCGGCGGCTCGTTTCTGCATCACTTCCGGGCGCCTGTACGCACGTGAGTATACGGTCTCTGCCTCTCATCTGCTTCGATGTCCACATCCCAGCGTTTACGTCTTCCAGCGGTAAGATCGGGGCCTTGTGGCTTCATTCCTGGGCAAGGGGGCAGGGATTGGCACCGGCACGCCGCACGTTGTTACCTTCACATCTCGGCGAGCGGCAGAGCCGTCTTCCATGTGTTCAGAGCCGCGCTCTGCTGCCTTAGGTTGTCCCAGCATGCCATCTGCTGGTCGGCGGTGTTATTACAGCTTACATTTGCCTGTCATGTCTTGATACATTCTGGTTATGGTTGTGTAGTATTACAGTGGTAAAAAAAAAAAAAAAAAAAAAAAAAAAAAAAAAAAGGTGTGTTACAGAAAAAAAGAAAATAATAAGTTAAAAGGGGTTAAAAATGATTAGGAGTGTTTTATATGTATATCCGGTATTGTTACATCATAGGACGGGGCAGTACATAGGCTATATTCAGTCCCATCAGGCTTATGTCTGGCTGCACAGGGACCTTGGTTGCATTGCTTTTCCTGATTCATGAATGGGAGTGACTTACTGCGGTCTTTCGTCCTCTCAGTCTGGCCGGCAGTGTGTCGGCTCCTTTAGGTAAGGGAGCACCACCGCACCGGAACGTTTCTGCCTGGCAGCATCGGCTCCCCACGCGGCAGTCTCTCAGGTTGCAGGAGTCAGCACAACTCCGCTCTCGACACATTGTAATGTATAGCACGGGCCGCCGTGCTCGTAGTGAGGCAGGGGTGCATGCAAGGCTGTTTTGCTTCTGGTAGGCTCTTGATTCATCTGGTCTGCTGGAGCCTCCAGGCAGCAGGTGATAGTGGTTCAAAGAAAAAATATATATATATATTTGGGTGTGGGTTGAGAAAAAATTTATAAAAATGTGGCAGTTTAATGAAAAAAAAAATGAATTAAAATCGGCTCCCCACGCGGCAGACTCTCAGGTTGCAGGAGTCAGCGCTACTCCGCTCTCGACACATTGTAATGTATAGCACGTGCCGCCGTGCTCGTAGTGAGGCAGGGGTGCATGCAAGGTTGTTTTGCTTCTGGTAGGCTCTTGATTCATCTGGTCTGCTGCAGCCTCCAGGCAGCAGATGATAGTGGTTAAAAAAAAAAAAAAAAGTGGGAGTTTGGGTTGGAAAAAAAAAAAAATGTGGGAGTTTGGGTTGAGAAAAAAATAAAAGGGGCAGTTTGAGGAAAAAACATCAATAAAAAAATCAAATACAAGGGGTCTCTTTAAGGTTCCGCAGCGTGTGTCGCAAGTTGATCGCCCTTCTTCTCTAGTGAGGTCATCTCAAGCAGTGCGTTACTTATCAATTATTGGGTCAATTATCTACAGGTTTTTCTTTCATATATGCATCCATAGGTTCGTGGCTCCTTCTATCCACCTGATGCATGGCTTTGTACCAGCAGACGCAGCTATTCTTAGTAGACACATTTAGCATCAGGGTCAAAGTAATCTATTGTGCATCACGGGAGTAGATTTAAGACTAGGGGGTTGGTACAGTTGCTAATACTCAGTTTTTAACATGTTCAGCTACGTTCAGCCATTTCATCAGCAAGGTAGCAGTTGCCCAAAAAAATAAAAAAATAATAATAATAAAAAAATTAAAAAAAGAAAGAAAAACAAGAAAAAAATAAAAAAATAAAATAATAATAATAAAAAAAAAAACTTAAGTCCTGTCACGTTTACAGGCATGAATTCGATACGTCTGTCACATCTACAGACACGTTTAAGTCCTGTCACGACTACAGGCATCAATTCGATACGTCTGTCACGTCTCCAGACACGTTTAAGTCCTGTCACGACTACAGGCATCAATTCGATACGTCTGTCACGTCTACAGACACATTTAAGTCCTGTCACGTCTACAGGCATCAATTCGATACGTCTGTCACGTCTACAGTCACGTTTAAGTCCTGTCACGACTACAGGCATCAATTCTATACGTCTGTCACGTCTACAGTCACGTTTAAGTCCTGTCACGACCACAGGATACGGTCATACACTGTATGCCTAGTCTACACTCGTTCGGGGCTTGCAAGGCTACTTAGGTCACATTCTATTCTGCTATGTACACATCTTCCCATATTCAGTCACTTCGGTGAAGGGGTGCTCCGCATGCGGGACGGCATCTCGTGTGCTGGTACGGCGGTTCTTGGCACATCGGTGGTCCGTGATACTGGTGAATGGCACAAACTGGTGTTGGGTATTCATCTTCTGCATTAATCATGTTGTGTTTTAGTAGGATGTCTCAAGAATCATTGATGGGCGATACATCATCATCCCGTGGGAGCGTGGTGTCACATTCCGCAAGAGACTCCACACCATCATTAAGGTCATGGACTGTGCCCAAGTTGATGGCAGAGTTATCCAAAAGAGGCATTCCATTTCCAGCTTCTGCAAGGAAGGCGGATCTGTTCCGTCTTCTGTCTTCAGTTCCGGAGGTCCAAAATCCACAGATGGTGTTCATGGACACTATTCAGACCTCGCTTACGCAACTGCACGCGGCCATCAACTCCATGGCATCATCAATGTTGAACTTTCAGGCCAGGCTAGAGTCGGTCGATACAGGCGATACAGCTGCCTGTTTGGTATGCCAAAGTCTGGCAGGTTCTTCTAGCCTCCAGGCTAGTGTTGCTGGTGGGTCAGGTTCTGTACCCCCTATCACACCGTTCCACTTTGTTCCAGCCAACTTTCGACAGGAAATAATTGACGGCAAGGACGTGAACTTAGCGTCCTTACTCATAACAGCTCATGAGGCGCCAGACAACAAGACCATAGTCTGTGGGGAGGTCTTGGTGGTCCTCAAATCTAAGGACATGAGGTTGAATAGAAACTCAGCATACCAGAGTTTGTCTTAGCCTTTAGTCTGTACAGGGATGTTGTCTTATCCTGTTATGGTCCCATCCACATGCAGACTGGGTACAGTATGTTATCAATGGTCTTTTCGCAGGTTTCCATATAGGGCTATTGGCTCTTCTCTTTTTGCAGGTCTCTCCACAAGCAGACCGCGTACCATCACCAGTGCCCAGGCTCGACCAGCTAGTGATGGACTAACGGTTCATCTCGCCACCGCCAGGTCCCTTATGACTAAAGCCCTGTCCTGTAACATCCTGAGGATATATAAGAAGGCATGGACCTCGTTCTGTAATTTTAGGAGAACCCATACTTCGGCAGGTGTGGGCAACATCTCTTACCTACTGGCCTTTGCCGCATTTTTTCCACTCTCACCACAAGCTGTCATTTAGCACTATTAAGTTATACCGGCTGGGATTCAACATCATTTGTATCTACGGCATCCTAATCTACCCTCCTTGTTTTCAGCCCATCCAATTAGAATGCTACTGAAGGGTATCCAGAAGGGGTCCGCTGTGGCCTGCCCTACACGACAGCCATTTACAGGGTCAATGTTCAGATTGCTTTCAGATAAACTACGCAAAACCCCTTCTGTAAGCACACTAGTTTATTAATCAAGACAACCATGTACCTAGCCTTCTACGGCTTCCTCAGACCAGGCGAGTTCACCTGCGCCACAACATGCAAGAGCTATCTGAGGAAGGATCAGCTGTCATGGGATGGGTCATGCTAAGTTCTTACTTTAACCTCCACAAAGACGGCCCGAGCGGGTCAGCTCACAGAGGTTAGATACTTCCCCACTGGTAATAAGTGGTGCCCAGTTATGGCAGTGCAGGATTGGAAGCCCTTTACCGAAGCAACCCCAGGGTATGCTCTTCTGCTAAGGCTGGGTTCTGCGCCTTTGAGTTGTCAGAACTTTCTCAAATTCATCCAAATATTATTGAGGAATGTTGGGGTCAGTCCCAGTTCCATCACAGGGCATTCCTTTCGCACTGGTGCGGCTTCGCCGCCTCCAAGCACAACGTCTCAGTGCATGTTATTAAGAAGTTGGGCAGATGGCAGTCGGCTTGTTATGCACGATATATACCAAATCCGCAGTGTGAAATGTTTAATGCTTTCAGGAATCTGGTATTGTAATTTTGTTAATAACACTATTGCCCTGAGCTATGTTTTGTTATTTTTGGCCCCTTTAGCCTACCCTCCGTACAGCAGTCTCGGCATACCCCTATTGCTTAGCATAGTAGGTAGGTAGGTAGGCATACTTATCTTGAGCCGACCCGAATACAAGTTATAGGTAAATTGCTATTTGCCGCATTTGTGTGAGGGGAGATGGGGCTATACTGCTTATAAGCCGCAGCCTCCTCCTCACCTTACCGGCGGCTCATTTCTGCCCCACCCTCCCAAGTCTCCTTTTATTCTAATTACTCAATGGGGTGGGCCCCTTTAGCCTACCCTCCGTACAGCAGTCTCGGCATACCCCTACTGCTTAGCATAGTAGGTAGGTAGGTAGGCGTACTTATCTTGAGCCGACCCGAATACAAGTGATGTTTTTAGGGATTGCCTAAAATTGTGGGTGTTGGGAATTAACCTAATTGTTTGGGGTAGGGCATTCTAGAAAACTGGTTTAGCTTGAGAGAAGTATTAAAGACGGGAATAAGACAAACACGACACATTTCCATGTCTCCATTACAGTTGCTGTTCTAACATAATCAGAGGAGATCACATCACACCCCCCCATACGGGTAAATCTTTCCCGGTAAAAGACTTCTTCACATGTGATTCATCATTTGTTGTATATCTCATCAGATGTCCAAGTGGTCTTCTGTATGTGGGTGAAACCACACAATCCATGCGAGATTGTATTATCAGTCACATATCTACCATCAGATGTAAAAAGAACTGGCTTCACTTCACCAAGACTCAACATAATATTGCTCAACTCAAGTTTTAGGTTATCGAACAAGTACATTGCCTACGAAGAGGAGGTAACCATCTACGCCTTCTAAAGGATTGTGAAACATATTGGATCTACACACTGCAAAGCCTAAGCCCAAAAGGCCTTAACCAGGACTTCAATTTACACTTTTAATATTCATTTGTAACATGCTGTTTTCCCTATACTAATTACTCAATTTTGCTTTTTTGGACTCATTGATCCTCCTTTCGACACCCGAGGTAGTATGCACCCCAGACTGGCTCTTACTTCCTCTCACTCCCTATAACTTTCCACATTTTTTCTCTTCCTATCCTCCTTTTTCCTTTCTCCCCAATTTTCTTTCATCTCTCACTCTGTCTTTCTCTCCACCATTTCATTATTTCCAGCCCCACTACATACTACACATTACAACACTTCTCCTAATTTATTACATTCCCACGCCTATCTTTCCAGTCTTCACACATCTCACAAATTTTTTGCCCCTATATTTCATACATGTTTTCTCCCCTTCCCCCCTTCCTTACACCAAACATCCCCACTCTCTTCTTTCACACTATACAATCATCACACACTTTCATTTTTATTTATTTAATTTGCTCCCACTTCACACACACTGACACTGGAGCATGTGTTTGAAAAAAGCACCAAAACCTCAGGTTATGAATCATTTGATTTATTTCCTTGAAAATTTTATGAAATCAGGTATTATACATACAGCATACAGCATACAGCATAGTCCATGAGAAACAGAACCCTATATCCCTTGTGTAATGCAATCAGTCAGGTTTCTGGTGTGAATGACATCTTTCTACGTTATCTGGGTATCTGGCGGGCCCCGGCAGTGTCTGGCTATGACAGATTCGGGTTTTCTACTCCTCTGCTGAAACAGAATAGTGGAATCCCATATGCAGATGTGAAGGAAACCTTAGATAAGTAACAGAAATAAAACTAAACTGACCACCCTATGAGTGGCTAATGCTCTCAGATTGGTTAAGAGGTGTAAAACATGACAACGGTTTTTGTCAGAAGTGTAACTCGATGCCTGGGCCCCAATGCTAATTCTATAACAAGGACTCCCCTATCCTAACAATGGCCTCTAAGGCTACTTTCACACCTGCGTTCAGTGCGGATCCGTCTTGTATCTGCACAGACGGGTCCTCACCCATAATGCAAACGTTTGTATCCGTTCAGAACGGATCCGTTTGCATTATTCTTTTAAAAAAAAGTCTAAGTCAAAACGGATCTGTCCTGACTTACATTGAAAGTCAATGGGGGACGGATCCGTTTTCAATTGCACCCTATTGTGTCAGTGAAAACGGATCCATCCCCATTGACTTACATTGTAAGTCAGGACGGATCCGTTTGGCTCCGCATCGCTGCTTGCAGCTTTTTGGTGTCCGCATCCAGAGCGGAATGGAGGCGGAACGGAGCCAAACTGATGCATTCTGAACGGATCCTTATCTATTCAGAATGCATTGAGGCTAAACTGATCCATTTTGAACCGTTTGTGAGATCCCTGAAACGGATCTCACAAACGGAATTCAAAACGCCAATGTGAAAGTAGCCTGAGGTGTGCCATATACTAAATCCTGTTAGGCCGTGCAGGAGGCAGAGTTAGGCCTCATGCACACGACCGTTGTTGTGTTCCATGTCCGTTGCGCCGTTTTTCTTGATTTTCTGCTGACCCATTGACTTTAAATGGCTAATGCACCGTTTGCCATCCGCGTCCGTGATCCATGGTTCCAGTCCGTCCAAAAAATATAACCTGTCCTATTATTTTCGCGGAAAACGGTTCGTGGACCCGTTCAAGTCAATGGGTCTGCTAAAAAACGTGGAGGCACATCTGATTGTCGTCCGCGTCTGTTTTATTTCTATCATTTGCCATGCAAAACTGTCTGCCAGAACAAGCACCTGTGGCACCTGTGGTGAAAATCCATAGTGTCGTGTGGCAGTGAGTGTCTGGCTATTATATTTCGTGCCAACTAAGATGCCCCGCTGGAATGTGGAGAGACTTATTTGTTTGGTGCAGGAGAGGCCCGAACTATGGGACACCCGGTCAAATAATTATCAGGACCGAGTTCGCAAGGAGTCGGCTTGGGAGCAAGTGGCCCGTAACATGAGGCGGCAAGAATGGTCCAAAGCTGATGGCGGTGGCCGTGCAGCTTTAGGTAAGTGCCAGCAATGTCGTTGTACTGTCCTTGCCCAGTCTGTCCCTAAAATGATGTAGCTATAAATTCCATGCGGTCAGAAGAATGTATATTTTGTGGTCCAGCTTCATTTGGCATAAAACCTGTACATGGTTTTGGGAACAGTCGTGCACTAAATATGCAGCACGCCAGACCTGCAGGGTATAGCGACAGTGAGGTCACGGTATGGGCAATCGAGGGTTACTCACTTTTCTGAGGAGAACCCTGGGCAGGCATGCGGCAGTGAAAGGAGAGGCAGACACTAGTTCCTCTGGGGCACACTCTGTAGATAGCGACCAGGCCTGATGGTATGTGAGGTGCCCTGGATGTTGTAGGTGTTTTGAGGGCCTTAGGTAAGGTCCCTTTAAGATTCGTGACGCCAGTGCCTGTAACGGTGGCACACCGATTTATAGGAGTAGTAAATGAGTACACAGTTGGTGAACTAAACGTTGCTTTACTTGGTGGAAAAACAGTCCAACTTTGTACAGACAGTTACAGTTGATAAAGATGATGCAGTCCCTTGAACAATACTCCACAAGCAGGTTTTCTTTCAATAACGGCAGGTATTAATCATGCAAGATACTTGGAGGGCAAACAGTTAACGCTTTGCAGTGCAATGCTGCTCTATACCCTTCAGCTATTCTAGCTGGCTGGATCCCAAGGCCCGGATGCCTAATTGCTGGCTTTAATCCTTGGTATATAAATCCTTCCTCCAGTATTGACCCTTGCTCTTTACTTTATAGTACTTCTGCCCATCAGTTTACTTATCTGAACTTGTATTATCCTTGCTTGGTAGGGAAGCTGCAGGTTTCTCCCAGGAGGTACATTCCTACTACTGGGGTAATCTTCTGAGCTAACTGAGGCTCACTTGATCTGCAGGCAGGCTAGAGTTCTTCCCTAGCCTCCTGGACGTAGCTAGCAGCCAGGGCTATCAAGCTGCATGTCAGGAGGAGGCCCTCAGCATATCTCTGGCTGGTGCCTTCTCACTTCTGTCTCCACAGACTCCTGACTATGAACTAACTCCTCCCTGTCTGGGCCTGGACATTTATACTAGGGGCTCCCTATCTCCCTCTAGTGTCTAGGATGTCTAATTACACCCAACTAGGCCTGCTAAGCATTAACACAGGGGAAACATTGCATGTAAAAACACATAGAAAAATACATTAAATGCATAGACAAATATAATATTTCTGTCCCTTGTGAGTAGGAGTAACACGTCACCCAATTGACCCTTGTGTAGTGCCCACGCCTACCTAGTGGGACACTACATACCCCCACGCTATGACGTTGCCCGTCCTCGGCGCAACATGAAGGGGCCCTGCCCAGCTGGATACTGCACCTGAAAAAGAGAAATAAGGCAAAGCAGGAAAATACATCTACATTTGCAAAATACATTATATGCATACATCGGGCAGTTCCACTGGCTTAGGAGCAAGTACGGTGAAAAGGGGCGTCGTTCTCTTCTCTCAGGATAATGTAAGGGAACAGGGGCGCTGACCTGGTGCAGCGTGTCAATAATACCAGGATAGTCCATATAATATCTTAAATGCAAATTGTCCATAATAGAACAGTAGAAAAATGCAAAACAATTAAAAGTTCTTGGAGGCTCAAAGAACAAACATGAGTCCGTACCCAGGTTCCTTTCTTATTCACAGCAAGTTTCAAAGACAGCAAGGGCGAAGGTATAGGATCACAGAGGCTTGCATACAGTGTCCATCTCTGGGCACATTTCTTTAAAGTAGCAATATCTCAGAGGCTCATGTGCATTTGAGTCTATCCCTGGGTGCATTTCCTTGGAATTTAAGTTGCATAATAAAAATGACAGCACATAAAAATAGCCCACATTATTCCAATGGCATATATAAAAATAAGTGCTGCAATACCCTTAATCAACCTGAAAAGGGGGTTAAAAAGGGTTAAAGGTGCAACATAAAAATTAGGCACAACTTGGCTCAAATATTGAAGAAGCAGGCAGGAGGTCCTGTGAACAACAGGGCTTTGCTGCAATTGGTATTTCAGTGGGCGACACTACCACTGAGCCGTGGGTAACTGGCAGCAGCAACAAAGGACCAAAACAAAGGACTCCTGGAAGGGTTGAATCCTCTTTTAATAAGGTCCCTTGATGAAAGAAATCAAATAAATCAATGGCCTAGCAGGCCAATTCACAGGGGCATGTCATATCCACTTGGCATCACAGTGGTGCTCCCTGGCTCCATTTGTAGATTGGGCCTGTAATGAGAGTCAACAGGCGGATGTGCCCACAACACAGTATTGGGGGGCAGCTGCAGCATAAAGGGACCCCTAATAGGTATTGCCCCCATAGGCCTAGGGGTGATCACGGTTGCTGACCGCACCGGTGCAGGCATGACAATTGTGGGCTGCTGCGCTGGCCTGGGTACCGCTGCTTCAAGCGGTCCGGTGGGTTCCGTGACAACTGACTCTGCGCAGCGGGATACAGTGTGAGAGGGCCTCCTTGGGGGCCTCAATGCAGCCGCAGTCGCAGTAGGTGGCCGTCTGGTAGGGACAGGTTCCCTTACCTCTGACCCAGCGATGTCCGAGTATTGGAGTCGAACCTCTTCCTTTCTAGGTGGCGTCCGGATTCTGGCGGTGGCAATTCGGCGCAGTTCCCGCAGCTTTTCTTCCAGACGGACGATTTAGTCATCCAGACTCTCGGTTTCAGGATCGCTGTCTTCCTGAGCTTCCGCTGGTACAGGTAGGGGAGTCGCATCCTGCGCAGCCGCTGTAGGTTCAGGTGACGCATCTGGTCTTTTCCCCTTGCGAATGTCGTCCAGGGTCGCATGGAATCGCTCCAGGTTCTCTAACTCCTTTATAGTCTTCTCCCGGCGAGGCAGCTCAGGGGACGGATAGGGGCTCACCCATTTCTCCACTACCGTTGGTTGCCAGAATACGTTCGGGCCAATGAAAGAGCCCCGCTCTTAAAATGCATGATGGGCGGTTCTGGAGAGCGCGCTGGTTCACGCTTGCAGCCAGTATAGTCCTCATCAGCTTCCCAGTCCTCCGGTTCTTTTCTGGGACGGGTCACAGCAGTGGCATATGGGCCTCGCAGGCCCTCGGCAGGGGTGAACTCCACTTCCTCTCCCTCACGGAGGTTATGCATGTACTCCGAGAGGTAACTCCGCTTGACGGACCTCCGATTTACGTACAAATCTCTGCCGGTGGTATAGTCCTGGATAAAACCGTAGCCACGGTTCTTGTCAAAGGCCACAACCAACCCCTTTCTCTTTTCCAGGCGGGGTTGGGTGTCAGTGTGGCGCTCATGAACGGTCTTTGCCAGTTTCTCATAGTAGATCTTTGTCTTGGTAGTTTTCTTTATGGCGGCCTCCCGTATCTCTGCCATCAGCACCGACCATTTAAACGAGGGCTGGAAAAAGTCTCTCCAGGAGCCATAGTAGTTCTCCGGTTGCGTCCTCGGTGGCGGGCAGGCGGGTCTCTCCGGTCCCGGAGAGTAGGCCGGTGGAGCGTCCTCTTGCTCCATAGTATTAGGATCCATTTTCAACAGATCAGGCGTGGACTTCCCAGCAGAGCAGTCTTCACTCTTCAACATGCTCGATCCTTCTCTGGAGAGCGACAGGGTGGCGCCAACAATTTCAGACAGATCCTCCCATTGCTTTGGGAGGCCGCCCCCCAGGTACTCCAGTATGGGGAGGCGGAGTCCATTATAGCAGACATGCTAATTCGTAGACAGGGCGTTGGCGCGGACATATAGCCTTTCCCGCACTTTTCAGCAGAAGGCGCCATTTCTTCCCGCCAATCAAAGTATGAAGATGATGCAGCAGTAAATCCAAGCAAGCTAAGCGGCCATCTTTGAGCAAAATCGCTGTCGATTCACTGACAGCAAGCGGTGGCTTTAGAACAGCAAAACAGTCCATACAATATAATCTTCACACCCCAAATTATTAAAGTTCTTTGGCCCAGCAATTTTCAATAAAGCAATTAGGGCTTGGTCACTTTAAGGCAAATAATAGCACACAGTTTTTATATCCGCAATGGTGCAGGAATGATCGTATCCTGTTCGTGACGCCAATTTATGCAGCACGCCAGACCTGCAGGGTATAGCGACAGTGAGGTCACGGTATGGGCAATCGAGGGTTACTCACTTTTCTGAGGAGAACCCTGGGCAGGCATGCAACAGTGAAAGGAGAGGCAGACACTAGTTCCTCTGGGGCACACTCTGTAGATAGGGACCAGGCCTGATGGTGTGTGGGGTGCCCTGGATGTTGTAGGTGTTTTGAGGGCCTTAGGTAAGGTCCCTTTAAGATTCGTGACGCCAGTGCCTGTAATGGTGGCACACCGATTTATAGGAGTAGTAAATGAGTACACAGTTGGTGAACTAAACGTTGCTTTACTTGGTGGAAAAACAGTCCAACTTTGTACAGACAGTTACAGTTGATAAAGATGATGCAGTCCCTTGAACAATACTCCACAAGCAGGTTTTCTTTCAATAACGGCAGGTATTAATCATGCAAGATACTTGGAGGGCAAACAGTTAACGCTTTGCAGTGCAATGCTGCTCTATCCCCTTCAGCTATTCTAGCTGGCTGGATCCCAAGGCCCGGATGCCTAATTGCTGGCTTTAATCCTTGGTATATAAATCCTTCCTCCAGTATTGACCCTTGCTCTTTACTTTATAGTACTTCTGCCCATCAGGTTACTAATCTGAACTTGTATTATCCTTGCTTGGTAGGGAAGCTGCAGGTTTCTCCCAGGAGGTACATTCCTACTACTGGGGTAATCTTCTAAGCTAACTGAGGCTCACTTGATCTGCAGGCAGGCTAGAGTTCTTCCTTATCCTCCTGGACGTAGCTAGCAGCCAGGGCTATCAAGCTGCATGTCAGGAGGAGGCCCTCAGCATATCTCTGGCTGGTGCCTTCTCACTTCTGTCTCCACAGACTCCTGACTATGAACTAACTCCTCCCTGTCTGGGCCTGGACATTTATACTAGGGGCTCCCTATCTCCCTCTAGTGTCTAGGATGTCTAATTACACCCAACTAGGCCTGCTAAGCATTAACACAGGGGAAACATTGCATGTAAAAACACATAGAAAAATACAATAAATGCATAGACAAATATAATATTTCTGTCCCTTGTGAGTAGGAGTAACACGTCACCCAATTGACCCTTGTGTAGTGCCCACGCCTACCTAGTGGGACACTACAAATACCATACCCCATCTTTTTTTTCAATAAATGGCTGAGCCTCCCTTTGCTCCAGCAAACAGTACTCATGTCTCAAGCCTGTATGTGCACTTGTTATTTCGTCACACGTGTCCCTTTTGTAATTGAGCATCTGTTGAGGAAGGGTTGAGACGCTTGCATATATATACATACATGCATGCAAACACGTGCGTGCATGTATGATATATATGCATGCATTAATGGTCACTTCATAGGATGATGTGCGCGGATGTGCCCAGCATCTGCACACATCTGCCCTTAGTGGCCCACAGGGGCTCATGTTGGGCCCTGTGGGAAATATGTGATCCCTGGTTGATCTGTGCCCCCCTTATATGTGTCCCCTTATAGTTAGTATATATTTCCTGTCCCTCTCATGTAGATATACAGTACAGACCAAAAGTTTGGACACACCTTCTCATTCAAAGAGTTTTCTTTATTTTCATGACTATGAAAATTGTAGATTTACACTGAAGGCATCAAAACTATGAATTAACACATGTGGAATTATATACATAACAAACAAGTGTGAAACAACTGAAAATATGTCATATTCTAGGTTCTTCAAAGCAGCCACCTTTTGCTTTGATTACTGCTTTGCACACTCTTGGCATTCTCTTGATGAGCTTCAAGAGGTAGTCACCTGAAATGGTTTTCACTTCACAGGTGTGCCCTGTCAGGTTTAATAAGTGGGATTTCTTGCCTTATAAATGGGGTTGGGACCATCAGTGGCGTTGAGGAGAAGTCAGGTGGATACACAGCTGATAGTCCTACTGAATAAACTGTTAGAATTTGTATTATGGCAAGAAAAAAGCAGCTAAGTAAAGAAAAACGAGTGGCCATCATTACTTTAAGAAATGAAGGTCAGTCAGTCAGCTGAAAAATTGGGAAAACTTTAAAAGTAAGGGCTATTTGACCATGAAGGAGAGTGATGGGGTGCTGCGCCAGATGACCTGGCCTCCACAGTCACCGGACCTGAAACCAATCGAGATGGTTTGGGGTGAGCTGGACCGCAGAGTGAAGGCAAAAGGGCCAACAAGAGCTAAGCATCTCTTGGAACTCCTTCAAGACTGTTGGAAGACCATTTCAGGGGACTACCTCTTGAAGCTCATCAAGAGAATGCCAAGAGTGTGGAAAGCAGTAATCAAAGCAAAAGGTGGCTACTTTGAAGAACCTAGAATATGACATATTTTCAGTTGTTTCACACTTGTTTGTTATGTATATAATTCCACATGTGTTAATTCATAGTTTTGATGCCTTCATAGTCATGAAAATAAAGAAAACTCTTTGAATGAGAAGGTGTGTCCAAACTTTTGGTCTGCACTGTATATGTATATATATATGGGGATGTGTGTATGCAGTACATACATCTATATATGTGTATCTGCCATGGCTCTCCCCCAGGTATATATATATATATATATATATATATATATATATAGACCTATAACTGCCCATGTATGCCCCAGGTTTATAATGAGTATATATGTGTATATAGATGCGCCCCAAGTATCTATTTACATATATATACTTAAATGCCCCCCATAGGGACAGCGTTTAACCAGTTCCTGCAGTGGGGTGGATATGTCTCCAGGTGGCTGGTGACTTCAAAGGCTAAGAAATCTGAGGCCTTTTGTTGAGTTATGCTCTCCCCCACCTTGTGCTTGGGACATGGCTGGGCGTGTGGTGCTGCTAGCCTCAGGGGGCCAACTGGCTGTTCTGAGGGCAGGCATACGTCACAGTGAGACTATGATGTCACATCCCTGAGGAAGGAGGAGGGGGGCTGGTTTTGGGCAGTAAAGCCCCAAGCAGGGCAGAGGTGCGGTCTCTTGGATAGCTGGACTGCAATGAGAGACACATGGGAGCTGCACCCTGAAGGAAGAGAGGCCACATGGCCCTGAGAATGGCTGAGTAACCCTTTCCCTCCAGACCCCTAATACACCTGCCCTGATTCACCCCTTCCCTGCCACCAACTCATACCCCTGTAGCTGCCCTGTAATCTGCCTGCATACCCCAGTAGTAGCTGAGTGTGTGTTTTGGGTGTGCTGCTAAGGAATGTATGTATGTGTATTGTACAGCTAGAGTGTGGGGTGGAATTGGGAATTGTCTAGTGTAGTGAGGTTTGTATTGTGGTGTGTGCGTCTATATGTATATATATTTATAACGATTGATCTATAGATATATATATATATATATATATATAGATATAGCGTATAATTAGACTTGTATTGTTGTAAGTGACCCCCCCCTGGTTAACCCCTATTTCCCCCCCTCGTTATCCAAACCCCTACTCCCCTGAATAACCCCTGGGCCTCACTGTACACTTGTAGGGTATTAACCCCCTGCATTGCTGAATCCCCTTTTACTTGCAAGGCATTAACCCTATCACCCCTGGTCCCTTGTCTGCCCCTGATTAACCCTTGCCTTGTTTGTGTCCCTGATGTGCACCCTGGGCCCTGCTTCCCTGATGTGCACCCTGGGCCCTGATTAACCCTTGCCTTGTTTGTGTCCCTGGTACTGGGCACCCTGGTCCCCCAAACTCCTGCCCTGATTTCCCTGATCCTGTGCCCCTGATATACCCTTGCCCCGATTACCCTTCCTTGTTTGTGTCCCTGGTACTGGGCACCCTGGTCCCCCAAACCCCTGCCCTGATTTCCCTGATCCTGTGCCCCTGATATACCCTTGCCCCGATTACCCTTCCTTGTTTGTGTCCCTGGTACTGGGCACCCTGGTCCCCCAAACCCCTGCCCTGATTTCCCTGATCCTGTGCCCCTGATATACCCTTGCCCCGATTACCCTTCACGGTACCTTACCCCATTATTTGTGGTTTACTTACACCCCTGTAAGACCACCGTTAACCCTCGTCATACCCCATAGGGATAGTAAATAGAGACAGGTGGGGTGGGCTGCTAATACGTGTGTGTGTGTGTATGTGTATTGTATAGTTAGTTTGTGGGTGGAACTCGGGAACTGTGTAGTGCAGTTTAGTGCTGTATTTATAGTACTGTATTGTTAGTGTATTGCGTGCTTAGTGTATTGTTGGTAATAATAAATACTGTGTTTTATATATAACTATCTGTGTAATGTGTGGTTATTAGCGATAGTTAGTTTAGTAAGGCGCATGCAGCTAGCTTAGTGATTAGCGTAAGGTAAAGTATAGTGAAAGTAGTGTAATATTGTTTATATAAAGGTATAAATGGGCGGAGTCATCAATAGACGGCTCCTCCCATTTATGAATATTAATTATTGATATTTGCATAAATATTGGTGATTAATATTCCCCCTTTACAGCATCCTATAGTTGTCTCCATGTCATATTATAAATTCTTTTAGTCCAAATGGCTTGCACGACTAATCTCCTCCTTCCTGAACTTATTGTACATTAGTATCCCCACACCTGCAGTTCTGTACCATGTTCTGTATAATCCGGCCTATTCATACATTTATCTGAGTTGGCAACTTGATTTTGCTTTTACTTTTCCCTTTGCTATTTCTACTGATTTATTTTTTTATGTTTTGACTTACATTTCTTTACATTAAATGCAATATTTCATTTCTTTACAGTGAAACAGACAAAAACAAGGTGGAACAGCTGCCGGGACCAATTCCGCCGGGAGCTGAATAGTCAAGGCCGGAGTGGGGAAGGCAGCTCCAAAAAGAGGCCATATCTGTACGCTGCTCAATTGCAGTTTTTGCGTCCGGTGATGGATTTGAGGCCGTAAGTATTTTTGTTGTGCTAAAAACCTTTTTTCCTGGTAATTATTAGTTCCTAATTTTGGTTTAGCCATAGTGGTCTAGAATGTAAGGGTTTGTGTGGCGTTGTACAATTGTTGACCTATCCTTTGTGTAGGTGAACCAAATCATTTTTGTGGGGTAGTAACGCCGGCCACCACCGATCATGAGCAGTATGATGACACGACACGTGCAGAGCGCACATGCCGCCTCCTGTATCTTTTTATTTCCTGAGTGGCACTATTTTCTTGAACAAGTCACATAGATCTCAGCAATTAGAGCAGAAATCGAGAAGGGAGATGGCCCGTGCGCACTGCACGCATTGTCTCCTCCTACAGTTGATAGTCATGGTGGTTGGCTGTTGTTCCACGGCCAATATGCTCTTGTGTATTTATCCTGTGGATAGGTAATAAATGTGTAAAGTTATGAAAAAGCCTGTTGCCTTTTTGTTGCCCTGAATAACGTGCCCATTTGTGTATGTTTTGTTATGTTCATAATTTCTGGAACATAAACGCTAATTTTATTATGGTGGTTTTAGGATTTGGTACCTCCTTTGTACTGTATTTGACATTTACATAGTTTTAATATTTGCTTATAAACCTCTACGTGGAGTCATCAAAGTTCAACTATATAAAAATGACACATACAGAATCCGCTTTTAATAGAGTATAATGATGCTCCAACAGTGTCCGTACAGCTGAATAGTAACTACTACTACCACCATGGCCTTGTGATGCGTGCTCCATGTTATTTATTAGGAAATGATGTTCTTTTTGGTTTACATTACATATGGATGGTAGGAAGTTCAAAGCAGTCCAGATACAGAAGAGACGGACAGAATATCAGCACTGCCTTTGGTCCTTGAATGTGTATACCTCGTTTTCTGCTTGACTGATCCAAACAGCAATAAATTTTTTAGAAATAGTTTCATATTTGGCGTTGTGAGCTAATAAACATGAAAAATTTAATTTATTTTTACTTTCAAAATTCACATTGAAGGTGAAAATTCAAAATTATGATAAAATCTGTGATGTATGCATGCTCAACATATATGTAGTTTACACACAGTTGTTTTTATTTAGAAAACATTAACTACTTTTGAAATGTAGTAGGCAAATTATGTAATATACAGTACAGACCAAAAGTTTGGACACACCTTCTCATTCAAAGAGTTTTCTTTATTTTCATGACTATGAAGGCATCAAAACTATGAATTAACACGTGGAATTATATACATAACAAACAAGTGTGAAACAACTGAAAATATGTCATATTCTAGGTTCTTCAAAGTAGCCACCTTTTGCTTTGATTACTCCTTTGCACACTCTTGGCATTCTCTTGATGAGCTTCAAGAGGTAGTCCCCTGAAATGGTCTTCCAACAGTCTTGAAGGAGTTCCCAGAGATGCTTAGCACTTGTTGGCCCTTTTGCCTTCACTCTGCGGTCCAGCTCACCCCAAACCATCTCGATTGGGTTCAGGTCCGGTGACTGTGGAGGGCAGGTCATCTGGCGCAGCACCCCATCACTCTCCTTCATGGTCAAATAGCCCTTACTTTCAAAGTTTTCCCAATTTTTCGGCTGACTGACTGACCTTCATTTCTTAAAGTAATGATGGCCACTCGTTTTTCTTTACTTAGCTGCTTTTTTCTTGCCATAATACAAATTCTAACAGTCTATTCAGTAGGACTATCAGCTGTGTATCCACCTGACTTCTCCTCAACGCAACTGATGGTCCCAACCCCATTTATAAAGCAAGAAATCTCACTTATTAAACCTGACAGGGAACACCTGTGAAGTGAAAACCATTTCAGGGGACTACCTCTTGAAGCTCATCAAGAGAATGCCAAGAGTGTGCAAAGCAGTAATCAAAGCAAAAGGTGGCTGCTTTGAAGAACCTAGAATATGACATATTTTCAGTTGTTTCACACTTGTTTGTTATGTATATAATTCCACATGTGTTAATTCATAGTTTTGATGCCTTCAGTGTGAATCTACAATTTTCATAGTCATGAAAATAAAGAAAACTCTTTGAATGAGAAGGTGTGTCCAAACTTTTGGTCTGTACTGTATGTTTTCATGTCATTTTCCTATACAGTACTGTGGACAGTCTTGATGACCTTGAAGACTCTGAGGCGGCATTAAGTGATACGCCGGCAGTTTTTTCCCCGGTAGCTAGTCCTGCCCCAACGCCCGCTGAGGAGCCGGACCAGCCATCCCAGGCCGAGGCCACTCGATCTCCGCGGAACCCTGCAGCCCAGGCGTCGCCGCAATGTCCCTCAATCTTCCTCTGGGCAACCGACTCGGGAGATTATAGATGCCCGAGTCATAGATTTCCTTGCCCAGAGGAGGAGTGATGGCATTGAGGAGTCAACGCTGAGGGGCCTTGCACCTTTATTGAAGCAAGTGCCCATTGAAATGCATCATAAATGTGTGGCTTCAATGGCCCTTGTTATTAAAATGTACGCCTCCCCTTACCACTCCCATATTAATGATCTGCGCAAGCAAATCTTGAATATCCCCCCACAGCAACATGGATGCAGCTATCACCAGCCTCAACACCCACCTCAAGGGCCATCTTTAGCCCCCCAACCGACTTACCAACGGTCCCAAGACCCGATAGCACCTACTTTCACACAAAGTATTGCAACTTGGGCCACTGATCCTGGCAATGTACGGCCACAATCATCTTATGGGCATGGCTCGTTTACACGAGACCTTTTTGATCTGTAATGTCATATGTTCTTGAAATGTTTTTTTGTTTTGATTATTGTTGTTTGTGTATCCTTTATTTCATGACATGTTTGGAAGAGAACATTTCGATCAGAAAATTTAAATTGGCTTGTGTGAATTTTATTCAAAAAACAAACTTTTACAGTTCAACATATTTCATAAACACATATAGACGCACACCAGTTCACAATGTACATAAATTTTTATTTTTAGGAAAATAATCTGTATTTTGCTATAATGTGAACATGAGGTATTAGAAGATTTTTTGGCCCATTACAGTAAATACTAATGATGTTAATGTCGGTGACATTTTGTGGAAAACATCATTAGTATTGATATTTACTTTTAACTATGTGCTGGCCAAAAAACCTCAGCCCGCAAGCCCACGTCAAGGGTCCTCATTCTCTTGCGAGTCCCTACACTCAACTACCACAATAAATTAACATAATCTATCTACAAAATAATAAACAACTACAGAGCCCAGAAGATTTCAAAAACTGCCACGAATAGTGTCCCTCTGCCATGGCAAGGACCCCTCGGGAACTCTATGCAGACTACTTTTACAGCCCAGAACTGCAATGCCTGCAGTCCCAGGTCGTCTATGCAGGGTCCTTTCCAAACCCAAACCTGATGACATGGAAGATTTTCCTACGTCAACAGAAGAGGAAGCCTCATTAATCCTGGTGAAGTTGTGTAGAACAACACAAACTTGAATCACCAGGGTAGCATTCTCCGGATCCATTTGAATGGATGACAAAAACACCCTCCACTTGCTAGAGAGTATCCCGAAAGCGCACTCAACATACCGACGGGCACGAGTCAACCGGTAGTTGAAAATACGCCTCCTGACATCCAAACCACGCTTTGGAAAGGGCCGCATAACATGGGGAGTCAATGCAAACCCTTCATCCTCCACAATGACAAATGGAGCCGGCGGACCTACATATCCAGGCAGTCTTCTGGACTCGGGCAGGGCAAGCTGGTTTGCACGAAGTCGCTCACCCATTCTAGAAGCACTAAAGATGCGAGCATCCGCAGTGCTTCCATAGGCCCCGATATCAGCCATCAGCACTACCGAAAAATAGTGTTTATAATTGAAGAATCGGGACCCTAAGTGAGGAGGCTTCTTACACAGATGTGCTTGCCATCCATTGCCCCAATGCAGTTTTGAAACTGCGCAGAAATATTGAAGCCCTCAGCGATCCGAACCCAATCGTCCGCCTTGGGCTGTGGCATCACCGTCTCTCGGAGTTGCTGCCAGATGACATGGCAAGTGTGACATACAATCCGAGAGATCGTCGAGGTTCCTAAAAGAAACTCAAAATGCAGTGATGCAAAAGAGTTCCCAGTTGCAAGGAATCTGTAGGAAAAAGAAAAAAAAATATCAGTAAGCAGCAAATCAAAGGGAACATCAGATACATGATTCGCCTATAATGTTGTATACAAGACATGTTTTTAAACAATCTATGTCCATTGTCGACTAAACAAAGAAAAAAATAAGTGATTTTGTGTGTATGAACCAAACACTACCAAGCGATTGGGGTGTGGGCAATACTACCACAACTAAGTTACAACAACTGTGTTTAGACCCTTGACATGCAGAAGGTTATGGGCTTAAGAATGATGTGAACACATGCATGATGATGACGTTAGCTGAACACAAATTGGAAACCTGCTGAAAAGAAACGACAACCTTTAATATTGCCATGTTATGTGTCAGGGATTCAATAAAAATAAAAAAAAAGGACATAACAATGTTCGCAAAACATGGGCAAAGAAAGGTTACTTCAGCAAACAGTAGCACATGTCTAACAGCAGCCATTTTCTGAAACATGTTCCTCCTGACAGAAGCACTGCACATTACAGTTTAAACTATAAACGTAAAATATTGCTTACCTCAACGTGACGATGAGCCTTTCCTCAGGAGAAATGCTGCGCCTCATATTGGTGTCCATGAAGGTAAGGACAGTACGTAGAGACGACAGCAAGCGATCGAATGTAGTCACTAACATCCTACAGAAGGCAAAAAACTTCTCAGGATGCAGGCGAAGATCTTGGTAGAGGGTATAAAAGTGTCCTTTCTGGTAGCGTTGTAAAACAATCGGATGGACCCAAAATCGCCGCCTTCTACTAGGTTCCTCGTCCAACAAAAGAGTGCGCTGTCCCCATCGCCGAGAAATAAGCCAATGCAGTACGACCTTTTCCTCGGAGTCATCCGCCATGGTGAAACAGCAAAGAAAAGCAACCAAAAGAACCTCTGTACCCTGTAAAGACTTCAGAAAATGGCCACCAAACCAAACTCAGGTGACCTGCATATATACCAGTATCCTGGGTGGAGATATTAAAATTACATTTTTTTCACTCTTCCTTGTTTTCTGACGGTCCGCAAAAAAAAACCGGAAGACACACGGAAACACAACGGAAGCAAAAACGGACACGGATCACGGATCACGGAACCCCATTTGGCAGACCGCTAAAAACATGAGGCCTTAATAGGTTGCATGTCAGTTTTGCACAGGCATGATATTCTGCTATACAGAACCACTTCAGTGTATTACATCAACAATCAGGGTATTAGACATTCAAGTACTTTAGTGGGACTAAAATAAAAAGTGAAAAAGCCAAAAGGTTTCAGAAAAATAAAAATTATAGGTGAAAACAATGCTCTGTTTGCCATCATGCTCCATACTGCTAAAAACAAGCCCTCACACTGTTCCGTTATTGGAAAAATAAAGGCAGCAATACAGAAGAAAAATACTTTCTAAAAAAAAAAGCGTTTTTTTTATTAAGAAAAGAAGAAAAAAATTTAAAATGATTTAATTTTTTTCATAAAGTTTAACAATAAATTATATGTACCCCAAATGGGACCATTAAACGCTCATTCAGATATGATGACAGATTTATTTTTTTAAATTACATAGAATTTAAATCACATTTTTAGGGAAGAAACCCTAACAGATAATAACCTATTGTTTAAGTCTACTTTCACACTCGCGTTTTGGCTTTCCGTTTGTGAGATCCGTTCAGGGCTCTCACAAGCGGTCCAAAACGGATCAGTTTTTGCCCTAATGCATTCTGAATGGAAAAGGATCCGCTCAGAATGCATTAGTTCAGTCTCCATTCCGCTTTGGAGATGGACACCAAAACACTGCTTGCAGCTTTTTAGTGTCCGTCTGATGAAACTGAGCCAAGCGGATCCGTCCTGGCACACAATGTAAGTCAGTGGGGATGGATCCGTTTTCACTGACACAATCTGGCACAATAGAAAACGGATCCATCCTCCATTGACTTTCAATGGTGTTTAAGACGGATCCATCTTGGCTATGTTAAAGATAATACAAATGGATCCGTTCTGAACGGATGCAGACGGTTGTATTATCTGAACGGATCTGTCCATGACGGATCCGCACAAAATGCGAGTGTAAAAGTAGCCTTAGGCTACTTTCACACTAGCGTTCGGGGCTCCGCTTGTGAGTTCCGTTTGAAGGCTCTCACAAGCGGCCCCGAACGGATCCGTACTGCCCCAATGCATTCTGAGTGGATGCGGATCCGCTCAGAATGCATCAGTTTGGTACCGTTTGGCCTCCGCTCCGCTCAGCAGGCGGACACCCGAACGCAGCTTGCAGCGTTTTCGTGTCCGCCTGGCCGTGCGGAGCCAAACGGATCCGTCCAGACTTACAATGCAAGTCAATGGGGACGGATCCGTTTGACATTGACACAATATGGTGCAATTTCAAACGGATCCGTCCCCCATTGACTTTCAATGTAAAGTCAGGATTATACCATCAGATCGGAGTTTTCTCCAATCCGATGGTATATTTTAACTTGAAGCGTCCCCATCACCATGGGAATGCCTCTATGTTAGAATATACCATCGGATTTGAGTTACATCGTGAAACTCAAATCCGACAGTATATTCTAACACAGAGGCGTTCCCATGGTGATGGGGACGCTTCAAGTTATAATATACTGAGAACTGTGTACATGACTGCCCCCTACTGCCTGGCAGGTGCTGCCAGGCAGCAGGGGGCAGACCCCCCCCCCTCCTGTATTTAACTTATTGGTGGCCAGTGCAGGCCCCCCCTCCCTCCCCAGTATTAATTGTAACCAGTGCGGCCCCCCTCCCTCTATATTCATCGGTGGCCAGTGCGGATATTAAATATGAGCAGTGCGGTCTCCCCCTCCCTCCCTCCCCAGTATTAAATATGAGCAGTGCGGTCTCCCCCTCCCTCCCTCCCCAGTATTAAATATGACCAGTGCGGCCCCCCTCCCTCTATATTCATCGGTGGCCAGTGCGGATATTAAATATGAGCAGTGCGGTCTCCCCCTCCCTCCCCAGTATTAAATATGAGCAGTGCGGTCTCCCCCTCCCTCCCTCCCCAGTATTAAATATGAGCAGTGCGGCCTCCCCCTCCCTCTATTCATTGGTGGCCAGTGCGGATTCAAAGTATTGTGATCAGTGCGGCCTCTCCTCTCCCCCCCCCCCCCATCATTGGTGGCAGCGGAGAGTACCGATCGGAGTCCCAGTTTAAATCGCTGGGGCTCCGATCGGTTACCATGGCAGCCAAGACGCTATTGCAGTCTTGGCTGCCATGGTTACTTAGCAACAAATAGCAGCATTATACTTACCTGAAGAGCTGCGATCTATGTGACCGGCCGGGAGCTCCTCCTACTGGTAAGTGACAGGTCTATAGGCAATGCGCCGCACAGACCTGTCACTTTACCAGTAGGAGGAGCTCCCGGCCGGACACAGACATCGCAGCTCTTCAGGTAAGTATAATGATTCTATTTGTTGCTAAGTAACCATGGCAGCCAAGACTGCAATAGCGTCTTGGCTGCCATGGTAACCGATCGGAGCCCCAGCGATTTAAACTGGGACTCCGATCGGTACTCTCCGCTGCCACCAATGATGGGGGGGAGAGAGAGGAGAGGCCGCACTGATCACAATACTTTGAATCCGCACTGGCCACCAATGAATAGAGGGAGGGGGAGGCCGCACTGCTCATATTTAATACTGGGGAGGGAGGGAGGGGGAGACCGCACTGCTCATATTTAATACTGGGGAGGGAGGGAGGGGGAGACCGCACTGCTCATATTTAATACTGGGGAGGGAGGGAGGGGGAGACCGCACTGGTCATATTTAATATCCGCACTGGCCACCGATGAATATAGAGGGAGGGGGGCCGCACTGGTTACAATTAATACTGGGGAGGGAGGGGAGGCCGCACTGGCCACCAATAAGTTAAATACAGGAGGGGGGGGGGGGGGTCTGCCCCCTGCTGCCTGGCAGCATCTGCCAGGCAGTAGGGGGCAGTCATGTACACAGTTCTCAGTATATTCTAACTTGAAGCGTCCCCATCACCATGGGAACGCTTCTGTGTTTAGAATATACTGTCGGATCTGAGTTTTCCGAAGTGAAAGATCAGATCTGAAATAAACTGTTATGCAAACGGATCCGTTCTGAACGGATGCAAGCGTTTGCATTATAGGAGCGGATCCGTCTGATGAAACATCAGACGGACCCGCTCCGAACGCTAGTGTGAAAGTAGCCTTAATCACGTTTTTATGTTTAACATATTTTTAAAGAATTTTTGATGATGTTATTTTTAATTTTCCATGTCAATATCTATACATAAACAAAAACCATAAATTGCTGCAGTTTTCAAATGGTCCACTAAGCCTAATAATAGGCACCACTTCTTGGTCTGTACAGATCACTTTACTGCAGTTATACAGTTGCAAGAAAAAGTATGTGAACCCTTTGGAATGATATGGATTTCTGCACAAATTGGTCATAAAATGTGATCTGATCTTCATCTAAGTCACAACAATAGACAATCACAGTCTGCTTAAACTAATAACACACAAAGAATTAAATGTTACCATGTTTTTATTGAACACACCATGTAAACATTTACAGTGCAGGTGGAAAAAGTATGTGAACCCCTAGACTAATGACATCTCCAAGAGCTAATTGGAGTGAGGTGTCAGCCAACTGGAGTCCAATCAATGATATGAGATTGGAGGTGTTGGTTACAGCTGCCCTGTCCTATAAAAAACACACACCAGTTCTGGGTTTGCTTTTCACAAAAATCATTGCCTGATGTGAATGATGCCTTGCACAAAAGAGCTCTTAGAAGACCTACGATTAAGAATTGTTGACTTGCATTAAGCTGCAAAGGGTTATAAAAGTATCTCCAAAAGCCTTGCTGTTCATCAGTCCACGGTAAAACAAATTGTCTATAAATGGAGAAAGTTCAGCACTGCTGCTACTCTCCCTAGGAGCGGCCGTCCTGTAAAGATGACTGCAAGAGCACAGCGCAGACTGCTCAATGAGGTGAAGAAGAATCCTAGAGTGTCAGCTAAAGACTTACAAAAGTCTCTGGCATATGCTAAGGGGAGATACCACAGAGGAAGCCACTGCTGTCCAAAAAAAAAACATTGCTGCACGTTTACAGTTTGCACAAGAGCACCTGGATGTTCCACAGCAGTACTGGCAAAATATTCTGTGGACAGATGAAACCAAAGTTGAGTTGTTTGGAAGAAACACACAACACTATGTGTGGAGAAAAAGAGCCACAGCACACCAACATCAAAGCCTCATCCCAACTGTGAAGTATTGTGGTGGGGGCATCATGGTTTGGGGCTGCTTTGCTGCGTCAGGGCCTGGACGGATTGCTATCATCGAAGGAAAAATTAATGCACAAGTTTATCAAGACATTTTGCAGGAGAACTTAAGGCCATCTGTCCACCAGCTGAAGCTCCACAGAAGATGATGAGTGTTGCAACAGGACAACGACCCAAAGCATAGAAGGAAATCAACAACAGAATGGCTTAAACAGAAGAAAATACGCCTTCTGGAGTGGCCCAGTCAGAGTCCTGACCTCAACCCGATTGAGATGCTGTGGCATGACCTCAAGAAAGCGATTCACACCAGACATCCCAAGAATATTGCTGAACTAAAAAAGTTCTGTAAAGCGGAATGGTCAAGAATTACTCCTGACCGTTGTGCACGTCTGATCTGCAACTACAGGAAACGTTTGGTTGAAGTTATTGCTGCCAAAGGAGGTTCAACCAGTTACTAAATCCAAGGGTTCACATACTATTTCCACCTGCACTGTGAATGTTTACATTTTGTGCTCAATAAAAACATGGTAACATTTAATTCTTTGTGTGTTATTAGTTTAAGCAGACTGTGATTGTCTATTGTGACTTAGATGAAGATCAGATCACATTTTATGACCAATTTGTGCATAAATCCATATCATTACAAAGGGTTCACATACTTTTTCTTGCAACTGTATATTATTCTAAACCTGCCTGTAATGATAAGAAGATATCACCTCTGTGTATAGATAAGACAGGATCCACCATTAACAATAGGTGATTGTCAAATCTTATCTATTCTCTACTTGTATAGTCATCTCTAAACAAGTTACAGAGCATGCCTAGAAAACTCTCTCATAGAAGTCAATAGGGTCAGCTCCAGACCATTGTGTCTACTATGGCCCATGGGGCTGCCATAAAGCAATTTTTTTGTAATGCTTTGTAAATGCTGTTAAGAACAGCTAAGGCAAGATGGCTGCCCCCATAAGCATGTTCAGAAAGCAGAATAAAAAAATATGTAATCAGAAAATAAAAATCAGATTAAAAAAAGGATGTGTATTGCAATCTGGTTTTAACTGGTGACACATTTCTTTTAAACTCCCTGTAGTATACGGTTCAGCTTTATGTTTTACTGTGCAGACTAAGGGTGGTTCAACAGAGTCATCTCCTTATCATAAGAGGGTCGGTTTTATTGACAGCACTGTTGTACTGCTGAAGCACTAGAGGGGTTGTCCAGGATTTTTTTTTAACTCCCCCACCAACAGTAACTGGGGCTCTGTGGCCCTGGGGTCTCTTTAATAAATTTGAGTCCCCGCCTCTCAACTTTCCCCTGAACAGGATAACGTGTGCTGCTGCAGCCAATGACTGGCCTCAATGGCGACATCTCTACAAGCAGCACATTACTGCTGGGTTGTATGCCGCTTGGGGACATGTCATCACTGAGGCCAGTTATTTCTTGCAGCTTCACATGTGACTCTGACCTTGTGGAAGTTGACAAATACGGGCTAGAAGTCCAGTGAAGACAGTCCGATGGCAGAAGAGCCAAAATGGAAAGCAGTAGGGAGAAAATAAGCATATATCTCTACACAGGTACTGCTGCTACAGATATTAATTTGCTTATATAATGCTGTGAGGAATATGGATTATTATTTCATGTCAGCCATGTTCCCACACCAGCCATCAGCTGTCAGATAGCAGAGGTAGTAAACTCAACAGGGGGGGCCCTGCTTCAAAGCTAGCAGAGGACCTCTGTCAGTCCACCAGTGTTTACAACTTTTCACACTTCCAATCAGCCAGCCAGGAACCCTAGCTAATGGAGCAGGAAAGACCTCTCTGCAGGAGGTCTAGTCCATTCCCCAGGCTGAGAACTCACTGTTTCACTGGGGCAGTGAAAAGGCTCTCTCAGCTTGTTGCCTCTCTGTGGCCGTGTGGACAGGAGGGGTCTGTGAAAACTGTACCAAGACTGACCTTACTGGCTCCTCCAGGAGGGCGTAACATCTTGCCTTGGTAACCAGTGACCATACCATATCTCGTGAGCTCGACCTAGTTGTCGTCCGGCATCAGTCGGGGAATGATATTCATCACATATTGGTGGCAGCAAAGTGGGATCGAAATACTTGTGTATGTGAGTGTGGGACCCATACTCCCAAACACTAAAGACTACAAGCAGTAGCTTTTGCCGCTGGAGTCTTAAGATCAGCTGAACACTAGACAGTCTGTCTACAAAACTGTGGGCGGAGGACTTCCCCCTGCTGGACAAAGATGGGGACTTGGACACTTTCTTAGTGGCGTTTGAGACTGCCTGCCATCAGTACCAGCTGCCGGAGGACCAGTGGGTCAGATTCCTAACACCACGTCTCAGGGTAAAAGCCTGTGAAATCTTTGGGTACCTGCCCAGCGAGACCATCCTGAGCTATGAGGACATCAAGCAGGCTCTGGTCTGGCAGTACAACTTAACCTCTGAGTCGTACCGGAAAAAGCTCCGAAGTTTGCAGCGGGGTCCTACCCAGAGTTGGGCCGATCACATGCGGGTTCTGCTGAGAGCGGTCAACCAATGGACCACAGGATTGGAGCTCACCACCGTCCGGCAGCTGAAGGAGCTCATTGCCACAGAACAGTTCTTGGGGAATTGCCCGGAGGACCTCCAGCAGTACCTCCATGACCGGAAGCCAAAGGGGGCCTCTGCAACAGCAGCCCTGGCCGACGAGTACACCAACAACTGGACTTTAGAGGCCCTGAAACCTGTCGGCTGGAGAGGGGGTAAGACACACTCTGCCCCTAGGCCCAAGTGGGCACCGGCCCATGCTTCACTTTCCACGTCGGTGGGGGAACACCGACTTTTCCACCTCTGTAAGCAGCCAGGACACTTCAAGGCCATGGGTCCCCAGCGCCCGAGGAACCCGTCCCAGTCATTAACCTGGAAACCGTCCACTGTGTGTGGGTGGGGGTGGTCCCTTGACAATTTTCAACCGGTCACTGTGGGCCAGGCCGTGGCCATGGGACTTAGATACACCGGCACTGAGATGACTCTGGTACGGCCTGAACTGGTGGCACCCCATGATTTATTGCCTGGGAGATCCCTTACTGTCTCCGGGATTGGAGGAGTAGAACCGGCGCTGCCTGTCGCCAAGGTCTATTTGGACCGGTCGAGGAGTAAGGGAGGTGGGGGTATCCTCAAATATCCCTGCCAGTGTTTTGCTGGGGACGGACCTGGAGCGGCTTGTGTCTAAGTACGTGGCCGCTGACACCCCGAGGTCCGATCCCCCAGAGGGTGCGGATGGGCGCACGGGGAAACACAGGAATGTGCTGCCCCTGGCGCCCTCTAAAAGGGGGAGGTGTGAGGAATATGGATTATTATTTAATGTCAGCCTTGTTCCCACACCAGCCATCAGCTGTCAGATAGCAGAGGTAGTAAACTCCACAGGGGGGGCCCTGCTTCAAAGCCAGCAGATGGCAGAGGACCTCTGGCAGTCCACCAGTGTTTACAACTTTTCACACTTCCATTTAGCCAGCCAGGAACCCCAGCTAATGGAGCAGGAAAGACCTCTCTGCAGGAGGTCTAGTCCATTCCCCAGTTCAATGGAAATTATCAGACTTTCTGGGGGCCGGCAGTTCATAAGGAATTATGAATCACCCGGCCATCACAGGCACAAACCATATACATATTTGTGCCCCAGTGGCCACGATGAAAAGGCCCATGGTCATGGTTTGGTGGTGGGATGCCAGGGAAGGGACATATACATATCTCCCCACAGAAACTAAATAACAGTACCATGCTTGGACTCTACTTTTAGCCGGAGGCGGGTCTGTTGGTCCCAGAACCATCTCCCTGTGACTTTCTGGTCTGGAGCTATGAACCCTAAAGGGTTTTGTGGGTCGTTGAGCTGCCAGGATCAGCAGGAAGGGGGGTACCCATCCCAGAGGTGGAAAGAGGAAGGGCCGGCTACAGTTTAAAAGGCTTGTGCCAGCAAGCGGGCGTGTCTTTTCTCTGAAGGAGGGTCACATCATGCCATGTGTTTAGAGGGACCTACAACCTTCTGACATCACTGCCCTCCATGTGAATACAGCTAAGAACTCATCACAACCGAAAAGGACTCCATCTGGTAAACCGACTTTTGTTCAGCTTAACCCTGTTTGTACCATACCACCTGTATTTGTAACCTCAGACCACTGTATATATTCCTTGTGTGTATAGTGTTATTTCTAGTGAGCCCTTAATCTTGTGCTGTCTTGTATCTCGATCATGAATCTCCAAGTCCATGTTTCGGCCTAGCAATACGCTACCGCGGGTTGGTTTCTTACCCTATATAATCCCATTAGCGGACCGGGCTTATAGCAAACAAGAAACTGGTGGCCGTCTTCCTGGGCTGAGAATGCGCTGTTTCACTGGGGCAGTGAAAAGGCTCTCAGCTTGTTGCCTCTCTGTGCCCGTGTGGACAGGAGGAGTCTGTGAAAAATGTACCAAGACTGACCGTACCCGCTCCTCCAGGAGGGCGTAACATCACGCCTTGGTAACCAGTGACCATACCGTATCTCGTGAGCTCGACCTAGTTGACGTCCGGCGTCAGTCGGGGCATGAGGGGTACGGTATTTGTTACATATGCATACTGCTTATATTCTTTGAGAAGGCCACCACCCTAGAAGACCACTTTTCAATGCAGTTTTATGTGGCTCTCTCAAAGAAGTTTCACTGTATTTCCCTGGATTCTGGATCTCTGCTGTAATGATTATAACGCCCTAAATAGTTAATAACTCATACCCTATATGGTTCCACTCTTGGGCATGACCACTCAGTGTTTAACACATGGCTGGTTATGGTGCAACCTCTGCAGCATGCGAGAGTTTTACATGCAGACTTTAGAGCTGTACTTTTTATAGTCATAAAGACCGCGCAGCTCCAGATAGATATAGATTTGATCAAATTGTAGTAGATAGACAACTTTCTCGGTATAGTCAATCACTGTTATGTCAAGCGTGGACTCCACAATAACTCTCGTCTGCACCTCCTATATTGGAAAGGACAGAATGGTACTGCTAGCACTTGATATCAAACCAGTATTTATTATATTCACAATATTCCATAAAAAAGACATATAAAATTTAAAATCGGTCTCCTGTTACTCACCCGACCCGGGCTATGTCTATGTTTTATGGAATCTTTAGAGCTGTACTGTTATTCCATTAAGGGGATGTCTAATGCCCCAGGTTACACTGCAGTCATTTTCCTCCCATTGAGAATTAAAGGGGTTGTGAAAGAATCGGGAATGGGCGGGGGCTTTTGACAACTCGTCACCCCATTTGGCTGTACCTGTAAAGAAAGTATTACCTGCTTCTTGGCGCCAGCACTTCACTCCTCCTCCTCCAGGTCAGCTATGCTCTGTTGGGATTCTTCAACGTCAACATCTGGTTTATCCGGAGTGTGGATCCCCTTGTGTCATGTAACAATTTGTCATGACCTAAGGGAAGCTGGTCAGCACTGTGGCCGGTGATTGTCGTGATTTCAAACTGAATGTTGACATCGAGGGAGCCCAGGGGAGCATTCAGGCCTGGAGGAGAAGGATTGGGAAGCTGGCCCCAGGAAGCAGGTAATTCTTCCTTTGCAGGTCCGGTCAAATGCAGGCTGGGTTTGTCAAAAACTGACCTATTCTTTCACATCCTTTTTAAGACCTTACATGGGACTGCCAAAAGATGAAGAAACTGTGGGAGATGCTTACTAATTCATTTATGCCACTACTGTGGCATATATATGTATATAAATAATTCAAAGGGGTTTTCTGAGATTACAAATAATAGCATAGACCAATAAGTACAAATAAGTCCTTGTAAAACCGACCAGATACTGAACACAATTAAAACAACAAAGCCTGGACCTGGAGTAGTTTTCTTTGATTAAATGCATAGTAGATTTGTTAGCAGTTAAAAAGGAGAATTCTGGCAAAATCCAGATTAGAGATGAGATGAGTTAAAAACAGCCATTTCCTGGCTACAGAGAGCCTGTATAGTGGTGTAGAACACTGTGCCTTGCAGAAACACGCATAGGGAGTCTGCTGTGGTAGTGAAACAGTACTGTGAGTCAGTATTACAACCAGATGACAGGCATCGCTCTTAGAATCACTGCAAATAACTCAAGTGTGAACTCAACCTTATAGGTCAATGTTAGCTGCAGGTATAAAGAACCGTGCAGAGGCCCAACATCCTACTATAGCGTGAAAGAACGCACTCCTTTTACACGGTCGTCAGCTGATTCCACATAGATTTCTATAGAACCTGTTCTATTAAACGCTTATACAAGTAGAGCCCCCCTGCCAGAGTGGAGGGGGTGTCAGCAGTAAGTTTGTGTTGACGTCACTGATTATTTTTCCCTTCCTCTGATCCGTCAGAACAATAAGCCCCAAAAAACGTATCCTGTCTGTTGAGCATCCGCCTTAACTCGGTCAGCATTTGGTCAGTAATTCATCAGTATTGCTAAGTAAAAAAAAAACTGGAGTGGATTCAAAACAGAAATGACACGTGAATGAAATATTTGCATGTCTTCTGTGTTTTGTACCGACTCCTGCTTTTGGCTACCAAATCATAAGCCAATTCTGATGCAAAATAGCAACCATGTCATACAGGCCCTACAGCTGCTACATAGATAGGATCCATTGTGCGTCTAATTTTTCCTTCCTTCTGACAGATCAGAAAAAGGGTCAAATAAATGATGTCAACCAGGCCTAAAAGGCAAAATAGTGGCCCAGTCATGGAGTGGTGAGCGTGGGGACAGCATGAGAAGTCCACAGAGTGGCCCAATGACAGAGTGTTGAGGTGGCAGCAGCATGATGAGACCACAGAGTTGCCCAGTGGCATAGTGGGGAGGTGGCAGCAGCATGAGGAGACCACAGAGTTGCCCAGTGACATAGTGGTGAAGTGGCAGCAGCATGAGGAGACCACAGAGTAGTGATGTGGCAGCAGCATGAGTAGACCACAGAGTGGTGAGGTGGCATCACCATCTCCACTGCATACTGCCACGGTGTGTCTGGGTCATCTTCCTCGTCTTCCTCATCACCCTGTAGCTCCTCCAGCTGCTTGTGCTCCTCCTCTCCTGTCACCTGTGTAGAAAAAACATCCATTTCTCTATGCATTGCTTGTGCTCAAATGTCCTCCTCTAGTTCAGCCCCCACAGGGCTCATGTGGCCATGAGTTGTAGTCACCACGTTTCCTGTCCCCTGGCCAGCCAGATTTAGCAGCATCTGTTCCAGGACTTGAATCAGTGGAATGATGTTGTTCATCCCATAGTCCTGGCGACTGACAAATAAAGTGGCCTCCTCAAAGGGCCTGAGCAAACGGCAGGTGTCACGCATGAGCTGCCACTGGCTAACATCGAAGTTACACAGGGGAGTACCTCCGTCCGCCTGTATCATCAAGAAATCGTTTATGGCCTTTGTCTGTTCGTATAATCGGTCCAACATATGGAGGGTGGAATTCCAATGGGTGGAAACGTCGCATATCAGCCTATGTTGGGGGGGGGGGGCGTTTTGCCGCTGCAAGGAGGGTGCGCTTTGCAGTGTATGAGTGGCTAAAGTTCATGCAAAGTTCCCTGGCCATTTTCAGGATGTCTTACAGATGTGGTGAAGACTTCAGTTCACCCAGGCAAACTAGGTGCAGAACAGCATGACACTGCCGTACCCTGCACATGTGGTATGATGGATGTGGCGAAACCGACCTCGCCACTGGGTTTTGGAGAGGACTGGCTGCTGGCCTCTTGCCCCAGGATTATGGGCCATATACTAACTTTTAAACCCCTGAACCGATTCAAGTGAATTTTGGATAGGTTTGTCCCCAAGTTATACTGTTTAAATTGATGTAAGTTATATGTATGACCACTGCTTGACCCTCAACACGGAGCCTTGTCTCGTTATTGGGGGGATTCACTGTATGCTGTTAGAGGACTGATTGCCAGAAGTGTAAGCTGATCCCTGTTCGTCTGCTAGCAGCTATTCGTGAGGTTCCAGTTTGGAGTGCTACTTTGTATCCAGTTCGGGACATTGGTGTTCTGCAGTAGCTGTGCCTGTCTCTCAGAAAGGGGCATATCGCCTAAACGGATTTTAACCCCTTGTCTGCTGAAACGGTCCGTTACATTGGTGGCAAGCAGCGGGATCGTTCCTACAGCCAGAAGGACAGCTACAGGAGACACCATTTTTGTGGATTCTACAATTTAAGGACAACGCATGTCCCAGTACAGCGTCCCTGACAGCAGCAGGATGGAACCAGCAGTGTTATACGAGGAGGAGACCCGGATGGCCGGGATGCATTAAGGTAAGGCATCTGGTACCAGGCCCTGGATAATCTACAATACCAGCAGGGTGAGAGTCTCCCCAGTAAAGAGCAGCGGTTGCAGAAGCAAGTGGCCCTGCGGATGCCCTTCCTGGGAGAGCAGCCCCTGGAGGAATGGGTGAAGGAACTAGAGCACCGGGTATGGCAGGAGCTATGGCTGGAGGATGCCTACCAGGCACTTTGGTGGTATATGGCACAGTATATACCCTGGACAGCCGAACATGACAAGCCAGAGGGAGAGAAGTTTTATGGTCCTGGCTTGTTATGGGAGTCCTTTGCAGAGCCTGACTTCGGGAGCCCTGTACAGTCCAGACTTCAGGACATTTTCTATGAGAGGGAGGCTAGGCATGAGTGGGATGACCCCCATGAGGTAGAGCAAGACCTGGCTCACCTACCAACCCTGGAGTGGGAACTGGAGCAGGACTACCGAGATCTCTTCCACTCCATTGAGAAGGCTCAGCAGGACGGTAAGGTGACAGACCCAGATCCAGACCCATTCAGCTGGGCAGATATTGTAGAGTGTTACTGGGAAGGACCCCAGGTGGCCGGTAGAGATGGGACCGAGGTCTCTCCACCGGTCCTGCAGGGAATTGGGAGCCCAGTCTCCATTCCCCAGCGGCAGTGTGAAGTGCAGGGAGAGGAGAGCAGCGCCCTCCCTCCCCAGCGGCAGGCTGAGTTACAGGGGGCAGAGGTAGTTGTTCCTGCCCCCCAGCAGCAGAGTGATATGCCGGGAAGGCAGTGTGAAATGCAGGGAGAGGAGAGCAGCGTCCTCCCTCCCCAGCGGCAGGCTGAGTTACAGGGGGCAGAGGTAGTTGTTCCTGCCCCCCAGCAGCAGAGTGATATGCCGGGAAGGCAGTGTGAAATGCAGGGAGAGGAGAGCAGCGTCCTCCCTCCCCAGCGGCAGGCTGAGTTACAGGGGGCAGAGGTAGTTGTTCCTGCCCCCCAGCAGCAGAGTGATTTTTTGGGAATTGGGAGCCCAGTCTCCATTCCCCAGCGGCAGAGTGTCCAGCAGGGAATAGAGAGCCCAGTCTCCTTTCCCCAACAGCAGGACACTGTATTGGGAGCGGAGACGGTCGGTCGCCCTCCCCAGCGGCTGGAAGTATGTATGGGAGAGGAGCTCGTTACCCCCTCTCCCCAGCGGCAGCTTAACGCACCAGGGGGAGACAGTAAGCCCCACAACAGTGCAGATGGGACCGTGGTCTCTGCACTTACAGCACAGGGGGTAGAGACAGTCGGTCTCCCCCTCCAACAACCAGAATTCAAGCCAGGGAGCAACACAGAGACCGGGAGTACCAGCTTCCAACATAACCTTGGTAGACTCACTGGACAGAGACAGGCTACCAAATGCAACAGGTCCAGTATTGGGTTGTGGGTGAGCTGCCAGACTAACTCAGGTACCGACCGGCGTGAGGTCAGGTATCTGGTTAGTCTTCCCTGGGGGGGGAGATGTGTGTCGAAACTGACCTCGCCACTTGGTTTTGGAGAGGACTGGCTGCTGGCCTCTTGCCCCAGGATTATGGGCCATATACTAACTTTTAAACCCCTGAACCGATTCAAGTGAATTTTGGATAGGTTTGTCCCCAAGTTTTACTGTTTAAATTGATGTAAGTTATATGTATGACCACTGCTTGACCCTCAACACGGAGCCTTGTCTCGTTATTGGGAGGATTCACTGTATGCTGTTAGAGGACCGATCGCCAGAAGTGTAAGCTGATCCCTGTTCGTCTGCTAGCAGCTATTCGTGAGGTTCCAGTTTGGAGTGCTACTTTGTATCCAGTTCGGGACATTGGTGTTCTGCAGTAGCTGTGCCTGTCTCTCAGAAAGGGGCATATCGCCTAAACGGATTTTAACCCCTTGTCTGCTGAAACGGTCCGTTACACTGGAGGAGCACTGTGAATTGTCCCTGCAGTGGAGGCTGAGGACACGGTGGAGGCGGACATTGTCGCAGGACCAACAGCGTGAGAACATGGAGGCGGAATCGGTGTCACCTGGCCAAGTTGCTGTTGTGGCTGGGCAGGAACCACATTTACCTAGTGGGCCGTAAAGTACATACTTTGTCCTTGACCTTTGTTACAGCTCCATACATCGGCACTGCAGTGCACTTTGGCAGACACTGACAGGCTCAAGGACTGGCCCAGCTTCTGTTCTACATATGTGTGCAGGGCTGGTACTGCCTTTTTGGCAAATAAATGACAGCTCGGGACTCTTCACCTCGGCTCGGCACAAGCCATCAGTTCTCTGAAAGGTGCAGAGTCCACCACTTGGAAAGGGAGGGACTGTAGCACCAGCAACTTGGCCAGGAGCACATTTAGCTTCTGCACCGATGGATGAGTGCACGCATACTGTTGTTTCTTGGCAATCGCTTTGGTGATCGACTGTGAAGGAATGACTGACGAAGATTAGTAGGACGAGGAGCAGGAGCATCAGGACCAGCAAATGATGGGAAGGACAAACAACTACCTTTGGCTGAGGTGGTGGAGCCTTGACTGCATGAAATTGGGTGCGTGCCACTGGGTGATACAGCGGTTGCTGCGGCAAGCTGGACCACATCTGAGCCACGGTTCTCTCAAGCCACTTTATGGTAACGCTGCATGTGTTGACGCACCCTGGCCACGCTTTACCTTCTGCCCACAAATTCAGCAAATAACCATGTTCACCCCCTCCGGCGGCCTAACAGAAAATTGCCACACCGCCGTGTATGGCATTTTTCCCCCAACACTCCCCGCTGACTGCCTGCTACCGCTGCCTCCGTGAACCCCTGCACTGCTACTTTCTGGGCCGGTAGATTCCTGCGAAGCAGGTGGTCTACCCCGGGCACGTTTGGCTCCTGACCTCCCACTGATGTCACTCTGCTGACTCACGGTCACGCTACCACCCTGCTGGCTCAGCTGCTGCCTCACGCGCAAGCTGCCACCCTCTTCTCCTGATGATGATGAAGTTTCTTCTTCACCCGGCTCCCAAGTGCGATTGGCTACATCATCATCCGCTACTGTCTGCACGTCACTGATGTCCCCCTCAACGGTCTCAGGGCCAGGAGCCTGACCGCTCACAGCACCTGCTCCCACGCAACTCTCATCATCACTACTTGCCCACCTACCGGAGGAAGGGGCGGATGTCTCCTCCAGATCTTGGCTGGGCAGTAGCTGCTGACTGTCCTCTAGTAGCTCGTCCTCGCTGAAAAGTTGAGCCGAGCCTACGGCATATAATACTTCTCATGCTGAGGGAACAGAAAATGACAGAGGAAGGTTGAGTACAGTTGGGGCCACAGGGCCTGCTTCCGGGCCATGCCAACTAAGCGTCGTGTCAGAGGAACCCACCAACTCTTGGCTGGGGGTGTATGATGTCACTTGCGACGAAGTCAAAGATAGAGTCAACCATTCAAGCACCACTGGGTGGCTGGTCAAGTCACGACTGCTAGATGACACCGGGAGGGATCTCAGGCCTCTCGCTGCGACTCCTGCTGCTACCCCCCTTCATCTGCTGCTATTTCTTTGAAGGGCTTGTTACCTGTGTGTCTGACATACTGTATAATTAAATAATTAAATTTAAATTAAAATAATACACCCCAAAAAAGGCTGTAGTACCCAGAACGGCAATTAAGATGTATTCTTTTTCCTATTAATACACTCCAAAAAATAAATATAACAATCACAATTCTCTGCAAAACGGCTAATAGGACTTACGTATCTTTCCTATTAATACACCCCATAAATGGCTGTAGTATAATGTAACTTCACCGCTGAACGGAAATTATGGCATATATTTTTTCCTTTTTTTTTCTATTAATACACCCCTCCCGCCAAAAATAAATATCAAAATTCACTGCAGAACATATACTAGGACAGAGGTATATTTCCTATTAAAAAACCCATAAATAACTGCAGTACAATGTAACTTCACTGCAGAACGGCAATTAAGTCGTATTCTTTTTAGTATTATTAAACCCCCCAAATAAGTTCAACAATCAAAATTCACAGCAGGACGGCTAATAACATAGAACATAGAAACATAGAATGTGTCGGCAGATAAGAACCATTTGGCCCATCTAGTCTGCCCAATATATCTGAATCCTATGAATAGTCCCTGGCCCTATCTTATATGAAGGATAGCCTTATGCCTATCCCATGCATGCTTAAACTCCTTCACTGTATTTGCAGCTACCACTTCTGCAGGAAGGCTATTCCATGCATCCACTACTCTCTCAGTAAAGTAATACTTCCTTATATTACTTTTAAACCTTTGCCCCTCTAATTTAAAACTGTGTCCTCTTGTGGTAGTTTTTCTTCTTTTAAATATGCTCTCCTCCTTTACCGAGTTGATTCCCTTTATGTATTTAAAAGTTTCTATCATATCCCCTCTGTCTCTTCTTTCTTCCAAGCTATACATATTAAGGTCCTTTAACCTTTCCTGGTAAGTTTTATCCTGCAATCCATGTATAGAGTATCTATATCCTTCTGGAGATATGGCCTCCAGTACTGCGCACAATACTCCAAGTGAGGTCTCACCAGTGTTCTGTACAGCGGCATAAGCACTTCACTCTTTCTACTGCTTATACCTCTCCCTATACATCCAAGCATTCTGCTGGCATTTCGTGCTGCCCTATTACATTGTCTTCCCACATTTAAGTCTTCTGAAATAATTACTCCTAAATCCCTTTCCTCAGATACTGAGGTCAGGACTGTGTCAAATATTCTATATTCTGCCCTTGTGTTTTTACGCCCCAGGTGCATTATCTTGCACTTATCCACATTAAATTTCAGTTGCCAGAGTTCTGACCATTCTTCTAGTTTTCCTAAATCCTTTTCCATTTGGCGTTTCCCTCCAGGAACATCAACCCTGTTACATATCTTTGTGTCATCAGCAAAAAGACAAACCTTACCAACCTTAGACATACGTATCTTTCCTATTAATACACCCCTTAAAGTACAATGCAACTTCACCAGTGAACAGCAATTATGACATATATTTTTTCCTTTTTTTCCTATTAATACACCCCCCAAAAAAGTAAAATAATGTAAAATCAATGCAGAACGGCTAATAGGACGTACATATATTTCCTATTAATACACCCCATAAATGGCTGTATAACAAACAACTTGCACCCCAATAACAAGCAAGGTTTGCCGAAATTACTGATGTGTCATATAGTGCAAACAACCTAAAAGCAGCAGTATAACTGTAATTTGGATCCCCAATTAGTGCAGCATGGTGCAATAGAATCACTCCTATTACCCAGGCTGTACACTCTCCTATTGCACCATGTTCTTCTTTTATAGTGCGGATTATTCCTCCCTATCCTTTCCCTACACCTTGAATAATCTTTCCATGAATTTCTAAATCGATTTTTCAGCACAATAAAGTCTTTCCTAGCACTGTCCCTAGCGCCTGCTGACATATTTCCCTGCACCAAGTACACTGGAAAATGGCTGAATCCAAGATAGCTGAGGCTATTTATAGGGCTGTGACATCACAGGGGCTGGCTGCCTGCTGATTGGCTGCATGCATGGCATTGTGGGTAATTCCTCATTCCCAGAGTTCTTTGCTCCATGTCCTAACACGTACAGCAGCCATTTTAGGAAAAATGCGATTCGTTAACACAAATCAAATTTTTCCTGAAATTCCATCAAATTCCACTTCGTCAACTTCGATTCACTCATCTCTAGTCCAGATCACACCAGATCAGTCAGTGTGCCGCTGTTAGGCTACTTTCACACTAGCGTTTGGAGCGGATCCGTCTGATGTTTCATCAGACGGATCCGCTCCTTTAATGCAGACGTTTGCATCCGTTCAGAACGGATCCGTCTGTATTAAAACTTAGAAAATTTTCTAAGTATGAAAGTAGCCTGAGCGGATCCGTTCAGACTTTACATTGTAAGTCAATGGGGAACGGATCCGCTTGAAGATTGAGCCATATGGTGTCATCTTCAAGCGGATCCGTCCCCATTGACTTACATTGTAAGTCTGGACGGATCCGCTCGCCTCCGCACGGCCAGGCGGACACCCGAACGCTGCAAGCAGCGTTCAGGTGTCCGCTCACTGAGCAGAGCGGAGGCTGAGTGCTGGCAGGCGGATGCATTCTCAGTGGATCCGCCTCCATTGAGAATGCATTGCGGCCAGACGGCTGCGTTCAGGACCGCTCGTGAGCCCCTTCAAACGGAGCTCACGAGCGGACACCTGAACGCAGGTGTGAAAGGAGCCTTAGAGGTTCCCAGTAAGACGGATTAAAGTCAGGGCAGTCGGCTATTAGGTGCAGGAGCGTACCTCTTTCTTTCTCCAAGCTGGTTCAGTCGCAGACGCTGCAGCTACACAGCGATGACTGATCTGGTGAGATCTGGACTTTGCCAGAATCCTTCTTTTTAACTGCTAACAAATCTACTGTGAATTTAATCAAAGAAAACTGCTCCCAGGCTTTATTATTTTAATTGTTTTCTGAGATTGCTATGGTTTTTAAGAGATATATTCATGTAGTTGCTTACCTCATATATATGTTCCCCATGCATTTTTTCAGTTTGGACTCTCCTGACCCAGTATCACCACATAAACTCATCACCCTGGTAGATTTCCATCCTATATGTAGCACTTCCTGTTGCTGTATCCAACCAAACCCATGATGCACTTCTCCTTTCTCTGCTGCAGCTCCAGCACCGCCCCTAACAACGCCCAGCTAGTTTATAGCTCCGCTCACCTAGCTAGTTACATAGACACTCCCTTATCACTGCCCCTGTCAACGCCCAGCTAGTTTATAGCTCCTCCCACTGCCCAGTTGCTGCTTTGACACATACATAGACATAACATCACAGGAAATAGGAAATAGCTGCATGGACATTGTCATGTTACCACAGCCCAGACGGAACACAGGTGCAATAAATGTAAAATAAATATATTATAAAGCTACAGCTGATTATTTTAAAGGATGTTGATGCAAACCAGAAAAAACAAAACTTAAAGTTGCTTGGGAAGGGGGGGGGAGTGATATGCATTTGGGGTTTATGCTTCTGATATCTTAAGACCCTAGGCCTCAAGTGTCATAGTGTTTGGTTGGTGTTGGTACAATATTTTGGCATTTGGGGCCACACCTTTAATTTTGCCCAGGGCCACAGTTGGTCTAAAATCTGCCCTGAGAAAAAGGATAGTAGACCAGATGAGTGTGGACTTTTGATTACCATAGGTAAGGGCCTTGATTATATGTACTAAATATTTTTAAGAGGTTGAAGAACTTGGCTAGATAGTTTTTTATAAGGAAATTTTTTTGAGAAGACAAGGCTCATTATTCCAGTCATTGACTCAAGCCATTAACAGTTTCTTTTCAAAATATGTATGGAACATAGACCTCAAGAGGGGAGGGGGGAGTCTGGCAACCAGCCATTTGCATTAGGACAATGTGCATTTATCTAAATTAGTCAAATTCTGAAGGTATAAGAGTGGGGTAGGTGGGACCTTAGGAACAATGCTAAGCTCACCTTAGGATATGAATGTCTGGATTCATGATGAAAATGCAAAACGGTGCAAATTACAGAAAAATATATGGATCAACTCTGTCAGAAAGCTTAAAATCACTTTTTAGTTCCTATTCTAGTTTAAAAATGATCTGAGAAAAGCGTAAAAGCTACAAAAGAGACATTGAAAGTGAAGACAGAGTGAACCCCATCATTGAGAAATATATAGCAATGCATGAAAACAAAACCAGAAAATTCATGAAATCACAAAGAAGATGAAAACATGGCCTGATTTGAGAAAGGTGTTCATTACTAAAGGATTAACGCCACCCACATACAACAAACTCACTTTCTACTCTCCATGCAGTAATAACATCCTATGCAGCCAGAAAACATTAGACTCTAGTAAAGGATTATGCACAAGGAGAGAGGATTATAAAAGAAGGAACTCTTGATCTTACAGAAAGAACGCTCAGCAGGTCTACAATAAGAGCCATTTCATTTTAAAAGTTAAAAAAAATTAAATAAAAGATAATGCAAAAAATGTTCATCTTGTATTCAGTGTATGACTATATGTATTACACATGTGAAAATTTGATATAGCAGGTAAACTGCATTTCTGGGTTCTACATATTGAATAGAAGGCCTATGTTTTACTTTTGTTTTTAGTTTATTTAGATGTTTTACAAAAATACTATTATAGAATTGGATATAATTTATATCAATGTATATACGCTATGCAAGCTATAATTGTAATAAGGGTTGTTGATTTCTATACACCACTGTCTAAACCTTTTGATAGCTTTGAACATTCCCCAGTAAAACATCCCTCTTACCTACTCCCTGTGGTCTGTCCTGCTATCAAATGTGATGTATAACCTCTAGCCAACCGGCAAACTTGATGATTAGTATTTTAAGAGGATGACAACCTACGCATAAGACATATCACAGATATAAAGAACTGTGTAGGGCAGTTATATTAATGTTTGTGTTTACAGAGAATATTAAACCCTTAAAGTAAGTATCATCAGAAAATGAAACATCAATCATTCAATCATGTTTTTATTATAAACATATCCTTTAACCCTTTAGTGACCAGTCTCTTTTAGGCCTTAAAGGGTTATCCAATACTATAAACTGCCCCCCCCCCCCCATATGCCGTGCCTCTCACAGGGGATATACTTACCCCGATCCCTGCGCTGCTCCCTGCACCACTGCTGCTTCTCTCCCTGCGCCAATGAAAACATCCGGTGTCCGGGGGAAGGGGGGGGGGGGGGACGAGCCTCCTTAGCATTACCCGCGATGCTAGGGAGGCTCTTCCCCGCCTGCCATTGGCTGCTCCCCCTGACACCGGATGCTTTAATCGATGCAGGGGGAAAAGCGGCAGCGGTGGTGCGGGGACCAGAAGCTGTGTGGGGAGCGGGGTGAGTATATTCCCTGTGAGGGGCCCAGCATATGGGGGGCAGTTTATAATATTGGATAACCCCTTTAAGGACCAAGCCATTTTTTTTTCATGTTTGATCGTCACATTCCAAGAGTTATAATGGCACTGTTTTGGAGTACTTACTGATTAACTTTTCTTAACTCTTTTTAGGGGGGATGAGTTTTTACTTTATAAATATTGCAGTGTTCATTTTTCAGCATAAATAACATTAAAAAAATTATTCTCTGGGTATGATTACAGTGATACCATCTAAATATAGTTTTTCTTTTACGTTTTACTACTTTTGCACTATAAAAACCCTTAAAAAAAAAGATATGTTTATGCATCGCTGCATCAAAAGACCCATAGCTTTTTCATTTTTTGTTCTGCGGTGCTGTGCGAGAGCTTTATTTTTGTGGTGCGACTTGCAGTTTCCATTAGTATCATTATCGGGTACCTAGCATTATTTGATCGCTTTTTATTTTATTTTGGTGGTGAATAAGTAAAAGTAATCAATTCTGGAATTCATTTTTTACAGCTTTCACTATATGGGATAAAATACAGGATTTTGGCACCAAATATGTGGAAAGGATTTTATTTTTGCATTTTTTCCATTGAAATGTATTTTTTTTCCTATGGAAATCTTTGTTGTTTTTTTTTGTTGGAAATTTTTTACATTTGATAATTAATTAATTCAGAATTCATTTTTAATTTAACCTTTTTTAACCATTTACTAGTCCCACAAGAGGACTTTAACAGGCGATCCTTTAATTGCTTCTATAATACATCGTACTGCTTATGCAGTACATTGTATTATATTATCAATACAATACTTAAATTCACCATCAGGGTGTGCCAGAGAGGTGCAGCCTGACAGACATATGATACCTTGAAAAAGTATTCATACTCCTTGAACTTTTCCACATTTTTTTCACGTTACACCTACAAACTTAAATGCATTTTATTGGGATTTTATGTAATAGACCAACAGCAAGTACTGTATGTGTGAAATGAAAAGAAAATAATACATGGTTTTCAAAATTTTTAATAAACATCTGAAAAGTGTGGTGTGCATTTTTATTCAGCCCCCTGTACTCGGATACCCCTACATAAAAGCCAGTGTGACCAATTGCCTTCAGAAGTCACCTAATTGGTAAATAGAGTCTCCCTGTGTGTAATTTATGCTCATTATAACTACAGCTGTTCTGTGAAGGCCTCAGAGGTTTGTTAGAGAACATTAGTCATCAAACAGCATCATGAAAACCAAGGAACACACCAGACTGGGATAAAGTTATGAAGAAGTGTAAAACAGGATTAGGTAATAAAAAATATCCCAAGCTCACAGAGCACTGTTCAATCCATCGTCCAAAAATAGGAGTATGGCACAACTGCAAATCTGCCAAGACCTGGCTGTCCACCTAAACTGACAGCCCAGGCAAGGAGAGTACTAATTAGAGAAGCAGCCAAGATGCCCATGGTCACTCTCAAGATGCTGCAAAGATCCACAGCTCAGGTGGAAGAATCTGTTCACAGGACAACTATTAGTCGTGTACTCCAAAAACTTGACCTTTATGGAAGGCAAGAAGAAAGCCATTTTTTAAAGCAAGCCATAAGAAACCCAGTTTACAGTATGCCATAAACCATGTATCGGACAAAGCAAACATGTGGAAGAAGTTGCTCTGGTCATCTGAGACCAAGGTTTAACTTTTTGGCCTAAATGCAAAATGTGTGTGGGGGAAAACTAACACAGCATATCACCCGTAACACACCATCCACATCATGAAACATGGCGGCAGCATCATCCTCTGGGGATGCTTTTCTTCAGCAGAGACAGGAAAGCTGGTAAGAGTTGATGGGAAGATGGACAAAGCTAAATACTGGGCAATCCTGGGGTAAAACCTGTTAGAGGCTGCAAAAGACTTAAGACTGGGGCAGGATAACGACCCTAAACATACACAGAGAGCTACAATGGAATGGTTTAGATCAATGCATATTCATGTGTTGTCATGGCATTGTCACACTTTGGTGTGGGAGGGAAACACCACACCGAGAATAGGAGGGAAGGGTGAAACAGGGAATCAGGCCTGAGAACTAAGGAAGGAAGATGGACACCTCCTAGTGAAAACCCTAACCAAAATCCTGACCGACTACTAGTATGAACAGACCCCAAAGGTAGGCGAGTTCATATGCAGGAATACCTAGAGGCCTATCTAGCCCTATAGGACCCTGGTACTAATGGCAGGGACGAGACTACCTGTTCCTCCAAAAGGAAGGACGAACAGGAGTCTACTTCAGGCCTAATACAAACAATAGGGAAATGCAACACACAGAACCCAAACAAAATACAAAAGGGATAGGAAAGACTTAACTACAAAGAGGCTAAGAAAGCAACAGGAACTCAGCCGAGATCCAACCACAAACAATCTACAGGCACAGAAGCTGTAAACCGCACAGCATAGTGGGAGAAGCAACTATAAATAAGGAAGGTTAAATGACCACATAATCAAAACCTGGAGTCAAGGGGTGCGGCCATTACCAGAAACAACACAGACACCTATTGATCCACAAGGAAAACCTGTCAGATCAAAGCACGTGTTGCCAGTCTCACAGATCTCCTGCCACTCACTGTCGCCGGGACATCCGTATGTCTCAGTACGTCATTGACAGGCGCTAGTGCAAGAAGTCTAGGCACGTAGAGACGTAGCTAATATATGGCCCTGTCAATCAAACTTCAGAGGGAGCGGCAGGAAGGCTGAAGGAGGAGATATTTCCTGCACCAAGGGCAGTGGGAATACCCTCCATTCAGGGAACAGTTAAGTTGCATATTTTTAAAAAGTCAAAATTCGATACATTGCAGGTATGGAATTTTAAAACATATTCAAAGTTAGATTCAATCTCACACAGCCTAACAGACGATGACCCTGGTTTATTATAGCTGGTGCGGATGACAGACTCCCTTTAAGGCGAAAAAAGCTTGGTCTCAAAGGGGCTAAGTGACAGCATGTAATAAACAGATGCAGCAGGTGCCACGAGCTTTGTTCTAGTGTCAGTATACCAGTTTGCATGTTTTTTTTTTTAGTTAATGCTAAGAAGAATAAGAAGTATGATTGTTAATTTGTGGCAGAACGTGATTTCTCACCTGCTAGATTTATATAGTGAAAGTCTTAAGATACAACATTACTTTGTTTGGAATTATTTTCACTGTAAAATGAGAAATACAATCAACAAACTACAATTGCAGGACCATAAAAAGCCCTTCTCTTGTCTTGGATAGATACAGTCTTTTAAACAGCTGTAATGGTTGCTTCAGTTTCTCCGACAAGTCACAATTATCTTGTAATTAAAGATTCGATTCCTCTCCCTTATTAAACTCAATGAAATGGTCTTATATATTCACTATAAACAGCATTTTGCTGTCAAAACTATCAAATGTTTCCTTAGGAACAGTCTTCTGGGAAATGTAGACTTCCCCAGTGAGACTGTAAAAGCAACTGTTCATATTAAAATGAAATTACCTGAAGAAAAAATGTATTTGAACGGTTTTGATAAAACAGAGGCTTACATACAGACAGTCAGGAAGAAAACAGTATAACAAATAAGTGAATGTAGACATTATACACAATAATTCTACTCAAGGTAAAACTGCTATCACCCAGACATGTGTCAGCCATGAAGTTAAATAAAAACAATACTACTCCTGATGAAGAGACATCGTCCCGAAACGCGTTGAGCCAGATTCTACACTAAATAAAGAAATTTGAACAGAAGTTTCCTGACTGTGGCTGCCTTCATCTTTCACCATCTTGATGCAAACCTGGCTGGGGGGGTCATTGGTTTACCAGTGTATTAAGCTTATCCGAGTAAACCCCCCTCCCCCTTCCCGTGAAGTGAGTAACTTCTCTATGTTCATACTTACACCGCTGTGTATTTAATGTACATCCATTCCCCACGAACCGTGACGATTTTTAAAGATATACCAATTTTAAAGTGATACCTTATATTCATTTTTATATCTTATTTTCTGTTCTCTCGCCCACACTCACTGTTTTTATCCACACCACTGTTTTTATTGCCTTTTTTATACATTGCCTTACATTATCCATACTTTGTCTTGCTTATATTTGCTACCTTAGCCCTAGTAGCGGTGAGGGAGACATGTGGCGGGCACCATCTTGGTGCCGGGCAGCTGCACGCCGGGCCTGCAACATCATACCAACGGGGAGACGGAGTGCAGTGAAGAGGATCCCTGGGACTCCTTCCCCTGATAGGAGACTCTGGTTCTTGGCCCTGCACATTTGAGAAGATATATCCTAGAAATCGTTGGTCACAAACACCCTGACTCACTAATACTTGTGAGACTCTTCTCCTGGGTAGCGCACCAGGCATACAGGGCTGCTGCAGCTAAAATCGTTTGGCTGCCTATCTGAAAGTCCAGTTCCCTTCTCTTTTGTGCTATAGCAGTTCTACCACAGTCTGCTTATCTGATCTCTGATACTAACATTCTGGAGACTGTCTTATACAAGTTACCTGCTATACTACAAGTGCTGCCTACACTTATACTTTGGAGAAGCGGCTGTGTGTTTTTTATATGGGCCGTAAAACCACCACTTTTGTTGCTCCTTCTCCTACTAAACTCTTCATGGATGCCATGAGTCAAACAGAGCAGGGAGACAGAGAGGCTCATACCCTGGAAACCTTAGCAGAGGCTTCCCAAAATATGAAGGCAATAGCCACAAGTCAAGCAGCAAAAACCGACCATATTCAGTCTGACCTTAGATGTCTGCGGCATGATTTTGACAAAAAACGTGAAAGAACCACCGAGGTGGAGCGCAGATTAAGTGATGTAGAAGATATGACTCGAGCAGGTGAAACTGATACTAGACAACTGCAGCAGCAGGTTAAGATGTTACAAGCCAGAGCTGAAGACGCTGAGAACCGTAACAGTAACCGTAATGTTCTACAACCTATTGTTCTGTCAAGTTGCTTTGTTATTGAGAGAGCACACAGGGTCCCTTCCAAGCTTCTACCTCCGGGAGCCACTGCCAGGCCATTTATTATGAGGGTCCTAAATTATAGAGATAGAGATGCTATCCTGCTGGCAGCCTGACAAAAACGCAATGTACCTTACGAAAATGTACGGTTATCCTTTTATCCAGATTTTATGTCGGAGATCCAAAAGAGAAGGAGGCAGTTTAACCCCTTAATGCCAAACGCCGTACATGTACGGCGCAACTAGACGTGACTTAACGCCCAGCGCCGTACATGTTCGGTGCGCTGATTGAGCGGGTGCAGGAGCTGCGGCAGGGGTCCGGCGGTCACTGGTAGCCGGGCCCCCGCTGTATGCGCCAGCATCGGTGAAATCACTGATGCCGGCGCATTACCCCTGCACTCCCGCGGTCAGTGCTGACCACGGCACGTGCGATTTCCATGCAGGGAGGAAGCATCCATCGGGTCCCCGCGCTCTTGTGACAGGGACCCGATGGCAGGGAAGGCAACTCAATGCCTTACTTAGGCATCGTGGCTGCCTTCCGGGAGAGCCTGTGAGATCCAGCCCCCTGGATCTCACAGGCAAGCAGGCTGTAAGTGTATTACAGTCTGTAATACACTTACAGCCAATGCATCACAATACAGAAGTATTGTGATGCATTGTAAAGGGGATCAGACCCCCAAAAGTTGAAGTCCCAGAGTGGGACAAAAAAAGAAAAGGAATAAAAAAAAGAAAGAAAAATAAAAAAAAGTTTAAAAAAAATAAAGTTTTCAAAAAATAAAAAAGTAGACATATTAGGTATCGCCGTGTTCATAACAACCTGCTCTATAAAAATACCACATGACCTAACCCCTCAGGTGAACACCGTAAAAAATAAATTAAAAAAATTGTGTCAAAAAAGTTATTTTTTGTCACCTTACATCACAAAAAGTGTAATAGCAAGCGATCAAAAAGTCATATGCACCCCAAAATAGTGTCAATCAAACCGTCACCTCATCCCGCAAAAATGCTACCCTACCTAATACAATAGCCCAAAAACTGAAAAAACAATGGCTCTCAGACTATGGAGACACTAAAACATGATTTTTTAAATAAAAAAATTGTGTTATTGTGTAAAACATAAATAACTAAAAAAAGTATACATATTAGGTATCGCCGTGTCCGTAACAACCTGCCCTATAAAAATACCACATGATCTAACCTGTCAGATGAACATTGTAAATAACAAAAAATAAAAACGGTGCCAAAACAGCTATTTTTGTATACTTGCCTCACAAAAAGTGTAATATAAAGCAACCAAAAATCCTATGTGCCCTAAAATAGTACCAACACAACTGCCACCTTATCCCGTAGTTTCCAAAATTGGGTCATTTTTTTGGGAGTTTCTACTCTAGGGGTGCATCAGGGGGGCTTCAAATGGGACAAAAAAACAGTCCAGCAAAATCTGCCTTCCAAAAAACGTATAGCGTTCCTTTCCTTCTGCGCAATGCCGTGTGCTTGTACAGCAGTTTACGACCAAATATGGGGTTACTTTGTTAGTGGAAAAAATTTATCATAATGGAAAAGCCAAAAAAGTGAAATTCTAAAATTTAATCTCCATTTTCCATAAATTCTTGTGGAACACCTAAACGGTTAACAAAGTTTGTAAAATCAGTTTTGAATACCTTGAGGGGTGTAGTTTCTAAAATGGGGTCATTTTTGGGTGGTTTCTATTATGTAAGCTTCACAAAGTGACTTGGACCTGAACTTGAAAAATTTCAAGATTTGCTTCTAAACTTCTAAGCCTTCGAACATCCCCAAAAAATAAAATGCCATTCACAAAATGATCCAAACATGAAGTAGACATATGGGGAATGTAAATTAGTAACTATTTTTGTATTTATTACTATCTATTATAAAAGTAGAGAAATTAAAATTTGCTAATTTTTCAATTTTTTTTGTAAATTTGGTATTTTCTTTTATAAATAAAAATGAAATTTTTTTACTCAATTTTACCACTGTCATGAAGTACAATATGTGACGAGAAAACGATCTCAGAATGGCCTGGATAAGTAAAAGCGTTTTAAAGTTATTACCACATAAAGTGACACATGTCAGATTTGCTAAAAATGGCCTGGGCAGAAAGGAGAAAAAAGGCTTGGTCCTGAAAGGGTTAATGATGTCCGGGCAAGACTCCGGGAATGAAATATAAAATATGCCATGGTATACCCCTCTCAGCTTCGAGTGCAAGATGGAGAGACCGTCCGTTTCTTTGAAACCCCGGAAGCAGCAGCAGACTGGATTGATAGACATCTGGACGCGAGACCTCGCCACTGATCCACCACGTATATTTACGTAGATATAAGGGGACTTTTTGAACCTTCATTTCCCTTAAGTGCATTTCTTATTGCTCATTCTAGTTTACTGGAGCAAAGTATACATACAGTTTGCTGTGTGCAAGTATCTTGAGATTGGAATGCTGTTTTTTGAAGTAGTTGAAATTTTATTTTATTGTTTTATTGTCTTTATGACTACTGTGCCTTTATGATGTGCATGGTGTTAATGTGCGCCTAGTTAGCTAGGGGTAACAGAGCAATTAATCGGTTTCGGTTATGGGTTGAGACTCAACCATGTTGGGGCGGATTGGGCAGGGTGGGTGGTGGTGGGCTTCAAGTTCTTGTTTGTTTGTGTATGGGTGTGAATGATTGCTCCTCCACGGGACCTAAGAAACCAGATATTTTCTTTTGGTGCCTATATGGCATCAGTTAAATTGATGTCATGGAATGTCAGGGGTCTTAACAATAAGATTAAACACTCATTGGTCTTTAATTATTTGTATTATAGCCCAGATATAGTTGTGCTACAAGAAACGCATCTACGAGGTCAGAAAGTTTTGGCTCTTAAACACCCTTGGTTGGGTTCCACTCTTATTATGCGAGGGGGGTCTCTCTTCTAATCGCCAAAAACATTCCTTTTCAATTTATGTCAGTTCAAATAGACGTCTCGGGAAGATATGTATTATTGCATGCCAGAATTGGGGGGTTACAGTATTTGATTGTAGGTCTGTACATACCGCCCCCCTTTTGTAAGGAATTACTCGATATTATCATGAACAGGATCGCAATGTGCTCGGCCATTCCTTTCATCATAATGGGTGATTACAATGCGACTTTGGATCCTGTGAGAGACAGGCTACATCCTTAGGCTTCTCATAACAGAGTTCTTTTACATTGGGAGGAAACGCATGGGTTAATAGAGATATGGTGCAATCTTCATCCTACCTTGGCACAATTTTCATGTTATTCGGCTTCCACAGGCTTTTGTCTGTAGAGATCTGCTACCTTATATTAGAACTAGTTATTATCTACCTAGGGGTATTTCAGAAGACGCCCCCCTCCTCGTGATCCTTGCAGGATCCGACCAGTGAGAAGCAGAGGGATTGGTTAGAAGCGCAACGCCTGTTTTGCCTACATCTTACTGACTATATTCAGAAGAAACTTCTGGCCCAGAGGCAAAATGTTTTTCGGATGGGATAAGAATGGTAGAGCTTTAGCATACCTAGCTCGCTCAGAAACCCGCCCAAACAGTAGTTTCTGGTGTGATGTCAGACCAAGGTGACCTGGTGGTTGACCAACGAGATGTGTGTTGCCAGTTTGCTTCCTACTACTGATTTATATGCTTCTAAAACCACTTGTACTTTAACAAATATAACCCATTTTTTGGATGGGATGACACTTCCCACAATTGCGAGAGATGAGGGGGACATCTTGGAGGCACAGATCACAGACGCTGAGATTGAGCTGGCTATTAGGTTCCTGGCAGTGAGAAAAGCTCCTGGTCCGGATGGCTTCCCGGCTGAATGGTACAGGCTCCACTGTAAAGAGCATAGTGCCAGACTCCGGAAGCTTTTTGACTATGCTTTTGAGCATGGTTCTTTACCTCCTTCCTTTTCAGAGGCTATCATTGTGGTAACACACAAGTCAGGGAGACCTGCGGACCGATGTAGCTCATACAGATCTATCTCGCTCTTAAATCTTAATGTTAATATTCTAGCAAAGGTACTGGCATTGTGACTGAGAGAAATGATTCACTCTGTTGTGGGAGTGGATCAATCAGGTTTTATGCCGGGGAAAACTACTGACATAAACTTGAGACGTCTATATACTAACCTTCAGGATCAACATGATAATAGGGGTATGAGGGTCCTGGTGTCACTGGATAATGAAAAAGCGTTTGACTCAGTGGAGTGGGATTTCATGTGGGCTACACTCCAACGGATGCACTTCCCCAGGAACTTTCTTTGTTGGCTACAACTACTCTATAGGTCCCCGACAGCTAGGGTCAAGGTGAACAGATATGCATCTGACTCCTTTCCCTTGACAGGGGCACCAGAGAGGGTTGTCCACTTTCCCTCTTACTCTTTGCACTGGTAATGGAGCCCTTGTCGTTACTTTTCTCCTCTAACTCAGCCATAGAGGGTTGGGAGGTGAGAAGAATAACTGAGAAACTTTCCCTTTATGCAGATGACATGTTGGTATACCTGGCGAACCCAGGAAGCTCTCTGAATGCTCTCTTGGACACTGTAGATAAGTTTGGTAATTTCTCTGGTCTGCGAGTGAACTGGGTTAAAGGGGTTGTCCAGGTTCAGAGCTGATCCCGGACATACCCTTATTTTCACCCCGGCAGCATGCCTGAGGCTAGCATCGGAGCATCTCATGCTCCGATGCGCTCCCTTGCCCTGTGCTAGATCGCGCAGGGCAAGGGCTCTTTTGTTTATCATAACACACTGCCGGGCGGAAACTTCCGCCCGGCAGTGTGTTCGGTAACGTCACCGGCTCTGATGGGTGGGGTTTAGCGCTGCCCTAACCATTATAATGGCTAGGGCAGCGCTAAAGCACGCCCATCAGTGACGTCACCGGGCTTCCTGGCAGCCCCATGGAGAGCCCCGGTACGTCACCGGAACTCCTAAAAATGCCTTTGCCCTGCGCGGTTTAGCGCAGGGCAAAGGAGAGCATCGGAGCATGAACTGCTCCGATGCTCAAGCCCCCCTGCCTGGGTGAAAATGGAGGTATGTCCGGGTTCAGCTCTGAACCCGGACAAGCCCTTTAAATTGAGTCTTTGCTTGATAGATGGTTTTGATCCTATTCATATTTCATCACAGTCTAAACTCCAAGTTGTAGAGCAGTTTAAGTATTTTGGAATTGTTATTCATAGGGAGGCTGCAAACTTCTATCAGCTTAATGTAGTTCCCACAATGGAGTATATTACTAAGAAAATTGAGGCCTGGGAGAGCCTGCCGTTAACTCTGATTGGCCGTGTCAATGTTATTAAGATGGTCCTCCTACCTAAGTCGTTATATCTTGATAGAACGGCACCGCGAGCTCTACCAAAGCAACATTTTATACTCATAGATAAGATGTTTACTCCCTTTATGTGGCGCAAACTCTGTCCAAGGCATACCCTTCAGGTGCCATATATACAGGCGGGGCCTAGCGCTGCCAAACCTTTCTCTCTATTATGCGGCAGTACAGTTGAGCTATGCGGTGTGATGAATTAAAGCCGATGCAAGCAATCCAGCAGTGGTGTTGGAAGCTGCTTTAGTGGGTTCTTATGAGGCCCTCACAAACCTAGTGTATAGGAAAGGAACCTATGCAGCACGCCATTATACGCCTACTATGGCTGCTACAGTGGCGATCTGGGCCAAGTGGGTGGAGATACATACGATCAAAGATGATGGGGAGAGGTGGTCGCCATGTTTGCCGTTGTGGAGGAATAAGGATTTGCCTGAATTGTTCTCTCTAGCAGACTTTGAGTTTTGGCCCAAGAAAGGCTTGCGATATCTCACACAACTTTATGACAAGGGCTTATTCAGGTCTTTTAATAGTCTGAAACAGGAATTTAATTTACCTCAACATTGTCTGTATACATACTTCCAGCTTAGACATGCCTGTTTTGTGCAATTTGGTAGAGGCCCGCTGGGTTTGGAGTGTGACCCTATAGAGGCAGTGGTGAGACGAGTTCAGTTGGCTAAGCCGGTGTCCACTTTATATGCGACATTAATGAAAGAGCAGGGTTTTCCGCTTGGCATGTCCTTTACCAAATGGAAACACGATATAGTGAAATTGAAGGCTCTTATGTGAGGGAACTAAGTCACACATGGAGGTCCACAGTTGTTAGCGCCAGAGACCAACTTATACAGTTGAAATGGCTACATAGAGTATATTATAACCCAATAGATTGTTTAAGATGCCTAAACTACCCAGTCCCCAATGTACAAGATGTGGGCATGATAGTGGCTGCTTCATTCACATGGTATGGCAGTGCCCGGTTATACAGAGCTTCTTGGCGGAGGTGCATGCCTATATAAATGCTAAACTTGGCTTTCCAGATGCTTTCACACCAATGACGAGTCTTTTGGGATTGATTAATGAGCTTATCCCCACTAAATATGGAAGACGATTATACAGGTTACTTCTGTACTATGCAAGGAAAACCATCCTTCTAAATTGGAAGACTCCCACCAAACAACATTGGATTAAATTAGTCCACTCTGACTTAGAACAATACAAGCTTATTAGCATAGAGGGATCCTGGATCAACGCTCAAACAGCGGTAGCTTAAATGTGTAGGTTTCTTTGGTCTTGTCCCGATGGGGTGGGCGAATGGTTGATGTGTGTGTGAAAGATGGTGTCTTGTTGGTGCACTTTATATCTAGTACCTTGGGCTCTGCTATCATCTCCTTAGAGAGATGCCTGGAATTCACCCTGGACTGCAACACGGTCTCTACTTAGTAGAGCTCACCGAACTGCATTTGTTGGTGTAATTGTCTGTTTTTAATTGTTTCTGTCTTGGAGTTTCTGTACTCTGAAAATTAATAAAAAGATACTATTAAAAAAGGTACTGACATAATGGACACAAGACTCAGGGAAATGTCCAGGAAGTTCCAGAAATGTGGATTTCCTGACAATGTCCTACGGGGCATTTATCCAGTATGCAACATCTGTCCAGAGAAAGTCTGTTGACCCCCAAGCCCACAATACCTTCCACAAACACTAACAGTATACCTTTTGTCACCACATATTCTAACAAAAGTTTGGAAATCAAAAAAATTGTATATAAACACTGGCACATATTACAGAGAAATTTTCTATATATTTTTGCCAATAAACCCCTTATGTCATACAAGAGACCCAAAAACATTAGAGACATGATGGTCAAATCTAATCTGGGTCCTAAAAATGTCAGTATCGAAATGACCATCACATCCACTTCAAATAAAGGTACCTTTACTTGCCTAGCCTGTGCCTAATTTGGCAATGTAATGAAAGGCCCCACCTTTCTCATCCATTAACATTCAAAATATACAACATCAGAGGCCACTTTTCTTGCCTCACCAGTCTACCTTATCAAATGTCCGTGTGGTTTAGGGTATGTGGGAAAAACCACCCAAAATGTCAAAGACAGGATTAAGTCTAATATACGCACAGGAAAAATGGAATCCCCACATTTTTCACAACACAAACACAATACGCTTTCAGGTTATCGATTGGGTCCCTTAGGAGAGGGGGGGACCGTGAACTGATGCTCTGAGAGAGAGAGAAATGTGTTGGATCCGACGCCTTAACACTCTACATCCTGGAGGCCTAAATAAAGACTACTGCTATATGTAGTATTGACTATGTTATCAAAAATTAGATTTCTAATGCGTTGGATATAATAATTTGCTACATTTTTGCTTACTTTCAAAATTATTTACGATGTAGATGTCCAGTAGCGGGTGGAGACACCCGGGAAGCACGGTCCATGGTCCAAGGATTATTTCTTAGCCTGGTGATAATCTTCTATCTGGTCCATTTAATCCTCCTCGATATTGATGTGACTTAGTCGGTGTAACTACCTAACATTATATATTTATATCAATAAGTGCTATATTATATCTCAGCAAACCTAGCTTTCTGAAAGTGAATGGCAATTTAATGTAACTTGAAAAGAAATAACCCCTTTGAGCTGCTATTAAAATTGTAGGGCATCCTTGCCCTCACCCAATATAGCCTGCCGCTTCCAGATTTAAGCTACGCATGCGCTGAATCTCCCGGCCCACAACATGGCCAGTGCAGCCTCCAAAACTACTGCACAAGCGCGCTCTTGCAGTTTGCCGCGCTCCTAACCCTGGGGCGTAACCCATAAATTCTGCCCTTCGCTGAGACGGCCCCACGTGTTTACGGAGGTGACGCACTTCCCTGCCTCTTATGTAATATGGCGCCGGCCAGTGTTTTTCATAACGGCCAGCGTCCACACGTGTGTGACACAATTGGGTAAATCCCTTTTAAAATCACTTACGCAGGAGATTATTTCTCAATTATTTCTTTACAAACATTTACGTTTTACTCTTTCTTGTCCTCTCTAACTCGTATGGAACTTCACTTTCTATCATATAGCCACTTTTGTCACGTGTGTGTTATTATTCAGCCAAACGCACAGTTACCTTATGACCAAATTACATCATGGGGTCTAACCATAGCATGTCCCTCCCCACTCAGGCCCGGCGCTATAATAGGGCGCCTTAGGGCGCAGAGACGCGGGGGCGGAAAAATTTTACTTTTTTTTTAAATAGATCACTAGTGCCGCCGCCCGCCCGCCTGCCCACACTGTGATGTTGTACAGCACAGCCTACATGGTCGGAATACTGTCTGCTTCCAGGCTCCGTCCCCCTCCTGCCTCACATTTCACTCCCAGCAGCCCTTGCCTCAGCCTTTACCTGCTCTTCTGTGCAGTTGCCATTGCTCCTCCCGGCCTCTCTCCAATTGGCACCACTCTGGCCCGCCCCCCTCTGTTCTACGCCTTCTGGGGAAAGCTGAGCAGGTATAGCGGAGGTGCAGGCTCCCGACACTGAACACTAGTCCAGTGCATGTAAGTGTGTGGCTTACTGCTGTGTTACAAATATGGCTACATTCTCCACTACCCACAGGGCTCAAGGTATTGCCCAATGCTCAGACCCAAAGTAAGAGTGTGTGTGGCATCTTAAATACACGTGCTAGTGGAGGGCCTCCATATGCCCCCACTTGTACCTAGGGCTTTGCTCATTTATTATACTTTAGGTTACTGAAGCCTTAGGTTTTCTTGAAGTTGTAAATTACCTAGATTATTTCTACAATTGGTCTGGTTTACTTTAAACTGAATAACTAGCCACATGTATGCCCTCAATCCCCTGATGAGTATGACTGGCGGCGGGCAGGGGACGCCAAAATGTAGCTTTGCTTGTGTTGGCAATAATCCTTGCACCGGCCCTGTCCCCACTTGGTATATCATATCACCAATAGACGGAGTTATTGACATAGCCCTCCCATATGGAACCTTGGTTATTATTTTTTTTTATTGCAGGGAGATCTTATCCCTGATCACCCTATGACATATGTTGATGTTAATTGTATCTTATTCCTGATTACCCTACGATATATGTTGATGCAAGCAGTGTTAAACCCAACATGTACTGTATGAAGTCAGGGTATACACATGTATTATAGTCCATTAAGTCATTTAATTTGATTGTGCATCAATTACTATTAAAATCATGAGGCAACTGTGACTAATATAATTCAATTTGGTATAATCATGTTTGCTCCATGAAGTATATTTATTGTGGGATGTAACGATCTCGGTCGCAGAGGGTGATACCGCGACCGGGCCCAGCGTTGGGGGGGAGGAAGAGGCGCAGCCCCGCCACAACTGATTTTAAAATTTGTAATGGTAAATGACCGGGTGGTCGGGCCCCGGACTCTGTGCCTAGCCGGCGGTGCAGCACTGCGCACTCGCAGTTAGTAACTTACACCCAGACCCATGACCTCGCGGGATCACACGGGTTGACGGGATGACGTGGGCCTGCGATGTACGCCGGAAGACGGGATTGTGCGAGAACAAGACGGCGAGAGTGGAGCAGTCTCAGAGTAGGTAAGTATTTTTATTTTTTTATGTGTAAATGTGCACACACCGCTCAGTGGCACGCCGGCATGGCAGCAAATCTTCCACAGGGGCCCGGCCCGGGGGCAAAATCATGAAATATATGGCAAAACGCAAAAAATGAAATTTATACAGAGGGGGCAAAAAATGGAATATATACACAGGGGACAAATGGAATATATACAGAGGGGGCAAAATATATATATATATATACAGGGCCCCTGTATATATTCCATTTTTCCCCCTGTATGTATCCATTTTCCCCCAATGTATATATTCTATTTTGCCCCCTGTATATATATACATTTTGCCCCCTCTTTATAGATATTCCATTTTGCCCCCTGTATATATATAAAGAGGGGACAAAATGGATATATAAAGAGGGGCAAAATGGAATATATACAGAGGGGGCAAAATGGATATATATACAGAGGAGGAAAAATTAAATATATACAGAGGGGGAAAAATGAAATATATACAGAGGGGGGAAATTAAATATATACAGAGGGGGCAAAAAATGAAATATATGCAGAGGGGGGCAAAAAAGGAAATATATGCAGAGGGGGCAAAAAAGGAAATATATACAGTGAGAGAGGGGGCAAAAAATGAAATATATACAGGGGGCAAAATGGAATATATACAGAGGGGGCAAAATAAAATATATACAGTGAGAGAGAGTTTTTCACATTTTAGCTGAGTACCTTTACATGTGGAGTACCCTCCGCTGATGCTGCCAGAATTTTTCTTTTCTTCAAAGATCCCTCATCTGCCCCGCTGTAATCCCCCAAAGTTTTGGCGCCCAATATTAGTGTTGATCAAGCATACTCGGCCTAACACCAGAAAAACCTCATAGTAGTTTTTGATGTAGTTAGTATTCCTATTCAGCAAAAGACTTATTTTATATTTCTGTTGTTCAATTTCTTTTATTGAAAAGAGCATAAAAGGACAGTACCTCAAAAGACAAAATCAGCTCGATGACAAGTCGAAGCTGCGTACAATTAAGAGTATACACTCAAATGTTCAACGGTACAGAGAGCAATAATATGCATAGAGGGGTACAACCAGAGGTCAGTCATTACATTAAAGTGTCACAACTTATTCTGATAGCATATGTATAAGAGTAAGCGCTCAGAGGAATACATACACAGATAAACAGGTGACAAAGACGAGGACATACACAGAAAAACAGAGGAGGGGGAAGGGAGAGAAAAGTCCTGACCATAGATATAGAAAGACAAAAGTCGAAATAATAGGTTCCAATTTGAGTGAGCCAGTCTAACAAGAGAAAAATATACCCATTTCAGGTGGAGTAAACTTCCTGATAAAGGGAATAGGGTAGTGAAGAACTGGGGAGGGAGCCAAAATCTCCTCAGGGACTGGCATCATCCCTGTTCAACCAATTTATATATTCGCTAGAACCCTTAAACAAAATCCAGGGAGTCCAGATTTTTAAGAATTTGGTGGAATTGCCCAAGTCCTCCGCCCATAATTCCTCCATTCTATAGATTTTCTCAAAGGTGATTAGCCAGTCCCTAAGGAGAGGGGCAGATGTGGATCTCCAGAACCTAGGTATGACCAGGCGAGCAGCCTGAACAAAAAATCGCAACAGGCCCTTCCTCAGGGTGGAAGTAGAGCCGGGGAACATGGAGAGTAAAGCACCCTCTGGCGTCCACCTAGTAGAACTACCACAAACCAAGTCGTAAAGGTCATTAATGGCCTCCCAGAAAGGTGTAATTCTTTTGCAAAGCCACCAAATATGGGACATATTACCCTCTTCACTACCACATCTCCAACAAGTATTGGGGCATGTAGGAATGAAGGAATGTAGCAGGGCCGGGGTCCTATACCATCTGGATAACACTTTAAAATTCTTTTCCTGGAGTCCGCAACTAATAGAAGACTTATAAGAAAGCTCAAATGCCTTTTCCCACTGATCAACAGGAAATGTCTTCCCCAGTTCTCTCTCCCACGCCTTTACAAAGGGTAAGGTGGAGATGGTGTCGTCCTTCCCCTGGAGTAGCCCATAAGCCAGAGACACTAAATGTGTAGGGGGGGATGTTTGAGTGCACAATGATTCAAAAGAGGTAAGATCCCTATCCAGGGCTGATTTGGGGCCTAGAGAGGATATGTAATTTTTAATGCTATTGTACTGCAACCACGCCCCTTGCGACGAACTCTCCGTAAAGAAGGACAGCGGCCGTAAAGATCCTTTCTCCATAACTGAGGATAGAGTAGGATTGCCTGCCAACTCCAAACCCAGAAACGACTTACTTTTCATGCCCATAGGGAAGTCAGGATTATTAAACAGGGGGATTAGGGGACTAGGGGGATGAGTGAGACCAAGTGGTATTGCGATTTTATCCCAACTCTTCAGAACACCCGAGGTCAAGAGGGGGAGGCGTGGGGGTCTTTTAGACCGAGGAATCCAGAGCAGGTTATGTGTTGGAAACCCAACCTCGTATTTCTCAAACTGGATCCACCTCTTAGATTTCCCGTTATGAAACCAATCCAGTATGTATGAGAGGATGGACGCTTTGTGGTAATTTGGCAGGTCTGGGACCCCCGCGCCTCCCCTTGATCTACATCTCACCAAAAATCTCATTCCTATCCTAGGAGAGGAGCCCGCCCAAATAAATTTAAGGAACATAGATCTAAGGGTTCTAAAGAAGGAGACCGGAAGAGGTATGGGGATAGTGCGGAAGAGATACAGGATACGAGGGAGAATATTCATTTTGAGCGTATGGATCCTACCAAACCAGGATAATGGGAGCCCCTTCCAATTTTTTAAGTCCTTTCTAATGTCTTCAATAAGGGGAGTAAAATTCAGGAGGAATAAATCAGTCGAGTCAGAGGGAATGACCGTACCCAGGTAAGCTATATGGCGACGCGCCCAACGGAAAGGAAAAGAAGCTTGTAAATTGTTAACCAGGCCCTGGGGTAAGGTGATATTGAGGACCTCTGACTTATGGAGATTAACTTTAAAGTTGCTGAGGTCTCCGAAGGTCGAGAACTCCTTCAGTATGTTTGGGAAACCAATTAGCGGGTCTGTGCAGTAGATAAGGAGGTCATCAGCGTATATGGCTATTTTCGACTCCAGGTCTCCCACCTTAAGGCCTTTGATAGACTCATTAGCCCTGAGAGCTCTAGCCAAAAATTCCATGACCATAATGTACAACAGAGGGGAGAGAGGGCACCCTTGTCTGGTGCCATTATGGATACGGAAAGGAGTCGATAGAGATCCATTAACTCGGACCTGGGCGCTAGGGTCGCGGTAAAGTGCAAGAATTCTATCAATCATGCTAGGGCCAAACCCAAACCCCTTCAAGGATTCGTGCAGAAAGGACCAGTCCACGCGGTCGAACGCTTTCTCTGCGTCGATCGATAAGAGACACAAGGGCGACCCCAATCTGTTAGCTCTATTAATGATGGCCATAGATCTAATGGTGTTATCACGCGTTTCCCTCCCCGGGACAAAGCCCGCCTGATCTACATGAATCAAGGATGATATAAATGGTTTCATTCTGTCCGCAAGAATTTTTGCGTATATCTTTACATCAACATTGATCAGGGATATAGGACGATAGTTGCTACATGTTAACGGGTCTTTCCCCGGCTTTGGTATAACGCATATGTGGGCCATTAGTGCCTGTGGAGGGAAAGACGAGCCGTCTGCTAGGGAGTTACACAATCTGGCGAAGGGAGGGGCAATCTCTTCCAGAAACTGTTTGTAGAAACGAGGCGTAAAGCCGTCGGGGCCTGGACTTTTGCCAACTATTAATCCTTTGATCGTTCTATGGACCTCCAGTTCCGTTATCTCCCCCTCTAGTTCCTCCCTATGTTCAGAGGACAATTTGGGACCGAGTAAGCCAGCCATGTAGTCTCTAATCTTTTTGATTTTGGCATCATTGGAAATATCTGCAAACTTCCCTCTCAGGTTATACAATTCCTCATAATAAGATCGGAATTCCTGGAGTATGTCCCCCGTAGCGTTAATGCGTCCCCCCGATCTACGGTTTAGGGCTGGAATATATGAGGCGTTCGTTTTGGGCCGCAGCATTCTCGCTAGTAATCTACCGCTTTTATCCCCGTGGCCGTAGAAAAGTTTCTGCAACTTATCCCTAGCGCCCAGGTATTTTTGATCAATTATCTTACGGAGAGCTGTACGAGTGTCGCAAAGCTCCTGGAAGTCCTCACTGGACAATGACCCCTTATGTTTCTGTTCTAGACCCGCCAATTTCAGCAATAATGTTTTGATCTCCCCAGCTCTGATTTTCTTAAGTCTAGAAGCGTGCATAATACATCTACCTCTAATAACACATTTTAGGGCCTCCCATTGAATGGTCGGGCTAGAGGGATCATTTACATGATTCAGGGCAAAGTCAGAGAGAGCGGATTTGATGTCAGCTGCACAAACAGGATCTCTGAGTATATTATCATTAAGTTTCCAGGAACCAAATGATCTAGAGGAGTCGCCAATGTCTAGGGTTACCCAGGTCAGGGAATGATCCGAAAATAATGCAGGTTCAATGCCCGCAGCTGGGTGTGAGTCAAGTAGAGAGTGGGAAATGAATATGTAGTCTAAGCGGTGGTATGAGTTATGAGAGGCGGAGAAGAATGTAAAATCCTTTGTGGTGGGAGATAGTATGCGCCAAACATCTATTAGTCTAAGGCAGCGGTGGGGAACCATTTTGCTGCCAAGGGCCATTTGGATATTTGTAACATCATTCGGGGGCCATACAAAATTCTCAATAAAAAATTTTTACTGCTGTATTTGGTCAAACATATAATTGACTTAGGGATAAGTTACAGAAATTGCACTTCAATTAAAATAATCTAGAGGGCTGTATTTTTGCAGCACAAAATAGCGCCTGCACTATATATATACAGTATATTGCATACAATACAGGCGCCATATTGACCACACATAGCAGTCTAATTTTTAAGTTCAGAATGTTACTTATTTGACATTAATGGCAGGAAGCTAAACCCAGGGGGTCCAGAGAGGGGTTCACCCAGCTTTCCCTGCCTCTTTCTTCGCAACTGTCCCTGCCTTTGTCCCTTTCTCAGCAAAATATCTGCCCCCACCTCCATCAGCCTGAAATCAGCCTCCTATCAGACCCCCCAGGCCTACATCAGCCTCAGATCAGACTCCCATCAGACCTCTAAGCCTCAGATTAGACCCCAATCAGACCCTTCCTAGCTTCAGATCAGACTCCCATCAGACCCCCAGCCTCAGACCAGACCCGGATCAGACGCCCAGCCTCAGATCAGCCCCCATCAGACCCCCCAGGGTCAGATCAGCCCCTATAAGACCCCCCAGCCTCAGATCAGACCTTCATAATACCCTCCCTAGCCTCAGATCAGCCCCCATCAGACCCTCCCCAGCCTCAGATCAGCCCCCATCAGCCCCCCTAGTCTCAGATCAGACCCCTATCAAACCCCAGCCTCAGATCAGACACCCCCAGCCTCAGATCAGACCCTCCCAAGCCTCAGATCAGACCCCCATCAGACCCTCCCCACCCTCCTTTAGCCTCAGATCAGCCCCAATCAGACATCAGATCAGATACTGTATTTAAGATAAACAAATAAACTTACCTCTCCAGCTCCGTACGGCGCTGCCTCTTGGCAGATTCACTTACCCTCCCTGTTCTTCTTCCTGCCGCACTATATTGTCACCTCACACCGCACAGCGTCAGGTCATAGTGCACGTCTACGTGCACTGCGTCCTGACGCTGGATGTGTCAGGACACAGTGTGGGGCTCCCGTATGCTAATGACCGCTTCCATAATGGAAGGGGTCATAAGCATTTTCACATTATGTTCTGGCAGGGGGCCGGGGGCCACATGAAATTATACCGTGGGCCGCATACGGCCCTCGGGCCGGAGGTTCCCCACCCCTGGTCTAAGGGATTGGAGATGTCTCTTAAAACCACGGGCCACCCCAGGGGAAACAGAGGACCTACCGGAGGAGGTATCCAAGGAGACATCCAGGGGGAAGTTTATATCCCCGCCTAGTATGATCGGCAAGCCATCAGCGAAGTCAGTTAATGCAGAGAACATCTTAGAGGCAAAACGGGAGTGACCTGTATTGGGAAAGTAGACATTAGCAATTATTAGGAGTTTTGTGGCTAAGGAGATCTTAATGAAAAGAAAACGACCAGAACTGTCAGAAACCGTGTCCAATATTTCACAGGGTACTGATTTGTGTATGGCAATGGATACACCCCGAGATTTAGACTCCGGGTGTGTATATTTTATATTTCTGTGCAGGTTAACATGTAAGCTCTATAGTGTAGTGGTTAACATCCTTGCCTCTAATGTACAAGGTTGGGAGTTTGAATCCCGGCAGAAACATTTTTTTATATATATAAGTTTTTAGCCATAATATATTTACATACATTATTATATATTTAGAATATATAATATATTATGTAAATATATTATGGTTAAAAACATCAGTAGTAGTTTTCTCACATATTATGCATTGATATGTATCAGAAGTATGATTTTATCTATCTATATATATATATATATATATATATATATATATATATAAAAATTGTAATTACACATTTATTTTGTGCCATACATTTATTACAATTACAAAAAAAAAAAATGAAATATATAAATTTTATCTATTTCTGAAATTTTTCTGCCAGGATTAAACTCCCAACCTTGCACATTAGAGGCAAGGATGTTAACCACTAAACTATAGAGCTACATGTAAGGGTACTTTCCCACTAGCGTTTTTCTTTTCCGGCGCTGAGTTCCATCCTAGGGGCTCAAATCCGGAAAAGAACTGATCAGTTTTATCCTAATGCATTCAGAATGGAGAGAAATCCGTTCAGGATGCATCAGGATGTCTTCAGTTCAGTCTTTTTGACTGATCAGGCTTTTCAGAAAACTGTAGCAAGTTGTATTTTTACCTCCGGCCAAAAATCCTGAACACTTTGACTGAACGCCGGATCCGGTCTTTTTCCCCATGACTTGCATTAACGCCGGCGCCGGCTTTTGCATGTTAAACCTGAAAAATGTGAAAAAAAAAAGTTAAAGTCCATAAATGGCGGATCCGTTTTTTCCAATGCATTTTTTCATTGTGAACAAAATCCTGATCAGGATTCAAATGTAATCCGTTTTCACACGTTTTTCCGGATCCGGCGGGCAGGTCCGGTGTCGGAATTGAACGCCGGATTTAAACAACGCTAGTGTGAAAGTAGCATTAGTCTGCACAGAAATATAAAATAAGTTTTCTGCTGAATAGGAATATTCAATACATCAGAAACTACTATGAGGTTTTTCTGACATAGTTTAGCATTCAGCTTTATAGCTGAGTGGATAAGGTCCTCTAATGTACAGGGTTGGGAGTTCAAATCCCAGCAGAAACTTTTCAGAAATTAGATTTAAATAAACTGGGGTGTCCCCAAGCACTGACCCCATATATGGATATAGCTATATATGGAGTCAGAGCAGGGACTCCTAAGCCGAACTAGAGTCTTGACACCCTCCCCTCTTCAGAGCAGGGTGTGCTTGGGGTTCTCCCATTGTGCTCGGAAGAACACCCGAGCATCGCAAAGGGTTCTCCACAAGCACTTTGGTGCTCGATCAACACTACCCAATATGTTAATATTGGTGCCTGTGTATTGCGGAACGTATAACAGCCGTGTGCAAGAGGCCTAACTGAACAAGGAATGCCGCTCAACCCCATTTCCTCAACATTAACTGAGCTAGGGGCGGATCCAGGATCCACACCCTAGCTTCCTGTAGGGGCAATGCCAGAGTTTTGTTATCTTCAGACATTACCATACTGGGTATCCAGAGCATAAAATGACATCAAATAACATGACAATCATTAAGCAGCAAACAATTTTCAAGCACCCCCACAACTGGGGTACTGCACATTTTGATCAAATTATTAATTCATCTACCACACCAAGTCAACGTCTTCAGATGACACCTTACACTAAACACGCTCACCTCTCTCGAAAAAAGCTGCCAAACCTGGAAGTTTGGACATGTAGGATCCAGCCCAGTTATATTCACTTCTGGTTAAAAACAGCCTTTACCCCTTCTTCCTGACCAATGACGTAATAGTACGTCATAGTGGCAGGTGACTTCCCGCAATTTGCTATACTATTACGTCATGCTGATCGGGCGGGCACCTGAAAGTCACTGATAGTCACTAATTAACCCTTTCTATCCCGCAGTCAGAGCTAACTGCGGCATAGAAGGTGTTTGCGGCAGGTGAGCGTTCCCATCGGGTCCCCGTCACTGCAGAGAGAAGGCAGCCCAATGCTTTGCAGAGGCATCGGGACCTGCCTTCTTCGGAAGCCTAGGCTGGGTCTCCTAGGCAACTATTAGTGTATTACACAGTGTAATACACTAACAAGCAATGCATTACAATACAGATGTATTGTAATGCATTGCAGAGGCAATCAGATCCCCAAAAGTTAAAGTCCCAGAGCGGGACAGAAATAAAGTAAAAAAAAAGCTTACAAAAAGTTAAAAAAGAGCCCCTTTCCCCTGATTTTATAATCAAAAATAGAATAAAAAAAAAAACACTTATTAGGTGCCGTGGCGTCCGTAATGACCAGCGATCTACCCCGTCAGATAAACACTGAAAAAAATAAATAAATATAAACTGTGCCAAAAAAGCCTATTTTTGTCACTTTACATCACAAAAAGTGCAACACCAAGCGATCAAAAAGGCGTATGCCCCCCAAGACCGTCACCTCATCCTGCAAAAAATTAGCCCCTAGATAAGACAATCGGACAAAAAAAATAAAATATGGCTCTCAGAATAGAGACACTAAAACATGATTTTTTTGGTTTTAAAAATGCTTTTGTGTCAAAGGGAAATAAAATAAAAAAGTAGCCATATTAGGTACCGCCGCATCTGTAACAACCAGATTTTTTGTCACTTTACATTGCAAAAAGTGTAGCACCAAGCGATCAAAAAGTCATATGCACCCCAAAATAGTACCAATGAAACTGTCAACTCATCCTGCAAAAAAATAAAAGCCCCTTCATAAGACAATTGGCCAAAAAAATAATAATATGGCTATCAGAATATGGAGACACTAAAACATCTTATCCCATAGTTTCCAAAATGGGGTCACTTTTTGGGAGTTTCTACTGTGGGGTGCATGAGGGGGGCTTCGATGGTGTCTAAAAACCAGTCCAGAAAAATCTGCCTTCCAAAAACCATACGGCTCTCCATTTCTTCTGTGCTCTGCCATGTGCCCTTACATCAGTTTACAACCACACGTGGGGTAAACTGCAGAATCAGGGTAATGGATATTGAGTTTTGTTTGGCTGTTAACCCTTGATGTGTTACAGAATTTTTTTAATTAAAATGCAAAATCTGCCAAAAAAGTGAAATTTTGAAATTTCCTCTCCATTTTCCTTTAATTCTTGTGGAATGCCTAAAGGGTTAACAAAGTTTGTAAAATCAGTTTGTAGTTTTTGAGTGGTTTCTACTATGTAAGCCCCACAAAGTGACTTCATAACTTAAATTAGTCATTAGAAAGGGGGTTTTGGAAAGTTTCTTAAAATTTTTTAGAATTGCTTCTAAAATTCTAAGACTTTTAACGTCCTAAAAATAAAATGACATTTTCAAAATGATGTCGACATATAGTAGACTGGAAAATGTTAAGTAATAAATATATTATGAGGTATCACTTTCTGTTTTAAAAGCAGAGAAATTGAAATTTTGAAAATGGCACATTTTTTCAAATTTTTGGTAAATTTTGAATTTTTTCATAAATAAAGGTGAAATATATTGACTCTAATTTATGACCGTCGTGAAGTACAATGTGTCACTAGAAAACAGTCTCAGAATGGCTTGGATAAGTAAAAGTGTTCCAAAGTTTATACCACATAAAGTGACACATGTCAGATTTGCAAAAAATGGCCTAGTCAGGGGGTAGAAGGGGTTAACAGATGGGAAAAATGCACAACCAAGATGGGGACAGCTGCATCCCCAGATGTACAATACGATAAACAGTAGACCAGCATATACAATAAATTGAAGGAAATAAACTGATATACAATGCAGTTAAAAAGCAAAGAAACACAAAGATGCAAAACCTTCTGCGAGTGTTAAGGTGTTCGCAAACATTGATTGTATGGATTTTGAATTGCATTACTGCTACACTGACTATACATATAAACATTTGCCTCTTACCACACATTTTCCTTAAACTGGGTGAGCTAATCAGACCCGACAAGACAATCTCTTCAGATGAGACACTATACTAAACAGACTCAACTTGCTTGGGTCTATGACTCCAAAATGATCTCACTGCAGATAGATCCAACTTTAATCTCCTCTAGTTAAAATCAGACTTGGAAAGATAGGGGGGTACTACCTTGCACCCATTCCCTTAAAGGACAGAAGTGCTGATATGATTGTCATATTTTTCCTCACAATCTTTGAAAATTGTCATGTTTACGTAACTGTATCAACAGTATCTCACAAAAGTGAGTACACCCCTCACATTTTTGTAAATATTTTGTTATATCTTTTCATGGGACAACACTGAAGATATAACACTTTGATACAATGTAAAGTAGTCAGTGTACATCTTGTATAACAGTGTAAATTTGGTGTGCCCTTAAAATAATTAATCAAACAGCGATCAATGTCTAAACCAATACACCCCTAATGTCAATATTTTGTGTGGCCACCATTATTTTCCAGCACTGCCTTAACTCTCTTGGGCATGGAATTCACTAGAGATTCACAAGTTACCATTAGAATCCTCTTCCACTCCTCCATGATGACATCACGGAGCTGTTGGATGTTAGAGACCTTGCACTACTCCACCTTCCATTTGAGGATGCCCCACAGATGCTGAATAGGGTTTAGGTCTGGAGACATGCTTGGCCAGTTCAGCACCTTTAAACTAATTTTTTTAGCAAGGCAGTGGTCGTCATGGAGGTATGTTTAGGGTCGTTATCATGTTGGAATACTGCCCTGCGGGCCAGTTTCTGAAGGGAGGAGATCATTCTCTGCTTCAGTATGTAACAGTACATGTTGGCATTCATGGTTCCCTCAATGAACTGTAGCTCGCACAGCCAGCAGCACTCACGCAGCCCCAAACCATGATACTTCCACCACCATGCTTGACTGTAGGCAACATACATTTGTCTTTGTACTCCTCACCTGGTTGCCGCCACACACACTTGACACCATCTAAACCAGCGGTTCTCAACCTAGGGGTCGTGACCCCTTTGGGGGTCGATCGGCCCTTTCCGGGGGGTCGCCTGAGGCTTCCTATTGTGGGTCGCCCGCACAACGGCAGCGGCCCCTTATCCTTGCGCACAGGAAGTGATGTCCTATCACTGCCTGTGCTTGAAGGAGCCTGACGTCTGGACGGGTAAGTCGGGACGCCTGTCTGCTGAGGTCCGAGTTTTTTCGTTAATGACACCGCCGCTGAGCACCACTGCCACCAATGATTTAATTGAGCCTGGCTGAGCCTGGCTAATTTTATTTTAATTATTTGGCTGAGCAAGGCTTAATTTATTTGGGGGGACATGAAGCACCGCTGATTTATTTATTTGGGGGACCCTGAGCACTTCTGATTTATTTATTTGGGGGACCCTGAGCACCATTGATTTATTTATTTGGGGGGGGGACCTGAAGCACCGCTGATTTATTTATTTGGGGGACCCTGAGCACCATTGATTTATTTATTTGGGGGAAACCTGATGCACCACTGATTTATTTATTTGGGGGTACCCTGAGCACCGCTAATTTATTTATTTGGGGGAGACCTGAAGCCCCGCTGATTTATTTATTTGGGGGACCCTGAGCACTTCTGATTTATTTATTTGGGGGGGACTTGAAGCACCACTGATTTATTTATTTGAGGGGTACCCTGAGCACCACTGATTTATTTTTATTTTTTTTGGGGGGGGGGGGGGGTACTGTGAGCACCACTGAGTTATTTATTTGAGGGGTACTGTGCGCACCACTGATTTATTTTTTAGGGGGTATTTGTTGTTTATTATTTATTTTAAAGTTATTTATTTGGTTTACAAATATTTTGTATGTATGCTAAAGTTCTGTGGTTATGAATATATACTTGTGTATTTGAATTAACATTTGGTGTATTGGTGTCTGTGCGTGTTTTTGGTGGGTCATCATAACAGTAGCAAAATTAGTTATGACGTAGCAAGGAAAAAAATGTAATGGTTGGGGGTCACCACAACATGAGGAACTGTATTAAGGGGTCACGGCTTTAGAAAGGTTGAGAACCACTGATCTAAACCAACTAGGTTTATCTTGGCCTCATGAGATCACAGGGCATGGATCCAGTAATCCATGTCCTTAGTCTGCTTGTTTTCAGAAAACTGCAGGCTTTCTTGTGCAACATAGAAGAGGCTTCCTTCTGAGATGACAGCCATGCAGATCAATTTGATGTAGTGAGTGGCGTATGTTCTGAGCACTGACAGGCTGACCCACCACCCCTTTAACCTCTGCAGCACTCATACATCTACAGTTGCAAGAAAAAGTATGTGAACCCTTTGGAATGATATGGATTTCTGCACAAACTTGTCATAAAATGTGATCTGATCTTCATCTAAATCACAACAATAGACAATCACAGTTTGCTTAAACTAATAACACACAAAGAATTAAATGTTACCATGTTTTTATTGAACACACAATGTAAACATTCACAGTGCAGGTGGAAAAAGTATGTGAACCCCTAGACTAATGACATCTCCAAGAGCTAATTGGAGTGAAGTGTCAGCCAACTGGAGTCCAATCAATGAGATGAGATTGGAGGTGTTGGTTACAGCTGCCCTGCCCTATAAAAAATACACACCAGTTCTGGGTATGCTTTTCACAAGAAGCATTGCCTGATGTGAATGATGCCTCGCACAAAAGAGCTCTCAGAAGACCTACGATTAAGAATTGTTGACTTGCATAAAGCTGGAAAGGGTTATAAAACTATCTCCAAAAGCCTTGCTGTTCATCAGTCCACGGTAAGACAAATTGTCTATAAATGGAGAAAGTTCAGCACTGCTGCTACTCTCCCTAGGAGTGGCCGTCCTGTAAAGATGACTGCAAGAGCACAGCGCAGACTGCTCAATGAGGTGAAGAAGAATCCTAGAGTGTCAGCTAAAGACTTACAAAAGTCTCTGGCATATGCTAACATCCCTGTTAGCGAATCTACAATACGTAAAACACTAAACAATAATGGATTTCATGGGAGGATACCATAGAGGAAGCCACTGCTGTAAAAAAAAAAACATTGCTGCACGTTTACAGTTTGCACAAGAGCACCTGGATGTTCCACACCAGTACTGGCAAAATATTCTGTGGACAGATGAAACCAAAGTTGAGTTGTTTGGAAGAAACACACAACACTATGTGTGGAGAAAAAGAGGCACAGCACACCAACATCAAAACCTCATCCCAACTGTGAAGTATGGTGGTGGGGGCATCATGGTTTGGGGCTGCTTTGCTGCGTCAGGGCTTGGATGGATTGCTATCATCGAAGGAAAAATGAATTCCCATTTTTTTAAGACATTTTGCAGGAGGATTTAAGGCCACCTGTCCACCAGCTGAAGCTCAACAGGACAACAACCCAAAGCATATAAGTAAATCAACAACAGAATGGCTTAAACAGAAGTAAATACGCCTTCTGGAATGGCCCAGTCTGAGTCCTGACCTCAACTCAATTGAGATGCTGTGGCATGACCTCAAGAAAGCTATTCACACCAGACATCCCAAGAATATTACTGAACTGAAACAGAGAAGTAAAGAGAAATGGTCAAGAATTACTCCTGACCATTGTGCACATCTGATCTGCAACTACAGGAAACATTTGGTTGAAGTTATTGCTGCCAAAGGAGGTTCAACCAGTTATTAAATCCAAGGGTTCACATACTTTTTCCACCTGCACTGTGAATGTTTACATGGTGTGTTCAATAAAAACATGGTAACATTTAATTCTTTGTGTGTTATTAGTTTAAGCAGACTGTGATTGTCTATTGTTGTGACTTAGATGAAGATCAGGTCGCATTTAATGACCAATTTGTGCAGAAATCCATATCATTCCAAAGGGTTCACATACTTTTTCTTGCAACTGTATTTTGACAAGTCAACCTCTGCATATGACACTGAGCATGTGTACTCAACTTCTTTGGCGAGGCCTGTTCTAAGTGGAACCTGTCTTGTTAAACCGCCGTATGGTCTTGGCCACCGTGCTGCAGCTCAGTTTCAGGGTGTTGGCAATCTTCTTATAGCCTAGGCCATCTTTATGTAAAGCAACAATTCTTTTTTTCAGATCCTTGGAGAGTTCTTTGCCATGAGGTGCTACGTTGAACTTCCAGTGACCAGTATGAGAGAGTGTGAGAGCGATAACACCAAATTTAACAGACCTGCTCCCCATTCATACCTGACACCTTGTAATACTAAGAAGTCACATGACACCAGTGAGGGAAAATGGCTAATTGGGCACAATTTGGCCATTTGCACTTAGGGGTGTACTAACTTTTGCTGTCAGTGGTTTAGACATTAGTGGCTGTGTGTTGAGTTAGTTTGAAGGCACACCACATTTACACTGTTATACAAGCTGCACACTGATTACTTTACATTGTATCAAAGTGTCATATCTTCAGTGTTGTCCCATGAAAATATATAATAAAATATTTACAAAATGTGAGGGGTGTGCTCCCTTTTGTGAGATACTGTATGTATTGGCTTATTATAATGGTCAGCTATAGCATTAAAACCTCCAATGGTTGACATGAATTATTACATTGGCACCTGTCAAGGGGTGAGAACAGTCAGTTCTTCAAGTTGATGTGTTGGAAACAAGAAAAATGGGCAAGCGCAGGGCCGTCTTTTCGAATGGGCACGCTGGGCAGTTGCCCGGGGGCCCCACTTGCCTGGGGGCCCGCCTGCCCAGTGAACCCACCAGCCAACTTCCCAACCGTCATTTAGCAGCGTTGCCGCCAGGGCCGTCTTTACCAAGGGGCAAAAGGGGCAGCTGCCCTGGGCCCAGTTGCTCCTGGGGGGGGCCCAAGGCAGCTGCCTCTTGAGCCCTGCTAGCTACTGCCCCGGGTGTCAGGCTGTCGGCTACACAGGCATCATGATCGTACTGTGTTAATGATCTTAATTCTAGGACCTTAATGAGTTTTGATCTAGGACCTTAATGACATCATTACCATGTGACCAGTAACCTAGCAATTACTGGTCACATGGCTATGAAGTCATCACAGGTCTATCAGGAGTGTTGCAGAAGTTAACTGTGGAGCTTTTCTGTGTAAAGATTACATCAGAAAAAGGTGACATGGGGTTGTTATTTTAATATACTGTAAACTACTGTATAGTGGGGTGCTGTGTACTGTGTGGGGGGCTGTATACTGTGTGGGGGCCTGTATACTGTGTGGTGGGCTGTATATTGTGTGGTGGGCTATATATTGTGTAATGGGCTGTATATTGTGTGGTGGGCTGTATACTGTGTGTGTGTGGGGGGGGGGGGGGTGGCCTGTTATACTGTGTGGTGGGCTGTATAGTGTGGGGGCCTGTATAGTGTGGGGGGCCTGTATAGTGTGGGGGGGGGGGCTGTATAGTGGGGGGAGTGCTATACTGCTGTACTGTATAGTGTGGGGGGCTGTATACTGTGGGTGCGGTATAGTGTAGAGTGCTGTACTGTATAGTGTAGGGGGCTGTATCGTGTATAGTTTGGGGTGCTGTATACAGTGAGGTGCTGTATAGTGTGGGGGTCTATACTGCTCTACTATATACTGTGGGGTACTGTATAGTGTGGGGTGCTAAACTGCATACTGTGTGGTGCTGTATACTATAGGGTGCTATACTGCATACTGTGTGGTGCTGTATACTATAGGGTGCTATACTGCATACTGTGTGGTGCTGTATACTATAGGGTGCTATACTGCATACTGTGTGGTGCTGTATACTATAGGGTGCTATACTGCATACTGTGTGGTGCTGTATACTATAGGGTGCTATACTGCATACTGTGTGGTGCTGTATACTATAGGGTGCCTATACTGCATACTGTGTGGTGCTGTATACTATAGGGTGCTATACTGCATACTGTGTGGTGCTGTATACTATAGGGTGCTATACTGCATACTGTGTGGTGCTGTATACTATAGGGTGCTATACTGCATACTGTGTGGTGCTGTATACTATAGGGTGCTATACTGCATACTTGGGGGTTTACATCCACTTTAATCATACAACTAAAAAAACGAAATAAATATAGATATATATATAAATGTACACACACTCTGGTGCTGGTGGGTAATGCTGGTGTGGGTACTGCTGGTGCTGGTGGGTATTAATGTTGGAGTGGCGTGTGTACTGCCTGGGTACTCTACATTGTGACATCACAAAAAAAAAAAATGTTTGGGTTTACATCCACTTTAAGTTATTAGTGCCCCTCAAGTTTTGACTGTAATATCTTATGTGTCCCCCTTATATAGCAATCTTAGAGTTGCCACTCGTTCGAGGAAGTGTAAAAAAGGTGAGGAAAAATAAAGTTTATTACGTGTTGGTGAAAATAACCTTTAGTGCAGAAATGAAACGTAATGTTTTGAGTGGAGCACAGAAGAGGAAAAAGGCTGCAGAGGATAAAGAGAAAATGTGCAAACTTCCAAAACTAACATCTTGGCTCAATCCAGGTGCAACGTCAGCCAGTAGTTCTGCTCCTCCAGATGTAGCATCCACATCTACATGCACTCCAATTCCAGCAGAAATACCAATGGTATCATTACCTGATCCTACTGCTGGGGAAAATCCACAAGAGGAAATGCCCAATAAATATCGCCTTATTGATAATTTGCATTTTTATTCTAGTGCGTGATTGTGTAGACAGGGCCCCAGTGCACTGTATTGCCCGGGGGCCTATAATGCTCTTAAGATGGCACTGGGCAAGCGTAAAGGTCAGATTGACTGTGACAATCGCCAACTTGTGAAATCTGGGTTGGAGCATATGTAAAATGGCATGCAATAGTTAGCATCTGACAGATGTGGTATGGGAATGGTGAACCGATGAAAGTGACATTGCTAATGTCTGTGGTGAACAAAGGCTAGCATATCTGGTCTGATCCCACAGGTAAGCTGCTGTAAAAAGGTAATCCTGACTTTGACAGATAGGTGTTTCTCAAGCATTTCATGGCTAGTACCAAGTGAGTACCCCCAGGAAAGCGATCAGCAGTAAATGTTAGAGGTCCTTTCAGCGCTCCTGACATGCCTGTTTTAATAGCTTCATGCATTCCCAATGTAATAACAGTTCTGGAGCATCTATTCTAATGACTGTAAGCTGTACCATTCCTTTATTATTTCTACTAGAAGTTATGAATGAATTACTATTAGTCTGCAGTAAGGGTACAGAGGGGAGGTAACAAGTTGAGGGTGTGTACCTGCACATACTCACTCTATCCAATCAGTGCTGCCATTTTCAGGCTGTGTAGGTACATCACCCCCCCCCCCCCCCCCCCAACTGGTTACCACCCCACTGTACCCTTACTGCAGACTGCTAGCAATTAATTCATAACTTCTAGTAGAAATAATAAAGGACTGGCATAACATACAGACATAAGAATAGATTCTCCAGAATTGTTATTACATTGGGAATGCATGAAGCTATTAAAACAGGCATGTCAGGAGTGGTGAAAGGTCCTCTTTAACAAAACAAGGCAATTTTCACTTTGCTGTCAGAGCCTCTGTTCTGAGCCTCCATTAGCAGTTCCTTCGGATTTGACAGAAAGAATAACGCAGTATGCAGCTCTATTCTTTCCGTCAAAATAACAGACATCACAAATATAGCATAGAGAGAATACAGCACTACACTACTACTGCATCCAGTGACTTGTCCTCTGATGCAAATGTTTACTTTTTGCTCTTCTCTACTCAGCCCAGACCACAAGACAACTTCTTCCAGCCACATCTCATCTCTGCAGAGTTTGCCGCACAATACATCTTAGGTTCCTTACTTTTACTTCATCCTGATGCCACCCCAATAATATGCTTGTTGTGCTCTCCAAAGCCGCCAAATACTAGGCTACTTTTGTCAAAATCAAGAAACAATATCCAAAGTTTTCTTATTATAAAACCTGTATATAGCTAAACAAAATATATGCAGAAAAGGTCAGCTACAAATACAGCTGTGTACAAAAAAAAAAATTATATACCACTGTGCACCTGTTGCTTTATGTGCAAACATTTTATGCAGTCAGTTGCCATGAGGATAGTGTGTTGCCTGCTACTTGTGTAGAGCAATCTGCACAATACAAATAACATGCTCTGGTGCCTTTTGATGGACTGTAAATGCATACTGTGAGTTGCTGCAAGGAAATCACTTCTTTGCATCCACCTTGCAAACAGTAGTAACCTTGGACTGGTGAGGTATATAAATAGAGCAGAATATATATATAGTAAAATGAGTGAATTACAGCTTTTATTCCCATTTTTATGGTTTGTTGAAACTGCCTAATTTATATACCATGAAAAAAACTTGTTTTCTTTATAAGGCTTACCTTATAAAATACAGACAAGCACATCTATATGACACCTCTATAGCCTAGAAATGTATATTTAGAATCTTTCCCAGCTCTATGCAGCATAGTTGCATTATGTGCTGCTGGGGCTTGCTGTAGGTGGCATTAACCACTTAAGGACCACAGGTTTATACCCCCCTAGTGACCAGGCCCTTTTTTCCAAATCGGCACTCCACAACTTTAGCGGTTTATTGCTCGGTCATGCAACTTACCACCCAAATGAATTTTACCTCCTTTTCTTCTCACTAATAGAGCTTTCATTTGGTGGTATTTCATTGCTGCTGACATTTTTACTTTTTTTGTTATTAATCGAAATTTAACGATTTTTTTGCAAAAAAATGAAATTTTTCACTTTCAGTTGTAAAATTTTGCAAAAAAAACGACATCCATATATACATTTGTCTTTAAATTTATTGTTCTACATGTCTTTGATAAAAAAAAAATGTTTGGGTAAAAAAAAATGGTTTGGGTAAAAGTTATAGCATTTACAAACTATGGTACAAAAATGTCCGCTTTTTGAAGCAGCTCTGACTTTCTGAGCACCTGTCATGTTTCCTGAGGTTCTACAATGGCCAGACAGTACAAACACCCCACAAATGACCCATTTCGGAAAGTAGACACCCTAAGGTATTCGCTGATGGGCATAGTGAGTTCATAGAACTTTTTATTTTTGTCACCAGTTAGCGGAAAATGATGATTTTTGAATTTATTTATTTTTTCTTACAAAGTCTCATATTCCACTAACTTGTGACAAAAAATAAAAACTTCCATGAACTCACTTTGCCCATCACGAAATACCTTGGGGTGTCTTCTTTCCAAAATGGGGTCACTTATGGGGTAGTTATACTGCCCTGGCATTTTAGGGGCCCAAATGCGTGCAAAGTAGTTTGAAATCAAAATCTGTAAAAAATGGCCGGTGAAATCCGAAAGGTGCTCTTTGGAATGTGGGCCCCTTTGCCCACCTAGGCTGCAAAAAAGTGTCACACATGTGGTATTGCCGTACTCAGGAGAAGTTGGGCAATATGTTTTGGGGTGTCATTTTACATATACCCATGCTGGGTGAGAGAAATATCTTGGCAAAAGACAACTTTTCCCATTTTTTTATACAAAGTTGGCATTTGACCAAGATATTTATCTCACCCAGCATGGGTATATGTAAAATGACACCCCAAAACACATTGCCCAACTTCTCCTGAGTACGGCGATACCACATGTGTGACACTTTTTTGCAGCCTAGGTGGGCAAAGGGGCCCACATTCCAAAGAGCACCTTTAGGATTTCACCGGCCATTTTTTACAGATTCTGATTTCAAACTACTTACCACACATTAGGGCCCCTAGAATGCCAGGGCAGTATAACTACCCCACAAGTGACCCCATTTTGGAAAGAAGACACCCCAAGGTATTCCGTGAGGGGCATGGCGAGTTCCTAGAATTTTTTATTTTTTGTCACAAGTTAGCGGAAAATTATGATTTTTTTATTTTTTATTTTTTTTCTTACAAAGTCTCATATTCCACTAACTTGTGACAACAAATAAAAACTTCCATGAACTCACTATGCCCATCACGAAATACCTGGGGGTGTCTTCTTTCCAAAATGGGGTCACTTGTGGGGTAGTTATACTGCCCTGGCATTTTAGGGGCCCGAATGCGTGAGAAGTAGTTTGAAATCAAAATCTGTAAAAAATGGCCGGTGAAATCCGAAAGGTGCTCTTTGGAATGTGGGCCCCATTGCCCACCTAGGCTGCAAAAAAGTGGCACACATCTGGTATTGCCGTACTCAGGAGAAGTTGGGCAATGTGTTTTGGGGTGTCATTTTACATATACCCATGCTGGGTGAGATAAATATCTCGGTCAAATGCCAACTTTGTATAAAAAAAATGGGAAAAGTTGTCTTTTGCCAAGATATTTCTCTCACCCAGCATGGGTATATGTAAAATGACACCCCAAAACACATTGCCCAACTTCTCCTGAGTACGGTGATACCAGATGTGTGACACTTTTTTGCAGCCTAGGTGGGCAAAGGGGCCCACATTCCAAAGAGCACCTTTCGGATTTCACCGGCCATTTTTTACAGATTTTGATTTCAAACCACTTCTCACGCATTCGGGCCCCTAAAATGCCAGGGCAGTATAACTACCCCACAAGTGACCCCATTTTGGAAAGAAGACACCCCAAGGTATTTCGTGATGGGCATAGTGAGTTCATGGAAGTTTTTATTTTTTGTCACAAGTTAGTGGAATATGAGACTTTGTAAGAAAAAAAATAAAAAATCATCATTTTCCGCTAACTTGTGACAAAAAAAAAAAAAATTCTAGGAACTCGCCATGCCCCTCACGGAATACCTTGGGGTGTCTTCTTTTCAAAATGGGGTCACTTGTGGGGTAGTTATACTGCCCTGGCATTCTAGGGGCCCTAATGTGTGGTAAGTAGGTAAATGACCGGTGAAATCCTAAAGATGCTTTTTGGAATGTGGGCCCCTTTGCCCACCTAGGCTGCAAAAAAGTGTCCACACATGTGGTATCGCCGTATTCAGGAGAAGTTGGGCAATGTGTTTTGGGGTGTCTTTTTACATATACTCATGCTGGGTGAGAGAAATATCTCGGCAAAAGACAACTTTTCCCATTTTTTATACAAAGTTGGCATTTGACCAAGATATTTATCTCACCCAGCATGGATATATGTAAAATGACACCCCAAAACACATTGCCCAACTTCTCCTGAGTACGGCAATACCAGATGTGTGACACTTTTTTGCAGCCTAGATGCGCAAAGGGGCCCACATTCCTTTTATGAGGGCATTTTTAGACATTTGGATCCCAGACTTCTTCTCACGCTTTAGGGCCCCTAAAATGCCAGGGCAGTATAAATACCCCACATGTGACCCCATTTTGGAAAGAAGACACCCCAAGGTATTCAATGAGGGGCATGGCGAGTTCACAGAATTTTATTTTTTTTGGCACAAGTTAGCGGAAATTGATATATATTTTTTTTTCTCACAAAGTCTCCCTTTCCGCTAACTTGGGACAAAAATTTCAATCTTTCATGGACTCAATATGCCCCTCACGGAATACCTTGGGGCGTCTTCTTTCCGAAATGGGGTCACATGTGGGGTATTTATACTGCCCTGGCATTCTAGGGGCCCTAAAGCGTGAGAAGAAGTCTGGAATATAAATGTGAGATTTTATTTTTTGACACAGGTTAGTGGAATATGAGACTTTGTAAGAAAAAAAATAATAATTTCCGCTAACTTGGGCCAAAAAAATGTGTGAATGGAGCCTTACAGGGGGGTGATCAATGACAGGGGGTGATCAATGACAGGGGGGTGATCAGAGAGTCTATATGGGGTGATCACCCCCCTGTCATTGATCACCCCCCTATAAGGCTCCATTCAGATGTCCGTATGTGTTTTGCGGATCCGATCCATGTATCCGTGGATCCGTAAAAAACATACGGACATATGAATGCAGCCTTACAGGGGGGTGATCAATGACAGGGGGTGATCAGGGAGTCTATATGGAGTGATCACCCCCCTGTAAGGCTCCATTCAGACGTCTGTATGTGTTTTGCGGATCCGATCCATGTATCCGTGGATCCGTAAAAAACATACGGACATCTGAATGCAGCCTTACAGGGGAGTGATCAATGACAGGGGGGTGATCAATGACAGGGGGGTGATCAGGGAGTCTACATGGGGTGATCACCCCCCTGTCATTGATCACCCCCCTATAAGGGTCCATTCAGATGTCCGTATGTGTTTTGCGGATCCGATCCATGTATCCGTGGATCCGTAAAAAACATACGGACATCTGAATGGAGCCTTACAGGGGGGTGATCAATGACAGGGGGGTGATCAATGACAGGGGGTGATCAGGGAGTCTACATGGGGTGATCACCCCCCTGTCATTGATCACCCCCCTGTAAGGCTCCATTCAGACGTCTGTATGTGTTTTGCGGATCCAATCCATGTATCCGTGGATCCGTAAAAAACATACGGACATCTGAATGCAGCCTTACAGGGGGATGATCAATGACAGGGGGGTGATCAATGACAGGGGGGTGATCTGGGAGTCTATATGGGGTGATCACCCCCGTCATTGATCACCCCCCTGTAAGGCTCCGTTCAGACGTCCGTATGTGTTTTGCGGATCCGATCCATGTATCAGTGGATCCGTAAAAATCATGCGGACGTCTGAATGGAGCCTTACAAGGGGGTGATCAATGACAGGGGGGTGATCAGGGAGTCTATATGGGGCGATCAGGGGTGATCAGTGGTTCATAAGGGGTTAATAAGTGACAGGGGGGGGGTGTAGTGTAGTGTAGTGGTGTTTGGTGCTACTTTACTGAGCTGCCTGTGTCCTCTGGTGGTCGATCCAAACAAAAGGGACCACCAGAGGACCAGGTAGCAGGTATATTAGACGCTGTTATCAAAACAGCGTCTAATATACCTGTTAGGGGTTAAAAAAATCGCATCTCCAGCCTGCCAGCGAACGATCGCCGCTGGCCGGCTGGAGATCCACTCGCTTAGCTTCCGATCCTGTGAACGCGCGCGCCTGTGTGCGCGCGTTCACAGGAAATCTCGGCTCACGCGAGATGACGCCAATCGGCGTTAGTGTAGCCTGGGAGAGCCGCCGCGATGACGCCTTTCGGCGTTAGCGTAGCGGCAAGAGGTTAACCAATGTAAAGAAGTTAAGTTTCAATGATTCCTTCTCTCAGAATGTTGCCTCCATTTATAGCTGCATGCATGACTACAAAGTTTCAGGTGCTGTTCTAGTTACAACCTATCTTACAACACAATTTGACTACTAAGACACTGCTCTGCTACTGACTGACACTGCACCATTTACTGCCCTAGCAACATGAAATATGCCCCCCCCCCCAGAGATAGAAAGGGAGAGCCGCCAGGTACAGTAGAAGTGGAGATAGCATACAGAAAAGAAAGGATATGTGTGACATCCTGTACTTCGGGGAGGGGGAACAGCAAGATAGCCATGTTTTTAAGGCTTGGTCTGCATGCAAATAAGAGATTAATACCAAGAGTATGGTCATGTAACTGCTTGTGTGACAGGCATACAGAAACATTTCAGCTACAGACTAGTGATAGACGAACATCTGCCGGGATGGTTCGCGAACGCTTTCAAATGTTCGCGAACCGCAAGTTCGCAGCGGGTCCCATTCATTTTAATGGCAGGCAAACCTGAAAAACCTTCAGCTCATATTTGCAGCCAAAAAATAATTACTAGAAGTGCACAAATAGTCCCACAACATGGACAGTGACATACCAGATGTATTATTCGAATTTGCGATCTCCATTCATTATTTTTTTCAATGTGAAATATCGGCAATATAATTTTCGCACTATACAGTACCGAAATGCACTATAAAGAAAGTATATTGGTATATAACACCCCGCTTCAATCAGTTTTTTTGGGGGACGACAAGTATATAACACCAGTAGAAATTATTTGTTCCAATAACGCTTGTCCCGCTATATACCTGCAGTATCGCAGCAGAACCGCACACAACTGCCGCACAATACAAATGCACTATAATATACTTTCTAACATAGAAAGTATACTATAACATTGTACAAGGAAGGCAGTCCATTAGAATATACATAAAGATAAAACGTAACCTTTAATAATGTTACTATGAGGGTCCTTTCACACGTCCGTAAGTGTTTTGCGTATCCGCAAAACGCGGTCACCGGCAATGTGCATTCCGCAATTTGCGGACAGCACATCGCCGGCACTATAATAGAAAATGCCTAATCTTGTCTGCAATTGCGGACAAGAATAGGACATGTTCTATTCTTTTGGGGAAACGAAAGCACGGATGCGGAAGTGCGGATCTGCAAATGCAGATGTGGACAGCACATTCCGGCCCCATTGAAAATGAATGGGTCTTCACCCGTTCCGCAAAATTGCGGAACAGATGCGGACCCATTTTGCGGACGTGTGAATGGAAAAGATATCCCTCAAAATGAAAATAAATTAAATTATGAAAGTTAACCAAAAAGCATAGATGTGGTAGGCAATAACAAGTGCTCGGCGGCACTAAACAGGTGCTCGGCGGCACCAAATCAGAAACCATATGTCCTACCACAATCCGGGGGTTCCAGTGCACATCCATGAATCCCGGAGGGAAAGAAAAAAACATCGATCCCTGGCTAGATGATGTTGGTATTGAAGTACAGGGTGGGCCCTACAGGGGGGTGCTATTCTGGCCCTTATAGCCTAACCACAGACAGGGCCGGACTGGCCTACCATGAAAATTCCTGTTAGGCTGGTAGCCTTGACTGCCGCACGGCCGGCTGAGGAGGCTCATTGGCCGGTGTAGCGACTGCCACAAACTGCAGCGGCCTTCTCTCACCTCCCGGCAGCACGGTTACTACTGTGTCACAACTTGCACACTTCTCATTTACAAGATTCAAATCCAACGAATCCCTGGCATAGTCATCTGTATTGCCGTCCTCAGGAGATGGAGAGATGTGTCTGCTGGGATTTGAACCCTCAACCTTTTGTATCAGAGGCAAAGCACTTACCCACACAGCTATAAAGCTGCATAGCACATTCAGCTCTGCTATATCTCTATTGTTGATCTACTGTTGTTTGTCATGAAGAAGGACCCACATGTCTTAGAGGTCTGAAACGCGTCACTGTATACATCTTGTTGTATGGAAATTTTAAAACCGCTGGAATAAAAGTCTCAAAACTTTTCACCCGAGCTGAGCTGGATTATCTTTCTTGTTGGACTATATATTTCCGCATCCAGGTGCGGCATCCGTGCCCAGAGGGTGTTTCAACAGGTGAGAGCTGCCTTACATTTGCTTCGCTATATCTCCATATATGATAGCTGCCCCAGCACACCCAGCCCTGCTACATCTAATACACATGATAGCTGCCCCTGCACACTGGGGGGGGGGGGGGAGAAGAGAGGCACTTGATACTGGCACTTTGGGGGGGGGGGGGACATGGCACTTTGATACTGGGACATGGGGGGGTTTGGCACTATGATACTGGCACATGGGGGGGGTTGGCACTATGATACTGGCACATGGGGGGAAGGAGAGAGGCACTTGATACTGGCACATTGGGAGGGGCGGCGAGATGGCACTGTGATACTGGGACATGGTGGGGGGAGAAGAGAGGCACTTGATACTGGCACATGGGGGGGTTTGGCAGTTGATACTGGCACATGGGAGGATTGGCACTATGATACTGGCACATGGGGGGTGGAAGGTTAGAGGCACTTGATACTGGCACATTGGGGGGGAGATGGCACTATAATACTGGCACATTGGGGGGAGAGATGGCACTATGATACTGGCACTTTGGAGGGGGGGGGCGAGATGGCACTATGATACTGGGACATGGGGGGGGGGGGGAGAGGCACTTGATACTGGCACATGATGGGGGGGCATCTATGGGGACACTTACTGGCACATTATTGGGGGGCATTATGGGAGTCCCTTTTTACTGGCACATTATTGGGGGGCACTATGGGGGCATCTACTGAGGCCACAAAGAAGGGGTATTTTATATGGGGGGCTCTGTGTGGTACTAGAATTATCAGGGAGTTTATCTGTTTCTGCAGTATAGTATTGGGGAGCACAGGGGCACAGTATTGGGGGTGGTAGGATGATTTGTCCAGAAGATGGAAGGATGATGGAAAAGTAGTAAACTAAGATTTTTTTTTTTGTCAAACTGCAGAGATGAAAAATGGCTGAAAACTGGAGGTCTGGTCTGAAGGTCTGAAAGGAGAAGATGAGGAAAGAGAACATCTACGTCAAAAAGACGTCACTGGATGTAAGAGGTATGTGCGCTGTATTACCCTGGATGTAAGAGGTATGTGCGCTATATTACCCTGTATTTCCAATTTTTTTCGAATCCAAATCCGAATACTTTGTTAAAAAAGTAAGGACTCTTTATTTTTTCATATTAAAAGAATATTGAATTTGGATCACTTTGTTTCTTACACCGTTCACACAATTCTTGTGTACGGGATTCGTAGGATTCGAGATTCGAAAGATTCAAGAGATTCGAGAACCTTTTCGGATTCGAAAAAAATTGGATTCGTCCTACCTCTACTTTAAAGTAAAGTTCTTTGATTATTTTTAGTTCTGACCCAATTGGATGGGATAATGGTCTACTGTAGTGTTTCCCTACCAGGATGCCTCCAGCTGTTGCAAAACTACATTTCCCAACATGTCCTGACAGCCAAACGCTGTCTGGGCTTGCTGAGAGTTGTAGTTTTGCAACAGCTGGAGGCATCCTGGTAGAGAAAAGCTGGTCTACTGTGATAATATGGGGGTTCTACAAAAGAGCTATTGTGGGGCAAAGTTCATATTCGTATTTACACACGTGTTTTAAAATGAATGCTTTCCCCTTTTATAAGCAAGTAAATAATGACACGATGCTGTGGGGCTGGTATGCAACATTTCCAGGGCTGGTTTTTATACCCAGTCCGGCCCTGACCACAGACCACCCGCCCTGATAAGAGCGACCCCGTCCGGAACATTACCCTATATAAAAATGACCCTAGTAAGCCCCTAGCCCCTAGGCCCCTGACTTCCAGGTGATCACTATATAGATCTATGTGTTTTTGACTCATTATAAAAGTATATTATAAGTATATCGCACCCCTCTGTGTATCACACATATAGATAGCACACCTATACCAGTCCTTAAAATGACTTTTGTGGCCCTATTAGCTAGCGTTTGGTGTCCCTAACAGCCTGTCCCTGCTCCACACAGCAACCTCTCCCTACACTGGCAAAACACTGAATGTAAAATGGCCGCCAGATCAGGTTTATTTATAAGGTAGGGTGTATGTCCATGTGCTGAAACATCTCAATTGGCTGTCCTGTACCACCTGATGGATGTGTCATGGGTCAAAGTTCTTCACAATGTAAAAGAATATGGCGGGCGCGAATATCTCCATATGTTTGGTGAATCGCGAACACGCAAAGTTCACCGCGTAACGACCGCCGGGCAAACCGCAAGGCCATCTCTACTACAGACAATACATTAGTCAGAAATCAAATCACAATTAAATGCTGCCTAATCTGACCTCTGCCTGATATCTGTACTGACTAAAGCATATTCTGAGAGCCATAGTTTTTAGTTTTTTTTGCCTGATTGTATTATGTAGTGGCTCATTTGTGACCGTTTAAATGGTACTATTTTGGGGGGAATACGCCTTTTTGATCGCTTGGTGTTGCACTTTTTGTGATGTAAGGTGACAAAAAAATGATTGTTTTAGCAGTTTTTTTATTTTATTTTTTCTACGGTGTTCAGGTGAGAGTGTAGATCATATGATATTTTTATAGAGCCGTGGCAATACCCAATATGTCTGTTTTTATTTTCTATTTTCTTACAATTTTATGTGTTTTATTATTATTTTTTTTTAACTTGAAACTTGATTTTTTCTTATTTTATCATGAAAAACACTTTTCTTTACTTTTTTTTGTCCCACTCTGGGACTTCAACTTCTGGGGTCTGCTCCCCTCTGCAATGCATTACAATACAACCTGTATTGTAATGCATTGGCCGTCAGCTTTTATGCTAACAGCCTGCCTGTGAGACCCAGCCCAAGGGTTGGATCTCACAGGCTTCCGTAGGAGGCAAGCCCCGATGCCTATGGAAGGCATCGGGCTTGCCTTCTCTGCCATCGGGTCCCCACCACTGCAGCGCGGGGACCCGATAGAGATGTAGAGGGCACCTGTACCCTCTGCATGCCGCGGTCAGCTTTGACAGCTGCATAAAAAGGGGTTAATACGCTGGGTATGCAGCAGGGGCCCGGCTGTCAGTGACTGCGTGTACGTCCACCAGCGCAGTACATGTACTGCGGGGGTCCTTAAGGGGTTAAAGGGGTTGTTCTGGACTACAAAAAGATAGCCACTTTCTTCTAAAAACAGTACCACACCTGTCCACAGGTTGTTTGTGGTATTACAGCTCAGCCCTATTGGCTTTAATGGAGCTGAGCTGCAATATCAGGAACAACCCATGGACAGATGTGTTTTTGGAAGAATGCAGCCATATTTTTCTAATCCTGGACAACCCATTTAAGTAATATCTGATTAAGATGCTGAAATAAAACATGGGGTACTTTGGTTACTTTATATGCAGTGGCATGTGAAGTAATCCGTGAGCGGGCCATAAGCCCGGGAGAGAAATTGATCGCGTGCACGGGAGTGCACAGCATCATAGACTACTATGACGCTGTGCGCGTCGGGCTGCCCGTGAAACTACTGTCCTGCACTCATATGTTTTATGAGAGCAGGACAGTTGTCTCGCGGGTGGTGCGTCATAGTAACCTACGATGCTGTGCGCTCCCGTGCACACGATCAATGCCGCTAATGAGGAGTTTTTATAACAAAGAGTACAAAACACTTACTGGTGTCATTGGATAGTTCCCACAGATAATTCGGCAGCTGTCTTTTGCCCGATGCGTTGTATAGTAAAACTTCTTTATATGACCAGTACAATTTTGGGTTAATAATGATTATTATAAGCACACTGGACAAAAAGCATTGATCCCTTTGCTGACCAAGCAGACTTTCTATTATTGACCATCTTAAAGTTAAAAAATATTTTACACTTGAAAAGTTCCAAAAGAATAAATGTGACATTCATATAGAGAACAGTACAACCTGTGCTAATTCTATTTCAATAAGAAAGCCACAAATAAGTCTATCAGTTGGGAAGGGCATGCCGCTGGTTGGTCTTTTTCTAAGTTTTTAATGTAAATTACCTGTAATTTTCAGGCCAATGTACTGCTTATCATTCATGAGGCACAACTGTTTCATGCAAAATAACGAGTGAGGGTCTTTAACTGTACACTTCATAAAGGTTCGGAAAGCTAGAGGATGGAATGGCTTTGATGAGTGATTTAAATGGTAAGAGCTCTGGTTAACGAACAACAACCGAGCATAATAGTTGCTTAACTAATCATTTCCTGCACAGCTCACTCGCCCGCACCGCCGGCTTGATTCAGAATAAACCCACAATGGGGGGGATCAGATTTAGAGACAATTACGTGTGACCATGTGACTTGCCCAAACAATTTGCTCTGTGGGAAAATCCCTAACTCAAGAGCGCCGTTCTTCTTAGTGAACCTGATTTATTCTACCCTTTTTTACACAGCAGGGGAGGAAATTGATGTTATCACTATTACATCTGCAGTGGAAGTGCTCGACTTTGTGCCATTATTAAGTATATAGGCCTTGGGAAAACATTCAATATCTCTGCAAAATGAACTAACAAAATGAAATAGATTTACTGCTGGATGAATGCAATCGTCTAACAAGCAATAACATACTGCATGTATAAGCAGTCCAGTCACTAAGTGATAATTATCATCATCATCCTCTTTTTCATTATTGTTATCTCCTGGATACTTTGAACATTTCTATTTTCATTATAGACAAAAGGCATAAACCTTGAAGGAAAGAATAATCGCATTAAATGGAACATTTCACCATGAAAATGCAGTGCACTCTGTACACAGCATGATGCATGATATAGAGTAGGAGTAGCTGAGCAGATTGAAAAAAAAATAAAAAAAATATAAAAAAAAATATATATATATATGTATGTATCCAAATACGAGGCAGCACTCCAGAGTAAAGTGAAGATGGTGGACCCTTTATTGACCCCTCTGAAAACGTTTCAACCGCTCAATGAAGTCTTTATCAAGCATCTAAAATGGTGTCTCACAAGAATATTTATACACAAAATGCATAGCTGCAGATTAAGTGACAAAAAAACAATCATATCGTATAATAGTGTGTAAAAATACATAAAACCAATGACGATGTCTTCCTGATTTGGCAAGGTGATGCATTGTCTCTTGAATCATTTCATAATTTTTTGAATCAGATGGATCCGGATATTTCTTTTAGGGCTCTTTCACACTTGCGTTGTCCGGATCCGGCGTGTACTCCATTTGCCGGAATTACACGCCGGATCCGGAAAAACGAAAGTGAACTGAAAGCATTTGAAGACGGATCCGTCTTCAAAATGCGTTCAGTGTTACTATGGCAGCCAGGACGCTATTAAAGTCCTGGTTGCCATAGTAGTAGTGGGGAGCGGGGGAGCAGTATACTTACAGTCCGTGCGGCTCCCGGGGCGCTCCAGAATGACGTCAGAGCGCCCCATGCGCATGGATGACGTGTCCATGCGATCACGTCATCCATGCGCGCGGGGCGCCCTGACGTCACTCTGGAGCGCCCGGGGAGTCGCACGGACGGTAAGTATACTGCTCCCCCGCTCCCCACTACACTTTACCATGGCTGCCAGGACTTTAGCGTCCTGGGAGCCATGGTAACCATTCAGAAAAAGCTAAACGTCGGATCCGGCAATGCGCCGAAACGACGTTTAGCTTAAGGCCGGATCCGGATTAATGCCTTTCAATGGGCATTAATTCCGGATCCGACCTTGCGGCAAGTGTTCAGGATTTTTGGCCGGAGCAAAAAGCGCAGCATGCTGCGGTATTTTCTCCGGCCAAAAAACTTTCCGGTACGGAACTGAAGACATCCTGAACATATTTCTCTCCATTCAGAATGCATTAGGATAGAACTGATCAGGATTCTTCCGGCATAGAGCCCCGACGACGGAACTCTATGCCGGAAGAAAAGAACGCAAGTGTGAAAGAGCCCTTACTTTGACTCATTCTGACACAGATACAATTTTTGGATACTATGGTTTCAGTAGTTGATAATAGGTTATCTACTGATATTTTTACAAAACCTACTGATTGCAATACTTTGTTACATTACAATAGTTGTCACCTGAGATCTACTATCGATTCATTGCCATACAGTCAGTTACTGAGGGTAAGGCCTCATGCACACGACAGTATTTTTTTGCGGTCCGCAAAAAGCTGTTCCGTTGTTCCGTGATCCGTTTTCGTTTTTGTTTCCGTGTGTCTTCCTTGATTTTTGTCGGAGGCGGATGACAATCTTGTGTGCCTCCGTGATTTTTCACGGACCCATTGACTTGGATGGGTCTGCGAACCGTTGTCCGTGAAAAAAATAGGACAGGTCATATTTTTTTTACGGACTGGAAACACGGATCACGGACGCGGATGACAAACGGTGCATCATCCGAGTTTTCAACGGACCCATTGAAAGTCAATGGGTCCGCAGAAAATCACGGAAAACGGAACAACGGACACGGAACACAACAACGGTCGTGTGCATGAGGCCTAAAAAGGATAGTGCAGGACCCTGACAAATTGCCTACTCGTTATGCTCAGATGGTGCATACATTTCAACAAAGGGGATATCCCTCTCGGTTGATTCATAAACATTTGGACAGGGTTAGACATCCACAACAATTTGAAACAAAAATTACATCTAGTTAAATAGATCGGATTCCCTTTGTATCTACCTATTCTGAACAAAGTGGAGATGTGGCCAATATTATTCAGAGACATTGATCTATCTTGAAGAAGAATCTACCACATATTGAAGCCTTTACTGTACCCCCTCTTTTATCTTATAAGCGTCCTACCAATTTACGAGATAAATTGGTAAGGGCTGATATTCCTACTAGAAATTTGGTACAGACTTATATTGGTACTCGGAGAAAAGGATGCTTCCTTAGCTTGAATTGTGTCAACTGTTCATTCATGATTAAAGGTGATAAATTCATCCATCCATCCGATATCTAGGACTCAATATGACATTCGCCACTTTTTGACGTGCGATAGTGCATATGTTGTATATGTGCTTTTATGTCCATGTGGTCTCCTATATGTTGGGGAGACCACATGTGACATTAGGACACGTCTAAACAATCACCGGTTTTCCATAAGACGAAAAAAGAAAGACCTACCTGTTCCGAAACATTTTGTGGAGCCAGGGCATAATGAGAAGGACCTCAAATTCATGATTTTGGATCAGGTCACCTTGTCAAAGAGGGGTGGCAATCGGACACTGGCTCTCAAACAAAGGGAGCTATGTTGGATCCATCACCTCCATACTGGCCTTAATGTCGAATTCAAATGGAGTGTGATGTAGTTGGTTGTACTCCACCTGTTTGATTATTTGCTGAGTTTTGTTCTGGTTTTGTGATTATAAATGGCATCACAATTTTATTACAAATATATTTATTTTTTTCTTTTCTTCTTTTAGATTATCTTTATCAACATGTTCGCAGCGGTGTGTACAGAAGGCGCCCTCAAGATCTTGTGTGTCAGTTTCTATATGTTTTATTTATAAGGGGGACCCATTGGGCACAATGACATCTTGCTTTGATTATACTGTTGGCTGCATGTACAGTCGTGGCCAAAAGTTTTGAGAATGACACAAATATTAGTTTTCACAAAGTTTGCTGCTAAACTGCTTTTAGATCTTTGTTTCAGTTGTTTCTGTGATGTAGTGAAATATAATTACACGCACTTCATACGTTTCAAAGACTTTTATCGACAATTACATGACATTTATGCAAAGAGTCAGTATTTGCAGTGTTGGCCCTTCTTTTTCAGGACCTCTGCAATTCGACTGGGCATGCTCTCAATCAACTTCTGGGCCAATTCCTGACTGATAGCAACCCATTCTTTCATAATCACTTCTTGGAGTTTGTCAGAATCAGTGGGTTTTTGTTTGTCCACCCGCCTCTTGAGGATTGACCACAAGTTCTCTAATGGGATTAAGATCTGGGGAGTTTCCAGGCCATGGACCCAAAATGTCAATGTTTTGGTCCCCGAGCCACTTAGTTATCACTTTTGCCTTATGGCACGGTGCTCCATCGTGCTGGAAAATGCATTGTTCTTCACCAAACTGTTGTTGGATTGTTGGAAGAAAATGCTGTTGGAGGGTGTTTTGGTACCATTCTTTATTCATAGCTGTGTTTTTGGGCAGAATTGTGAGTGAGCCCACTCCCTTGGATGAGAAGCAACCCCACACATGAATGGTCTCAGGATGCTTTACTGTTGGCATGACACAGGACTGATGGTAGCGCTCACCTTTTCTTCTCCGGCCAAGCCTTTTTCCAGATGCCCCAAACAATCGGAAAGAGGCTTCATCTGAGAATATGACTTTGCCCCAGTCCTCAGCAGTCCATTCACCATACTTTCTGCAGAAGATCAATCTGTCCCTGATGTTTTTTTTGAAGAGAAGTGGCTTCTTTGCTGGCCTTCATTACACCAGGCCATCTTCCAAAAGTCTTTGCCTCACTGTGCGTGCAGATGCGCTCACACCTGCCTGCTGCCATTCCTGAGCAAGCTCTGCACTAGTGGCACTCCGATCCCGCAGCTGAATCCTCTTTAGGAGACGATCCTGGCGCTTGCTGGACTTTCTTGGACGCCCTGAAGCCTTCTTAACAAGAATTGAACCTCTTTCCTTGAAATTCTTGATGATCCTATAAATTGTTGATTGAGGTGCAATCTTAGTAGCCACAATATCCCTGCCTGTGAAGCCATTTTTATGCAACGCAATGATGGCTGCACGCGTTTCTTTGCAGGTCACTGTGGTTAACAATGGAAGAACAATGATTTCAAGCATCAACCTCCTTTTAACATGTCAAGTCTGCCATTTTAACCCAATCAGCCTGACATAATGATCTCCAGCCTTGTGCTCGTCAACATTCTCACCTGAGTTAACAAGACAATTACTGAAATGATCTCAGCAGGTCCTTTAATGACAGCAATGAAATGCATTGGAAAGGTTTATTTGGGATTAAGTTAATTTTCATGGCAAAGAAGGACTATGCAATTTATCTGATCACTCTTCATAACATTCTGGAGTATATGCAAATTGCTATTATAAAAACTTTAGCAGCAACTTTTCCAATTTCCAATATTTATCTAATTCTCTAAACTTTTGGCCACGACTGTACATGGAGATTTTGGGAGTAGTGGCTGAAGTTTATTTCTCATATTGGGTTTGGGGGTGATCTTGGGTCAGATGACGTTCGGCATGATCGTGTCCTATGTCTCTGCCCCATTACAGGCTCGTGGTGATGATCATGAATAATGATGCAGCCACAGGGCCCCCTCCGTTTTGCCCTTGTTTAATCTCTTTCTCATGTCTGTAAGGATCATGGATAATGTTATAGCCATTAAGCACTTGTTGTTCTCTTCTCCTTTTTTATTTTTTGTTTATAAAAACTACTGTGCCATGATTACTCCACAATATTTATCTTTAGTACAGCGGCAGTATTTATGTCTACTTATTTGAGCTAGACATTTATAACTAACAGTGTTTACTGATCATTTGACCTTCTCTCTTTTTTTTTTTGTTTGTGCCCAATGTTGTCCTTTTACTATGTGTGACTTCTCTGTCCAGTTGCCCTAATGGTTTGCGCTTTGCCTGCGGGTTTGTGGTTGGATGTTACCATGGCTACGACGCTGGTGTTTGGTGCACCAGTGGTTGTGACCTATTGGCGCTGACTCTTCCCTGTTGGCTTGGCGTATCCAGGTGGGTGCCGACGCTCTTCTCTGCCCGGGTCATACGTGTGATTGATCATGTGACTGGGTTGGCGTCTCCTGATCCCGGTAGTTTGGAGTGTGGTTGCTAGGTTGCTGGACATGCGCAGTCGCGTTTGTAGGACGCGGATCTTTGCGCCGCATATTTGTCCCCGCTGTGTAAGTTATTTTTATGTATATCTATAACAGCTGTTTAACAGCGGTATTAACACGTGCACATGTGATTAATTGGGTATTTACACACTATATGCAGTATGAATTAATCATGTTGGTTAAAAATATTTTGCACATTTTTTATTAGCGCTATATTTGCGCCTTACTCGTGATTGTATTTTCACTATTATATGGTTTTATGTATTTTTACACACTATTATATGATATGATTGTTTAATTGTCACTTAATCTGCTGCAATGCATTTTGTGTATAAATATTCTTGTGAGACACCATTTTAGATGCTTGATAAAGACTGCATTGAGCGGTTGAAACGTTGCAGAGGGGTCAGAGAAACATAGAAACATAGAATGTGTCGGCAGATAAGAACCATTTGGCCCATCTAGTCTGCCCAATATACTGAGTACTATGGATAGCCCCTGGCCCTATCTTATATGAAGGATGGCCTTATGCCTATCCCATGCATGCTTAAACTCCACCACTTCTGCAGAAAGGCTATTCCATGCATCCACTACTCTCTCAGTAAAGTAATACTTCCTGATATTACTTTTAAACCTTTGCCCCTCTAATTTAAAACTATGTCCTCTTGTAGCAGTTTTTCTTCTTTTAAATATTCTCTCCTCTTTTACCTTGTTGATTCCCTTTATGTATTTAAAAGTTTCTATCATATCCCCTCTGTCTCGTCTTTCTTCCAAGCTATACATGTTAAGTCCTTTAATCTTTCCTGGTAAGTTTTATCCTGCAATCCATGTACCAGTTTAGTAGCTCTTCTCTGAACTCTCTCCAAAGTATCAATATCCTTCTGGAGATATGGTCTCCAGTACTGCGCACAATACTCCAGATGAGGTCTCACTAGTGCTCTGTAGAGCGGCATGAGCACCTCCCTCTTTCTACTGGTAATTCCTTTCCCTATACACCCAAGCATTCTGCTAGCATTTCCTGCTGCTCTATGACATTGTCTGCCTACCTTTAAGTCTTCTGAAATAATGACCCCTAAATCCCTTTCCTCAGATACTGTGGTTAGGACTGTATCACTGATTTTATATTCTGCTCTTGGGTTTTTACGTCCCAGGTGCATTATTTTGCACTTATCCACATTAAATTTTAGTTGCCAGATTTTTGACCATTCCTCTAGTTTTCCTAAATCCTTTTCCATTTGGTGTATCCCTCCAGGAACATCAACCCTGTTACAAATCTTTGTGTCATCAGCAAAAAGACACAACTTACCATCGAGGCCTTCTGCAATTTCGCTGATAAAGATAAATAATCAATAAAGGGGCCAGTCTCTGCTGTGGAACTCTCTGCTGTGGAACTCTGCAGCTCCTCCAGGGTTACCTTAGGTCTCTGTGCTGCCTCTCCCTCCTTGCCCGGTCCGTGAGTTTTGGTGGGCGGCCGTCTCTTGGTAGGTTTGCTGTTGTGCCATGTTCTTTCCATTTGGTTATGATAGATTTGATGGTGCTCCTGGGGATCATCAAAGATTTGGATATTTTTTTATAACCTAACCCTGACTTGTACTTCTCAACAACACTGTCCCTTACTTGTTTGGAGAGTTCCTTGGTCTTCATGGTAGTGTTTGGTTAGTGATGCCTCTTGCTACTCTAGCGTTTTGGCTTTCCGTTTGTGGGATCCGTCATGGGCTCTCACAAGCAGTCCAAAACGGATCAGTTTTGCCCTAATGCATTCTGAATGGAAAAGGATGCTCTCAGAATGCATCAGTTTGCCTCCGTTCAGTCACCATTCTGCTCTGGAGGCGGACACCAAAATGCTGCCTGCAGCGTTTTTCTGTCCGTCCTGGGATGCGGAGCTAGACGGATCCAACCTGACACACAATGTAAGTCAATGGGGATGGATCTGTTTTCTCTGACACAAAAGGAAACGGATCCGTACCCTATTGACTTTCAATGGAGTTCATGACGGATCCGTCTTGGCTATATAAGACATAATACAACCGGATCCTTTCATGACGGATGCATGCGGTTGTATTATTGTAACGGAAGCGTTTTTGCAGATCCATGACAGATCCGCAAAAAACGCTAGTGTCAAAGTAGCCTAAACCAGAGGTTAAAATGAATAAATTACGTTTTACGGATTAATTTCCAATAAATAAAAAATGTATATCTACTGTATATATAGCTGCAAGTGTTAGCACCCCTGAAATATTTGCAATAAATGAAGTGTTTCTCCTAGAAAATTATTGCAATTACACATGTTTTGTTATACACATGTTTATTTCCTTTCTGTGTATTGGAACAACACAAAAAAAACTGAGAAAAAAAGTTGATATAATTTTTTTTTTATAATTTCACGCAAAACTCCAAAAATGGCCCAGTCTTCTGGTATATCCTGCATTCGCTTCTAAGTCATGTGACCCTGTGACATCAGAATGTCTACCCTCCAAGAAGGGATACTGATTAAAAAAGAAACTAGAACAACTGTATTAGGCAAACAAGCAGCTTATGAAACAATCCCATTATCACAGGGACATGGAGTCAACTTACATTAAGTACTGGGGGGCAGATGTGGCAGTCCATGCACATAAATCAGCAGTCGGAGATGATTAGGAGTTGGCAGCTTTTCAGCAGGGAAGGGACCTCTGCACATAAGTAGAATCTCACTGAGCTCAGGAGCTTCCTATAAGGAAAGATAAACCCCTACGTCCTTCATTCCGTCGAGCTCTCTTTACTGCTAAGGATGGAATTTACTTTGTAACAGTCATTCGAGTACAAAATAACTGGAAGAGAAGCCCCTAGTGGCAGGTATTTCAAAAGGGTTTTAGGGTGAATAACATAACACTTTTTAATCAAAGTAATTTGCACAGTTGCTCAGGTTCACCTAAAGTGACCATTGAGAAAAAGTTGAAGCAAGTTCAGAATAAAATGTATCTACACATTGTTAAAAATAACAAAGAAGCATTACTCACCTCCTCTGATCCCTTGCAGTTACTGTTCCGATGCTGCTGCAGTCCTTGCTAATTCTTCCAAAACGTACATTATGCCAAATGAGATCACATGCCCTTTTCCTCAGGTATGGAAGAATGCCTTAGATGACTGAGGACAGCAGGATTGATTTAGCATGGTGAGACAGAGGGAGTGGCAGGGATGACAGTGGGAAAGATTTTAACAACATTGCCATCACAGGTAGTCTTACAGTATATACAGGATAGCCCACAAAAAAATAGCCTGCCTCCAGCGATAGTATGACAAGATGAACGAGCAAGTGGAGTGTTGTTTTTTAATTACCCAAAAGATGCTGAAATTGATCCCCGTTCACGTCTCTGCATCTTTGGGCATGTCGGATGATGTTATCTGATACTGCTTGTGATGCTGCGGATAGTGTTTGTGATGTTTTCCTTGAGTTCATCCAGAGGATGAGGATTGTTAGCGGACACTTTCTGTTTTAAATTTCCCCACAGATAAAAATTGCACGTGGACTAGTCTGAGGAATGTGGTGGCCATAACCCCTTGCTCACAGTTTGCTCCTCCGTAAAAAGTTCATGAACCCGTGCCAGTGAATTCAGTGAGGTGCAGCATGTTGCCCCTTCTTGTTGGAAAAAACAGGACATTTGTTCTTCTGGTGTTAGTTGGTTGTAAAACTGTTCAGAGATGTCCAGGTAAATTACTGTATTTACAATTGATTTGTAGAATATTGGGCCCACGATTCGTGTTCCTGAGACTGCGTACCAAACGCCTATTTTCTGGTTGTGAAGTGGTGTTTCGTGGGTCAAATAGGGATTTTCAGTGGACCAATACCTCGCATTCTGGGAATTTACGTCACCTGATAAATTAAACCAAGCTTTGTCCATCATGAAGCACAGCAATGGGTCCAAATGTCTGTCAGCAATTATAGTCAGCAACTAAGTGTGTTTAGCTTTGTCAGACTCTTTCAGTTCCTGAACATACGTTATTCGGTATGGTTTCAGGTTCAGAGATTTCAGCACTCGCTGACACGTCGTTTGTGATACACCAACTTGCCCAGACAGTCTTTGAGTTGAGTTTTGGGGGCTTCTTGCAATCTGCTGCTGAATTTCATGAACAACTTCAACCTTCCTGATCGATGGAGGCCCTGGTTTCTTCATGTTTGCAACAGAGACAGTTTGATGCCATTTCCAAACCAGACTCTGAATACAACGTTTAGCTGGTGGTTTTGTTCCTGGGTACTGATCGATCTGCTTCGCACATAGCCTTCCACAATCACTATTCATTGTTCCAGTAAGAACACCATCTTTCTGACACAATAGGCCACTTTTATCAAACTGAATAATAAATCAGTCTTAGTTGCCCATAGTAACCAATCAGAGCTTCGCTTTCAGTTCCTACATGGCTCGAAAGAAATGGAAGCTGAGCTCTGATTGGTTGCTATGGGCAACTAAGACAGATTTACTATTAGACTGTTTGATTTGGAGATATTGGAGGCGGGCTACTTTTTCGTGGGCCACCCTGTATATTTAACATGAAATGGTACTTTTCTGAATGTTCCTGTAAAGAACACTATCTTTCACCTTGGTGACTTAGAGTTTCTGCCTTCATTAAATGTTATTTTAACCACTTCACATCCGGGCCATTTGCCCCCTTCCTGACCAGGCCTAATTTTGCAAATCTGACATATCTCACTTTATGTGGTAACAACTTTGGAACGCTTTTACTTATCCAAGCCATTCAGAAATTTTTTTCTCATGACACATTGTACTTAATGATAGTCATAAATTTGAGTCAATATATTTCACCTTTATTTATGAAAAAATCCCAAATTTAACCAAAAGTTTGAAAAATTCTGAAAAATTATTAATTTTCAAAATTTTTATTTCTCTGCTTTTAAAACAGAAAGTGATACCTAATAAAATATTTATTACTTAACATTCCCCATATACTTTATGCTGGCATAATTTTGGAAATATCATTGAATTTTTAAGAAAATTGCCAAAACCCACTTTTTAAGGACCAGTTCAGGTCTGAAGTCACTTTGTGGGGCTTACATAGTGGATACCCCCATAAATGACCCCATTGTGGAAACTACACCCCTCAAGTCACTTAAAACTTATTTTACTAACTTTGTTAACCCTTCAGGCGTTCAACAAGAATTAAAGGAAAATGGAGATCAAATTTTTAAATTTCAGATTTTTTGGCATATTTTCCATTTTAATCCATTTTGTTCTTTAACACATCGAGGGTTAACACCCAAACAAAACTCAATATTTATTACCCTGATTCTGCGGTTTACAGAAACACCCCACATGTGGTCATAAACTGCTGTATAGGCACACGGCAGGGCGCAGAAGGAAAGGAGCGCCACATGGTTTTTGGAAGGCAGATTTTGCTGAACTGGTTTTTAGATGCCATGTCCCATTTGAAGCCCCCCTGGTGCACCCTTACAGTAGAAACTCCCAAAAAGTGACCCCATTTTGGAAACTAGGGGCCATAACCTCAAGTTTTATTGGTACTATTTTTGGGTACATATGATTTTTTGATCATTCATTATAATACTTTATAGGGCAAGGTGACCAAAAAATTGATTGTTTTAGCACAGTTTTTATTTATTTATTTTTACAGCGTTTACCTGAGGGGTTAGGTCATGTGACATTTTTATAGAGCAGATTGTTACGGACGTGGCAATACCTAATATGTATACTTTTTCTTATTTATTTAAGTTTTACAAAATAATTGCATTTTTTAAACAAAAAAATTATGTTTCAATGTGTCCATGTTCTGAGAGCTATAGTTTTTTTTATTTTTTATATTATTTTCTTATGTAGGGGCTCATTTTTTGCAGGATGAGGTGACGGTTTTATTGGTACCATTTTGTGGGACATACGCCTTTTTGATCACTTGGTGTTGCACTTTTTGTGATGTAAGGTGACAAAAATGGCTTTTTTGGACACCGTTTCTATTTTAATTTTTTTACGGTGTTAATCCAAGGGATTAGTTCATGTGATATTTTTATAAATATGGTTGTTACGGACGCGGTGATGCCTAATATGTATACTTTTTTTGTTTATTTCACTTTAAAACAATAATAGCATTTTTTAAACCAAAAAATGATGTTTTAATGTTTCCATGTTCTGAGAGCTATATTTTTTTTTATTTTTTGAAAGATTTTCTTATGTGGGGCTTATTTTTTGCGGAATGAGGTGAAGGTTTTTTCGGTACCATTTTGTGGGACATACACTTTTTTGATCACTTGGTGTTGCACTTTTTGTGATGTAAGGTGACAAAAATGGCTTTTTTTTACACAGTTTAAATTTTTTTACGCTGTTCACCCGAGGGATTAGGTCATGTGATATTTTTATAGAGCTGGTTGCTATGGACGCGGCGATACCTAATATGTATACTTTTTTATATTTATTTCACTTTAACACAATAATAGCATTTTTTGTGTCTCCATGAGAGTATAATACAATGTGACCCTCCTTGAGAGAAAGACACGCCCGCTTGCTGGCACAAGCCTTTTAAATTGTAGCCGATCCCTCCTCTTTCCGCCTCTGGGAAGGATCCACTCTCCCTCTTCTGGGCTGGCATCAAATAACCCACAAAACCCTTTAGGGCTCATAGCTCCAGACCAGAAGGTCACAGGGAGATGGTTCTGGGACCAATGGATCCGCCTGGGTTCCGGCTACAATTAGAGTCCAAGCATGGTACTGTTATTGGGTTTCTGTGGGGAGATATGTTAATCTCCCCTCCCTTGCCTCCCACCACCATACTAAGACCATGGGCATGTTCATCATGGCCACCGGGACACAAATATGTATCCGGTTTGCGCCTGCGATGGCCGGGCGATTCATAATTCCTTATAAATCGCCTGTTCCATGCTGTCTGCTAGATTCTATTGAACTGGGGAATGCCTTAGACCCCCTGCAGGGAGGTTTTCTTGCAGGATCCATGCTGTCTGAATGGGGTGTGAAACTGTAAACAAAGGTGGCCTGCAAGAAGTTCTCTGCCATATGGCTGGGGCTTTGAAGCAGGGCCCTCCTGTGGAGTTCACTACCTCTGCTATCTGACAGCTGATGGCTGGTGTGGGAACATGGCTGACATGAAATAATAATCCATATTCCTCACACCTCCCCTATTAGAGGGCGCTAGGGGCAGCAGATTCCTGTGTTTCTGCGTGCGCCTATCCGCACTCTCTCTGCTGGCAAATGGCAAAGTGGTATGGCTGGAGTGCAAGGCTTCCGCGTACCCACCTCCCATTCGCCTCTGGCCAATGGAGTCACCCTGATGGAGCATGACAACGAGGCCACGATTACTGGCGTCAGGCGGTACTATAAACGACCACAAGAAGTTGGTTGCCTGGAGTACTGGGAAGTCTTTGGTCAAATCGACAGGGCAGCTTTTTCCTGGTGCGGTCAGTCAGGGGCCTCGCCAGGCTACTATAGTGGGGTAAAAACCCCCTATAGTACCCAGCGGTGCCTAGGAAGGACATCACCTGGTGCTTGTCCCGGAGGGTGATCCAGGATGCGCTGGCATCCACTCTCCCGGGCTCTGGTTCCAAAGCTTCCCCGCCTCTCCCCGGGCCCCTCGTTCTTGCCCAGCTGGCACTTTCCTGGCGTAAGGGTCAAGCCTGCCTGGCAGATCTGCCTGAGCATCTGCGCCAGATTCTCTCGGAGATCCTCCCATGTAGGACGGAAGACGGCAATGACCTCCAGGTACGCGGCCGCGTACCCTTCAAGTCCCTTAAGCAGCTTGACCATCCTCTTAGAAATGGCAGGGGCATACTCCATGCCCAACGGCCATCCTTCCAGGCATTTTGGTGAACAGTTCCCGGAAGGGACGGCATTCCAGGAGGGCACCTGCCCAGGGTTTTTACCAAAGTAGTGGCGGAAAGGTCAGCCCACATTCGAGAAAAGGATATAATATTTATCCCATACCTGGACGATTTTCTGATTGTAGCAGAGAACAGAGTAGCATGCAGCAGAGCGGTACAAGAAGTGGTGAAGATCTTGGAAGAATTGGGATGGATCTTAAACAAGGAAAAGCCAAAACCGTACCCTCTTCAGTGCCAACAATTCCTAGGTTTAATCCTAGATTCTAGGAAGCAGACGTGCCTACAGATGTTAATCAATCATCCAAAGATCTCCTTACGAAAAGGTATGTCAATCCTAGGAAGCCTGACTTCATGCATTCCGGCAGTCATGTGGGCCCAATTCCACTCAAGGGATCTTCAGTAGGAGATATTGACTGCCTGGCAAAAAGGGAGACAACCCTTAGAATTAAAAATAGAGATATCAGTCCAGACCCTTCTCAATCTAAAATGGTGGATGAAGATGGACAATTTGAACCAGGGAATTCCATGGTTAAAAAGCAACTTAGTTTGCCTGACAACCGATGCAAGCCCTTGGGGCTCGGATGCCCACATTCAGGATCTATCAGTCCAGGGGCTATGGGGAAGGAGTCTGAAGCTGGCCTCCTCCAATATGAAAGAGTTGATGGCAGTAAAATTTGCAATCCTGAAAGTACTTCCGCTAGCGATGGGGAAAGACTTGAGAATTTTGTCAGACAACAAAATTGTGGTGTCATATATAAACAGACAAGGAGGAACCAGAAGCCAGAGTCTGATGTCAATGCTAAGTTCTATTATCCAGATAGTAGAAACAAATTGCAAATCAATTTCAGCAGTTTACATAAAGAAAAAGGAGAACATCCAGGCAGATTTTTTGAGCCGGCACATACAGTCAGGTCCATAAATATTGGGACATCGACACAATTCTAAAATTTTTGGCTCTATACACCACCACAATAGATTTGAAATGAAACAAACAATCTTTTTAGAACAATCTTAAAAAGAAGGAACACACCGGTGAGCTCAGCAACACCTAAAGACCACGGAAAACAACTGTGGTGGATGACTGAAGAATTCTTTCCCTGGTGAAGAAAACACCCTTTACAACAGTTGGCCAGATCGAGGACACTCTCCAGGGGGTAGGTGTATGTGTGTCAACAATCAAGAGAAGACTTCACCGGAGTGAATACAGAGGGTTCACCACAAGATGTAAACCATTGGTGAGCCTCAAAAACAGGAAGTCCAGATTAGAGTTTGCCAAACGACATCTAAAAAAGCCTTCACAGTTCTGGAACAACATCCTATGGACAGATGAGACCAAGATCAACTTGTACCAGAGTGTTTGGAAGAAAAGAGTATGGTGAAGGAAAGGATCTTCTCATGATCTTAACCATACGACCTCATCAGTGAAGCATGGTGGTGGTAGTGTCATGGCGTGGGCATGTATGGCTGCCAATGGAACTGGTTCTCTTGTATTTATTGATGATGTGACTGTTGACAAAAGCAGCAGGATGAATTCTGAAGTGTTTCGGGCAATATTATCTGCTCATATTCAGCCAAATGCTTCAGAACTCATTTGACGGCGCTTCACAGTGCAGATGGACAATGACCCAAAGCATACTGCAAAAGCTACCAAAGAGTTTTTTAAGGGAAAGAAGTGGAATGGTATGCAATGGCCAAGTCAATCACCTGATCTGAATCCGATTGAGCATGCATTTCACTTGCTGAAGACAAAACTGAAAGGAAATGCCCCAAGAACAAGCAGGAACTGAAGACAGTTGCAGTAGAGGCCTGGCAGAGCATCACCAGGGATGAAACCTAGCATCTGGTGATGTCTATGTGTTCCAGACTTCAGGCTGTAATTGACTGCAAAGGATTTTCAATCAAGTATTAAAAAGTGAACGTTTGAGTTATGATGTCTGCAGTTAAAGTCTGCAGTTATTTGTTTCCTTTCAAATCCATTGTGGTGGTATATAGAGCCAAAAATGTTAGAATTGTGTTGATGTCCCAATATTTATGGACCTGACTGTAATATCTCAGGGGGAATGGATCCTGGATCGAAAAGTTTTTGGACAGATAGTGGACAGCTGGGGGATGCCATGAATAGATCTTTTTGCGCCTTTCCCCTGATCCCAAGTGTTCTAAAAAAGATAAGGGAAGATCGAGCAAGAATAATTCTGATAGCCCCATTTTGGCCCAAGAGACCGTAGTTCACATGGTTGAGAAAACTGTCTGTGACGGATCCATGGGTTCTTCTAGCAACCAGGGGCCTTCTTTCGCAGGGACAAGTAGTTCATCCTCAGGTCGACAGTCTTCACTTGTTGGCATGGAACTTGAGAGGCAGCTTTTAGTTAAAAGAGGATTTTCTAACAAATTGATAAATACTCTGCTAAAAAGTAGGAAGAAGGTTAACATTTCCATATATTCTAGAACTTGGAAGAAATTCCTGATAGTATATTGATAATTATGTGATACTAACCATATGGGGCGGAGTTCCTTAAAGGACATACTGAAGTTGGAGGGGAGTCTCCGCCTTTTTGTACTTCAGGTTTCCTGTCTTTGGGGGCGGATCCTCTCTCTCGTGGAGCTGTTGTGGGTTCAGGAAAATCCAATTACCGGTAAGAGTAATCTTAATTTTCTCAGCAATGCGGGCACATATGAACATGGGACCAACACAGATGCCTTTAGCTGCCAAGCGCACATGTAACAGGTCAGCTAGTTTCACAGGTACAAATCTGCTGACAGATGCCCTTTAAAATGATCCACGTATCTGTGTCAGCAGGGTTAAGGGTTTCATTCACACATATAGCAGTTGTGTCCAGCCATTTGTTTTCCTGAGCCAGACATGGGAGCACTACATGCAATGTTTATTTTACTGACCCAGCAGTAAAATAAACTACAGGATGAGTTGTGTCATCAGTTTTGTACTGCACTGTGTGACCCCTGTCTTCATTCTCTTTACAACTTTTCATTATACTATAATTATGCTCTTATTACCATACAACCAAAACATCCCTTTAACACCATAAGGACCGGGCTCACTTTTGTTTTTGCATTTTCTGCTGACAAATGCCCTTTAAAGGTACTTTACATGTGACACTTTTGCTGCATTTCTAGCATTATTGACTGTAAGCGTTCAAGTCACTGAGTGTCGTGTTCTTCTAAACATGAAAGATTTTTTATTATGTTCTCCTATATTATATTAGCTGTGTCTGATGCCACACTAATGTTCTATTTTCCAAAGATGTAACCCCATGCTCTTTGGCTAAAATTTGAAATCTCTAACAGGGCCCCCTAATAACATGTGCCATTCTGACATCTTCTTTTGTGGCACAGGGTCCTTGGGGCCTTCTCAGAAACTAGGCCCCATGGATGTGCAACTGTTACTTAAGTACTCCCCTATAGCTGCGCCCATGCCATATCAGGTGTCTGTTACATAAAATCAACTATAAATCATCACCACATATAGAAGCCACAGTTCCAGAACGTTATGGCATAAGCTTTGCCGGGTGGACTGCATATGCATTCTGACCTTATACCATATGTCTTACACTTTGAGACCTATCGCCACAATCTCTTTGAATATAACAAAATGGCTGTCTCATCCGATTCTGTACGTCCACCTGAAACAATTTGCACTACTTGTGTCTTTTTATTGTTATTAGGTGGCAGCTCCTGCCAAGTAATAGAACTAGACTGAAACTTTCTTTGTATATTGTTTTCTTGTATAAAGCATTCTTAATACGTACAGGCCAATCATAATAAACTGTTTTTCCACTGGAGCAGTAATATGAAGAAAACACTCAATGGCATACTTTGTCTTGTGATTATCTTAAGAGCAAATTAAAATTACATTGCTATTGTATGGGTGTCATCTGAAACATTTTATTTTATCCTGGTTTTCTACTCTTCTCCAGCTGTATACAATCCGGTAAAAGTTATTTTTCTTCTCCTACCATTGAAGCTGTTAGCCGCTGCTCTTAGTAGAGTTCTTATTGAATGTCTGTGTTATTGTGTAACACAGAAAAGTCACTCACCACTTTCCTTGAGATTGCTGCTAAAATTACGTTCCTTGAGTTGCATTTTCAAAGGAAAAATGACATATATTGATCTCGAGTCTTGGGAGCAGAGTTCAGAATGCTGGTGGAGAGGCTAATTGCGCAATTAATTTAGACACTTCAAGTTGAAGAAATGTTGAATTGTGAGTCACGGGTACTTTTAGCTGGCATGTTCTAAAACACATTGATTGATTACCCTGTGGTTACCGGCACCAAAACTAGCTACTCTCACCTAAATAAAGATATTTTAGTGCTCATTGTAACGAGCAGACTGATGCAACTTCCATTTCTGAGAGTTGCATGGTTTAGATTGTCCTTATAGAGTTTTATTCAATGTGCATGTTTAGTGGAGGTAAATGCCAAATGCTTTTCAATACGTCCATTAGGTTGCTGGAATAGCTATATGGTAACAACACATTTATCTGGTATTTTGCATTTCAATAGCATTAGAATATTTTTTCCCTCTCACTAATGAAATGTAGGCAGATGAAAGGGTAGAACCGTTACTTTGAAAATCCTGTTTATGACAGAATAATTTCAGACATTGTATGTTTGTCACAGAAAACTGGTGATACACTAGGCACTAGGGTGTCTTTGCTTTCTTGAAAGTATCATAGATGACAAATGACAATTGTAAAATTGGACCCTAGCTCTATATGTCTGGTGTTGTGCCAACTAAAGGCTCCTTGTAAGGCATTGGGATTTAGCCTTTTTTGTATGCATGTCATTGACTAACATAATGGCATACTTTTTATGTGGTATCTGTAATTGTCCTAAACTTTATACTATGCAGGCATCGCAAAGACAACAACTCTTTAAAAAGTAGCCTCTTGTTGTGACAGTGAGTGTGGAACCACTGTGTACACCAACTGGTTTGACTTTGGGTTAAACCCAAGGTTGTTATCCCGGCAGTCCTGTCGTATTCACCCTTTAACCCCTATACAGGGACCTGGACTTTGCTTCAGGGGAGCCACCAGGTTGCTACGTCTTGTAGTACTCTGGGTCAGTGGCGTAGCGTGGGTTGCCAGCACCCAGGACAAGCCAAGTATTGCGCCCACCCCCCCAACCTGTGGCCAAGCCCCTTTTTTACAGATAATGCAGTAGATATCACCTGCAGTCATACGTAACACCACAGATAACACAGTGATAACTTTCTGAGTACAGATAATGTAGCAAATGGGTGTGAGCCCCGAGAATTCAGAACATGCACAGTGTGACCTGAAGTCTCGGGCCAAGCTGCTACAATGTGGGCCAAATTCTATATCCACCCTCCCATCACTACAGAACATACAGGGTAATACAGCGCCCCATACCTCTTACATGCAGTGACATCTCCTCTGATGTAGATGTTCTCTTTCCTCATCTTCTCCTTTTAGACCAGACCACCAGTTTTCAGCCATTTCTCGTCTCTGCAGTTTGACAAAATCTTAGTTTACTACTTTTCCATCATCCTCCCATCTTCTGGACAAATCATCCTACCACCCCCAATACTGTGCCGCGGTGCTCCCCAATACTATACTGCAGAAACAGATAAACCCCCTGATAATAGTAGTACCATAAAGATAGTGCCCTTCAATAATTATTGGCACACAGTGCCCTAAAATAACTGTGCCCAGCAAATAGTGCCCCTGACACTAATAGTGTAAACATAATGTCCCCCAAAAATAATTGTGGTAAGCTGATACTGTGCCAAGGTTCCCTCACAGTAGTAGCGCTCCCAAAAGTCCCACCAATAGGAATAATTCTCTGCTAGAGCACACATGGTAGTAATAGTGCTCCTACAGTGCCCCCAACATGTCCCCACTGTGCCCCAGAAGTAATAATGCTCCCATAGTGCCCATACTAGTAATCATGTTCCCCATAGACCCCCCAGTAGTAATAATTCTCCTTATAATGTGCCAGTGCAAAAAATACCCTCTTTTAATGCCCCAAGTTGAGCTAATGTCCCCATAGTGCTCCTATAATGTGCCAGTATAAAATACCTCTATATAGTGCCCCCATTAAATGCCCCATAGTGCTCCTCTCCCCCCTTCTTTCTAGTGTCCCCATAATGTACCAGTATAAAATGCCCCATTTATAGTGCCCCAGTAGATGCCCTCAGTGTCCCCCAGAATTTTCAAGTATAAAATACCCCTTCTTAGTGCCCCCCATAGATGAGCTCATAGTACTCCTCCCTCCCCTTCCCCATAGTACCCACCATAATGTGCCCCAGTATAAAATGCCCCTATATACAGCCCCCCATATAAAATACCACTTCTTTGTGGCCTCAGTAGAAGCCCCCATAGTGTTCCTCTTCCCCTTTCCCCATATAAAATACCCCTTCTTTGTAGCCTCAGTAGATACCCCCATGGTGCCCCCAATAATGTGCCAGTAAGAAGTGCCACCAATAATGGGCCAGTAAGAAGCGCCCCCATAGATGCCCCCACAATGCACCCCAATAATGTACCAGTAAGATATGCCTCCATAGATGCCCCAAATAATGTGTCATTAAGAAGTTCCCCCATAGATGCCCCGCAATCATGTGCCAGTAACAAGTGTCCCCCATAGATGCCCCCAATCATGTGCCAGTAAAAAGTGCCCCCATAGATGCCCCCAATTATGTGCCAGTAGCAGGTGCGCCAATAGATGCCCCCCAATCATGTGCCAGTAACAAGTGTCCCCCATTGATGACCTGTCACAACCAGACAGCTGAGAAGCTCTGACAGGAGCCTTCCAGATCCTCCTCCTTGAGTTTCTTTGTTTTGGTTTCAGTTCCTCATCTCGTTAGTCTATCTCAGCTGTCATGCAGTTGGACTGATTGCTTCCCTTTAAGTTCCTACCCATAATGCAGTAGTGTGCGGCTTATACAACTTCCTGGAGTGTGTGTGCATGCTGTTCCTATTTCCCAGTCCTCTGCAAGATAAGTACTGTTCCTTTATTTGTGATTTTCTGTCTGCTGGATTTCAGGAGACCCTGACTCCCTCCGTGTCTAGTGTAGGGAGCCGGTGGTCGTGTCCCCTCACTATTGTAGGGTCTTCAGGTATTAGATAGCTGAGGCACGTGGATATGCGCCCATCCACCTTTGGGGTGTTCGCATAGGCTGAGCAGTCAGGGAGAGTGGCAGGTCTCATGCAGGGGTCTCCCTTTTGTTCCTTAGTTGTGGATCCAGTGAGTCATTGATGATATTGCATTGTCTTGTTTCCTGTACGCCATCCGTGACATGACCCCAATCATGTGCCAGTAACAAGTGTCCCCCATTGATGCCCCCAATCATGTGCCAGTAACAAGTGCCCCGATAGATGCCCCCAACCATGTGCCAGTAACAATTGCCCCCAAAGAAGCCCCCCAATCATGTGCCATTAACAAGTTCCCCCATAATAGCCCCCAATCATGTGCCAGTAAAATCAAGTGCCAGTAACAAGTGCCCTCATAGATGCCCCCCAATCATGTGCCAGTAACGAGTGCCCCCATAGATGCCCCCCAATCATGTGCCAGTAACAAGTGCCCGATAGATGCCCCCCAATCATGTGCCAGTAACAAGTGCCCCATAGATGCCCCCCAATCATGTGCCAGTAACAAGTGCCCCCATAGATGCCCCCCAATCATGTGCCAGTAACAAGTGCCCCATAGATGTCCCCAATCATGTGCCAGTAACAAGTGCCCCCATGGATACCCCCCAATCATGTGCTAGTAACAAGTGCCCCCATAGATGTGCCAGTAAGTAGTACCATATAAAAAAAGAAACACTTATACTTACCTCCATCAGGCTGGCAGTGATGCGATGCAGGCCTCTTCCGGCCTGTGTCCCGCGCTGTGCGGCTCAGGCGGCGCAATGGCGGGGAAGGGAGACGCCTCTCCCCTGCCCCGCCGCAGCACATCTATCAGTATTGCTGTCCTGAGGACGGCGATACAGATGACTATGGAGATCAGCGCTTCTACAATGGAAGCCCTCATCTCACTGTGCCCTGCCGCTGCCCCCCCCTTCCTTGTCACCAGGGCCGTGCCGCCTGGGGCGATCGCCTCACTTTGCCTAAATGGCGGTGTGGCCCTGCTAGTGCCCCCTGGAATTTTGTGCCCCCCACGCTACGCCAGTGCTCTGGGTATGGTTAAAAGCTGCTCCACGGGGGTCACAGACACAGATGTGGAGCACCAAAGGATCAGGCAACATTTATAGTAAGGGTTGCAATACTTTAAAAGATTTTGCAGAGAATTGTCGGGAGGGAAGCTTTTCTTCCCGGAAATCACCTGCTCGTTAGTGGGGAGGACCTCTCTGTAACGCCATCGCTCGTCTCGTACTCGTACTGACTTGTTGTTTGCCGGCAGCAGATGATTAAACAACAGGATCTGCCACCGGCAAACAATGATTTTTTAACCTGCATAAAAAATTGTGATTGCCCGATGAACAAGCGTTTGCTTATTTATCAGGTATTCGGCATCAGTATTACACTGCCAAATCATCACAAATGAGCATTCTTATGAATGCTCGTTAGCGATGATCTGGCCGACTATCGTCCAGTGTAATACAGCCGTAACAGACCGAGGTCAGGGCAGGCAAAGTTCATGCAAAAACGTGGAATAGGTTCAACGTCAGGGTAGACAGCAAAAAATCACGACTAGAGATAAGCAAATTTTTCAAAAATTAGATTCGCCGGTTCGCCAAATTTTTCGCTGGTTCGATCCGAATAAATTTGCGGTGAATTACATTAAAAAACTGCTATTTCCTGGCTGCTGAGAGCCTTTATAGTGGTGTAGAACACTGTGCCTTGTAGTAACACGCATAGGGAGTCTGTTTTGGTAGTGAAATAATACTGTGAGTCCGTATGACATGCAGATGGCAGGCGTCTCTCTTAAAAATCACTGCACACTTCACTTATTAGGGCAGCCTTACAGGTCGATGTTAGTGCCAAGAAGAAGCACACTCCTTTTACACCGTCGCCAGCTGATTCCACATAGATGTCTACAGAACCTGTTCTATTAAACGCGTATACAAGTAGAGCCCCTCGGACAGAGTCACTGATTAATTTGCCCTTCCTCTGATCCCTCAGAGCAATAACCCACAAAAAACAGATCCTGTCTGTGGAGCATCCGCCTTCACTCGGTCAGCATTTGATTAATAATCCATCAGTATTGCTAATGCCAAAAAAAACAGGAGTGGATGTAAAACAGAGATGACACATGAATGGAATATTTGCATGTCTTCTGTGTTTTCTACCCACTCCTGCTTTTTGCTACCAAATCATAAGCCAATTCTGATGGGATACAGGCCTTACAACTGCTACACAGACAGGATCCGGTGTGCGTTTCGTTTTTCCTTCCTTCTGACAGATCAGAATAAAGGTCAAATAAATGAGGATGTCAGCCAGGCCGAAAGCCTAATTGAATTTGGCAGCAGTATGAGGACGCCACCGAGTAGCACAATGACAGAGTCTGGAGTTGGCAGCAGTATGAGGAGGCCACTGAGTGGCACAATGACAGAGTCTGGAGGTGGTGGCAGTATGAGGAGTCCACCAAGTGGCACAATGACCGAGTCTGAAGGTGGTGGCACCGGGAAAAAGCCACCGAGTGGCACAATGACAGAGTCTGGAGGTGGCGGATGCAGCAGCAGCATCATGAGAAGGCCACCAAGTGAAACAATGACAGAGTCTGTAGATGGCAGCAGTATGATGAGGCCACCGAGTGGCACAATGACAGAGTCTGTAGATGGCAGCAGCATGAGGAGACCACAGAGTGGCAAGGTGACATAGTGTGGAGATGGCAGCAGCATCAGGAGACCACAGAGTGGCAAGGTGACATAGTTTGGAGGTGGGGGCAGCATCAGGAGGCCGCAAAGTGACATAGTGTGGAGATGGCAGCAGCAGGATACCACAGAGTAACAAGGAGACATAGTTTGGAGGTGGTGGCAGCATCAGGAGGCCACAGAGTGGCAAGGTGACATAGTGTGGATATGTCAGCAGCAGCAGGATACCACAGAGTGACAAGGTGACATAGTGTGGAGATGGCAGCAGCATGAGGAGACCACAGAGTGGCAAGGTGACATAGTGTGGAGGTGGCGGCAGCATCAGGAGGCCACAGAGTGGCAAGGTGACATAGTGTGGATATGTCAGCCGCAGCAGGATACCACAGAGTGACAAGGTGACATAGTGTGGAGATGGCAGCAGCATGAGGAGACCACAGAGTGGCAAGGTGACATAGTGTGGAGGTGGCGGCAGCATCAGAAGGCCACAGAGTGGCAAGCTGACAGTGTGGATATGGCAGCAGCAGGATACCACAGAGTGGGAAGGTGACATAGTGTGGAGATGGCAGCAGCAGCAGGATACCACAGAGTGGCAAGGTGACATAGTGTGGAGATGGCATAAGCATGAGGAGACCACAGAGTGGCAAGGTGACATAGTGTGGAGATGGCAGCATCAGCAGCATCAGGAGACGACAGAGTGGCAAGGTGACATAGTTTGGAGGTGGCGGCAGCATCAGGAGGCCACAGAGTGGCAAGGTGACATAGTGTGGATATGGCAGCAGCAGCAGGATACCTCAAAGTAGCAAGGTGACAGTGTGGAGATGGCAGCAGGATACCACAGAGTAACAAGGAGACATAGTTTGGAGGTGGTGGCAGCATCAGGAGGCCACAGAGTGGCAAGGTGACATAGTGTGGATATGTCAGCAGCAGCAGGATACCACAGAGTGACAAGGTGACATAGTGTGGAGATGGCAGCAGCATGAAGAGACCACAGAGTGGCAAGGTGACATAGTGTGGAGGTGGCGGCAGCATCAGGAGGCCACAGAGTGGCAAGGTGACAGTGTGGATATGGCAGCAGCAGGATACCACAGAGTGGGAAGGTGACATAGTGTGGAGATGGCAGCAGCAGCAGCAGGATACCACAGAGTGGCAAGGTGACATAGTGTGGAGATGGCATAAGCATGAGGAGACCACAGAGTGCCAAGGTGACATAGTGTGGAGATGGCAGCATCAGCAGCATCAGGAGATGACAGAGTGGCAAGGTGACATAGTTTGGAGGTGGCGGCAGCATCAGGAGGCCACAGAGTGGCAAGGTGACATAGTGTGGATATGGCAGCAGCAGCAGGATACCTCAAAGTCGCAAGGTGACAGTGTGGAGATGGCAGCAGCATGAGGAGGACACAGAGTGGTAAGGTGACATACAGTACAGACCAAAAGTTTGGACACAACTTCTCATTCAAAGAGTTTTCTTTATTTTCATGACTATGAAAATTGTAGATTCACACTGAAGGCATCAAAACTATGAATTGACACATGTGGAATTATATACATAACAAACAAGTGTGAAACAACTGAAAATATGTCATATTCTAGGTTCTTCAAAGTAGCCACCTTTTGCTATGATTACTGCTTTGCACACTCTTGGCATTCTCTTGCTGAGCTTCAAGAGGTAGTCCCCTGAAATGGTTTTCACTTCACAGGTGTGCCCTGTCAGGTTTAATAAGTGGGATTTCTTGCCTTATAAATGGGGTTGGGACCATCAGTGGCGTTGAGGAGAAGTTAGGTGGATACACAGCTGATAGTCCTACTGAATAGACTGTTAGAATTTGTATTATGGCAAGAAAAAAGCAGCTAAGTAAAGAAAAACGAGTGGCCATCATTACTTTAATAAATGAAGGTCAGTCAGTCAGCCGAAAAATTGGGCAAACTTTGAAAGTAAGGGCTATTTGACCATGAAGGAGAGTGATGGGGTGCTGCGCCAGATGACCTGGCCTCCACAGTCACCAGACCTGAACCCAATCGAGATGGTTTGGGGTGAGCTGGACCGCAGAGTGAAGGCAAAAGGGCCAACAAGTGCTAAGCATCTCTGGGAACTCCTTCAAGACTGTTGGAAGACCATTTCAGGGGACTACCTCTTGAAGCTCATCAAGAGAATGCCAAGAGTGTGCAAAGCAGTAATCAAAGCAAAAGGTGGCTACTTTGAAGAACCTAGAATATGACATATTTTCAGTTGTTTCACACTTGTTTGTTATGTATATAATTCCACATGTGTTAATTCATAGTTTTGATGCCTTCATAGTCATGAAAATAAAGAAAACTCTTTGAATGAGAAGGTGTGTCCAAACTTTTGGTCTGTACTGTAGTTTGGAGTTGGCAGCAGCATCAGGAGGCCCCAGAGTGGCAAGGTGATAGTGTGGATATGGCAGCAGCAGGATACCACAGAGTGGCAAGGTGACATAGTGTGGAGATGGCAGCAGCATGAGCAGACCACAGAGTGGCAAGGTGAAATAGTGTGGATATGGCAGCAGCAGCTGCATCAGGTGATCACAAATTGACCTGGTAACAAGAGTGGGGCGATGGGTGGCAATGCCAGTACCTGCTGACGAAGGTGGGTGCAAGAAGGAGCACTTGGCGTCAGATGTGTGGCATCTGGTCAGTCTCTCCACATTTGGAGAGGCGAGTTCTCCTTGGGGTAACTTTGGCCCCCGCCGCACTAAACACCCGCTCTGATGCCACACTTTTCCAGGTAAAACTCTGCTAGTTTCAGCCGCAAATCCAGTTTGGCTACCCAGTAGTTCAGCAGATCTTCAATGTGGGGTGGCAGGGTGCTGTCCAAGTATGCCACCACCTGCTGGTTCAGGTCCGGCTCCAGATCTACCTGCTGCTGCTGGTGAGTAGTTTCTTCACTATGCAGATTTTGGCTCCCGACCTCCAACTGTTGCCACCCTGCTGACTCCCAGCCATGTTTTCAACACATATAACCGCCGCTAACGTGAACTGAGAATGTATTTTTCTGTTTGTACTGAAATAGGCCACTAAACGCTTTCAACACATATAACCGCCGCCGCCGTGAACTGAGAATGCATTTTTCTGTTTGTACTGAAATAGGCCACTAAACGCTTTCAACACGTATAACCGCCGCCGACGTGAACTAAGAATGCATTTTTATTTTTGTACTGAAATACAAAATAATGTCCTCGGTCCTCACATGTGTAGCCGCCATTTTAGGAAAATTGCGATTCGTTACCACGAAGCACAAGGAAATTCGCATTAGTTGCAAATCTAATTTTTCCTGAAATTCTAAACGAATTCCATTTCGTCAGCTACTATTCGCTTATGTCTAATCACGACGATAAACAGGCACAGGTTGGGTCAGGCTGTGGAGGGTTAGAGTGCAGAATTCAGGCAGAGGTTGGTACAGGGGCAGAGAACAACACCTTAGCAAGAGACTATCAAGCTAGGAACATAAATTGCTCAGGCAAGGAATAAGAGATCATATATAGCAGAAGTTAATTAGCAAATTTGAAAGTCAATGAAGACAGTGAGTAGAGCAGCACCTGTGCCTGTCCAAAATATCAAGGCAGCAGCAGTTATGAGCTGCCGATGTAATGCAGGTGCAACTATGGACAAATCATATGGACATACCGAGCACCCGAGCACAATGAAAGTCAATGGGATAACCCGAGCATTAAACCAGGCTCTGAAGAAGGAGAGGGTGTCTGGTTCATAGGAAAAGGTCAGAAATTGACTGAAATACCACCAAAATAGTTCTGGAACAGCATGGGGAGGATGTCTGGATGCATCTTGGAATCCCAGGTCGCTGCTGAGAACGATGTTGTCTGAGTAGTACCCCACTTTTACAGACTGACAATAATACGCACAAAACCGAAGATAAAATCGATTTTAGAGGAAACATTGTTAGGAAACATTCTTTCCTGTATATTTACTTGTATATAAAGTGCAAGTGCTGCCAAAAGTTACAAGGAAGAGGCACTCCAATACAACCTGTATATCACATAATGTAGGGCCTCATTCACATTGTGGTAAAATTGTTCAGGTAGTGGGACTCCTACACTCATAAAGCCTATGCACTAAGTGAAAGGGCTTCCAAAAATTACAAGTAACCGTCACTCCAATACACTCTTTATTACACATAAAGGAGGGCATCATACACCCTTGAAAAATTATGATTGATGGGCTGCTGGTGACCCTCAAAAACATTAGGAACAAGGGCCTGCTGATGACCCTCTAAAACATTACGGACGAGGGCCTGCTGCTGAGCTGACCATCTAAGGCTACTTTCACACTGGTGTTTCTGGGTCCACTTGTGAGATCCGTTTCAGGGCTCTCACAAGCGGCCCAAAACGGATCAGTTTAGCTCCAATGCATTCTGAATGGATAAGGATCTGTTCAGAATGCATCAGTTTGCCTCCGTTCAGCCTCCATTCCGCTCTGGAGGCAGACCCCAAAACGTTCATGGTAATGCAAACGGATCTGTTCTGAACGGATACAAGCGTTTGCATTATAGGTGTGGATCCGTCTGTGCAGATACCAGATGGATCCGCACCTAACGCAGGTGTGAAAGTAGCCTAAAACATTAGGGGTGAGGGTCTGCTGCAGAGATGACTCTCTAAAACAGTAGAGGCGAGGGCCTGCTGGTGAGCTGACCCTGTAAAACATTATGGTTATAAAAAATAAAAAAAAACAAGGATGACAGGCAAATTTATAAGATTAGGCAGAGAGAGGCCAAACAAGTTATAAGAGCTTCTAAAGCACAGGCAGAAGAGAAATTAGCTCAGTCAGTGAAAAAAGGCGATAAGACATTCTTCAGATACATAAATGAAAAAAGGAAACTAAAACAAGGAATTAACAAATTAAAAACTAAAGAAGGAAGGTATATTGAAGAAGATAAAGAACTAGCTGACTGCCTCAATGAATACTTCTGTTCAGTTTTTACAAAGGTAAATGAAGGAAAAGGACCTCAGTTAGGAAGTAAGACTAATGAATCTTTTGATGTATGTGTCTTTACAAGGAAGAGGTTCTAAGTCAGCTGTCTAAAATTAATACAAATAAGTCACAGGGGCCTGATGGGATACACCAAAGCTATTAAAAGAGCTTAGCAATGAACTAGCAAAACCATTAACAGATTTATTTAACCAATCACTGGCAACAGGAGTCGTCCCAGAAGATTAGAAATTAGCAAATGTTGTGTCCATTCACAAGAAAGGTAGTAGGGAGGAATCGGGCAACTATAGGCCAGTAAGCCTGACATCAATAGTGGGGAAATGAATGGAAACCATACTAAGGGTCCATTCACACGTCCGTAAGTGTTTTGCGGATCCGCAAAACACGGACACCTGCAATGTGCGATCCGCAATTTGCGGATCCGCACATCACAGACACTATAATAGAAAATGCCTTTTCTGGTCCGCAATTGCGGACAAGAATAGGATATGTTCTATTTTTTCCAGGAACGAAATTGCGGATCCCGAAAAAACGGATCCCGAAAAAACGGATCCCGAAAAAACGGATGCGGATCCAGGAAATGTGGATTTGCATCCGTTCCAGCCCCATTGAAAGTGAATGGGTCCGCAAATTGCGGAACGAATGTGGACCCAAATTACGGACGTGTGAATGGAGATCCATATATAAACGAGATCCATATATCCATATATAATGGATCCATATATAAATTTTGCTCTAAATTTATTGTTCTACATGTCTTTGATAAAAAAAAAAATGTTTGGGTAAAAAAAAAAATGGTTTGGGTAAAAGTTATAGCGTTTACAAACTATGGTACAAAAATGTGAATTTCCGCTTTTTGAAGCAGCTCTGACTTTCTGAGCACCTGTCATGTTTCCTGAGGTTCTACAATGCCCAGACAGTACAAACACCCCACAAATGACCCCATTTCGGAAAGTACACACCCTAAGGTATTCGCTGATGGGCATAGTGAGTTCATAGAACTTTTTATTTTTTGTCACAAGTTAGCGGAAAATGATGATTTTTTTTTAATTTTTTTTTTTCTTACAAAGTCTCATATTCCACTAACTTGTGACAAAAAATAAAAAGTTCTATGAACTCACTATGCCCATCACGAAATACCTTGGGGTCTCTTCTTTCCAAAATGGGGTCACTTGTGGGGTAGTTATACTGCCCTGGCATTCTAGGGGCCCAAATGTGTGGTAAGGAGTTTGAAATCAAATTCTGTAAAAAATGACGAGTGAAATCCGAAAGGTGCTCTTTGGAATATGGGCCCCTTTGCCCACCTTGGCTGCAAAAAAGTGTCACACATCTGGTATCTCTGTATTCAGGAGAAGTTGAGGAATGTGTTTTGGGGTGTCTTTTTACATATACCCATGCTGGGTGAGATAAATATCTTGGTCAAATGCCAACTTTGTATAAAAAAATGGGAAAAGTTGTCTTTTGCCAAGATATTTCTCTCACCCAGCATGGGTATATGTAAAATGACACCCCAAAACACATTCCCCACCTTCTCCTGAGTACGGAGATACCAGATGTGTGACACTTTTTTGCAGCCTAGGTGGGCAAAGGGGCCCATATTCCAAAGAGCACCTTTTGGATTTCACAGGTCATTTTTTACAGAATTTGATTTCAAACTCCTTACCACACATTTGGGCCCCTAGAATGCCAGGGCAGTATAACTACCCCACAAATGACCCCATTTTGGAAAGAAGACACCCCAAGGTATTCCGTGATGGGCATGGCGAGTTCCTAGAATTTTTTATTTTTTATCACAAGTTAGTGGAAAATGATGATTTTTTTTTTTTTTTTTTCATACAAAGTCTCATATTCCACTAACTTGTGACAAAAAATAAAAACTTCCATGAACTCACTATGCCCATCAGCGAATACCTTGGGGTCTCTTCTTTCCAAAATGGGGTCACTTGTGGGGTAGTTATACTGCCCTGGCATTCTAGGGGCCCAAATGTGTGGTAAGGAGTTTGAAATCAAATTCTGTAAAAAATGACCTGTGAAATCCGAAAGGTGCTCTTTGGAATATGGGCCCCTTTGCCCACCTAGGCTGCAAAAAAGTGTCACACATCTGGTATCTCTGTATTCAGGAGAAGTTGAGGAATGTGTTTTGGGGTGTCTTTTTACATATACCCATGCTGGGTGAGATAAATATCTTGGTCAAATGCCAACTTTGTATAAAAAAATGGGAAAAGTTGTCTTTTGCCAAGATATTTCTCTCACCCAGCATGGGTATATGTAAAATGACACCCCAAAACACATTCCCCACCTTCTCCTGAGTACGGAGATACCAGATGTGTGACACTTTTTTGCAGCCTAGGTGGGCAAAGGGGCCCATATTCCAAAGAGCACCTTTTGGATTTCACAGGTCATTTTTTACAGAATTTGATTTTAAACTCCTTACCACACATTTGGGCCCCTAGAATGCCAGGGCAGTATAACTACCCCACAAATGACCCCATTTTGGAAAGAAGACACCCCAAGGTATTCCGTGAGGGGCATGGCGAGTTCCTAGAATTTTTTATTTTTGTCACAAGTTAGTGGAAAATGATGATTTTTATTTAATTTTTTTTCATACAAAGTCTCATATTCCACTAACTTGTGACAAAAAAAAAAAACTTCCATGAACTCACTATGCCCATCAGCGAATACCTTGGGGTCTCTTCTTTCCAAAATGGGGTCACTTGTGGGGTAGTTATACTGCCCTGGCATTCTAGGGGCCCAAATGTGTGGTAAGGAGTTTGAAATCAAATTCTGTAAAAAATGACCTGTGAAATCCGAAAGGTGCTCTTTGGAATATGGGCCCCTTTGCCCACCTAGGCTGCAAAAAAGTGTCACACATCTGGTATCTCTGTATTCAGGAGAAGTTGAGGAATGTGTTTTGGGGTGTCTTTTTACATATACCCATGCTGGGTGAGATAAATATCTTGGTCAAATGCCAACTTTGTATAAAAAAATGGGAAAAGTTGTCTTTTGCCAAGATATTTCTCTCACCCAGCATGGGTATATATGTAAAATGACACCCCAAAACACATTCCCCACCTTCTCCTGAGTACGGAGATACCAGATGTGTGACACTTTTTTGCAGCCTAGGTGGGCAAAGGGGCCCATATTCCAAAGAGCACCTTTCGGATTTCACAGGTCATTCTTTACAGAATTTGATTTCAAACTCCTTACCACACATTTGGGCCCCTAGAATGCCAGGGCAGTATAACTACCCCACAAGTGACCCCATTTTGGAAAGAAGAGACCCCAAGGTATTCGCTGATGGGCATAGTGAGTTCATGGAAGTTTTTATTTTTTGTCACAAGTTAGTGGAATATGAGACTTTGTATGAAAAAAAATAAATAAATAAATAAATCATCATTTTCCACTAACTTGTGACAAAAAATAAAAAATTCTAGGAACTCGCCATGCCCCTCATGGAATACCTTGGGGTGTCTTCTTTCCAAAATGGGGTCACTTGTGGGGTAGTTATACTGCCCTGGCATTTTCCAGGGGCCCTAATGTGTGGTAAGTAGGTTAATGACCTGTGAAATCCGAAAGGTGCTCTTTGGAATGTGGGCCCCTTTGCCCACCTAGGCTGCAAAAAAGTGTCACACATCTGGTATCTCCGTACTCAGGAGAAGGTGGGGAATGTGTTTTGGGGTGTCATTTTACATATACCCATGCTGTGTGAGAGAAATATCTTGGCAAAAGACAACTTTTCCCATTTTTTTATACAAAGTTGGCATTTGACCAAGATATTTATCTCACCCAGCATGGGTATATGTAAAAAGACACCCCAAAACACATTCCTCAACTTCTCCTGAATACAGAGATACCAGATGTGTGACACTTTTTTGCAGCCTAGGTGGGCAAAGGTGCCCAAATTCCTTTTAGGAGGGCATTTTTAGACATTTGGATACCAGACTTCTTCTCACGCTTTGGGGCCCCTAAAATGCCAGGGCAGTATAAATACCCCACATGTGACCCCATTTTGGAAAGAAGACACCCCAAGGTATTCAATGAGGGGCATGGCGAGTTCATTGAAAAAAAAAATATTTGGCACAAGTTAGCGGAAATTGATTTTTTTGATTTTGTTCTCACAAAGTCTCCCTTTCCGCTAACTTGGGACAAAAATTTCAATCTTTCATGAACTCAATATGCCCCTCAGCGAATACCTTGGGGTGTCTTCTTTCCAAAATGGTGTTATTTGTGGGGTGTTTGTACTGCCCTGGCATTTGAGGGTCTCCGCAATCATTACATGTATGCCCAGCATTAGGAGTTTCTGCTATTCTCCTTATATTGAGCATACGGGTAATGAGATTTTTTTTTTCCGTTCAGCCTCTGGGCTGAAAGAAAAAAATGAACGGCACAGATTTCTTCATTCGCATCGATCAATGTGGATGAAAAAATCTCTGCCAAAAAAAGAAAAAGGAGGGGAAAGGCGTCTGCCAGGACATAGGAGCTCCGCCCAACATCCATACCCACTTCAGCTCGTATGCCCTGGCAAACCAGATTTCTCCATTCACATCAATCGATGTGGATGAATAAATCATTGCCGCGATTTTTTTTGTTATATATACAAAGTGTTTGCCAAAGTATATGAACACCGCCACCTCCTCAGCTCATATGCCTCGGCAAACATATCTTTTACTGCAGAGGAGAAATCTCGTCTTGCAGCGCCGCATACACCGACTTGCGTGTAATCTGACAGCAGCGCAATGCTTCTGTCCGAATGCACATCAGAGCTGCAGCTGGTCGATCGGTTGGTCCACCTGGAAGGTAAAAAAAACAAAACAAAAAAGAAAAAACCAGGCCGCAAAGCAATAACTTTATTAACTTTAGAACAGAACATATTAACTTTTTTTAACTTTTTTACTTACCGGTAATTTTTTTTTTGTTTAGTTTTTTTTACCTTTATAGAACAAACCTCTCCTTCCCCATGGGACAATGTGCAAAGCGCAAATCGCCCAAAGATGTGGCGAAGTACGTTATGCACTTTATCCCAGGTGAAAGGAGAGGTTTGCAGCAGCTGAGAGTAAAAGGGCCCTAATAGCCCTGTGTGCCTGTCCTGTGAGATGCAATCCCTATGCTAGGTGTACCTGTGTGTGGTACCTCCGGAAACACTCACCAAAGCATAGGGCAGGGTGGTCAGGACAGTCAGGACAGAAATAGCGGGTGTCACGCCTTATTCCACTCCTGCTACAGACACGACATCTTTTTCGGGGTGACGGTTGGGTTGAGGTACCAGGAACGACACTGGGGAAATGTCGCTCATGTAGACAGCTAACTACACTGGTGGATGGGGCCATGGAACCTCCTGGGTAAAGGAGGTTCTCGATGATCTCTTCCTGGAATTTGAGGAAAGATCGTGTTCTCCCAGCCTTACTGTAGAGAACAAAACTATTGTACAGCGCCAATTGAATTAAATATACAGACACCTTCTTATACCAGCGTCTGGTTCTGCGGGAAACTAAATACGGAGACAACATCTGGTCATTGAAGTCCATCCCTCCCATGAGCGCATTATAGTCGTGGACACAGAGGAGCTTTTCAATGACACGGGTTGCTCGCTCAATTTGGATTGTCGTGTCTGCGTGAATGGAGAAGAGCATGTAAACGTCACGCTTGTCTCTCCATTTCACCGCGAGCAGTTCTTCGTTACACAAGGCAGCCATCTCCCCCCTTGCAAGACGGGTGGTTACAAGCCGTTGGGGGAAGCCCACGCGACTAGTTCGCGCGGTGCCACAGGCGCAAATCCGTTCTAGAAACAAATGCCTAAAGAGGGCCACACTTGTGTAAAAATTGACCACATAAAGATGGTACCCCTTGCCGAATAAGGGTGACACTAAGTCCCAGACTGTCTTCCCACTGCTCCCCAGGTAGTCAGGGCAACCGACCGGCTCCAGGGTCTGATCTTTTCCCTCATAGATCCGAAATTTGTGGGTATAGCCTGTGGCCCTTTCACAGAGCTTATACAATTTGACCCCATACCGGGCACGCTTGCTTGGGATGTACTGTTTGAAGCCAAGGCGCCCGGTAAAATCTATTAGGGACTCGTCTACGCAGATGTTTTGCTCGGGGGTATACAAATCTGCAAATTTCTGGTTGAAATGGTCTATGAGGGGCCGAATTTTGTGGAGCCGGTCAAAAGCTGGGTGGCCTCTGGGACGGGAGGTGGTGTTGTCGCTAAAATGCAGGAAACGGAGGATGGCCTCAAATCGTGCCCTGGACATAGCAGCAGAGAACATGGGCATGTGATGAATCGGGTGCGTGGACCAATATGACCGCAATTCATGCTTTTTTGTCAGGCCCATGTTGAGGAGAAGGCCCAAAAAAAATTTAAGTTCGGAAACTTGGACTGGTTTCCACCGGAAAGGCTGGGCATAAAAGCTTCCCGGGTTGGCGGATATAAATTGTGTGGCATACCGGTTTGTCTCTGCCACGACTAAGTCCAAGAGCTCCGCAGTCAAGAACAGCTCAAAAAATCCCAGGGCCGAACCGATTTGAGCTGTCTCAACCCGAACTCCAGACTGGGCGGTGAAAGGGGGAACTACAGGTGCGGCTGAAGTTGGTGACTGCCAATCAGGGTTTGCCAGCACCTCAGGGATTCTAGGGGCTCTACGGGCCTGTCTGTGCGGTGACTGCGACGGGGTAACTAGTGCACGTGCCACCGTACCAGCTTCAACTGCCCTTCTGGTGCTCGCCACGTCACCATGTTGTACGGCAGTGCTGGTACTAGGTCCAGGGAGGGCTGCGCTGCTGGTGTATGCCTCACCACGTGATCCGGCAGCGACAGCCCCACTCTGCTGCTCTTGAAGCGGATCCTGCATAACCTGTGGTCTAGCGACACGGGGCCGGGTACGCCTGGTGCTGCCAGGGACCTCAACCTCCTCGTCCGAACTTTGGGTCAGAGAGCCACTGCTTTCTACAGGTTCATATTCTGACCCGCTAGATTCGTCAGATGAGGGTTCCCACTCCTCATCCGACTGGGTCAGAATCCTGTAGGCCTCTTCAGAAGAATACCCCCTGTTTGACATTTGGACTACTAAATTTAGGGGTATTCCCTGAGACTACCCAAGAAAAAAAGCAAGCCTGTCTTACAAAGGGGAGGCTAGCGAAGTACCGGAGGCCGCTGCGGTTGATAAAAAATATCAAAACTGATTTTTTTTATCGCCGCAGTGCGTGTAAAATGAATGTGCAGTGATCAAAAAATATATATTTTTTGTCACTGCGGTGGGGCGGGCGTGGGTGAACGCACGTGTGGGCGACCGATCAGGCCTGATCGGGCAAACACTGCGTTTTGGGTGGAGGGCGAACTAAAGTGACACTAATACTATTATAGATCTGACCGTGATCAGTTTTGATCAGGGGCGATCAAAGGGGTGATCAAAGGGTTAATTGGGGTGCAGGGGGGTGATCTGGGGCTAAGGTGTAGTGTTTGGTGTACTCACAGTTCAGTCTGCTCCTGTGCTGGATCCAACCGACGAAAAGGACCAGCACAGGAGCAGACAAGCCATATAACAGATCATATTTACTAATATGATCTGTTATATGACTTTTGATTGGATTTTTTGAAAATCGTTGCTGGCAGGCTGGTGACGAACTTGTTCTTTGAATTTTGCCGGCCCGCGATGCGCATGCGCGGGCCGGCTTTGAGCGAAATCTCGCGTCTCGCGAGATGACACGTATATGCGTGATTGTGCGCAGCGCTGCCACCTCCGGAACGCGAATCTGCGTACAGCGGTCCGGAGGTGGTTAAAGTGCCTTTATGTTCAGCCTCTGGTGGAGTAGAGAAGTCAGGGGCAATACAGGCCTTGTTCATTATTATAAGAGTCAACCTGTCAGCATTTTCAGTTGACAGGCGGATGCGCTTATCAGTTATTATGCCCCAAGCAGCACTAAATACCCGCTCTGACAAAACGCTGGTGTCAGGGCAGGCCAGCACCTCCAAGACGTAGAGTGCCAGTTCGTGCCACGTGTCCAGTTTGGACACTCAGTAGTTGTAAGGCACAGAGGGATCATTGAGGATGCCGACACGGTCTGCTATGTACTCCTTCACCATCTTCCAAAATTGTTGAACTATTTTTCAACAAGGACCTTCTGGTATAGCACCATTTCGTCCTCTCCACCACAGGAATGACAGATGAGAAGTTATCTTTGTAGTGGGGGTTGAGAAGGGTGAACAACCAGTAATCGGTGTTGTCCAAAATGAGTAAAACACGTGGGTCATGGGAAAGGCAGCCTAACATAAAGTCAGCCATGTGTGCCAGAGTCCCAACAGGCAAGACTTCGCTGTCATTATCAGGAGTCTCCTCATCCTCTTTCTCCTCTTCTGCCCATCCACGCTGAACAGATGGAATTAAACTTCCATGGGTACTACCCTCTGTAGCGGAGGCAACCGTCTCCTGCTCCTCCTCCTCCTCATCATCATCCAATTTGCGCTGAGAAGATGAACTGAGGGTGGTCTGGCTATCACCTTGTGTAATGTCTTCCCCCATTTCCACCTCTTCCACATGCAAAGGATCGGCCCTAATTGTGAGCAGCGAGCGTTTGAGTAGAGACAGAAGTGGGATGGTGACGATGATAATAGCGTTATCGCCACTCACGATCTGTGTTGATTCCTCAAAGTTTCTTAAAACCTCACAGAGGTCAGACATCCATGCCCACTCCTCGTTTGTGAAGAGCGGAAGCTGACTGGAAAGGCGACGACCATGTTGCAGCTGGTATTCCACTACTGCCCTCTGCTGCTCACAAAGCCTGTCCAACATGTGGAACGTCAAGTTCCAGCACATGCTCACGTTGCACAACAGTCGGTAAGCTGGCAATTGTAAGCACTGCTTCAGCGTTGAAAGACCTGTGGAAGCTGATGATGACTTGCGGAAATGGGCACACAAGCAGCGCACCTTCACCAGTAGCTCAGGCAAACTGGGGTAGGTTTTGAGAAACCACTGAACCACTAAGTTGAATACGTGGGCTAGGCATGGGATGTGTGTGAGCTTGCCGAGCTACAAAGCTACCAAGTTAGCTCATTATCAAACACAACCAGCTCAGTCTGGTCTCTTATCCCCTGTCACAGCTCTGCGACGGTGTGCTGTTTGTCACCTAAGCAGATCAGCTTAAGCACGGCCTGTTGACGCTACCCCACTGCAGTGCTACACTACTTCCAGCTACCGACTGATGGCTGACTGGTGCTGCAAGAGGATAATTCTGACGTGGAAGTGGAGGAAGAGGCGGAGGAGGAGAAGTGGGGGTTGGAGCCACTAACGTAGGTGGTGGCGGAAACCCTGATAGAATTATGGCCCACAAGCCTTGGCGTCGGAAGCACCTGTGCCATCCCAGGGTACGACTCGCTCCCGGCCTCCACAACATTCACCCAGTGTGCCGTCAGGGAAATGTAGTGTCCCTGGCCGAAAGCACTTGTCCATGTGTCAGTGGTTGAGTGGACCTTCCCAGTAACTGCATTGGTCAGGGCACGGATGATGTTACGGGACACATGCTGGTGTAAGGCGGGCACGGCAGACCGTTAAAAATAGTGGTGGCTGGGGACTGCGTAACGAGGGACGGCCGCCGACATCAGGCTGCGGAAGGCTTCAGTGTCCACAAGCCTAAAGGGCAACATTTCCAGGGCCAGTAATTTGGAAATTTGTGCATTTATTGCTGAGGCTTGTGGCTGGCTATTTGCACTTGCATTCAAATGCCTGGGGTAAGGATATTTGTACACTGCGCTGGGACATGGAAGTGGATGTGGTTGCTGATGGTGCTTGCGAAGGTCCAGGTGCAGGGCGGGAGGCATCCGGTCCTGCGCCTTCGACAGGGGATTGGCCAGCACATAACACAGGGGAATAGGAGGCAGTGGTGTGACCCGCAGTTCAGCCCACCTATTACGGTGCTTTGATGCCATGTGGCGGATCATGCTGGAGGTGGTGAGGTTGCTAGTGTCCACGCCCCTGCTCATTTTTGTATGGCATAGGTTGCAAATTACAATTCTTTTGTCGTCTGCACTTTCCTCAAAAAAGCGCCAGACCGCGGAACACCTACCGTTTGGCAAGGGAGATTTCCGCAATGGTGTGCTCCAGGGAACAGTTGCGGGCCTGTTAGGTGTGGCCCGCCTTTATCCTTTTGCCACCCCACTGCCTCTTCCAGCCTGTTGCGGTGCTGCAGATCCCTCCCCCTCTGTACTGCTGTCCTCGGTCAGCTTGCCACCTTCCCAGGTTGGGTCAGTGACTTCATCGTCCACCACCTTCTCTTCCACTTCCTCACTCTGCTCATCCTCCTAACTTGTTGACCTAACAACAACCTCAGTTATTGGCAACTGTGTCTCATCATCATCATCCACCTCGTGAAACACTAATTACCGTTCCCCACCATCATCTTCTTGTAACTGTGGATGCTCAAGAGTTTGAAAATCAGGGAACAAGATCTCATGTCCCTCTTTAAGCGGGCTTGTCGAGAGGCCCAAATAAAGGAATGGCGCTGAAAAGAGCTCCTCGGAATATCCGAGTGTGGGATCACTTGCTTGGCAAGACTCTCCATGGTGGGAGGAAGGAGGATCATGGTGAGGATTGTGTTGACAAGACTCTTGGCTACTGAGACTGGACTTGGTGGAAGACAGGATGATGCTTATCCGACTGGAAGCATTATCTGCTGCAATCCAACTGACCACCTGTTCGCACTGGTCTGACTTTGAGAGCATTGTCCTGCGTCGCCCTGCAAACTGGGACATGAAGCTAGGTATCGTAGATGATTGTTTTTCTTGTGCTCTGGAAGCAGGCACAGTTTCAATGTGCCCAGTGCCACGGCCTCTGCGTGCACCATCAGCATCACGGCCACTTCCCTCTCCTTTACTGCTCGCCTTCTTCATATTAAATGTTATATATGCTTAAAGGTATGTCACACGTACAGTAGCGTAGGATTTGTAAGTGTATGCGCCAAAAAAATTAAAAAAGGTATTTGGAATGTAGAAACGTCACATAGGAGATATACCGCAGATAATGTTGCTGATGTCAGCAGCGGCTAATAAAAAATTACAGGGAATGTCACAGGTATTTGGGATGTGGAAACGTTACACAGGAGAAAAACCACAGATAATGTCGCTGATGTCAGCAGCGGTTAATATAAAATTACAGGGAATGTCACAGGTATTTGGGATGTGGAAACGTTACACAGGAGATGTAGCGCAGCTAATGTCACTGTCCGCAGCGGCGGACACCATCTACAGAAAAAGTACAATGGATGTCTCAGATATTTTTGGGATGCACACACGTTACACAGGAGAAATACCGCAGATAATGTCGCTGATGTCAGCAGCGGCTAATATAAAATTACAAAATTAATGTCACTCCCTACACTCTCTTTCCCTTCTTCAGCACAGCTCTCCCTGACTAACACTAAGCCGAACATGTGTCATCGGGTGCTATATAACACCCGATGACGCGTTCCGGCCAGCCAATCACTGTAATGCCAGTAACCAACATGGCTACAGCATTACAGTGAAGGGCAGTACTTACCTGCATGTTTATTGGCTGCGTAGCAGCCAACAAACGTGCGGGGACTGGTGTTCGGCCGAGCATGCTCGATCAACACTAATATTGAGATCAGGGCTCTGTGGTGGTCATGTAATGACTTGCAGGACTCCTTGTTTATCTTTACACTAAAGATAGTTCTTAATGACATTGGCTATATGCTTGGGGTGCCTCCCTGATAGTATTGCATGATGAAAGAAGAAGAACACTGACAAAGTCAGTTGGCCAATTCACATGTTAAATTGTCTTCAAACACTGTTGGTACGTGCACAGGAGATCGCAATTTTTATACTAGACACAGCTATTTAAGTCAGTCAGTTTGTGAAAAAAAAATGCATATGGACACCATTGCTGTGCAGTCCATTTTTCATAGATCATTGCTAGGCAACACTGAAAAGAATTGAAAGCTTTGTGACGGACATGAAAACCGTATAACATACTGATGTCACACAGATGGAAAAAAGTGGACAAATGGAATGGAGTTGTAGACAATACTGATTCCACACGAATATCAAAAACATACAGAATGTAGTCAAATGCAATAGTGATTCCCTGTGCATGGAAAATCATCTGTTTTTAATGGATGGAACCTGGACAAGTTTAAAATGCTTGTGTGAATAAGCCCTTAAGCAGCAACCTGCAGGGGGAGAGCTAGGAGGAGGGGAGTGGTAGTTGTGGCACCGATAGGAGAAGTAGTTGGTTCATGCTGGCAGATCTCACACCAATGCTCCCTGGACCCATGCAGTGAATGGAGGGTGCATCCTTTCTTCCCTCTGGGCACAGTCTGAGCCTGTGAGGCCTGCCTGGTGTTAGGTGGTTGCTCTTGATGTTAAGTAGATGGGTGCAAGGCATGAGGGCAGATGTTGGGGCCAGCAAATGGATGGTGGAGTCAATGAACAGCTGATGGGAGTAATAGTACTGTACATCGAGCAGCAATAGGCACACTTCTGAGGTATATCACAGAGTAGTCTTTTTCCCAGGAACTGTGTACAGGCAGCAATAATGCTAATAGTAATCCTCTCTGAGTCTCACTCTTAGAACACTTTGAAATCTTCAAAAATAACCACAGTCGTACAATTCTGTTCTGAATAACTCTTTTTGCAATTCCCAGGCTGCAGGGAGCATATCTTAGATCCTGATGGCCAGGTCTTTTCAAAGTGTGGTAGGTACCAAAGCAATATACCCTTTTCACAAGCAGTAAAGTCTTTTTGCCATAAATGTTCGGTAACTTACTGTCTTTCTAGGCACAGCTCTTAAAGAGGATCTGTCACTATTCCTGACATGCCAGTTTTAATAGCTTATTGCATTCCCCATGTAATAACAATTCTGGAGCATATATTCTTATGTATGTTGTGCCATTCCTTAATTATTTCTACTAGAAGTTATGACTGAATTACTAGCAGTCTGCAGTAAGGGTACAAAGGGGTGGTAACAAGTTGGAGGTGTGTCCCTGCACAGTCTCACTCTATCCAGTCAGTGTTGCCATTGTCAGACTGTGAAGGTACACACCCCCAACTGGTAACACCCCTCTATACCCTTACTGCAGACTGCTAGCAATTCATTCATAACTTTTAGCAGAAATAATAAGGGAATGGCACCACATAGAGCCATAAGAATAGATGCTTTAGAATTGCTATTACATGGGGAATGCATGTAGCTATTAAAACAGGCATGTCAGGAGAGGTGAAAGGTCCTCTTTAACCACCTCACCTCCGCCCATAGGATATAAACGTCATATAGGTGGATGTTTAACTCTGAATGCGCTTCCTGTCCCGGCCCGGTGGTCATGTGACCGCCGGGGCCGGGAGAGTGCAGGAGCTGTCGGGTCTTTCACAGACCTCGATCAGCCCTGCACTGAGGCTGTACAGCCCTGTATTGGGCTGTACAGTCTCTCTGGGGGTGTATTTTCCCTGTATTTGGGGCTACTATAATGTAAGGTTGGATAGTACTCCAATCTGATTGTGTGGGCGACAGGAGATGGTTCCCAAAACAGATAATAATAAATTCAGACTCCTGTACTCCACTTTGCTTTTTAGATCAATGCTTTTATTTTAAAGAGCGGTTCCAGTCAAAAGACGTTTTTCGGCATATAGCCTTCTTCAGTACAACCTGTATGGCGAGCGCTGGAACAAGGCGGTAGCCTAACAAGAATGGCGCCATTGGCACCTTTCTTGTTAGGCTACCGCCTTGTTCCAGCGCTCGCCATACAGGGCCATAGAGCCCCACATCACTGCAGCGACCTGCCACCCACTGTGGGTTCTTTAAGTCAATGCTTTATGCTTTTTTCTTTCCATCCTATGCGGCTCAACCGGTTGTACTGAAGAAGGCTATATGCCGAAAAGCGTTTTTTGACTGGAACCGCTCTTTAAAATAAAAGCATTGATCTAAAAAGCAAAGTGGAGTACAGGAGTCTGAATTTATTATTTTTATTATTGGGGCTACTATGTCAGCCCCAGTTACAGGAGAAATCAATAGTGAAAATAAATAAATAAATGAATTCAAATGTCCCCCAGAGGTCTTGTATGACCTTATGGGGGACACAAAGTGAAAAAGAAAAAAGAAAAAAAAGAAAGTGTTTAATAAAAAAAAGTTTTACATGTAAAAAAACAAAAACAATTAAGTAATTAAAAAAATAAAAAAAATAAAAAAAATTAAATAAAAAAATAGACATATTTGGTATTGCCGCGTCCGTGACGGCAGGCTCTATAAATATATCACATGACCCACTGTGTCCGATAAACACCATAAAAAATAAAAAATAAAAACTGTATCAAAAAAGCCATTTTTGTCACATCACAAAAAGTGCAACACCAAGTGATCAAAAAGGTGTATGTCCCACAAAATGGTACCACCTCATTCCGCAAAACATGAGCCCCTACATAAGAAAATCGCTAAAAAAATACATGGAGACATTAAAACATCATTTTTTGTTTCAAAAATGCTATTATTGTGCTAACGTGAAATAAATAAAAAAAGTAGACATTAGGTATCACCGTGTCCGTAACAACCAGCTCTATAAAAATATCACATGACCCAACCCCTCAGGTGAACATCGCAAAAAAAATAAAACCAAAATGGTGTCAAAAGCCATTTTCTGTCACTTACATCACAAAAAGTGCAATAGCAAGCGATCAAAAAGTCATATGCACCCCATAATGCCAATCAAACCGTTATCTCATCCTGCAAAAAATTATACCCTTCCTAAGACAATCGCCCAAAAAATTTATTATAATATGGAGACACTAAAACATGATTTTTTTTTGTTTCAAAAATTATATTCTGTAAAACTTTAATAAATAAAATAAAGCATACATATTACGTATTGCCACGTCCGTAACGACCGGCTCTATAAAAATATCACATGACCTAAGCCCTCAGGGGAACACCGTAAAAAAAAACTGTTTTAAAAAAACACTTTTTTTTGTCACCTTAAATCACTAAAAGGCCCCCCAAAATAGCACCAATCTAGCAGTTACCTCATCCTGCAAACAATGATTTCCTACCTAAGACAATCGCCCAAAAAATAAAAAAACTATGGCTCTCAGAATATGGAAACACTAAAATATTCTTTTTTTTGTTTCAAAAATGCTGTTATTGTGTAAAACTTAAGTAAATAGAAAAGTATACATATTAGGTATCGCCGCGTCCATAAGAACCTGCTGTATAAAAATATCACATGACCTAACCTCTCAGGTGAACACCGTAAAAAAAAAAAAAAAAAACAATGTCAGAAAATCTATTTTTTTGTCACCTTACATCACAAAAAGTGTAATAGCAAGCTATCAAAAAGTCATATGCATCCCAATATAGTACCAATCAAACCGTCATATTATCCTGCATAAATTATACCCTACCTAAGACAATCGCCCAGAAAATAAAAAAACTATGGCTCTCAGACTATGGAGACACTATGATGTTTTTTTTAGTTTCAAAAATGATATTATTATGTAAAACTTAAATAAATTTAAAAAAGTATAGATATTAGGTATCACCGCATCAGTAAGAA